>NC_136067.1:230036167-231302239 GCF_964261635.1 Lissotriton helveticus | reverse complement strand
TAGATCCTCCTTGACCTCTTAGGTTTGATGTGGAGGTTTTAAAAGGGCCCCGCGAGGCAAAAAAAAATAAAAATAATAATAATTGAACGGCTGAATGGATTTGCACGAAACTTGGCAAAATTGTAGGGACTGGTAGTCCGATGTGCCTTTGCTAGGTCTCAATATATGTGCTCCAGTGGATTTTGAGAAATTAACGTTCAAAAAAAGATATATATCTGTAACAGCGCTCCGCTTCGCGGAGATAAAATTATATCTGTATTACCTAGCTGTTGCTAACACCAGTTAGCGACGGCTAGTAGGAGATAGCGACCATCTTGGGCCCCACTTTGCATGTGAGTGATATTTATCACTAATGACATGCAAAGTGGGCATGCCAAGATGTTAGCGACTGGAAACAGTCGCTAACATCGCTATCTCCTATTATCAACTTTTGGAAATATTCGCGATAAGCGCGAATATCTCCAAAAGCTAGCACCTGCCCTGAGCAGTTCTAAGGCATGTTATCCAATGGGAGGTGGATAACATGGCTAAGAGCATTAGCTCGGTAATGCATAAATATCGCTGAGTTTTCAGCGATATTAATGCATTGCGGTCGTTTTTTATCGTATTTGCGATAAACCTTGATAATAGCAAGGTTTATCTGCGATAATTTCTGACGATGCTTAGCGGTAAAAAAATCGTTGCTAAGCATCGTTAGGGATAAATATCGCTTAACTTTGGTAATATGCCCCAACGTCTGTTAACGTTCGATTCGAAGGAAATCAGGAAGTGTTGAAAAACATTGTCTGCGCCATCTTGCCTTTTTTCAAATGCCACACTTTTGTCGTGCACGGCAGTCATTTTAGATGCCTTGACCAGACCCACTCTGTGCACGCTGTCGATCCTTAGCATGACTCCCCACCCTCGCAAGCATCTCCCCCAGGCAGTGGTCACCCCCGCTCTCTGTCTTATGCATGGGTAATAAACCACCCCCCATCTGCGCTGCTCTTCCCTGAGAATCACACCCTGTGCCCGCCCGACACCTCCCTTTCGCCCTATTCACTACCGCACCCTCTGACACTCCTTTTCCTCTGTGTCCGATTGTCCAGGCCGGTCCTAGGGTATCAGCTAGCCTTGCAGATGTAGTTTATGGCCCCAGCTGTAAAGAATCACCCCTCTTCAAAGGAGTTATAGTAGATCAAGGCCCACACTCGATGAGATCCGTCACAGCAGACGCGTTCCTATTATCTGAAAACCATCCTGTATTGTGATTGGGGAGGGGACCGAGCCTGAAGCGGAAGATTCCAGGGATGACTCTTTGTACATCAAAGTTTTTACAATTATGTGTCACATTAAAAATATATAGCACTCCAACAAAGTAGTAAGATTATAAAACTTTAATAACTTATAAATATATACAAGAAAACAAAAACAGTAATAACATATAAAAAATTTTAGGGAAAAACAACGAAGTAGCGGTCGGCTGTGCGAATAGTCCCAACGCAGCACAACGTCCAGATTTCTGGCGTGGGGCGTCGCGGGGGGTGGGTCATCAGTAGCAAACTGTTGTGCGAATAGTTCCAAGGCAGCAGAACGATGGCACCAAGGTGATGTCCAGTAAGTTGCCGCACTGGTTTTGGTATCCTACAATGCTGCTCCGAATAACGGCGTGGGGCGCCCCGGGGGAGGCGGCGTGAACGGGCCTCTCCAGGTGGAGTGTCATCTGTTGTACTGGGGCGCCCCTTTACCGTTTCAGTTGCCATTCCGTCCGTTTTTGGTCCACTGTGTCAAAAGCCGCAATTCAGCTGAGTTGCGCCCACTCTTGCGGTGCAGCGATAGGCGGCTGTCACAGGACTCTCAAAATGGCGGCAGGCTCTTTCCTTTTTGGGCCTGGTCCACTGAAATGGCCCTGGGACACCTTGGAAATCGGACGCTTGTCTGCTAGGTCTTGGACCCCATTCTCGAAAGCGTCCCCTCCGCCTTGAGGATTTATCAAAAGTTTTGGGGGCCCCCGACTCCTGTAGGCTTCTGGTGGGGAGCGGTTGCCATGATTGCTCGCGGAATGACCACGACGGAGCTACGAGATGGTGGTGCTCTCATGCTGAAGCCAGCTTCAGTCTGAAACATCCAGAAACAAGGTGGGGCTTTCATCGTTTGGGAAAAAAAAAAGTTTTCATCCAATGAAAAGTGTTGTTTTTAGGTCATATGATCAAGCCTTCCATCATTAGGAAACCAAAAGTAAAATGAACCAATGAAAAGTTTTATAAACAAGTCACATGACCTGTTATGCGGCATAGGGTATAAAATGCGGAGAAAATACGTTGGCACGTGAGGCGGCGTCAGTAGCGGACCGATGTGCGAATAGGCCGAAGGCAATACAACGCGCCAAGATCCGGATGGCACCGAGGTGGTGTCCAGCAAGTTGCAGCACTGGTGTGGCCATCCTACAATGCTGAAAGTCGGCGTGGGGCGCCCCGTTGGCCTGTGAGTTTGCGTCAGTAGCGGACCGATGTGCGAATAGGCCGAAGGCAGCACAACGCGCCAAGATCCGGATGGCACCGAGGTGGTGTCTAGTAAGTTGCCGCACTGGTGTGGCCATCCTACAATGTTGAAAGTCGGCGTGGGGCGCCCCGTTGGCCTGTGAGATGGCGGCAGTAGCGGACCGATGTGCGAATGGGGCCAAAGGCAGCGCAACAATATTTTCGGAATAGAAGACACCACAAGGCGCTGAGATGCCAAGATCCGGATGGCACCGAGGTGGTGTCTAGCAAGTTGTGGCACTGGTGTGGCCATCCTACAATGGTAAAAGTCGGCGTGGGGCGCCCTGTTGGCCTGTGAGATGGTGTCAGTAGCGGACTGATTTGCGAATGGGGCCAAAGGCAGCGCAACAATATTTTCTGACTGACACCACAAGGCGCTGAGATGCCAAGATCCGGATGGCACCGAGGTGATGTCTAAGTTGCGGACCGATGTGCGAATGGGGTCAAAGGCAGCGCAACAATATTTTCTGTATGGAAGATACCACTAGGCGTTGAGATGCCAAGATCCGGATGGCACCGAGGTGATGTCTAGCAAGTTGCTGTACTGGTGTGGCCATCCTACAATGGTAAAAGTCGGCGTGGGGCGCCCTGTTGGCTTGTGAGATGGTGTCAGTTGCAGACCGATGTGCGAATGGGGCCAAAGGCAGCGCAACAATATTTTCTGTATGGAAGATACCACTAGGCGTTGAGATGCCAAGATCCGGATGGCACCGAGGTGATGTCTAGCAAGTTGCTGTACTGGTGTGGTCATCCTACAATGCTGAAACTCGGCGTGGGGCGCCCTATTAGCCTGTGAGATGGCGTCAGTAGCGGACCGATGTGTGAATGGGGCAAAGGTAGCGCAAGAATATTTTCTGAATAGAAGACACCACAAGGCGCTGAGATGCCAAGATCCGGATGGCACCGAGGTGGTGTCTAGTAAGGTGCACTGGTGTGGTCATCCTACAATGCTGAAACTCGGCGTGGGGCGCCCCATTAGTCTCTGAGATGGCGTCAGTAGCGGACCGATGTGCGAATAGGCCGAAGGCAGCACAATGCGCCAAGATCCGGATGTCACCATGGTGGTTTCATAGTTGAGAGGCACTTCATCTGCAGTGGGGCGCCGAGATCCGGATGGCACCGAGGTGATGTCTAGCAAGTTGCTGTACTGGTGTGGTCATCCTACAATGCTGAAACTCGGCGTGGGGCGCCCCATTAGCCTGTGAGATGGCGTCAGTAGCGGACCGATGTGCGAATAGGTCGAAGGCAGCACAACGCGCCAAGATCCGGATGTCACCGTGGTGGTTTCATAGTTGAGAGGCACTTCATCTGCAGTGGGGCGCCGAGATCCGGATGGCACCGAGGTGATGTCTAGCAAGTTGCTGTACTGGTGTGGTCATCCTACAATGCTGAAACTCGGCGTGGGGCGCCCCATTAGCCTGTGAGATGGCGTCAGTAGCGGACCGATGTGCGAATAGGCCGAAGGCAGCACAACGCGCCAAGATCCGGATGTCACCGTGGTGGTTTCATAGTTGAGAGGCACTTCATCTGCAGTGGGGCGCCGAGATCCGGATGGCACCGAGGTGATGTCTAGCAAGTTGCTGTACTGGTGTGGTCATCCTACAATGCTGAAACTCGGCGTGGGGCGCCCCATTAGCCTGTGAGATGGCGTCAGTAGCGGACCGATGTGCGAATGGGGCCAAAGGCAGCGCAACAATATTTTCTGAAGAGAAGACACCAAAAGGCGCTGAGATTCCAAGATCCGGATGGCACCGAGGTGGTGTCTAGCAAGCTATGCAGTTGAGTTGTGTGCGCACTTGCGGCGAATAGGTCGAAGGCAGCATAACAATGTTTTCTGAATAGAAGACACCACAAGGCGTTGAGATTCGGTTACCACCGAGGTGATGTCTAGCAAGTTGCCGCACTGGTGTGGCCATCCTACAATACTGCTCCGAATAATGGCGTGGGGTGCCCGAAGGGGGGGGGGGGAGGCGGCGTGAACGGGCCTTCCTAGGTGGAGGCTCGTCTGCTGTAGTGGGGCGCCCCTTTACCGTTTCAGTTGCCATTCAGCTGAGTTTCGGCTGCTCTTGATGCTACAGCGACAGGCGGCTGCAACAGGACTCTCAAAATGGCGGCCTGTTCTTTGGATTTGGGCCTGGTCCACTAAAATGGCCCTGGGACACCTTAGAACTCGGACGCTCGATTTTTTTTTCCTTTCCTGTACATGCAAAAAAAGGTAAATGCCCGGTACGTTACACGCTTCATCTGCCACGATGAACTCTCCAGAGGAACCGAAAAAAAATATAGTTATGGTAACTATACCATGCATCGTCATATGGAGAGGTGGCACCAATTAATTATAGTGCTGCATAAAAGAGAGATTTGGAGGAGAACCCCTGACCTGCTAGTACATTCATCAAAGAAGTGGCACTTACAGCATCAGAGGCAAGGGAAACGGTCCCAAATATTTAGAAGAACTTTGGAAAGATTAAAATGACATGTTTAGATTGTGGCAAATTAATTTCATGTGGACAGATGAGTGTTACTCTAATAAATACAGCATATGAACATCATCATAGTCGATGGTTGGTAGAGACATTTTGACTATATCCTGGACCTGCCCGTCCTCGCCCAAAATGGCGCCGGAATAAATGGGACTCGTAACTCCTTGTTGTGTACTGGTTGCAGAACCTTGAAATCACGAGATACGTATGCAGTTTTGAAGCACATGGCGGGCGGGGACGAGAATTGATTGAATATTTCGACATCCCTATTGATATTAAGTTCTGATGTGTTATTGATTACTGTACTATTGAAAGTTCGAATTAACGTCACCCATGGTACTTGCCCGCAAATGTATATCTAGATAATTTTATTGTAACTGGCCCTGTGTTATTTTAATTATAAAATGTACGTCCACCGATTCCGTAACTGTTAGACACCTTAGTTCTTGCAACCTAATGGCCCGCCCGTTACGTTCCTCTACAGTGTAAATGTCTACTCATCATATACGATTACAGTTTGCTCCGTGGCTGGCCCACGTGGTTATAGGCTCGTATTTGTATAATGAAATTTTCACAATAAAGGTTTTTAAAAGAAAACATGGTAGTAGTATATACATTGGTAAAGTTTTTCATAATAGTCACTGTTTTAGAATCATTAAAAGGCAAGTGAAATAAAGCAGACCAATTACATGAAGGGTAAAAGGTATAATACGAAGGAACGCAGTAAAGATAAATGGTCAAGGGCTGTTGTGTTTTCTATTCCTGCAACATAAAGTGATCGATAAGAATCTCATATTCAGGCGTATCGGCGACTAAGACAGCAGGTCGACCCTCTTTTGCTCAACGGCTCCGTCATGGGACGAAGAAACGCTCTTTTTCTCGAAAAAAGAATATATTTTACTTGCAGGACAGTTGTAAATTTTCCGGGAAAGTACATTAGCCTGGAACATTATAACATATATTTAAGAAAAAATAATGTTCGGAAGTAATAAAAAGCGTAATTTTTAGGTCATATGACCAAGCCTTTCATCATTAGAATAAGAAAAGTAAAATGAACCAATGAAAAGTTTTATTAACAAGTCACATGACTTGTTATGCTTACGTTACGCGCTGCGCGCCCCGGATGACTTCCGGATGCGCTAACGCGGCGCGTCATATGACGCATTACGCGACAACGCAGGTCCAGAATATAGTCAAAATGTCTCCACCAACCAGCGGTTGGAACACAACCCCTTTCAGCAGGCTAAATAGTTCTGTTAAATGACAACAGAAGGGACAGGCAACAAGAAACATCAGTCAAAGAGGGGAGGGCTAGTTCTTCTCTACCGGGTTACATTGGGGCGCTACCGGAACTGATCGAATTGGTAGTCTACAGTGTTTCTGGATGTTTCAGACTGAAGCTGGGGTTAGCATGAGAGCAGTACCATTTCGTAGCTCCGTCGTGGCCATTCCGCAACCAATCATGGCAGCCGCACTTTATCGTTATTTTGGGCGGGGTGGGTGGCGGAGCCGAGCTGTTTTGCAGCCATCATTGTGTGGAGTTCAGTTCATTTCACTAGTTTTGTATTTGTCATGAGGGGTTGTTCCCAATGTTTCTATTTTAGCGAGGTCAAAAAGAGATCCCGTTAGTGGCCTACTGATTTTGCTCGATTCCTTTTCTTTTTTTTTTACACGATTTTTCGTTATCTGCAAAGACTAAACAGAGTATTGCGGCTCTGTGTTTGTTTGTAAATAGAGAATGAACCAAAGAGAACCAATTCTAAAACAGTAAATACTTGGATAACAATCAATCAAATGGAGAGAGAAGCAGGCACGACGTATTACAACGGGGGCAAAGGCCTGCGTTAACTACCCTTCACTATGTGCAAAGAGAGAGTACTCCTAATAGAAATGAGGGGGGGGGGCACCATTCAAAGCAGATCAGTGTGCATAAACACGAAAATGTTTTCACTTACCACGTACTTGACATTCGACAGCTTATGATATTTGCTATTAAAAAACCATTGAAATTCACTGAAAAAACCATAGGTTATAGACCATATATAGTTAGGAATTAGCATTTACAAAACCTTGAAAATTCACTGAAAAAACCATAGGTTATAGACCATATATAGTTAGGAATTAGCATTTAAAAAACCTTATTTTACTCACACAAAACCATTGAAATTCCATGTATAGTTAGTTGCACTAACTATATATCGCGCACCTGCAATCCACTGCTGATGATGTCACATATTACATCATTCATGACATGGTCAGTGACATCACTGATGACATCACTGATGACATCTCATTTGACATCAATGACCACATCACTGATGATATCATTCATGTGACAATACAATGCATCTCCTCACATTTTAATATAACCTCTGTTTCACCCAGTGTTAAATACAGAGTATAATTTTTGAAACCATTGACACACCAATACTAGTTACTACATATGTACTCACTGATTCCTACGTCTACACACACATTCACTCATTCACCCATACAATCATTCATACATACAATCACTCATCTTTACAACACTATCATATGCACTCATACACCTATACAGACACTCACACTCTGCCACTCATCCATGGAGTTACTCACACACCTAGTCAGTCCTGTAAAGAATCAATCACACTTCCATTTTCTTGTCTATACAGTTAAACATAGAGCACCTTACATTTTCAAACATATACTAACACATACTTACTTTCTTATACAATCATTGATACAAGTACACATTGATCTGCACAGAGTCACACACCTCCCAGCCAGCCACACACACACTCAGTCTCCCATACAAATACTTGGACAATCAATCAATAACCCATATAGTTAATCATATAGCTACTGATCAACACATGCAGCAGTTTACAGAACAACAGACATAATGATGCACAAATTAAGACAGTTTAGTCACTAACCCATGCACTCAGTGAGACACATTTAATCACTCACTCATACATTCAGTCATGCACCTACTAAATCCTTCGTCCAGACAGTTATACATCTACTCATTCTTCAATATGTAAAAGTTATTTAAACTTTACAGAAACACACAGTCACTGGATGATGTCATCAGTGATGTCATTTGAGATGTCATCAGTGATGTCATCAGTGATGTCACTGACCATGTCATGAATGATGTAATATGTGACATCATCAGCAGTGGATTGCAGGTGCGCGATATATAGTTAGTGCAACTAACTATATATGGAATTTCAATGGTTTTGTGTGAGTAAAATAAGGTTTTTTAAATGCTAATTCCTAACTATATATGGTCTATAACCTATGGTTTTTTCAGTGAATTTTCAAGGTTTTGTAAATGCTAATTCCTAACTATATATGGTCTATAACCTATGGTTTTTTCAGTGAATATATATATATATATATATCCCTTGACTATTTGCACACTGTATCATAGTGCTGTAATTACTTTAATTCTCTCACTGTGTTTTACAATGTTTGTCCTGCATGGTTTTAATATTGGTTGCCTTGACTTTAGATCCACAGTCTCCCGGTGCCGCGTTCGTGCCATGGATTTCGGTTCTCTTTTATTGGGCACTGTCTCGCTGATTAGTATTGGTGGTCTTCCCCACAGTGAGCAGGCAACCTTTTTGTGATAGTATGCTTTTGTTCCATTATCATTACTCTTTGATCAATCCCTCACAGTCCTTGAACACCCCTCTCAGAGTCATGGTTTAGGCCTCACCTGTTTGGAAGGCCCTAGGCACCTAACTTATACACTCCCTTAACCCTTTCTATGGTGTAAGTAGTCACTAGATTGCTTGACTTGTACCATTAATTACTTATGGTACTTCATCAGTAGTTTGGCAACTAATTTTCTTCTTTTCTTTCCTTTTTCCTTCCTTTTTCCCCCAGTTAATCCTTTGTTACTATTGAGTAATGCTCTCAGGCATCATTCATCAGGTGTAAAATGAGGTTAGCCCAAACAATGGGGTCATGTAGAATTAAATCGCCAGGTACACCATCCAGCCCAGCAGCCTTTCCAGGGGCTATGCTATTAATGGCTGCCTGAACCTCCAAGAGTGTAACAGGCTCAACAGATTCAAGAGCTGTGCTCTCTGGCTCGGGGTCTAGTTGGACATCCGGAATTTGCTCCGCACCATCCTCATAGCTGTAAAGATTTAAAAAGTGGGAAAACCATTGTTTTTCAGTTATATTGTTTGGGACGGAGTCAGTTCCCCTTCTGGTTAGTTTGTTTATTAAATCCCAGAAGAGAGTAGAGTCTTTTAAAAAGGCCGCCTTCCTGAGTTTCTGCCAGTGATCCTCCTCCCATGCCCGTTTTGCAGATACCGTGATGTTTCTATATTCCCGTCTCGCTAACCTTACGGCCAAAGGATCTTTTTTCCGTAGGGCTATAGAGATGGCTTTTCTCCTTTCTCTGCATTCTGCGGTGAACCAGGGATTACCACTTTTATATGCAAGATTTTTCCTACCTCTGGTCCCCTCAATTTTAAAATGGGAGCCTATGGTATCTATAAAGGCCTTGTAAGATTCACTGAGGTCGAACCCCAGCATAGAGTTAAGCATGGAGTTAAGAAGGGAAAGTTCCACTGTCTTAGATGACACCGGAAGAGATGTACTAGACAGTGTTTCCTCCTACTTACATTTGTTTTTCACTACGGCAAGGTCTTTCTCTTCCATAGGATAACGTTGGGGTTACCTTATTACATGTTATAAATGTAAATTCCAATTGTGAAAAGATAGATTTTTGGAGTTTAGTGTCTCTGGAATCACAATTTAAAATCCAAACTTATGGTGCAGCCAGATTTTAAATTGCAATGCAGTACTTCTGGCCATAACGGCAAATAGCTTGAAAGAAGCGTTGTAGAGTTTATGTAGGGGTTGAGCTGGAGACCAACTTTTCAAAGACATTCATAATGGTGTGTGGTCCAAGAAATACCAATTTGAAATTCTAAAAATGGCTCTTTTAGAAAGTTGAAATGTTCTTATGTTATCCATTTGGTGCTGGCTGTCTGTCTCTGATCACATATCTGGGGTGGGTGACAATTGGGCTTTGCATATTCCCCCTAGACAGCCACACACAATGGGAGCTTAGGCATGACTTGATGGGTCATCCTGGCAGGATGGCAGGGTGGAGCTGGACCCAGTCTCAGGTACACCTGAATAGACTGTGACCTGTCCCCACACAAAGGGCTATGGCATTAGCACTCTGTGCACTTACCACTACTAAGCAGGGCTTGTGGTGTAGTGTATCTGGAGCCAGACCCAGACGGGTGGACCTCTGTGCACTTCAAAGGCCTATTGTTGAAATCTCCCCCACTTCAAAGGCACAACTGGGTATAAGTACTGAACCTCTGACACTACCACTTCAGAACACATCCAGATCTGTAAAGACGCTGCCAGGAAGAAAGACTGCTGCATTGCTGAAGGACTGCCACTCTGCAGACTGCTGCTTTGCTGGGCTGAACTGCTGGCCTGTTGCCCTCTGGCCAGGGTGAGAAGGACTGGACCTGCATCACTTGAACCAAGAGTGACTCCAAGGGCTAGCTGGCTGGCCTCTGGAGCTGAAGTCTCAGGGACATAAAAGTCTTACAACCAACATACTTTTGGACCTAGACTTTGCCATCTGTGAGTCTGCCCAGACAACTGGTGTCCCCCCCAGTCCTGTACGCTTGAAAGTGGGCCTAAGTTCTATCTCCAGTGGAACTGATGCATCTTCTGCTGAGCAACGCACCTCGAGCAGAATCGATACATCGCCTCCACTGAGCCATGCATCTTCAAGCAGAACTGGCGCATCGCCGCTGTTGCATGGATTGGACCCTTGGCAAAAGACTCTCATCGCTGCAGCCTCCCTCATCTGGGACTGACGCATCACCTCCGGAACTACTTATGCATGACGCTTTATGCAGTGCAAGCTCCTTGCATCCCTCAATGATGGCAGCCTCAATGACGGTAACAGATCACGGCATCGCAGCTTCAACGTTCATCGGAACCAATGCATTGCCCCTGCTGTGCATCACATCCTCAACACCAGACTTTGCATCGCAAGCCCTGTTGGCCGTTTCTCAATGTAAATTCATCAGGACCTTGCACCATAGCCTCGCCACACTTTGGAACCAATGCATTGCTGCAGCTGCATGGCACATCTTCGACTCTGATCCACGTAATGCTAAGCAACCACTATTTAGGGTATTTTGTTCAGCGGGCCTAACTGGGCCCCTGTAGCCATCCCGAGCTCCATTGCGGTCAGCCTAAACTTTTGATTTTGTCCTGGTCCAGTGTGACCAGATATCCCAAATAGCACTTTTTGCTTCTTAGTGCTATTTTTACCTTAAAACTTTAAATTCAATATTGTCTTGTTTTATTTATTAAATTAGGTTCTATTTTTCTAACCATCATTTAAAAATCACGGAGTGACAGAGTCGCCTCCTTCGCCGCCGGGCTTGGCATCCACAACATCAGTGCACTCGTTATCTCCAAACAATTCATAGTACCGGCGGATGCTTCACAGCATGGCATGGAGGCAGTCTCAGCAAAGTTGAATGAAGAAAGCCTAGACCAACAGGCAGCCTTCATTAACAAGAGACTACTTCCAAAGGGATAGAGGTGGAGTGCGATTGAGAGAGAAGCTTTTGCTGTGATGTGGGCACTGAAGAATTTATGACCATACCTGGTTGGGACTCACTACCTAGTTCAGACAGATGTCTGGATCCATCGGATTGCCCACCGCCTTCCACACTCCAGCAGTAATGGGGGAACTAATCAGGGTGAACCCCAGGTGCATTTCACTCACTTACATCCTACCTAGGAAGACTGCCTGTCGGGTGGGGGCTCCTAGCAGGTTCTCAACACATGCCTCTTGACCTCGGCTCATCCCCTCTTTCACTCCCCTTGTTCCCTGAGGAAGAAAAGCTAACATATTTCTTTAATTCTCTGCTCCGGTATGCAGTGGTGTTTTCCTTATCTTTGTTTCCCAAGCCACGCCAGAGGTCCACTCAGCAACCTCCATGATTCAGCAGTCTCTGTGACTCAACAAGCATTCGTGACCCAGCAACTTCCATGACCCAGCAGCCTCCATGGCTAAGCAGCCTCCATGACTCAGCAAACTCCATGATTCAGCAGCCTCCATGGCTCAAGAAGTCTCCATGACTCAGAAAACTCCATGACTCAGCAGCCTACATGACTCATCAGCCTGGCGAAAGGTATTTAACCTTCACCCAGGCTCTTCTTCAGTGCTTCGCATTGAGTTTCCTGTTGAAGATTCTGCGGGGTGACGGCTCTGCAGGTGCCGGTTGGACGAGTCCTGTTCCATCTTTTCTGCTGCTACTCGCAGATAAATCTAAATCCTTTTGGGCTACATTTCACTTTTGTGCTCAATGGAATTCCATTGTTTTAACTCCCGGCTCATTTCTGGTTATCGAGGGGATTTTGGGTAACTGCGCATGAAACGCTTCGCATTTAGAAACTTCCTGACTTCGTTTCCGATATCACAGTTCCCTCTGGTTCCCGCTCAGCTTACTTTACGCTACTTTGTCTGGATTTTGGTAATTTCCTTCTTATATCATTTATGTAATTCATAGCAGCACAATGGTACAGCACCCCACACAGTATATCTTTTACAATAACAGTAAATACATTCTTCGAAGAAATATTTCAGTAGGACTGGAGGTTCTTTTTTTTCTTTGCTTTTATTAACAATTTTCCAATCTAAAAAGAAGAAACGTAGCTACGTTTGCTGTACCATTGTGCTGCTTTGAATCATTGGGAGTCTAGGGGTATATGACTTCAGGTTAATAGCACCCACAACAAACTCACATAACCATACTATATAGGATAAATGTGCAGATCGTTTGGCCTTATACCCCTGTTTTGGTGTTTTGTATTTATGTAATTCATGCATAGTTCTTGCTGATATAAGTGTATAGTATTATTGCAGTGTTTATAGTTACCCTGTTACGTCTCTGTTTTTTTGCGCTGAAAGAAGGTCTTGGTAAAGTTCCCAAGCCTTGGACATATTTCAGCAGAAGGATTCAGATTATGTCTTATCTCATTGAAATAAGAATGTATGGTGTGCTTATGTGCAGTCTTCATTGGCACAATATTGTGTGAGTGTGTATTTATCTTTGGTGCAATATTGTGTGAGTGTGAATTTATTTTTGGCACCATATGGTGTGAGTGCATTTCTGATTTATTCTAAATTGTGCTAAAAGACCTCTTTTATCGTGACCCAATGCAGAGGTTTATGTATGATTTATGTCATTGATTATTTGTGTTCTTTTTGATGTCTTTTACTACTGCTGCAGGATCTGGTCTCCATACTCATTCCTAGCTTTAGAACAGATGACCCAGATTGTTCTGTGACCCAGAGTTTGCTTCTCCACCGGCACGAACATCCACCAGTTGTTTCTTTCCTTATTTTAGCTTTTTATTTTAATTATTTATTTTAGTTTATTGTTTGTACCCAAACCCCCTTCCCTTGAGATTATCGGATGAGCACTGGTATCGCTGGTTCAGTGTTCAAGTTCAAGTTAAAAAAATCCTTTTAAGTTGCTTGCTGAGGGCAAGATGGCGGCCAAGACGCCGTAGAGGAAGGTCGCGTTCAGACTCTCTCCTGATGGCAGAGTAATTTTTATGTATTTTTGCTCACCCTCGGCTTGTGAATCTGCTTTTTACCTGCTTGCCTAAGCTCTATGACTCAGAAACTTGAGTTATTCGATCCTGCGATCTGGAAGGAGAATTAGATATCAGTAAGATTTCAGCAGGAATTGCCGATGCTGTGATAAGGTGTAATGCTGGGGGATTTCACCACCTGGTCTCTACAAACAAAGGACCCGTCCCAGAAAAAAGAAAGAACTGTACTCGAATATATTGCATCCTTGATAACTCGATCCTTCCTGTCTGGGTGTGCTCATTGGAAATACGTGTTGAAAGTTATGGCTCCGAAACTTGCACGATCCCCGAAGAGAGTCCGTGATCGAGACGGCTGGGGGAATGAAGAGGAGGAGGAGGAGGAAGCATGTATAGATAACTCCGGTGCCCCTGCATCAAACCTGAGAGGGAAAGTTAGGTCTAAGGCACAGCAGAGGCGAGAGGCGGCGAAGGAAATAAAAATGCGGAAAATCCGCGAAAAAGATGCAGAGAAGAAGAAGACGACAGCCCCAGCCTCGGCAAGGAGAAAGGATGATGCAAAACCCACTGCCGGCGAGGCAACAGGGAAAGAGATAGCACTCCGGCAGATGACAATTGTAGAGACGTTCTCACCTGTGCTTGCATTTGCACCGAGGACTCAATCAACTTCACAGCCAGATTCTCTGCGTGCGACCATGGTGCCTACGCTGGCATTCCTGTGCAGAGAGAGACAGTTTGCTGTATCCAAAGAAGTGGCTGGTCAGATGGGAGCAACAGGGAGTGCGAGCAGCGCGTTGGAGGTTCAACTGCAGACTGAGGTTACAGAATCTGCGGGATTGGAAGGCTCTTCTACAGTGGTGGCAGAAGGCGGAGCTAAACTCTTAAAGGGGAAAGACGCGATTAACGCTACTCCCGGAGTTAAAGAGACAAATATATCCCCAAAACCAGCTAACGACACCGATATCGAAGTACGCGATCTCAATGGGATAATTAACTTAAGTGAGACAGCGAAGCGGTCTCAAGAGAAGGTATTCAATGATGAAATTACAAAAGTAACAGAAGCAACAGAAGCAACAGAAAGATGGTCTAAGACTTTAACAGGCACAAATATAGACTTGGTGGGGAAGATAAATGCAACCATGAATAAGGAAAATGATATGAATATACCAGATGTACAAGGATCTATACTGGCCTCTCCTAGCGAGGATGTTTTTTTCACTGGCAACGACGAGGCAGATGATGAGGACGAAAGTGAGAATTGCAGCCTGGAGACTGCGTCAGACTCAGAACTGGAAACATCAGTAGGCTCTATTGTGAGCCCTGATGCGGAGAATAAAGTGATTGAATCAGAAAGTACCTCAATCTCTATTGACAGCGATACAGAATCAATTGAATCAGCACAAGAAACAGTTAAAAAAATTACTCAAACCAGGCTTAAAACAGCTGCCATAGAAAACAACAAAACTGCGGCAAATACCAAATTTAAGAGTAAACTTAATAACAACTCTAGACAAAAGAAGCTGTCTAAAGTATTGCGCAGAGCCCCTACTACATCAGTTGTAAAAAAACTTGATTGGGATAATACTTTAGAGAACTGTGCACCACCCATGGGGGAGCCTGAAAATGCAGCTACAGGTTCTCATGAGGTTACCTCTCAGGGATCAGAGGGAGGCGCCTCTAATTTTGAAGTCTTATTCACAACCTTAAAACAAATGCAAGGCGAGGCTCGCACTGAGAGCCAAAGGGCCAGGAGGAGGGCTAGGCATGCAAATAAAAAAATACAATCCTCTCTCCGCAAAATTAATAAAATGTATGAAGAAATGGTCGGAAGAGTATCTGAAGTGGAGATTAGAACAGGAAAACTGGAGGATGACCTCACTAAAATCCAGGATGCTAGGAAAGATCAGGATAAGACGACGGCGGATATGCTATGGAAACTAGAGGATTTTGAAAACAGGCAAAGGCGCAACAACATTCGATTACTTGGAGTTCAGGAGGGGAAAGAGGGGAGTGATGCCCGGGGTTTTGTCGTTGAGTTATTGAAAGGTGCCTTCCCAGAGCTGTCTTCATGGGATATGGATCACGAGGTACAAAGAGCACATCGATTCCCGATGACACGGAAGGAGACACAGGGTAAGCCCCGCGCAATATTACTTTATGTCGGGAACTTTTTACTGCGTGAAGAGATTATTAGCAAGGCAAAACCCCAATCCCAACGTACTTACAAGGGTGTTGAATTCTTTGCACGCCCTGATTTCTGCCACACCACCGTGGAAAGACGGTGGCGAATGAGGCAGCTCATTACCCCTTTCCAGAACATAGGCTGTGAGGCATACCTCATGTTCCCAGCACGCCTGAAGGTTGGATTAAATGAGAATTTCAAAATCTTCTACTCTGAAATCATGGCACAAGAATACCTCAGCTACATGCGTGAAATTAGGGGTCATCAAAAGACATGCCATGAGGAACATGTAGAACATGATGCTCGCACAGTTGCTATTAGAGACATTCCTCGCAAGAAGTAAAAATAAAAGATAGAGACTAATAACATTACGGGGGGGGGAATAGGATGCAAGTGTCAATTTAAATCATGAGTTAATGGTGTTTAGCTCTACATTTAGGATCTCTTCTTCATGGGTACTGGGGATATGAAGGCCTGTTTTAGTATAGCGGTCGGCATCAGTATTTCTAGAGTAGTGTCTGAGGTTGAACACTGAGTGGGGAGAGCACGTCGGGATGACTTAAAAAAGCCAGGCGAGGGTGGACGGGTGTGACATCCTGGAGGCAACGTCGGCCAGACATAGGTCCTTCGGACCTATTTGCCTGTAGGGGGGGTGGGGCTCTGAGGGTGGGCAGTCTGGGGTGGGCGAGGGTGGGAATAAGGGCAGGGCACAAGGGTACTGGAAATTGGTTGGAATGTGAAGAACACAATTTGAAACAAATGCATGAGCATGGTTACTGTACTGAAGATAGTATGAACACAAAAATGGAAATTTGTTTATTTTGTGTAGCAGAATTAGCTAAGAATGAATTTATTAGCTTGATAAATAAAAGCAAACAGGTAGCCGATAGTTCCTTAGAAAAAAAAAATATGTCTCTTAGATTTGTGACGTGGAATGTGTGTGGCCTAAATGATGCTCAAAAGAGACAAAAGATAGGTTTACGACTACGACAAATGAATGTAGATTTTGTATTTCTGCAAGAGACACATATAATGAATACTCAGGAGTTCTGTCTTAATCAGTTGGGGTTTCATTTAATAGCAAGTTCCAAACAAGGGACAAAAAAAAGAGGGGTAGCTATCCTATCAAGGAGTAAAAACGTGGTAACTAGGAGGAAATTAGAAGATCCATGGGGAAGGTGGGCTATGGTTGAGATTTTAATAGAAGGCATATGGACAACATTAGTGGCGGTGTATGGTTCAACCCAGGATGATCCAGAAATCTTACAGTTTCTGGATTCTGAGCTGGCAGTTTGGTCCCCTCAGATCATCATAGGAGGTGACTTGAATATTAACGGGGCGGAGGGCCTGGGAGTAGGTACAACAAGAAAGTATAACGGCAGGAAGAAAAGAGTACATAAGGCCCTTATCGACCTGCTAGGAAACAACACTTTACGAGATGTTTGGGGCACAATAAGATCAGAACAAACAGGCTACACATACTACTCTGCACCGCATCATATTTGTGTCAGATTAGATTATTTTTTGATATCCAATGATTTAATGACCAGAGCAAAAATTGACAGACTCCCTAGGATACTTAGTGATCACAACCCCTTAATTTTAACAATGAAGCAAGGAGGAGGAATAAAGCTAAGAAGGGTATGGACATTCTAAAGAGGACTCCTCTCAGATAATGATTATATAACACATATGTCCAAATGGATTAATGAGTTTTTTTAACATAACAGAGGGAGTGCTTCGGTGGGAGTAATATGGGATGCCTTTAAGGCAGGAGCTCGTGGAGAGACAAGCAGCTATAGTGCCTATAAACGGAAAGCAGAACGGTTGCGTTACAGTGATATAGAGAAAGCTGTATCAGAAGCAGAGGAACAGCTCAATAAATGCGTAATAAGGGGTGAATCAACTGAACAATCTATTATAGATTTAATGAAAGTGAAAAGCGAAGCAGAAGAGGAATTTGCAAATAGAGCAGCAAAACAATACACAACTAGAAGGGAGAGATGCTATGAGTTTAGCGAAAAAGTAGGACCTGTTCTCGCCATACGTACCAGCCAGATAGCGGCGGAAGGGACTGTCAAGGAGATTAGGGACGAAAAGGGAATATTACACTCAGACCCAGAAGAAATTAGGGAAGTGTTCAGGAAATTTTATCAGTCATTATATGACGACCAAAACCCCAGCAGTATCGAAGAGATAAATGAATACCTTCAGAATATCCCGGCTAAGACTATTTCTTTTGAAGAGGCAGATGAGTTAAAGGTTATGTTGGATAATATCGAGATCAATGAGGCTATGTCTACTCTCCCCTCAGGAAAGGCTGCTGGCCCAGATCAGTTACCTTTAGAGTTCTATAAAACTTTCTGGGGATGTTTAGGACAAGACTTGACTAAAACGAATCAAGCCGCCCAGACGGGTGAGTCTGTCCCAAAATCATGGGGGGGTGCAGATATAGTGTTAATTTTAAAAAAAGGGAAACCTCCGACTGAACCAGGGTCCTATCGACCAATCACCTTGATGAATAACGATACTAAAATATACTCAAAAGTCCTGGCTACAAGATTCGCTAGAATAATAAGTACCCTAGTTAGCGATAACCAACATGGTTTTATTCCCGGAAGAGGGACGACTCATCACATTAGGAAAGTCATAACTATGTTTGATGCTGTCGAGGTAACAGGAGACCCGATGGCAGTAATGTTGCTGGATGCGGAAAAAGCATTCGATCGGGTCTCCTGGGACTATCTGTGGCATACTCTAGTTAGAGCCGGGATCAACGGTGGCTATGTGAAAGCACTTCAGACCCTGTACAAAGAGCCGGTCGCAGCCTTAAGAATAAATGGGGGCACTACAGGACAATTTATGATTAAGAGAGGTACACGGCAGGGGTGTCCATGCTCTCCGCTGCTATTTGCCATGTACATGGATCCATTAATCTGCAAGATAGAATCATCTCCAGAAATCACCCCACTATACATAGCTCTTGGACCATGTAAGATACTTGCTTACGCTGACGATGTGGCGGTGATAACACCTTGCCCCACGGAAGCGACAGCGCTGGTAGAGGCGGAGGCCCAAAGATTCGGGCAAGTCTCGGGCTATTCCCTGAATGCTTCAAAAACCCAAATTATTAAAAACTCAATGACTCCTTGTGATGACAGTCGAGTGATATCAATAGGGAGGTATTTAGGAATTAATATTTCAGCAGACTTAAACAACCTGGTGGAAAAAAATATTGCTCCAGTAATTGATAAAGGCAAAGAAAGACCTGGATCGATACGAGAATCTACATCTGTCATTAGTAGGGCGAGTGAATATTATTAAAATGTTGATTTTACCAAAATTTTTATATCTTTTCAGGACAATACCACTTTTAGTCGATAACAAATGGTTTAAAATTTGTGAACAAATGATTAATCGCTTTATTTGGGCTAAAGGTAAGACGCGGAGGGCACTGAGGTATATGTCACTTCCACGGGAGAGAGGGGGGTGGTCATTACCGGATTTAAAGTTATATTATTGGGCTGCAGCATTGCAAGGAATGGTGGGTCTGATTGGAGGGGCAGAGATGGATGGATGGGACAAGATAGGCTCGCTCGCTATTTATGGTTTGGTTTTGGGCACAAATGCTGAAAATATATTTCTGAGATTTACGGAGGAAAGCTACTTTAAAAGAACGCGATTTAAGACAGTAATGACTGCTTATAATATATGGAAAGGATTTTCTAAAAAGGTTGGAATAGGGAAATACAATGCATATACCAGATTCAAAAATAATCCTTCCTTACCCAGTGTGGTTTTTTCAGGAGTTGTATATCAAGAATGGGAGAGGCGGGGGATAGGTAAGATCGGAGATATGTTAGGTGGTCAAGGTATATTACAATTCGCAGAATTGAAAAATAAGTATATGTTGAATACAAAACACTTCTTCAAATACCTCCAAATTAGAAGCTGCATATTGAATAAAAAAGGGGGATTATTGGGCTTTGGAAAAATTATAATGATGAATCTTATAGAAAATGGCTCTGACTGTACTATTAAGAGATTTTACTCAGAAATGACAAAATTAAAGAAAGATGATCTTGATAAATGGACAGATAAATGGTCTTTAGATTTAGATATAGATAGGGATATCTTTATTGAATCACTAGAAATGGGAAGTAAAATGTTGTGTTCATCGTCTCTTCAGGCCCAACACTATAAGATTCTGTACCATCTTTATTATACGCCATGGAAAATTGCTCAATGGGGGAGTCTATCTGGCACTACCTGTTTTAGGTGTGGCAGTACGGAGGCGAATTTGATACACATCTTCTCGATTTGCCCGCACCTAGATAAGTTGAAACAGGATATTGGAAACTTTTTCCAAAATGCTCTAGCAACAACCATAGAGCTAACCCCAGTTGTCATGCTATTGGGGGTAAACCCCAACGGGCAATTAAACTGTAAACACTTTGTGTTCGTAGCAATGGCGATTCTTAGACTGTTAGTTTCCTCGGCTTGGCTTGACCCAAATCCCCCTACCTATCATCAATTGCTAGGTAAAGTATTATCAGTTCAAAAATTGGAAACTGCTATCTACGCCAGGAAGGGAAAAAAGGGCAAAAAACTGGGTATGCAAATCTGGGGCCCTTTTATTCAGTGGAAGTTAGGAACTGAATGATGTAATATGAAGAATTTGTATTATCGAATACTGGAATCTAGGATTATGATTATGATTATGCATGTATATTCCAAGTTGAATTGTTTTGTATTAAGCATGTCGGAATTTGTGTTCTACGATTTGGTATCTTATTGTGCCCTGCTCATGTAATAAAGGGGGGAAAAAAAGGGGGGGGAAAAATCTCTTCAATAAAAATATATATGCAGCATCAAATAGGATTGCCCCAAAGAAAGGGGTCTACGTTTCCTAAAATACGATGCTAAAAACCATTTGATATATTTTAGATACATTTTACAAGAAAAGAAAAAGTGCAAATCGTTTTGTGTACTCACTCCGTCACAGGGGCAAGGTTTATAATGTGATTTTGAACAATAGCCCAGGGGAAAGCATAATAAAAATCTTACAGTTCCTGCCCTTAGACGAAACAGGAGTGATCTTTCCCAATTGGACATTGGCAGAGTGAATAAAGTGGTAATGGATGCCTGTACAACTCATTATTCATATATGCCGCGACTGACGATTTATTGAGTTCCTTTTTTGTCCTGTCTAAATTATAAAGTGTATATAGTGCATGTTTTAACTCATTCTTATCTTTCGGCTCAATTCTGGTGGGATCCAAAAAGAGGTGGCCTTTGTCCACACTACATAAACTTTTGTAAACTCCTGAGAACCAGGGAATGTCCAATCCCTTTTCACAATTAAGACAGTCACTTATAATTTCTTGCGTCAGAGTGGCTGATTTATTCCTCCAAATCAAGAGCCAAAATAACGCTGGTCTTGTCTTAATAAAATCACAAATGAAATGCAGATTTAGTTCCCTGTGGCAAATATACTGAGAGGTAGAAATTGGGACACCCAGAATTTTCCTACAGAAGCGGTTTTCTTCTAGTTGGATACAATGGTTTTTTACCAGGCCCCATATCTCCGCCCCATATGTGACTACTGGGGCGCACTGCAATTTAAAACATTTTAAAATAGCTTGAGTTGCGCCTATTTTCCTTGGGCGGGGTAGGCTAAGGATTGAGTTGATGACCTTTGAGAACTTGCTCGTGGAGTGGGCCAAGTGTCCAGTCCACGAGCCGTTCGCAGCAAAGACCATCCCTAAATATGGGAATGAGCTGGTAGAATATAGTCTGTCAGTCCCCACTAAACTGGAATTAAGCTTTCGTTTCCCTGGCCCGCATGACATGATAAAAGATTTTTTTAAAGTTCACGCGCAGATCCAGGTCATCCATATGCTGTACGAAGGTTTTGACCAGGATGCGTAGGGAGTTTGGAGTGCGGCCCATAAGGACCGCATCATCTGCATAGAGAAGTGCTGGTAATAATTTCCCTTTGATTTTCGGAACATCTGAGGTCGCCTGCTTTAAAGAATTGCTCAGCCCATTAATATAAATGATAAAAAGCAGGGGTGCTAAAACGCACCCCTGTCTAACCCCTCTTCCCACCCTAATAGCACCAGAGATCTCCCCACCCATCCCGATCCTGACTTGTGCTTTAAGGTCAGTATGTAGAAATGCCAAAAAATGTACAAGGGGTTCATCTAGTCCATAATCCAAAAGAATGGACCAGAGTTTGGACTTATTAACTAGATCAAACGCGGACGATAAGTCCATGAATGCTAGATAAATTGGTGATGATCGAGCAATATTATATTTACCAATTACTAAGTTCAAATTCAAGCATTGCTCGACCGTGCCGACCTTGCTTCTAAAACCCATCTGGCAAGGGTCCAGCATTCCACTTTCCTCCGTCCATTCCAAGACCCTATTGTAAAGTACTCACCCCAGAATCTTTAATGTATTATCTAGAAGCGAGATTGGTCTATAGTTAATAGGATCAGATCTGTCACCCTTTTTATATATTGGCACAATAATACTCGTTGTCCAGGTGTCTGGCATGGGTGCTAGGGGCAGGCTGTTAAAAAACATTTAATAGGATTGGAGCCCAGAGTTCCGGTTTCCACTTAATAAAATCTATTGGGAGGCCATCAGGGCCGGATGGCCTTATTACCAAGGCTCTGTTTGATGGCCACTTCCACCTCCTGCAGCGTGATCTGTAAACAACATAGTTGTCCTGGCACATAACAAACTTTACCCTCTGTCGGGGCGGCGTACATTTTAGTGAAATGGTTCTCCCATAGGTTGCTCGAGATAGTGCAACTAACTGTTGTCAGTTGTTGACCCATATTACGCATGTTTCTGACTGCGGGTCAAAAGGAGTTTTCATTCTTCCTGGCTGCGGAATCAACTAATGCCTCCCAGTGCTCCGTCAATAGGGCAGCCTTTAGTTCTTCAATTTTAGTTTTATACATCCTCCTTGCAGCCCTTACCTCCTTTGGACACCTGGGTTTGGAAGTCAGAGCCTTACGTAAAGCCCTGTTCGCTTCTGAACAGTTGCGGTCGAACCATCTAGGCTCTTTGTTTATCTTATGTATTGGCACTGAGAGGAGGGATTTTATTACGGAACATAATTTAATAAAATCTTCAATTTTCCTAAAGCAGTTCCCATCTGTCGATGTGCAGGAAGTAATTAAATGCTGATGTTCCTCTATCACAATCTCTACTATACTACCGCTATTTACTCCCCTCTATTTCAACCTTAAGTTGTCTGTTGAGGGGGTAATATCTCTCGCCCCGTGAGAAGTAACATACACAGGGCTAGGTCCCAATCATAGAGCCGCTATCAGCGGGTTGTGGTCTCCAAAAGTTGTTTCGAGGACTTTTGCCATTGTAAGGCGATCTACTAAACATGGGGACATGAAAATATAATCGATAGTCGAGGAGCAATCTCTACCTCTAAAGGTTGGTGCCTGTTGATATCTAGAGGTGTGGCCCATATCAATTACGTTGCTAAGGATATGTTCACTAATAAAGCTATCTAACTCTAAACCCCTTCGTACCCCTGCATCAGCTTGAGATTTGTCCACAACCCGGTGTGCCTTTGAGATTTTGGCATTAAAGTCCCCCCCCTAGGAGGATCCCTATGCCATCATCTGTGTCTTGACGTTGGGCTAAATCTGATATGACTTTAAAAAGCTCAATAACATTTTTATTTGGGACTGAATAAAAGTCGTTATTATAAAAATTAATCAAATAAAACGGAACCCGTCTTCTATATTCTATTATCTGTATATTTAGGCTGGTAGTTGGTATTGCCTTAATACTTCCTCCTGCGGCTATCCTGATCCCGGTAAGTAAGCCGCCGGATGCGCGGCCAAAATCGGGTTTGGGTGCTGTCACACTGAAACAGTGGTATCCCTCAATATATAAGTCATCTGTGGCCCAAGTTTCCTGGAGCATTATAATATCTTTATCAGACAGTATATGCATCCAGTCTGGGTCCGTCAATCTTGATTTCAGGCCAGCAACATTCCAACTTAGGATATTAAGGTCAGGGTTATTAATTGGTTTCTTTAAATTACAAGGATTCATCAGTTTACTATTATTAGTGACTGGCACTAAGTATAAGTCAGGGCAACCAATTGGTTGTGTTGCTATGCGTGTAAGTGTGGGTTCCTGCACTGCTTTTCCCTTCACTGAGTTCGTTCGGTGGTGGGCTGAGGTTTCCCCTATTGAGCTTTCCTCTTGACTACTTGCACTAACCAGCTTAGTCAAATGTCAATCTTGATCATCTAAGTTGGAAAATGCCTGTTCAAAGCGATTATAAGTTGGGACGTTATAATCATATCTTTTCTGATTTGGAATGATAGTCTGGTTATTATGCCTATATACGGGTGGTATCTGAGGATTACAATAAAAGAAGCCCAGAGATAAAATATGGATACCCTCCCTGCTTATATGTGATGTCCCTGCTCTCTCTAAAATTGTTCTGACTAGCTCAGCGGAGGCAAAATTCAAAACTATACAATCACCCATGACACTTTTGTTTGATCTCACTATCCAGGGTACCCTGCGCGCCATTTTAAATTCTTGGAACAAGTGATTGCCCAACCCAGTCCTGATATTTAATAAGTGTAGTGCCCTATTTTTTAAGGTGGACCAATGTTCTTCCGAGTTGGGTTGAATCGGTGGGACGTTTGAGAGCACAACTGTATAAGGCGTTGACTCAGGTGGTAGGCTGAGATTTCCCTTTCTGTTACTGTCGGCGAAATCAAGATTTCCCCTACTTTGGTCCTCCAAACCCTTACTTCCTCCAGATTTCGTCCCTATAGTGCGAGCAAACCAATTTATGAAAGACAGGATTCAGTATTTAACCCATTTAATTCAAGGTGTTTGCATTTCATTAACCAGTTTTTTTTAAAAATTTCAAATCGTTTTTATTGAAGTAAAAGAAAGCAAAACAAATACAGTACAATAATTCTTCCGTTACAGAAATGATTGACTCAGTTATTGAAGAACAAGTACACAAAAGAAAAGAATATAAAAGAATATAATGCTTGCAACGTCGATTTGCAGAAACATACATAACACTCAGTATGTGGAGGTAGAGGCATAGGCTCCAAAGGAATACTACAAGCACATTCTCAAGTGTCACAGGGAGACGTAACAGGATCATCAATTACTGCATCAAGGTGGCTCATAGTGAAATGAGGAGGCGTCTAGTGATTTCCACAGCTTCCTATTTGTTGGCCTCCATGTAGATGCCTGGAGTGTCGGATTATTAGCACCCCTCAGGAATGATAACCACTCCTGCCAGATTTTGAAATGCACCTCATTTGCATTTTTCCATTTGCACAGAACCACCTTACAGGCCAATGTAAGCATTAAGTCCAAAAGCTGGCGATCATAATCATTCGATAACTGTGGATCAAGGGCTCCTAAGATTACATACACAAAGTCCTGTACAGGCTTTATCCTGAAAACGTAAGAAATGCAGTCAAATATTTTTCCCCAATATGCTCCTAGAGCGGGACAGTGGAATAACATGTGAGCAAGATCCCCCCTTAATTTACATTTGAAGAGATTAGCCGGAGTCCAGAATGCCCGGTTTATAAGCATGTATTTTGTTTGGAATAGAATGGGAGATACTTTGTGGGTAAGAGCATTCTTATGAATCATTTCCCAGTCAAAACCTATTTCCGTTGAATTCGGCTCAGCTTCCCATTTCGATTCCACCTGTCTATGAGCTTTCGTGGGTAGAGGCAATAACAATTTATACACCTTGGAGACGAAGTGACCTGCATACATAAGCCGAGGGAGATGGGTTATTAACCATGGTGTATAGGGCGAGAAATTACGAGCGGTTAGCACCGCTTTGATTTTCAGGAAATCATAAAATTCCATCGCAGTAAGGTCATATTTCTGTTGCAGGGTCGAGAACGGGATTGGGTCTGTACCGTCGTACAGATCCCTTGCCAAATTAATGCCCTTCCTGGACCATGATTCCCAGAAGAGTCTATTACCGTTAAGCTTGAGATAAGGATTTCTCCACAAGGACATGAAAGATGACTTAGTGAATGTTAGCTTTGTTTTGTGTGTGAGGTCAAGTCTAAGTAGAGCCCGTCTAGTATTTAAGATTATATATTTGGAGTGTGGTAAATGTGATAGGTCCTTAGTGAGTAAGGATGCAAGAGGAGCATGATCCACTAATGATTCCTCGATATTGATCCATATCGGTGTATAGATTGGGGATTTAGTCAACCACTGGGCACCTTGTTTACAAAGGAAGGCTGTCTGATAGTTCCTGAACGAGGGCAGACCCAGGCCGCCTTTATCTTTTGCTAATTGCAGCTTCTTTAGAGAAATCCTGGCTTTCTTACCCCGCCACAGGAAGCTACCAAACAGCTTGTCTACTCTAGTAATAAAGTTGTCAGAGAACGTCATAGGGAGCATGCTGGCCAGATAATTAACCAATGGAGTAGTCATCATTTTGAGCGTCTCCGCTCTGCCCCACCAGGAGAGGAATTTTGGCGACCACCCCTCCAACAATGTGGATATCTTTTTTAGAGTCAGTTCTTCGTTTATCTTCAAAGTGGAAATCAAATCTTTATCAAAGTCCAACCCCAGATACTTAAAGCACTGAGGTTGCCATGTAAGGCCTGAGTCCCCAATGATACCTTTGTCACCTATGTTGGTCAGGAGTTTAACTTCCGTTTTATCTTTATTGAGTTTGTAACCAGAAACCCTGGAAAATTCCTCAATATCAGCCATGAGTGCAGGTATTGCCTCCCCAGCTTTCTCTGATAAGACAAGCACATCATCCGCATATGCCGTTAATTTAACCGTACAGTCCCCAAATGGAATGCCAGCGATACTAGAGTCATTCCTTATATGATATAAGAACGGTTCGATCGCTAATAAAAACAATGAGGGAGATAGAGGGCATCCCTGCCTCGTGCCCTGCTTTAAACAGAAGGAGGAAGAAAAGGATCCACCAGCCCTAACCCTTGCTGAGGGGCAGCAGTATAAGGACATTACTAGTCTTGTAAATGTTTCCCCCAAGTTGAATTTGTGTAGGACTGCTTCGGGGTAGGACCAGTCAACCTTGTCAAAGGCTTTTTCAGCGTCCAGCGTTATAGCTGCTGTGGGAGTACCTAGAAATTTCGCCTTCTCTAAAACATGTGCTAGAATCCTTGTGTTGTCTCTGGATAGCCTGTATTTAAGGAACCCTGCTTGAGACGGATGAACTAATTGGGGAAGGACCTTCTGAAGGCGGGCTGAAAGTATCATAGCCAGGATCTTGCAATCTATATTAATCAGTGAGATAGGTCTGTAATTTTTCGGGAGCGACGGGTCTTTTCCATCCTTAGGGAGTACAGCAATGATCGCTTCTGCTAGAGTGCATCTGACCTCACCTGAGTTATTTATTTCCTGAAATAGATGCAGGAGGGGCTCTACTAAGAGGGAGGGGAAGGTTTTGTAAAATTTTGCTGTGAAACCATCCGGACCCGGGGCCTTCCCTGTCTTCAGATTTTTAATTGCATTTTCTATTTCTAGAGCACTAATTGGGCCGTTAAGACTAACTTGGTCCCCATCAGAGAGCTGTGGGAGAACACATTCATCCAAATATGTCTTAATCTTGTCTTCCTCCACTTTATCATTCTTTGCATACAGGTCTTCATAGAATACTTTGGACACTTCTGCAATTTTGTCTGGTTCAGAGTGTAACTCCCCCAAGGCATCCTTAATGACACTAAATTCTTCTGGACCTTAAACTTCAGGTACGAGGCTAGACTCTTACCAGCTTTGTTAGAATCGCAAAGCTTAAGTCTCCTTCTTTTGTCAAGCCAAACACCCGCTCTTTCACTAACTATTTTATTATATTCGTATTTTTTATTCGCCAAGGCATAAAGAGACATATCATCCCTATCCTTTAGGTGTTTACTCTCCAAGATTACAATTTCTTTCTCTAAATTCTCCAAATGTGCATGATAATCTCTATTCATTGCTGATCTGATTTTGATACACCCCCCCCTTATAGTACTTTTCAAGGCATCCCACCTGATGAGATCAGTCGTTTCCCCCTCTTTGTTAATCTGCAGATAAGAGGAGATTGCAGCTTGTAATGTGGACCTATGTTGATCATTTCCTAGGATTTCGTCATTCAGGCGCCAGGACGTCTGACGAGAGGAGGGTTTGACTTTAGCAATGGATAAGGAGATGCAAGAGTGATCAGACGTTACTCGTGGTTCTATTGTGGCAGACTCTATTTTAGGGACCCCGTTCTGTGATATGAGGATGTAATCGATTCGAGAATGCGAATCGTGTGGTGAGGAGTAAAAAGTGTAATCTCTCCCCGTAGGATTCTGAAGCCTCCATGCATCCACCAAGTGAAAGCGTTGACATAAATTAAGGAAGGCTTTATGTGATTTATTTGTTGTGAAGGGACATTGGGAGTCTCTATCTAGAGTTGCATCCATTGGAAGATTAAAATCCCCGGCCAATATGTGAACAGCATCATCCGGGATATCTTCAATATGCCTATTCAGATCCTACCAAAATTTAAGGTCACTGGTGTTAGGAGCATAGATGTTCGTGACATAAAACTCTGTTTTATCCCTACTTAGTTTGGCTGTGACCCACCTCCCATCTACACTCGCTTCGGATGACAAAAGCTCTACCTTAGATTTCTTCGCAACAAGTATCAAAACACCATTCTTTTTGCTCACAGCCTCTGCACCCACAACCTCATTATAAAATGTATTCTTCAGATGGTAAAACTGTTTAGCCTCAAGCTTCGTTTCTTGTAACAAAACAATGTCACCTCTCAATCTCCGTACGTAGTCTAGAATCTTCTGTCTCTTGACAGGTTGGTTTAGGCCTTTAACATTAAAAGACAATATCTTCAGTTTATCAACATTACACACTCCCAACGGGGTATTAATTGTATTATGTGACATCAGCAGGTCTTGTTTTCATAGTAATAATTACATCTTTCACATAGTACAAACAGCAGCATGATAGAGATAAAACGTCCTTAGATCTATAGGACCCACAAGTGTGGAAGTAGGGCCCACAGCCTGCCCCACCACCAAGCATCAAGACGATAAAGATTATGCAAGCAGCAAAAGACAAAAGCAAAAAACATATAACACACAACCCTACCCAAAATCCCCCCAACCCCCCACCCACCCCACCCCAACTGTATGTAGTAGGCATGGTGACTGGAGAGAGACTGCGAAAGCACTGCATCTTCCCCGTGCATGTATACAAACTTCAGAAAATTGTGGAACAAATGAACTATTACAGCAGGCTCGTGAACGGCTGTTGATTAAGGCAACAAAGGCAAACCCACACCCAAGGAGCCCCTTTGAGAAAGAAGCGTGGCAGCCATAACTACCTGCGGGCCTGAGGGAGATTTACGAAAACAACAATATGACCAACTATCGTAGCCCTACATACAACCACAATATAGGTGTGTCAACTTGTAGTCAGAGTTACATTACCTGACACTCATTATGCTAATATGTAATAATAGAAACATTCTTCATAGCGAAAGAACAGTAACGGATGCAATCGTCGCAAGGGACGCTTAATGAGGAGAGAACTTAAGCAGAGTCTATTACATTCAAACCCTTTCCACGAGGGGGAAGGGCAACACCCATGGAAGCAGCATGGAATGTGTGAGCAAAGAGCATTCACTTGTAACCCGAGGCCGAGGCCTGTTCCGCTGAATTCTCGGGGTTGTTTGTTTCCATGTCTAAGTCATCAGGGCCATCCAGCATATGTTTTAGTTTCAGTGGATCCGAAAAAATGTGCGGAGAACCTTGGATGATCACGCGATACTTAGATGGACCCATAAACCCATATTGGAAACCCCTTTTCTTCAACTGCGGTCGGAGTGCCAAGAACGCCTTCCTTACGTCTACCGTTTCCTTACTATAATCCTGTGAAATGTAGATTTTGGCAGATTTCCACAGAGTATGGTTATTTTTCCGCATAAAGCTCAGAATTTGCTCTACATGCTGGTAGCGTAGTGGCTTACATACAATAGCTCTAGGGCCTTTTTGATTCTTGTTCATTCTGCCTGGCACTCTATGGGCCCTATCAAATTCCAACGTGCGATCAAAGGTCATGTTAGTAGCTTGGGTGAACCAAGATTCCAAAAAGGCCACACAGCTCCCATGTTGATCCTCCGAACCTTCCGGAATTCCAAAAATACGAAGATTCCCTCTTCTGTTCCTGTCTTCCAACTCAGCGAGTTTCCGTGTTGTTTGGTCAGCAGCTATACATAGGCGTTTAATGGCATTGCCTGACTTGACTTCCATGTCTTCAAGTCTGCTAATCCTTGATTCTGCTTCAACCAGCTTTGCGTTGGTGTCGCGGTTGTCTTGCCTAATCGCCGCCACTTCTTCCTTGGTTGCCCTAGCCAGATCCCTCACTTCATCCAGTCTGTTGAGTATCAGATCTATAGGATCAGGGCTGCCCTTTCCCCCCTTGTTGGGTGAATTCGGATTCGACTGGTCGTATTTAAGCCTCTTCAGGCTTTTCGCTAGTTCTTTGTTATCTGCCATGTCTGCTTGCAGCGTAGACACCTTGGTCGTTATGAACGGACCCCCTATACCTCCAGTCGCCCCCTACGGAATGTTGCGTTTGATTTTCTCTCTGGCACCTCCCTCGAACCAGGCGTAGTCAAGTATACAGATACTAATGGAACCACCAAGGGCCGATGTTCGCTCTACCTGCACGCTTCTGTTCGTGTAGTCGCCGTGAGGGAGTGCACCTTCTCATACGAGGCCGGAAGCTTGCACCGCCATTGTGGGATCCACCATGTGCATGTAAGGTCTTGCACGAGTAGAGTCACGTTCTTAGCCTGACTGATGTATTTATTCTAGATTGTAATCCTAGCGGCTGAATTGCGTAGCCCTGTGATGCATCCGTGATGTAGTAGTGAGCCACACAGGGCCAGGACCAGACATCCACTAATTCTTAAGCCATGAGCCTCCACATCCATTTACCCATCAAGGCAGTCTCTGACGTCATACTTCATATCAAACACTGACATCCTGTTTAGTGTTGCTGCTTCCAGTGTGAGCACTTACTTCAGCACTGATTTCTACTCACGCTGATATAGCCACTATTGTGAGTATTACACATGCAACAGCCGTTACTGATTAGATGGGCGCTCCGGTTTTAGTATTTCTCTCACAGCGTGCACCGATCAGCCACAGCGCTTTAGCCAGAGAATGTGATTCATAAGATCATAGGTTCAAGCCGCCCTCTTTCGGTCGCTAGCTGCGTGCATCTGCATGATTCTCTCTAGCTGACGGAGAGTCGGCGCTAGACACATCTTGTTCCTCGGACGCTGATGCGCGGCAATGAGGGACAGAGATTCCGCGTTTTAAAAAGTACAAGCCGCCATTTTGTGATCGCGGGTAGCGCCAGTAGCTCCACACGGGACTGAAAGACGATCGTATTACTCACGATTTCCCCTCAGTATTTTCTTCCAGCCGCTGCTTCCAGCTCTCATTTTCCACACCAGTCGGGTTCCCTGATTTCGTCCGCCGACAATTTGGGAAGCCACGTGGTCTCCTCGTCCGCCTCAGCCACTGCAGCCACCGGAGTAAAACATTAGAGGCGGTCGAAACACCACTTCCCAGCCTCAGAAATCTGCAGGCGAGCCCTTAAAGTGCTCCTCTTACATTCCGGTTATCGATTCAACGATCCATGGCGGTGTTGGAGCGGTGAAACACGTCCCACATCCAATTATCGGCCACCGCAAGGGAAGAGAGAATCACAGAGCCGCCATCTCTCTCGGCGTCCAAACCACGCCCCCTTCATTAACCAGTTTGATTGAGGAAACAACAAATAGCATGCAGTGGGCATACAAAAAATATATACCTGTATATTTTGCACACAAATCAGTAAGTGATATTTAGAAGTAGTTTATTTATCTATTCAGACACACATAGTGTACTTGTAAACCATAGTCTATTCATGAGAGAAATAGAGTTATGTATGTCTGCCAGTACTTTAGGCGTGCAAATCAGTAGTTGAGTAAACATGCAAACTATCAGGTTAAGCATGAGAACCAGTACATCATTCAATAAAATGGTTTCAAACCAATGGGTTGTATATTTAAACCAATATAGTACACATACAGACCAGTGCATCAAAAGAATGAAACACTATTCACATATATGAACAATATAGTTGTGTAGGTTGATCAGTTCAGTGTGCATGCAAATCAATGTGGTATTCATGGAACGTAGAATATGCATGTGAACCATCGCATCACACAAGTAAACGGATTAAAATCTGTAGGTTGTACCTTTTACACAGTTTGTTAAATCATTACAAGAGTGAGTCAAAATATTATGCATATGACCAAGCACATTAAACATTATCTGCACTCGTGTGTTGCTCTTCGAAAGTAGTACGATGTGCATGTGAATCAGTGTGATTTCCATTTAACCGTTACATTATGATGTCAAGCTTGTATATTATGCACTGCAACCGATATGTTACACTTCTGCACCAGTGCCTAAAAATCAGTACATTTTGCAAGCCTACCATTGTGTTATATATACACAACCCCCTCTAGTATTTACTGTGCGCACACCAATGCACTAAATAAACACAGCAGTGTTCTATTGAGCTATTAATCAATATATTGGGAACATAGTCATACACCTTAAATCGTATGACGTCTCTGATAAAAAAATAAGTAATTAATTATTGTATACCTTAGCATTATCCAATATATTGATTCCTTATACCAACCAGTATTGGACATGCAAACCAATAAACTTTGTAATTACCTGGTTCAGTGTTCATCTGATTATTTCTCGGGATTGTTGGGGTCCAGCTGCCTCTGCGTGTCCAGCAGAGAGAAGAACACGTTCCAATGTTCATCTTCCCAGGTTTGTTCCTGATAGAATGCGAAGCCCCTGAAAACAAAATAATAATTTCTAGTCCCGCCAAGGCAGCATGGTGTACGGTTCTTTTGACGTTTCTACTCTTAATGACACCTTGAGGGATCTCCAATGACAGGTAGAGTTGGTGCAAGTAGAGAACCAAACCTTGCGGTCACATGTAATAGAGATGTTCCAAAGGTTAAATCGAGTACAGAATGGGGGAGCTGACTCGGGACCTCGCCTTCCTACGGGTGTAACTTATGCCTCTCACTTACAGGCATGTTGACAAATAGGGGTTCCTTTGGCACTCCCTGAGCGCTATCAAGGGGATCCTCAGAAATTACATGTTTTTCTTACACAATGTATATTACATTTTGTATGTAGTCCAGCTGTGTTTTCAACACCCGAGTCTAGAGTAGCCTTCATTCTCTCATATCTATCTGGGGATATGGCAGCCTGGTCCACAATCCTTGTGGCAAATGATGATCCTGTGTTATATTCCTTTGAGCGTTTTGAGCAGGATCTCAGGTGCATTTTCGACTGACTAACCTCCACACAGACAGTAGACAACGAACTACTGGATCTACGCCAAGGGAATAGAGATCTCCTTGCTTACCTTGCACAATTTACCAGACTGGTGGTAGAGGCCCACTGGCTGGAACACAAATGAGCATCATTATTCTACAGAGGATTGCTTGATGAACTCAAAGATCTGCTGGTTCAGGTCGTCGACCGCCCTCTAGACTGCGATGCGCTCATAAACCTGGTTCTTCAATTAGACCATCGGTTGGCGGAACGACGAGGGGAAAAGAAACGTACAGAGAACAGAGTACCTCCACCTTTGCCTCGTACCGATACCCGACTATTTTGCAATACGATAATGGATAGCGGAGAACACATGCAGATCGGGTGGATACGACCACAGATTTTCAAGACCGAAAAGGAGAAAAGACGGCGCGACAACCTTTGTCTGTATTGTGGCCTAAGTGGTCACTTTGTGAAAGACTGCACCAAAAAACCTAAGAAAGATTGGAGAACACCAAACTTCCGGAAGGGTACTGGGACCAACACCAACCAGATTGCCACCACCCATGTCACTTTAAATGTATCCTTATCTGGTCCTAATTTTCACCTCCAGAGTGTGCTAGTCATGATCGATTCAGGGACCCCAGGAAACTTCTGTGATTGGGGATTTGCTTGCACTCACTGAATTCCTGTGACAAGAAAAAACATCGAACAAGTCTGTGCTGTTGATGGTTCCCTGTTATCCTCTGGGCCCCTTTCTCATAGCACTATTTCCTCGGTCATGGAAACACTCACAGGGCATAAAGAACAGAGCCAAATGAATTTAAAACATGCCCCCCAGTACGGTGTTATTTTAGGCATACATGGCTGGTAAAACATAACCCCACCATAGTCTGGTGTAAGCGACCGTCACCTTCCTGAGTACTGCTCTAAGTTTTGTATAGGTCAAGTTTCTGCACCCTGTACCACCACCTCTTTATCATCTCAAAGCAAGTAATCGCCACAACCCTTACTGCCGATGTTTTCGATGAACAAAAAGCAGAAACTCTTCCCCCTCATCAGGAATTTGACTGTCAAATCGATCTAGAACCAGGGGCATGGGTTCCTTATAGCCGTATTTACGTCTTGATGTAAAAGGAGAACTACATCTTAAAAATATACCTAGACAAATATCTGGGTAATGGATTTATCTGCTATTCTAAATCACCAGCCTCCTCTCCCCTTTTCTTCATTTCCAGGAAGGAAGGGGACCTCTGTCCTTGCATCAACTATCGAGCCTTAAACCAGGTGACCAGGTGACATTGATGACATTTTGATTTTTTTCGCACGAACATATTGAACATGTGCGAAAAGTTTTACAGGCATTACGTGAAAAACAACTATTTGCCAAGATGGAAAAATGTGCCTTTCATGTCACTACAGTGCACTTTTTGGGATTTGTCATTTCACCTGAAGGTTTGGCTATGGATTCCGCCAAGGTACAACCGCCCTCCAATGGCCAGCACCCAGTTGCGTGAAAGATATCCAATGCTTTCTTGGCTTCGCCAATTTCTATCGGCTCTTCATTACAGACTTCTCAAAAGTGGCTGCCCCCATCACCACTCTCCTACACAAAGGTAAAAAATTCTGGTGGAGCCCAGGTTTTTCAACATCGCATAGAGGCCTTTATGTCTGCACCTATTCTTTTGCACCCTGACTCAAACAAACCCTTCTATCTAGAAGCAAATACCTTGAATATTGCTCTAGGTGCTATATTATCTCAAAGACACCCAGACACAGAGCAGCTCCACCCAGTGACTTTTTCCCATGAGGTAGGGTAGTTCTCCCCACTTTCAGTTGAGGGGGTATAGGAAGCTGGCATAGTATGTGGTGCCCACTTATTCAAGTGATGGCCCTTGCACTAATCTAAGTAGACCTTATGGTAATTTTAGTGGTCTTTGATAACCAGAGAAAGCTCTGAAAGTGGTAGCTGTGGAGAGCAGCCTTCAGGCTTATCTTGAAGGAGTGTAAAGAAACTTGTTTTACCAATTTAATCTATAGTGTGAGTTAAATTAAAAAGATTAACACAGTGTTTGTATAAAAATACTTTTATTCATTACACAACACTCACTATCACATTGGCATATCTCTTACTTGGAGATATCAACACAATACACAGGAATACTTCAAATGCAATCAGTGGAGTAGCACAAAATACAGTGGCTCCCAGGGGAGACCAGACCATACAACGGTGGCTCGTGCAGGTAAGCGTTGTGGGGCGGGCAGTGCTGAGGTGGTAGTGACAAATGACGTAATAGGGAGAATAAAATAAATAACGCGATTTACCTTGCACTCCCTGCATCTCTAACCCAGCGATGCGGTGAGCACAAGGTAAGTGGTTTTATTTATTTTATTTTATTTTCCCTATTCCGTCATTTTTCACTCCTCCCCACCCCACTGCACTTACCTGCACGGGCTACGAATGAAACCATATACTTTGAAAGTGGAATGCAAACTGCAAAAGAGAATTGGACTTGGACTAGAAGACCCAGAGGAGCGGGAGACACAAGGAACCACCCAAGGAAAGTACCCAGGAACCCCTCAGAGGCTGTGTGCACAGTGGGAACACAGCAGGCATGCCCAATGGAAGTCAATAGAGAAGCTGCTGTTGCAGTTTTGAAAAGGCGGACATTTCCCAGAGGACCCCGAAGAATTCCCTTGGAGGAGGTAATGTTGGAGATTTGGTAGCTGCAACTGGCATGGAAGACGAAGAAGGAGCAACATTTGGACCATAGCAACAGGAGGGTCAGAGCATTCACCAAAATTGATGGCCCATGGTGCAGAGGATGTGGTGAGGATACTGATTTTGGATGGAGGAGATGCAGGATTATGGAGCTTCTTGTAGCCTGAAGCTCTCTGGAGTGCAGAGCCAACAACCCTTGGCAATGGCAAGTTGACGTGGTGCACATGGGTTTGGTCTCAGCGTTGAGGGATACTGGCCTCAAAATTGCAGAGGACAGGTCAGGCCTCCAGTCAATTGCTGAACTACCACCTGTGTTGTTGGGCCTTGGGACGTCCATTGGATGGCAGGAGCAGCAGACCCGGCAGCTTTGTTGCGGTACCTGCAAATGCAGGGGAGTTACTCCTTCACCCCAAGTGAGATTTCTTTGGGTGTCCTTGATGCCCTAAGGTCTGTTGAAGAACCTGGCAGAAACACAGACACAGGTGACAAAGAAGACAGCAAGACCAGGAGCAGCAGGAGTTCTCCTTGGTGCAGTCTCGGTTCCAGTCAAAGTCCAACGAAACCCAAGAGTCCAGACATTCGAAGAGTGACGTAGTTTCAGGCTTGAGTCCTGTCCCACAATGAATCTAAGGATCCACCCACATGTAAGCCCTTAAGTACCCTAAGGAAAGGGTTGGAACAACTCGGAGGTCCCTCCCAGAGGAGGGCTGGACAGAGGGGAGGATACTCTCTTGTCCTTTGTCCAGTTTTGGCAGTTCGGGCTGTTCTGTTCCCATGAGGCACAGTATCAGACTGATTTGCATATAGCCATGTCTGAACTGGGGTGGCAGAGTGGGCTAAAGAACGGTGATGGATCAAACCCAGATCTTTTGACTAGGTGTGAGTGTTTGATTGGTTCAGATGCTCCGTCCATCACCACCCCCTTTTGTACCGCTTTGGCCGCCATAAGTGTGGCAGGGTATGCTCAGACGTGAGTCCCTTGCTCACTTTGCCACTGGATTCAAGCAAGCCGGGCTGAAGACGGTTGGAATGCCAGAAACCGGTCCTCGGAAGCTTGTTTCCGGTCCAGGGAAGGCATGGCTTGGCAGTTCGGGCTGGACTGTTCCCATGAGGCACAGGGTCAGACTGATTTGCATATAGCCATGTAAAATGTAAATGGCTTTCCCTGTGAGGTGTCCACTCCTGGGCACCCCCAAGGTGTAGGCCAGGCATCCTTAGCGTTGTGGGGGCCTTTGTGGAGATTAAGCAAGCTATTGCCCAGAGTTGCAGAGTGGGACTCCATGATTGGAATAGGCACCGAGGCGAGAATTATCAGGTCCGTGAAATTTTTGAGGCCAAGACCCGCCGAGGCGGGGAATTGAACCCTGGTCCCGGGCTAGAACTCTGCATCAGGGTCTGCTGCTCTAACCATTGAGACACACTTCTCCACGTCTGAACTGGGGTGGCTAAAGAGCAGTGATGTATCAAACCCAGATCTTTTGACTGGGTGTGAGTGTTTGATTGGTTCAGATGCACCGTCCATCACCACCCCCTTTTGTACCAGTTTTGCTCCAGAGCATGAGCTAAGGGCTCCCAGACCTAGCTCAAACTGGAGTATGAAAAGAAGTTACCAAATGTACCCTTCAAAGCATTCAGGTAGCGCTGGCAAGCGCCCCCACCCCAGCCCAATACACTAAGTCCTGTCAGGGAGGTGGGAAACCTATTAGCTCAGCAGCAGGAGAGCATAATCGTGTGTGTGGTCAGCAACAGCACTAGCTTGCTGGCAGATCCTAAAAGGCTGTTACCATGAGTACATGTGGCTACCCCAGGGACCCCCTGGTACTTGGAATCATACTTCCAACACTGGAATCGGTTTTGGAGTATGATTCCAACATGTTTGATCCTAAACATGACCAGGTTTTGTGCAGCCACTATATAATTAGACATTATAAAAATGGGGTGACCCAAATTATGGTCGTGGACCTGGGTTCAATGTGGTACTAAAGACAATGGTCCTGGACCTCAATTTGTAGACGATACAAATCAGAACCTGCAATCGTTATTTGGAAAATCATTTCCTGAGCCTATACACTGTTAGCTCAAAGTAATTAATACAGTCAGTATACTAAAAGTGCCACAACCAAAATTATTTGTCCAAAAACAAGGGTTTTATTCCATCATGATTAACGCAACAGTAGATTGCTTACTGCAAGGGACAAATGAGAAGGTAGGACAGGAGAGGCATTCATTGGCAGCATTTCCTCAGGCTGCTACAATTTGTAGCGAAAGGAGTTCAAGTAATGCAAATCTATGACGTCTCTTCCTTCCAACCTTGAGCCTGTCCGCTCTGAGCTCCCGTGGCACGTTAGCAAAATTTCTCCACAGAGTCACTTTTAGCAGTTCTTTCCAAAACCTTTCAAAATAAAAGCTCAGAGGCTTTTTCCATCCTTTTCAGAATTATTTTCTCTTGTGCCATTTTCATCAACAGGCCTCTTTTCAGAAAGCGTCATTTTTTTTGCGCCACCTCTCTTGCGTCACTTTTAAAAGTGTACTATTTTTCTGCAGTCATCTCTAAGCTTCATTTGTAAACCTATTATATAAACAAACACAAAAGAGTAATTAATGAAAGAAATACAGTATGTTTTGTTGCCACCCTCCATTGCTAATGATTAACCCATTAGTCTAAATTACCTAGCAGAAGCAAACAAATAAAGCAGCATTTTATATCTACCATTCTTCATTTAATCCAGCAGGGTTCTTTATGCACCTATAGAGAATAAAGTGACACCACATAGACAGGGAAGCAAAATAAGCACATGCCATTATTTAAAACAGCTGCTATTAGTTATGACATGACAATAGACAAGATTAATTTATTATTTTCCACATACATGAGAATGCAACATAATGCACATTTATGAGCACACATGTTAGTTTCACACGTGTCTTTTGTGTATGCAACTTTAAACTAGGTTGAATTAATACACACACAGCACAGATCAATATGACTTCACGAGCTGAAATGAAAAACATTTCTGAATCTCGCTCCATCAACTCCCCCATCTGGTGATTTTAAAATCACCAAACACCACCAAAAATTTTAGGAAAAATGTTATCTAAGATGAACATGATTCAAGTTCACCTGTGTTAGTAAATTCTAAAGACTTATCTTATCAGTTTATCTACAACTCTCATATTGAGTTTTAAGAAACCCCTTCAGTTCTACCTTTCTCTCTTATGCCTTTCTCATTTTGTAAATTCTCTGCTTTTTCTCAAGTGAAAATGACAACTAAAACTAACTAAAGTAGAATTATTAGGAGCATATATATCAGAGACATCTTACAACATCCCTTAAAGATTGAACATCTTGAACTGTTATTTACAAAAACATGAAAGTATTTTCACTAAGCTTGCAAGGAAAAATAAAACTAAAATTGTAAAAATGTTGTCTAAATTTTCTAAAAATTTCTAACACCCCCCTTTTCAATTTTTTTTACATTTTTTTTTTATATATAACCTCAAACCTTCTAACAGTTTTTCTTCGACCTTGCGTCACAAGTTATTTTCCAGCTAACACAATTTCTTCGACCTTGTGTCACTTAACACATTTTCTTCAGCCTTATGCCAAAAACAGAAAACCTACATTTTTAACAGGTAAGTACTTCAATCATTGTCACTATTCTCTTCAATCTTTTTCTGACTGCTACTATTTACCTCCACTATAGGTATCACTTCTAATTTCTTTCCTGCCTCACTTTTCTTTTCAGGATTTCTTTGACTTGATATTTTATCAATCTGTTCTTTTGATCTGTGTACCAATTTGAAATCAAGTCGTTCATTTTCTTCTGGCCAATCACCATCTTTTCTTGATAAATTCTTCTTTTGCTGGAATCAGGTACTTCTTTACTCGGCAGCTTCACTCTGTTAGGAACATCATCTTTGTAGCTGGTACTTGGCAATTCATCATCTTCTTCTTCTTCAATTACCTTCAACTTCCCAGTTTCAGAATTCCTGTTCCTGCTTTCAGAGCTTCTTTTCTGCTTTTCAATACTCTCCTGGTCTTCAATCACAATCTGATCACATTCTTCTTCTGCTTCTTTTTCTAGCAGATCTTCATCAATTTCTGAGTCTTCAGTCACAACTTTCAAGTCTTCTTTATTCAAGGCTTGTTTTCTATTCATATTCTCCAGATGTCGACCAACCTGTCGATCTTCAAGATCTGGATTTATTTCAGGCCCTTTTTCAGAATCTGAATCAGCAGTGATGACACTATCCTCATCAGGATTTTCAGGTGTAAGTACACGAAAAGTATGACCAGTGTCAATCCACCTCTTCAGTCTTTTGCACTTCACTGCATTTGTTGTGACAAGACTAACTGGCCTCCCTTTCTGCCACTTTGGCACTAGACAATTTCTTTTTAGACGAACCTTTTTCCTGATCCTTTCACCTGGTAACAGATCATGTGCTTGCTCTTTTTCTCTTGTTTGCACTTCAGTTCCATCTTCATTAGACACAGAAGTCATTACATCTGATAAATTCTTGCAGTACTCCCAATTGATGCTATCATTGATAGTCATCATTCTTTCCACTGGTATCAATGCCTGTCTCATGACCTTGTCCATCATAATATCATGTGGTCTTAAATCTGTCTTTTTATCAGTAGTACTTTTCAGAAACATCAAAACAAGTGGAAGGACATCTGTCCACTTTGTACCTGTAGCTAGGCTCATTTTTGCATTTCTGTTCTTTATAGTACCGTTCTCTTGCTCCTCAACACCTGACATTTCTGTTCTATCTGTAAAATGGAGCAGTCTATTTTCAATATGTCTTCTGCCATCTGATAACTTTTCAACAGTAATTTCATCATTATGTTGCGTCTGAAATGTTTCAACCCATTTTGAAAACAAACAGATAATTACAAAAACATAGCACACTTTGTTATGCAATGCCATCTCAATGAAATCCATTTGTAATCCAGTGAATAAATCACTCTCCTGTCTTCCTGTTCCCATTCCCACAACTGTTTTCTTAATTGTGTTCATTTGTTGACAAGACAGACACCTCTGGTAAAGAAATTCTACAATTCTATGGCACATTCTGTCCATGTCAGTAATCATGCTATTTAGTAAAACTACTCTGCCATCTTTGTGTGTCCAAATCTCATCCTCATCTCGCTGTCTATAATCTGTTTTCAACCATGTGTTTTTCTCCTCATGAGTTGCTTCATCTTGTAAATCTTTGACTCCCTGCCATGTTTCAACTACAGATGTTAATATTAGTGAACTTAAAGCATGTTCATCATTCTTTTTATATGCTGCACATTTCAAGCCAGCAATCCTTTCTGCCAATTGAATGTCATCAATCAATCCTTTAATTAAATTTGCATTTCTGATAAGTGAATTTGCAGAAGTCAATGTTTTAATCTGTTGATCAATTGTATCTGTTACTTGGATGTCTTCACTCAAAAAGCTTTGTACCGCACTACCACCAAAAATTACCATAGAGCCATTTGTAGGGCCCGGGCTTCGTATTTTTCTCGTGAGTTCAGTGCGAGTAGCAATCCTAGCAAACTTATTTTCAAAGCACTGAAAGACCTTGCCACCTGTAGAACTTCCACTACGGCGATCAGTTCCCCCTCTCATTGTGAGGATCTGGCCACCTTTTTCATCAATAAAGTGGAAGGGATTTATCGCACTTTTCCCAGTTCTACTGGCCCTCGGCAGTATAGTACGGCTACGGTTAAAACCTCCATGGCACTATCCTATTTCCCAGAACTTTCTATGGAAGAAGTTGATAAGCTTGCTATTAGAGTAAAATCAGGCTCGCCCAAAGACCCTTTGCGGCCCTCACAATTTAGGGAATCCTCCTCTCTCTGTCTTCCCCCGCTTTGTGAGCTTATCAATTTGTCTCTATCCTCGGGTTCCGTACCTAGCGCCTGGAAGCAGGCGCAGGTAATTCCTATTTTGAAGAAATCTACCTTAGATCCTGGTAAAGCTGAAAGCTATCGTCCCATTTCTCTCCTCCCGTGGGCTGCCAAACTGACTGAGGCCCATGTAAATGCCACTCTTGCAAACCATCTTCATTCTGCGAATATTTTAGATCCTACGCAGAATGGCTTCAGGCCCGGTCACAGTACTGAGACTGCGCTCCTATACATGGCTGAACACCTTCGCATGTTGGTTGATTCGGGTCATACGGCGGCACTTGTGCTTCTCGATCTAAGTGCCGCCTTTGACACTGTCTCCCATGACATTTTACTCCAACGTCTGGTTGAGGCTGGGGTAGATAAGGTGGCCCTTGATTGGTTCAGATCTTTTTTATCTGATCGCTCCTTCAGGGTCAGCATTCCCCCCTTCGAATCTAAACCACATGCGATTGCCCAGGGAGTACCACAGGGATCGGCTCTAAGCCCCACCCTATTCAATCTTTATGTCCAGCCGCTAGCTGATGTCGCCATGCGTGGGAACCTTTCCATCGTGTCCTACGCAGACGACACTCAGCTGGCGGTTGCGATTAGTGGGGCCTCCGATCTCGAGGCAGCCAAGTTCCGTGAGGGACTTATCTCTGTGGCACACTGGATGAATGACAATTTCCTGCAATTGAACGCAAAAAAAACCGAGGTGCTCATTGTGGGAAAGCAAATTCATCTGTGGGATGATAACTGGTGGCCTCAAGAGCTCGGGCCCATTCCTATCCCTGTTACTGAAGTAAAAAATCTTGGGGTGTGGTTCGACTCCCATTTGAGTTTCACCACCCATACTAAAAAGACCGCTGCTTCCTGCTTTGGGATTTTGCGTCAGCTTCGGTCCACCTTCAAATACTTTGACGCTCCCACTCGTCAGCTTATCGTGCAAGCCATGATCCTGTCCAAACTGGATTATGTTAGCTCTCTTTTTCTTGGAGTCAACCAGGCTGAGCTTTCTCGCCTCCAACGCATTCAGAACGCCGCCGCCAGGGCTCTGGTTGGCCTGCCCAAATTCTGTTCAGCTAGGAAAACCATCTACAATCTTCATTGGCTCCCGGTGGCACAGAGAATAAAGTTTAAATCTTTGATCCTAACTTTCAAAATCCTTAAACTTTCTTCCCCTCCGATCCTTCAGCATCTCATCTCTCCCTATGTGCCAGCTCGTACTCTGAGGTCCTCTGCTCTTCATCTTGCTATCGTTCCTCGTTTTAAGAGATCCAGGACAGGCGGACGTTCCTTCCAAGTTCTTGCCGCCAAGCTGTGGAACTCTTTGCCTGTGCATATCCGTGCCATCGAGGGGCTTTCTGCTTTCAGGAAGGCAGTAAAAACCTTCCTCTTTCCCCTGGTCCCCTAGTTATGTTTGCTGTGTTGTGTTCTTTGTCTCTGTCCGGTTTTTGGTTGTGTTCTCGCGCCAGGACGCCCCTTTGCTGGGGCATCTGTGCGCGTAATAAATCCGGTTAACATAACATAACATAACAAAAGACCATCATTTTCATTCCAAAATACTGGAAGTACATTTATTCCGGGTGGACTGTTTTCTTGATCTTTATTTAATCCTGTATTTGCATTGTCTATTTGCTCATTAACAAATTTTTGCAATGGCAGTGAAGCCATCTCATTCTGTTGAATCATCACCTGTCGCTGTATTTGTAACTGTTCATTTAGCTAATTTATCTCAATCTCCTTTTCCTTTGACCATAATTTTGACTCATCAGGTTGTGTCAATTCAATCAAATCAATGTCAGACTTCTCACTAGCTAGAACCGGAGTCATCACTCTTTCTTGCTGATTTGTAATCATTACCAGTTCAATTTCAAGTACAATAGAATAAAGTTTTTCAGAAAAATTTTGAATTTCAGAATTTAATGGGACTGTTAAAGCTGAGGAATTAATTTAATCTTTTCCAATTACAGGGACTGTCACTGCTTCCTTATATTTCATGGACTGTTTTAAATCTTTTGATGAATTCACATGATCAGGAATATTAATTCCAGAAGTACTAGGCATTTCATCATGCTTTTCTGTCGCATCAATTTGAGAAGAAGTCTGAGCTGGCACTCTATCAATCTGATCTTCGACTTTTGGCGTTACATTAATCTGTTCTGGGGGTCTTCTTGAATTTCTGTCCTTATCTGTATTTACAACATCAATTTTACACTGATCAATATTTTCTACTCTGACATGTTTATTATTTATTTTCGCTAATTTGGTAATCATTAATTTACTCTCACATTTAGCAACAACTTTTTTCATTTTCTTGTACCAGGAAGTCATTTTCTTTTTCTTTAGATAATTGTTATCCAAGTTAAAAATAGTTAAAAATAATTTTAATAGATAAATGCACTCTCTTAATTTGCCTTACAGCGTTTGCTGATCAATTAATTAATTAATTTAACACTATCAGATTTATAAAAACCTTATAATTGGTCAATTTAAAATATCTCCTAATTTACTTGCATCACTAATTTTAATAAACCTGGAAAGAAAAACATTAATTTGCAGAAACAGCAATATAAAATATTTAATTTGCAACAATAAAACACTTAAATGTGATTGGGTATGTTTAAAAATGTATTTATTTGCACTTACACACCTTTCTGCATCAACAGCTGTGGAAAATGAAAACCTAATCTGTTTGCCTTTAATTTAAATAAAATGTTTGACTGCAAAAAACTTTTAGACTCCTTTATAAATAATTTTAGCTCAAATCTGCTTTCTCTTTTTCTTAATTTCTCACTTTTAATTTTGGGCAGTAAAATTATAAACTAACTAAAACACTAATGAAAGTAATCTATTCAATAAATCAAAATTAAGGACAGAACTGTGTATTTTTAAAGTAATTCTATTGTACACGTAATCACCTTAAACACAGGTAACCTCCCTAATACACTCTTTCTAATTTAATAATGAATAGCTCCTACTCTACTGTAAATAAATTATATGCAGCGTTATGAGAAACAATAATCACAACAATAATACAGCAACTAACAAAAATACTAAGTAATTTTTATTTATTTAATTTTGTTGCACAACCCTTGCTCTCCCCCTCTGTTAATCAGCTTTAAAAATCACAGCTATGACTTTTAATATGATCCTAGTTAATTAGATAGAAGTATCTCTTTTAATTATCTCTAATGTCTAGAAGATAGTGTTATAGACAAGGAATAACGATGCACAGAACCAAAAATGTTTCTTAGAAAATACACTGAGCTTCTATACAGAGCCAATCATTACTCAATATAAACACAATTTTCTTTATACTGAGGTATTTACCAGCTATTCTCATCTATCAATTTAATTATAAGCGCACATAGCTTCTAAGGTCTTTTATTAAAAAATTTACTTTACTGTCAAGACATCTGCCAACACCTGTCTCATTGAACCAAACATTGCCCCTTTCCCGCACTGATAGAGGACTTCAGTAAAAGAGAGTATAGTAGTTAGCTCAGAACTGAAAATCTGCTAGGCGCTACAAGAACTAACGCCTCTATGACTCTGTTTCTAAAATTCCTTATGACACTCACAGGGTGAATGATGAATTCTACCAGTAAGCAATTATGGAAACATACACCAAATAGTGATGGGACAATTTTACTACTATTTTCGGAATTATGTTCTTTCAATTTCAAATTTAAACGTATTTCTAGGCACTAATATTAGTAAAATCAAAGTATTGACACTCTCGGCAGAAGTAAACAACTCCTCCTCCAATCACAACATCACAAAAATGCCTCTGCCAATCAGAGCACTACTTTTGCGATACCTAGTTCATTTTAGCACTGCTGTAACTGTAATGAATGCTGCTACTAGTTCATCCTCTCTCTTTCTCTCTTCACAAAACAGCCCTTCCCTTGCAAAGAAAGCCAAATACACAACGCTCGCCAGCCGCCACCATATAGAAAGAAACTTCAAATCAATAATTCTCATTTATTGAAAGCCACTCGTCAAGCAATGTCCATGCGCATTAGCCGCGACCACCCCAAATATCCCCCAAATTTTTTTTTGGTGAATTACAGCGCCCTCAGCAACGCTCTAGCCAATCACACCGACCTCCTACGACGTTCAGCCAATCATAACGCCGTTCTCACAACACTCAGCCAATCAAAACACTACTTTTTGCGAATGCTTAACAAATCACAGCACGGCCTTTGCCATAACATGCACTGCTATTGCTGCAGTCATCCTCCCCTCACGCAAACATCAATTTTGTTAAACTTCTTCTTCAAAATAGCACGGCGAGCAAGGGAATCAAAGCGGGATCACCTTTTCATTGCAATTTTATTCACCACACAACAGTATTGTGCATCAGCCAGTCACCATGCTATCGGTGATGTTCCAGCCGATCACAGTCTGTCATTAATGTGACACACACTGCCACTGTAGTCTCTCCCTTCTCAAGCGCTCGTCACACATCAGCTGTGACACGAAAACAATAGCGCGGCGAGGAAGGAAATCCAAAGCGACAATATTTACTTTTTATAATTTACTCGGCAATTACTTTGAAGCAACAGCGCGCCTCAGCCAATCATAGGGCTGTTTGCAATGTTTTAATCAATCACAGCGCTGCCTCGCTGTCATTCGCCATAACTCTCAACCAATCTGAGCGCCGCTTTCTCAACACTTCAGCCAATCTCAGCGCTGCTTTAGCGATACTCAGCCACTCTCAGCGCTGCTTTTGCTAGTAATGTGTCCTGTTGTTGCAGTCACTCTCCCCTTGCGCACAGCCCCTCGTTAGGAAGTGGAATTTTAATACAGCACAGTCGCCTTTATTTTATTTGATACAATTTTATTTAGCGTACACTCGCTCGTCCGCATCAGCCACTACACGCCTCCTCCCCAGAAACAACTGTATGACTGCAACAGTGGAAATTAAAGCGAAGACTTATCTTTTTATTTAATTGTGAGTTCTGTACACATTAAATTCAAAACTCTCTGTAGTCAATAATGATGCGTACTGCAGCTCTTGCTCTGACGCTGTTCAGCCAATCAGGGCGCGGCCCTGCTTTGACTCTATGATACACCGACCAATGAGAGCGCGGCGGCTGTGACGTAGACAGCCGCTGCAGCCGGCAGCTCTCCCCTTACGCTCCAAGCAGTCCCTCCTTCACAAAATTTGATTTCAACAGAGCGCGCTATGCTCTTCCTTCTAAATAATAGCGTTGCAAAGAAGGAATTTAAAACTAAATGGGCATTTATTTCGAGGACGCTTACTAAGACCAAAATTCTCGGCAGGCAGTGGTGCAGCCAATTACGGGTAACCACTCTAAACACAGAACTGTTGTTAACTAATCATAACGCACCCTTCATAACATTTCAGCCAATCAGAGCGAGCCTAATCGGAGTGCGACTTTATTGTGACGCGTTGGGTGTTTGACAGCTGTTTTTATTCTTTATGCAGCGCGCTTGTCACACGCATTTTGATTTAACAGTATAATTGAAATGAAGGGAACAAAAGTGGAGGCTTAGCTAGTCATTGCATAACAACGCCTCAGACAATCAGGGGGCAGCTTTTTTATGACGAACCAGACGCTCTAGCCAATCCGAGCGCGGCAGTTCTGACGCAGACAGCTGCTGCGGTTTCAGGCTCTCCCCACACGCTCTCGCTCCCTAAAACAGCCCCTCCTTTACAATTTTTGATCGTGATACCTTTAAATTGATTTATATAGCGCACAATGCTTTTTAGTATATTTAAACAGCGCGCAATACCTTATAAAGTCTTTTAAATAGCACAGACTTTATCTTGAACGTTCCTAAGTACCTTAAAATTATTTTAGGTACAATTTAGTAATTACATAAAACTGACTCATCTGCCTGCTTCTCTAAATAGGATAGTTTTACATTCATTCAAGTATTCTTAGCTTGGAATAGTCGGCGCTATTCTCATAGAATAATTTCAATTGCCAGTAGAGCAATTCTTACTCTACCCTTCTAACAGGTAATAATGAACTCATTTCCCTCAGAATGCACATCCAAGTGACAATTCAAAGTTTAACTTGAACACCATTACAAAACAATTACGCACTTCCAAACAGAAAGTATCCCTAATCAAACACACATGAAATCCGTACAGGACTCTCACCTGTTTATAGATAATCATGCACCGTTATTAAAATAAGCGACGTTATCCCTACAGGACTCTCTCCTGTTTATAGATATTAAGCATGTTATCCCTACAGGACTCTCACCTGTTTATAGATAATCATGCACCGGCGTTATCTCACCCTTCACTCAAGCTTGAATATATACTACTACTCTTATCACAGTGAGTTTTACAACAGGCTCATTGTCCCTATGCTCATGCTGCTCAAATTTCTTAGATAATCCTCACTATGCATACATTCACACCTAGCCCTAACATGTGTTGCACGGCGACAACACAATGATACACGGCGATATCACCCTCAGAAGCAGAACAAATGTGCTTGTGTAACCTGCTTACATATCAGCGTCCTGATCACAGCGTTACACATCTCTAGCCATGGCTAACCTGGGAATTTTCACACTGCTGGAAAAAACCCTTACATAAAACAAACTGACTAACTCAACATATGTTAAACCTTAATCCTATGAATATACCAACATATATGTATCATGCATGTAACATGTATGTCAAAAACAACATAAAACCATCCGATTGCTGCCAGGGAATTGATCCAGCGCTCTCACCAAAATTATTCATAAATGACTCTATCTACTACCACCAAACTTACACTACAACACTAGGCCTATATCAACAATAGAGCGACTGAATCATGAGGCGATAAGATCTAAATATGTTGTTTCAAACTATCTACAATAATCAAGACCAGCTTGTCATTTAGAAAGTTTATTTAAACACATCTAGAAAAACTCAGGCTTTGGAATTTTATTAAGCAAGCATTAGAAAATGTCATAAAGAGAGGTTTATTCAGAATTAATAGAAAGAGCATAAATCAAGAATTATTATTCATTAGCAGAAATAAGTAAAATTAAGCATTTCCAAATCCTAACTATCTCTCTGTTTCTACCCTCATCACCTAGAAATAAAGTATTTAATAAAAACTCCTGTCCTTACGTATGTAGTCCATCAGCATAACACGTCCCTCAGGAATCTCGAGCGCAAGCCAAATGACTGTTGTCTGAGCCCATTCTTATACCCTAAAATAAGCTGAGCTAACTATTTTTCACATTCCATTAGACGAATTCTAGCTCTCCATTGGCTGAGCCACCTCGTGCCACAGTAAATTGTGACATCTCCTTCCCACATGTCCGGGCAAATTCACTAGTTCATTGTTCATGCAGAAGTCTTGGCAGCATTTCCTCAGGCTGCTACAATTTGTAGCGAAAGGAGTTCAAGTAATGCAAATCTATCACGTCTCTTCCTTCCAACCTTGAGCCTGTCCGCTCTGAGCTCCCGTGGCACGTTAGCAAAATTTCTCCACAGAGTCACTTTTAGCAGTTCTTTCCAAAACCTTTCAAAATAAAAGCTCAGAGGCTTTTTCCATCCTTTTCAGAATTATTTTCTCTTGTGCCATTTTCATCAACAGGCCTCTTTTCAGAAAGCGTCATTTTTTTTCCCCACCTCTCTTGCGTCACTTTTAAAAGTGTACTATTTTTCTGCAGTCGTCTCTAAGCTTCATTTGTAAAACTATTATATAAACAAACACAAAAGAGTAATTAATGAAAGAAATACAGTATGTTCTGTTGCCACCCTCCATTGCTAATGATTAACCCATTAGTCTAAATTACCTAGCAGAAGCAAACAAATAAAGCCGCATTTTATATCTACCCTTCTTCATTTAATCCAGCAGGGTTCTTTATGCACCTATAGAGAATAAAGTGACACCACATAGACAGGGAAGCAAAATAAGCACATGCCATTATTTAAAACAGCTGCTATTAGTTACGACATGACAATAGACAAGATTAATTTATTATTTTCCACATACATGAGAATGCAACATAATGCACATTTATGAGCACACATGTTAGTTTCCCACGTGTCTTTTGTGTATGCAACTCTAAACTAGGTTGAATTAATACACACACAGCACAGATCATTAATATAATTAATTAAATTATGGAAATATGACTTCACAAGCTGAAATGAAAAACATTTCTGAATCTCGCTCCATCACAAGCACCAACTCACAAAGGATGCAATGCCAGGACAGTAGTCACAGTTTAAGTGGTTTCCCATGTGTGGCACAATACATGCTGCAGCCCATGGGAAACCCCTGGTGAACTTATCCCCTGGGTAACTTAGTACCATATACTAGCGATTTACAAGGGTACACCAGTAGCCAATTGTGGATGTACGAAAGTACTTGCCATGGTCAATTTAGAGAGAAAAGTCAGTGACTGGGGATCTGATTACCAGGATCTCGGTCAGACTAGGTCAAAAACATACTGACATCAAGCAAAAAGTGGGGGTAACCATGAAAGCAGAACCTACTTTCCTACAGGAGGCCATGTGTTTAGGGTGGCTTTCCCCCCAACAATTTGCCTTCCTCCTCTATTTTTTTTACCTTGTTTTTGCAGGTATTAGAACTCCGTGCACTTTCCCACTAAGGTGCTTGTGCTATCTCCCCTAAACATTGTACCTTTGGTTCATCCCCAATTGACATAATTAATTTACTTATAAGTCCCTAGTAAAGTGGAACTCCCCTACCCAGGGCCTGTAAATAAATGCTACTTGTGGGCTAGCAGCACAAGTTATGACTCCCACTTAAGAAGCCCAAAACTGTGTCTCAGACCTGCCAGTGCAGCGCCTGCCTGTGTGTGCAGTTTACACTGCCATGACAACCTTGCAAAATAAACCTTTTGCCAGGCCCAAACATTCCCTTTTAAACATATAAGACATCCCTAAGATAGGCCTTCGACACCCCAGAGGGCAGGGTTATTATTATCATTTAAATCTATGAAGCACTCAGCTACCCAAATAGGGTTTCCCAGTGCTAAGGCATCAGAAAGGGGATAGCAGTGCTAACAGGATTAAATTAACCAGGTCCAATGTATCTGAAAGGTACTTTTTTACTTGTCCTGGTAGTAAAAAAAACACTTACAGTCATTTTACAGAACTGCAAGGCCTATCTTTCCTATAGGATAACATGGGGATTACCTTATTACATGTCGTAAGTGGCATTCCCAATCATAAAGGATCGCCTTATCGAGTTTGGTGTCTCTGGAATCACAATTTAAAATCCTAACTTATGGTGAAGTCAGATTTAAATCGCAATTCTGAAAATGGCACTTTTAGAAAGTTGTTTTTACTTACTTTATCCATTTGGTGCCTGCTACCTGTCTCTGATCACACGCCTGAGGTGGATAACAGTAAGGCAGTTGGACTTTGTGTATTTCTCCAAGACAGCTACACACATTGGGAGCTTAGGTGTGACTTGATAGGCCATCCTGGCAGGATGGGAGGGAGAAGCTGGGCCAGGCCTCACTTTCACCTGAATAGACTGTGTCCATTCCCCACACAAAGGACTACGTAACACCCCCCCCATGAGTTAGGAGCCAAGGCAAGAAGAGAGAACCTCTGTGCATTTCAAGGGCCTGTCTTTGAAGTCTCCACCACTTCAAAGGCACAACTAGGTATATGTACTGGAACTCTGACACCACTTCTTCAGTGCACTTCTGGACCTGTGAAGACTCTGCCAGGAAGATGGTGAGTTGTGCTGCTGAAGGACTGACACTCTGATGGACTGCTTCTTTGCTGGACTCCTGCTTTGCTGTGCTGACCTGCTGGACTGCTGCCCTCCTGCCGGGTGAGAAGGACTGAAGCTGCATCACTTGAACCCAAAGTGTCTTCAAGGGCTAGCTGGCTGGCCTCCTGATCTGAAGTCTCAGGGACATGAAAGACTTCCAACCAGCCTGCTTCTGCACCTAGACTCTGCCATCTGTGAGTCTGCCCAGCCATGTGGTGCCATCCCAGTCCTGGACCCTTGGAAGTGGACCTAAGATGTATCTCCGTCAATATGTCGCTGAACAGAACCAATGCATCTCCTCTGCTGAGTGGCATATCTTCAAGCATTAGTAACACTAATAGGAGTGACACCATGTGCCAACATCTCATGCAGTACCTCCTTTAAGGTCACCCTGAGATCTAAAGCCATGTGAACACAAGGTTTAACTAGCCTATACATCCTCCCCACTAGACCATTTGCTTGCGGAAAATACAAAGTTGTCCTATGATGCACAATGGAAAGATTCTTCAGACATTATTCCTGCAGTTCCTTTGATACATCATGGACTCCATCAGCAGTTACAATGGTCTTGGAAATCCACTCAGATTCAAACACATCCCAAGGGAATTCTGTAACTCTCTTAGTAGTTGAATTTGCACCACTTACCCTTGCCCACTTGATGTGCAATCAACCAAAACAAATTCATATCTTTCAGGGAGAGGTAACAGTTTGAGAGAACATACAATATCAAGACCAAATTTTGCCCAGGGTTCTTCAGGAATCTCTACTGGCTACAAAGTTGATTCCCTCACCACCTTGGATTTATGATTACTTGAGAAAATCCTGAAAAAGTCTACTATTTGTATATATATGTATATGGAGATAACTTTAACCACTAGTATGTGTAGTAGACCTTTGTACTCACTACCATTCCTATGTGATTCTTAGAGTTTATCAATTTCTTCTATGTGTATCTCTTCCCTGTGTGACTTTACAACTTGTACATTTGCAATTTATTTTTTTCCTGTTTGTATCTGTTATGTAACTCATGTAATCCTAAGTCTTTATGTATCGCAACTGGTTCTTTTGTAAAGTGCTCTGACACCTTCGGGTAATGTTCGCGCTATTGAAAATCGCATGAAATAAAAAACACAAAATACAATATCTCACCACATGGTCCACCACCATATCTATTCTAGGTCGCCAGTAGTTCTCACACAACCTGACTGGATTAAAAAAAATGGGAAATACTAGAAATTGAAGACCTGTGAGTTATTTGGAGGGGGATTGCACTGATTACGTATGAGAATCTGCAAGCTGAATATGAATTGGCTGATACCGAAAGGTATAGATACCTGCAGCTGAGCCACGCCTTCAGAAAATATATCAGGGAAGGGGAAACACTGGTGGAGTACTCTCCATTGGAAGATAGATCACTAATTGAGCACATGACAACTAAGGCTACCTCATTAACACATAAAAAAATATTATATAATTCTCCCAACCCAGTTGAGCCCCAGAGGGGAGCATGGGAACTAGACCTGGGACTCCTGGAGAACGAAGATTGAAAGGAGGCATTGCAGAGTCTACATGATGTGTCAGTAGGGGCACAGTTTCGTCTCATTCAGTTGCGTATCCTCCACAGGTCCTATGCTTCCAGGACACAGCTGTATCAGTGGGGCCGGGGTACATCTTAATATTGTGCAAGGGTGTGGGGAATTGGGCTCCTTCTTTCACATTCTCTGGGAATGTAGGTACATCCACCACTACTGGAAGGAAGTAGCACGAATAATGGTGGAAATCACGGAGAAGGAGATCCAATTAGAACCAAGATGGTTAATATTATGTGTAACAGGTGAGATAAAGGTGTCCAAATATATAATGACCTGGCTGAAAACCGCTGCAATAGTAGCGGAAAAAAATATTGCCAGGGGGTGGGGGGCTGCCAGACCGTCAGACTTTCAGGACTGGGAGGAAGATTTAGACTGGTGCTCAGGGGTTGAAAAGGTAACTTAGGCAGCTAGAGGTTGCCCACGAAAATGGGCCAAAATATGGGGCCAGTGGAATACGCACAGAGGAATCTAAAAGAGTTTATAAGGTTCAGGGGGAAAGATAAGGCGGGCATAGACTATACAGGAAGGAGAGGAGTGCTGTCACCCAGGGATGCTACAGCATTTGTTGATAATGGGTTGTGAAAATGCGAACAATATGTTACACTTACGTTGTGAATAGATTGTTCATATTTACTGTAATATTTGTGTAAGAAGATGTAGTAAGCGGAATTAATAAAAAAAGTTGTTTAAAAAAAAAAAGAATTGAGGATGCTGAAACTGCAATTCATGGGGCACTGTCCATTGATGTAGTGGGTACGGTTGCTGTACTTGCCTGTATCAATCCTATGCTGACAACTGAGTGATCCGTTCCGGGCTCAGTTTTTCACCAGATTGACACATAACTTGTTGTCATATGAACAGTGTTATAGGGCACGCGTGGTTGCCTTCTGGGATGTTATAGGGAAAAAATCAGGTGTGATGTAAATTTCAATCCCCCCTCCTTGTCTGGTGAATTGATGGCAGTTGTTTCTTCTCGTGCATGCAATACATAATTCTGTGCTTGCAGGTATTGAATAACTCTAATGAAGTAAATTCATTTTTTTGTGTTTCTGACAGACAGCAACAATACGCAGTGTTATACGTTGGTCACACCAACTCCAGAGGATGATACAATTTACACCTGCACTTTTACTAATCCAAGTGATCAAAGTAAAAGCAACACCATCCCAATAACGGTTATAAAAGGTATGACTCACTTTTTTATTACAATAAAGCTTTTTAATGCCGTTTGTCACAAAAATGACAATACTCTGAATCAGGCATACGAGCATGATAGGTCTCTCAAGCCTTTTCTTTCCTCTGAAGCCAAATCTCTGTTGACTTTTCAAGCGCATACACAAACTAGAATTGTCACCTTTTTGGATTTCCCTGACGTGCTGCCACGGGCACACCATGGTTTTCATTATCACCTGCATCATACTGCTACCTCAAAGTGAAGTTATATAATCAATATTAAATTCAGATTAAAATAGGTAGTATGAAGCGTCTGTAAATGTATCCACCTGTTTAGCTGAGTCAGCTGAAAGCCTTATTCTTAGATCCTAAGACGACGTAAAACTTATTAGGCATCATTCATGAAAGTTTTGTGTGCTGTGTGTCTGGAAAACCTCATAATCTCTACTATTAAGCACAGTTCATGTCTAACTAAGTTATCCCGACACAGGTATAAATGCATGCAATATATATAAGAACGTGCACTGCGCCTGGATACCCTCACGGGTGATTAACTGCGTCATACTATTCTCCCTAGATGCGTCACGTTGTAAGTAGGGCGCAACGTGGTGCTGGGTTTACTCCGCCACTGCGTCACAAAAGTGACGCAACGGCGGCGCAAAAGTGGCACACAAGGCTTGTAAATTTTTCCCTGATGGTGCTTTGTCCCAAATTTACTGGAGGCATGTGCTGGCACTCCCAAACCGTGCCATTTTGAACGCATGCAAGGAGCGGCCTGGCTGGGTCATGCCAGCACATAAATCATAGGTTTTGGCCAAAACTAGATATACTAAAGTAGTGTTAACTGGCGTTGCTTCACATTCTAAGGCCTACTGTAACCAGGTACAAGCAATGGGTCATGAGATATACTCTTTGATATACCAACGTGGAGTCTGGCTTCTGTGCTGTTGTTTAACCTTTAGTGGAGTGAACTGGAGCATATACCTCCAGTACAAATCCTATGCTAGACCCTGCAGGCTCATCTTTGCGCCATAGTGCAAGGTTAAGCATCACCAGAAAAGCCAGATTTCACTAGTGCGCCACTGGTGACATCATGGGAAGGAGATTCTGGGTAAACCTGGTACTAGATTATTTTCTGCTGTTCTCCCTAATGAGGGACTGTCTGTCCATTTTGGATTCTTTACAAACAAAGAAACCAAAGTCTCGTAGTAAACTAAAATTCCTAAACTTGGCGATTAAAGAAACATATGAGGACATTTTAAAGGTATTCCAGAGAATTGGACGTGGATCAGACTCTCATATCATATGTGACTCAAAATCCAGAATGTTAAGCTTTGCAAAACTATGTGCCTTTGTTTTGAAATAACATCATACAGCATTAAAGACAAAACATTCTTCACCATTCACTGATATATTGTAGTATCCTCAGTAAATCTTTTCTCAATTTGCTACAGAGAGATTATGCTGAAAGAAGGTGTACAGATGTTTTAAATCTTGCCTTTTTTTTTTTTTAAAGACAAATTTTGCAAAAGCGATTTCAATGGTTGGGAAATAACAAAAGCTGGAATCTCTGCAGTGATAAACTGTCCACCAGGCAAAATTGGAAACATGACTAGAATCTGCTCAGCAGCCGGTGAATGGCTTAGCATTTCAGATAACTGCATAAGTGCTGAAATGAAGGCAGCACTGGACAATGTAGCTGTAAGTATATTTAATTATTTGTCTGAGCAAACTTGCTTTTGTAGTCAATGGTCCAACATCAATGCAGCGTGGGACATTCACAGTTACTTCTCCCGATTTAGTTTTCTTGCGTGTATGGCTATATTACTCAAACTCCTTTTACCTGGGCTTCCCTGAAGGTCTCAACCTCAAGCTACAAGTGGCACAAAACCAGGTAGCCGGGCTGGTCTTTCATAAACCTAGGAAATGTCACACCATTCCCTTGTTGAGGAAATGCACAGGCTACCAATGAAACAGTGCACAGAATTTGGGAGAGGATGTAGCCTTACGGCGAGGGCAGTCGACTTCGGAGCTGGGGAACCGGGTTTGAGACTCAGCAACAACGCTCAACATCCTGTGATTCTGGGCAATTCACTTAATCTCCCTATGCCTAATAAAAAAAAATGAATGTGTCCATCTGTAACGAAACAGGTGCTTATATAAAGTGCTCTGATACCCAATTTCTAGGGTCTAGTTCGCGCTATATAAAAGTCTATAAAAGAATTTCAAGACTGGCTGCAACATTTTTAAATCCCTACGTGGCAACAGTCCTGTGTTCATTTTGGCCCATTTCTGAAAATACACACCCACCCGCAATTTAATATCATCTCAACTGAATCGTCTTACTATTCCCTCCTTTAAAAAGAAGAGACTCAGTGGCTCTACGCTTATCGTACTCGCTCCCTGATTATAAACTTCTCTGCCAGGGCCGGACTGGCTACTGGGCGGTTGTGTGTGCTGCCGAGCTGGGGGCTGATTTCGTTGATGGGGACCTGCGAGGGCTGAACAAAATTTGTTTTGCTTTTTTTATTTCAAAACGATTGCAGGTCACCATCAACGAAATCAGCCCCCACTGCAGAGAAATCAGCCCCCAGCTCGGCAGCACACACAACCGCCCGGTAGCCAGTCCGGCCCTGCTCTCTGCCATTAGAAATTAAGATGACTCCCTGTTACATCAGATTTAGAGAGCTCTTAAAAACATGACTATTTAAACAGTTGTACAAATAAAACTGCAGGCCCTGTGTAGTGGTACTGTTATTCCATTGCCAAAAAAACTTTTGGTTTACTTGCGCTCTCTAAATGTTTATAACATATCATAACATAACATTAGGTGACACCCAGCTGGGGAATCCCCACAATCGATGCATTTACCCACATTCAGTGTTATCACCCTGCCTGACTCCCAGTGTTTGATCTATTAACCCACCCACGGTTGTGATGCCCTACCTACAGTCTAGGGTGGGCTTGAACACCGACATGCTGAAAGTAAAGCAAGGCTCACAAACACTTTCTCCAGATATTAGATATCTGGAGTTAGTATGCTAAACCACCTCCTCCTCAACGATTTGATGGCATTTGTAAGCATCACCTTCAAGATTCATGGAAAGTAAAGAAATACAAACCCTTCTGGGAAGCAGTGCTGATGGGGGGGGGGCTTGGATGGTTAGGACACTTACCGTAAGCATGACTACAGCAATGGCTTTATGCTCTTTTTCGCATCTGTCACCCCTTCAGAAATTTGTATTTCTCTGACATGGGTGTTTATAAGCCTGCCATATACCTGCAGAAGTCAATACTGCAAGACTGCAAGGGAAGCAACATACATAGAATTTGCTGCACTTTGTGCGTAAGTTAAAACTCCACAAATATTGCAAGTTAAGACCAAGTGTGAAAGATTTGAAAATGACAGCTACAAGGTTAACTGCTACGGATTTATTAATTGGGAAATACTTGCCAGCAGTTGAACTCCTTGAAAGTTTGCAGTTACAAACAGAGATTAGTACAGCCAACAAGGATATGACGACAAGAGCTGAAGAAGTGGGTATTGAACAAGATCGAGAAGAAAGCCCATTTAAGCCCACTTCACTCTTCAATCCACAAATGCCCTATGATTCAATCGACGTTTTCTCGGAAGCAATGACAAATGTCTTTTGAAATTTAGGTGGAAGAATAAAACAGTGATGGAAACATCTAAGTGTAACTTGTCCAGAGTGGAGAGAACTGCACTTGATAATCTGATGCAGGATAAGAACGCAATAATAAAACCCTCGGACAAGGGAGGAAATGTAGTGCTACAAACAAGGGAGCAATATACCAAGGAGGCGTTATGACAATTGTCGGACGAAAAGTGCTATCAGAAAACCACCAAGGAACTGTATTTTAACAGCATCAAAGTCTATGTTCAACTAATCCACAAATGGTATAATAAGAAGATGCTGGGGCCAGAAGAACATTTGTTTTTACGTAGCTCCAATCCAGTTACTCCCACTTTTTATCACATCCCCAAACTACATAGGAACAGTTTAAAACCGCCCGTAAGACCCACCGTTTCATCTCTGAAAGGATTGACAGAACATTTGTCAATGTTTATCGACCATTCCTTATCTCCTTTTGTGTTCCAATTGGATTCATATTTAAGGATACAAAAGATTTCTTGAACAAAATTGCCAGTGTGACATGGGACCCCACATACCAATTAATGGTACTGGACATCACTAGTCTCTATACGTGTATAGATCATAGAGATGGTATTAAAGCTGTAAGATCGTACCTAGACAAACGACAATTGTGGTACGCAGAGCACAATTTGATGTTGATAGAATTTATACAATTTTGTCTTAACAACAACATCTTCTTGTTTGAAGACCAGCATTACAGACAGCTTACTGGTACGGCGATGGGCACCTGCTTTGCCCCCAGCTATGCGAACTTGTTCGTTGGCTGGTATGAGGAGCAGGTGCCCACAACCTACCAGGTAGGCAGTGAGAGGGGGTCAGTAATAAAATGGTATTGTTATATTGATGACTTGTTCATCGTATGGCAGGGTACACTTGAGACAGCTCTCGGATATATCGATCTGTTAAACATCAATGAGGTCAATCTACACTTCTCGGGTTCTGTTAGTCCAGTGGCAGTGGACTATTTGGACCTGAGGGTGTTCATTGAAGAGGAAAAAATACAGACAGCCTTATTCCGTAAACCTACTGCTGGAAATTCAGTGTTATTTGCTACCAGAAGTCACCCCCCAAAATTGGTCCAAAGCATACCTTACGGCAAACTTCTCCGTTTAAAAAGAAATAGCACTATGGAGAAGGATTTCGAGGCGGCCGCCTCGGAATGCATCGCCGGGTTTGTCGTCCGAGGATACAATCCTGTATCACTTAATGCAACTTTAAAGAAAGTGAGAGGGATCCCTAGGTAAAATTTATTGACTGACAAAGAGATACAGGAGACAAAGAATGAGGGTAAATTCCGGATGGTTACCCCTTATTTGTCAGAAGCAAATTATTTGAAAAAAAATGCTTAAAAAGAACTGGCATATTTTACAAACGGACAGCATTATAGGAAGTGACATTCCCAATGCCCCACTAGTAACCTTTAAAAAGGCCAGATCACTTTGGGACATGTTGGTGAATAGCCACTTGGAAAAGTTACCACTACCCAGATACCACATCCCAGAAGCCAGACGCACGGACCCTGTGCGCTCCCTTCTCACCCAGCCGGTGTTTGAGGACGCCATTGACCCTGTTATTTTTGCCTCTACCCGGCATTTAAACCCGGCGAATTTTCACTATACGTTTCCACGCCGCATGTTCGAGGCGGAAGAAACATTTCCACTGCACGCCTACAGCCTTATGATACCTCATCCTCGTAGCCCTACAGCCCTGATGAGTCACATCTCCTTCACGGTGTGACAAAACACGTGTCGGCTGGCTACCTCCTCTCTGTACTGTCCATTGTTTGACTTATAAAAACTTTTTCACAAGAAAATTGAATTGTACGCTTCTTTTTCAACCTCTACTCTGCATAAGTAGATAACGTAGTCCGCACTATCAGAACACCAACCAAAAGTCGTGTGCACAGCAACCACTTTCAGTGAACACGCTAATGGAATTAAAGGGTTTCTATCCGTGTGGTATATGTAAAGCCTGTGCCAGCAGTAAGAGAGTTCACTCATATACCACACCAGACATAGACAAGGTCAAAACAATAACCAAATTTATATCGTGTAGTACACCTTACGCGGTATATTGCCTCGTATGCCCATGTGGGTTGCGTTAAATAGGGCGCGCAGTCCACCAATTAAAGATCAGGATCCTTGAACATCTGTGGCGTGACACTTCGCAGAAAAACATCACAACAAATTTCAGTTTTTTGGTCTTGATTTTGTCCCAGCAAATGTAAGAGGGGGTGATAGAGTTTGCAAATTACGTAGACTAGAGTCTCAATATATAATTGATTTGCTTACAAAACACCCACGAGGTCTAAACAGTGGAGAGGAGTTAGCAGTACATATAGGCACATGAATATAAGGCAATTATTGCAAAAAAGAACAATTATAGGATGAGTGGAACTGTGTCATCATTGATATGCCTAGTACTAAGAATTTCTGTTATCTATTTGTGGCTCTCCACTCTTTATTTCGTCACTCCTTTAGTTTGTTACTTCTTTAATTCTTCACTTCTTCATCCTTTTGCTGTCTGCATTTTGTATTTTGTATATTGCATTTTGTATTTTGCATTATGTATTTTGCATATGGTTTATTTGTCTGCTGATTCATCTAATTGTTTGTCTATGGGTTCATTAGCTCTGCAATCATAATAAGTTGGTTAGTAGGGATGTCTTTCCAGTTGGCTAACAGGACAGCATAATTACTTAGAATGAATTGTTTGACACTCTCGTACTAATGATCAGATTGTAGTAACATTTCAATTATGAAATATATGTCCCGTGGTAGCTTCTTATGGATTAAGATGTGTGGACATGGAAGTTAAAGTTTGGCTATCAAAGGTGATTTAGAATTACAGTGAAGGGATACTAACCGATCCACGGCTTTATGGTAAATACTTGGAGCCAATTGCCTAGTATAAGATCAAAGTCATGATTAGGCACTTTGCGAAAAACTGCGCAAAATGTTTACAGTCAGTTATCTTCTCGATTTATGAGAGGCGCTGTGAAAGCCAATACACGGCAGGATAGTAAACATGGTAAATAAGGTATACGCTATATGCATGCCATGGGAAAATACATGCGGTATATATTTGCGAAGAATGGTTGATAAATGTAATTGTGTGAACACGCTCAGATTGCAGTTAAGTGTAAACCCTGATTTGGGCTTGGATGTGTAATCATGCATATATATATATATATTCACTGAAAAAACCATAGGTTATAGACCATATATAGTTAGGAATTAGCATTTACAAAACCTTGAAAATTCACTGAAAAAACCATAGGTTATAGACCATATATAGTTAGGAATTAGCATTTAAAAAACCTTATTTTACTCACACAAAACCATTGAAATTCCATATATAGTTAGTTGTACTAACTATATATCGCGCACCCGCAATCCACTGCTGATCATGTCACATATTACATCATTCATGACATGGTCAGTGACATCACTGATGACATCACTGATGACATCTCAAATGACATCACTGATGACATCACTGATGACATCTCAAATGACATTACTGATGACATCACTGATGACTACATCCAGTGACTGTATAATTCTGTAAAGTTAAAAAATGTCTTACATATTGAAGAATGAGTGGATGTATAAGTGTCTTGATGAAGGATTTAGTAGGGGCATGACTGACTGTATGAGTGACTGATTAAATGTGTCTCACTGAGTGCATGGGTTAGTGACTAAACTGTCTTAATTTGTGCATCATTATGTCTGTTGTTCTGTAAACTGCTGCGTGTGTTGATCAGTAGCTATATGATTAACTATATGGGTTATTGATTGGTTGCCCAAGCATTTGTATGGGAGACTGAGTGTGTGTGTGGGTGGCTGGGAGGTGTATGACTCTCTGCATAGATGTGTGAGCAGTTGATTGACTAGATGTATGGGTTCAAAAGTGCATGTGGAAACAGCTGTATGGGCGGTTGACTGTGTGCATGAGTGTATTGGTGAGTGAATGGATATCTCAGTGCTATATGTCAAAGTAAGTACATATGTAAAATACAGTACATGTGAGAGTTGACATATATAAATAACTGTGCATAAGAGCCAGTGAATGTGTGAGTGGCTGTATGGATCATTGTGAACTTGTATCCAGGATTGTATAAGTGAGTAAATATGTTTTAGTATATGTTTGAATAAGTAAGTTGTGTATAACTGTATAGTTGAGGAAATGGAGGTGTGATTGATTCTTTGCATGACTGACTAAGTGTCTGAGTAACTCCATGGATGAGTGACAGTCTATGAGTGTCTGTTTACACTGAGTGTATCTAAGGTTATATTAGAGTCTGAAGAGGTTCATCGTATTATCACATGAATGATGTCATCAGTGATGTGATCAGTAATGTCAAATGAGATGTCATCAGTGATGTCATCAGTGATGTCATTTGAGATGTCATCAGTGATGTCATTTGAGATGTCATAAGTGATGTCATCAGTGATGTCATTTGAGATGTCATCAGTGATGTCATCAGTGATGTCATTTGAGATGTCATCAGTGATGTCATCAGTGATGTCACTGACCATGTCATAAATGATGTAATATGTGGCATGATCAGCAGTGGATTGCGGGTGCGCGATATATAGTTAGTACAACTAACTATATATGGAATTTCAATGGTTTTGTGTGAGTAAAATAAGGTTTTTTAAATGCTAATTCCTAACTATATATGGTCTATAACCTATGGTTTTTTCAGTGAATTTTCAAGGTTTTGTAAATGCTAATTCCTAACTATATATGGTCTATAACCTATGGTTTTTTCAGTGAATTTCATTGGTTTTTTAAAAGCTAATATCTGTAGCTGGAAAATGTATTCTTCTTTAAATCCAAAAATATATTTTATATGTTTATTAATAAAAAAAAAATGTAATATTTTTTTTTGTTCGCTCCCGGTTCGCGAACCGGGAAGCTTCCCGTTAGCTCATCTTGATGCCGCGACCCAGTCCGCGAACCGGTAAACGTTCCGTTTGTGCAACTGCCGCGTTAGAAATCAACATCGTGACGCGTCGCGGAAGCGCGATGTATCACGTTGTCGCGTAATGCGTCTTATGACGCGCCGCGTTAGCGCACCCGGAAGTGCTCCGGTACGCGAACTGAGACGCGAAGCGCAGCTCCCCGGAAGCGATCCGCGGCGCGTCGCGAAAGCGCGACGTATCGCGTTGCCGCGTAATGCGTCTTATGACGCGCCGCGTTAGCGCACCCGGAAGTGCTCCGGAGCGCGAACCGAGGCGCGCAGCGACCCGGAAGCGATCTGGGGCGCGTTCCGCAGCGCGTAACTTAAGCGTAAGAGGTCATTTGACTTGTTAATAAAACTTTTCATTGGTTCATTTCACTTTTGGTTTCATAATGATGTAAGGCTAGGTCAGGTGACCTAAAAATAACACTTTTCATTGGTTTAGAACTATTGTTTTTCCCAAATGATGAAAACCCCTCCTTCTTTCCTCACTCTGACTTTCATCTTTGTGAGAGGAAGACCTTTTTTGAGAGTTGAGCAATGGCTTCATTAGTTGCTTCAGCTGGTGCACCCCCACCACCACCTCCACCTCCTCATGGGAAGAGAGGACCACCTCCCCAGTTCATCAGCAACACAGAGGAGGAAGAGGATGAACTAGAGGAAGAGGAGACAGAAGGACCACAGTTCTTACAAGAGGTGCCCCGGGTTTCCCATCGGAAAGCCAGTTTTATTTGGCAGTTTTTTCACTCCCTCGAGGGCAGAAGAAAGTAAATGCTAGGTATGTCACCTGCCTCATTTGTAAAGACCGGTTATCTAGAGGCACTGATAAAAAATATAGCTTTGGTAACTATACAATGCATCGTCACATGAGCAGGTGGCATCCATTGAACTACAGCCAGGCAGAGATACGTGACATGCAGGATAACCCAACAACAACTCCTGTGGCCAGGTCAACATCACAGATATCGTTGACAGGAGCAGAGGCACGGGAAACCGTGCCAAACATTCAGGAGAACTTTGCTCATATGAAATTTACCTGTATGTATTGCGGTGCATTGCTGTCATGTGGTAACATGAGCATTACGTTAATCAACCTAGCTTATGTAAATCACAATTGCCCTAACCGCCCCAGACAGTAATTTTTTTTTTTGCTCCTGTTGAGCCCTTTTCAATGCCTGTTTTTTGTTGTTTCCCCTCCATCAAAAACAAAAAAAAACATAAAACTGTTCAAAAAATACAAATAAACCAAAAAATGTTCAAAAAATAAAAAAATATATAAAACAACAAAAACATTAAAAAAAAAGTTCTTTTCAGAACTACCTCCCCTTTCAAAAAAAATTTGCTAGAATGTTTAGCACTCTGGCAAGCTCTATTTCTTTTAGTTCGCTTCCCCGTTCGCTTCCCGGTTCGCGAACCGGGAGCGAACCAAAAAATTATTTTTTTTTAAAAAAAAGAAGAGTAAGTATAAGGGAAGTAAACAGAGAGTAATGTTAAAAGAAAGACAGCTATAGGGAGTAAACAAGAGATACTGTTTAATAGATCTATTTACCGAAGAAAAGATGGAAGAGGGTATAATTGTGAAAAACAAAATAGATAAGGAAGTGAAAGAAAAAAAGAGAGTAGAACAATAACAAAGAAGAGTTTCTTGGAGAATGTGAGTGAATGTTCAAAATCAGATTAAAACATGTGGAATAACAGAGAGAAAAAACAGAAAACAGAAAAGAAAAAATAACAGAAAAAGATTAATTGAAACAGCAAAGAAATGTAAATAACATAGAGCCATATCATCAACATAGGCAATAAAGGTTTTGCAGCTTTTATCGGCAGAAATGTGTTGCTAAAGCCGCTTTTGCGGCGGAAAACTGCCGCTAAAACCACTTTTGCAACAGTTTTCTGCCAATAAAAACAGCAATAATTTTATTGGCTGTGTTCATAATATCCCCCTTAGTGTGCTTCAACTACACAGAAAAAGCATAATGAACAAGTAGTGAAAGAGTGATCAGTCAAAGACACTAAGAGTAATAGAGACGGAGTGAGTGAACAAGAGTGAGGAACTATGAGAAGAGAGGGACTGAGAAAAGGAGTGGAAGGAGTAGAGTAAGTAGGTAATAGAGAAAGGAATAAGGGAAGTAGCAAAGGCAGGAAACTGAGGGTTAAAGAAATGAAGCTGTCGAACTACTAGTAGGTGAATGTGATAGAAATGTAACGAAAAGAGTACAAAACATTTACCTTATAATTGTCGTTAACTTACTCACTTTTTGTTTTTATACTTTCAATCTGTGAAAGAGAGAACAAACATTTGAAAAATATTAAAACATGTATTTAAAAATTAGAAAAGACAAGGGAAAAGATTGAAGGACAAACAGTTTTTCAACAACTTTGACACTTACAGAAGCTTCTGCTTCTCCAGGCCCCCTACACAGTCCTAAAGATATACATTTTAAACTAACAGTATCTTGATGCAGATGAAGTGAGGCCTATCTTAAAACATGGTGCATCTTTTGCACTGCTGTTGTCTCACAAAAGTGTCGCAAGACACTAACATTTTAAATGATTGTTTCAGGATGCCAATAAGATGTGTCCTATCCAGAGGTTTGTTTGAGGTGAGGCCTACTCAGGGTTCCAAATGAAATTTCGAGTTGTTGAAGAGAACAGAGGACATAATACATGTGAAGGCCTACCAATGAAGTAAGTCATGTCCACTTCACTCTTGAACAAAGGCCAGACCTCTTCTGTGTCCGTGGACAGACCTAAACTTCATCTGCACAATGTCATTCATAAACTTAGGAAACACAGGTGATGTAATTGAAAAATGTGGAGTTTCTTTTCCTCATTTCACAATCACATCACCTGTGTTGCCTTTGGTTAGGTATCTCATAGTGCAGATGGAGTCTAGCATATCAAAGAGTACATAGAAGTTGAGCAGTATATACAACAATTTTGACATTTACAGAAGACTTAGCTTCTTATCTTGTTGGAGATGAAATGAGGCCTGTCTTGCAACATGGTGCATCTTTTGCATCACTGCTGCATCGGTTTCATGTGGCACGGGTTTTTTACAGCATGACACATCTGCCTAGATGCATCAATTTGTAATTTTGTCGCCTCATAGCAAATCTTTTGCACCGCCGCTGCATCACAAAAGTGACGCACAGTGGCGCAAAAGAGGCATACACCTATCATAAATCTGTCCCTAACATTTGAAATGATTGATTCAGGATGACGATAAGGTGTGGCCTCTCCAGAGGTTTGTTTAAGGTGAGGCCTACTCAGGATTGCATATCAAATTTATGCTTGTTGAAGAATACAGAGGAGATAATACATGTGAAGGCCTACCAATGATGTAAGTCATGTCCACTTCACTCTTGAACAAAGGCCAGACCTCTTCTGTGTCCGTGGACAGACCTAAACTTCTTCTGCACAATGTCATTCGTAAACTTAGGAAACACAGGTGATGTAATTGAAAAATGTGGAGTTTCTTTTCCTCATTTCACAATCACATCACCTGTGTTGCCTAGGCTTAGGTATCTCATAGTGCAGATGTAGTGCAGCATATTAAACAGTACCCAGAAGTGCAGCACTGCATGCAACAACTTTGACACTTACAAAAGCTTCAGCTTCTGCATGCCCCCTACACAGTGCTAATTATATACATTTTAAACTGATGGTATCTTGCTGGAGATGGAATGAAACCTATCTTGCAACATGGTGCATCTTTTACACAAAAGTGACCCACAATGGAGCAAAAGAGGCGCACGGCCACCATAAATCTGACCCTAACATTTTAAATGATTGTTTCAAGATGCCAATAAGGTGTAACCTATCCACAGATTTGTTTCAGGTAAGTCCTACTCAGGGTTGCAGATGGAATTTAGGTTTGTTGAAGAATACAGAGGAGATAATACATGTGGAGGCCTACCAACGAAGTGAGTCATGTCCACTGCACTCTTGAACAAATGTCAGACCTCCTCTGTCTCCAGGAACAGGCCTAAACCTCATCTACACAATGTGATGTGTAATGTTAGGAAACACAGGTAATATAATTGAAAAACGTGCAATTTTTTTTGCTCATTCCACAATCATATGACCTGTGTTTCCTTTGCTTAGGTATCTCATTGTGGAAATGTAGTCTATCATATGAATGACTACGTAGAATATGAGCACTGTATGCAACAACTTTGACACTTACAGAAGCCTCTCCTTCTCCATGCCTCCTACACAGTTCTAAATGTACATCATAAATGCAAACAGTACAGAATTAATTATACATGTTAAATGGTTTATTTTTGCTGTTCTCAGAATGTATCAAATTTCACTAAAAACAGTGACTTGAAGGTATTCATCATATAACAGCGGGGAAGAAAAAAACACAATCAAAATGATTGTGTTTATAAAACCCATACAACATAACAAATCAGAATTCCGAACTCCTTAAAGTTAACTTACTTTCCATGACGTCGAAGGATGTCCTATGAACAGCTTACACTCTGTTGTGCTGTTATTACTTTCAGACCGCCACTTTCTGAAAGAAAACCTCCATCGTTTTGAAAAACATGTTACATACAATAAATGACTTCTTGCTCTCTACCACACGTTTCCACAAGGCCAAATCATGTCAGAGCCATTTATAACTCTTAGAATTCTTGTAAGCCAATCCCGTCATGTTGTATTTCCGCAACTTTCACAATTAAAATGTTGAAGATCATTTTCACAATCCTGGACTAGTAATATCTTCCCCTTCTTGCTCAGTCATGTTCTACATTTCCTATGACACTGATACTGCTTACTATGAAGCAGACTTACACTATCTCTATGACTACTACAATTATTTAATTCTCTACATCACTTTTAATCACAAAGCAATATAAAACAGTAGACAGCATTGCAGACTTACATTCCCTCTACTCCATGTTTTGATTGGCTGCTTCAATTTGCTTATAAAAAGAAATAGTTTTTCTGAATTCATTCAAAGTGCAGTTATTTCTCCATGACGTCCAGTGTTATGGTAAGAAGTTATGTCTCTGTACTACACTTATCCTTAAGGCCAAATCGTGTAGGAGCCATTAGAACTTCTTGAAATTCCTCAGAGCACATCCCGAAATTCTTTCCCTAAAATTTTGGTTTTAAAAACACCAGGTAAGAGTTTTTAAGGTCATACGGCAATTTTTTTTTGAAAATTAAAACAGAATCATTGCAGAATGACCAGCCATTTCTAGACTTTAAATAAGCTGTGTAATGTCCTGATGTTATTGAAGGACCGTCATGATATATAATTGCTGCAGTTACAAAAGTCCTTCCTGATATTGACAACTGTGAAGCCACAAAATTTTTAATTAAAGTTGTCAATTTTGTTCCATCAGGCCTACATCGTTGGAACATTAAAATAACATACTGGCCATATGTTCGTATAAATAATGTGGACATCATTTCAGATTTACATTGGCTACACTTCATGTTGTGATCAGCTGCTTTTACTATTTTATTAAAAGAGACTGATTTACTGTCTGGCAAAGTTAAATATATAAATCTTTCTGAGTCTACACTAGTAGTACTTGATACCCTACAGTTCTCACAGTCATGCTGCCATTGATAAGAAAGCCCAAACAGGTGATCTACATCTACACCTTCAGCATGCAATACATCAAGCATATACATTAAAAACTCCTGACAATCTTGCTGAATATTTTGAGAGAATTGTGTTTGGCCTGAACATCTGTCTAACAGATTTCGAATTTCAGACACACTTTCTATTTTTGTTCTATCAGTGTTACATTTCTCTAACACAGAATTTAACAAACTGCAAAATCTTTGATCAGAATTGACCACAATCTCTTCTTTTACATTTTCTAGAGAAAACAAAACATTAACCACTACATTAGCATAGCAGTTGACACCAGAACTGTTTTCAAATTGAAAACCAACAACATCTTCAACAGAATCCTTTTTGTTTCTGCTTATAATTTCAGGTTCATCGACTTTTCGTCTTTTTGCTACAACCTCCCCAGTATTGGTCACATTTCTTAGTTTCCGGCCTACCACACGTTTCTCAAACAAAGGATATTGAGGCAAATGTGGCGCATACTCTCTTCTTAACTTATTGTATTCCTTAACACAATCTAGATCCGCACAAATGTTTGTGACATCACACTCAATCAAGTACAATCCCGATAAAGTTCTAACTCGTGACAATGCCACATATGCCATACCCTCCTTGAACACAGAACTGCCAATATTCACCAATGCACTGTCTACACTTAAACCTTGCGATTTATGGATTGTCACCGCATATGCCAAGCAAACAGGAAACTGCTTACGGCGAACATATAAGTCTTTTACAAGCAAAAATCTAGCAGAACAACGACCAATTAGCTGTACTTCCTCAATGCCATCAAATTTAATTTTTAAAAATTCAATTCCATCTCTATTTCTGTATTTTACAAAATCAACAACATTACCCATTGATCCATTTACCAGACCTCTTTCAACATGTAAATTCCTTCTTAAAATTATACGGCAGTTCAAGCACACATTCAGAGTCTTTTCAAAACCTGCAGTTTTAGATATAGTCTTCTCTAATGAATCCAATTTTGTTTTCAAATTCTCAGACAAAATAATTGTTGATCCCAAATGATCTACTCTGTCAATAGCTTCCAGTTTCACAATCTCTTGCTTTTCTAAATGCAACATTTTGTTGTTGAATTTGGCACATTCTGCAAGAGTTGGCATCAAACATATTCCAGATTTCTTCTCAGTAATTTTCTGAAAAATATTCTCAGGCACAACATCTTGTTCTGGATATAAATTTGACAGTAATCGTGCATGTAAAGCTTCTTTCCCATGCTCGGTCACTTTTCCAATTCTAACATCTTGTAGAATAGTCTTGTAAACTTCATCCTTCGCCTGACGCATATTTTTATGCAGTTCAGCATAATTGAAGTTTAACCATATATTGACGTTGCCAATGCTCCCTAGGCACTTTGTGGTATCTTCATGCGTGAGCATTTTGAACACAGGTTGCCCTTTCACTGGTGTCAGCTGCAGAAGATCTCCGAAAACAATGATGTGTTTGCCACCAAATAACACATCATACTCTGTTTTGAGAACTTCTTGCATTCTCAAATGCACAATGGCAAGCATGACATTGGAAACCATGCTTACTGCGTCAATGATAAGAAGTTTCATTTTCCTCAAGATTCTTGAAACTTCACAACAAGCATCTCCAGATAGCTTGTGATATTGTAATTTGTTGTCATGCTCCACTGGCAGCATCAGTAAACGATGTAAAGTAATCCCTTTAATGTTATGTGCTGCCAGTCCAGTTGGAGCGGTGACAACACAAGACAGCGATGACTCTGTCCTTTCCTGCAAATAACATGAAATTGCTTTAATAAGGAAACTTTTTCCAGTTCCCGCTTCTCCACTCACGTACAGTCGGACAGGCTTCAACGACGTACATGAGCACTCTTTCTTCTCATGACTTAATCCATGATCAATTTGCATGGTAACTTCGTCATATATTTTCCTCTGCTCAACGTTGAGTTGTCTTTCCAACTCTTCTAAGTTAACCGCATCCTCCTGAGCATGTGCTATGGCTCTTTCCACTTCAATCATGGCAGTGGCAGCTTCATTTTCGATAACATGTCCTCCTAGTGGATCCTGACTCAATGAAGCAGAACTCTGACTGTCCTGAGAACTGTCTCTGGCAATCTCGGCTGCAATCGTTGCTTCCTGCTCTATTTCCGCATTCAACATTTCTACATATTTGGGAAAAGCAGGACATTCTATGGTCTCCTTGGCAGCATTGAAAGAGTCTTCGTAACAGAGGAAATCTCCAAGCAGTTCCTCTTCTGCACGCCAAGGCTTGAAAAGTTGCAAAAGTGCTAAATAGAAAAACTTCTTTTTTTCAGGAGATTCGCCACTCAATTTTCGATGGTTTACCAAGTGGCATTTTCTTTGCTTGACCAGACATCCCTCACTTCCTATTACAGCATACACTCCTTTCTCAGTATCTTCTTTGATGTTCCTCTTGAATATGTAATTTTGAAGAACCTCATACAGACAAACATTCTCGAGGTGACTGCTTCGATTTGGATAATATGTATCCAACATGTTGGTCTTCAAAATGTCGGTACTGTTTGGCTCCTTTTCCGCCAAATACTCAATTTCCCGCACAGGTTTCAGAACTCGATTACGCGTTGCAGCAAGACCAAGACTCGCCCAAACGATACTCCTGGACTTGGCATAGAGACTTGCTGAAGACAACCGGTCAGAACATTCGTAAGCTCCGATTTCTCGATGCGACAACATCTTCAGACTGAAACTGTACAACTTCTTACTGAGGCTCTTTTCATGGGAAATGTCCTCCCACATATCCTTCAATTCTGTCTTCTCTTTTTTGGTGATGTAAGATGTCACATACCGAGCCACAGCCATACAGTTATCAGCCACAAACTGTATATCCATGTTAGCATTCCACATGGACAAAATCACCGGGTTGTAGTCGTTGATGTACTTGGACTCTTCGTTCCTCTTCAAATTGTATGTGTTTTTAGGTGATTTCTTCATCACATTATGTCGCAGCGAAGACATCAAACTGTTTACTCTTCCTTTAGAAATCACCGGTCGTGAAAAGCCGAAACGACATTTGGTGTAGAACTTGTCCTTGTTTCGGAATTTACGACGACAGTACTTTCCACATCGATGGCTTTGGAAACGTAGAACTTTTTCTCTTAGGCTTTTCTTCTCCTTTGCGTTTGGAACAGCACACGTAGAATACTGTTGTATGAAACTCATCACTGAGTCTTCTGGATCCGTTCCAAATTTAGGTGCATCCTTGATCCACAGCAGCATATGTATATGAGGAGCACCTCTTGCTTGGTACTCCTTTCTCCAGAAGAAATCCAACACCTCTCCAAGAGGTGGATTCTTCTTATTCATGATGAAAGACATCATAGCTTCAAATCTATGATTGAAGTACCTGCATACATTGACTGGATCCAAAGAGCACAGTTCTCCGGGTGTCTTGAATTCGATGTTTTCGATGTTTCCATTTGCCTCTCGTAGAAATTCAAGTAAGTCTTCCCAGCCATACTCGGCACAGCTCAGAGTGAGGAACCATGTGGGAGCTCCTAAGTTCCTCAGCATACATTTTAAATCACCATGACGACAGTACCAGTACTCATTAGTACCACGCTGACACGCCATGAGATTAATCAGGTGAGAATCCAAAATACTGTCTTGGACATTGACTTTATCCATAAAGTCACTTGCCGAGATGTTTTGCATGTGTATACCACTTTTCAAGATGTGGTTCACTGCATATGACAGTCCAGACAGATCGCTTTCAAACAGGAGATGAAACAAATAGGGAATGCATTGTCGAAACCTAGCATCTCCTGCATACAATCGCAAAGTCCGGTATTCAGAAGCAGGAATTTGATGAGGTCGCTCATCATATCTTCCTCCCTGACCTGTTGGAAAAAGCTGTGGGAAACACCGAGCTTCCAAACTTTCCTCCCAAACACTAATGGGACTCCCTTTGGCTTGTTTCATTTGAAACAACTCAATAGCATTCCCCATGACTTCCTTGGAATGCAAAGGATGAACACTATAATGTTCCTATATTTCTTCACTAGTACAGGGTTCTACTTTCTCAATTTGACCAGCACACAAATCGCTATCCTCTTCCTTACTTACTTCCTCTTCTGCAACATATACATTCTTATAGTATTTATTATTTTTTTTCAAATACAATGTTGCCTTTTTAACTTTCCTAACATCCACTAAATCTTGCCATATTTTCTTATTCTTTGTCGGAACCCCATTAACTAAGATAACCAGAGGTTCCTCTTCCACTTTTTCTTCTCCAATTGTGTTAATGTTTTTCTTCAAATCTAGAGGCAAATAAACAACTCTTCCCTTTAATCCTCTCTGTAAATCTGATGGAGGCAATTTCCCTGTCTTTGGCTCCATTCTTACAATAGCCTGAAAGGGATGGATACTTTGAATCAAAATAGATTCATAAGTATTTAAATCCTTCAATTCAGAAGGAATCTCAACCAATTCCAGATTATTATGAACTGCTCTAGCAGGCATCTGGTTTTGATTTAATTTGTTACAACAATAAGTACACACACGTTGATCCAATCCCAAATCAAAACAATTTTCTACCATCAAGTATGTTGTGAAATCCTTCCATTCACTATTATTTTCCCTTTCACTTTTTGCATATAAATCCACTAACTTAGTCTGATTCTTATAATAAGTGCGTCGACAACACACACAAGTGAAATTTGGCCTCTCACTTGATTTCACCTCAAACGTCGCAATTTCCCTCTGGAAATTATCTGTACTGGAAACCTGTACACTATCTTCCACATTACCCTCTTCTTCTTGGTCAATTTCAACATTCTCCTCTTTACTTCCAAAGTAACAAAACTCAATTTCTTCACATATATTCTTCACATCTATTTCAGAACCATGCAAAAGAGCAGCGCATAATTGTTTAAGCATAATTGCTGGACTCTTAGCATAATACAACATTCTAACTAATTTCCTCACTTTATTATGATGCACTGCTAGCATCCTGAAATGATGAAAAACACTCTGGCATACTCTCTTGGAAAGACAAGCCAGTGAATGACCATGCAAACCTGTCACTTCTCTCACTCTGCAAGGATCTAATTCTTGCAACAACTTCATTTTCTGCTTCAAACTTTTCTTATTAAATGACCGTACAAAATCACAAAGCAAATTGATGGAATCCTGTCGCACACTGCAAATACTACTACACTTCCAGGTGTACACAGGACCCTTAGGACGTCTTCCTAAAACCTCATTACCTAACACCTCTTCTATCTCTGTTGTCACAAGTTTTTCTTTTTCAACTGGACAACCATCTTTCACTTCATAAGCTCGACCACTGGTGTCAACTGCATGCACCAAATCATTATCCTGGAAATAACTCTCCTCATTAAAAAATGCCTCACAGCTTGAACTATGCATCCATTCTCCAGAAAAAACTTCACAAAAATTACTACGATTAACTATTCTCTTCCATCTACTATTTCTTTTGAAATCATAAATTGCCTTGTTTAGCTTCCTAATTCTATTGATTATCAAAATAAATAACTTACGTTTAATTTCAAATGCCTGATCAATAACTTTCTCAACAATTTTTTTTCTCTTATAAAAAACCACTTTCTGTTGACCTTTCTTAATATTTTTTAACAAATTGCCAATTATCCTGTTGCGAAACATTCGTTTACGAATGTCCCTAAACTGTTGTTTCCTTCTACTATCATGCACAGAGTTATCTCTTGCTCTAGCAGTAACATTTTTCATTGGCCTTTCCTTTCCGTTTGAATTGCTTCTCTTTTTCTGGACTGAAACATTTTCTGTAGTAATATTTTTTTTACTACAGATATTTCTTATGAATATTTTTGTACTCTTACCCGGTGCTTTCTTGGTGACTTGACAAATCTTTTTGTTAGAGGACTGCTGCTTTTTTTCATTGACCTGCTGTCTTTGACGTTTTGCAGCCTTTCTCAGTCTTTCTTTGGTTGGCATGCTGAAATCTTGAAATGATCTGCAGTTGAATCTGTGGTAAAATATAATAAAAAATGTTATTAACCACTATTACCCAACAGTAAATCAATAACAGTCATCAAAAACTTAACACACTACTTGACATTTTTACATAGAAGATTTTTTAGTGCTTGGCAAATTTAGAATACAGAAATAGCAGAAAAGAAATGGAATTTATATTCATTTTACCTGTGCTGTTTTATATGTGAATCTGATCTAATTTTATGAGCATATTTTAATATTTTATTGAAGACACTACACATAACCTGTTTTTGAAGGTGTCTTTATTTTTAAATGAAACGGTTTACATTTTTACTTTTCATTTATTATAAATTTTAAAAATAAATGTTTATAGTTCCATAGGCTCAAGCACGTCAGCTTCCCATCCTATGTCATACAATTCTGACAAATCTGCATCCTCATCACGTTCTTCTTCATCCTCAGGATTTAAATCATCCAAGGGATCAACATCCACTTATGTTTCAATTACGAGTTCAATGATGAGGTCGAAATCAACTGATTGCTGATTGTCGCTCATGTTGATGTTGTCTTTATCTTTAAAGAAAGATAACAACAATGAGATGTTGCAGAGTAAGAGACAAATCTCAGAGATTATAATAGTAAAATTGTTTAACAAGAGTAACATTTTGCAGCTATTATTTAGCCATGTCCAGCGATGCTGAGGAGGTGAAGCCTATGTCCAATTTTTCAGTGAACAGGACTCATCTCTTCTTAACCTTGGATAAGCCTCACCGACTCTGTGTCCCCTGCACATACTTAAATGTAAAGGGGCAGATTTATGTTAACTGGCACATCCCCAGGGATGCACCAGTTAACGTGCACCGCTGCTCTGCCACCCATGGTGTGCCGCATTTACAATCAGATAGGACAAAGCTGCGTCAAAACCCTGCGCCTGCTTGAAGCAGGCATAGGTCTTGACGCAGCATTGTGGAGATGGGGCACCCCTGAGCCTTGCTGGAGCTGCATCGCACTTGCGATACAACTCCAGCAATGCGCCACCTTTACGGTACAGATGCGTCACGCATCTGTGCCGTTTTTGCCCCATGGTGCGCCACATTGTAAATGCAGCACACCATGGGTGGCGGAACAGCGGTGCAGGATGACTGGCACATCCCTGGTGATGCGCCAGTCATCATAAATCTATCCCTAAGCTTCTTATCTTGTTAGAGATGAACCGCCATATGTATCATCAAACTATTTTGCATTTCCTAAATAGCGAGTTTTAAGGAATAAATAGCGATTCTTTACCATTCCTAATTTGCGATGAGCAAATTGCTAATTGCAAATTACCCATTCATTTCCATGGGCCAGGAGGCCCTTAGGAATGAAGGTGTAATTTGCGATTAGCAATTAGCTCATCGCAAATTAGGAATTTTTCCAAGGGTGCAGGGGTGTCTCAAGAACACCCTGCTGCACCCCTGAAAAAGAAATTTGGGGGCATATGGCGCACATACATGCCCTAAGGGCATGTATGGGCGTCATATGGCACCTTTTGTTTTTTGGAAAAAAAGCTTTTTGAAAAGAATTTGCAAATTACCACCAACTAGAAGTTGGTGGTAATTTGCAAATCCTTAATGGCATTTTTTGCATATTTTTTGTTTGATACATTGCATTTAAGGAATCGCAAAATTTGCAAATCCTTAAGTGCAATCGCAAAATAAGGAATAGCAAATTTTGCTATTCCTTATTTTGCATCAAACTTGTTTGATACATACCATTTGTCTAATTAGCATTCGCAAAGGCCAAAATTCGCAGAATTTCGGCCTTAGCGAATGCTAATTAGCTTGATACATATGGCCCCAAGTGAGGCCTGTCTTGCAACATGGTGCATCTTTTGCATCACTGCTGCATCGGTTTCATGTGGCACGGTTTTTTTACAGCATGACACATCTGCCTAAATGCATCAATTTGTAATTTTGTCGCCTCATAGCAAATCTTTTGCACCGCCGCTGCATCACAAAAGTGACGCACAGTGGCGCAAAAGAGGCATACACCTATCATAAATCTGTCCCTAGCATTTTAAATGATTAATTCAGGATGACGATAAGGTGTGGCCTATCCAGAGGTTTGTTTAAGGTGAGGACTACTCAGGGTTGCAGATCAAAGTTACGCTTGTTGAAGAATACAGAGGAGATAATACATGTAAAGGCCTACCAATGAAGTAAGTGATGTCCACCACATTGCGCCAGTCATCATAAATCTATCCCTAAGCTTCTTATCTTGTTAGAGATGAACCGCCATATGTATCATCAAACTATTTTGCATTTCCTAAATAGCGAATTTTAAGGAATAAATAGCGATTCTTTACCATTCCTAATTTGCGATGAGCAAATTGCTAATTGCAAATTACCCATTCATTTCCATGGGCCAGGAGGCCCATAGGAATGAAGGTGCAATTTGCGATTAGCAATTAGCTCATCGCAAATTAGGAATTTTTCCAAGGGTGCAGGGGTGTCTCAAGAACACCCTGCTGCACCCCTGAAAAAGAAATTTGGGGGCATATGGCGCACATAAATTTTAAAAACATTCCTTTACCTCAAAAACGATTTTCAAGTCATAATTTGAAAACACTGCCCACGGGGAAATGACTTAAAATGTCCTTAAGACACATGAAAGTGTTTTTTTAAAGCCTTTGCAACTTTTTTGGGTCACTTTTAACATGGCTATGTAACTCAAACAATCAAAATCTAAATTTACCATGCACAGGTGAGAGCATATTTACAAGGAATTTGCTCCACGGGGAAAGGTCTTTTAATTTAATATGGGAAAAATAACATCAGAGACACTGAAATGCCTTATAAAGAAGCATACACCATTATGTCCTTGTCATAAATTTTAAAACCATTCCTTTTCCCCAAAAACGATTTTCAAGTCATAATTTGAAAACACTGCACATGGGGAAATGACTTAAAATGTCCTTAAGACACATGAAAGCGTTTTTTGATTGCCTTTGCAGCATGTTTGGGTCACTTTTAACATGGCTATGTAACGCAAACATTCAAAATCTAAATTTGCCATGCACAGGTGGGAGCATATTTACAAGCAATTTGCTCCACAGGGAAAAGTCTTACATTAAAATGGGAAAAATAACATCAGCGACACTCAAATGCCTTATAAAGAAGCATACACCATTATGTCCTTGTCATAAATTTTAAAACCATTCCTTTTCCTCAAAAACGATTTTCAAGTCATAATTTGAAAACACTCCACAGCTCCTATGCAAAAAAACACCCTGTCAGTACTAATACTTCACATTTTCTCCAATTACAATTTCTCAAAGAAACAAAATCTATTTGTAAAACACTTGAGACAAAGCAACATTTGAAAAACACAACTTTCTTCATAATTTTCTCCTTAAAGCACACTATTCTCTATCTAAATTAAATAAATCTTTTCTCACCTTAGCAAATACTTTATGAGTTTCAAAACAGTCTCAGAAACACACCAATTTGTCTTCAGCAGAGCAAAAGGTATGCACTCCAGAGTCTGCAGCTATCAAAAGCACAGAAATGCTGTAATTCTTCACACATATCTCTCATGTCACCCAATCAAAACTCCTCCCTCACTTTTTTCAAATCAAAACCCTTCCCCCCTCTGCCCTCTCTGCCTTTTTTGTATAGCAACCACCTCTTGGAAGACCTCTGTTGTTTGCAAGTTCACACAACAATGTTTCAATTGAACTCTGAACTCTCAGTGCACCTGCATATCCAGTGCAATCTTTCATTTAATGATTTTTTCTTGACCACTCAAAATACATCTTTCAAAGAACTCATCCATGCACCCTAACTTTCTGTTTTCAGCAATCAAAATCCACCAATCACTGTTACTGCTTCATTAACACAGAAACTCCACAGTTTTTTTCATTTTAAACTCTTATTTTTTCAACTGCCATTTCATTGCCACACTTCATCTGACTGCAGCAGAACCTTCTCTCACCATGCTTTCTGTCTGGATTGTTGGACATAGTTACATCTATTGGGCTCAGAGGTATGCTGAGAACAGAAATATACCTAACCTCAATTTACAAGATGTGGAAATTAAGTGGTTTGGCCACAGAGGATTAAAATGTCACCAATTGATACCATTGGTGAAAACCTTTATGCATTTGCCAAAACCTGACCTGTTAATTGTGCACTGTGGAGGTAATGATTTGGGCACTTTGACTGGGGTAGGTCTGGAAATGCTTTTAAAGGACACCTTTGAGCAATTGATGGCACTTTTTCCTCAAACTGCCTTGGTATATTCAAATATATGCCAAAGACAGAAATGGAGGTGGTCAAACCAATTTTGTCCACAAATTGAGAAGTCGAGGAAGCATGTAAACAAATCTGTTTCAGCTTACATGAGAGACCATGGAATGGGCTCCATGTACAACAATAACTTGCGTTACTACATGCAAGATATCTACAGAGGAGATGGAGTTCACTTCTCAGATGAGGGCAACAGAATTTTCATTCTGAATTTAAGACTGTGCATTGGTACCTACTTATAAGTACCTAAATGTACCATAAACCCAAAAGCTCTTCTCAGAGCTACCCTACATCTGATCACTCACAATTATTATTTTTCTCTAACTTTTTTCACTAATTTTCAACAAAGTACGCTCCCCGGGGCGCTACCCGGTACGCGAACCGGAAGCTAACCTCGCGAAATTTTTAAAAAAAATGTTTTTTTTCGCACATATAAGCCTCCTCAGCCACCCTCAGAAAACCTAGGGGGTCAAGATAAGTCTACCATGCCCCCTTCTACCCATTCTGAACATTATTTGCCCTCCATCTTGTATCTTAAGTCGACCGAAACACAAAATGGTGGACTCCCGTAACGCTTCAGGTTCGCGTACCGGGGCGCTCGCCAGTTCGCGTACCGGGTCGCTCTCTGGGAAGCGCACCATCAAAAAAGGTGGGAAAGTAATTTACAGAAAAACGACTGGAGACACTCTCACCAAATATAGATTAGCTCATACTACATACCAATCCCTATCATTTTCACAAATTTGATTGAAATTCCATTTAGCCATTTAGCCTGTAGACCTCTCTAAATACCGTGAGGTAAATTACTTCTCAAAACACATCTGAAGTGTTGGAATTGACAACCAATGAAAATGTTACTTTCATTTTCTACTCTTATTACCTGACATTTGATTGGTTATATACCTGAATATATATAAAGGAAGAGAAGGAAACACAGCCATTTTGACTACTACTTCTTGTTGTACATTTCAATTGGATTTTCACTAATCACTTCAACTTCTTTGTAAAGGTAAGTTGTTATTTTTAAAACTGAAGTATATTGTGCACTATAAGTTAATATGGTAAACTTTTTCTGATAGTTATATACTATCCCTCTGTAGTAGTTATAGATTTAGATAGACTTCTCTGTTATAGTTATGGATGGAGTTAGGTTTCTCTTGTATAATTATGAAATTACTTACGTTAAATCACATACACTTTTTTATATTCCTACTTCCACTCTGATACTATACACTGCCCAAAGATAAATTCACTGATAAAAACTGCCTATCTAAAATTAATCCCAACAGTGCCCTATCTCTACTAATATATATTTTTTTTATCCAAATTTCAGGCAAAATGGAAGGCGAACACAAAGTTTCATTTCAAATTGTCCTGCAAGAGAGCAGCCAAGAAATAATTGATCCAAATTATATAGAATTTATGGATGAAACTTGGGACCAAGAACTACTGCAATGTGTGCAAGCAGTAGATGACCTCCTTCAAAATGAGGACATTTTACACCCTCAGAGATTACAAACTATGTTCAATGAAAATAATGACATTTCAGACAGTGAAATGTTAGAAAGTTTATTAAATTTTGAAACACAATCACAATAATAAATAATTGCTTAAAAATAAAGAAATTAAAAAATAATCAACAAAACCAACAATCAATTAACATGCAGTATTTGAAAAGTCTATCATTCTTTTTTCCTTATAGTACGCTCCCCAGAACGCTTCCCGGTTCGCGAACCGGGCGCTCCCCACGCAAAAAAAAAAAATCTTTTTTTTTTTTTGCCCTGCGGGGCCCTTTTAAAGCCTCCACATCAAACCTAGGGGGTCAGGGAGGATCTACTATGCCCCCTTATGGTCATTTCCCCCTTTGTTTTGGCCTCCTCTTGTCTCTCGATCCTACCGAGAGACAAGATGGCGGCCGCTCCGGACTGTTTAGAATGTTGACAGACACCGGAGAGCCAATCAGCTTCGCTTTGCGAAGTTCCGTTACGCGTCAAGTACGCGAACCGGAGCGCTGCCCAGAGCGCGCTTACAGATATATATCTTTTTTTGAACGTTAATTTCTCAAAATCCACTGGAGCACATATATTGAGACCTAGCAAAGGCACATCGGGCTAACAGTCCCTACAATTTTGCCAAGTTTCGTGCAAATCCATTCAGCCGTTCGGGCTAAAAGTGAGGCCAACCGCCCTATGGAAATTAACATTGGAAAAACACGTTTTGGGACCCCCTTTTTTCTCGGCCCCCCCTTGACGAACCCCCCCCCAAATTTTCAGGGGCTGCTCAGAAACAAAATGTTCCATTTTCCTGAAAATTTCAGCCAATTCCGTCCACAAACGCCAAAGTTATTAGACATAGAATTTTCAAAAATCCCATAGGGAAAAAATCCTAACTATATATACCTACTGGCGACTGCCAGTAGGTAATATGCAGTTCAGACTGTTTAAAGATGGCGCTAAAGTAAGAGCTTTGTCGATAGTCCTTTCACTGGTTTTATGCCAGCCAATACATTGAAAAACATGACGTTTCCAAGGTGCCGGCAACATCAAAAAAGGCATCTCGCCGAAACGCGTCTGTTGCTGTTGGTCTTGTAAGAGAATATACATCTTTGCAAACGTCCCTCGTGAGTGTGGACTTTCCTTGGCGAGGTTTGAGGGAAGGAGCAGTAATAAAATTGCGGGGCCACAATCCGCAAGTCCGCACCCACCTGCGAGTGCTTCTGTTGGTTTCTTGTGGAAATCAGTGATGTCATTTGAGATGTCATCAGTGATGTCACTGACCATGTCATGAATGATGTATTATGTGACATCATCAGCAGTGGATTGCGGGTGTGCGAAATATAGTTAGTACAACTAACTATATAGGAGCAATTTCAATGGTTTTGTATGAGTGAAATGTCCAGCTAACTATAACACCCCTAAAACCTATAGTTTTTTGAGTGAATTTTAAAGGTTTTTTAAATGCTAATTCCTAACTATATAAGGCCTGAAACCTATGGTTTTTTCAGTGAATTTCAAAGGTTTTTGAAATGCTAATTCCTAACTATATAAGGCCTGAAACCTATGGTTTTTTCAGTGAATATATATTCAGCAGAGCTGCGTTGCAGAGTGGTATAAAAGGGGGCGTGGCCCTGGACCACCACTCTGCAATGCAGCTCCATGGCGCTTACTACAGGTACCTGGTGGGCTAGTTGGCCCCCAAGAACCCTTAGGATTGAAGAAGACTTAATCCTCCAACTTGGAGCGCACCACAGGGTGCATTTGCACACGTGTAAAATCAGGCCACGCCCTCTCCCTGCACCACTGTGCAAACACACCCCCAGGTGCGTTGTAGATTGGGGGATTAAATCCCCTTGAGTCCTGAGGGTCCCTGGGGTCTGACTGGCCCACTAGGTCCCTCCACTAAGTGCCTCAAAGCTGACTTGCAGAGAGGTGTAAAAAGGGGTGTGGCATCAGACCACCGCTCTGCAAGGCATCCCTGTGGCGCATACTGGAGGTACCTGATGGCTAGTTGGCCCTCAGGCACCCCCAGTATTGAAGGGGAATTAATTCCCCACCTAAAAACGTGACACAGGGCGCGTTTGCAGAGTGTTGCTGGGAGGGGGGCGGGGTCTCCGGCACGATGCCGGTCTTTTGAAATAAATAACATTTAGAAGTGTGACTGTGTGACTGTTGGGCCCCCCTTCTTTTTCCATTTTTTGAGTACTTTGGACCCCATCCCCCAGAGCCTTACCCCTTTTTAAAAAATAAATAAAATCGGAACAATAAGGGGGCCGCTTGGGCCCCCCCCTCCCATGGTCAATTGCGGCCCTGGGTACCCCATCCCCCAGAGCAGGTCCTATCCGTTGGGGACTGTAGGGACAGCCCCAATAGCCCCCACATTGCCGCCGTCTCCCCGCGTCCTGGAGAGCCGGCTTTGCTTTCCCACACGGGGAGCTGCTGACATACAGCTCCCCCTGTGGAAAAGCAATCTGCTTTGGATTTTGGAACAGAGCAGGTTTTCCTGCTCTTCTTTCCAAAATCCAAAGCAGTGCTTGCTATGACAGGGCGGGAGCCGCACGGCTCCCACCCTGACATAGCAAACAGCAGTGTCCTGGTGGTGGGCACCCCAGGATACTACAGGAGCCGGCCCTGGGGGGTGGCGGTCACCAGGGCTATCAAGGGCTCCTGGAAGGGGGCTGTGCGGCTGCCCTCCCTTTGTGAAAATAGCCCCGGGGAGGTGGGGGCCATGGGGCGTGTGGGGGGCTTGAGCCCTCCACACAGGTTTAATAATTTATTAAAATTGAAGCCCCGGGGTGGCAGTCTCCAGGGCTGCGGGGGGGCACCATGTGCCCCCACGAATATTTGACAAAAGCCCCAGGGGTGTCGGTCCTTCGGGATTTGGGGGCCTTGGAGGCCCCCAACAAATTAAACAAGACCCAGGGGTGGCAGTCCCCAGGGCTGCGGGAGGGTCGCGTTCCCTCCCACATTTTACAAAGAAAAGCCCTGGGGAGGTGGCGGTCTCCTGGGCAGCGGGGACCCGATGGGCCCCTGCTATTTTTTGTCAATGCCCCGAGAGCTGATCCACCCGGGGGCCTCAATTAAATGAAGAACTTCATTTTTTTTTCAAAATTTCAGCTGGATTCGCGACCCCAGTGCAAATTTCACCAACATTTAAAAAAAATGCTTTTTTAGCCCTGGGGGTCATTGTGGGACCCCTGAGCAGCCCTAGGGGGTCAGGGTGTTTCTTTTTTTTACCTTTGTTTTGCTGTTTTCTTGTGACTCGGTTCTACTAAGTCACGAGATGGTTGCCAACACTTCCTGGTTTGGAGTGTTGGCAGCCAATCACAGTGAAGCTCGTGCTCGGGAGAGGTCCTGACTCCACCGCATCCCTAGATATCAATACTTTTTTTAATTTCTCAGGAACTACTGAATAGATTTACACCATTTAAAAGAAAGTGCTCTTTCTGAAACAAGACCTACCTTTTTGCCAAATTTGGTGGAATTCCGTTCAGCAGTTCGGGCTGTAGCTGTGTCTAAAGTTTTCTATGGAAAATTACATGGGGAAAAAACATTTTGGGACCCCTCTTTTTTTTCAGCCACCGCTTGTTGAATCACCCCGAAGCTTTTAAGACAGGAGCTGACCGGACCGGGCCACTAGTTTTGAAAATTTCGCTGAGATTAGTCAACCGGTGCCAAAGTTATTGGGAAAACAAAAAAACGCTTTTCCAATGGAAACTAGGTCCTAACTATAACTGCCTACCGGCGGTTTATATTATATATATATATATATATATGCTTACTGGAGGTAGCTGGTGGGCTAGTTGGCCCTCAGGGACCCTCAGAATTCAAGGAGACTTAATGGCCCAACTTAAAAGACACCACAGGGTGCGTCTGCACACTTGTCCCATCAGGCCCCCCTCCCTACACCACAGTGCAAATGCACCCTGTGGCGCGTTTTAAGTTGGGAGATTAATTCCCCTTCAATCCTGAGGGTCCCTGGGGGCCAACTAGTCCACCAGGTACCTCTTGTAAATGACACAGGGCTGTGTTGCAGACAGGTGCTCTGAGGCCGCTCCCCTTTTTACACCACTCTGCAAATGTGGCTTTTGGTGCACTGCTGGTGGAGCGATGAGGTCCTCTTGTGTCCCTAGGACCTCAAGACACAAGTGGACTTCATCCTTTGAGCAGCTGTGCATCAGAAGCCGCGTTTGCAGCGTGGTATATAAAGGGGCATGGCTTCAGAACACCTCTTTGAAACGCAGGTCTGTGATGCTTAGTGGATGTACCAGGTGGGCTACGTAGCCTCCAGGGACCTTCAGGATTCAAGGGGAATTAATAGGGATGTAATAGATAGAAATTAGCATTTAAAAAACCATTGAAATTCACTGAAAAAACCATAGGTTTCAGGAACGTTATAGTTAGCTGGACATTTCACTCTTACAAAACCATAGAAATTCGCCCGTTATAGTTAGTTCAGCTAGCTCGCTCACGCGCAATGCACTGCTCATGACGTCACATATTACATCATTCATGACATGGTCCGTGACATCACTGATGATATCACTGATGACATCACTGATGACATCATCCACGTGAAAATCGGATGCACCTCCTCACACTCTAATATAACCCTTGATACACCCACAGTAAATTATTGACACACCAATACCAGTTACAACATACACACTCACTGGTTCCTAGGTCTACACACACATCCACTCATTCATCCATACAATCACTCATACATGCAGTCACTCATCAATACAACACTATCATATGCACTTGTACACCTATACAGACACTCACACACCACCACTCATGCATGCAGTTACTCACACACCTAGTCAGTCATGCCAAGACTCAATCACACTCCCATTTACTCACCTATACAATTATATACACACCACCTCACTTATTAATACAGATACTAACACATACTTACTCTCTTACATAGTTAGTGATACAAGTACACACTCATCCATACAGCCAGTCTCACAATCACTGACTATCATGTCATTTATATACTTCAACTCTCACATACACTACTTTTTTCATATGTAGTTACTTGGACATGTACCACTGAGACATCCATTCACTCACCAACACACCCATACGCACACTCATGCACCCATACATCTGTTTCCACATGCACTCTTGAACCCATACACCCAGTGAATCAACCACTCACACATCTATGCACAGTCACATACCTCCCACCCACACACACACTCGATCTCCCCAAAAAATACTCAACCAATCAATAACCTATATAGACACTCATGTAGCTACTGACCAACCCATGCAGCAGCTTGCACAACAACAGACAGAGTGATACAGACATTCACACAGTTTAGTCACTAACCCATGCATTAAGTAAGACACATTTAATCACTCACTTATACAGTCAGTCACACACCTACTAAATCCTCCATCCAGACATGTATGCACCCACTCATTCTTGAATACACCTTGGAATATATAAAAAAACATATTTAAACTTTACAGAAACACACAGTCACTGGATGATGTCATCAGTGATGTCATCAGTGATGTCATTTCAGATGTCTTCAGTGATGTCACTGACCATGTCATGAATGATGTAATATGTGACGTCATGAGCAGTGCATTGCGGGTGCGCGAGTTATAGTTAGCTGAACTAACTATAACGGCCAAATTTCTATGGTTTTGTAAGAGTGAAATGTTCAGCTCACTATAATGTCCCTGAAACCTATGTTTTTTTCAGTGAATATATATATATATATATATATATATATATATTACCACTTTGTTTAACTCCCATATATATATATACGAAAAGCAAAATCCTCAGTGAAGAAGACGCCGCGCACCACTTTCAAGATGGTTTTAGTGCTTTATTTTCTGTAGGTTTTCTCTCACCCTACGCGTTTCGGACTTTCCCAGTCCCTGGTCACGCTATACAAACAGTAGTCCCTTGTTTGTTTTGCAATTTTATACACAAACTCCCAATTGGCCAGTTACGATGCATTATGGGTGTTGTAGGCAGTTGCAGTTTTACAATATCAAACATTTCCCAAATGCCTAATTTCTTCATAAACGCTTGAAGTAATGTCAGTATTGGTAGAAATACTACTCTTACTAGCCCGTGTAACATCGTAAAAAATCCTGAGAAATCCGAGCCATTTGGGAAATGTTTGATATTGTAAAACTGCAACTGCCTACAACACCCATAATGCATCGTAACTGGCCAATTGGGAGTTTGTGTATGAAATTGCAAAACAAACAAGGGACTACTGTTTGTATACCGTGACCAGGGGCTGGGAAAGTCCGAAACGCGTAGGGTGAGAGAAAACCTACAGAAAATAAAGCACTAAAACCATCTTGAAAGTGGTGCGCGGCGTCTTCTTCACTGAGGATTTTGCTTTTCGTAAATATAGCGAGGTTGTCCCATTCCTCGCCGCCAGCTACTGATTGCTCCCCCCGCCTGGGACATTTGCTTGCGTGATATATATATATATATATATATATATATATATATATATATATATATATATATATATATATAGGCAGTTGACAGTAGGTAGTATAGTTAGGACCTGGTTTTCATGGGAAAGGCATTTTTGATTTGCCAATAACTTTCGTGCCGTTTGACGAATCTTGACAAAATTGTCAAAACTAACCGGTGGTGACATCAGCTGCTGTCTTGAAAATTTCGGAGTGATCCGTCAAGCGTGGGCCGAGAAAAAGGTGGGGTGTCCCAAAACGCTTTTTCTCCATGTTCATTTCCATTGAAAAAGTTTGAAATGCTGAATGGATTTACACCAAATTAGGCAGAAAGGTAGCTCTTGGGTCAGAAAGCACTCTTTCTGTTAATTGATGTAAAGTTGTTCAGTAGTTCCTGAGAAATGTAAAGATTTCTCAGATGTACTACTGTGGCCACAGGGGATCCATAAACCCCCCCGATCTCGAGCCTGAGGTTAGATTGGCTGCCAACATTTCAAACCAGGAAGTGTTGGCAGCCATCTTCTGACTCAGTTGATACAAGTCACAAGCAAAAACATTAGAAAAAAGAAAAGAAGAAAAGATGCAGCGTAGAAACACCCTGACCCCTGAGGCCTGAGACGAGATTTTGTGAAAAAATTAAGCGCAGGAGAACTTCATTTAATTTAGGACCCTGGGTGGGCCAGGACCCGGGACAATTAGTAATAACGATGGGGGGGCCATACGGGCCCCCACAGCCCCACGGGGCACCACTTCTACGGGGCTTTATTATAATTATAATGTGTGGGGAGACTCTAGCCCCGCCACGTGACCCTAGTGACCTCCAACTTCCTGGGGCTGTAATGAAAAAGATGCCTGGGGGACCCGGCCCCCTCACGCAGCCCCAGGGACTGCCACCTCCCTGAAGATAGTATATAAATATGCAGGGGTGCCAAATGCGCCCGCTGCCCTGGCAACGACCACAGCCCCAGGGTCATTTATAAAATGGGATAGGGGCCACGTGGCCCTCCTCTAGGAGCAGCAAATGGCCCTGGGAACCGCCAGTGCTGGCTCTATCAATGTCCCAGGGTGCCCAACCCAAGCCATTCCAGTTGGGATGGTGGGAGCACCCCTCCCGCCATCCCAGGGACCACTAACTGCCATTAAAAAATTAAACCAAGACATTTCTTCTTTTTTTTTTAAATGCATCCTGTTTTCATTTAATGAAAACGGGCTGCATTTAAAAAAAAATGCTTTATTTAAAAGCAGTGCCAGACATGGAGGTCTGCTGACCCCAGCAGGCCACCATCCCTGGGAGTGCCAGCCATTCCCAATGGGGTCGCAAATTGCGACACCCTCATTAATATGCATGAGGCATGCAATCCTCCCCATTAGGAATCACAAACAGTGTCTCAGACACTTATTTACATTGGCAATTGCGACTCGCAATTGCGACTTGCAATTTGGCGCAATTTCCGAGTCGCAATTGCCAATGGTCGTACACCGGGCCCATAATGTGTGCAGCATTTCAAAATAGCTTTACACTCTTTCAACGTCTGTTTAATACAATGTATTCAATATTCTTGAAGTGAAGTATTGAAAAGTTCACAAGAGCCATCATATAATTCCATGTTCCTTCCAGAGAAAGCAGCAATCATGGTTTGAGTCCTCTTAGTGAATGAGGACCTGTGCTCTTCTCTTGATACCAAACTGTGGGCCATACATTCTGATCTGACCATTTTGCATTGGGAATAAGGCCATAACTCAACAATTCTGGTAGGCAGCATCACATATTTTAGTATAGACAGGAGGACTCAATCATTAAAACTATGTCCGGGGAGTATCACCTGTCCTCTTTTTAACACCTAAGACCCACGCTTCACAAATGGCTTATAAAAGCATCTCTAGTAAAGAGTCGCCATTGAGGGTGCCCATCAGTCATTGGAGCACCGGCCCGACATGGAGCAAAAGTCTAATGATGAAGTATGACACCTATCTAGATGTGTGAGGGCATTTGTTCCTATAGAGTTGCGCTCCCAGCTGACTCTTTGGAACTGTACTGACCTAAATAGACAAACACTTCTTATTAGGAACTGCATACCCTCCTTACCCTGACTAGTTATAGTTAGGCCCATGTTCCTGTAGGAAAAGTGTTTTTTGACTTGCTATATATTTAGCACTGTTTGACTAATCTTCATAAAATTTTCCCAAAAAGTGTGCTGTGATTCTTGTTGTGCATGGAAGAATTAGGGGTGATCCGTCAAGCGGGTATGAAAAAAAGGGGTGTAAATTAAAGTGCATTCCCAAGGTAATACCAATAGAAGATTTGAACACAACTATAGCCCGAACTGCTAGATGAAATTACACCACATTTGGCAGAAGGGTAGACTTGGTTAGGCAAATCACGCTTTCAGTTATTTGGTGTAAATATGTTCGGTAGTTTCTGAGAAATTAAAGGAAATACAAATTAACTGAATTTCCATGGTTTTGTGCGTGTGAAATATCTGTCTAAGTCTAATGTTCGTTTATAATTTGTTTTTTTCAGGACATTTCCTAACTATAACATTCTTTTAACCATTGGTTTTTTCAGTGAATTTCAGTCGCTTTTTAGATTTTATTTTCCAACTATAATGTCCCTGTAACCTTTGGGTTTTTTAGTTAGTTTCTAGGGTTTTTCAGAATACATTGTACTATGGTTTTCCCTGCAAGTTTAATTTAGTAATACATTTTTTACAACTATAGAAATTCATTTTTTTCTCATAATTATTGATACTATACATTTCAAAAGTAAAACATCATGATTCAAGATAATGTAATTGATGTACTGTCTTTGTAAATGCAATACAAGTTAGTCCTTTCTTTTTAAAATTATTTTATGGCTCCATGAATCTACCATGATTCTGAAAAAATGGCACTACTACTAGTACTCTATGGCTCCAAATTCCTGTGACCTTACCAGAAAGGGTCTGCGAATTTGAAAATGTGTCAAAATGCAAATAGATATATTGGTGCTTCATATTTGAATAATTATATCAGAGAAACATATCTATATCTACATATGTGGGAGTCTATGTGTGTATTTAAATATAGTTATTCATTTCACAAGTTCGGCATACGTGTGAACCTATCAAGTGGACCCTTCAATCCACCTGATAACAGAAACACATCCAAGCAGAAACATAGATTGACTACACTAGGACCCCACCCATCCACATGCAAACCACACCCTAAATATTAAATTTGGATTTTACCTCTGCAGAGACAGTATTGAGAGCCGTACTACTGTCTGTTTTCTTTAAATCTCAGCAGAATTATGTCCGCTTCTACAGCTGTGTGTGACGAACAACCAGCACTGGCTGGAGCTATTTCAGACCAAGACAAAGACATAATTTGGGCAAAGAAGGCGCGTGACTTGTGGAAGTTTTTCACCATTCCATCCTGTGAAAAAAAAGTGTTGGCGAACTTGGTGCAATGCAACATTTGTACAAAAACCTTATTTAGAGGTACCGGGAATGTATTACTATAGGACAAGTTCCACGTGGAAACATAAAAAACCATCCATGAAAGGACATTTCATCGTCTGATGCGGAAGTAGGCAAGTGCAGTAGGAGGCCATACGTCATCAGCAGAAGCCTTTGGAGAAGCATCAGCAGTGCAATAAATTAGCGTACAAGCTTTCTGCAACAAATTAAGTGACCTAGTAACACACTGTGCAAAATTTCACATGCCCATAGCGGTGAAGATAACATCCGTGGCTGCATACCTGGATGCAGTCAAGAATCCTCAGTGTTAATTTTATTTTTTGCTCCCTGTTTCACAGTTATGTTTTTCAGAGGCTGAAGCCAGTTGCTTCTTACCAGCTACCTTCACTTATACTTTTTAAATCCCTGGATTTTTTTGTTATCCAAAAAACAAACACAAAAAAAATATATAAACACTCAATCTAGCCAAAGATAGAGCTAACTATGTGGTTTATGTTTTTGTGCAATTGTGTGTAAGTGTTTGGTAATTTTTATATGTGCATATGTCACACATTCCGCATAGGTGAAATGAAAATAGTAAATGTGATTACTTTAATATTCACAAAGAGGAATAATCCTATAAAGTATTAAAGAAGACAAATATTTCGCAATATCGTCTCGAATACTAAAATGGAAATCAATGTGCAAGTGACTGTATGGGTGTGTAAGTGAGTATGTCAGTGGCTGAATCAGTGTGTGAGTGGGTCTCTGAGTGAATGTATCAGCATGTCAGTGGGTGTAGGTAGGAGTGCCTGCATTGGTGTGTAGGTGGGTGTGTGAGTGGCTGTATTGTTTGTGAGTGGTTGTGTGAGTAGCTGTATCAGTGTGTGAATTGCTGTATCAGTGTGTAGCTACGTGTTTGTGTCTGCACTGGTGTATGGCTGGGTGTATGAGTGGCTATATTGGTGTGTGAGTGTTTGCATCAGTGTATGAGTGCATGTGTGAGTGGCTGTATTGGTGTATGAAGAACAAAAAAGAGAGGGCCCCTGAGTAAAGCCATTGCAAGGTAGCAAAACCAGGCGAACCAAGTTAATGTAACAAAACTAAGAATCCTACCAAAACATATTTGGGTAGATTTTAAAAAAAAAGTCACACGTTGCGAGACAGGGAAGGAGCAGAAGAGCGTCATATATTCAGAGATATGACTCTCTCCTCCCCTTTCCCTTGTGCTGATTTCAGGTGATGTGTGCCATGCACACACCCTAGAGCCAAAGTGCTATTGTGTGTGCATGAGTGTAGCTTAGGTTTTGTACAGGAAGGGTACACTTTCTATACAAAAAACTATGCTAGGAATGGAATGGAATGGAATGGAATGGAATGGAATTGGATTTATAGAGCGCATGGCTGCCCTTGAGCGTCCCAGCGCTAAAGCAGTTAATAACAGAGCAATGAGGAAGAAAAGTTTAGGGAGCTTTGGGGAAAAGGAAAGTTTTAAGTGATTTTCTGAACTTAAGGTATGAAGGTTCCTTCCGTAGGTCCCTGGGCAGGGCATTCCACTTTTTTGCTGCATTCAGCAAGAAGCGACGACCTCCCGTGCGGGCCTTCCTTACTCTAGGAGTAACGGCCAGGTTTTCTTCATCAGATCGGAGGGCACGAGTGGCTTTGTAAGGGCAGATCAATCCCCTGAGGGCTGGGGGGCCGTTACCTTGGAGGGATTTATATGCAATACATAGTGATTTGAAGGAAATTCGCTCCTGGATTGGAAGCCAGTGCAAGGCTCTAAGCAAGGGTTTGGCTGAAACCCATCTCGGGACTCCCATAAGGAGCCTTGCTGCGGCATTCTGGACCCGCTGTAAGGTGTTAATCGTGGCCAGGGGTGCCGCCAGGAGGAGGGCATTGCCATAATCCAGTCTGGCCATGATTAGGCCCTGAATCAGAAGTTTTCTTGATTCGAAGGGGAGCAGGGGGAGGACCTTCCTTACGGCCCGCAATGATCCAAAGCATCCTCCAGCCACCTTCTGCGCATGGGTCATAAAGGTGAGTTGGGGTTCGAACCAAACCCCAAGACTCTTGACTTTCTCCTTTGGGGGTGGTGGGACCCCCATACAGGAAGGCCAATGGTCGGAGGACAGAGATGGAAGTGGGTGACCCAAGACCATAATCTCGGTCTTCGCTCCATTGAGTCTAAGTTTGGAGGCAGTCATCCAGGAGAACATAGCTGATAGACAACCTGACAAGTCAGATGGGTGTCCCCTTTGTTGTGACAGCGAGACGATGAGTTGCGTATCGTCCGCATAGCTAACAGATTTGATCCCGAAGGGGGCTACTGCCGCCTCTAACGGGGCCATATAGACATTGAACAGTGTGGGGCACAGGGAGGAGCCCTGCGGCACCCCACACTGCAAGGGGACGGGTTTGGACATTGAGCCATTCTCCCAAATCCTGAACGATCTTTTATCAAGGAAGGACTCGAGCCATCTAAGAGCCGACCCTGTAATGCCCACTTTGGCAAGACGCTGGACCAAGGTTGGGTGGTCGACGGTATCGAATGCAGCGCTTAGATTCTGGAGGATCAGGGCTGCAGATCCCCCTGAATCTAAGATGCATCTTGCTTCTTCAGTAGGCACCATGCAAAGCTTTTTCCACTTTGCATACATGCTGCACAGTGCAGCACGTATGCAAAGTCCGAAAAGCACGTAGAAATTAAAGCATTTCTCCTGTTAGCGCCTCCTTTGAAGGGGCATTAACTAATGGCGCAAAGCCATGTTTACAAATCTTTGTAAATATGGTCTGAAAAGAAAATAGCAAAAAAACATTTGCGCTGGTTAGCGTCACTTCTGTAATGCTAAACCAGCGCAAAAGACTTGAAAATCTCCCCCTTTATTTGTTGGCGGAATCTCTCACCATCTTACAAAGGCACACACAGAGTCCCAGAGGAACCAACAAAATGTCAATAGAGTCAACTATAATTTCTTAACCTATGCTGCAACCGATTAAACATTACTTTCAATAAATCTTATTTGTATCGTTTTTTATTTATACTGTATATATAGAAAAAGTTATTTGTAATTATTTTTTAAAGAACCTGTACATTCTTACATAATGCAAAATAAATTCTAATAACAAGTTGTGCAAAATGACCCAAAAGCAAATGTAGATCTCTGACACATACTGTCTCACATTCTCTCCTTCATACCTCATTCAATACCAATTAAAACAGAAATATCAGAAGCATACGATGAGTCATAAATCTATGATGACCTGAAGGGTCTTTTGTTAGGACACAAGTTAGATATATAAGATAAACGTTAAATGTAGTACATTAATTTGAACACTGAAAGTAATATCTGGATCTATTGGTCCTCTCCTTTTGTATTCTGAGACTGCACCAACGCGCGTTTCGGTGATGACCCAATGGTCCTGGCTGCACCTTCCTCAGGGCGCTAAAATACTCTTATGGGTCAGGGGGTCAGAGTGCCAACAGTGGATCACAAAATTGGAACAATGAAGTATTTTCTACGGTTAAAAAAATAGCAATGTATTTTCATCCACCACTAAACGTAAGAGCCTCAGAAGGAGATGGGAAAGAGTGTGTCCTTGACTATATTGGAATCACCACTCTAGAGAAATTGATTGGAATGGCTTAAATAGATGTCAACAAAATCTAAGTCCCAAGGATTGTTTGAGGTACGAGCCTCCAGGTTCAGTTACCTCAAGCGAATTTGCGTTCCACAGAGTCGCACCGATAAACCCATCAAAAATAGGTGCTGAGGAATGAAAGCAAATTAAGCCAAAAAACAACGTTCACAAGGAACTCATTTGTATCAATTGATATACTTTTGTCAAGGAATAGATTTGTCTTGTGTGATTTAAACACAGTACAAAAAAGGAGAAATGAAACCACGATACAGTTTAGGCTATTCTTTTCGAAGCAACAACCCTCAGACCAATTATTTAAGCTGTACCCACTTCAGACGAAGTGAGTATCTTTTATTTTGCAGAACAATTTTTCATATAGAGGAGACATAAGAATATTTCAATTGTGTATTTACACTATATACATTTCCACAATTATGCACGACCTTGTGACCCCAGTGTAGCGACCATAACCAAAAAGTGAAGAAAACGTAATTCTATACAGGTTTTGTGACAGAGTTTATTGGTAGTTTAGACAAGGGGAGCCCTTTTGGAGTGTAGTAGATTAAGTATTTATAAACAATTTAAAATGTTGCCAGGGCTCTCCCTCTTTAAGTTGTTGTGGACTTAGTTGTCTGTAACGATCACAGATCACTTGCTATATAAGTGGGTGTATGAGTCTGTAACTGTGCGTGAGTGTCTGAAACTTAAAAAGTAAATGTCTTGCTTTTTAACTACACTGCACCCTCCCCATTAGGCTACCTAGGGCCTACAGTAGAGTTGCTTATGTGTAAAAAAAAGGAGAGTTTAAACATTGGCAAGGGGTATTAAATGTCTAGTTGAAGTGGCAGTAAACTGCACACACATGCTCAGCAGTGGCAGTCCTCAAACAGGTTTAAAGGGCTACTTGTAAGGATGACTCAATTAGTGCTGCAGGCGCACTACTAGCATTTAATTCACAGGCCCTAGGCATAGGTATTGCACTCCACTAGGTACTTCCAGATCAATTAAATATACCAATTGTGTGAAAGGTTTGAACAAGTGTCCAGTCTCTGGTTGAACGCCTCTAAGTCCATGCTGGTACCCCTAGGGCCGACTGGGGGTTGCTTCGATAGGCAGGTGACAATCCACCTGCTTAGACTTACCTTCAAGTACCTAGGTATATGGGTCACTTTACACCTCGAGCTCCCTTGGGCCCTTAACCTCCAACTTCTGGATCCGAAGACCAAGTCTGATCTAAGTGGCGACCCTTTCCCTCAACACTTTAGGCCGTTTTGCCCTATACAAAATGATGATCCTACCACGATTCCTGTACGTCTTCCAGAAAGTACCGTTCAACTGCCCTGATCCTGGTTCTTGGCACAAGATAGCATCACAACATCATTCATGTGGAGGGGCTCCCAGCCATGCATGGCTCTCATACATTGCCAACGGGAGCCTTACGATGGGGTCCCAGGCATGCCCAACCTCTAACTTAACTACCTATCTTCTCACCTACTCGTCATCCATGACTGGTTCAATGGGGGGGTTAGACCCAGCTTACTGAATGGAACTCTCACAGTTGGACTTTCAGATTCACAACATGCTGTACAGAGCCCCGATCTCCCTCTTGTTGACTAAGGTCAGCCGTCTGCTATTTCTCACATGGAGGATGGCCATGCGCCTTGTGCGATGGGAGACTAGACTCACACAATAAACCTCACTTTAGCATGGCAACTGGTTGTGAGAAATAGTGTCTCTTAAGGGCTTTCACTCCTGGGACCTCATTGGCATCACAAGACTAGGGGAGGTTTGGTCGGGGTCACATAAACGGTCCTTCCACGATCTGCAGCAGAGATATAACCTTTCACACTCCCAGATTTATAAAATACCTTCAACTCAGACACACTATTGTCACCCATTGCCACCCACTCCCTGCCAGAGTTCAGCCTGCTGGAGGCCAAACTGTTGATGGAACAATTGGGTAAGGGCTTGATCTCACAAATTTATCACACACTCATCATTAATTCCTTCCCCTGGGACACTGGACCATCTTGGGAACCTATGGGAGGATTGGTTGGGCCCCATTGTGGATAAAGACTGAAGGGAAACGCTAATGGCCCCACTGGAACTATCAACCTCGACCAGACTGCGCCTCATTCAGAATAACTATCTATACTTTGTTTACCTCTCTCCACACCGTTTGCATTGAGCCAGCCTACAACATACCTCCACCTACCGGCGAGGAATAACTGAACCTGAAGATTTTTACAACATGGTATGGGCCTGTGATGCCATATTTAACTACTCGACTGACGTGACCAGGGAGTTGTTAGGGATTCTGAGCTGGGAGATTCCCCTTTCCCCACTGCTGATTCTTCTTGGGGTGTTTGAGGGTACCAGGGCACAAGAGCCGAAATGTCCTTTCTAGGAACGGTACTCCTGGTAGTAAAACGCGACATTACCTCGCAATGGTTGGTGCGTAGACTGCCCTCTCTGGCAAAGTGGAGAAAAGGAGTTGACTGTTGTGTGCAGCAGGAGCTGGTTGTCTACGTAGCTCGTGGCTGTCCTCGGAAGCATGCCAGAGTATGAGGGAAATTGCTTGGGCAGATTGCTTAATTAAATGTGCAGTCTTGCGTGTGTGTTTCATAGTTCTGTACTGTTTAGTGATTACCGGATGTATTGCCCTGTATGAACATCTTACCTCCTACATTGCTGAATGGTATGTGCCTTACGTTACTGTTTTACAGATACTATTGGTGTTATAAATCAATAAAAATGTGTTTATAAAAAATAAAAAAATACCAATTGTGGCTAAGTCAATGAAAACATGTTTAGGTGAGAAGCACATATACTTTACCACTAGCTAGCAGTGGTAACTTCTCAGATTCCTATCACTTTGACATACAGCACTGTAGGGCGAGGGATTTGACAATAAATATTTTTTGATGGGCATGTGATAAGATAACACAATTCGAGGTATAATATCTGTGAGAGGTCACCTAGAGTCTTTAGTAAATATGATGACTCAGAGATAACATTCATTGTTACATGAAAATGAACTTTGAATATAAATTGAATGTACCTTGTATTTCTGCGCATCGGTTTCCCCATATATTACACTAATAGGAATACCATATGCAAACAATGACTCACAACAAAGTCACCAGAATTGGGTGTAAATGACTAGTGAATAAGTTGTTACACTACAATGGAATGTGTTTTCTGTATTCTTTTAACCCTGAGAAAGTAGTTGGTCAAGTCCCCATATGTGAACAAAACACATGTTTACTCTGTGGCTAAGGACATGACAACTGAATTACAGATAGGAAGTATAAAAACACAACTGTGAACTCTTGAACATATACAAATGGATTATATGCACTGTGATATTAGTGTGTGCTAGAGGCTAAGGGTATAACTTCACAGGGGATCCTTGGATGCACACAGAAGCCCTTAAAAGTATTTATCAATCACAAGACTTTCTCGAAACAGGACACATAAGCAGGTGTAGTTGACTGTTAACAATTCCTACAATATTCCATACAATGTAACTTTTTGTTTTTCCAAATCCAATCACAGAGGTAGTAACTTTTTTTTGTTAGTCACTACCTAATTTCAATTCCTTGCACATCAACACCATCCACACAAATGTGTTATTTTACATTTTACTTAATGTACTCCATTTTAGCTGCCTTTCATCTCCAAAACTGCCTCATTCTGCTGCAGCCTTTTCCTGTGTATGACTCCTGTTTGTCTCCCAAATGGTCAGAGTGTGGATTGTTGACCATAGGTTTCTGGTTTGGGCAAGAGAAAGTACTAGAAAGAGTGGAATTGACAGGGACCAAGGTTTATCTAATGTTGACATTACATAGGTTGACCGGACAGGGTTAAAGTGGCATCAATTGCTGACTTTGTTTAAAAGCATTGAGGTGACAATGGCCTAGGCACAATTACTTGGGTAGGACTGGAAATCCTAATGAAGGATTCCTTTGGAAGATTAATGCCACTTTTCCCACATAGTGACTGAATTTTCTCAACATTTGCCAATGGCAGAAGTGGCAGTGGTCAACCCACTTTTGTCCACTGACATAGAAATCCAGGAAACATGTCAATAAAACTGTTAGAGCATTCTTTCGAGACTACAACATGGGCACAACTACATACGCTTTGATTTGGACTGAACATATTGAAAAGAAGTAGTCCATTTAACAGACAGAGGCAATAGGGTGTTCCTCAACAGCTTTAAAAATTGCATCCTGCTCTATGTGTAATTAATTATTGTCTACATACCATAAACACAAACGTTCTTGAGGATGTGTGAGCGGGAGTATGAGTGGATGTATGGGTCTATGAGTAAGTATGTGAATGGCTGTATGGGTCTGTGAGTGGGTGTGTGAGTATGCCTGTGAGTGCCTTTGTCAATCTGTGAGTGGGTGTGTGAGGGGCACTATGGGTGTGTTAGTGGGTGTGTGAGTGCCTGTGTGATTGTTTGTGAGTAGGTGGGTGAGTGCCTGTGAGAGTCTTCATGGGTGTCCGAGTGCCTGTGTGAGTGTCTGTGTGGGAATGAGAGTGGATGTGTGAGTATCTGTGTGGGTCTGTGAGTGTCTGTGTGTATCTGTGGGTGGGTGTATGAGTGTCTCTGTGAGTGGGTGTGTGAGTGTCTGTGAGAATCTGTGAGTGGGTGTGTGAATGAATAAATGGGTCTGTGAGTGAGTGTATATGTGTGTGTGTCTGTGAGTGGGTGTGTGAGTGCCTGTGCAGGTCTGTGAGTAGCTGTGTGAGTGGTTGTGCGGGTCTGAAAGTGTTTTTTTCTAAAGTCCGCCAAGATTTGCAAACTCATCACAGATTTACACGGGAGGCCATGCAGATTCCTGAAGAGGAAAAAAGTCAAATTCGTACCCAACATGGTCCCTGTGACACTTCTCCAACACAAATAATGGGGGTTATGGTACCTCTAACCTGAACCCTTTAATCATTTGTCAGATCGCTTTTAAGGCCCTAGCATCATTCCGCAATACTTAAAATGGCATCTAAACTGCCTGGTCAGGTTGTGGTCAGTCAATCACAGCATTGTTGGTATTATGTGAATGCGCGGATCCATTGCGGTGGACCCACAATTGGTCCACATCCCTAGATGTACAAATTTATTTTCACTTTAATAACTCCACAACTACTGAGCGGACTTACTCCAAATCCCAAAAAGGGTTCATTCTGGACAAACAGCTGCCTCTCTGCCAAATTTGGCGTAATTCCACCCAGCAGTTCGGGCTGTAGACATGTTCAAAACCCCTATTGGAAATTGCACAGGAAATGCACATTGATCTAGGCCCTCTTTCTCTAGACCCCCCCCTTGATGGATCACCCCAAAACTTTCTAAGGAGAACTAGACAAAGCAGTACACTTTTTTTGTGAAAATTCCATGAAGATTCATCAAATGGCCCCAAAGTTATTAGGAAGCCAAAAAACACTTTTAAACTTTTCCTAAACAAACTAGGTCCTGTAATATATATATATTATATGTCTATGTTGATGATATTGGGGATATTTGAAAGCTTTTTAACAAGATATTGACGCATTGATTGAAACAGGCTATTGAAAAGGAGCTGAGGAAATTAGAGTCAAGGTTCAGTCTAGAACTGGACAGCAAGCACCCAAAAGGGCTTAATAACACAGAAGACTTGCACAACTTCCTGTAGTAACCTCAACCCTGCAGTTGATCAATCCACATGGCGAGCTAATCTACCTTGGCATCGAGTCTGAAAAGGACCACTCATGTACTGTATAATTGCTTTTTGTAGACTTTCCCAAACTCTTCTAAAATCTGTTGTTTTTTTTAACTTATGAAAGTATGATATACACAATCGCTTCTTTGATGTGTATATTTCTTAATCTCTCAGAGCACATACTCACTTTATTTGCACTATTTTGCACTTACATTATGGTATTGCACTTTTGACACTTTACGGACTATTATCTTAGAGGTTCTCGACCTAGGGGCTCATGCAAATAGTGTGCTCTGTGCACTATCAACATATCTATTGGTTTGATACACGTATTACTGCGTAGAATGTACCATTATCATATGGAATTTATTCCGATATGACTGTAATTCAATGCACAGTAACAAACCCAGCAAACTTAGGCATGTATAAAATGATTGGTCAGCACATATTTATAATTATATTTATATACCTATTTATTTATATATTTATATATTTTTAGCACAGATGGTTTTAATGTTCGATAATGTTTAACAATTTTGTGCAATTGCTGCAATAATAATTTTAACATGACGCTGATACTGAGGTACTGTTTGTTGAGATTCTATTCGGAAACTATGCATTTAAGTACTTTAAAATTCTGCATTTAAGCAGTTTAATAAGACCGTATCAAATATGAATTACAATCTGCACTGAAATACACCACTGTATATGCCCATATCCACAAGGTATTAACCGCTATGGAAAGCCCAATGTGTAAAGTGTTTTCTTTATGTTTATTGTATCATGTGACTGGGGGTAACAGCATCACTATCACAGAAGACAAAAACACAGCATATATAAAAAGTGAAAGCGGACTTCGTTTCCGCCAGTGAACAAGGTTACTTGGTACTCGAAACGCGTCTGACGGTGGTGGTTATACTAATAAAGACCTGCCAAACCACATAACTTCTGGAGTCCATTTCTCATTTTTTCTGTTTGCGAGTCCGGCTGGGAGCGCAGAGAACAGGGCGGGAGTACTACAAGCCCATATATATATATATATATTACCTACTGGCGGTCGCCAGTAGGTATATATAGTTAGGATTTTTTCTCTATGGGTTTTTTGAAAATTCTATGTCTAATAACTTTGGCGTTTGTGGACGGAATTGGCTGAAATTTTCAGGAAAATGGCACATTTTGTTTCTGAGCAGCCCCTGAAAATTGGGGGGGGGTTCGTCCAGGGGGGGTCGAGAAAAAAGGGGGTCCCAAAACGTGTTTTTAACATTGAGTTTTCCATAGGGCGGTTGGCCTCACTTTTAGCCCGAACGGCTGAATGGATTTGCACGAAACTTCGCAAAATTGTAGGGACTGGTAGCCCGATGTGCCTTTTGTAGGTCTCAATATATGTGCTACAGTGGATTTTGAGAAATTAACGTTTAAAAAAAGATATATATCTGTAACAGCGGACCGGGCAGCGCTCCAGGACGCGTACTTTTCGCGCAACGGAGCTTTGTGAAGCGAAGCTGATTGGTTCTCCGGCGTCTGTCAACATTCCAAACAGTCCGTAGCGGCTGCCATCTTGTCTCTCGGTAGGATCGAGAGACAAGAGGAGGCCAAAGCGAAGGGGCAAATGACCATAAGGGGGAATAGTAGATCCTCGCTGACCCCCTAGGTTTGATGTGGAGGTTTTAAAAGGGCCCCGCGGGGCAAAAAAAAAAAATAATAATAATAATCGAACGGCTGAATGGATTTGCACGAAACTTGGCAAAATTGTAGGGACTGGTAGCCCGATGTGCCTTTGCTAGGTCTCAATATATGTGCTTCAGTGGATTTTGAGAAATTAACGTTCAAAAAAAGATATATATCTGTAACAGCGCACCGCTTCGCGTACTTTTCGCGTTACGGAGCTTTGCGAAGCGAAGCTGATTGGCTCTCCGGTGTCTGTAAACATTCCAAACAGTCCGTAGCGGCCGCCATCTTGTCTCTCGGTAGGATCGAGAGACAAGAGGAGGCCAAAGCGAAGGGGCAAATGACCATAAGGGGGCATAGTAGATCCTCGCTGACCCCCTAGGTTTGATGTGGAGGTTTTAAAAGGGCCCCGCGGGGCAAAAAAAAAAAATAATAATAATAATCTAACGGCTGAATGGATTTGCACGAAACTTGGTAAAATATTAGGGACTGGTAGCCCGATGTGCCTTTGCTAGGTCTCAATATATGTGCTTCAGTGCATTTTGAGAAATTAACGTTCAAAAACAAGATATATATCTGTAACAGCGCTCCGCTTCGCGGAGATAAAATTATATCTGTATTACCTAGCTGTTGCTAACACCAGTTAGCGACGGCTAGTAGGAGATAGCGACCATCTTGGGCCCCACTTTGCATGTGAGTGATATTTATCACTAATGACATGCAAAAGGGGGAATGCCAAGATGTTAGCGACTGGAAACAGTCGCTAACATCGCTATCTCCTATTATCAACTTTTGGAAATATTCGAGATAAGCGCGAATATCTCCAAAAAGTAACAGCTGCCCTGAGCAGTTCTTAGCCATGTTATCCAATGGGAGGTGGATAACATGGCTAAGAGCATTAGCTCGGTAATGCATGAATATCGCTGAGTTTTCAGCGATATTAATGCATTGCGGTCGTTTTTTATCGTATTTGCGATAAACCTTGATAATAGCAAGGTTTATCTGCGATAATTTCTGACGGTAAAAAAATCTTTGCAATGCATCGTTAGGGATAAATATCGCTTAACTTTGGTAATATGCCCCAACGTCTGTTAACGTTCGATTCGAAGGAAATCAGGAAGTGTTGAAAAACATTGTCTGCGCCATCTTGTCTTTTTTCAAATGCCACACTTTTGTCGTGCACGGCAGCCATTTTAGATGCCTTGACCAGACCCACTCTGTGCACGCTGTCGATCCTTAGCATGGCTCCCCACCCTCGCAAGCATCTCACCCAGGCAGTGGTCACCCCCGCTCTCTGTCTTATGCATGGGTAATAAACCTCCCCCCATCTGCGCTGCTCTTCCCTGAGAATCACACCCTGTGCCCGCCCGACACCTCCCTTTCACCCTATTCACTACCGCACCCTCTGACACTCCTTTTCCTCTGTGTCCAATTGTCCAGGTCGGTCCTAGGCTATCAGCTAGCCCTGCAGATGTAGTTTATGGCCACAGCTGTAAAGAATCACCCCTCTTCAAAGGAGTTATAGTAGATCAAGGCCCACACTCGATGAGATCCGTCACAGCAGAAGCGTTGCTATTATCTGAAAACCATCCTGTATTGTGATTGGGGAGGGGACCGAGCGTGAAGCGGAAGATTCCAGGGATGACTCTTTGTACATCAAAGTTTTTACAATTATGTGTCACATTTAAAATATATAGCACTCCGACAAAGTAGTAAGATTATAAAACTTTAATAATTTATAAATATATACAAGAAAACAAAAATAGTAATAACATATAAACATTTTTAGGGAAAAACAACGAAGTAGCGGTCGGCTGTGCGAATAGTCCCAACGCAGCACAACGTCCAGATTTCCGGCGTGGGGCGTCGCGGGGGGTGGGTCATCAGTAGCAAACTGTTGTGCGAATAGTTCCAAGGCAGCAGAACGCGCCGAAATCTAGATGACACGAAAGTGATGTCTAGTAAGTTGCCACCCAGCAAATAACGGCGTGGGGCGTCGCGGGGGGTGGGTCATCAGTAGCAAACTGTTGTGCGAATAGTTCCAAGGCAGCAGAACGATGGCACCAAGGTGATGTCCAGTAAGTTGCCGCACTGGTTTTGGTATCCTACAATGCTGCTCCGAATAACGGCGTGGGGCGCCCCGGGGGAGGCGGCGTGAACGGGCCTCTCCAGGTGGAGTGTCATCTGTTGTAGTGGGGCGCCCCTTTACCTTTTCAGTTGCCATTCCGTCCGTTTTTGGTCCACTGTGTCAAAAGCCGCCATTCAGCTGAGTTGCGCCCACTCTTGCGGTGCAGCGATAGGCGGCTGTCACAGGACTCTCAAAATGGCGGCAGGCTCTTTCCTTTTTGGGGCTGGTCCACTGAAATGGCCCTGGGACACCTTGGAAATCGGACGTTTGTCTGCTAGGTCTTGGACCCCATTCTCGAAAGCGTCCCCTCCGCCTTGAGAATTCATCAAAAGTTTTGGGGGCCCCGACTCCTGCAGGCTTCTGGTGGGGAGCGGCTGCCATGATTGCTCGCGGAATGACCACGACGGAGCTACGAGATGGTGGTGCTCTCATGCTGACGCCAGTTTAGTCTGAAACATCCAGAAACAAGGTGGGGCTTTCATCGTTTGGGAAAAAAAAAAAGTTTTCATCCAATGAAAAGTGTTGTTTTTAGGTCATATGATCAAGCCTTCCATCATTAGGAAACCAAAAGTAAAATGAACCAATGAAAAGTTTTATAAACAAGTCACATGACCTGTTATGCGGCATAGGGTATAAAATGCGGAGAAAATACGTTGGCACGTGAGGCGGCGTCAGTAGCGGACCGATGTGCGAATAGGCCGAAGGCAATACAACGCGCCAAGATCCGGATGGCACCGAGGTGGTGTCCAGCAAGTTGCAGCACTGGTGTGGCCATCCTACAATGCTGAAAGTCGGCGTGGGGTGCCCCGTTGGCCTGTGAGTTTGCGTCAGTAGCGGACCGATGTGCGAATAGGCCGAAGGCAGCACAACGCGCCAAGATCCGGATGGCACCGAGGTGGTGTCTAGTAAGTTGCTGCACTGGTGTGGCCATCCAACAATGCTGAAAGTCGGCGTGGGGCGCCCCGTTGGCCTGTGAGTTTGCGTCAGTAGCGGACCGATGTGCGAATAGGCCGAAGGCAGCACAACGCGCCAAGATCCGGATGGCACCGAGGTGGTGTCATAGTTGAGAGTTCTGAGCAGCGGTTGTAACACTGTCTGAAGCTTATTTGCAGCTGCTGCAGCTTCACTACGCGTCAAGATCCGGATGGCACCGAGGTGGTGTCTAGTAAGGTGCACTGGTGTGGCCATCCTACAATGCTGAAAGTCGGCGTGGGGCGCCCCGTTGGCCTGTGAGTTTGCGTCAGTAGCGGACCGATGTGCGAATAGGCCGAAGGCAGCACAACGCGCCAAGATCCGGATGGCACCGAGGTGGTGTCTAGTAAGTTGTCGCACTTCTCTGGCCATCCTACAATGTTGAAAGTCGGCGTGGGGCGCCCCGTTGGCCTGTGAGATGGCGTCAGTAGCGGACCGATGTGCGAATGGGGCCAAAGGCAGCGCAACAATATTTTCTGATTTGAAGACACCACAAGGCGCTGAGATGCCAAGATCCGGATGGCACCGAGGTGGTGTCTAGCAAGTTGTGGCACTGGTGTGGCCATCGTACAATGGTAAAAGTCGGCGTGGGGCGCCCTGTTGGCCTGTGAGATGGTGTCAGTAGCGGACTGATGTGCGAATGGGGCCAAAGGCAGGGCAACAATATTTTCTGACTGACACCACAAGGCGCTGAGATGCCAAGATCCGGATGGCACCGAGGTGATGTCTAAGTTGCGGACTGATGTGCGAATGGGGCCAAAGGCAGCGTAACAATATTTTTTGTATGGAAGATACCACTAGGCGTTGAGATGCCAAGATTCGGATGGCACCGTGGTGGTTTCATAGTTGAGAGGCACTTCATCTGCAGTGGGGCGCCGAGATCCGGATGGCACCGAGGTGATGTCTAGCAAGTTGCTGTACTGGTGTGGTCATTCTACAATGCTGAAAGTCGGCGTGGGGCGCCCCATTAGCCTGTGAGATGGCATCAGTAGCGGACTGATGTGCGAATGGGGCCAAAGGCAGCGCAACAATATTTTCTGAAGAGAAGACACCAAAAGGTGCTGACATTCCAAGATCCGGATGGCACCGAGGTGGTGTCTAGCAAGCTATGCAGTTGAGTTGTGTGCGCACTTGCGGTGAATAGGTCGAAGGCAGCATAACAATGTTTTCTGAATAGAAGACACAACAAGGCGTTGAGATCCGGTTACCACCGAGGTGATGTCTAGCAAGTTGCCGCACTGGTGTGGCCATCCTACAATACTGCTCCGAATAACGGCGTGGGGTGCCCGAAGGGGGGGGGAGCCGGCGTGAATGGGCCTTCCTAGGTGGAGGCTCGTCTGCTGTAGTGGGGCGCCCCTTTACCGTTTCAGTTGCCATTCAGCTGAGTTTCGGCTGCTCTTGATGCAACAGCGACAGGCGGCTGCAAGAGGACTCTCAAAATGGCGGCCTGTTCTTTGGATTTGGGCCTGGTCCACTAAAATGGCCCTGGGACACCTTAGAACTCGGACGCTCGATTTTTTTTTCCTTTCCTGTACATGCAAAAAAAGGTAAATGCCCGGTACGTTACACGCTTCATCTGCCACGATGAACTCTCCAGAGGAACCGAAAAAAAATATAGTTGTGGTAACTATACCATGCATCGTCATATGGAGAGGTGGCACCAATTAATTATAGTGTTGCATAAAAGAGAGATTTGGAGGAGAACCCCTGACCTGCTAGTACATTCATCAAAGAAGTGGCACTGAGAGCTTCAGAGGCAAGGGAAACGGTCCCAAATATTTAGAAGAACTTTGGAAAGATTAAAATGACATGTTTAGATTGTGGCAAATTAATTTCATGTGGACAGATGAGTGTTACTCTAATAAATGCAGCATATGAACATCATCATAGTCGATGGTTGGTAGAGACATTTTGACTATATCCTGGACCTGCCCGTCCTCGCCCAAAATGGTGCCGGAATAAATGGGACTCGTAACTCCTTGTTGTGTACTGGTTGCAGAACCTTGAAATCACGAGATACGTATGCAGTTTTGAAGCACATGGCGGGCGGGGACGAGAATTGATTGAATATTTCGACATCCCTATTGATATTAAGTTCTGATGTGTTATTGATTACTGTACTGTTGAAAGTTCGAATTAACGTCACCCATGGTACTTGCCCGCAAATGTATATCTAGATAATTTTATTGTAACTGGCCCTGTCGTATTTTAATTATAAAATGTACGTCCACCGATTCCGTAACTGTTAGACACCTTAGTTCTTGCAACCTAATGGCCCGCCCGTTAAGTTCCTCTACAGTGTAAATGTCTATTCATCATATACGATTACAGTTTGCTCCGTGGCAGGCCCACGTGGTTATAGGCTCGTATTTGTATAATGAAATTTTCACAATAAAGGTTTTTAAAAGAAAACATGGTAGTAGTATATACATTGGTAAAGTTTTTAATAATAGTGACTGTTTTAGAATCATTAAAAGGCAAGTGAAATAAAGCAGACCAATTACATGAAGGGTAAAAGGTATAATACGAAGGAACGCAGTAAAGATAAATGGTCAAGGGCTGTTGTGTTTTCTATTCCTGCAACATAAAGTGATCGATAAGAATCTCATATTCAGGCGTATCGGCGACTAAGACAGCAGGTCGACCCTCTTTTGCTCAACGGCTCCGTCATGGGACGAAGAAACGCTCTTTTTCTCGAAAAAAGAATATATTTTACTTGCAGGACAGTTGTAAAATTTCCGGGAAAGTACATTAGCCTGGAACATTATAACATATATTTAAGAAAAAATAATGTTCGGAAGTAATGAAAAGCGTAATTTTTAGGTCATATGACCAAGCCTTTCATCATTACAATAAGAAAAGTAAAATGAACCAATGAAAAGTTTTATTAACAAGTCACATGACTTGTTATGCTTACGTTACGCGCTGCGCGCCCCGGATGACTTCCGGATGCGCTAACGCGGTGCGTCATATGACGCATTATGCGACAACGCAGGTACAGAATATAGTCAAAATGTCTCCACCAACCAGCGGTCGGAACACAACCCCTTTCAGCAGGCTAAATAGTTCTGTTAAATGACAACAGAAGGGACAGGCAACAAGAACCATCAGTCAAAGAGGGGAGGGCTAGTTCTTCTCTACCGGGTTACATTGGGGCGCTACCGGAACTGATCGAATTGGTAGTCTACAGTGTTTCTGGATGTTTCAGACTGAAGCTGGGGTTAGCATGAGAGCAGCACCATTTCGTAGCTCCGTCGTGGCCATTCCGCAACCAATCATGGCAGCCGCTCTTTATCGTTATTTTGGGCGGGGTGGGTGGCGGAGCCGAGCTGTTTTGCAGCCATCATTGTGTGGAGTTCAGTTCATCTCACTAGTTTTGTATTTGTCATGAGGGGTTGTTCCTAATGTTTCTATTTTAGCGAGGTCAAAAAGAGATCCCATTAGTGGCCTACTGATTTTGCTTGATTCCTTTTCTTTTTTTTTACACGATTTTTCGTTATCTGCAAAGACTAAACAGAGTATTGCGACTCTGTGTTTGTTTGTAAATAGAGAATGAACCAAAGAGAACTAATTCTAAAACAGTAAATACTTGGATAACAATCAATCAAATGGAGAGAGAAGCAGGCACGACGGATTACAACGGGGGCAAAGGCCTGCGTTAACTACCTTTCACTATCTGCAAAGAGAGAGTACTCCTAATAGAAATGAGGGGGGCACCATTCAAAGCAGATCAGTGTGCATAAACACGAAAATGTTTTCACTTACCACGTACTTGACATTCGACAGCTTATGATATTTGCTATTAAAAAACCATTGAAATTCACTGAAAAAACCATAGGTTATAGACCATATATAGTTAGGAATTAGCATTTACAAAACCTTGAAAATTCACTGAAAAAACCATAGGTTATAGACCATATATAGTTAGGAATTAGCATTTAAAAAACCTTATTTTACTCACACAAAACCATTGAAATTCCATATATAGTTAGTTGCACTAACTATATATCGCGCACCCGCAATCCACTGCTGATCATGTCACATATTACATCATTCATGACATGGTCAGTGACATCACTGATGACATCACTGATGACATCTCAAATGACATCACTGATGACATCACTGATGACTACATCCAGTGACTGTATAATTCTGTAAAGTTAAAATATGTCTTACATATTGAAGAATGAGTGGATGTATAAGTGTCTTGATGAAGGATTTAGTAGGGGCATGGCTGACTGTATGAGTGACTGATTAAATGTGTCTCACTGAGTGCATGGGTTAGTGACTAAACTGTCTTAATTTGTGCATCATTATGTCTGTTGTTCTGTAAACTGCTGCATGTGTTGATCATTAGCTATATGATTAACTGTATGGGTTATTGATTGGTTGCCCAAGCATTTGTATGGGAGACTGAGTGTGTGTCTGGGTGGCTGGGAGGTGTATGACTCTCTGCATAGATGTGTGAGCAGTTGATTGACTAGATGTATGGGTTCAAAAGTGCATGTGGAAACAGCTGTATGGGTGGTTGACTGTGTTTATGAGTGTATTGGTGAGTGAATGGATATCTCAGTGCTACATGTCAAAGTAAGTACATATGTAAAACACAGTACATGTGAGAGTTGACATATATAAATAACTGTGCATAAGAGCCAGTGAATGTGTGAGTGGCTGTATGGATCATTGTGAACTTGTATCCAGGATTGTATAAGTGAGTAAATATGTTTTAGTATATGTTTGAATAAGTAAGGTGTGTATAACTGTATAGTTGAGGAAATGGAGGTGTGATTGATTCTTTGCATGACTGACTAAGTGTCTGAGTAACTCCATGGATGAGTGACAGTCTATGAGTGTCTGTTTACACTGAGTGTATCTAAGGTTATATTAGAGTCTGAAGAGGTTCATCGTATTATCACATGAATGATGTCATCAGTGATGTGATCAGTAATGTCAAATGAGATGTCATCAGTGATGTCATTTGAGATGTCATCAGTGATGTCATCAGTGATGTCATTTGAGATGTCATCAGTGATGTCATCAGTGATGTCATTTGAGATGTCATCAGTGATGTCATCAGTGATGTCACTGACCATGTCATGAATGATGTAATATGTGACATGATCAGCAGTGGATTGCGGGTGCGCGATATATAGTTAGTGCAACTAACTATATATGGAATTTCAATGGTTTTGTGTGAGTAAAATAAGGTTTTTTAAATGCTAATTCCTAACTATATATGGTCTATAACCTATGGTTTTTTCAGTGAATTTTCATGGTTTTGTAAATGCTATTTCCTAACTATATATGGTCTATAACCTATGGTTTTTTCAGTGAATTATATATATGTATAGATAGATAGATAGATAGATAGATAGATAGATAGATAGATAGATAGATAGATAGATAGATAGATAGATAGATAGATAGATAGATAGATAGATAGATAGATGGATGGATGGATAGATGGATAGATGGATAGATAGATAGATATAGATATATATATTACCTACTGGTGGTCGCCAGTAGGTAGTTATACTTAGGGCCTAGGGGCCATATTATCAAGCAAGGGCGATACATTATCGCTGCTTTTATCGGCAGGAAACTGCTGCTAAAGCAGCGATAATGGGCTTGATAATATGCCCTTGTGAATTCCCATAGAAGCCCAGGTTAACACCAGAACCTGGGCTTCTATGGGAATTCACAAGGGCATATTATCAAGCCCAATATTAAGGGCGCTTTAGCGGCAGTTTCCTGCCGATAAAAGCGGCGATAATGTATCGCCCTTTCTTGATAATATGGCGCTAGTTTCCATATGAAAAACGGTTCTTCTTTTCCCAACAACTTTGGCGCCGGTTGACGTATTTTCGTGAAATTTAACTAGTGACCCGCTCCGGTCAGCTTCTGTCTTATAAGTTTTGGGGTGATTTGTCAAGCGGGGGTTGAGAAAAAAGGGGAGGTCCCAAAACACATTTTCCCCATGTTAATTCCCATAGGAAAGTTTAGACAAAGCTACAGCCCGAACTGCTGAATGGAATTACACCAAATTTGGCAAAAGGTAGGGCTTGGTTCAGAAAGAGCCCTTTTTTTGAATGGTGTAAATCTGTTCAGTAGTTCCTGAGAAATAAAATAAGAAAACTTTCGATATCTGGGCGGAGCCTAACCCCCGAGCACATGCTTGGCTCTAATTGGCTGCCAACACTTCAAACCAGGAAGTGTTGGCAGCCATCTTGTGCGTCGCATCAAGTGAAAATCAATGTAACTGCCACCAACAGCAGCAATTCGGGTTAGTTTGCAAAGTAATGAAGATATTATTTATGGAGTGCTTCTACTTGAAGATGCATGTACTGAAAGCAGGAAAGGGGGATGGCTGCGAAGATCATTGACAACGTGTGCTGAGTTCTGCCCATGGACGCAGGCACAAAGTGGCGGAGGCGCGGATTACAGGAACAACGCAGTCGGGACGTCGGAGTGTGCCTGGGGCGATAAATGCTGTTGGTGTGAGGTGCCCTAGGTCCGTGATCATATGCAGCCTCTTGTTTTGGACTGGGTCGACCCCGGGAGTGTTCATCTGTACCCCGCCGCTCGGAGCCTGTAGAACAGGAGGCGGCTGTTTACACGGCTGCGTGTTTGGGCTGCCGCTGCTCCTGTGCGGTGCTGAAGCCGGCCCCCTGCAGTCATCGCAGCTGAATGGCACCCCTGCGACGTGCCATGCTCAGCTGGAAGATGCAACTGCCCCTCTAGCCGGAGACTCGGGTAGATGCACCGACAAGAGGGCGCCCTTGGAAACCCCTGATGAGTAGATGAGTATATCGTAGCAGAGTATTAGGCACCCGGTGGAAATTTGCTCATCAAAACATAAGGGGCTATACTTGTAAGCTGCATGCTGCTAATAGTGCATTTTTACATAGACCCAGAATGGACCTCCCCTCCTCGCTTAAACTGCACGAGAGGACTCTGCAGATCGGTTTTTGTTTATTGCTTTCTAAGCAAAGCACTCCACCCTAGCATGAATCAGTTGTTGCGGCATCCAACGCTGATGCTGAGGAGCCAATTCAGGCCTTTCTTGAGGGGAATGCGACTAGCCCCAATATGTGCTTCAACATGAGGAAATGATAGCAGTGAGGGCACAGCCATCAGTACTTAGCCCAAAAGCCACCATGCACGGGCCATGATGCAGTATTTCTTTTTTTCCTGACTAGAACAAGGTAATAAAATTGTGCTGCTGGAAACTCTTTGGTGTCTTCTAGGCACCCCATTCCTCTTCATTCAGGTTCTGGTATTCGGAAAGGGACTTTCTTGACCGGGATATAAAACAACACAGAGAGTGAAGTCCTTGCTGAAACATACCAGATCTGTATATAGCTTACAGTTCATAGGCCCAGGGCTGGGCAGAGCCTTTCATCCTTCTGAGGTGCCTAAACTGAGCACCATTGTGCTCAGTCTCAGTAACACCTGCTATTTATTCACAGACAAAACAGCACCTCTGTGATAGGAAGCGCTATGCATAAGAACATAGCCCACGGCTCCTTTAAGCAGTTCTGGGTTTTATTGTGCTGGAAGACACGAGCAGTCATATTAGCGTAGCTCTATTTGCAAATACAGGGTGTTGTGTACACAATACAGTCCATGGCGCGGCTTTCGCTGTGCACACATTGTTCGGTTTGTACCACGCCTTTCGGATCTGCAGACGTGGAAAGGAGTGAGTTTAAAGTGTGACTGTTACTTGTATGGGAAGCAGGGCTTTGACTCCCTGCTGTGCACGCTAACCTTTCGGGAAGGAAAACTTTATTTTCAGATAGTTTTGGTCCCATCGCTCCGTCGCTGAAGTCCTTCTTTTGTTTTTAGTGGGAAAGTCCTGCCGGATATCCCCCACCCCCCTGCCGTCATAATATTAGGCTGTCCGTGCCTAACAAAAATGAATGTGTCCTCATGATGTAACGCAACTTGTACTCATGTAAAGCGCTCTGATACCCGATACTTCCGGTTCAAGATCGCGCTATATAAAACTCTGTCCAAAAAAATGAACTAACCTCTATCCTAGTGTCATGCCCGATACCATCATCCGGTAGTGAGTTGTGACTGTTTAGGCCAACGTCAATGTCCACGCTGGGATTTTTGAGCCTGTGCTTACCCTGTTAAAAGTAAGACTACAAATCCCAGAATGCAATGCACAGGTGGCCGCAAACCCGGGATTGGTTGAAGGTGTTCCATAACATGGACATGGAACCACAGTGTGGGGGTGAGTTTGGAGCGGGGCATTGATGGAGCTGAGTATGGTGCATGGCTGTGAGGGGGCTGAGTATAGATAGGGACAGTTCGAGTGCTGAGATCAGAGCAGGGCAGGAGGGGCTGAGACCGGACCAGGGGTGAGGAAGGCTCATATTGAGGATGGACAGTGATGAGTTAGGTGTGGAGCTGAGCTGAGCTGTGAGGGGCTGAGTATGGAGCCGGACATTGAGAAGGCAGTGAGGGCTCTGAGCCTGGACCAGGAGCGAGGAATGCTCAGACTAAAGAGCAGGAAAGTTGGGGGCTGAAAATAGCACAGGGCAGTGACTGGGCTAAGTATGGACCAGTTCAGTCAGAGGCAGAGCCTGGACCAGGGGAGCAAGCAGGGCTTAGACTCAAGAGGGGCAATAGTGAGGTTGTGAGTGTGGAGTTCAGTTGTAAGGAGTGAGTGTGCAGCAGGGCAGTGAGGGCCATAGTCCCAAACATGGCAGTGAAGGGTCAGAGTATGAAACAAGGCAGTGATGTGTGAGAGTGGAGCAGGGCAGTATTTTTTAAGTGGCTTGGAAGTGAGGGGGCATAGCTCCAGTTGGTCACTAGTTGGTCATTGAGGGGCGCTTGGGTTGTGTTGGTACAGTGAGGGTGAACACACAGCAGGAAAGTTAATAGGTGCTTGTAGAGTCAACGAGGGCAGTAATGACGGTGGCTGGGCCCAATGTAAATGTGCTTAAACCAGTTAAATAATTTGGCACAGTGTGTACGGAGGGCTTGGAGCACAAGAACAGGGGGGAGCGGGCCTAAAGCAGGGCAGAGAGAGAGCTGAGTGTAGAACAATCAATCAATCATATCATTTGTAAAGCGCACTCTCACCCGTGAGGGTCTCAAGGCGCTGGGGTGGGGAATGCTGCTACTGCTCAAAAAGCAAGGCTTGAGGAGTTTTCTGAAGGTCAGCAGGTCTTGAGTCTGCCTTAGGTGGATGGGGAGGGTGTTCCAGGTCTTGGCGGTGAGGTGGGAGAATGATCTGCTGCCGGAGGTCGCTCTTTGGAAGCGGGGGACTGTGGCAAGGGCGGCGGAGTGGAGCGGCGAGTGGGGGTGTAGAAGCTGAGTAGTCTGTTGAGGTACATTGGTCCGGTGTTGTGGAGTGCCTTGTGTGCATGGGTGAGGAGCTTGAAGGTTATCCTCTTGTTGACCGAGAGCCAGTGCAGGTCTCTCAGGTGGGGTGTGATGTGGCTGCGGCGAGGGATATCGAGGATCAGGTGTGCAGAGGCGTTCTGGATGCGTTGGAGCCGTCTCAGGAGTTTGGCCGAGGCTCCTGCGTAGACGGCGTTTCCGTAGTCCATCCTGCTGCTGACGAGGGCCTGGGAGACCGTTCTTTTAGTTTCAGTGGGGATCCACTTTTATATCCTGCGGAGCATGCGGAGGGTGTTGAAGCAGGAGGAGGAGATGGCGTTGACCTGTTTAGTCATGGAGAGGGTGGAGTCGAGGATGACCCCCAGGGTTGACCCCTAGGTTGAGTGCGTGGTCGGTGGGTGTTGGGCGGTTCCCAGTGTGGTCCGCCACCAGGAGTCATCCCAGGCCGAAGGGGTCAATCTGAGGATGAGGACCTCCGTCTTGTCCGAGTTCAGCTTCAGTCGGCTGCTCGTCATCCATTCAGCGACGGCCTTCATTTCTTCGTGAAGGTGGTTTTGGCAGTGTGGGGGTCCTTGGTGAGGGAGAGGATCAGCTGGGACTCATCGGCGTAGGAGATGATGTTGAGGTCATGCCAACGGGCGACGTGGGCGAGCTGTGCCATGTAGATGTTAATCAGAGTTGGGCTGAGAGATGAGTCCTGGGGTACGCCGCAGATGATCTTGGATGCCTCGGAGCGGAAGGGGGGAAGGCGGATGCTCTGTGTTCTGCCAGAGAGGAAGGAGGTGGTCCAGTCTAGGGCCTTCTCTTGGATCCCGGTGTTGTGGAGGCGTGTTCGTAGTGTGTGGTGGCAGACCGTGTCGAAGGCGGCTGACAGGTCCAGGAAGATGGGGGCTGCAATTTCTCCGTTGTCCAGCAGGGACTTGATGTCATCAGTCGCGGCGATGAGGGCAGTCTTGGTGCTGTGGTTTCTGCGGAACCCGGACTGGGAAGGGTCCAGGATGTTGTTCTCCTTAAGGTAGCGGGTCAGTTGTTTGTTGACGGTCTTCTCGATGACCTTTGCCGGGAACGGGAGCAGGGGGATGGGCTGGACTTTCCTGAGGTGCTTGGGGTCCGCCTTGGGTTTCTTGAGTAAGGCGTTGATCTCGGTGTGCTTCCAGCTCTCCGGGAAGGTTCCTGTCTCAATGGAGGTGTTGATGGCTTTCCGGAGATGGGGTGCGATGGCTGTGCTGGCTTTGTTGAAGATGTGGTGTGGGCATGGTGTTGGCATGGGTCAGACGGAGAACCGGAGTGGATGGTGTTCATGATCTTGATGGTGTCGTCGCCCTTGATGTTAGTCCAGGCGAGCAGGCGGTTGGTGCGGATGGTGGTCGTGGGGGCGGAGGTCTCAGTGGTTTTCGGGGCTTTCGGGGCAGTCGTGGCGTTGAAGCTGTTGTGGATGTCTGCGATCTTGCAGTGGAAGAAGGTGGCCAGCGAGTCGCACAGGTATTGCAAGGGTGGGACTTTGTTGATGTTGGAGCTGGGGAGTTCCTTCACGATGTTGAAGAGCTCTTTGCTGTTATGCATGTTGTTGTCTAGGCGGTCTTTGAAGGAGGCCCTTTTGGTGGATCTGATGAGGTGATGGTGTCTGCGGGTGGTGTTCTTGTGGGCTGCGTGGCTGTCCGGTGTTTGTTCACGGAGCCAGATCTTCTCCAGCTTTCGGCAGGTTTGCTTGGAGGCCCGGATGTCTTCAGTGAACCAGCTGGCTTTCTTGTTGGTGTGACTGTTGGAGAGTTTCTTGATCGGGCGAGGGTGTTGGCGCAGTTGTTGATCCACTGTCTAAGGTTGCGGGCGGTGGTGTCGGGGTCAGTAGGGTCGGCAGGTGGCTCTGGGCTAGGGTAGTGGTTAGCTGGTCTCGGTGACTTTGCTCCAGCAGTGGCGAGGCATCTGTTGGGTGCGGTGGTGCGTTTCTTGAAGGTGAAGTGGATGCAGCGATGGTCGTCCAGTGGAGTTCGGTGGTGTGGTTGAAGGAGACGTGGGGGCTTGCGGAGAAGATGGGGTCAAGCGTGTGACCGGCGGAGTGGGTGGGTGTTGTGACGAGTTGCCTGAGTCCGAGATTGGCTAGGTTGTCAGTCAGGGTGGTGGAGTTGGCGTTGTTGTTGTTCTCGAGGTGGAAGTTCAGGTCCCCGAGGAGGATATAGTCCATGGAGGCGAGGGCATGTGTGCTTACGAAGTCGGCGATGGAGTCGCTGAACTGTGGTCAGGGTCCGGGGGGTTTGTAGATGAGGGTTCCTCTGATGATGTTGTTTGGTTCGGTGTGGATCTGGAAGGGCAGGTGTTCGGCGGTCCTGGGGATGTTGTTGGTGTTGGTCGAGACTCTGAGAGTGTTCTAGTGTACGATGGCGATTCCTCCACCTGCTCCGTTGGATGCAGTCCCTGCGGGTGATCTTGTAGCCTTCCGGGACGGCTATGGCTATGTCAGATGCCGAGATGGGGTTCAACCAGGATGAGTCGAGTATGTCCAAGAGTTCAACGGCGTGTTTGCGGGCAGAGCGGGTGTTGAGAAGGATGCATCTGAGGTGGTTGGGTTCCTTCCTGGTTGGCAGTATGGTGGGGTGGATGCTTGTGAAGCTGCAGTTCCGGCAGGTGAAAGCTCCGTGGGTGCGCTTCGGGGCGGCCAGGAAGCAGGTGTGTGATCGTCCGGTGTTAATAACGTGGAGGGTTCTGGCATTGTAGTGGTGTCGGGCGTCGTGGTGTTTGCGGGGTCCCGCTGTGTGTGGCCACTGCGCAGCCTCCATATGAGGGAATGTGGAAGGGACGGTGAATGGGATTGCAGGGGGCGGGGCCACAGGGACGCAGTGCCGGGAAAAACGGGCAGGCCGCAGAAGAACTGGGCACAGCAAAGAAAAACAAGTTTAGGCAAGAAAGTACAGGCACGGAGGAATAAAAACAAGTCTGGGCAAGAAAGCAAGTTAGGCACGGGGAAAAATACAAGATTAGGCAAAAACAATGCAGGCAGAGCCGTGCAGCAGCGTGGGGAGCGACCTGCCTGCGAGCAGTCAGTTTTTTCTGCAGATCTGTTGCCTCTTTCTGCACCCCTCTTTTCTCTTTCTGCACCTCTTGCCTCTTTCTGTACCCATCTTCCCTCTTTCTGCACCTCTCTAGCCTCTGTCTGCTCACCTGTTCCCTCTTTCTGTACCCCTTTTGCCTGTTTATACAACTCTCTTGCCTCTTTATGCAGTTCTGTTGTCTCCTTCTGCACCACACCTGCCTCTGTCTGCACTTCTATTGCCTATTTCTGCACCTCTCTTGCTTCTTTCTGCACCCCCGTTGTATCTTTCTGCACCCCTGTTGTCTCTTTCTGCACTTGTCTTCTCTCTTTCTGCACCTCTCTTGCTTTTTTCTGCACTTCTCATGCTTCTTTCTGTACCTCTCTTGCTCCTTTCTCTACCCTTCTCCCTTTTTGCATCCATCTTGCCTCTTTCTGCTGTTCTCTTGACATTTTCCGCACCTCACTTGCCTCTTTCTGCACTTCTCCTGTTTCTTTACACACCTCTGTTACTTCTTTAAGCAATTCTCTTGCCTCTTTCTGCACTTCTCTTGCTTGTATCTACATCTCTTTTGTGTCTTTCTGCACCTCTGTTGCCTCTTTCTTCACCTCACTTGCTTCTTTCTGCACCCCTCTTGCCTATTTTTGCACCCTTTTTTCTCTTTCGTCACCTCTCTTGCGTCTTTCTGCACCCCTGTTCACTCTTTCTTTACCTTTCCTGCCTGTTTCTGCACATCTCTTGACTCTTTCTGCACTTTTCCTGCCTGTTTCTGTACTTCTCTTGCATCTTTCTGTACTCCTGTTCAATCTTTTTTTTACCTCACTTGCTTCTTTCAGCACCTCTCTTGCCTCTTTCAGCACCTCACTTGGCTCTTTATGCACTTATCTAGCTTTGTTCCACACCTCTGTTGATTCTTTTAGCAATTCTCTTGCCTCTTTCCGCACTTCTCTTGCATGTTTCTGCAGTTCTCTTGCGTCTTTCTGTACCTCTGTTGCCTCTTTCTGTACCTTACTTGCTTCTTTCTGCTCCCCTCTTGCCTATTTTTGCACCCCTTTTCTTTCTGCACCTCTCTTGCTTCTTTCTGCAACCCTGTTGTCTCTTTCTGCATCCATGTTGTCTCTTTCTGCACTCGTCTTCCCTCTTTCTGCACCTCTTTCTTCTTTCTGCCCTTCTCTTGCTTTTTTCTGCACCTCTCTTGCTTCTTTCTGTACCCGTCTTCCCTTGTTTGCATCCCTCTTGCCTCTTTCTGCGGTTTTCTTGCTTGTTTCTGTACCTCACTTGTGTCTTTCTGCACCTCTGTTGCCTCTTTCTATACTTCACTTGCTTCTTTCTTCACCCTTTGCCTCTTTTTGCACCCTTTTTTCGCTATCTGCACCTCTCTCGTATCTTTCTGTACCCCTGTTCCCTCTTTCTGCATCTTTCCTGCCTGTTTCTGTACCTTTCTCGCCTCTTTCTGTATCCCTGTTGCTTCTTTCTGTACTCCTCTTGCTCTTTCTGTGCCATTTGCGCCTCTTTCAGCATCTCTGTTGCTTCCTTTTACACTTCTCTTCCTTCTTTCTGCACCCATTCTGTCTCTTTTTGTTCTTGTCTTGCCTCTTTGTGCACCTCTCCTACTTTATTCTGCACCCCTCTTGCCTCTTTTTGCACCTCTGTTGGTTCTTTCTGAACTGCTCTTGCTTCTTTCTGCACCTCTTTTGTAAATGTCTGCATCCCTCTTGCCTCTTTCTGTACCCCTCTTCCATTTTTCTGCACCTCTTTTGCCTCTGTCTGCACACCTGTTCCCTCTTCCTGGACCCCTTTTGCCTGTTATTGCAACTCTCTTGCCTCTTTCTGCAGTTCTCTTACCTCTTTCTGCAGCTCACTTGCTTCTTTCTGCATCCCTCTTGCATCTTTCTGCACCCCCTTCCCTCTTTCTATACCTCTCTTGCCTCTTTTTGTACCCTTGTTCTGTTTCTGCACCTTTCCTACCTGTTTGTGCACCTCTCTTGCCTCTTTCTGCACCTCTGTTTGTTCTTTCTGCATATCTCTTGCTTCTTTCTGCACCCTTCTTCGTCTTTCTGGACTTCTGTTGCATCTTTCTGCATTTCTCTTGCTTCTTTCTCTGATTTTCTTTCTGCACATGTCCTATCTCTGTAGGAATAGTTAGAAATTAGCATTTAAAGAACCTTTGCAAAATTCACTAAAAAAACATAGTTTTTAGGGGCGTTATAGTTACGAATTAGCATATAAAAAACCTTAGGAATTCACTGAAAAAACATAGGTTTCCGGGACGTCATAGTTAGAAATTATCATTTAAAAAACCTTTGAAATTCACTGAAAAAACCATAGGTTTCAGGGACGTTATAGTTAAACATTAGCATTTAAAAAACCTTTGAAATTCACTGAATAAAACATAGGTTTAAGGGTGGTTATAGTTTAAAATTAGCATTTAAAAAACCTTTGCAATTCACAGAAAAAAAATAGGTTTAAGGGATGTTATAGTTAGTTGGACATTTCACTCGTACAAAACCAGAGAAATTTGTCCGTTATAGTTGGTGGAGCTAACTATAACCCGCGCCCCCACAATGCACTGCTGATGACTTCACATATTATATCACTCATGACATTGTCAGTGACATCACTGATGACATCTCAAATGACATCACTGTTGAGATCATCCACGTGATAATCTGATGTACCTCCTCACACCCTAATATAACCTTTGATACACCCACTCTAAAATATAGACTGCCATTCTCGAAACCATAGACACACCAATACCAGTTACTACATACCCATTCACTGATTCATAGGCCTACACACACATCTACTCCCTCATCCATACAGTCACTCATAAACACAGTCACTCATCAGTACAGCTACTATCATATGTACTTATACACCCATACAGACACTCACAAACCGCCACTCACACAAAGAGTTACTCACAGAGCTAGTCAACTATGCAAAGAATCAATCACAATCCCATTTACTCATCTACACAGTTATACACACACCACCTCACTTATTTATACATATACTAATACATACTTACTCTCTTATACAATCACTGACACAAGCACACACTCATCCATACAGCTACTCTCACAATCACTCTCTCTCACATATAATCATTTATATACTCCAACACTCACATATACTGCCTTTCACATATGTAGTTATTCACAGATGTAGCACTGAGATATCCATTCACTCACCAACACAGCTATACACACACTCACCCACCCATATAGCCCCTCACAGATGCACTCTTGTGTAGTGTGTTTATCTAGGGACCTGTATCGATACTCCAATTTCTGACCCTTGTCCGCTTATAAATCACTAATATCCATACAACGGCACAGAAACCCGTTTCATAAATAAGTCATAGCGCATGCTGTCACATTGAGCAAGCACTATTCCTCCAGCCCCCTAGAAAGCACACCGAGTTCTCTAAACAAACCAAGCCTCCAGCAAACCTGGGAAATCCCCGCTGCTATTGTTTTGATTTCGTTCGAGAAATCCTGTAAAGAATGTAAGAACGACCAGTTCTTAATGACATCTTTTATTGACGTCTTATGTCCATCCTTACGTCAAACCCGGCACCTTTCAGGTATAAATATACCGACGCTGCCCTAAGCAAAGACACGGTGGTGATGAGCTTGGAGCAGTGACTACTTGCCGGAGAGCCCAGCTGATGCAGGAAGCCCACGGACGCTGCCCCTCCCTCCTGACGCGCTGAGAGAGACGCTGCCTTTTCTCCTGCCGAGAAATCCAGCTTCCAGCGTTTCCAACTTGCCCTTGCGGGTGATTGGGATACCGAGTCCTGAGACAGAGATACCAGCCCTCCTACCTTCTAAATCCCAGGTACTGAACTGACTAACCCCTTACAGAGAATTCTTGAGTCAGATTCTTCGCAAAACAAACTTAACTTAAACTGCTACTTACTTACTCCCTCCCACGTATTAGGCTTAGGTCAGGTACACCGGGGTAGGCGTAGTTAGACGCACCAGTTGAGTACAATTAGTCAATGTATATATGTATGTATATCTTTTATCCATTTTAAAGTATCATATGGCTAAGAAACCATATCAATGCTTTTACAGTATTATTTTATAATCCTGCTTTTACTGTATGCACTTTACTTAACCTTAAGTATTGCTACTGTAGCGATTCATTTCTCTTGTATGAGAAAAAGAGACTGATCAATAAATAACACCTTTTATTGAACACGCCCATCTCTTCTTTCTCTACAATCTGGTGGAACTAAGTATGCACATACTGACTGAATAAAATAGTTGTCTTTTGTTTTCACACGACTCTGGAGATATACTCTTGATTAGGGAGAGCAAAGTTGTCATGTTCTATGGTTGTCAGAAACTAAATCCCTTCTTGTCTATCCAGGGAGGTTAAACTCCTCCTCGCCTATTCGAGAAAGTTTCTAGTGAACTCTGAGCTAGCTGGCACACAAAACTTAAGTCTAATATCGTCAGTAGAATGGCCTCTTAGCTTCCCACCAGGCGGGCTTCCGCCCTGGCCATTCTACAGAAGCGGTGGTTCTCGCGGTCTTGGATGAACTCAAGGGCAAGGCAGATGTTAACCTTCCCCAAGCCTTGGTGCTTCTCGACTTGTCCGCTGCGTTTGACACGGTCGACCATTCCATTCTTCTCGACCGTGCCTGCACAGCGGGCATTCGGGGTGCGGCCTTCTCCTGGCTAGCATCCTTTCTTCAGGATAGGCATCAGGCCGTTCATCTCTCCGGTTTCTCTGCCCCCTCCTGTCCGGTCACCTGTGGTGTTCCTCAGGGCTCCTCTCTTTCCCCTCTCCTCTTTAATCTGTACATCTGTCCCCTTGTTTCTTCTCTTCTCAAACTGGGGGTCTCTGTATATAATTACGCAGATGACCTCCAGCTTGTCTTTGATCTGTCTTCTTCTCCAGACTCTATCCCCAAGTTCAGTTCCACCCTTATCTTTATCTCTGAGTGGATGAGCGCCAACCATCTTAAGCTCAATCCCGATAAGACGGAACTTGTCCTCACGGGTGGCCCTTCTAACCCTTGGTCTCCCGCACATTGGCCCCCTTCTTTTGGCCCCCCCCACGCCCTCTTCCTCTGTCCGCACCCTTGGCATTAAAGTCAGCTCTGACTTAACCATGCACAGCCAGATCAGCTCTGTTGTGTCTGCATGTTTCCTTTCCCTCCGTCTTATTCGGAAAATTTCTCGCTTTTTCACCACCGACGCGCTTAAAACCATAGTCCTGGCTTTAGTCATCTCTCGCCTCGACTATGGCAATGGCCTGTACGTGGGCATCCCTTCCCACGAATCCCGACGTTTACAGGCCATTCAAAACCAAGCTGCCCGTCTCATTCTCTCCCTCCCCAAATCCTCTCACATTACCCCGGCTTTGAAATCCCTTCACTGGCTCCCCATCCGCTTCAGATCCCTTTTCAAATTAGCTTGCTTTGCCTTTCGTGCCCACTCTCGCTCTGCCCCTGCCTATATCACTTCCCTCATTTCTTCCTATGTTCCCAGTCGCACCCTCCGGTCTTCCTCTCTCTCCCTTCTTCACATTCCCCGCTTTCGCAAATCCAGATCCGGGGGCACTCGTCTTTCCGTCTTGGCTCCCCAGTTCTGGAATAGTCTCCCACTTCATCTTCGCTCCGTTCCTATTTTCAGCCATTTCCGTAAAGCCTTAAAAACTTTTCTTTTTTCTTTGGCTTTCCCTTCTTAGGTTCCCTTGTGTCCCCCTCTGTGAGTTTGACCCAGGTCCCCCAGCGCCAGGAAGCCGCTTGGCAGCAGTGCGCTTTATTAAATATTGTTTTCATTTCATTTCATTTCATTTCAGTAGAAGACCTAGTTAACCTCTGTCCTACGTCTATACTATTGAAGATATTATTCCAATGCGCAGAGCCTATTGGGATAATAGGAACTACACTACATGGCGCCCAACGGTTTGGTAAGGCGATAAAACTAACGCAAGACATTAGAGTAACTCAGTCGTGCTTTTCACACAGACCCTTTTTCCCATAAATACTCCAAAGACGTCTGGAGTGGGTAAAAGGTTAAAAATCCGCCAAACTTAGTAGGAGGAGACTCCTATGTATGGCTTTTTGGTTTATTCAACGTTGAAGGATACAGTGTTCCAAAATATTGTGCACCTAATCTTTGTTTCCGTGAAAACCTGATCTGCAACAAAAATCTTCTTGTCAGTAAAATGTCAGACAATGAAGAAGATAGGGAGACAGCTATAATAGCAGCTCAACTCCTAGCGGATGACACAAGTCTCCTACAGCAAGACCCGGATGCAATACTCATCCCGGTCAGCATAAGAAAAACTATAACTTTAAAACTTATAGAAAATGGACTGACATCGAGAGGTGGTACAGTCATATTTGTAATTGAGGCACATGAATATCGGCAGAAAGAGGTATTCTATTCATGGATAAACTTTCCAGCAGCAAACGCTGTAACAAAGGAGTTCCACTATTACAAAACAGAGGAACCACCGGATGAGTACACTCCTTTCGAGGAGGTGGAAATCCCATTAAAATACCAAGAGCACCTGCTCTGGTTTAAAGGCGCCCTAAAACATAATGATCACATCACCAGGCTCGGTCCACTAGGTAGACCAGGAGCAACGTGGCCGGTTCTAGCCAGCTACACACCACATCCAGACATTGAAAACATGTCAATACCAGAACTTTTAGTACAGCTAAAACAACTGATTAAAATACATAGACAATTAGTCCAGTATATAATGCGGACTTCAACAGTCCAACCAGCTATTAAAATTCCACAGCTGACCCCTCATCAGGGGAACACAAATAAGATCACACCACAGAACATACAGTCCTGTCTAGGTAAAGTACCCATTAAAAGGGAACAAATTCCATTCTGGTTAGCACAAAAAAATCACTCAAATAGAGGCAGTATTTACGGATACTACCCCTACTGAGAAACACAGAATTCTGACTATCTGTCTTCCAATGGGGATCGCACCACATGTGGAGGACTGTGACACTTGGGGTACGGTCTTTGCTTCCATTTACACAAAAACACATGGTGTTCCGTCCATGGCGGTAATACCAGAGGTGCTAAAACAGATTCAAAATGAATACGGTCCAGAACCTGCTTTAACTCTGGGTATGAAATTACTGAAAGATTTCAAGCAGGTCTCGGCAAAATTACTAGCCAACATAAAGGGGGATGCAGCAACTGTGGCGATCCGCCAAAGACTGAAAGAAACAGATATAGCAGAACAACCATTTGAACTTGCCAGAATCATAGAAAAATCCTATGAAGAACTAGGAAGAGATAGTTTGGGTGGAAAACCAGTGAAACCCCAACTAACTGAAAATCCTGAAAAGGTATTTATTAAAAATAATCTAAACACTCCAAAAAAGAGCTGGGATGGAAATAAACAATCCACTCCCAAAGAAAAAAGATTCCAGTCCAGAGGAAGGTCTCCTCGGCGGAGAGAAAGATCTCCGGACCAAGGAAACAAGTCTCCGCAGAGGGAGCCCTCTGAGAAAAAATACAACCTTAGAAATAGGGATAATTTGAAGAAACCTGATAGATATCATGATATTGATATACGTCCATCTCGATCTTTTCAGACTTCCCCGCAGAAATCGGAAAGAAGAGGACGGTCAGAACACAGGGAAGAGCACGTCAAGTCCAAAGACAAGGAACCTGCTCATCAAAATAAAAAGTTACAATTTCCAAAGAAGAAGGTAGCCAGTATTAAAGTAATCAAACATGCCGAGGATACTGAGGACACAGCTGAAAAACGGAGAATGGGCTCAGACAATGCTAGACAGCGCATCAGAAGTGAGCATAGCTCGCAAGATCCTGATGAATCATCTGGAGACAGTGGACACGAATGAATACATTCAGGTGGAAACTGCAGATACCAGAGTTAGCAAACCTCATAAAATATATGAAATAACTTTACGTATAGAGGGAGATAAGACTAGGAAAATAAGGGGTCTATTTTGGGATAACCTCTCCAAAGGCTATGACATCCTTTTAGCTGAAAAAGACTGGCCACCAGAGTTTGTCAGGGAGTGCCCTCATGGCGAAGAAATGATTATGCCTGCCTTCTCAAATCACGTTCCAATACATAGAAAATATACACTTGCAAGAAAGTGGGCAGTAGCCCAAGCTCCTGCATTATATAAAAACCACGTAGGATGGGATGAGGACTCACCTCCTCACAAAATCCAGTTAAAATCTCAACCAACTGCACAAAGACAGTACCCAATTAAGCAAGAAGCTAAAAAACAGGTCAGGGAGATCTTAGACCAATTTGAATACCAGGGGGTGATTGAAACTTGCACCTCACAAATTAACAATCCTTTGTTTCCTGTCTCCAAGCCAGATGATTCATATTGTCTAGTTTTGGACTACAGACACCTTAACTCATGTTGCAAAACTTTTGCAGTACAATCTGGGTGAATCTGGGTGTCATTTTTGACACTCGGCTATCCATGGAACTCCAGGTCAATAAGACTGTGGCCACCTGCTGGGGTGTTATTAGGACTCTGAAAAGAATCCTTCACTATCTTTCCCCTCAGGCACGTAAGCAGGTTGTGATCGCTCTTGTTGGCTCAAGGCTTGATTACTGTAACTCACTGTATGCCGGGGCCAACAAGGGCTTTCTACATCGCTTACAGGTCGTACAGAATGCGGCGGCACGATTTGTTTTGGCCCTGCCTTGGCTGTCTTCAGTAACCATGGCAAGGAAGAGCCTTCATTGGCTCCCCATCATTTCGAGAGTTTCTTTTAAACTCCTCTGCCTTACATACCGCGCCCTCATGGCTGGCCGAGCTGATGCGCTTGGATCTTTGCTTACTCGATATGTTCCGAGGAGATGTCTACGCTCCTCGGAGCTTAACCAACTGGTAGTTCCACGCTCCAGGAAGGTTAGATGGGGTAGTAAGGCCTTTTCCATCTTGGCACCCCAACTATGGAACTTACTTCCCCTGGAGATTAAATCACAACCTACACTGGATCTTTTTAGGAAAGCCCTGAAAACTTGGTGCTTTATTAAAGCGTATCAGTAAGCTCTACCCACCTGGTGTTTCAGCTAGTTTTGAGCTAGGCACCTTGACGCCCATTGGGCTAAGTCGCGCATGTGTAAATCCCACTTCATTCATTCATTCAAAACTCACACAGTGCAGCACTAATGAATAGCATAGTGCGCAAAAAATACAAAACAACATTAGACATCTCTAATGGATTCTTTTGTCAAAATATAGCACCTGAAAGCAGATATTTGACCGCTTTCTCAATAAATGGCTCGCAGAAAAACTTCTGTTGTTTGCCACAGGGGTTCAAGAACAGCCCAGGATTATTCTCAGCGAGAGTAACAGAGTTACTACAAATGTATGATGATGATGCATTATCTTATGTCGACGACATCTATCTAACAGATGATGACTTGGATACTCACTTGAAAAGAGTGAACACCATAATACTTGGGTTCGCAGCAGAGGGTTACAAATTCAACTTCAAAAAGTCAAGAATTGCCCATCTGACTGTCCTATTTTTAGGATATGAATTATCAAGTGAAGGCAAAAGCCTGGCTGACAATTTCCTGGAGAAATGTGCTGTAATCCAAGCACCAAGAACGCTGAAAAACTTACAATCAATTCTAGGTTTCCTGAATTTCGGAAGAACTTACATTATAAATTACGCGGAGAGGGTTAAACCTCTCTATGACTTAATAAGACCAGATTTTAAAAGAATCAATTGGACTCAAAAACACACAGAAATTTTGAGATCTTTACAAACAGACATGTTAGTTAAAACAAAACTACAAACACGCGATAACACACGCAACCTTGTGATTCGGGTCATCCCAGGATGATGCGGATTCATATACCTAACCTCTAATGAGGGAGAAACGGTTCCAATAGCTTACAAATCACATTTGTACACAGAAGTTGAAAAAACATTCAGCATTAAGGAAAACATTGTTCATGCGGTTCAAACAGCTGTAGCAAGAGAAAGACACCAAGCTGACGGCAGACAGATTACAGTCAGAACAGCAGAATCGGCCTTTGAGGCATTAACAAGCCCATGTAATTGACCTACAATGGCACTAAATCCAAAATGGATACAATGGGAAGATTCTCTTGCTACAGACAGAGTGAAATACTATTTTGACCCGGAAATGAAAAAATTCAAAAATCTAGAATATGAAAGAGAATACCCTCTGCCTGGCGACATTCTGCCCATACAACTTTACGCCTGCGTAATATACACAAACAGTTATGCAGAACCCTCAGTTTGGGGAAAACAAGCCTACAACGCTACATGGGAGGTTGTCAAATGCCGGTGGCGCGGACGTAAATTGATGCCACTAGTAACGATGTCACAATCTGTAAAAGACAATTCAGGTCATCAAACTGAATTAATAGCTTTAAAAATGGCGCAAGATACTGCCGATCGCGAATTCCCGACACTGATAGTGTGCGATTCACATTCCTGCGTCAAATCATACAACGAAGACTTGCAGAAATGGGTTCGAAATGGTTACAAAGATGACACAGGTGCCACAATAAAGCAAAAATCGCTTTGGGAACAAGTAGTTCTTTTACAGAAAGAACTACAAAAAGCTCACGTGATACATACACTGAGTCATCAGCGTGATGGCGTTCACGCTGCACGGAATTTATTGGCTGAGACAGCCACAGCGGAAGCAACTAAATCGGCTCCCGTAGCTACAAAAAAGCGTTCAGGAAAATACATTGACGGGGAAACAATGCTGGTGGTGAAAACGTCATCAAAAGGCGACTGCTCAGCGCTACCCATCAACTATGCACTCAATTATACATACATAATCAATGCGAACTCCGTTCCTTTTGCTCAAATCCCTGGAGTGGGGGATAGGGTAATTCCAAACAGGAACAGGAGAGGCTTCTTAATACAAGAAGCACATATGGGATTAGGTTTAAGGCATCAGACAATCAAAGAATCTTTAACAGAATTAAAATCAGAATACTGGTGGCCGTGGATGAGCGTGGATAATCACAAATTTGCAAAAAATTGTGAAAACTGCAACAGAGATCGCAGTGGCGAACCGGCCGAGGTAGTGCCAGAACACATAATAGAAAGCATAAAGCGATCTATTCGCATGTTTAAACAAGAAACATGCGTCCCAATGTATATTATTTGAGACTACCGTCACTTAAAATGTAGACCCCAGCTCTCGGCTGAAGTCTGAACTGTTATAAAAAGATTAGCGAGTCTATAATGGCATATACGCATGGGGCATGCTACATTCTGACCATTGCCCTGCTTTTAGCTCTCGAGCTTATGGGGGGTGTATGGCCAGCATGGGCATTGCATTGCGGGACTCTTATCACTTCCTTCCTGAGGGAAACGGGATGGTGTAAAGAAAAAACCAAGGCATAGAGCAATCTATAACTATTGTTTGGGACTAGTATGTTAATCCAGGACCTCGATAGTCAAACTTCAGTGGTTAAAGAAAAATGCTTTGATATCAAAGATCGTTTGGCTATTTTACAGGACTTAAACGAAAAAAGAAAAGACCTGAGCAACATAAAGTTGAAGCAACAGCCAACAGCCACTGAAGAGAAACCACCTGTCCCAGCAAGGCCTGTCTGGATTCCAAAAATCGGGGATCTGGTCAGAGAGAAGATTGCGGTAAAGAAGGAATTTGGGCCTTCTTACAGAAAAGCAGTACCTGTCTTGTCTGTCAACGGGACAAGATCAGTGGATCAGTGGTATTACCGCCCCTTGCTGGTAAAAAGGAGAACCGAGTTGTATCCATCGACCTGGTTAAACCACAATCATGTGGCCGATAATAAGTAGTAGGCCAAGTGGACTCCCAAGAAGTAGTAGAACACCAAAGTTTGCTTCAAATACAGAGGTTCAAACTGAGAGACTAATCACAATTGATAAACCTACAGTGAATCAACAAGGACTATGCAACAAAGCCATGGAACTTAAACCTCTTGAAACCCAAATCAAAAACTTACATCAAGAAGTCTACAATGATGTAACCACAGACTATGCTAATGGAATAAAGAAAATTCAAAAAGCAAAAAAGAATCCAGAAGCAATTGAAACAATTGACAGAACAGCATCAGGCTACTTCATCAACTTCGATGATTTTTCTGAGGATCCGAGTGAACCTGAGGAAGAACCAACAACAAAAACCTTTAAAAATAAATCAAAGGAACTCTTTCATCAACTAAAAAAAACCTATCTGATTTCTCCATGGATTGAACTTTGGGTGGCACTAGGAGTATTTATCCTCATACTTTGGCTCATCATGGTACTATGCTTGGGAGATTTCATTGAGGGAAAATATGTTACAATGGACACAGCCAGTCAGAATATCAACTTGGTCCTGAAACCACACAAGTCTTCACACATCGAGAAAAGAGAACTTTCTTCAGTAAACTTCACAGCCAATCCTATACCCGGTGGGGTAGCATGGGACAAAACTGATTACGAAATCTATGGTCCGGTCGAGCTCCTGAAGTATCCTCATCAATTCAAGATTTCATTGAGTGACTTTGTAAAACCAAGCACATTCGCAGATGATTGGGACTTTGACAGTATTAATGATATGATGTCAGATCTAGTGATGTCAGCTAAATTTACAGAACATGATTATTTACAAGGTTCATCTAATTATGACCAGATGTATTGTTATAACCACTATGGTAACCATTATCTCCATAAATCAGCTCAACCTAGAAATGTTTTAAATTATAACCAATGGGAACATTGTGCAACTCCACCAAAAGGAAGTTCAAAAACATTTTATGATAAATTTTCATACTTCTCAGGGTTTAACACAAGTGATGCAGAAACGTTTTATTTTAGACTGTTAAATAAGACAGGAATGAAAAACATGCTTACAAACACAAAATTAATCTATTCAGAGGCATTTTTTGAAAAAATTAAAACATTTGGTTTTGATTTCTGGAACAATAATATTGAAACAAAAACGATCTGGGGTACAAAAGATTGGCAAGTGCAAGGTATAGAATCATTATTTAGAGCCTGCATGATCCCAGAACAAATTATATTTTTGAATGATACAATTCAACAGACAACCTTTCTTGGCCTAGCCAAAATTAAAGACTTAAACAAACCGTCTATTCCAAAACAGACACCCGACAGTAATAGCACTACAGATGTTGAGATAGACGTATCCCATATTTTAAACCAAAACAGAACACATCCTGATTGGAAAAAATGGTTGATCTGGCCCACAGACACAAATAACTGTCAAGATAGATTCCTGAACAAAAAACAGGGGTTCACAATAACCAGGCCAGACCCTAGATACTCCCAGAGACAACATCCAGGGATTGTAACTACATACAGTGTAGGGAAACTCTGCCTCGAATGGCTACGAACATCAACACTGGCAGAAATTAAGCAACACTTGACTTTACTTAAAGAAGGTGCTGGCTTGCGTGATTTCATTATGGGACCACGCTAACAGCGTCAAAAACGTTTCATAGCAGCCTCTATATATGCAGCTTACAACGAAGCTTGGAAAGTAACTAAAATTGAAACAGCAGAGAAAATACGGGAAATTGACCGTGTTAATTTGGAAAAATCGTTTTCTGTTGTGGACAATGGGTTAATGACTCTGTCTTCCAGAATATATTCACTGGAAAGTATTGTATCGTCTGCAATCGATATAATAGAACAAGACTTACTGATGTTACAACACAGTCAGTCCCAATTGCGTTCTATTGTACAGCTTGGCTGGACGTTACAAAATCTGCGTTCAGGCTACGTGCCTTGGCGTTTAATCAACACAACGTCACTATTCACTATCTTTAACCTTACTGATACACAAATCAGCTTGGCACAAAAGGGTGCAGAGTATACAATTCTGAGCATTGAAAAACTTGAGAGATTACCATTGACAATGTCAGAACGACCTGTCATTGAATGGATAATACATGGAATCATAACTATTCCGATAACGACTTTCCAATTTCGATACTGCTAGAAATATATACAGGCAGGCCAGTATGAAAGGTTGGGTAAAGGATACATTAAGTCAACATGGAACTTGCCTTATACACACACATGTTATAGTAATACAGGACAGAGTGTATTTCTTAGTGGTAACAATTGTGAAAAATCGCTAAGTGGTATACTTCTGTGTCAGGGTATAAGTTTACATGGGGCCTGTGAGGGGACTTCAAATAACCTTTCATGTCACCAGCTCGGCACACCTACAACAAAAATAGAACCATTCTTTAGAAGACTTGCTAACGGGAGTTACATTCTAATTGTAGATCACAGATGTTGTGGCTTGCTGCCAGGAAAACCTTATCTAGTAAGCGTGACTTCCATGGTCATTTGCTGTGAGCGAGTATTGTTTCCGAATGACACTCCAGACAGGGAGGGAAAAATTTGGCCCAGTTTGAATATCTCTTCTATTCGAATTGATACTTTAAGCAGAATGAAGACTGCTCCTACAGACGCCAGTTCACTTGACGTCATCAAAAGAAACGTATGATCTCCAAGTTGCAAGGACAACGGGAGAGATACATGCATTGTTATCAACAAATTGCCCCCTACACTTCGCAGAAATGCTAAACGAAATCTTAAATATTTCTGATACAAATTGTATCGCGAGTGTATTTAAGACCGTTTTTTTTGGGACTGTTAACCCCATTCAAAGCAGTCCTGGGCATTTTTCCAAATTTCGTCCATTCCATCTTTGGCGGACTTCCTCTCCTGTTGGGACTCGTAGCAGGCATCCTATTTTTGCTACTCTTGCTTCGTTATGGCAAGCCATGTCACAGACAAGACTCCAGCAACAATGGAAGAAACGATCCTAGCTATACACTACCGGGACCGCATAACTAAAGTCCTTGGATTAGCCCGGCTAAGAGATCTAAATATGACCTGGTTTCTTTCGTTCAGACCCATATGGCAGAATTGTGTCTTACCTGTATTAAGATGCATGCTATGCGGCGAAGAATGCGTGTTGGACACCTGTCTTACACTACAATCAGAAGTACCATTGGATGCAGATACTTTGTTGGGTCCAGTAAAGGCTCATGCATTGTGCTGTCCCCAGCGGCTACCTATCCTGATGACGGCATTCGTGGAGACTTCACCACTACGATTGAAGGGTAGTGAAGTACAGGATGAGAGCAGCATCAACCAGGTACGACCTTCTGTAAGCAGTACTGGTCTAAACATCACTGAAAGCGAACATGCGCATGGCTGCATGGTAGCGACATTTTCCAACTTGGTCGAACTTTCACCAGAAGCGGTAGACTGTTTTTTCGAGAGTCTGTCTGAAATGATGTTTTCACCAGAACAGAGAGAATGACTTTAAGCAAGATTGCACACAGCGTTCCCTGAACTCTGAATTTGGCCTTCGGCTTTAAGAACAAAGCTACTGACAATTTTTTCCTTCTTCCTCTGAAAACGAAAACTTTTTTCCCAAATTCAAAATATTTACTTTTTGGCACTTATCTTCTGCTTAAAGTAGAACTATTCTTAGAGAACAGAGCTTCTATTTTTAGGAACTCTAGGGACAATACGTTACCTCAACCTCTAGCTTATGTACAAGTAATTGTATTTATATGTGATGAGATGGTCTCGCACTTTTTTCTTCTGTATTAAGAGCCATTTCATGTGTTATTTTCGCAAATCATTCATGCTGAGATAAATTGTGCATCCCTTTTTGAATGATTACACTGCTTGAATGCATACAGTACCTATACTCATTTTCGTGTATTTCGAATATGCCTATTTTCAAATGCAAAAAATGTATTTTGGGGTGGTTCGGTATACACATGCACTATTAGTTATGTTTACTATTGATTAGGTTAGTAAATATGGACATGAATTCGTTCAGTGGGTGTAGTGTGTTTATCTAGGGACCTGTATCGATACTCCAATTTCTGACCCTTGTCCGCTTATAAATCACTAATATCCATACAACGGCACAGAAACCCGTTTCATAAATAAGTCATAGCGCATGCTGTCACATTGAGCAAGCACTATTCCTCCAGCCCCCTAGAAAGCACACCGAGTTCTCTAAACAAACCAAGCCTCCAGCCAACCTGGGAAATCCCCGCTGCTATTGTTTTGATTTCGTTCGAGAACTCCTGTAAACAATGTAAGAACGACCAGTTCTTAATGACATCTTTTATTGACGTCTTATGTCCATCCTTACGTCAAACCCGGCACCTTTCAGGTATAAATATACCGACGCTGCCCTAAGCAAAGACACGGTGGTGATGAGCTTGGAGCAGTGACTACTTGCCGGAGAGCCCAGCTGATGCAGGAAGCCCACGGACGCTGCCCCTCCCTCCTGACGCGCTGAGAGAGACGCTGCCTTTTCTCCTGCTGAGAAATCTAGCTTCCAGCGTTTCCAACTTGCCCTTGAGGGTGATTGGGATACCGAGTCCTGAGACAGAGATACCAGCCCTCCTACCTTCTAAATCCCAGGTACTGAACTGACTAACCCCTTACAGAGAATTCTTGAGTCAGATTCTTGGCAAAACAAACTTAACTTAAACTGCTACTTACTTACTCCCTCCCACGTATTAGGCTTAGGTCAGGTACACCGGGGTAGGCATAGTTAGACGCACCAGTTGAGTATGATTAGTCAATGTATATGTGTATGTATATCTTTTATCCATTTTAAAGTATTACATGGCTAAGAAACCATATCAATGCTTTTACAGTATTATTTTATAATCCTGCTTTTACTGTATGCACTTTACTTAACCTTAAGTATTGGTACTGTAGCGATTCATTTCTCTTGTATGAGAAAAAGAGACTGATCAATAAATAACACCTTTTATTGAACACGCCCCTCTCTTCTTTCTCTACAATCTGGTGGAACTAAGTATGCACGTACTGACTGAGTAAAATAGTTGTCTTTTGTTTTCACACGACTCTGGAGATATACTCTTGATTAGGGAGAGCAAAGTTGTCATGTTCTATGGTTGTCAGAAACTAAATCCCTTCTTGTCTATCCAGGGAGGTTAAACTCCTCCTCGCCTATTCGAGAAAGTTTCTAGTGAACTCTGACCTAGCTGGCACACAAAACTTAAGTCTAATATCGTCAGTAGAAGACCTAGTTAACCTCTGTCCTACGTCTATACTATTGAAGATATTATTCCAATGCGCAGAGCCTATTGGGATAATAGGAACTACACTACACTTGAACACGTACATCCATTGAATTATCCACTCACACACCCATGCAGGGAGTCACACACACACCCTGCCCATCCAAACACTCTGACACACCCATTCAGGTACTCAAACAACCAATTAAAAACCGATATATAGATATTCATGTTAGCTACTCACCAACCCAAGCAGCCACTTATACACCATCTGACAGACTGATACAGACATTCATATAGATTAGTCAGTCACCCATATATTAGAAAGACACGTTTAATCACTCACTTATGCATTCAGACATACATCTATTAAAACATCCATTCAGAAAGTCATACACCCACTCATTCTTCAATACACCTTGGCATATATATGTACAAAACACATTTAAACTCTTTAGAAACACTCAATCACTGGATGATGTTATATACATATATATATATATATATATATATTCACTGAAAAAAACATAGGTTTCAGGGGCGTTATAGTTAGTTGGACATTTCACTTGTACAAAACCATAGAAATTCCCCAGTTATAGTAAATTCAGCTAACTATAACTCGTGCGCCCGCAATGCACTGCTGATGACGTCACATATTACATCACTCATGACATGGTCAGTGACATCACTCATGGGGACATGTTTTAAAGCCTCAATACCTCAGATAGTGTATTCAAACCTGTATGGGTACTGTTAAATTTTAAGATCAAATAAGCTTCTTTTTTCAATAGGATGTTCTCTGTGGGGCATCTTGTTTGATTTATGGTGAACAAAACCGTCCATTTGAAATCAGTCTCGCCATGATCCTTCTCGATGAAATGTTGGACCATCGGAGCACTAATTACCTTATTTTTTATGAGAGATCTGTGCTGGGTAATGCGAGTGTTTATTTGCTGATTGGTTTTTCCAATATAAATTTTATTGCATTGACAGACGATCGCATATACTACATTCCGTGTCCTGCAATTAGAAAAACCAACATTTTTCCATCTGATATTCTTGTGATGGAATTCACTTCCCTCAATGGTTGTGTCGCACGATATACAATTACCACATCTGTGGTGACCCTCAATGGGCTTTAAGCCCCACTGTGAAAGTAAATCATTTTTTGGTTTATGAACCTTCACATCAGCGCGCACAAGCTGTTGCCCAATACTTTGGGTTTTTTTGTATGCGAATATTGGTCTGGGGAACGGGCATTCTAGTTCCTCAAGAAGATGCCAATTCTTCAGTATCATTTGTCTCATTTTGTGGGTATCTGGGCCGAAGGTGGTTACGCAAACCATTCTATCCAGTTTGCGTTTTTCTATACTGTGTAGCAAGCACTCACGCGGAGTGCACCGTGCCCTCTTATATGAGTGTTTGAGTAATTTTCTTGGGTATCTTCTGTTGATCATTTCTCCACAAAATGTTGTCGCGTGCTGTTCATAATCCCCTACATCCGTGCAGTTCCTTCGGATTCGAAGTAGCTGCCCGTACGGCAAGTTTGCTTTGAGATTTCTGGGGTGCGCACTTTGGTGGTGCAGAATTGTATTTTTGTCCGTCTTCTTCTTGAAAAGAGACGATTTCAAATGGCCCTCAGTACAAGTGATTTCTACGTCAAGAAACGTCATTTTAGTGGTGCTGGATTCTAAGGAGAATTTTATGTCCTGGTGTTTCCTATTTATCCACTGGTGGAATTCCATCAATTCGGTGTGGCTCCCCTGCCATAGGAGCCACACGTCGTCGATGTATCGTAACCATTGCTTGATATGCTTTTGGTATGGATTGTTGTTCTCGACAAATCTATTCTCATATTCTGCCATAAACAATACGGCCATCTCTGGGGCATAGGGAAAACCCATAGCCGTCCCCTTGATTTGCATAAAGAATTGATCGTTGAAGCAAAAATAATTTTTCTTCAACGTGAGTTCTGCAAGTTGAAGAATGAATGATGTCGGAACTTGGTGTTGTCTATCCCTGGTTTCTAGGTACAGTTCCATTACCTCTAACGCCTCATCCTGAGGGATCTACGTATAGAGGGACGTCACATCCATTGTAACCATTATCTGATTTGATGGATTAAACTCAATACCCTCGATTTTCACCAAAAAATCTGTTGTGTCTTTTAAATACGACTTGACTTTACTCACAAAAGGCTTAAGGAAATAATCAACATATTTCGAGATCGGCTCGAGGCACGAGTCGCACCCCGAGACGATTGGTCGTCCTGGCGGTTCATTGAGGTTTTTATGAATCTTTGGCAGAAAATATAGAATGGGAGTGCGAGGAAATTTCTTTTTCAAAAACTCACCTTCTTTTTGGCCCAAAAACCCACTGTCTCTACCTGTTTGTACTCATTCAAGAATTGTCCCTTGTATCTGCCTTACCGGATCTTCCTGCAGTTTTCTGTACCACACCTGATTGTTCACCTGTGTGAGACCCTCCATTAAATATTTTTCTCGTGGCCAGATGACGACAGCTCCGCCCTTGTCGGCTGGTTTGATTACGACTGACACGTCATCTTTCAGATTTTTCAATGCCACTCTTTGTCCCTTACTGATATTTTGCTGGACGTATTTTTTTTTTTTTTCGAGTTTATTTAAGGATGATAACATCACTTGCTCAAATGCATAAATTTGTTTGGGGATATTATGGCTAGGAACAAACGTGGATTTGTTCCTTAGCCCTGTTGTCTCATTGTCCATGGTTGGAGGTTGGTTGGCAAAAAAAGCTTTTATTCGTATCTTACGACAAAAAGCAATTGTCTCCAATTTCATTCTGGTGAAATCTGTTTGTTTGCATGGGACGAATTTGAGTCCTAAATTCAGTACAGACTCCTCATCTTTTGTAAGTATTGTTGTCGATAGATTAACTATGCTCGAAGGGGCCTCTAGGACTTGTAGTAGTTTTTGCGTGTACGCATCTCCCATGGTATCTTGTGCCTTGGCTTTGATTGTTGACCTTTCTCTGAAAAAGAGACTTGTTTTTTATTAGTATTGCCTCTTGATTCTGATCCAGTAGAATCAGATGAAGAGGACGTTTCAGAGAAAGTTTTAAACCTGTTACGTGATCGTCCTTGGTAGTTATATAATGCTCCACGTGAGTCAGCCTGCGAGTAGTAGTCGTCTTTTAGAAAAGGATATGCTTTCTCTAGTGTGAAGGATTTTGAGTCTCTCTCGTATTGGGCAGTTTTATTGTTGATGGTAATATCCTTAAAGGACAAAATCTCCTTTTCAATTTTTTCTAAGAGTGCCTTAGCGTCCGGTATCACCTGACTATCTTGTATGTTTTTGGTTAGTTCCTCAATTTCCTGTAGTTCTTTTTGACAGAGTCTTTGTGCTGTCTCAATGGTGTGGACCATTAGGTCCCGGCTACACTTCGTGTTTATGCAACTGAAGCCTTTTTTATATTCAGCATCCTCCGTGAAGATCACTGGGACATTTTTTATCTGAAGACCCCAGGGGATGGTCCCTCCCCTTAGATGCTTCAGAAGAAAATGACCATGAAGCTCAGTTCTTATATGCTTCTTACTTAACCTGATCAATTTATCGGATTTGTTCTGTTGTTGTGCGGAAGTGCTTAGGGTGATATTGGAGAATGGGGATGAAGCTATTAAGTTCTGAATGTGACTCTTAGTAAACGATAGCGTGTCTTTCTCAGAAATATTCTTGGAAGGACACACGGTCCCTCCACATGAAAATCAAGTTTAATAAGGAACACGTCTCAATCTGGTGCGGAGGATGCTGAATATAAAAAAGGCTTCAGTTGCATAAACACGAAGTGTAGCCGGGACCTAATGGTCCACACCATTGAGACAGCACAAAGACTCTGTCAAAAAGAACTACAGGAAATTGAGGAACTAACCAAAACATACAAGATAGTCAGGTGATACCGGACGCTAAGGCACTCTTAGAAAAAACTTGAAAAGGAGATTTTGTCCTTTAAGGATATTACCATCAACAATTAAACTGCCCAATACGAGAGAGACTCAAAATCCTTCACACTAGGGAAGGCATATCCTTTTCTAAAAGACGACTACTACTCGCAGGCTGACTCACGTGGAGCATTATATAACTACCAAGGACGATCACGTAACAGGTTTAAAACTTTCTCTGAAACGTCCTCTTCATCTGATTCTACTGGATCAGAATCAAGAGGCAATACTAATAAAAAACAAGTCTCTTTTTTAGAGAAAGGTCAACAATCAAAGCCAAGGCACAAGATACCATGGGAGATGCGTACACGCAAAAACTACTACAAGTCGTAGAGGCCCCTTCGAGCATAGTTAATCTATCGACAAAAATACTTACAAAAGATGAGGAGTCTGTACTGAATTTAGGACTCAAATTCGACCCATGCAAACAAACAGATTTCACCAAAATGAAATTGGAGACAATTGCTTTTTGTCGTAAGATACGACTAAAAGCTTTTTTTGGCAACCAACCTCCAACCATGGATAATGAGACAACAGGGATAAGGAACAAATCCACGTTTGTTCCTAGCCATAATATCCCCAAACAAATTTATGCATTCGAGCAAGTGATGTTATCATCCTTAAATAAACTCTAAAAAAAAAAAATACGGCCAGCAAAATATCAGTAAGGGACAAAGAGTGGCATTGAAAAATCTGAAAGATGACATGTCAGTCGTAATCAAACCAGCCGACAAGGGCGGAGCTGTCGTCATCTGGCCACGAGAAAAATATTTAATGGAGGGTCTCACACAGGTGAACAATCAGGTGTGGTACAGAAAACTGCAGGAAGATCCGTTAAGGCAGATACAAGGGACAATTCTTGAATTAGTACAAACAGGTAGAGACAGTGGGTTTTTGGGCCAAAAAGAAGGTGAGTTTTTGATAAAGAAATTTCCTCGAACTCCCATTCTATATTTTCTGCCAAAGATTCATAAAAACCTCAATGAACCGCCAGGACGACCAATCGTCTCGGGGTGCGACTCGTGCCTCGAGCCGATCTCGAAATATGTTGATTATTTCCTTAAGCCTTTTGTGAGTAAAGTCAAGTCGTATTTAAAAGACACAACCGATTTTTGCGTGAAAATCGAGGGTATTGAGTTTAATCCATCAACTCAGATTATAGTTACAATGGACGTGACGTCCCTCTATACGCAGATCGCCAGGATGAGGCGTTAGAGGTAATGGAACTGTACCTAGAAATCAGGGATAGACCACATCAAGTTCCGACATCATTCATTCTTCAACTTGCAGAACTCACTTTGAAGAAAAATTATTTTTGCTTCAACGATCAGTTCTTTATGCAAACCAAGGGGACGGCTATGGGTTGTCCCTATGCCCCAGAGATGGCCGTATTGTTTATGGCAGAATATGAGAATAGATTTGTCGAGAATAACAATCCATACCAAAAGCATATCAAGCAATGGTTACGATACATCGACGACGTGTGGCTCCTGTGGCAGGGGAGCCACACCGAATTGATGGAATTCCACCAGTGGATACATAGGAAACACCAGGACATAAAATTCTCCTTAGAATCCAGCACCACTAAAATGACGTTTCTTGACGTAGAAATCACTTGTACTGAGGGCCATTTGAAATCGTCTCTTTTCAAGAAGAAGACGGACAAAAATAAAATTCTGCACCACCAAAGTGCGCACCCCAGAAATCTCAAAGCAAACTTGCCGTACGGGCAGCTACTTCGAATCCGAAGGAACTGCACGGATGTAGGGGATTATGAACAGCACGCGACAAAATTTTTGGGAGAAATGATCAACAGAGGGTACCCAAGAAAATTACTCAAACACTCATATAAGAGGGCACGGTGCACTCCGCGTGAGTGCTTGCTACAAAGTATAGAAAAACGCAAACTGGATAGAATGGTTTGCGTAACCACCTTCGGCCCAGATACCCACAAAATGAGACAAATGATACTGAAGAATTGGCATCTTCTTGAGGAACTAGAATGCCCGTTCCCCAGACCAATATTCGCATACAAAAAAAACCAAAGTATTGGGCAACAGCTTGTGCGCGCTGATGTGAAGGTTCATAAACCAAAAAAGGATTTACTTTCACAGTGTGGCTTAAAGCCCATTGAGGGACACCACAGATGTGGTAATTGTATATCGTGCGACACAACCATTGAGGGAAGTGAATTCCAAACACAGGAATATCAGATGGAAAAATGTTGGTTTTTCTAATTGCCGAACACGGAATGTAGTATATGCGATCGTCTGTCAATGCAATAAAATTTATATTGGAAAAACCAATAAGCAAATAAACACTCGCAATACCCAGCACAGATCTCGCATAAAAAATAAGGTAATTAGTGCTCCGATGGTCCAACATTTCATCGAGAAGGAACATGGCGAGACTGATTTCAAATGAACGGTTTTGTTCACCATAAATCAAACAAGATGCCCTTCAGACACAGAGAACGTCTTATTGACAAAAGAAGCTTATTTGATCTTAAAATTTAACAGGACCCAGACAGGTTTGAATACACTATCTGAGGTATCGAGGCTTTAAAACATGTCCCCATGAAGTGGTCACATATATAATGCTCCATGTGAAGACGATCAAACAGAGTGACAGCATACGTAGCGTCTTCCAAAGTGGAAACTGTGACATCGGACAGCAAATGCAGGTGTCTTTTGATACACATTGAAATAAGTGGAACCGATGCCTCCTATGCCGTAAAATGCAACAAAACATGTGGGACGAACACAGCTGGACCACATGTCCCATAACCACATGGTGATGCGATCACATCAATATCAGGCGTACCAAGATGGCCGCTGTTGTTGACGATTCAAGCATCTAAACCCAGACGGGTGATCACGCCGGTAAGAACCTTGTAATGTCCATATTTGTAGACAGGATTAAATAGGCTAAAGCTGAATGTGACAAGCCTTCGTTTATTAACAGGTACGTGAGGTATATATCGAGCCCGCACGAACATTGCTGACATCCCTTGTAGAACAGAGCAAGCGCAACGCGCGCTGCGCCCCAGAGGAGGTAAAGTCATGTGTTAGAGCGATAAAATCGCTGTCCCTCAATAAACAAATCTGGTTTTGTGACACCCGTTTTTTAATCATGTACATAGATCATCACAAAGATCTGCACTAGTTTGAAAAATGCCCGCTCCGTGAAAGAAGCGATTAACACGACGCACACACGCCCAGCATTAAACCAAAGGTATGCCTTGTTGTAAGCTTTTAGACATAGGTTCCACATCATAAAGAAGATAGAGAATAAACGCTATGATATTTTCCACAGGTTACCCGGGGACATACATGTCACATTCATAATTGACAAGACCCGAACTTGAAAAGGTATGTCGATAAAGCGCCATTTCAGTCAAAAGAGTTCCTTTACGGTTAAACCGACACAAGAAATGTTCGCTTACAGATACTCATGCTATTTTGCAGAGAATCTGAACAAGACAGAAATTTAAGAAAATAGAGTGAACCTGGGGAACCGGCTACTCGCTTGGTTACAGGTATAGAATGCATGACCTTTTGGAAGCTAAGTGATAAAGAATGGCTGAAGACATGACACTAAAAATCAACTCTGTGTTGTCTCTCTTCTTTTCGTACACATCTTTTAGATAGAAGTGACAGAGCCCTGATGAGAACCCGCACACTCAGATAACGGGTTCGAAATGCGTCGGCATAAAGGAGGCGATTAATTTCAGTATTAATTACGAATTCAACCAATTTATTGTTTTGAGTTCATTTTTTTCACCTTCTTGTTGATTCTTTGTCCTTCAATGACATAATATATAGCTAATGTTGTCTAGAAAAAGGCACTCCGCAAAGACTAAATATTTGCTGGCCCATAAGCTATCAAACAAAGATGTGTAATATGTACTTGTTGTTTTGATATAAATGTATTGTATATTCGTGAAATTTGTGGCAAAAGTATATGTGTTATATTTGTGTAATTTGTAGTTAATGTGTAGTGATATATGTTTTGTGTTTTTCTCATACATGAAATCGCAGAAAGGCTAAAATTAATATAAAAGTAAAAGGTAAAAATAAAATATACCTAACAAAATCAGCAATAAGACTGATTGGTTGCTTGTATTTTTAAGCTAAAAAATAAGTGTGGGGCTGGCAATGTGTGTGTTATAAAAATTACTGTATGGTCCAGCTGACCCTGCGTCCCAGGACCTAACTCCCCCGTTGTACAAAGTTTAGGGCGGGTTTTTCACCCGCGAGAGTTGTAAGGGCACCAGATTGAGACGTGTTCCTTATTAAACTTGATTTTCATGTGGAGGGACAGTTTGTCCTTCCAAGAATATGTCTGAGAAAGACACGCTATCGTTCACTGAGAGTCACATTCAGAATTTAATAGCTTCATCCCCATTCTCTAACATCACCCTAAGCACTTCCGCACAACAACAGAACGAATCCGATAAATTGATCAGGTTAAGTAAGAAGCATATAAGAACTGAGCTTCACGGTCATTTTCTTCTGAAGCATCTAAGGGGAGGGACCATCCCCTGGGGTCTTCAGATAAAAAATGTCCCAGTGATCTTCACGGAGGATGCTGAATATAAAAAAGGCTTCAGTTGCATAAACACGAAGTGTAGCCGGGACCCAATGGTCCACACCCTTGAGACAGCACAAAGACTCTGTCAAAAAGAACTACAGGAAATTGAGGAACTAACCAAAAACATACCAGATAGTCAGGTGATACCGGACGCTAAGGCACTCCTAGAAAAAATTGAAAATGAGATTTTGTCCTTTAAGGATATTACCATCAACAATAAAACTTCCCAATACGAGAGAGACTCAAAATCCTTCACACTAGAGAAGGCATATCCTTTTCTAAAGACGACTACTACTCGCAGGCTGACTCACGTGGAGCATTATATAAATACCAAGGACGATCACGTAACAGGTTTAAAACTTTCTCTGAAACGTCCTCTTCATCTGATTCTACTGGATCAGAATCAAGAGGCAATACTAATAAAAAACAAGTCTCTTTTTTAGAGAAAGGTCAACAATCAAAGCCAAGGCACAAGATACCATGGGAGATGCGTACACGCAAAAACTACTACAAGTCGTAGAGGCCCCTTCGAGCATAGTTAATCTATCGACAAAAATACTTACAAAAGATGAGGTGTCTGTACTGAATTTAGGACTCAAATTCGTCCCATGCAAACAAACAGATTTCACCAAAATGAAATTGGAGACAATTGCTTTTTGTCGTAAGATACGACTAAAAGCTTTTTTTGCCAACCAACCTCCAACCATTGACAATGAGACAACAGGGCTAAGAAACAAATCCACGTTTGTTCCTAGCCATAATATCCCCAAACAAATGTATGCATTCGAGCAAGTGATGTTATCATCCTTAAATAAACTCGAAAAAAATAAAAAATACGTCCAGCAAAATATCAGTAAGGGACAAAGAGTGGCATTGAAAAATCTGAAAGATGACGTGTCAGTCGTAATCAAACCAGCCGACAAGGGCGGAGCTGTCGTCATCTGGCCACGAGAAAAATATTTAATGGAGGGTCTCACACAGGTGAACAATCAGGTGTGGTACAGAAAACTGCAGGAAGATCCGGTAAGGCAGATACAAGGGACAATTCTTGAATTAGTACAAACAGGTAGAGACAGTGGGTTTTTGGGCCAAAAAGAAGGTGAGTTTTTGATAAAGAAATTTCCTTGAACTCCCATTCTATATTTTCTGCCAAAGATTCATAAAAACCTCAATGAACTGCCAGGACGACCAATCGTCTCGGGGTGCGACTCGTGCCTCGAGCCGATCTCGAAATATGTTGATTATTTCCTTAAGCCTTTTGTGAGTAAAGTCAAGTCGTATTTAAAAGACACAACCGATTTTTTGGTGAAAATCAAGGGTATTGAGTTTAATCCATCAACTCAGATTATGGTTACAATGGATGTGACGTCCCTCTATACGCAGATCCCCCAGGATGAGGCGTTAGAGGTAATGGAACTGTACCTAGAAACCAGGGATAGACCACACCAAGTTCCGACATCATTCATTCTTCAACTTGCAGAATTCACGTTGAAGAAAAATTATTTTTGCTTCAACGATCAGTTCTTTATGCAAATCAAGGGGACGGCTGTGGGTTGTCCCTATGCCCCAGACATGGCCGTATTGTTTATGGCAGAATATGAGAATAGATTTGTCGAGAATAACAACCCATACCAAAAGCATATCAAGCAATGGTTACGATACATCGATGACGTGTGGCTCCTGTGGCAGGGGAGCCACACAGAATTGATGGAATTCCACCAGTGGATAAATAGGAAACACCAGGACATAAAATTCTCCTTAGAATCCAGCACCACTAAAATGACGTTTCTTGACGTAGAAATCACTTGTACTGAGGGCCATTTGAAATCGTCTCTTTTCAAGAAGAAGACGGACAAAAATACAATTCTGCACCACCAAAGTGCGCACCCCAGAAATCTCAAAGCAAACTTGCCGTACGGGCAGCTACTTCGAATCCGAAGGAACTGCACGGATGTAGGGGATTATGAACAGCACGCGACAACATTTTGTGGAGAAATGATCAACAGAGGGTACCCAAGAAAATTACTCAAACACTCATATAAGAGGGCACGGTGCACTCCGCGTGAGTGCTTGCTACAAAGTATAGAAAAATGCAAACTGGATAGAATGGTTTGCGTAACCACCTTCGGCCCAGATACCCACAAAATGAGACAAAGGATACTGAAGAATTGGCATCTTCTTGAGGAACTAGAATGTCCGTTCCCCAGACCAATATTCACATACAAAAAAAACAAAGTATTGGGCAACAGCTTGTGCGCGCTGATGTGAAGGTTCATAAACCAAAAAATTATTTACTTTCACAGTGGGGCTTAAAGCCCATTGAGGGTCACCACAGATGTGGTACTTGTATATCGTGCGACACAACCAGTGAGGGAAGTGAATTCCATCACAAGAATATCAGATGGAAAAATTTTGTTTTTTCTAATTGCAGGACACGGAATGTAGTAAATGCGATCGTCTGTCAGTGCAATAAAATTTATATTGGAAAAACCAATCAGCAAATAAACACTCGCATTACCCAGCACAGATCTCGCATAAAAAATAAGGTAATTAGTGCTCCGATGGTCGAACATTTCATCGAGAAGGATCATGGCGAGACTGATTTCAAACGGACGGTTTTGTTCACCATAAATCAAACAAGATGCCCTTCAGACACAGAGAACGTCTTATTGACAAAAGAAGCTTATTTGATCTTAAAATTTAACAGGACCCAGACAGGTTTGAATACACTATCTGAGGTATCGAGGCTTTAAAACATGTCCCCATGAAGTGGTCACATATATAATGCTCCATGTGAAGACGATCAAACAGAGTGACAGCATACGTAGCGTCTTCCAAAGTGGAAACTGTGACATCGGACAGCAAATGCAGGTGTCGTTTGATACACATTGAAATAAGTGGAACCGATGCCTCCTATGCCGTAAAATGCATCAAAACATGTGGGACGAATACAGCTGGACTACATGTCCCATAACCACATGGTGATGCGATCACGTCAATATCAGGCGTACCAAGATGGCCGCCATTGTTGACGATTCAAGCATCTAAACCCAGACGAGTGATCACGCCGGTAAGAACCTTGTAATGTCCATATTTGTAGACAGGATTAAATAGGCTAAACGTGAATGTGACAAGCCTTCGTTTATTAACAGGTACGTGAGGAATATATCGAGCCCGCACGAACATTGCTGACATCCCTTGTAGAACAGAGCGAGCGCAACGCGCGCTGCGCCCCAGAGGAGGTAAAGTCATGTGTTAGAGCGATAAAATCGCTGTCCCTCAATAAACAAATCTGGTTTTGTGACACCCGTTTTTTAATCATGTACATAGGTCATCGCCAAGATCTGCACTAGTTTGAAAAATGCCCGCTCCGTGAAAGAAGTGATTAACACGACGCACACACGCCCAGCATTAAACCAAAGGTATGCCTTGTTGTAAGCTTTTAGACATAGGTTCCACATCATAAAGAAGATAGAGAATAAACGCTATGATATTGTCCACAGGTTACCCGGGGACATACATGTGACATTCATAATTGACAAGACCCGAACTTGAAAAAGGTATGTCGATAAAGCGCCATTTCAGTCAAAAGAGTTCCTTTACGGTTAAACCGACACAAGAAATGTTCGCTTACAGATACTCATGCTATTTTGCAGAGAATCTGAACAAGACAGAAATGTAAGAAAACAGAGTGAACCTGGGGAACCGGCTACTCGCTTGGTTACAGGTATAGAATGCATGACATTTCGGAAGCTAAGTGATAAAGAATGGCTGAAGACATGACACTAAAAATCAACTCTGTGTTGTCTCTCTTCTTTTCGTACACATCTTTTAGATAGAAGTGACAGAGCCCTGATGAGAACCCGCACACTCAGATAACGGGTTCGAAACGCGTCGGCATAAAGGAGGCGATTAATTTCAGTATTAATTACGAATTCAACCAATTTATTGTTTTGAGTTCATTTTTTTCACCTTCTTGTTGATTCTTTGTCCTTCAATGACATAATATATAGCTAATGTTGTCTAGAAAAAGGCACTCCGCAAAGACTAAATATTTGCTGGCCCATAAGCTATCAAACAAAGATGTGTAATATGTACTTGTTGTTTTGATATAAATGTATTGTATATTCGTGAAATTTGTGGCAAAAGTATAAGTGTTATATTTGTGTAATTTGTAGTTAATGTGTAGTGATATATGTTTTGTGTTTTTCTCATACATGAAATCGCAGAAAGGCTAAAATTAATATAAAAGTAAAAGGTAAAAATAAAATATACCTAACAAAATCAGCAATAAGACTGATTGGTTGCTTGTATTTTTAAGCTAAAAAATAAGTGTGGGGCTGGCAATTTGTGTGTTATAAAAATTACTGTATGGTCCAGCTGACCCTGCGTCCCAGGACCTAACTCCCCCGTTGTACAAAGTGCAGGGAGTGAGAGCCACCTTATATGACCAGTGTCGCTGCTAAAGGTGATGGGGAGCCGCAGTGAAGAGCCTTACGGATGATGGAGGCAAGTTTGAAGGCAATCTTCATTTCAAAGGGAAGCTGATACAAAATCTGGGGTCCCAGACCCTCAGCTTGGATTGCTACCACTCAAATGCAAGCATTTAATTCAGTGCATGAAAAATGTATTCAAAACCCACTTGGACCATAACCCTGACACTCGCCCAATGAGCACTCCTGCTCAGACAGTGTTTTCAGCTTACTATCAGCCCCTCTAGATGAGTTCAGGGACACAGCATAGTGGCAATGCAAACAATCATTCATTTATGCCCAAAATACTCAAAGATAGCACTTATAAATGAGGACATGTAGTTTAAAATGATTACTGTAGACTCCTCAGTCACATGCATAAAATATGTACGGTAACAGGGGTGTAACACAGGCCCCCGCAGCCCCCGCGCTTCATGGGGGCCCGCACTCCAGGGGATCCCTTCATCATGAATCAGTCCTGTCGTAAATTAAAAGGTGCGCAGTGCGCACAGCATGCACGCCTGTGCCCCGCCGTGCATCAGAGGCTCATCATTAATTAGGTGCGGGCCTCAGAGACTCGCTCCTCATTCATTAAATGGTGCGCAACTGCTGCAAACACGCGGGGCCCCGGACGGGCCTCTGAGCCGCCTTTTCATTAATTAAATAGTGCGCGTCATTTGTCATGCGCATTGAGCACGCACAATTTAAAGTGCGCGTGAGATGTGAGGTGTGCCATCCATCCCAAGACCCAGCCATGCTCCTACACCAGAGAGAAGGACAGTCCGACATCTGTCACCGCCGGCCATAATTTAAATTATTACTAGCCCCTGCCTGGCTAGCCTTGCCCTGCCTTCTGCTGCCTGCCCGCCTTGCACTACCCGCTCAATGCCTATGGCCTACCTCTGAAGCTGCAGGCAAGGCCCAGCCCTCAGGTCAGTACTTCACCTTCTCAAATATTTGAGGCGGTTGTAGTTTCCATGCCCATTCAAACATTGGTCTCCTTGCAGAGACTGCAAACAAGTGTCAGCACTGCACTGCTGAAGGTATAGCCACCGTTATACACAAAGTTATTGGACCATTTAAAAAACAGCAGGCTTGCTATGTCTCCATTTAAGTATGGCAGTGCTGCTGAGCGGTTCTGATACTATCCGATTAATAGCGCACTCTCCCCTCAGTACTTGCCCATGGAAGTGTTACGTATGGCAGTTTTGTTAACAACCACGGCGGCTCTTTTCACTTCCTACCGAGCAAGTAGTTGGGGGGGGGTGAAGAAGTCTCAGACCCCGTCCCAATCCAGTACCTTCCATTTCTGCGGTGACTACCAGCAGTTCAAGGGCACGCATGGATTTTTAGATAATCTTACCGCGCGCCGGCTGTTCACTTCATGACTCCACCACTACTGGCTTCGCCTAAGCCCGCTTTTCTTTTATGCCCTTATTGTGTGAAAGTGTCACCATTTGTCTCAGACTGTTCATTTATCGGTGGTGCCCATCAGCTGAACAGAAGTGTCTCAACGGTAAAGCAATGCTAATGTATTTTAATGTAGCGATTCATACTGCACTTAAGGAGCTGTCAACAACACGTGTTGCTATTACTATTTGATTCAATTTACCTTCCTCTAATACAGTGAACACACTCAACAACATGAAAAAAAAATTATTTGCATTCCAATCCCAATTTGTAGTGTTATAATGAAATACAAATCAATTAAAATTCGTGTTGTGAACCTATGATACGACATATCTTCTACACAACACAATGTGCAAGCAATGCACCTGTTTGTCAGTAGTACAACACACAATACTAAGGAGTAAAATATCTGACAACTGTGGTACCAGCCTGCCTGTGTCAGGGGAGGGGGGCTGGGACCCTCAGCAAACTGCAGTCTCTCCATTCCACTCATGAATAGAGGAGTTAACATGTTCCGGGTTAAACACACCACCCTCTCCAAGCTCCCCTTTCTTTATTTAAATTTACAGTCATTAGCTTAAAAAATGGGCCAAACTGTTTCTTGTAGCATGCCACAGAAAATCCGTGAGCCAAACCAATTAGTGTCACTGTTGCCTTTCGGGATTTCATTCAGCCACTTGGCTGATTTAAAGCCCACAAATATTTTTGTTTTGTATTTGAGGAAATAATGGGGCATATTAGCAATAGACGGTGATAAATATCGCAAAGCGCGCTTAGCACTTTTTTATTTATCGCCGTCTATCGCTGGAATTTATCGCCCAGTTACAGCATTATTAACAACGCTTATCACTGAGGTGATAAAAATTCCAGCGATAGCGGGGATATCGCTGTTTTCCATGGAACAATGCTGGTTTTCCAGCGATGTTCCATGGAAAATGGTGATAACCTTGCTAATACGACCCAGTGGTCGTATCAACATAATCCACCGCCAATGGTAAGTATACCTAAGTCAGCATTTTTTCAGATGTTAGTTTTTGGCGAAAACCGCGGTTTTCGCCAAAAAATAACATCTGCAAAAAAGTGATGCCTACTTTGCATCTCATTAGAGATGCCAAGGGAGGCGTTGCGTAAACGGGTGCTAGCATGCGCTAATGCATGTTAGCATCCTCTTGTAGATAAGGGGATGTCATTTTCGCCGCTTTTTTTGGGTTTTTAAAGCCAAAAAAGTGGCGAAATGGCCCTTGATTATATGCCCCTATGTTTGTTAAATGAGTGGAAACCTCCACGATCATCCTCTGATTACATACTAACTGAGAGTTACTATAAGTCCCAGTGTTTTGATCCCAGAAAGATGAGAGGCAAAGTAGGCCCTGTTAAGATTTTAGTTGGTAATTTGTTTGCCGAACACATTACAGCAGCCATTGCTTCACTTTTTTCCTTCCGGCTCCCTTCTCTCTTCTGTTAGCACAGCAAAAATACTGGCTATTTGTTCATTTTTTGAGTTTATAACTAGGACATAAATTGATGCTTGGATAAGAATGCCTGTAAAATTCCCGCCATTGTTTTTTAACATGGCAAATCTGTCTTTGAATATTTTTATTATTATGTAATTAGTTTACACAACTATAAAATACTTTTCAAGTGTTTTCAACTTGTATTTGCTATTTTGTCTGCTAGAAATTACGGCAAACCTAACCACAAGACACAGGATGATTTACTCCCATCCAAGATGATTGCACCGACCCCACCCCCCCTTTATTGTGACACCTTCCAATTTGCAATTATGAGAACAGCAGAGCAGCGCCCAATGCCTCTGACCTTTCCCTCCCCACAGACCTTCTTCTCAGATCCTCACAAGCAGGAGCGCTCTCCCGCCCCGCCCCGCTCCTAGGCCCAGCACTTTCACGTTCCATATTATTATTTGGATTGATACTATTTATCTGACATGGGGTTGGACTTCCTTTTGCCTTGCGCCAGATAATCTGGCAAACCAAGCAGACAACCAGCAGCAACTCCATCTACTTCACCTGCTGTACCCACTGCTTGAGTGGCTGTCCCCTCCCCGTGGGCCCAGCACATGCCAGAGGTGAGCTTAGGTGTTGATGCGACATACTAAATGTCTGAACTCCGAATTTGAAAGGTGCGCAAAGGCGACGGAGCTGTCCTGGCCGGGCCTCTGAGCCTCTTCATTAATTAAATGGTGCGCGGGCAGCGGGCCCCGGCCGGGTCTCGAGACAGTTTAGTTTTCATTGGAAGTTTTATTTTGCTTTAGTTACCAAGCGAGCACAGAGCCACAGAAAATGTGCTGAACCAATCTGAAACAGGAGCACTTATCCTGCCAGAGCAGTCTTTCCCTCCTGCTTAAGGACTTCATTAGCTACACTAAAGAAGAACTTGAGCTAAAGGACCCAGCGTGTGAGCCTGTCAGGCACGGGACTCGGAGGGACGCACCTGGGTGGCACCGGGAGCCGAAACCTGGCACTGGCTGGAAATTTCTTAGCACAAGAGGCGTAGGTGAGGTGGAAAAAGGAAGACCACACCTCAAACGGTTTCGGCAAGGCCGGATCGTCCTGGCATTCCCCCTCCTAGGGCAAGGGCAGAAATGCAACTGTAGGGCATGAAGGCCCCACACTCGAAGTCGGTGAAACTGCGTCATCAGAGAAAAGCCGTGTGAGGCTGTTCATGTTTTAAAGCGGAATGCCCAAAAATGCCAGGGGTAGTGAAAGTGACATCAGACGCCCTTTGATCTTGTTGTATCAGTGTTGACCCGCATTCCTAGACACGGTGGCTGACCCTCCACAGTCACCTATTTGCTGCTGGTGAGCACAGATAGGCATGATGTGGCAACAATACCCTGTGGCCAGCGCCTATATGGCGTTTGCCTCGTCACTCTCCCCATTGGCTACGTCACAGTGAGTGTTACTATTAAATCAGTATATACTAGATTTCTGGGTGGGATGGCAAAGTGGTAGGTGGTGAGACGGGCCAGTGAGGGTCCCCCTCGTGCTGGGGGGGGCCCTCCATGTGCTTTGCAGGGGGGGCCCTCAAGTTTTGTTATGCCACTGTAGGTAACCACAGAGAATGCAAACATAAAAGTAGTTAAGTAAGTAAAGTTCAACAAAAACAATATAACGGTTCCTAGCATTGTTAGCAAGATTTGCGATATCCTCCTACTAATTCCTATTTCTAAATGCTATGCTAAACCTCAGATAAAATATTAGAGAGCAAAACCTGCCTTGCGAGGTTTGTATAATGAATTGCACAGCATAACATTGAATAGTTGAGCATGACATCAATGGGCCTAGTGCCACCAATCTGCTGTGCAGCTGCATTTATGGCTGCTCTTAGGTGGGATAGGTGGCATTTTGGGATGTCTGACTGGATGGGCATGCCACAATTTAGTCTAGAAAGGACAAACACAAACCTAGCATGGACCAAAGATTTGTGGACCTATGCATTGATGAGGCATTACATCCCATGTAGGAGTCTGATTTGAAATTGGGCACTTTGGATACAGCATTAATGTGAGATTCCAAGATGAGGTTCATGTTGAGGCTGAAGTTTATGGATTTGGTATCATTGACAATAGTGAGTTTATACTCCAGCAGATTAGCAACATTGACCCAAGCTTGAATTGAGGTGGTGTTCTTAGCAGGAGAGATGATTATGAATTCTGGTTTAAAGGGTTAAGCTTTAAGTGATGGTGAGAGATCCAAGACTGGAGGAAATTGAGAATGCTTGACAAGGCTCCAATATCTTCAAAAGAGGCAATTTGAGATACATATGTCTTTCTTCTACATAGAATTTGAAAGAGCTATTGGATTTCCTCAGGTTGATGCTACAGTGGTCCATGTACAGATTAGGAAAACGTATGGGAGAGCATAGATCCATGGAGGACTCCTTAAGGTAAGGGTGTGGTACTCAAAAAATAATTTCCGTTTTATCTGCTGGGAGCAATTGAATAGGTAGGATTCAAATCATCCCAGGATAGTGCCATTGACTTCCAACCATAATTCTCGATTTACAGGAGTGTGGCATGGTTGGCATTGTCAAACTCTATTGATAGGTCAAAAATGATGAGAAGCGATGAATTAAGAAAGACGGTGCACAGAGCACTACTATTGTAAACAGATCGTAGGTTTACTAACTAGAGTACGCTAGATGCAATGCAGAAGCATGTATATAATATATATTAATTTTAAAGCATGTCACATTTTTAAATACTCTTTTATGTAGAATCTTCAGCAGGGTCTGGGAAACCCACAAGAAAAAGTACCTCTAATCGTAACAGCACTAAACAATCCTGAAGCACCATCTATATCGAATGCAGCTGAAGTGAAGACCATGGTGAATATTTTAGGAAAAATCTCTAATGTATCATCAATTGGAAACAATTCATTTGATACTGCAGTCGTGACAGTAAGTGCAATATTATTTTTTGTGTTTTGATAATGTATGCTGTACACACAAATGATATGAGAATTGGTATGCTGAACAACATAAGATAGCAAATACTCAGAGGTGGTTCAAGGTATGTTGGAATAGAAATTGTAAGAAAAAGCAGATTTCACCATTACAGGGGTTGACTTTCCACTTTCCTACATGTCGACATCAAGCACCTACTGTTTTATATACTGTATTGGGTCAAGCACTTATACGCATACAAATAGACTAACTTAAAATTAGCTTGCCTCTCAGAACAGAACACGTAACCTCAGACAAAAAACAAATAATCCTATTAATCAACACTGCATTGAATACAACTGCCATTTTGTAGTGCATGCAAAACACCATGCTAAAATAGGCCCAGCGGGAAAGTTTTCTGTTATTTGCAATTGGGCACCCCCTACAAATAAGAGAATAACACTTTGAGATCAGGTAGGGCCGGTGCATCCTGGATTGCAGACAGGACTACGCAAGAGCCAGACCCTTCTGTGATACCAAAGTGGCATGAGCTCACAGAATGCAGGCTTATATGCCAGGTGCGCACTAGTGGCACTCTGTGTATTACAGCCCCAGGTGTCACATGCATAAGTAGACACTCATAAGTGGCCAGCTTACTTCAATTAAAGAGGTAGTCACCCTTGTGACTGGAGGTTAGCAAACCCCTTCACACTTTAAACAAACCTGCTAATGAACCAAATGAATCAAACATCATCATCTAGCCAGAAATACTCCTAAAACATATACATGTCACCCAGTATAGATGGTCTCTTCAATGTTAATGAATCAAAAAAGATTTACCTTCCTGGCATTGCCCAGGTATCTAAACGTGAATAATATCTTGATACATTGTTCTCAAGGCAAACCCTCTAACTATTGAAGTCGCCTGTTCCATAGTGACAAGATGATCCGTATTTCCTCACTGTGCAAATGCTGCAAGAAAATCTGGACAATGCTGCCAATAGGAAAGCTGCCGGGCATAAGGAGGTCTACCAAATGGAAAAATTGGGACACAGTAGCACAGAGAAGACGTCATGTATTTAGTGTTTCGAATTGAATAAGAACTTTAAGAAACTGCATTTAGTTATTTTTCAAGGAAATGCAAAATTATATTGTTACAGTCACCACAGTCAAAAAAATTAAGAGCCTAAGAGTTAAAAGGATTTTATCACATCGTCACAGTAATAGAACAATCTCCAACAACAGTTGCTCAGTAGTTTTTTAATCCAAGTGGTTTCTCTCTGGACATACATAAAATATTAGCCCAGAGAGAAACCACGTGGATAAAAAACGACACACCTTTTGTTAACTCAAAAAGTACTTACCCAATTATGAAGTTCTTGGTGTTAAAAAATATCTAAAATACCTGTAATTTTTCTTAGTTGGTCTCGAGTTTCTTCTTGAGTGTGTGTTTCATTTATTGGCTTTGTGTGTTCAACAAATGCTAAACACTACCCCCTGATTACCCTAAACTGCTCACACACACTATCACAAAAAAGAGCATTTGGAATTACAAATTTAAGCCCTGTAGGCAAATTAGGGTAGTGTGGACTGTCTATAAAGGTTACCTCATTTTGGTGCTCTACATAAAAAGCCGTCTTCCTACAAAAAGTCATAGTAATTTCGTACCTCTGTATTCCCACTCTTTCAATTTGCCTTCTTTTCGCCCTTATTTTTGCGTCACCACTTTCCCTTGTGTGGTTTCTACCGTTCATTACTTTGTGTTACTTGTTCTTACAATCCTTTCCAATCACAAATCTATTCCTTCATCCTGAAGTATCTACTGGACCTAAGGTAGACTTGGCCCATCACAGTACCACAGCAACTTGAATAATAACGATGAAGCACTCCCCCCACACTGGGTGATTCACTTGTAATACAAAAGAAACTTTGTATTCTTATCTTGTGGAGCAGTAGTTTTCGAGTAAAGCTGAATGTTATGGGGAAGGCACATACCCCAGACTCTAGAGCTGCTCACACTTTGCCTTGGTTTGAGATGTAAAGTACAAGAAATTCCTTCAGAGCACTGATAGATCCATTGGACTGTAACTGACTGACACATAGCTGTGTGAAAATGCTATTGTTTTCTAAATCAATGCAATAAAAATCAAAACATTTTGAAAGAAAACGTGTATCACCCTGATCAGCTTCAAAGAGACTCTCAATTTAAGTTATATTGACGTAATATCAGTATTTGGGTCTAGATAGAATCTTGAGATATGTTGAGTTACAAGATTTGTATACCACAGGTCAATCAGATTCTTAAACTGGTAGCACTTTTACTTCCAGACATTTGTGTCTGTGGTGCCCAATATAAGAAGTCAGGTTTTGTTGGAAACTGAGTTTGGCATGAGGTGGATTTCCATGGGGCGGGTTATTGCCATATCCTGTCCAAATCACTCTAAGAGTGAGGAGTTTTAGAATAGCTCAACAGCTGTATGGCAGTTGGTGTGTGTGCCATTTAACCCTCTGCCCGACCATGGTCAGTTGTGACAACTAGTCCCTCAGGAGGTCTTCATAGAACTTTTGTGTTCTTCTGTGTTGAAGGGGTGCCTGTGTGATTGTGTGTAGTTTTTGCCTGATTGCGTTTGGGGTACGACTCATTGCATTAATGACAATGTTGAGTTGAAGTTGATTCTAATGCCAGGATGTTGGATTGGTGATGTGTGGAATCCACAATAAGCATTTATATTTTTTGTTTTGGCTCGTTGAAATGAGTAAGGCTAGCTGGAGTTGTGATTTGAGCTGGTCAGACCCGTCCAGTCGATCTGTCTCACTAGGTGTGCCTTGTTTCCGTGGAGCCATGTCTAGATCTTATAACCATGGGTATCGCTTTGCAATATCATGTAGGATTCATAAGCTTCCTAAAATTATGTTTGCTTAGCATAGCCTTCCTGTTTGCTTTTTTCTTTAAAAAAAAAGGCTGTCACTATTAATGAATCCCCAACTCGATGATGAACTGGTTGTTCTTTCCATTTTTTCGATGGTCACTGCTGTGGGCTCTAAAGTGTACCTTATGCTATAGGGTTGTCGGTCATGTTATCCATTTAAAGAGTGGGGAAAGAAAAGGGGCTTCTGAGGGGAAGTGGAGGGTTAAGGTACCGAGATCCAATGGTATATGTCTGCAGTGCATGCATGAAATACAAATTATTTGATGTCATAGGGCATATATGTAGCTCTTTTCATATGATATATAAAAACATTGTTTAGGATCTGTTCCTTCATGCTGGTGCACATTCATCTAAACTTATATGCCACTTTGCGCCATAACTATTAAAAATGTTTTAAAGCATTTTTACTTTCATGATTACAAATGTCCACCATTAAATTGGTTACAAGTGTTAACTCAGTAACTACCTGTTTTTCAGAATTTCCTTTCACTTGCGAGTAACATCACTACTAGCCGCTTTGCATCATCATTGTCCAGGAACCAAGGAGCACAAGCATCCAGCATGCTGAAGACTGTGGAAACGTTCAGCCAGTTACTCAAATCGGATAACCAGTCCTTCGATATCACTGTGCCAAGTATTCAGGTTAAAGGCGAATCATATGAACCAGGGCTAAATCTGAGTGCTTATCAGAAGACATTTGACTTTAATCTCAGTGTTAGCATGTTCATTGATGAGAACACAATTGCCGATTTGACGACTCGAGGAAACTTCACAATCACAAGTGTGGCATATGCCTCGCTGGGCGACATTCTGCCCAAAAGCACAGGAAAATTTGAAGGCTCAACCTTAAACAGCATTGTCCAATCAACATCCATAAAATTCAACAACATAAATCATGACCTTGGTGAATTTGGTGTCATCAATATGACTTTCCACATCAACAATTCCAACAAAGACTCCATAACTCACTGTGTTTTCTGGGACTTCAACATGCCACCTGCTGGAGTCGGAGGATGGTCTGATGGCGGCTGTTCAGGGTGGTCTGATGAGAACACAACTTACTGCATTTGCAATCATTTGACGTCATTTGCTGTTCTGATGTCAATAAATCCCGAACCTTTGCCCCTGATTGACGAGATCACTTATGTTGGCCTGGCAGTTTCAATCATTTCACTTTGTATTTGTCTTTTCATGGAATGGATAGTCTGGAAGTATGTGGCCAGGAGTAACATTTCCTATTTCCGCCACACATCATTGGTCAACATCTCATTTTCTTTACTGTGTGCAGATGTCTGTTTCCTGGCAGCCTCCTTCCCTATTGTAAAGACAAGCAAGTTCATCTGCCTCTCCATCACTTTCCTGAGTCATTTCTTTTATTTATCTCTCTTCTTTTGGACCCTCTGCCAGAGCATGATGCTGTTACACCAGTTGGTTTTCATCTTCCATCATCTGAGGAAGAAAGTGTTCCTTTCACTCTCATTTGTCTTGGGTTATGTGTTCCCAGCAGCAATTGCTATTGGCACATTTTTCTATTTTTATCCCAAGAGTAGGTATACCCACCAGTCAATTTGTTGGTTGAACCCAGACAGTGGAGCTATCCTCACCTTTGCCATCCCAGCAGGTTCCATCATTGTCATCAATTTTCTTACTCTTATTGTGGTCATCTCCAAACTGACGAGGCCTTCCGTCTCAGACGCAAGTCAAGCGGAGGACAAAGAAACAGCCAAAAGTATTATGAAGGCTATTCTCGTCCTGACCCCAGTTTTTGGATTAACATGGGCCTTTGGTTTTGCTTTGCTGACGGATCTAGACCAGCTGACCAAGATGGTATTCACCTATGGGTTTGCAGGGATGAACGCTTTCCAGGTACTTTGTATTAGTAGTACAGATTATTTGAAGACGTGTGTATGTAAGATGAAGGAATGGCTGGCTAAAGGAATACATGAAAAAAACTAGTATAGAAATGGATGAATGGAAGAACAAATTAACAAGCAAATGTTTTAACAAACTAACACATGCTGTAATAACTAAAGAACCTTGTTTATGCTTAATATAATGCATGGAATTCCGCGATCCTTGTATGAAAACCCGTCTCTAATCTTGATAATAGGTGACTTGGGATGCACCCAGTCACTTATTATAAAGAAATGGTGTAGCTGCACACATACAATAACTTCATACAGTTGAGTTCTGTCTGTTTTCAGAGAAAGCAGCAGAAAGGAAAGGAAGGTCAGTAAAATAAAACGTTGCTTTTCTTTCTTCTGCTCTGTGTTTCACACTGTACAGTGACGAGCAGAAATTAGATATGTATGGCAACATGTTTTTTTGTTTGCACTCTTTAGGTAATTTTTTAAAAGTTAGAATTGTCTGCATAGTTCTACACATTACGAGTTACAGCGCCTTTTGTTTATATACAGCCTGATTCATGAAGCGAAATAGCGCCCGCAATGGCTGCGAAAACGCAATTGCGGGTGCAAAACACGGAATCGGCATTCAAGTACGAAATAGCGAAATCGCTAAAAAATAATAGCGAGCGGAATAGCGATTACGCTGTAAAAGTCGCAGACTCCGGGAAGTCGAGCATTAGCGATAATGAAATAGCGACCAACCACGGAATCTGCGAATTGAATAGCGAAACGCAATATTGTCTCAATCGGCATTCATGAAAGAAAAACATTAGCGAAAAAGCGCTAAATCGCACATTAGCGCGGCGCAATTTAAGGACAACTCAAAGCAGGTGGTAACCATAAAAGCCATGATTAACCAAAATTTGAAAAACTGTTAGCCAATCACCAACAGGTCCAGGCCTGACCAATCACACATAAGGACATTCAGCAGCAGCAATAGGCGTTCCACAATGCCTGGGATGTACATGGTGGTGAGGCGGCGAAGGCTACAGCGAGCAGCACGGAGGAGACGCATGAGGCAGGCAAGGATTTACCGGCAGCGGGTCACCTTGCTGGGGCAAACCAGAGAACAGATTTATGCTAAATACAGGCTGAATGGGGAAATGATCACCTGGCTGATACAAGAACTCGACCCCATCATGCAGCACCCAACAAGGCGAAACAATTCTGTGCCCACACATGTGCAGGTATTGTGCAGCCTGCACCTCCTGGCATCCGGCAGTTTCCAGGGCATAGTAGCCGCTGCTGGGGGGATATCCCAGCCCACCATGTCACGCTGCCTCCACACTTTTGTTGACGCCATGCTCAGCCAGCTCCACCGGCACATCACATTTCCCACGAGTCAACAGGATTTGGACCTCACAAAACTACAATTTTATAATGTTGCCCATTTTCCCCATGTCCTTGGCTGCATAGACTGTACCCACGTCGCCATCTGCCCACCAGCTGGCATGGAGTATATGTACCGCAACAGGAAGTCGTACCACTCCCTCAACATACAGATGGTCTGCAATGCCAAGACCATCATCACTGACATTGTGGCCCAGTACCCAGGGAGTACCCATGACTCCTTTATCTTCAGGCACAGCGGACTCCACACACGACTGATCAGGGGAGAGTTTGGGGAAGGACACCTACTTGGTAAGTACACTTTGTCGACAATGTCACATTGCTATGAAGTCACTGCGCTGCACAGGCAATCAACATCTGCTCCTCTCATTCAGGTGACAGTGGCTACGCCCTACGGGAATACCTCCTGACCCCTTACCTCAACCCTGCCACACCTCAGCAACGGCGCTACAATGTTGCGCACATCCGGACAAGGAACTGTATTGAAAGGACATTTGGCCTGCTCAAGAGCAGGTTCCGTATACTGCACAAGACAGGTGGGGCCATGTATTACAGTCCTGCAGCGTGCTGCCGCATTGTGGCTGTCTGTGCAATGCTTCATAACATTGCAACCAAGCGCCGGATACCAGTTGACATCTCAGGCAGTGAATCTGAGGGGGACGACCGGCCACCAGCACATGCGCACCATGCACGCGGGGAGAACCCAGCTGAAGGCCACAGACGTCGCAACCACATCACAGCTAACAATTTCTAGCCCACCCCCTTCCCCCACCCCACATATCACAATTGCATGCAAACTGTAATGATTACACAAGGCGTATGTGTGCACCAAAATAAATGTATTTGTTTGAATCACAAAAAAAAATGGGTCTTGGAAACAACTATTTACAAAATGCAGTATTCATGCATACTGCATGAGACGGTCCATGGCAGGCTTAAGTTCAGCCTGCGCCTGTGTCCCTGACACAATGTCATTGGCGCCTCCGGCGCACAATTTGCAGGCGCCTGGGAGGCTCTTCCTCATCCTGGGCAGCTGGAGCAGGCGTAGCCCTTGTGCTGCGCCTAGGTGGGGGGGCCTGCATGGCAGAGTGGCTGCTGACACTGGAGGCACCCTCACTAGCATCATCACCCCCCACAATTGCCGGTAGCACAGGTGCGTGCAGTGCGGTGACGGCGGTGGTCAAATGCTCCAGCACCCGGGTAATATCCTCGCAGCACTGGACCAGTTGGTGCTGCTGGGTCAAGGAGCGCCGCGCAAGCAGGGTGGTGGCATTTGCCGAGACATAATTGGAGCGGCTATAGGTGGACAGCCGGCTCAGCAACTGGTGGTGGCGCCTGCTTGCAACACTGCGGTGCTTCACCAGCGCTGCAGTGTTGTCTTCCATAGCCGCCGTCATGCGGTCCATGGCCGCCGTCATGCGGTCCATCCTCTCGCCGACTCCAGCCACATTGCGGCCTATCTTATGAAGCTGGAGCTGGATTGCTCCTTGCTGCTGGGACTGGCGCTGGTGTATGCGGAGCATGCGCCGCTCCACGCTCATGCAGGCATGGAGATGCCCATTGCCCCGCCTGCTGTTGGGCCGCTGTGTAGCGGATGTGGCTGGCCCAGATCTTATAGGACGTGCTGCAGGTGTTGTAGCAGCTGGTGTTGTAGGTGCGGCAGCCACTGGAGGCACATTGGTGGGGTGCCTGGCTCTGGCAGCCGGTGGGCCTGCAGGTGTTGCAGCAGCAGAGGCGGGGGGCCTGGCCTTGGCAGCCGGTGGGCCTGCAGGTGTTGCAGCAGCAGAGGCGGGGGGCCTGGCCTTGGCAGCCGGTGGGCCTGCAGGTGTTGCAGCAGCAGAGGCGGGGGGCCTGGCCTTGGCAGCCGGTGGGCCTGCAGGTGTTGCAGCAGCAGAGGCGGGGGGCCTGGCCTTGGCAGCCGGTGGGCCTGCAGGTGTTGCAGCAGCAGAGGCGGGGGGCCTGGCCTTGGCAGCCGGTGGGCCTGCAGGTGTTGTAGCAGCAGAGGCGGGGGGCCTGGCCTTGGCAGCCGGTGGGCCTGCAGGTGTTGCAGCAGCAGAGGCGGGGGGCCTGGCCTTGGCAGCCGGTGGGCCTGCAGGTGTTGCAGCAGCAGAGGCGGGGGGCCTGGCCTTGGCAGCCGGTGGGCCTGCAGGTGTTGTAGCAGCAGAGGCGGGGGGCCTGGCCTTGGCAGCCGGTGGGCCTGCAGGTGTTGTAGCAGCAGAGGCGGGGGGCCTGGCCTTGGCAGCCGGTGGGCCTGCAGGTGTTGTAGCTGCAGGGGCTGGTGGCTGTGTATCAGGTAGGGATTCCTCCTCCTGGGCCTCCTCATCGATCAGCAGCCTCTCACTGTCACTGCTGTCTCCCGCACCTGTGAGGGTAAGTGGATACTCATTAGGTGCATGTGACTGTCAGACGTGCAGATGTTACATGCATGCTGGGTGTCATTCCCTGGGTGGCTGTGTATTTGCACACTTTGGAACCTTTCTGGCCGCATTGTGGTACTACTACATTGTGGACATACTACGTCTCCCACAATGCTTCAGGGCACAACATAGGCATGACTAAGGGCCAATGAGTGAGCCTATTTGGTCAGGGGCGGTCATAGGGGACAGGGTCGCAGTCGCATGCCACTTACCTTGGGTGTCTTGGGTGGGGCGGGAGGAGTCCAGAGGGGTCACGCCAACACACGCCTCCCTCTCCAACGTGTCCTCTACCTGGTCCTCCAGGGGGGTGTTGGGTGGGACAGTCGGTCCACCACCTCCGGTGCCTGATGCCTCACCAAGGCGCTCCGCCACCCTCTCCTTGGCACGGCCTCGGAGGTCTACCACCGCTTTTTGAGCTCCTCCAGAGACCTGTCCGCAACGCCCACAGAGTTCACACTGGAGGCAATCCCAACCCAGATCCTCCTCTTCTCCTGCTCTGGGACCCTCCGGGAGTTGGCACCAAACAGCTGGTCGTGGTTGGCCACCACCCCTTCGATGAGGTTCTCCAGCTCCTGTTCGGAGAATTTCAGTTTGCGCTTGCGGGCAGCGCTGTTGCTGGGGCCTGGCTGGGGTTCCTCCGACATGGCGGTCGCAATTTCGGCGGGGTTGTGAGTCGCTAACGGCGGTTTAGCGGCAGCTTTCGGTCTTCAACACTCGACTGATAGCGTCACTGTGTTGTTTGGGGGTGGGATTTGGCTGCTTCCTGGTTGTGATGTCATCACGGTGCTCGTAATGCGTCTTCCCGTTTTCCAGATCCCGCGAGATTGCGACTCGCATTCCCGATCCCACGGGATTGCGAGTCGCTATCCCGTGCGATCGGGATTGCGAGTCGCTATCCCGTGCGATCGGGATTGCGAGTCGCTATCCCGATCGCAGGTAGCCGGAAATAGCGATTTTTCTGCGTTTTTTGTCGGTCGCTAACGGCTTTAGCGCCCGCGTGCGAGTCGCTATTTTTTCCCCGAAAAGTACATGAATGCCGTTTTGCGTTTCCTCAATAGCGAGTCGCTATTAATCGCTATTAGGGACACGCAAAACGGCCCGTACATGAATCAGGCTGTAAGTGAGTTGTATGAAACTGATTCTAATATTTTTTTTAACAAATTTCTAACAGACTTTTAATCTGTTTAATTTTTCAATAGAGATTCTATTTGTATTCTAAATGTTTGCAAACATGCTCTCGCTTTCATATGAAAGAGCTACACAAAATGATTTAAGCTGTTTGAGGTAAAGGTGAAGTTGTGACCATGTATTGTAAGGAATAAAGTAACCTGGGGTACATGATAAGGATAGTGCAAGTCACCTCGGTATTCCATAACTTTATAGAGGAACTGGGGCTTCAGGTTTGTTCCTCTAGGTCAGGGCTCTTCAAACTAGGGGTGGGCCCCACTAGAGGGGTCTCAGGTGATCCCAGGGGTGCTCCAGGCTCTGACCACCAAAGGAAGAATTATGCTTTGTAATGGCCCATCACTAACATCTTTTGTAATTTATATCCTAGCTGAGAGTATGTGTCAAAAGGGAAGGGACTCCAAAAATTCTTCCAAACCCTCGCCACACAACGTGGATACTTTTAATACATACAATTTAATTCTGAGGGGGGCCCGATGATTTTTTTTCCAGTGGGGAGGGGGGCTTAAAAAGTTTGAAGACCACTGCTCTAGATGGTCATGGAACTCCTTGGTGATTTGCAATATCATTATAATGTATGGCTGGGGTACTTTACCCCATATATTAGTTAATTAAGAAGTTCTCTGCTTTATATTCATGTATGTTCTCTTTTCAAGGGATTCTTCATATTGTTGACCACATGTTTCACAGAAAAAAAGGTAAAACGTTTATCTAGTGTTTAACTCAATAACCATATTGTAAATGTGCATGTGTATACAGATTCCCAATGGCTCACGTCAATCCTAGAGGTATTGTATGGCGCAACTATTGCCTGAGTGCTTACTACAGAAAAAGTCGAGTTTAAAGTGACGATAGCACCAACGTAATAGCAAAAAAGATGCGATTAGAGTAATATTTATCAAAGTGATTTTTTTCATTCAATATGTCTACCTTATAAACATAGGTCATTTTCACTATATATAAATCTGCAAGTAGTTGCAAAAAGTACATTGGAGATACAGATTTTTAAAATAAATATTCCTCTAGTGTAATAAATGGGTGTTTTAGTCAAAGTATAAACACATGACGCTCAAAATGAATTCATGAAGGTGGGTCCTCTTTCTCCTACTCATGGTGGTACACAAATTCCAAAAACTATTACAGTCCTTTTTCATAGCAATTAGTAAATGTTATGTTTTTTCGCAAATAATTTTATGTTTTTGCTCGCAGAGAATTTTCTTTAATACAAACAGGGTTTCCTAATGCTTCTCCATTACAAAGCTGGTGCCTAGCATCAGCACAGACCAAGAGAATGCTACCACGCACATCATGTCTACCAAGAAAAAGGCCAAGCACAGAGCCTTGCTTCAGCACTGGCACGCAGAAACAATTCCCACTTCACAAAAGTGAAATGGACATGCAAATGAGCTGAAACGGATAACAATAGTTTCTATTAAATGCAGTACTTAATTTGTAAAAACCCTCATCTTGAGGCCTCCGTAGTTTGCACCCCACATTGCCACTGTACTTACACAACTACTAACCATCACACTGCTGCAAGTGTGACAATTCAGAATGTTGGAGGCCGCCAAAGCTTTAAAATGACTAGGGTGGCAGGTATTAGCTGTTTTAATGTGTATTGCTTCAGTTACTTAAAGGTAATTGCATCTCTCCGAGTACGTTTTCACCCTAATTAATTACTTAATGAGGCCGCCATGCCTCACAGACACATCCAGATCCCTTCCTAAAAAGTTGAACAGCCCCTCCCTCTCCCAACAACCTCCTGTTTGAGTTGATGCAAGCTCACACCTAGTACAGTTGGACTGGTCTCAACATGGCGGAAGGGAAGGGTTAAATAATTAGGCGGAAAACGTACTCGAAGTAATGCAATTACCAGTAAGTAATTGAAGCATTACCTCCTCGTTATGTTTTCCCCCCTAATTAATCACTTAATGAGACATAGCAAGCAATAACATCAACCAGAAGAACTGATTATTTATGCACCACTCAATTTATTAAATACTGGAATTAAACCTCCTATTAATTCATAGAAGACAGCACTTTTGACCCCAAGATCTCCTCAAGGCCAATTTCATGCATAATTCTGTAGAGCTGTACACATGTAGAAGGCGTGACCCATGTTGCAGTCCTACAAATCTCAACCAAAGATGCTACCTGAGCCTCTGCAAAGGAAGTAGACATGGCTCTAGCGGGTCTACCTTCCATCCCAACTGGACACGAACTACCAATCTCTCTATATGCCAATGCAATCAGAGACCTGATCCACCAACTCAGAGTCTGGGTGTAGGTTTAGAACCCTTCCTAGCAGGTCCAAAATTCACAAACAAAGAAGAATGAATCGAAATCAGAAACTCTGTCCAAATAAAGCCGCATAGCCCGCTTGACATCTAAGTAATGTAGCTTCACCTCGGGGGAGTAAGGATTAGGATAAAACACTGGTAAAAATACCTCCTGCTTCCTGTGAAATACTGAATTTACCTTAGGGATGAAAGAAGGACCATAATGTAACATGACCCTATCCTTGAATACCCTAAAGAAAGGATGCCTTACTGATAAGGAACCCAATTCGTCCAACCTTCTCCCTGAAGTAACTGCATCCAGGAAGAAAGTTTTCAAGGTAAGCGATCTCAAATCCACCTTCTCAAGAGGTTCAAAAGGAGACTTCTGCAACACCTCCAGGACTAAAGAAAGATCCCAAGATGGGCATACCAGTCCTGCCAGAGGCTTGAGATTAAGAAACCCCTTAAAAAGCCTCGGGACAAGCACATCTGCATCTTGTAATTTACTCCAAGATGTCCGGAAAGCCTTAATGACTGCCCATTGAATCTTAAGAGTGGAAACCTTTAACCTTAGAGCAAAACTATCCTGCAGAAAATCCAGCACCTTCACCAGTTCAACTGACTGTGGGACTAAATGCTTAGTTGTGAACCATTTCTGGAAATTGGCCCAGTGTCTACATTCGGAAGAAAGAGTGGAGGCTCTCCTAGAAGCCTGAATGGAGGAAGCCACCTTCTTAGAGACCCCCTTTACCTGTAAGCCAGCCCTTTCAACCACCAAGCCGTCAGCCTGAGGGTTCTCAATGGTTTGACCTCAAGGCAGGGAAATGCTAAGGGGGGTGGAACTACTGGAAGAAGGAACCAGTCGCTGATCTTCATCGACATTATCAGATGGTAACAAGCAGAGCGGTGCTATGCTGGAGCTACCAGTATCACCACTGAATCCTCTTGCTTCAAACTGATTAGAAACTGCAGAGGAAGAGGAAAAGGCGGGAAAGCATAAAGGATCCCCTTTGGCAAAGGACAAGATAGGACATCCACTGCCCAAGCCACCTCCTCCCTGTCCCTTGAACAGAACAGGGGAAGAAGGGTATGAGCTGATGCAAACAAATCTTCTACTCGGGTCCCCCACTCCTGACAAATCCTGTGAAAGGCCTACTTGGTCAGACAAAAGTCCTAAAAAGGAAGTACTTTTCTTGCTCAATTTGTCCGCTCTGACATTCAGTGTCCCCTGAATGTAAATCGCTCTTAGCTCCAGTACATTGTCCTGAGCCCAAAGATCTGATGGGAGATCCTCAACAATACAGGAGATCTTGTGTCCCCCTGTTTGTTCAGAGAGGGTACACAGACATAATATCGACTCCAAAATATCGTTTGGAGAAAATATCGACTCCAAAATATCGTTTGGAGAAAATATCGACAGGACAGAATATCGACAGCCAAAATATCGTTTTTAAGGTAAGTGAAGTAATATCGTTTTTAAGGTAAGTGAAGTAATATCGTTTTTATTTTTAGGGTTCAGGGTCAGTTTTGGGTTTTTGGGTAAAGGGGTATTTTTAGGGTTCAGGGTCAGTTTTGGGTTTTTGGGTAAAGGGGTATTTTTAGGGTTCAGGGTCAGTTTTTGGGCAAAGGGGTATTTTTAGGGTTCAGGGTCAGTTTTCAGTTTTTGGGTAAAGGGGTATTTTTAGGGTTCAGGGTCAGTTTTCAGTTTTTGGGTAAAGGGGTATTTTTAGGGTTCAGGGTCAGTTTTCAGTTTTTGGGTAAAGGGGTATTTTTAGGGTTCAGGGTCAATTTTCAGTTTTTGGGTATTATTTTATTATATTTTATTACTATATATATATGTTTAATAAATATGAAAAAAAATATTTATTTAATTTTCATTAATTATTTAATTATTATAAGTTAATTTAAGTAATTTTAAGTATATTTTAGTAATTAATTATTAATATTAATTTAATTTAACACTGTTTTTAGTAAATACGATATTTTTTACAACTATATTTTTGTAAACGATATTTTTAACTCGATATTTTTGTACTTACCTGTTCGTAGATAGAAACTCGATATTTTGACTGTCGATATTTTCTCAACGATATTTTTGATGGTCGATATTCTGTCCGTCGATATTCTTTCAGTGATCCTTCAGAGAGGACTTGGCTGTGTTGTTGTCTGTCCATCCCAGTTCACTCTTGCCCTTCAACATGGGAGCACATGCCAACAGAGCCAGATAAATCACCTCCAGCTCCCTCCAGTTGGAGGACCTCACCTGCTGCACCCTTGACCAAAGACCCTGCACCTGCCGTGCACCAATCAAAGCCCTCCAACCTGTTGATCTGGCATCAGTTGTCAAGATGATTGGTGTCTGGGACATTAAGTTGAACTCTTTCCTGATGTGTGCAGACTCCATCCACCAAGAAAGCTCCTCTCTCATCACCGTTGTCATCGGAATCCTCATAGACAAATCCTAAGATCCCGGGGACCAATGACCCAGAATGTGTCTCACCACATTGTTTAGATTGACCCTGGCCCAAGGCACCAGAAAAATGGTCACTGTAAGTTCTCCCTGCACCTGCATCCAGTCTGCTGCAGTGGGATTGGCCTGCCTCATCAATTTCAACAAATGAGAGTGAATCTTGTTGATCCTCTTCTCTGTCAGCGAAACCACTCCTGTGCTGGTTAAAAACCTTGCACCAATGAAAGTCTGGTCCTGAACAGGCGTCAGATGGGACTTCTTCTGATTCACCAGAAACCCATGATGTTCCAGAACCAAAAGAGTTCTCGTGACATGCCACAGAGGTTTTCAGGGAGGATGAGAGTACCAGGCAGTCGTCGAGATACGGCAGGAATGCAATGCCCTCTTGATGTAGAACTGCCATCAGAGGAGCTAGGACTTTGGTGAAGGCCCATGGTGCTGATTTGAGAGCGAATGGCAGCACCTGAAATCGAAAGTGCAAGGGACCCACAGAGAACCGCAGAAATCACTGGTGACGTCTGTAAACGGAGACCTGAATGTAGGCATCCTGAAGATTGATGGTGGCCAGAAAGTCGCCTTTTGATACCAAAGAAATAACTTGCTGCAAGGATAGCATTTTGAAATGATAACTGGTGTGTACTCTCCGTTTGCCTTCTGCACCAGGAACAGAATAGAGTAAACTCCTTTGCCCCTTTCCGGTGCCGTAACCTCGATAATTGCGGTTTTCTTCAAAAGAGCGAGAATGCCGGATCACAACGCCTCTCTCTTTACAGGATCCCTTGGAATATAAGTATGGAGAGTTACTGAATCTGGAGGTGTTTGAAAGAACTCGATCATATAGCCTCTCCGAAGTTGACTGAGTACTCATCTCTGATGGACTCCTGCCAAACACTGGCAAAGTCCAACAACCTCCCTCCAACTGGGCCATAACCCACCAGAAGAGGGGACTAGGCAGGAATGATTCTTGCTTGTTCCTGCCTGTTTACCAGAGTCCTGGGACTTGGAGGATTTCCTAGACTGAAATGGCCATCTTCTGGAAGAATAACCCTTTGCATCCTTCCTAGAAAAATCATTTTGGTACCTATTCCAAGACATATAGGACCCAGAGGCAGCCCCCTTATAGGGAACAGTGGGCTTCCTATCTTTGAAAGACTTTGTTATAGTTGCATCCAGTTGGTCTCCAAACAACATCTTCCCTTCAAAAGGAATTTTCAGGAGAGAAGCTTTTTCTGCATAATCTGTCTTTCAGCCCTGCATCCACAAATGGGGGCATGGCAGGATGGATGCACAAGAAGCCACTGCTGAGGATCTAACAATATCTGAAGAAGCATCAGCTAACATCTTTGCCTCCTGTTCCTTTTGCAGCAGTAAATCGGAGCAGTCTAAATTCTCCTGGATAGCAACAGAAAGAGGCTCAAAGTCCATTACGAAAGACTGTGCTGTGTACAGCAGCCTCATAAGTAGCTGCCTTCATGGACACAGAACTGGCGGCAAAAGACTTCTTAGTAGCACCATCAATCTTACGATCCACAGCATCTGCAGGAGAGCAATCCTCTGGGTTAATCACTGTCCTGACAATGAAAGGCGCTAAAATAGATGCCACCTTAATGTTGGGCAGAAAAACCTCCTCCCGTTCAGTTAGGGCATACTTCTTTTGGAGAAACCTTGGAATACCTAATTGATCCACCTCCTTCCTAATCCTGAAGATTAAGTCATTTATCCTCTTAGGAGGAGGGAGAGACAAAAGTAAAGGCTTGGCATACTGAGGGGAGAGACCCTCTTCATCTGGCTGGGCTGAAGGCTCCTCAAAGCCCAGGTAATGTCTAACATGATCCAAAATCTGGACCAAATCCTCTCTGGAAATGTACTTCCCATAAACTGGAATATTAGTACCTCCAACTCTGAATCTGAGGAAGAATCCTGCATCTTTCCCTTTATTCTGAAAAACGCTCTTTCTTTTCCTTCTTCTTAGGCTTGGCAGTCAAATAAGCAGGACTGCAGGGGACTGTTCCTTGGGCTTCTTAGAACTCTGAGCCCCAGGCAGGCTCCTCTCAGAGTCAGAAGAGGAGGAAACCATCTGCCTTTCTGCTCACACTTCTTGCTCTCCATGGCAGAAAAACACACCGTGCAGCATGTAAGAAAATCCACAAATGACAGAACTAGGGCTCCTTAAATCCCCTGTTCTGCCAACCATAATGCAGTAATTAAAACATTAGCTTACAAATGCACACACAGCCATGACCAATAAACAGGGGACTACAGCAGCCCTACAAAAAGCAGCCTAAATGAACTCAGCTGTGTCCACAAGAGAACACATTTACCATGAACCCTGCAACCCTTCAGGTGCAAAACATTAATTGGCAGGCTACTCCCCCAGTGCTCAGCAGCTCGGGAGACACATGCCCCTACCATTCAGTCGTCCTGTGCGCCTCTGAACAGCAACCAGCCTGACCTCTTGAGGTGCATAGATGCATGCCACTAATCACTGCTGCAAATTATTCCTGGGGCCAAGCATTGCCGGTAAACTTCTTCCTCTGTGGGTATATTGAGGCTGGACCACACAGAGAGGCTCCTGCGCCTCCCCATCAAGCACCCTGCAGCCCGAGGGGAGCTTGTCCCACATATTTTCCAGAAACAGCCCGGGTGCTGCCAGAGACAGGAAGAATGTACCAAAACCGCTCTGCTGGCTTTCCACATTCAGAAAAGGTCTGATTAAAAAGCCAGCCTGACTTCTTGTAAAAAACAACGCTTTAGCCACAACGAGGTCACAACTTCCTGGGTGTCTTCAAAACACAAACAAAACAGGAGGCCATGTAGGGGGATGGGCTTTTCCACTTTTTTGGAAGGGAACTGGATGTGTCTGTGAGGCGCGGCTTCATTAAGCAATTTATTTTTAGGTGAAAACGTAACAAGGAGGTAATGAATTAACAAACAACTGCTTTTCTGCTCAACTTTAAATTAAAAAAGAGCACCACCATGTGGCAGCTGTCATAAATGCTGGTTTTAGCAATTAAGTGCCGGTGCTGAGCACCGGAGACCACTAGATCAAATAAAGCACTATTTAAATGGTACTTCTAGCTGCACTATGAACTTCACTCACAGACGCAAAACAGAACTTTGCCCCTGCTTCTGACTTAATAGCGCTGTCTAGAGGGCACATGCATACTAGGTTATACTACACTTTCGTGCAGCCACTGCGGACACTTCTGTTCGAGAACAGAAAGCTGTTGTTGATGCTTCCGAGCTATGATGTTCAGCGCTCATGCACAATGCACCACTCCCAGAGTTAGTGCGTTTGCTACAAACAACACAATCTAATTGAGGACTGTCACTCCTCTCTCTCCTGCACTAGTACGCGCTGTCCAAGACATTGCATATGGACCAGGCACACGTCCACTAACATTGCTCTACTCACAAATAGTTTAATAATAATAAGGTGAGACGGTCAATGCTTTATCTACCATATTTGTATATACAAATCAGTGCCAATGTATGAAGAAGTGGGTCTAAGTACTAAATAAGATGGCAAATACCATTTAATTCTCTGATCTACATATTAACTAGAACTCTGGCTCTGGCTGACAAATTAAAAAGTCAGCTTCCTGACAACTGAAAGTTAATACTGCAGACTTTTTGCATGTAAGTGGCATGGTCATTACTGCTCTTATTTTCATATTAGAGACTGTGAGGAGGTGAAGGAGGCCTTATCCTCTCATCACACCCACCTCTGAAATATTAAGGCACCGTTTGCACCTCATAACTGAATGTGCCATCACTCTTAGATTTCAGATTAACCATGGCCAGTGCTGTATGACTGCACACAGTTGTACCTTCTAGCATTACTCTAATATTATCAACTCTTGCAAACTTCCTTACCTGAGGAATCAGTCTTAGGCAGACAGAGAACATAGGGCTGAAAACATGTAATTCTGGCCCATGATTGCAAATATGAGAGTACCGTTTTGATATATCAACCGACGCATTTTTAGCAAGTCTTTGTTTGAGAGATTGAGTGCTGGCTCTGCCTTTTAACTTGGTTTATTTAGAATATTAGATCTCACCTGTCTCACTTTCAATACATGGTACTGGTATATCAAGCTACACAATGCCCTGTGTTATGGAGTACGTATTCCTCATTATCATCTCTGTGGCAAGCAGCAACTATTTCTCAGAATCTTAAATTAAACTAAATGTATAGTAAAAAGAGAGAATCAAATGTGCTACGTATGCTAAGCCATCTAGTGCAAATATATATATATTGTGATCACGACTAGAATATCTAAAATGCCAGAGGTAGCTAAATCCTAAATACTATTCAAGGACTTTAGTATTGACAAATATTTTATTTTTAGGTCAGAGATGCCTTCTGCAAGCGAGTGAGCGGAACAGTAAGTAAAAGGAATTATGTTTTCTAGAAAATATATATATATATTATGTGATCAAGGAAGCTGTGTCCACCAAAATGCGTTGTCCTACAGGTGTTTTTGCCTATATAAACAATTCTCCCATATTCCGTGTTGCCGGTGCCTCTTTAGGGATTGAGGAAGAGCGGGTTTGAATGGAATATATATATATATGTGTGTGTGTGTGTGTATATATATATATATATATATATATATATATATATTACCTACTGGCGATAGCCAGTAGGTATATATAGTTAGGATTGTTTTCCACAGGGAAATCGCAACATTCTATTGGGAATAACTTTGGCGCCGGTTGAGGAATCTTCCTGAAATTTTCCTTAACTTTGCCTCGCGGCGCTCCGGTCCTACTCTGAAATTTTGGGGGGGATTCATCAAGCGGGGGCCGAGATAAAAGGGGGGTCCCAAAACGTGTTTTCCCCATGTTAATTTCCATAGGGCGGTTGGACTCACTTTTAGCCCGAACGGCTGAATGGTTTTCCACCAAACTTGGCATAATTGTAGGGACTGGTAGGCCGATGTGCCTTTGCTATGTTTTAAGATATGTGCTCCAGTGGTTTTTACGAAAATTAACTTTGAAAAACTATATATTGGGCTACATTGGGCTATATATATGTTAGAGCCCAAATGTAGCCCAATGTAGCCCAAAGATGGCCACCAGAGACAAAAAAAACCAAATGTAGCCCAAATATCAGCCAGATGTAGCCCAACTATAGCCCAATGACAGAATGTCCAAGAGTGTTCTAAAGAACAACTAGAGCGCTAACAGTCTTACTTATGACAAAAGTATGGCACACCTGAAGTCATCTTGATTGGAATAAAGTGTTAACACTTAAAACATTTAATTTGCAAAGGAACACAATGAGGGGGTTCATTTTGCCATAGAAATTATGATTAGTGCTGAAGAAAGAAAAATGAGGGCACATTTTGAGTGACTTCTCAAATCCTCTTATATTTCATTAAAAAAATTGTGATATGCAGTCTCCCAAGATGGCCACCAGAGACAAAAGAGCCTGTGCTTAAAAACTCTGTTAGCAAAGCAGGCATTTGAGATTTAGAAAACGTTTTAATATATAAAAACGTTATCCGCTAATAGAATTAGCATTTAAAAAACCTTGCGAATTCAATGAAAAAACCATAGGTTTCAGGCCTTATATAGTTAGGAATTAGCATTTAAAAAACCTTGCGAATTCACTGAAAAAACCATAGGTTTCAGGCCTTATATAGTTAGGAATTAGCATTTAAAAAACCTTTGAAATTCACTGAAAAAACCATAGGTTTCAGGCCTTATATAGTTAGGAATTAGCATTTAAAAAACCTTGCAAATTCACTGAAAAAACCATAGGTTTCAGGCCTTATATAGTTAGGAATTAGCATTTAAAAAACCTTTGAAAATCACTGAAAAAACCATAGGTTTCAGGAGTTATATAGTTAGGAATTAGCTTTTAAAAAACCTTTGATTCACTCAAAAAACTATAAGTTTTAGTGGTGTTATAGTTAGCTGGACATTTTACTCATACAAAACCATTGAAATTGCTCCTATATAGTTAGTTGTACTAACTATATTTCGCGCACCCGCAATCCACTGCTGATGATGTCACATATTAGATCATTCATGACATGGTCAGTGACATCACTGATGACATCTCAAATGACATCACTGATGACATCACTGATGACATCATCCAGTGAATGTGGTTTGCTTCGTTATTTAAATATGCATTATATATATAGCAATTTGCATTGAAGAATAAGTGGATATATATAAATAAATATTTGGATGGTCGCCAAACCCGCAGACCACATCTCCCAGAATGCATCTACATGGGATAGAGACTGCTCCGTGGAACATGTTAGTCTGTCTTCCATGTCGAGCTGCCACAACCAATGGACATCAACCTACCTGGTTAAATACATTAACTGGTTGGAGGGCGTTTTCTTTAAGCAAGCTGAGGAAGGCATCGCCGAAACGCGTCCCTGCAATAAAGAATCTTTGAAAGGGGTTCCCGTGAGTGCAGTGTTTCTTCATTGGAACAGGAGCGTGATTATTGTCTGTGGACCCACTTCCACATTTGCTGCACCCGTCCTCAAGAGTGCTTACCGCAGAAGTGGACTTGGAGCGTAATGTTTGTGGCGGTGGCACCACCAGCGGAGTAGCGAGGCACTACCGCCGAAAAAGTCGACAGCCATACTGGCTGGGGGAACGTCGTCCATATGACCGACTCCCGTGGATGGTGCTGAGTGGCTCTGAAGGTGGACGAGGGGGCCCCCGGAGAGGGGCTCATCAACAACGCTCTCTGGTTTGTGGCATTGGTCTGTTAGGGTGCCTGTATATAACAGGATGCATAACATTGGTATGAACACTCGCCAAACCCGCCGACCACATCTCCCAGAATGCATCTACATGGGATAGAGACTGCTCCGTGGAACATGTTAGTCTGTCTTCCATGTCGAGCTGCCACAACCAATGGACATCAACCTACCTGGTTAAATACATTAACTGGTTGGAGGGCGTTTTCTTTAAGCAAGCTGAGGAAGGCATCGCCGAAACGTGTCCTTGCAATAAAGAATCTTTGAAAGGGGTTCCCGTGAGTGCAGTGTTTCTTCATTGGAACAGGAGCGTGAATATTGTCTGTGGACCCACTTCCACATTTGCTGCACCCGTCCTCAAGAGTGCTTACCGCAGAAGTGGACTTGGAGCGTAATGTTTGTGGCGGTGGCACCACCAGCGGAGTAGCGAGGCACTACCGCCGAAAAAGTCGACAGCCATACTGGCTGGGGGAACGTCGTCCATATGACCGACTCCCGTGGATGGTGCTGAGTGGCTCTGAAGGTGGACGAGGGGGCCCCCGGAGAGGGGCTCATCAACAACGCTCTCTGGTTTGTGGCATTGGTCTGTTAGGGTGCCTGTATATAACAGGATGCATAACATTGGTATGAACACTCGCCAAACCCGCAGACCACATCTCCCAGAATGCATCTACATGGGATAGAGACTGCTCCGTGGAACATGTTAGTCTGTCTTCCATGTCGAGCTGCCACAACCAATGGACATCAACCTACCTGGTTAAATACATTAACTGGTTGGAGGGCGTTTTCTTTAAGCAAGCTGAGGAAGGCATCGCCGAAACGCGTCCTTGCAATAAAGAATCTTTGAAAGGGGTTCCCGTGAGTGCAGTGTTTCTTCATTGGAACAGGAGCGTGAATATATATATATGTGCGTGTGTATATATATGTGTGTGTATATATATATATGACCTACTGGCGGTCACCAGTAGGTAGTTATAGTTAGGACCTGGGGGCATATTACCAATGGTGGCGATAGGCAATTATCGCTGGTTTAGCGGCCGTTTACGGCCGCTAAGCGGCGATAATTCTATTGCTCTATTAGCAAGCTGTCGCTAACTGATGTTAGCGACAGCTTTTAGGCGATAGCGAGCGGTTTGGGGCCCGCTTTGCATGTCAGCGATATTTATCGCTAATGACATGCAAAGTGGGCGTACCCAACCTGTTAGCGACTGAAAGCAGGCACTAACGTCGCTATCGCCTATTAGCAAGGCAGGCGTAGCGATGGAAATATTCCCGCTATCGCCAAAAACTAACGCCTGCTCAGACCAGTTCTTAGCCATGTTATCCAATGGGAGGTGGATAACATGGCTAAGAGCATTTAGTCGCTAATGTGTTAATATCGCTGTATTCTCAGCGATATTCACGCATTTCGCCGCTATCGCTGGATATTTTAGCACAATGGAGAAAAACGTTGCTAATAGCATGTTTTCTCCGCTAACATTTCCAGCGATAAAAAAATCGTCGCTAAGCCTATTTAGCGATAAATATCGCTACATGTTGGTAATATGCCCCCTAGTTTCCATAGGAAAAGTGTTTTTTGTTTTCTCAATATCTTTGGCGCCAATTGACGATTCTTCGCGAAATTTTCAAAACTAGTGGCCCGCTCCTGTCAGCTCTTGGTTTAAAAGTTTCGGGATGACTCAACAAGCGGGGGCTGAGAAAAAAGGGGGGTCCCAAAATGTCTGTGTGCCATTTGGTTGTAATCTGGTGAAGATGGTACCTTACTGATGTAGTCAGCCAGCTATTTCTTGCTGGCATGAGAAATTCAGCACCTAAATTATTCATAAGAAAAAAAGTGATAATTCTGGTCCAGATGTACAAAGAAACAATTTGCAAAAAGTGGTTTCAAATTGCATACTGACATTTTGCAAATGCATTTTGATTTTGTGAAGCAACCTATCTACTATTAGGTCCATTCACTAAATCCCCATTCATGATGGGTTGCAATTCGACCTACCTCATCAATATTCCTGATGTAGGTTGCAAATTGCTACCCACTTAGATTGGATACCATGCAGGGACGTTGTCCTGCTGAGGTCAGCAGATCACCATATCTGTGATTGCATTACAATAAGGTAAATTTTTGATTAAATTCTGCCTGTTTTCCTTAAAAAAAACAGGTCAATACTTAAGAGAAAAAGTTGTTTTATAAAAAGCTTTTTTAAGGGCTAGCAGTCTCCGGAGCCTCTCTCCAGTCTCAAACAAACCCCTATCCTTTGAAAATGGGTTACCACTTCCTTTGAGGTGTCTGTAACATATCAATGGTTCGGGATCAAAATTGCAGTTGTAAACCATTGATACGTAGCACTGTGAATCGCAATTTAGAAGAGATGCAATTTGGAAGCCTGTTCAATGATGTGGTAACCTGTTAACAACTCTAAAAATGGGTTAAGTATGTTTAAAAAAGCTTTTCATATATTTGAAAACAACAAGGGAACCCAAAAGAGTCAGCCAGGGACCTTGGGAGCAATTACTTTTAAACAACAGTGGTCCCTTGGAAGGAAGTGAGTAGAGAACAATAAATATAGACTCAATCGTAACTATATTTGTTTTGACCTATCCAGCCGGACAGATGTCTGATATTTACTTATAAACAATTACGGAGGTATTTTACAGTAATACACAAGGTGGGGCACAAGCCTGTACCCTATTTATCACATAGATACATACAAACAAAAGCTAGACAGGGAACAGGGGGCTTTTAGGCAAAAGCTTAAAGTTTGTTGCACTGAGAATTTAGACGATGTCAAGGTACAACAAGAGGTAATCACAACACCTTTACACTTTTAGTACACACAAAATTTGACTTGTATAAGGTGTTTCCAGAGTGTCGACGGCGTTTCGATCCACTTTAATAGATATGCGGATCATCATCAGGACATAATTACTATGCCTAAAGGTATGAAGCCTCAATTGCCAATCAATATGGCGGTAGTAGTGAGCTGTTACACAGGTTGTGTGAAGTCCAGATGAACAGGGCCACTCCACTCAGTATTAGCGAGTGGTATGTGGGACCCTACAGGGAATTTAGAACGATAAGGTGAAAAGTGAAAGACGGGATGTCTTAGTGCGACACGCGCTGAATTAATGCTCACCTAATATTGTCAAGGGATTTACGGCAGACCGGGAGCTAAAATCGATGTTCCTGGGCAGCGCCAATGCGGGTGTAGTGAGAGGATGTAGACGGGACAGTCGGTGGCACAGTGGCCGGAGGTGACGACTGGATTCTGCACGATCGCAGGATATGTGATGTATCTATGTGATAAGTAGGGTACAGGCCTGTGCCTCACCTTGTGTATTACTGTAAAATACCTCCGTAATTGTTTATAAGTAAATATCAGACCTCCGTCCGGCTGAATATGTCAAAACAAATATAGTTATGATTGAGTCTATATTTATTGTTCTCTACTCCCTTCCTTCCAAGGGACCACTGTTGTTTAAAAGTAAAAAAGCTTTTCAGCAGTCGTAAACCTTGAGAGTGTGCAACCCCTAAACGGCTTCATACATCTGGCCTAATATTCTAATATTTAAACAACACTTTAACCAAGGCACTTTACATAGAACATATTTATGTAAATTTATTATTTCACAATTGAAAATCATACCTAATTACTAGTCTCAGAAGGATTAAAGGCTTATTTGACCGCTCAGAGGACTGAGCCATTGACCGACTGGTCCCATAAAGGCCTCATATGAGCGATTAAATCACTGAGCTATTGTACTAGCTGTAAAAGATTTACTAAGATTTATGTAATCCAACTTTGAGCGAAATGGCATGCACAATTAAAACTTAGATAATGAACAATATACCCCAGCTGAGAGAAAGAAGATCCACAGGCTTTTGATCTTGAAATATGCCTACTCACAACCATGTTGGTAAATTGGAAGTGCACAGTAACCAACGATCTTACAGGACAACACTGCCATAGTTGACACAGTCTAAGTACAAGGCCTCCTTACTCCCACTGTGAACCACAAGGGAGAGATAATCCACTACACATGAAACATTCACACAGGTTAGGATGCAAGGTCTCAAGACCCTTTACCCCTTTATGGAACAGCTCTGAGAGGAAAGTTAACCGCCTTCAAGCAATTCTCCACGCCAACGAAGCCCAGAATAAACTCTCCAGTGAATGAATCCTAACCACTAACTAATGGCTCCTCAACATGCCAAGCGACAGAGTAAATGATGATGGCTGCACTATAGAAATACCCAATATCATAACGTAATCTGATATTTGACACAGCCATTAGTCTCTCTTCCAAGATGGTACAATCTAGCTGTGCTGATCATCTGAGGCATAGCAGGTCAGTGCTTCTGCTTTTCAAACTTTTACAGAAACCCCAGGCCAACTTGGTCTCCATGGGCCTTCCACTGGACTGTGTTACTTATCTTTCTGTAGGACTACCTCAATGTCGTCTACACAAATTACTGGTAGTCCAAGACTGAGCATCTTGCATGATCATTGATGCCTGTCGGTTTAGTTGTTTAGGGTTGTGCTAAAGGGCTCTGGGAAACTTCCATAGATAATGGATGTAGTACACAAAGCGTGAATAATTTAAGCATTTGAATAACCATTAAGGACTACAGTTCTGGTTCCTGCCATTGGCCTACAAGCCTGTGCTGTTTCAAGCCCCATGCTAGGCCCACTGCTACTGAACTTAAACCTGGGAGGAGATTAATTCGATAAAAACCCAGCTTTACCTAAAGAGCAGAATTACCTTCCTCCCTGCTGAAGGAAATACGGGGAGTTCATTGGTCTTCCACTCTAGCTCTTCCTGAAAGAACCTGCCCAGGAATGTGGAAGACAGACTCCAGGAGAGACCCCAAGGGCTTAATGAAATCTTGGTTTGTTGTGGGCAGCTATCCACAGGGCAACCTGCCTTCTGTGCCACTGAGGTTTGATGCTGAAAGATGCCATAACAGAGAAAGCTTATTGCCCATTTGGAATCCCATGTGACTCATATTTTGCTGTGATGTGTCCTGGTCTGCTGGGGACAGCCTGCAGTCTGTGCCTTTTCCCTGGTCCTCAGGTGGATGGCAAGGAGGGCCCCTGGAATGTAGAGAGTCTGCAGACAATATGAAGGACTCCCAGGTAACTGATGGGGTACAGGGAGCACATTATAAACTTTTACCAATATTGGGCCACCCCTACAGTTTCTTTAAGTGAAGGAGACTTAGTGGAAAAGGCAACATAGTGGGCCTCTTGATCTATAATATTGGTGGTGAATTCTGCTCCATTTGCAGAGTTTTCCACACTCCACGGTGTACAGTAAGTTGGTGAGTAAAATACAATTCAAGACCACCTCCCAGCGAGATTTCTCAACACAGGCAGTCGCAGATGGTAGAGACCGCCCGTGTTACAAAACCATCCGTCTGCGTTGAGGAAGCTGCCGCTTGAGTAGGAATATCCACGCAAGCGGTAGAAAGAAGCAGCGCTCTCCTGTGCTGTGCATGGTGCAGTTCGTGCAGATTTTCCAGTGCGGGACATACACCCTGCGCTAAAAATCCACGCAACTGGCATGATCTAACTCACGCTGCCGCATGCGGAGTTCCACTACACAAACTCCGCCCAGGCCTATTCAGCACATACAGTGTAAGCTAAGGTTGGTCAATTATCTTTATCTTTTAGAAGTCAGCAGCAAAAATCAGTTTGTACATTACTTTTCAATAAACATAAATAATATTGGTAGCTCAAAATAGCATTGACCATCCTAAAATTGAAAAGAAGCCCAATGGAACACTCTTTTATTGTGTAATCAAATGCAGCACCAAAACAAATTGATTTTTAACAGGTTTTCTCTGTCTTGAACAAATACATTGTTCTTCACTTTCCAAATCTGGACATTTTGCAGCCGGACCCAGATCCTCCTTGGTGCACTTCACAGCCTACTCTCCTCCTTTATTCCAAGACACTGCAAGCACTTTACTTGAGACAGGGGGGACAGACATATTTAATCAAATATAAGCCCTAACATGTGCTGCATCCCTTGTTATAACAGCCATTTGCTGGCCCCAATCTTCTAATGAGAGGGCCATGGCCTCATAAAGCGCTACTCTTGTTTTTATTCTTCTCGTATATTTAAAAGCGCTATACCGGTTTTACTCATCATGTACATTTGTCCAATGCTGGCCAGAGCATGGGGGCATGTTTTATGCTATATGTTGTTGTTTACCATATAGTGGTATGTTCCACCCTTTTACGATTTTAACAAATCAAATACAAGTATTTCTACACTTTCCAAATCTGAATTATGGTGTTAAGTACGTGGCAAAATCTGCGTCAGCTTCTTATAGTACAATGGTACTCCAAAGGCAGTGAATGGATTGTGAGTTTGTTATTAAAATATTTATTAAAAAATCTAAAATGATTTATGTTACTTATGAACTATGTTTATGCAGTTATATCACTCATTGTTTTCTCAATTTCTGGGTCGGTGCAAACTGTTTTATGTAAAATGGACTGGAGCAAAATCTACTTGCTTGGTCTCTTATTACATACGCAACAAAAAGTATGTTGTGTTTTTGCACCACATTCCTAGCTTGATTGGTGGCTCACTGCACTTATGCATTCTTTGCAGAGCTGTGTTTTGATCGATTTAGTAAGAGGGAGACATTCTGCCAGCTCCACTCATCCTTTCATCCTTCCGGGGTCGATAAAACAAGTACTTAAGTACCTTTGATTTAAGATGCAGGAACTATTGGTCAAAGGTGCCAAAAGACCATCTGTCTGAATGCATGCTCTACAAATACGCCTGTTAAGTTATTAGTGCGCAATATACATGCTGGCAAGATGCCTCAGTGAGTTGAATGCTCATTACTCATATCTGATGTTATATGTAGCTGATAAGACCTAATCCTTTATGACTGCCTCTGATTTTTCGAAGATTTGTAAAATGAACAATATTAAAGTGGGTGATAAGATGTCTCTTAGAAGTTGTGACAATGCTAGATAAAACCAATTATTAATTTTATTTTTTTATTGTTTTAAATATGAGCTAATGTTGTTTATCTACTTTGATTTTGTTTCTTGCAGACATCTACTATGTCCACATCTGAAGTCCAAACCAAAATGTCCTACAGCAGCTCGCTGAAGAAGTAAAAATGAAAGGTTGGTATCAGAACGTATTATTTGAGGAGTAGCTAAGCAATATTATGAAAATGGCTTACCTTTTCCAAGGCAGAAGAACTTTTTTGAAGTAAACGAAATATCAGAATGGGCAAAGATCCACCTCACAGCTCCCTGATGGCATGTTCCGGAAGCTGGCCTGTCGGAGTCAGGACAACCGCCTCCCTGGGCAGCGGTTCCTCTGAAAGCACTGAGGGCCATATTATCAACGGCGATAACATTATCGCCGCTTTAGCGGCATGAAACTGGCTCTAAATCAGCGATGAGGGTCTTGATAGTATGCCCTTGTGGATTCCCATAGAAGCCCAGGTTCACACCTGAACTTGGGCTTCTATGGGAATTCACAAAGGCATAATATCAAGCCCCTTTATGCCGCTTTAGCGGCAGTTTCCTGCCACTAAAGCGGCAATAATGTTATCGACACTCTTGATAATATGGCCTTTGATTGCTGCTGGGCTGGCCGGTATCTCTACATATGACGGCAGTAGTCCGTCAGTGTGGTGGATATAATTTGCTCTTCCACCCTGACGGATGGGTGGCCGGCCCACAAAACTCTAAATCGGCCTGATGCAACATTTGAGTTTAAAAGATGGCTCAAATCCAATCTGTTTTCTGCAGCAGAAATATTACCATATAAAGGCCACCCATGTGTTCTGAATGCCTGCGTTGTTTTATTAACTTTTTCATTTTGAACATGTTAGAAACATTTATATAGCAAACAATGACCTTTATTGTTTTAGAGTGGAACTTTAAAGACATCAAAAACATCCAGGAATCAGAACAGCAACTAAAAAAAACATCTGGGAATAAAATAGTGGAAGCATGAATAACAAATTCAAAAAAGGTAAAATAACAGCAGCCGTTGAACTCAGGATAAAGATAGGTATATCGATGTGAATACCTCAATACCTGAGTGCATGGCATACACTGTTTGAGAGGCGATATAAGTTCCAGGGCTCTAGTCAGGAAGCCTCTGCAGCTTGCATCACCCAATGCCAGTGTTGCCAATTACAGTACCTACACAACTACTAACCAGCATATTACTACAAGTGTCTATTCCAGGCCCACAAAGCTAAAAAATCGCTTGTGTGACAGGTATTGGTTGTTTTTAATGCATACTGAATTAATAAACAATTGCTGTTCTGTTCATCTCTAAATTGTACAAACAGCGCAACCATGTGGCAGCTTTCATAAGGGCCGGTTTCGACAATTAAGTGCTGGTGCTGACCACCGGAAACCACAGGCTCAAATTAAGCACTGCAATAAATCAACAGTGGGAGAGAATTCCCTTATTAGCGTGTTAGCATAAAACTGCCATTAAGGGAAAATTATTAGTATTGCTGAATTTAGGAATGTCAACTTTCAAGGTGTAAGTGCCCTTATCACATCAAAGACTGTTGGCCAGTATGGGCAGATATTCTTTCCACCAACCATAAATAGCACAGTGGGTGTGAAAAGAAGAGTTAACTGTTTTCCTGCCCACCTGGCTATTTCTGGCACGAGAGCCAATAAACTGCTAGGCAGAGGGTCTCTAATGATCAGTAATGTGAATTATGTATCCCTCATTATGGAGACAGGGACTTTCTGGATCCCTTCCTGAGTAAGGATGAGAGTCTTCAGGCATCTTTTGAATTACAGTGTCTCAGAGGACCAGGTAAGGGTTGTACCAAACACCACCCACAATGGAACTAGTAAGTATCTTGCTTACAAAAGCAGAAAGATGATGTGTGGAATGCTTGAACTAATCTCAGTTATTGATAATTACTATGGCCATTTTCGAATCCATTGTATTTTTTCTATCCAATACAACACAGTAGACAGAAATCCGCCATATGCAAATCATCTCCAATAGGAGATGTCTAGACAGAACTCTAAGACCAATTCACCTCCAGATGGGAACAGAAGCAACACCAGACTGGTTTCAGCCTATTCAAGCCTCCTCAAGGAGGTATTTGTCCTATCTTGAGTTGTCCAGACTTGTCGCCCAGGGATTGTAAGGCAAAATAAGTGCTCATTATCCTGGTGACAGGAGACTGGACCTCCTGTCACCAGTGTATGTGCATGTGTAAATACCATACAAATTATAACCCCATGGACAAGGCTACGCCAGTGTGAAAATCCTGACAGTGTGATTCCCCATCTATCCCTGTAGGCTTTGCGGCAGTAGGGCAGGAGTTAGTGCCAGGTGGCATCCCTGCCTACCGCTGGGAAGGAGTTACTGATCCTTACATAATGACGCCCCTAGTCACAGCAGATCTCCATAAATGTGAAACTTCATGAGACTCGTTTAATAGTGTCCTTGAAGGAAATAAAGCAAATATAAGACTGGGATAAGAAACAAAGGTAAAACCTGTGTAGACTGACAAGAATGAGTGTCATATATTCAACTGTCGAAGCACAGTTTGGATTGAGCACTGCTTTGTGTGGAAGAAAATGGATGCCAAGCAATACGTCCTTCTGTCTTGATAGAACTATTTGGTGGAAGTGTTCCAAAAATCAGATGGAGGCCGGTACATCCTGATTTCTTAGAAAGCTGATTTGGAACAAATAAAATGTCACTATGCTGGCGACATAAGAATTCAGTGGCTTATTTATAAGCACCTTGCGCCTCCGGTGCATCACTTTTTGTGATGCTTTGGCGACGCAGGACCCTGCCCCATATTTAGCAGGCAGCACTAAGCCACTTGTTTTGGCTAAATGCTGCCTTGTAAATATTGTTCCCTTGAACACAGTTTTCTGCATTAATGAGGCATCCATGTTGACGTGGCATTTAAAACCCCTTGTCCAGCCTTAAACTCCCCTTTTCTTACATATGCGCATGTTTATTGCCAGTGTCCACCTTTTCAGATATTTCCGGTGCGGCCACTGCAGAAGGCTGCACCCTACCCACGGGAGCGGGCAGGTAGAGAAATGCTACATGCTCCCACTGCTGCACATGGAGGGGCAGGCCATGCGAGAGCTGGTGAGAGGCAGTAGAGGGGGCCCACCTATTGCTGCCTCACCAGCTCTCACACCTGAAATATTGTTGTCTAAAATATTGTTGTTGAAAATTTCGTTTTTTAATGTTTACAAAAGCATGTAAAATAAGGGGAAAAAAACATATTATTGAAATAAACATAGTTAGAATTATTAGAAATGTTTAAAATTATAAGTATTACATATAGGGTCCGATTCCGATTCGGCAAAAAGCACTCCAAATAGCCGTTCGGAGTCTTTTTCCAGTTCGAATCGTACCCTGCAACGTCCCCATACGTACAACGTGGTACAATTCTCACCCAATGCAGCTCCCCGTATGAGTCGTACCAGGAACCGTACGACTCAAATTCATGTGCTAATCGCCGCCGGAACACGCAGCAAGCGACGTTTGTACGGTTCGAAGCAGGTTTTCCCGACCCTGCAAGTACGATTCGTTCTGTAGTGTAGTTCCTATATTCCCAATAGGCTCTGCGCATTGGAAGAATATAAACAGCAGTGTAGACGTAGGACTGAGGTCGACTAGGTCTCTACTGACTATATTAGACTTAATTAGTTTTGCCAGCTAGCTCAGGGGTCACTAGAAACGTTCTCGAGTAAACAAGGAGGAGTTTAACTTCCCTGGATAGACAAGAAGGGATTAGCTTCTGACAACCATAAACATGACAACTTTGCTCCCTCAGAATAAAGAGTGTATCTCTAGAGTCGTGTGAAAACAATAGACAATTATTTCACTCAGTCAATCGTGCGTACTTAGTTTCACCAGAGTGCAGAGAAATAGAGAGATGGGCGTTTTCAATAAAAGGTGTGATTTATTGAGCAGTCTTCTTTCTCATGCAAGAGAAATTAATTGCCACAATTGCAATACTTAGTATAAAGTAAAGTGCGTACAGTAAAAGGAGTATTATAAAATAATACTGTAAAAGCATTGATATGGTTTCTTAGCCATATGATACTTTAAAATGGATAAAATATATACATACATAAATATATTGACTAACGTCCTCAACTGGTGCTTCTAATCTATGCCTACCCCGATGTATCTGACCTAAGTCTAATACGTGGGAAGGAGTAAGTAGGTTGCAGTTTAAGTTAAGTTGGTTTTGCCAAGGATCTGAATCAAGAATTCTCTCAAGGGTTTTGTCAGCTCCGTACCTGGGTAATAGAATGTAGGAGGTCTGGTATCTCTCTCTCAGGACTCGATATCCCAGCAACCCGCAAGGGCTGCTGGAAACACCGGAGCTGGATTTTCTCGGCTGGAGAAAAAGACAGCGTCTTTCTCAGTGCGTCAAAAGGGAGGGGCGGCGTCCGTGGGCTCTCGCATCAGCTGGGCTCTCGGGCAAGTAGATAGCCGCTCTGCTCCAAACCACCGCGTGTTTGCTTAAGGCAACTGTTGGTATATTTATACCTGAAAGGTGCCGGGTTTGACGTAAGGTTGGACATAAGACGTCAATAAAAGATGTCACTAAGAACTGGCCGTTCTTTCAGTGCTCGCAGGAGTTCTAGGACAAATCAAAACAAAAGCATGGGGAATTCCCAGGTTGCTGGAGGTTTGGTTTGTTTAAAGAACGCGTTGTACTATCTAGGTGTCTAGGGGAGTAGCCTTGCCGTATTTGTACTGTATGGGTTATTACTAAATATGGATATGATTTTATGCCTTTATAAGGATATTATTTATTATAGCCATACAAGGGCATAGATCGGGAATATCGAATTAGGGTCCTAGATAGAAACACAACACCCACTCCACGAATTAATGTCCATCATTACTAAAAACTAAGCAATATTAAACATAATGATGCATGTGTGTTTAACAACCCACCCCAAAATACATAAATCACATTTGCAATGGTATATGGTAAATACACGAAAAATGAGTATTGGTACTGTACGCTTTTTAAGCAGTGTTATCATTCAGCTAAATACATATATATATCAGCTGAATGAATTGCGAAAATTACACATGAAATGGCTCTGAATACAGAAAAGAAGGTCGAGACCATTCCATCACATATTTATACAAATGCTGTACATGTGCTAGAGGCTGAGGTAAAATATTATCTCTAGAGTTTCTAAAATAGAAGCTCTGTTCTCTAAGAATAGTTCTACTTTAAGCAGAGTACTTTGTGCCAGAAAAAGGGTAAATATTTTGGAAGTGAAAAAAATAATTTCGCTCTCAAGGGAAAAAATAGTTCCAATTGTTTTCAGTAGCTGTGTTTATCAAAACTGAAGGCCGAATTCAGAGTTCAGGGAATGCTGTGTGCTCGTTGTTTTTAAAAAGTTATTCTTTTTGTTCAGGGGAGAACATCATTTCAAACAGGCTTGCAAAAAATTGGTCTAGGACATCAGGTGAAAGTTCGACAAAGTTCGAAAATGCTGAAATTGTGCATATGTGAGAATGATTGCTATCATCGATGTCAGGATCAGCAATGCCCACAGAAGGTTGTACCTGTTTGGTGCTGCTTTCCTCTCGTACTTCACCGCCACCTACTCGTAGTGGTGAAGTCTCAACCAATGCCGTCATCAGAATCGGTAGCCGCTGGGGACAACACGATGCATGAGTCGTTACCGGACGTAGCAAGGTATCTATATCCATTGGCACTGCTGATGGTAGTGTAAGACAGACGTCCAACACGCATTCTTCTCCGTATAGCAGACATCGAAGCACAGGTAAGATGCAATCTTGCCAGATAGGTCTGAATGAAAGAAACCAGGTTGCACTTAGATCTCTTAGCCGGGCCAATCCGAGGACTCTAGTTATCTGGTCTCGGTAGCGTATAGTTAGGATTGTTTCTTCCATTGTAGCTGGAGTTTTGTCTGTGGCTTGGCTTGCCATATCCGAGCAGAAGGATCAAAAATAAAATTCCTGCTACGAGTCCCAAAAGTAGAGGCAGACCGCCGAAGACAGAATGGACAAAATTCGGAAAGATGCCCAGAACTGTTTCAAAGGGTGTTAACAGTCCCGAAAAAATTGTCTTAAATACATGTGCGATGCCACTGGTATCAGACATGTTTAAAATTTGGCTCAACATTTCTACGAAATGTACGGGGCAATTGTTGATAATAGGGAATGTATCTCTGCTGCTGTCCTTGCAACTTGCAGATCATACGTCTCTTTGGACGACATTAAAGGCACAGTTGTCTGTAAAAGAATAGACTTAATTCTGCTTAAAGTATCAATTCGAATAGAAGAGATATTCAAACGAGGCCATATTGCCGCCTCCATGTCTGGATTGCTGTTTGGATACAATACTTGCATACAGCAAGTGACCATGGAACTAACACTCACGAGATAGGCTTTTCCTGGCACCATGCCACAACAGCTATGGTCACTTATTAGAACGTAACTACCGTTGGAAAGCTGTCTGAAAAATGGCTCTATGTGTGCTGCAGGAGTGCCGTGCAGGTGACATGAAAGGTTATTTGAAGACCCTTCGCAGGCTCCATGCAAGTTAATACCTTGACACAGGAGTGTACTGCTTAGTGATGTTTTACAATTGTTACCAATAAGAAATACCTCTTTTTTCCCTTCACTATAATATTTGTGTGTATAAGGTAATTCCCATGTTGACTTGATGTATCCTTTACCCAACCTTTCATACTGGCCCGCTGGTATATACTCTTGGCAATATTTAAACTGGAAAGTTGTTATCGGGATTGTAATCGTTCCATGTAGTATCTATTCAATGACAGGTCTTTCTGACATTGTCGATGGTAATCTCTCAAGTTTTTCAATACTCAGAATCGTATAGTCTGCTCCTTTTTGTGCCAAACCGATTTGTTTATCAGTAAGGTTAAAGATAGAGAATAATGATGTTACGTTGATTAAACGCCATGGCACGTAGCCCGAACGCAGATTTTGCAACGTCCAGCCAAGCTGTACAATAGAACGTAATTGGGACTGACCATGTTGTAACATTAGTAAGTCCTGCTCTATTATATCAATAGCAGATGATACGATACTGTCCAGTGAATATATTCTGGAGGACAGAGTCGTTAACCCATTGTCCACAACAGAAAGTGATTTTTCCAAATTAATACGATCAATTTCTCGTATTTTTTCTGCTGTTTCAATTTGTGTTTCTTTCCAAGCCTCGTTGTATGCAGCATATATACCGGCCGCTATGAAACGTTTTTGACGCTGTTTGCGTGGTCCCAGTATGAAATCACGTAAGTCAGCACCATCTTTAAGTAAAGTCAAGTGTTGCTTAATTTCAGCCAGTGTGGATTTCTGTAGCTATTCGAGGCATAGTTTCCCTACACTGTATGTTGTAACTATCCCTGGATGTTGTCTCTGGGAGTATCAAGGGTCTGGCCTGGTCTGTTTAAACCCCTGTATTTTGTTCAGGAATCTATCTTGACAGTTATTTGTGTCTGTGGGCCAGATCAACCATTTTTTCCAATCAGGATGTGTTTTGTTTTGGTGTAAAATATGGGATACGTCTATCTCCACATCTGTAGTGCTGTTACTTGCAGCCATGGGCTTCGGAATAGACGGTTTGTTTAAGTTTTTAATTTTGCCTGGGCCAAGACAGGTTGTTTGTTGAATGGTGTCATTCAAGAATATTATTTGTTCTGGGATCATGCAGGCTCTAAATAATACTTCTAGGCCTTGGACCTGCCATTCTTTTGTACCCCAGATGGTTTTTGTTTCAATGTTGTTTTTCCAGAACTCAAAACCAAATGTAGTCATTTTTTCATAAAATGTTTCAGAATAAATCAATTTAGTATTTGTCAACATTGTTTTCATTCCTGTCTTATTTGACATTCTAAAATAAAACGTTTCTGCATCACTTGTGTTAAAACCTGAGAAGTATGGGAATTTCTCATAAAATGTTTTCGAGCTGCCTTTAGGCGGTGTTACACAATGTTCCCATTGATTATAATTAAAAACATTTCTAGGTTGAGCAGATTTATGCAAATAGTGATGACCAAAGTGATTGTAGCACTACATTTCCTCATAATTTGATGAATCCTGTAAATAATCAAGTTCTGTAAATTTTGCTGACATTACTAAATCTGACATCATATTATTAATATTTTCAAAGTCCCAATCATCAGAGAAAGTACTTGGTGTCACAAAGTCACTTAAGGAAACCTTGAACTGGTGTGGATATTTCAAGAGCTCAATCGGGCCATACATTTCATAATCAGTTTTGTCCCATGCTACCCCACCGGGTATTGGATTGGCTGTGATGTTCACTGGTGACAGTTCTCTTTTTGTGATGTGAGAGGATGTGTGAGGCTTTAGGACCAAGTTGATTTTCTGACTTGCTGTGTCCATTGACCTATATGTTCCATCAATGAATTTTCCCAAACATAGAACCATGATGAGCCAAAGCAGGAGGAAAAGTACACCTAACACAATCCAAAATTCAATCCATGGAGAAATCAGATATGTTTCTTTGAGTTGATGAAAGAGTTCAGTTACTTTGTCTTTGAAAGTTTTTGTTGCTGGCGTTTCTTCATGCTCGCTTGGATCTTCGGAAAAGTCATCGAAATTGATGAAGTAGCCAGATGCAGTTCTGTCAATTGTTGGAATTGCTTCCAGATTTTCATTTGCTTTTGGATTTTTCTTTGTTTCACTAGCATAGTCTGAGGCTACATCGTTGTAGACTGGTGTTTCTTGACGAACTGTTGCAATTTGGGTTTCAAGAGGCACAAGTTCAATGGCTTTGTTGAATGGTCCTTTTCTATTCACTGTACGTTTATCAAATGTGATTAGTCTCTCAGTTTGAACCTCTTCGATTGAAGCAAATTTTGGTATTCTGCTATTTCTTGGGAGTCCACTGGTCCTACTACTTATTATTGGCCACATGATTATGGTTTTACCAGGTCGATGGATACAACTCGGTTCTCCTTTTTACCAGCAAGGGGCGGTGTCTGCTGACAGTTAAGACAGGTACTGCTTTTCTGTAAGAAGGCCCAAATTCCTTCTTAACCGCGATCTTCTCACTGACCAGATCCCCAATCTTTGGAATCCAGACAGGTCTTGCTGGGACAGGTGGTTTTTCTTCAGTGGCTGTTGGTTGTTGTTTTAACTTTATGTTACTCAGGTTTCTTCTTGTTTCATTTAAATCCTTAAAACAGCCAAACGGTCTTTGACATCAAAGTATTTTTCTTCTACCACTGAAGTGTGACTATCTAAGTCCTGGATATGCATTCTAGTACCGAACAATAGTTCGTAGGGAGTGAGACCTTTTAGAGAATTTCTTGGCAGATTGTTAAGACTACGTTGGACACTTGTTAAATGTTTGACCCACCCATCACCCGAACCTAATACCATCGCCGTTATAGATTGCTTTATGTCACGTTTTTTTCTTTCCACTACCGCATTTCCCTCGGGATGGAATGGAGAGGAGTACTGCAATGCAATGCCCGTGTTGGCCATGGCCTCTTTGTAAGCTCGAGAGCTAAACGCAGGACCCTGGTCAGAATGTAGCATGCCAATTGCGTATATGCCAATAAAGACTCGCAAATCTTTTATAACAGTTCTTGGCGTCAGCCGAGCGCTGGTGTCTGCATTTTAAGTGAATCTAGTCTTAATATTTATGGGGTGCATTTCTCCTGCTGGATTTCTGCGTATAGATAGCCTGATGCTTTCTAATAAAATGGTCCTGGCAATACTCCGGTCGGTACACGACTGCGATCTCGGTTGCAGTCTGGACAATCCTTTGCAAACTTGTAATGTTGCAGGCTCATCCCCGGCCACCAGTATTCTGATTGTAATTCTTTTAGAGATTTCACGATCTCTTGGTGCCTTAGACCCAATCCAATATGTGCGTCTGCTATTAAAAAGACTCTCTTGTTCGTGTTTGGAATTACTCTATCCCCCACTCCAGGGATTTGAGCAAAAGGAACGGATTTTGCATCAATTATGTGTGTATAATTGAGTGGATAGTTCAGAGGTAATGCTGCATAGTCGCCTTTGAAGGACGATTTTACCGCCAGCAATGTTTCTTCGTCTATGTATTTTTTAGAACGCTTTTTTGTGCCTACGGAAGCCGGTTGGACCGCTTCCGCTGTGGCTCTGTTAGCCAATGAATTCCCTGCAACGTGAACGCCATCACGTTGATGACTCAGTGTATGTATCACGTGAGTCTTTTGTAGTTCTTTCTGCAAAAGAACTACTTGTTCCCAAAGCTTTTTATGCTTGATTGTGGCACCTGTGTCATCTTTGTAACCGTTTTGAATCCAGGTCTGCATGTCATTATTGTAAGACTTGACGCAGAAATGCGAATCGCACACTATTAGTGTGGGGAATTCGTGATCGGCATTTTCAAGCGCCATCTTTAAAGATCTTATTTCAGCTCGCTGAGCTGAACAGTTTCTGAGTGATTCAGTTTTGGTAATTAATGGTCTGAATTTACCAAAGTGCCAGCGACCTTTAACAATTGCACACGCTGCGTTGTAGGATTTTTCCTCTACATCGTAGTGTTGTGCAAATCCGTCCATGTAGATTACACATGTGTACTGTTCGAGAGGCAGAATTTCGATTGGCAGAGGATATTCTTCTTCATATTCTAGATCTTCTAGTTTTTTCATTTTCGGGTCAAAATAGTATTTCACGTCTTCTGCAGCAAGAGAATTTTCCCATTGTATCCAATTTGGATCTAATGCCACTGCATTCAGATTGCGTGGGCTTGTTAATGCCTCAAGGGCTGATTCTGCTGTTAAAACAGTTATTCTTCTGCCTTGGACTTGGGCTCTTTCTTTTGCTACAGCAGTTTGAACCGCTATTAGAATCTTTTCAGTAGAACTGAATTTTATTTCAGCTTGTGTGTACAAATGTGATTTGTAAGCTATTGGTACCGTTTCTCCTTCATTAGAGGTTAGGTACGTGAATCCGCATCTTCCTGGGATGACTCGGATTACAAGGTTGCGTATGTTTTCGCGAGTTTGCAATTTAGTTTTAGCAAACATGTCTGTTTGCAATGATCTTAACATTTCTGTGTGTTTCTGAGTCCAATTTATTTGTTTGAAATCAGGTTTTATTAATTCATAGAGAGGTTTAACCCTTTCTGCATAATTTAGAATGTATGTTCTTCCGAAATTCAGGAAACCTAATATTGATTGTAAGTTCTTCAGCGTTTTTGGTGCTTGGAGTACAGCACACTTCTCTAAGAAGTTGTCTGCTAGGCTTTTGCCTTCACTTGATAATTCATATCCTAAAAATAGGACAGTTAGATGGGCAATTCGTGACTTTTTAAAGTTGAATTTGTAACCCTCAGCTGCAAACCCAAGTATTATGGTGTTCACTCTTTTCAAGTGTGTCTCCAGGTCATCATCTATGAGATAGATGTCATCGACATAAGATAATGCCTCATCATCATATATTTGTAGTAACTCTGTTACTCTTGCTGAGAATAATCCTGGGCTATTCTTGAATCCCTGTGGGAGTCGACAGAAGTGTTTTCTCTACCTAGTTCTTCATAGGATTTTTCTATGATTCTGGCAAGTTCAAATGGTTGGTCTGCTATATCTGTTTCTTTCAATCTCTGGAGGTATGTTATGTCCTCCATTGCCAAATGAACTAATTCTCTATATGCCTTTGTTAATTCTTTTATTTTATCTAAAAGTTCTTCACTTGACATTTTTTCAATGTCGGTATGTGGTGTGTAGCTGGCTATAACCGGCCACGTGGCTCCTGGTCTGTCTAGTGGACCAAGCCTGGTGATGTGATTTTTATGTTTTAGGGCGCCTTTAAACCAGAGGAGGTGCTCTTGGTAATATAGTGGGATTTCAACCTCCTCGAAAGGAGTGTATTCATCCGGAGGTTCCTCTATTTTGTAATAGTGGAATTCTTTTGTTACAGCGTTTGCTGCTGGAAAGTGTATCCATGAATAGAATACCTCTGTCTGCCGATATTCATGGGCCCCTACCACGAATATGACTGTACCACCTCGTGATGTCAGTCCGTTTTCTATAAGTTTAATAGTTATAGTTTTTCTTATATTGACCGGAATGAGTATAGCATTCGGGTCGTTTTCTTGGAGACTTGTGTCATCTGCTAGGAGTTGAGCTGCTATTCTAACTTCATCATCATCATCACTTTCCACCATTTTACTGACAGAAAGTTTTGTTGCAGATCAAGTTTCAAGGGAAACAAAGATTAGGTGCACAATATTTAGGAACACTGTATCCTTCAACGTTGACTAAACCAAAAACTATACATAGGAATATCTTCCTACTAAGTTCCGGCGGATTTTAACCTTTTACCCACTCCAGACGTCTTTTGGAGTATTTTACGGGAAAAGGGGTCTATGTGAAAAAGCACGACTGAGTTACTCTAATGTCTTGCGTTAGATTATCGCCTTACCAAATGTTGGGCGCCATGTAGTGTAGTTCCTATATTCCCAATAGGCTCTGCGCATTGGAATAATATAAACAGCAGTGTAGACGTAGGACTGAGGTCGACTCGGTCTCCACTGACTATATTAGACTTAATTAGTTTTGCCAGCTAGCTCAGAGGTCACTAGAAACTTTCTCGAGTAAACAAGGAGGAGTTTAACTTCCCTGGATAGACAAGAAGGGATTAGCTTCTGACAACCATAAACATGACAACTTTGCTCCCTGAGAATAAAGAGTGTATCTCTAGAGTCGTGTGAAAACAATAGACAATTATTTCACTCAGTCAATCGTGCGTACTTAGTTTCACCAGAGTGCAGAGAAATAGAGAGACGGGTGTTTTCAATAAAAGGTGTTATTTATTGCGCAGTCTTCTTTCTCATGCAAGAGAAATGAATTGCCACAATTGAAATACTTAGTATAAAGTAAAGTGCGTACAGTAAAAGGAGTATTATAAAATAATACTGTAAAAGCATTGATATGGTTTCTTAGCCATATGATACTTTAAAATGGATAAAATATATACATACATAAATACATTGACTAACGTCCTCAACTGGTGCTTCTAATCTACGCCTACCCCGGTGTACCTGACCTAAGCCTAATACGTGGGAAGGAGTAAGTAAGTTACAGTTTAAGTTAAGTTGGTTTTGCCAAGGATCTGAATCAAGAATTCTCTCAGGTTTTGTCAGCTCTGTACCTGGGTAATAGAAGGTAGGAGGTCTGGTATCTCTCTCTCAGGACTCGATATCCCAGCAACCCGCAAGGGCTGCTGGAAACGCCGGAGCTGGATTTTCTCGGCTGGAGAAAAAGACAGCGTCTTTCTCAGTGCGTCAAAAGGGAGGTGCGGCGTCCGTGGGCTCTCGCATCAGCTGGGCTCTCGGGCAAGTAGATAGCCGCTCTGCTCCAAACCACCGTGTGTTTGCTTAAGGCAACTGTTGGTATATTTATACCTGAAAGGTGCCGGGTTTGACGTAAGGTTAGACATAAGACGTCAATAAAAGATGTCACTAAGAACTGGCCGTTCTTTCAGTGCTCGCAGGAGTTCTAGGACAAATCAAAACAAAAGCATGGGGAATTCCCAGGTTGCTGGAGGCTTGGTTTGTTTAACACCTTGCCTGCTAAGGCAATTCCCGCTGGGCGCTGACGTCCTATGAATCCCATTATTCGTGACAAAGCCAGCTCGTCATGCGCGTAGCGCAGGTAACACCCATGACGAGCTGGCTTTGTCATCAGCGCTGAAGGGGTTAAAGAACGCGTTGTACTTTCTAGGTGTCTAGGGGAGTAGCCTTGCCGTATTTGTACTGCATGGGTTATTACTAAATATGGATATGATTCTTATGCCTTTATAAGGATATTATTTATTATAATTCAGAAAAGGGGGTGGTGATGGACAGAGTATCTGAATTAAGCAGAACACTCCTACCCAGTCAAAAGATCAGGGCTTAATCCATCACCGTTTTTTAGCTCACTGCACCATCCCAGTTCAGAACCCGGCTAGATGCAAATTAGTCTGTCCCTGGCCCAGTGCATCATGGGAACAGGGCAGACCAAACTACCAAGCCAATTCTTTACTGGAAGCAAGCCGGGCCGACGACGCCTGAAATGGCAGAAACCGGTCCCCGGAAGCTTGTTTCCTTCCCAGTACAAGAATTGGCTGGGTAGTTTGGTTTACCCTGTTCACATCATGCACTGGGACAGGAACAGACTAATTTGCATATAGCCAAGTTCTGAGCTGGGATGGTGCAGTGAGCTAAAAAACGGTGATGGATCAAGCCCTAATCTTTGGACTGGGTAAGAGTGGTCTGCTTAATTCAGGCACTCTGTTCATCACCACCCCCTTTTCTGAATCATTTTGTCCACCATAAGCGTGGAGGGGTATACTCAGATGTGAGTCCCTCGCTCATTGCACCATCAGGATTCAAGCAAGCCGGGCCGACGACGCCTGAAATGGCAGAAACCGGTCCCCGGAAGCTTGTTTCCTTCCCAGTACAAGAATTGGCTTGTTAGTTTGGTTTACCCTGTTCCCATCATGCACTGGGACAGGAACAGACTAATTTGCATATAGCCAAGTTCTGAGCTGGGATGGTGCAGTGAGCTAAAAAACGGTGATGGATCAAGCCCTGATCTTTGGACTGGGTAAGAGTGGTCTGCTTAATTCAGGCACTCTGTTCATCACCACCCCCTTTTCTGAATCATTTTGTCCACCATAAGCGTGGAAGGGTATACTCAGATGTGAGTCCCTCGCTCATTGCACCATCAGGATTCAAGCAAGCCGGGCCGACGACGCCTGAAATGGCAGAAACCGGTCCCCGGAAGCTTGTTTCCTTCCCAGTACAAGAATTGGCTTGGTAGTTTGGTTTACCCTGTTCCCATCATGCACTGGGACAGGAACAGACTAATTTGCATATAGCCAAGTTCTGAGCTGGGATGGTGCAGTGAGCTAAAAAACGGTGATGGATCAAGCCCTGATCTTTGGACTGGGTAAGAGTGGTCTGCTTAATTCAGGCACTCTGTTCATCACCACCCCCTTTTCTGAATCATTTTGTCCACCATAAGCGTGGAAGGGTATACTCAGATGTGAGTCCCTCGCTCATTGCACCATCAGGATTCAAGCAAGCCGGGCCGACGACGCCTGAAATGGCAGAAACCGGTCCCCGGAAGCTTGTTTCCTTCCCAGTACAAGAATTGGCTTGGTAGTTTGGTTTACCCTGTTCCCATCATGCACTGGGACAGGAACAGACTAATTTGCATATAGCCAAGTTCTGAGCTGGGATGGTGCAGTGAGCTAAAAAAACGGTGATGGATCAAGCCCTGATCTTTGGACTGGGTAAGAGTGGTCTGCTTAATTCAGGCACTCTGTTCATCACCAGCCCCTTTTCTGAATCATTTTGTCCACTACAAGCGTGGAAGGGTATACTCAGATGTGAGTCCCTCGCTCATTGCACCATCAGGATTCAAGCAAGCCGGGCCGACGACGCCTGAAATGGCAGAAACCAGTCCCCGGAAGCTTGTTTCCTTCCCAGTACAAGAATTGGCTTGGTAGTTTGGTTTACCCTGTTCCCATCATGCACTGGGACAGGAACAGACTAATTTGCATATAGCCAAGTTCTGAGCTGGGATGGTGCAGTGAGCTAAAAAACGGTGATGGATCAAGCCCTGATCTTTGGACTGGGTAAGAGTGGTCTGCTTAATTCAGGCACTCTGTTCATCACCACCCCCTTTTCTGAATCATTTTGTCCACCATAAGCGTGGAAGGGTATACTCAGATGTGAGTCCCTCGCTCATTGCACCATCAGGATTCAAGCAAGCCGGGCCGACGACGCCTGAAATGGCAGAAACCGGTCCCCGGAAGCTTGTTTCCTTCCCAGTACAAGAATTGGCTTGGTAGTTTGGTTTACCCTGTTCCCATCATGCACTGGGACAGGAACAGACTAATTTGCATATAGCCAAGTTCTGAGCTGGGATGGTGCAGTGAGCTAAAAAAACCGTGATGGATCAAGCCCTGATCTTTGGACTGGGTAAGAGTGGTCTGCTTAATTCAGGCACTCTGTTCATCACCACCCCCTTTTCTGAATCATTTTGTCCACCATAAGCGTGGAAGGGTATACTCAGATGTGAGTCCCTCGCTCATTGCACCATCAGGATTCAAGCAAGCCGGGCCGACGACGCCTGAAATGGCAGAAACCGGTCCCCGGAAGCTTGTTTCCTTCCCAGTACAAGAATTGGCTTGGTAGTTTGGTTTAACCTGTTCCCATCATGCACTGGGACAGGAACAGACTAATTTGCATATAGCCAAGTTCTGAGCTGGGATGGTGCAGTGAGCTAAAAAACGGTGATGGATCACGCCCTGATCTTTGGACTGGGTAAGAGTGGTCTGCTTAATTCAGGCACTCTGTTCATCACCACCCCCTTTTCTGAATCATTATTTATTATAGCCATACAAGGGCATAAATCGGGAATATCGAATTAGGGTCCTAGATAGAAACACAACAGTCCCGCCGACCCTCCGTACGACTCTTTTCCTACAGGAGCTGAAAACTGTCGGAAAAGCAGAGTATGCCTCGAAACAGGTACGGAACGGACCCCCCTGGGTATAATGCGTACACCCCATGATTGCAGGGGTACGGTGCGTACCCCTGCGATCATGGGGTGTACGCACCTTACCCCATGATCGCAGGGTGTACGGTGCGTACCCCATGATCGCAAGGTGTACGGTGCGTACACCCTGCGAACATGGTGTACGGTGCGCACACCCCATGATCGCAGGGGTACGGTGCGTACCCCTGTGATCATGGGGTGTACGCACCGTACCCCATGATCGCAGGGTGTACGGTACGCACCCCATGATCGCGCGGTGTGTACACCCTGCGAACATGGTGTACGGTGCGATCATGGGGTGTACGCACCGTATGGTGTGTATTTAAATGTGGGACCCTCCATACGAATCGCACTTACCGTACGAATCGCATCTCCATTCCACGGTCTGGATCGTACTCATCGGGTCGTACAGCATGTGTACGAATCGTACGGTCCACTGTGAGGGTACGAGTCGTACGGAATCTCCGGTGCAATTCGTATGGATCGGCACAATTCGGACGGCAACTGTCCGTACGAATCGTACTACGCGATTCGGACGGACGTGTATGATTCGTACAGAGAGGGCTCCGGATAGGATTGGGACTGATGCTTTTTTTCCCGAATCGGAATCGACCCCATTATGTAAAAAAATTAAATAATTATTGTATTACATTATAAATTGTTAGAAACATATTAAAAAATGTAAATACATATATATATACACCAATAACATGAAAATAAAAATAACATAAATAATAAATTAAAATATTAAAAAATGTGTATCTTTTTAAAATACATTTTACACTATATTAACTGAAACAGTAGAGAAAATATTGGATAGGGGAGGGGTAAAAATTCCTGTTCCCACTCCAGTGAGTGCAACAGTAGGGAAAGTATTGAATAGCGTAGGGATAAAAATTACTATTCCTCTCCAGTGAGTGCAACAGTATGGAAAGTGTTGGATAGCGTAGGGGTAACAATTACTATTCCCACACCAGAGAGTGCAACCGTAGGGAAAGTGTTGGATAGCGGAGAGGAATAATTTACAATTCACACTCCAGTAAAATAATTACAAATTATTAACAAACCATCATTAATTTTAAAAGATATTCCTCCCACCATATTCCCCTATGAATTACACCACCAATATTGTAAAACATAACACTATTAACATAGTTAATTAATTATTAATTAATTATTTAAAATTACCAAACATTTAAAAAAAAAATTATAATCATTTAATTCACACAATTAACAGTATAAATCAATTTAAAATACATTTTATGATACAAAATATAAAAAAATATAGAAATTAAACTACTTCCCAGCCTACTCCCATATCAATACACAACCCACTCTTAAAAAAATTAAACAAATAACATAATTAATAATTAATTAATAATTAATAATAACCAATTATTAAATAATTACCACAATATAATTTACCACAATATACAATATAATTTTTTGAAAACATAAATATTATATATTTAAAAATATAAATAAATAATTAATTATTAAATTACTTCCCCCCTAGTCCCCTATAAACCCACAACACCCTCCTAAAAAAAAACCACAATTTACATATTTACCAATTAATTGTTAATAATTAACAAACAATTAATAACTAATTAATACATTATTAACCATAATTAACAATATAACATAACAAATATGTAATTATTGATTAATAGAAATTATTAATTATTTGATTATAATTAAATTACTTCCCACCCTAATTCCCTATAAACCCACAACCTGCTCCTAAAAAAATAACCCAATTAAGATATTTACAAAATAATTAAGAATAATGAACAACGAATTAATAATAAATTAGTTAACACAATTAACAATATAAAGGGGTCGATTCCGATTCGGGAAACAAATCCGTACGACAATTTGTATTTTTTAGCCGTTTGCGTATGAATTGTACAAATCCGTCCGAATCACGTAGTACGATCCGTAGGTAAAAAATACGTCTGAATCATTGCGTACGAAAAAGAAGGTTGAATCCATACGACACAGACCCTCACAGTGAACCGTACGAATAGTAAACATGCCGTACGACCCGACAAGTACGATCCGGACCGGGGAATGAGTACGTGATTAGTATGGAAAACGTTGCGTAGAAGCAATTTTTACGGAGAGCCACCCAATCACATACGCACCGTATCCCTAAACTCAAGGGATGTACGCACAGGGTGTGCACACCATACACCTACAACCTTGAGGGGTACCAACCGTACCCCTAGGCCCGTACACCCACAATCATGGGGTGTACGCACGGGACATACGCACCGTACCCCTGAAATCCAGGGGTGTACGCACCGTACCCCGATGCACCGTACCCCTGCAATCATGGGGTGTGGGAGGGTCCGTTTCGTATGCATTTCGAGTTAAAATCTGCTTTTCCGGACGTTTTCAGCTCCCGTAGAAAAAGAGTCATACGGAGTGTTGTCCAGACGAATCGTACTTGCTGGGTCGGAAAATGCTGCTTCGATCCGTACGGACATTGCGTACTGCGTGTTTGGTACGATTCGTACGGAGAACTGCTTTGGGTGCACATCATACTATATCGTACGTACGGGACAGCTCGCAATACAATACGTACGGGAAATGTGCTCTCTACAGCGATTCGGACAGGATTTTACCGAATCGGAATCGGCCCCAAAATATTGAATATATAAATATAAATTAATAAAAATAAGTAATTAATGAATTAATTATAATTAAATTACATCCCACCCTGTTTTCCAATAAACCCACAACCCGCTACGGAACTAAAATGCTAAATTTAATTAAAAATTATTAATAATTTCTAGAAATTATTATTACATTTACTATAACTAAATTACTTCCCACCCTATTGCCCCATAAACCCACTAACCACTACGGAACTAAAACGTAAAATGTACTTAAAACACAGACATTTAAAATACATACTAAAATACATAACACTAATATAAACATCAATATTATTAACAACAATATTTTTACAAACTGTATTACTGACTTCGATATTAACAAAAACAATATTTCTTAGCTTCTTTTCGATATTCTGGTCACTGATATTCTTGATGTCGATATTCTGTCCCTTCGATATTTCCAACTCAATGTTTTTGTAGATCGAAAAGAAAACCTTGATATGTCTGTACTCCCATATGACTGATGTAGATGAGCAGTGACACCCAAAAGAAAGTCCCCACTGCAGACTGTCCGGATACCACAATGAAACCCTAATGCACTTGTTATGTGCATGCCTGGCACTTATGGTTTTAAGAAGATGGTAACTACGGGACATCAACACATGCCGGCAAGCTGTAATAAGCTGGCTGGGAGGCACCTCTTCTATCTTGGCATGTCGTGGACTTAAATTTATGACTGAGGTAACAAAACGGCTACAAGAAAACGAACAGAAAAAAAGGCACTCAAAGTCGAGCACAAGGATCGGACTGGTACTTGAAGATTATTGAGGATAAACGAAACAATTAAAACCTCGCCTATGAACTTGATCTTAATAATGTACTGTACAGAGGGTAATAAGAAAGTTTTTTAAAAGACAACGCATATTTTTATAGCATGTCATTTGTATTTTTAATCCGTTCGAAGATTGTAACGATTTTTATTAATCACACAATAAAATTAAAAAATAAAAAAAATAAAAAAAATTAAGATGAGCAGAGAGGACCCCAAACTATTGAGATGATCCATCTTCCTACAGGATATGGACTTTACAGTGGAACACAAATGATGACTACCACCAGGAAAAGAGTTAGTTACTCATCACATTTTGTCTGGAGGGGCCCATGTAAGAAAATGCCTCTTTTTGCATATTCACCCTCCCATTTGTGGACTGAGGCTGCTGGTCTATTAACTCTGAGAGTGCACTGAGGTCTACTAACCAGACCTCAGTGCCAGTGTTCTAACCATTTACAAAGTGTATGTCGAAGGACTGACTTACTTATAGGTTCCTAGTAAAAGGTACCCAAGGTACCTAGGGCATGTAAGGAAGGTCTACTGAGACCTAAGGCAGGGAGCTGTATATTATTAAGTAGGGTAAGTAATTTTATAGATGTTTTTTCAGCAACACTCCTAAATTGTTGTTTAGCTGTGGACGGGCTAGTAGCACAATTGGCAAACACAGAGCTACAGGCTAACTTATGAATGGGACTACCTAGCTGGATACTGTAAAGTATCAAATTACTTATGGCATTAAAACTGACGATGCCAAGATAGAATGTAATAGAAACACAAAGATAGGGGTAAGCCCAAAAGACCCTACTATCCCTGTGCAGAGAAAACTGAACTCAAAACAAAATGATATAAAGTGGAGACTAATAATAATGCCACAAGTCCATCCCATTTAGTATAGACTTGTGCCGTTTTATTAGTCCCCACTTTATACCATTTTGTTTTGAGTTCAGGTCAAATTAATTTCACTATTAAAGACGTGCAACTTTTAGAAAGTTGCTACCCTGTGACTCATTTTGCCCAGTGGCCTCACACTGTCCCTGGCCAACAGATAGCATTCTGCCCACCTTGGGAGTAGTGTGAATAACTTCCAGGCTTAGGAAAAATAGCAGCCTGCAAACAGGGTGAGGTGTTACCTGCCGTTCGCAGGAAGCTATTCAGGGTGTTAGCCCAAAGGTTTAGCTTCAAAGGTGAAGACACTGTTTGTGGGCAAATGGCGTTCGCACTCCCGAGGGATTGCCCTTTGTTCAGGTAGATGGGCTGGAGACAGGGAGAGAGGGAAGACCAGTGACCAAACAGTTTCCCCATGGGCATGTAGCCCACATTCAGCCACATCTCTAGGGTGGGCAACCAAGCTCTTGGCATCCAAGAACGTTTACCGACATCTTGAGAGAGGACAGACAGAATAGTGCATATGATCGATGCCACAGATAGCTGGCACATCATCACTAAGAGCGTAGAGACCTGGTAGCCCAAAGACTACTGACAGCATCCTCCCTCCAGGGCACGTTCTGGTAATAAATATGCTACCCTGAACCTTAGATCACATCAGAACTGGAAGAAGCACTGCCCTGGCATCCCCTGGACTGCACAAAGCGAGGCTGCATCGTCTGCTGGACTGCACCTGCTTCCCCTTGAGCTAGCGAAGAGAGGACCATGCCTGTGGCTCCTGGCTCAGGAAAACGTCATGCTACAGTCCCTGATCAAAGGACTGATTCAAAGGAAGAGTGGGTAGACCCCCTTGAACCCACAGCAGGGTCAGCACAACTGAAGTATCTCATATCGGCAAGTTGGTAGCCATTAAGAGAGATATGTTTCTATCTGCTCCTCGGAACCCCAAGAGACCAATCCTCACCAGTTAAAAGTTGCGTCTGAGTCAGCCAGACCAGGGAGTGCCATGTGAGTCCAGAGGGACACCAGCTCCCACCAAAGGATATCACTGGGACCACTGTACAGGGGGACCAGTAGCCCAGCTTCAGCTGTCTTTCTATGGTCTCAAAGAGTCCTTTGAGGGACCCTGACCTCTGTGGCCAAAGTCCCCCCACCTGATCCAGAATAACTACAAAGGCACCCCTGTCAACCACACACTACCCAGAGCATCCTTGAGCCTTTTCGTCCCCTGTATCCACATCACCAGGACAACTCCATTGAAGTCTATTGTGGTAGTGCTGTAAAGTTTGGAATTGGTCTGGAAAATGCTCTGGTGGGCTGGTAACCATCCAGATGTACCCCATTAGCACTCCAGACCTTCTCCCTGTCAGATTTTATTGCCCAAGCTGGGCTGTAATATCCAAACTAACTTTTTAAAACTTTTCAAAAGTTTAGGTACTTTACAGTTACCAATGTTTGCTTGTGGTCAGATTAAAAATTACATTGTCTTTAGAAATCTGTAACTCCGGAACCCTCCAGTGGATTTTGCTTATCTTGGACTCTGAAAATGTATAAAAATATACTCTTTTCTTATAAGTTGATGTTGTGTTTCTTTCGTGTTGTGTGGCTTTCTTATTTTGTTGATCAGTACTGTTAGATGCTTTACACTAGTTCCTTTATTCAAGTCTTGCTGCTCGAAGCCATACCTACAGAGGGTTAGCTTAAGGTTGAAAACGAGCCTGACTGGACCCAAGACAGTTTTTGCAAGTGTATTCCATGGTGAGGTTCACAGCCATACCATATAATACACCAAAAACCTCTGATATGACTAAACATTGTGTGATACATTCTTTCGGATGCCAATGGTTAATCAAAGGAGCACACACACACAAAATCAGTGCTACACGCTCATGCTAATTGCCTCTTCATATATCATTAATTTCAGTAATAATATCTCAAATCAGTCATTTACCTTTCAGATATTAAAGTCCTACATTACCACGTTTGCAAGTAGCAGGTGCTATTATTAACTCGTTTGCACACTTTTCTTCAATCTTATCTGGATTATGCAGACATAGTGGGATAAAAATGAGTGATTGTCATGTTAAATGCAAGGTACCACTTGCTATCATACCTTCTCCGGTGTAAAGGTGGAGAGTGCCTATGTTTGCCTTCTGTAAACTTCAGACTCAGCCTTTCACCATGAGATAAGACCAAATATAGTTTTATAGCACAACTGGCACCTGCTGCTCATCAAAGAAAATGTGAGTTTGTAGAGCCCAGCAGTAAGTTATGTGAATCTCAACCAATGACGAGTTTCTTCTCCTGAAACCTTGCAGAAACTCAGTGATATGAAAGTTCATAAATAATACATAATTTAGCTGAAAGTCTAATTTTGAAATTGAATTGTATTTTGAATTTGAAACTGCAAAATAACTCAAGAAAAAATGCAAACATCTGGATGTAGTTCAATTTGTGGGTGAATGCCAATGATCTCCTGGACAGGTGATGCACTTTTTCCTTCTTCTTGTTGGGATTATTGTCTGTTTGTGATTCTGGAATACCTCCACGGAGATAGACTACAGGTAAGGGGATATGCAATATTATTTTGATATTATTCTTCCTTCTTTTCCTTAAATGTTCTTTCAAGTTAAATCCATGACTCACTGTTTACCTACTACTGAATGACCATTTCTAATGTATGTAGCAACCATTTGACCATTTACCTCTGTTTCATTCCCTTCAGGAGGAAATATTTCCCTGGCAGGGCGCATTTCTTTCTTGCCCATTAAAGCTCAGTTGTTCCATCAGCTGTCAGAGAAAGAAGTATCACAGCACAGCATCACCTGATGAACAATTCACCTCAACCATACTGCAACAGTGGCACGATCAGACTCACTGTTGTCCTCTAAGAAGGGTGTTTGGTAGCGGCGTCTAGCCCGGTGTTAGAGAAACCTATGAGCACTAGCAGTAATTACTGGATCTATCGAAGAAACAGCGTGGCAAAAAAAATATTCCTTATGTGTAAGATTGGCAATGTCAATAGTTTGCATTATGCTGTTAACCCACCATACATCGCAAGGATGAAAAACCTGTGTACTACTAGTGACAAAATATAATTAAACTATACTAATGTACTAATTGACTGGTGCACTGGTGTGTACAAGGTGGCAATGTACCTTACATGTTCTCTGAGGATGTTTCTACGTAGTGAATTTTCCTTCTCTTCAATAAATATTGTTAAAAGAACCAAAAACTTAAATCCACTTTTGGTCCGACAGTGGAGTGATGTCAATCAATGTTTTTTTTTCTACTTACAGGGTAAAACTCACTATTGGGAAGGGGTCCTGCTTGTATCTTTATTCCAATTTAAAACCAATTCTTGGTCAAGTAGGAATATAACGTTGCTCAGTATCAAGGAAGCAACCCTTCCTATCAGTCCGAAGGTGGCAGAACCCTTCTGCTTTTGCCGTTTTTAGTTATTTATACAATGGTTATATTATACATGCAAACAAGTTCAATTTGTATAAGGTCTTTCATATTCAACAGAAAATAATCGTAAAAGGAAGAAAATGTTAATTATTGATCCACAATATAGCATAAAAAGGAATATTTTTTTAATGAAGACATTAATGATCAATTTTATTAAATCAACTAGTATTCACTAGTTCTTGACTCCAAACTGGCTGTACCATTCTCCTGGATGAAAAATGCAATTCCATAAGTTTTGAAGAAATGCAACTGTGGACACTCTTTTTAGGAGAAAATTTGAAAATATTATACTCTCAAAAAAGATAGAGCGGTCTATCATTCTTACTATTCCATCCTCCCATAGGTTACACACCTAACACAAAGTGATGTAGTGAGACACATCTCGCAAATTCTCTTCAGCTATGTAGAGGAGATTGCTCTTTTTGGAAATGAAACATCAACCACATTTTGTGGCATGCTTCATTAGAGGGCTTTTCCCCATGTTCAGAAATTAGAACACATTACCATAAGTTGAGTTTTAGTAGAGTCTATAACCAGAAAGTGTAATGTTACTCATGGGAAGCCTTTATTGGCTGGATGGTTATTTTGAAGGGCCTTAGTCAACGTTGTCAAAACTTGAAGATTATTGTTAGTGTCCATTGATTGCATCTGCTATATATTTTGGGAAACAATTTTAATAGTAAATAACATCAAGACGTGAGTGTGGATATTGCAGTTTCTTCTAAAACTATTCATAGATCCATATATTGAACACATTGTTTAGTGTAAGGAAATGATTGGAAGGAACTGATGGAAGTCCCAAGTAAATTATCTTACCCTCAGCTAAACTTGTTTTTTTTCTAAAAGTGAGTTTCCTTCTACCACTTTTCTTTAACTATGTGTAACTGTGGCTGTATTTGAATACATGCAAACCACAAATAAGGAGGAGTTTGTAGATTATTCTAAATTATTTTTCTTCATTTTGAAAATATGGTAATAGATTGATACATTTGTGAGAAATGTATGACATTCACCCAGGTGAAATGGTGAAACGGATTATATAATATTGCAGAACACGCAACGGAAATCTTGATAAATATTCATCCTTCTATATGCATCACATTACGCTAACAGAGGAACTAAGCATTTCCCTTATGGGCCTGTAATATAGCTAAAAATGTTAACCTGATCACTCATTCTCTTTAAACAACTATTGGAGTTTTTGGAACATCAGAACCATAATTGTCCAAAATTATAGATAAGCATCAATCTCAGGGTTTTCGTTTGAGGCTACATTTTCAACATGCGACAGTGTGTGAGGGTCCGTTAGTGAGGCCATTGATAGTTAAGTCAAACCTCAGAAACTGTGCTTCATGGCTTCTTGTTTTCCTGGATAAGAGATTGGTTTATGTCTCATTTCGATTTTTTCATTGATAAACTTATGTAATTGTAAAGTCCTTGAAAAATAGACAATATCTTAGCCATTATTTGTCACAACATCAAATAAATTGAAAAAGGTTTCTCAATATAACCTGGCTGTCTTTTTGTGTTATAACAAATGTATTGTAGATATCATTAGTAGCTGAATGTGTACAGTCTCCTAATTCAACTTTATCAACTATGTATGTATTTTACAAGTGTTAATATTCTGGATTTAATACATTTCATCCGGAAACTGTTTTATTAAAAGTTTGAAAGTTGGTCGAATACTCAAGGGTTAAAAATAGTTAATTGTCCATCACATCAGAAGATCATTCAATTAAGGTTTGTCTACAATAGTTTTCCACAGCTCTTTATTTTGGGAAGGGTAAAAGAGATGGGAGGTGAAAGAAGAGTGAGCCCCCACAAAGTTGTAACTTTGAAGATATTTACAAGTGATGCAAAGGGCCTCATTTACAAAATGTTGATGCATGGCAGCACAGCAAGCCTTCCTGTTGAGCTTCCTTGTGTCAAAATAAAAAGTCAGGAATGCACCATATCTGCCTTTCTGTCCTTCTCCCCTGCGACGGCACACAAACAGCAGCAGTGCACCGATGCAGACACCCGTTCATCTTGTTGCAAGGGTGCCTGTGTTGCTGGCATGATGGCATTTTCCTCTTTTGATTTGTACTGCAGAATGCAGCACACGTAGAAAGAGGAAGAAACGAGGAGAAATAAAAGTATTTCTCCTCATTACGCCACTCCTATACCTCCCCTGTGTAGGCGTAGGATTCTGACACATTCCCAGCTACAAAACATTGTAAATCAGGGAATATGTCAGATTCCATTAAAGTTGCGTGGTAATGCACACAGCAACATACAGGGAACACCCTTTTCAAGTAGAGTAATTCGTGAAAGGGACTCATTTTTAAAAGGCCATGAAAAGTCATGCAGGGTGACTTTTACGTTGGCTTGTAAATATGGGCAGGCATACTGCGCTGACGGTGCATCTAAATAAGTCACGACCCGGCGACACAATGGCCATGTAAATGAGGTCCAAAGGGTTTAAGACCTCCTTAATACATGGACGCATCCTCTAAACATGTTTAGGTTGAATGGGTAAATGATGTAATGTATGTAATGTAGTTGAGCTTATATAGCGCACAGCTACCCGCAGTGGGTTTCCCGGCGCTTGCTTAGGGAACCCTTCCTGATATTCCCCTGTGAGATAGCAGGGTATCCACAAGGTGAAAGTCAGGCATCCCGCCGCGAGGGGCCGTTGTGGAGATTAAGCAAGCTATTGCCCAGAGTCGCAGAGTGTGAACCCGTGAGTCAAGGAGGCACCGGGGCGAGAATTATCGAGTCCGTGGAAATTTTAGCCCAAGACCCGCCGAGGCGGGGAATTGAACCCTGGTCCAGGACCTATCTCAGCTTCCGGGTCTGCCGCCTCTAACCCCTGAGCCACACTTCTCCACTGAATGAAAGTTAAAGATTTCCCAAAAACGAAACTTGCAAGGGGTTCGTTCACAGCAAAGAGGCAAAAAAATAGGAAAGCAGTTTAATGTGCTAATGCGTATTTCCACTAAAAAAATAGGATGAACAGATTGTTGGAATTAATCTCAGCCAATGATATTTACCCTGGAACAGTTTAGCCTGAACAGCCAGGGCACATCTCCACTGAACTAAAATAAAAGCAACCACACAAGAGGTTAGTGTGATTTTTTTTATTTTAGGTGAGCATTATCTTGCATAACTGCAATTCATTTGGTTTTGTGTTTTGCGTTATTTTAATCTTATGTGGTAGACGAATTCCAGAAGAACATTTCTTACTATAAAACTAGTTTGGGATGTAAACTGTGAGCACTGAGCAAGAGACATTCACAGCGACACTTTGGAAACTTCATAAAAAAGACACTGAGCTGTGATCTTGTGTGACTTTTGAATGCAAAGGTATAAATCATATACATATTTCATGCAGGTGACCATCCAAGCATATATCACATACTACACATAGTTGACATAAAAACTATGCATATTTCACATTGAAGATTTCCGTAATTTTACCCACACCTACCCGTGTCCTTACTAATGAGGTCCATTAAGGCTAAAATGTGTCTGCGCCCTATCAATTTCCTGGTTTATCCCTGACCTCCAGAGCATATAAATATGGAGACTTTGTCCAGCAACACAGAAACATGTCTTGCAGGCTTTTGAAGAAAACCAATGATTCAAAGATGGTTTCTAGCAGGAATTTTCAGGACTTGCGAAAGGGATTTCAGCCTCCAACAAACCTTTTTGGAAGCTTTTGCATTGTAACCAAATATAACCAAGTCCACAATGAGATACCATTCTGCTTCCCTAGGTGCGGAAATATACACAAAATCAAGTCACCTCATGCCTTAGAAAAAAAAGATGTTATTCAGGCTTCTGCAGCTGCTCAGCAAACATCTTCCAAATTCATAGAGAAACTTGAAATCGAATAAATGATGAAACATTTGAATTTCTGAACCTCCTAATATAGTATGATCCACATTTCAACATCATTCTCTTCATATGGCAAGGTACTGATACCACCATTCACTGTCATCGTAAACTTCAAATTATTAATATTTGCAATATGAAATTGACTCACAATATAAGTAAAACAGAGATTTTCTTTTTATACTTCTAGTTGTGTTTTCATGGTGAGAGCCTACAGCAAAAAAAACAAGGAAAACATGTAACCAGACACTCTGTCCTGCATTCTACCAATGGACATCCTTCGCACAAACTCTACAGCATGCCAAAGGAGTATTCCTGCGTGTAAGGAGACACTGTAGTGACGTCAGTGCCTTCCAAGAAAAAGCAGATGAATCAGCCAATGATTTATGAAATATGGCTAGCAAAATCAATGATATGGAGTAACAACGTAAACAGAGCTCATTTACTCTTAGTGGCTAAGATACTGTCTGACGGAAAACATATTGTAATATTCATTACAGAATCTCATAAAAGGATAGAGAGCAATTTTTAGGAGCCTGGATGATGGGTCTGAAATCCTTAGTTCGATTTCCCCACAGATATTTTGCCTTTCAGCCTCCAGTTTTGCTGACTTTGTTTTTGCTGGCTTAAGGACTCTGCACACTTTACCACTGCCAGCCAGAACTAAAGTGCCTGTACTCTCTCCTTTAAACATGGTGACATTGGCTTATCACCAATTGGCATATTTAGTTTACTTGTACGTTTACATGAAGCGTTTGACACTGGACTTTTGTGACCCCAGATCCAGCTCTTCTGAACACATCTGGACCTGTGAGGAAACTCAGAAGAAGCACTGCTGGGCTCCTCTGCAAGAAGGAATGCCACTCTGCTGCCCTGCAGTCCTGCTGCCTGAGTGAAGGACTGGACCTGTTTCTTGAACCAGTACTGTCAGATACTCCGAGGACTAGTTGGCTGGCCTCCTAACCAGAGGATTAGAGACAGAAGGCTCTGACCACCTTCAACCCAGCACCTGGATCCTGCCTAGACGTCTATGTGGTGCCCCCCCAGTCCTTGCCCTTGGAAGTGGGCCTGAAGGTGATCTGCCAGCCCAGGAGAACTGACGCATCGGAGCCGATGTACAATGCATCACCGATCAGACACTCCAAATCAGTACCGCAGAGCGACGCATTGCCTCACCAGACTCCACATCTAGACTGCTGCATGGTACGTCTCCAGTGTAGGACTTCACACCACCACCCACAGCCTTACAAGAACCACAGCAGTATGGCGCATCTTCAAAGCATGCCTTCACATCGCAAGCCCCTCATCGACATCATTCTCAACTGCAACACAGAGCTCTGCATCTCAAGCTTTGCACTTCTTTGGAACCGGCCGGTGTGCTGCACATCTCAATGCAGGACTTCACATGACAAGCTCCTCATCGTCGGCTTCCTCAATGACGATGGAGGACCTCGCATAGTAGCTTTGCAGCTCCTAGGAATCATCGCTGCATGATGCATTCTCGACACTAGACTCCAAAACGCTACGCAACCAGGATTGAAGGTTCTCTTGTTCAGGGGGCCTAACTGGGTCCCTGTTGCTGGCCTATGCTCCATCACAGTGGGCCTGTACTTTTGAGTTGGTCCTGGTCCAGTGAGCTCGGAGCTCTTAAATCATTGAAATTGCATATCTCTGGTTCTACTGTTTGGGTTTTTGTTGTTTTAGGGGAGTAAGTATGAGAGGTGCCCCTTAACAGCAATCAAGGGAATTAGGGTTAGTCAACCAATGAAACGAGGAAATTCCCTTGTGAAGAACTCAATAAAATACAATAAAAAATCAAAACTAATAACAAGATATACGTATATAAAATGAATTCATACAATTTATTGCAAATACAAGCATTAAAAACATAAAACGAGTGGACCCGTGTGAGGCCACTAAACACAGTTGAGAATGTAAAGAAAAAGAATTTTTAAGCATTCAATATTGACCAGCAAAATTGAAATACAGAGACAGAAAGGCTGTAAGACTTAGAATTAGTACAATACTGGTTGTATATTCAGACTCTATTTCTGACACCTGGGTTATGTACACCAAAATACAGTATATCAACAAAGGTATCTGGGTCGTGAATTATACTAGGAGATGCGTCGACGCGTTTCGGTGGTTTTTCTCAATTTTGTCCACCTTTGTCAAGACTACGTTTGATATCTGTCGTGGTGCAGGGGTCAGTTATAATAGTACTCTGTAATGCATTGCATGGTGATATCACTTGAAAATACATATCTGGAAAATTGCTTTGAGGTACAGCAGTTATTTGATTACATCTGATGGTGAAGGTGCTGGATAAGAAAAATCTTACCCATGCCGCATTTTCTAATCTAACAGAACATTCATCTCAAATACATGAATATCAATAATTTACTATTTTCACTTAGTGTATCATCATTGCATATCCCTGTTCAAAAAACGAATCAAAGTAGTTATGTATACCATTAATTTGGTGGAGGAGCTGTTATCTTAAAGTAACCAAATTTCATGTAAAGGAAACACCTATAGATTGGACAGGTGATATGTGCCGACTGTGCTGGGTTGATAAACGTATACCAGATTAAGAAGCTCTTACAATTTTTTGGCTTGGTAATTTTTCTAGTTAACTGAAGAGAATTTGCTAGTTAATCATTTTTAGAAAAAAAAGATTTATTATATATTTTTATCTTATTTTCAACAACTTACTTGTCCTAATGATTTTATTATTAGGCGAAATAATTTTTACCTTAAAGGATATTTTTCAAATGGACCTTTTTTCTGTTTGTTTAAAAGCCAGAGGTGTCTAAGTTGCGTCCTTGCACTGTGAACTCTTGTTACACTAGGTAAGTAGGGAGGAAAAAGAAGAAAAAGGGGACGTTGAAGGGTCTTTAGAAGTAGAGCGTTTTTAACCTAAATTTCCACATTGTCAAACGTGCCCATTTGCTTACCTAGTCAGGTGCCCGGGACTATGTATTTCTCTGGTTGCTTAAAACCCTTTAGTTAAAAATCCAGGGGCGCTTACGTCATGTCCTTGCATTTTGGATTTTTTTTCCTAAAGGTCGATACCGGGAAAGGGGAAACAAATGCTGCGGTTAGAAATGACCCGCTTTTGTTGTGGTCCTCGCCTACTCTATTTTCAATACTGTTGTGGCGGCTTACCTGGTAAAATGCGAAGGACTGCCTGCTTCTCTGGATACACCCTTTAGTTAAAAATCCAGGGGCGCTTACGTCATGTCCTTGCGTTTTGGAAAATTTCCCTAAAGGTCGGTACCGGGAAAAGGAAAGCAAATGCTGCGGTTAGAAGTAACCCGCTTTTGTTGTGGTCCTCGCCTACTCTATTTCCTATACTACTGTAGCCGCTTACCTGGTATAGCGCGAAGTGTAGTGTAGCTCCTATTTTCCCAATAGGCTCTGCGCATTGGAATAATACCTACAGCAGTAAAGGCCTAGGCCAGACGTTAACTAGGTCTACTACTGTCGATACTAGACTTAATTTTTGGGTTTGCCAGCTAAGCTCAGAGTTCGCTAGAAACTTTCTCGAATGTTCAAGGAAGGAATTAACTTCCCTGATTAGACAAGAAGGGATTTAGTTTCTGACAACCATAGAACATGACAACTTTGCTCTCCCCTAATCAAGAGTCAATCTCGAGAGTCGTGTGAGCACAAGGCAATTATTTTACTCAGTCAATACGTGCATTCTTAGTCTCATCAGAATGTAGAGAAAAGGAAGAGACGGGCGTGTTCAATAAAAGATGTTATTTATTGATCAGTCTCTTTTCTCATACATGAGAAATGGATCGATATTATTGCAATACTTATAGTTAAGTAAAGTGCATACATTAAAAGCAATAGTATAAAATAATACTGTAAAAACATTGATATGGTTTCTGAGCCATATGATGTTTAAAATGATTAAAATATATTTACATACACATATACATTTGACTAAACGTACTCAACTGGTGTTTCTAAATACGCCTACCCCGTGTACCTGACCTAAGTCTAATGCGTGGGCGGGAATAGAAAGTTACAGTTTAAGTTAAGTTTGTTTTTGCCAAGTGAATAACTAAAGAATTCTCTGTGAGGGGTTATTCAGTTCTGTACCTGGAATTTAGGATGGATGAGGAATGGTATCTCTTTCTCTGCTCTCGATATTCCAGGCTGCCTGCGAGGGCTGCCCGAAAGCGCCGGTGCTGGGTCTCTCGGCTTGAGATAGCAGCGCGTCTCTCAGCGCGTCAGGAAGGCGGGGCTGCGCCAGCGGGGTCTGCTTCTGCTCTCGGCTTCGGCAAGTATGGCTGCTCCGTCTTGTCACCACGCGTGTGTTTGCATAGGGCAAGATCGGCAATATTTATACCTTAAAGGTGCCGAGATTGACGTAAGGATGGACATAGATACGTCAATAAAGATGTCATACGACTTGCTCGTTAGCACATTCTTTACTAAAGTTCTCTGTGAAATCAAAACAATGGCCGCACGGATTATCCAGGTTGTCATAGGTTTGATTTGTTATGAGAACGTCGTATGCCTTATCAGGGGCTGGAGGAATGTCGCTTGTCTAATTAGATCTCAAGCGTTATGACCTAATCAGATAACACGTTCCTGTGCCGTAGTGTGACTGCGTCAGATAACGGTATCTGCATCATGGGGGTTTTCTTGCCTCATGGGCTGACTGTTAGTTAACCTGATAGTTAGTTTAACCAGAATAGGGCCAGGAATAGGGGGACTGATTCAGAACCTATAGAAATACACGACACCCACTCCACGCTAACTATGGTCATATCTACTAATCTATGCATAGTATAACATAGTACAACATACTATAGAGTATAGTGTATACCTTACCACCCCAAAATACATAAATGCATTTCGAATTTTTCAAATATACTGAAAAATTGCAGTCATATATATTGTATGCACTTAAGCAATGAATTAAATGCAAAAGTAAACACGCATTTGTATGCATTATTGCTTATTGGTATATGAGAAATACACATGAAATGGCTCTTAATATGGCTATACAGAAAGGAAGTTCGAGACCATCTCATCACATAATAAAATATTTGTGAACATCCCAGCGGGCAACTAAAGTTTATAAAGTATCTAAAAATAGAAATCTTAGTTCTCTAGGAATAGTTTCTTACTTTAAGCAGAAGATAAGTGTCCCGAAAAATTTGTGAAAAATAATTTGGGGCTGCTAAAAAATTGTTGTCCGTGAACTGGTGGGAAGAATTGTTCATGTGACTTTATTTTTAAAGTTGAAGGCCGAATTCAGGGAACGCCGTGTGCGAGCTTGCTCAAAAGTCTCTATTTCTGTTCTGGAGAGAACATCATATCATTCAGGCTTTCGAAAAAACTGTCAACAGCTTCATGGGAAAGTTCCACTAAGTCGGAAATAGGGGTAACCATGCATTCGTGCGCATGATTGTCTGCATTGACATTCTGATTCGCATTGCTGACAGAAGGTCGTACCTGTTCGATGCTGCTTTCATCTTGAACTTCACTACTCTTCAATCGCAGTGGTGAAGATTCCAGGAATGCCGTCATCAGGATTGGCAGCCTTTGAGGGCAGCACAAAGCGTGAACCTTGGTAGGAACCAACAGTGTATCTGCATCCACTGGCACATCCGATTGTAGCGTCAGACAGGTGTCTAACACGCATTCTTCTCCGCATAGCAGACACCTTAGTACAGGTAAAACACACCTTTGCCACATTGGTCGAAATGATAGAAACCAAGTCATGTTTAGGTCTCTAAGCCGGGAGAGTCCCAGGATTTTTGATATCCGGTCCCGGTATCCAATGGCTAGGATCGTATCTTCCATTGTCGCGAGAGTTTGATCTGTGACATGGGTTGCCATAACGAAAAATAAGGACTAAGAATAGGATTCCTGCAAATAGTCCTAGGATCAGGGGAAGTCCGCCAAAAATCGAATGGACGAAATCTGGAAAAATACCCAGTATGGCTTTGAATGGTGTTAATGCCATCGAAAATACTGTCTTAAATACCCCTGAGATCCCATTGGTATCAGAAATATTTAAGATTTCGCTTAGGATTTCCGCGAAATGTACGGGGGAATTAGTTGATAATAATGTATGTATCTCTGCAGTCGTCCTTGCGACTTGTAGATCATACGTTTCTTTTGATGACGTGAGCCTTGTTGGCGTCTGAAGAAGCACTGTTTTCATTCTGCTTAAAGTATCTATTCGAATAGAAGTAATTTTCAAACTGGGCCATGCCCTTGCCTCCCTGTCTGGAAAGGAGCTGGGGAATAAAGAACGTCCACAGCACTTGACCTTCGCCGTCGTAGTGACTAGATAAGGAGTCCCGGGCATAAGACTGCAACATCTGCGGTCTACAATAAGAATGTAACTCCCATTATAGAGTCTTTGAAAGAATGGTTCTATTTCAGTTGCAGGTGCGCCTTGCTGGTGACATGAAAGGTTGTATGAATTCCCTTCACAGGCTCCATGCAAACTAATACCGTTACACAGAAGCGTGCCACTCAGTGACATAGCACAATTGTTGCCACTAAGAAACACTTTCTGTCCTTTATTACTGACACATGCATGTGAATAGGGCAGGTTCCAAGTTGTTTTAAGGTACCCCTTTCCCAATTTCTCGTACATGCCAGCCTGTATATATTTTTGGCAGTATTGAAACCTGAAGGTTGAGATTGGAATATTTATGATTCCGTGGATTATCCATTCACTGACAGGTCGTTCTGACATTGTCATTGGTAATCTTTCTAGTTTTTCAATGCTCAAGATTGTATAATCAGCACCCTTTTGCGCCATACCGATTTGTCTATCAGTAAGGTTAAAGATTTGGAATAGTGACGTTGTGTTGATTAAACGCCAAGGCACGTAGCCTGAACGCAGATTTTGTAACGTCCAGCCAAGCTGTACAATGGAACGCAATTGTGACTGACCATGTTGTAATAACAGTAAGTCTTGCGATAATATATCGATTGCTGAAGACACAATGCTGTCCAATGAAAAAATTCTGGAGGACAGAGTCATTAACCCATTGTCCACTACAGAAAGTGCTTTTTCCAAATTGATACGGTCAATTTCCCGTATTCTTTCTGCTGTCTCAATTTGAGTAACCTTCCAGGCCTCATTGTATGCTGCATATACAGAGGCTGCTATGAAACGCTTTTGACGCTGTTTGCGTGGTCCCAGTATGAAATCACGCAAGTCAGCACCATCAGCAAGTAAAGTTAGGTGTTGCTTAATTTCAGGCAGTGTGGAAGTCTGTAGCCATTGAAGGCATAATTTGCCCACACTGTAGGTTGTTATTATCCCTGGGTGATGTCTTTGGGGATATCTAGGGTCTGGCCTGGTCATTTTGAAACCCTGTGTTTTATTCAGGAATCTATCTTGACAGTTATTTGTATCTGTGGGCCAGATCAACCATTGTTTCCAATCAGGATGTGTTCTGTTTTGGTTTAATATATGGTTTACGTCTATCTCTTCATCTGTATCAGAGTTATTGCTAAACATTGTTGGCTTTGGAATAGACGGTTTATTTAAATCTTTGATTTTGGCTAAGCCAAGACAGGTGGTTTGTTGAACAGTGTCATTTAAAAATATCATTTGTTCTGGGATCATGCAGGCTCTAAACAAAGCTTCTATACCCTGTACTTGCCATTCTTTTGTACCCCAAACACTTTTCAAATCAACATTTTTGTCCCAATAATCAAATCCAAATGTATTCATTTTTTCAAAGAATGAATCTGAATATATCAATTTTGTGTTGGTTATCATGGTTTTCATCCCTGTCTTGTTTGACAATTTAAAATAAAATGTTTCAGCATTACTTATGTTAAAACCTGAAAAATATGAATATTTGTCATATACGGTTCTAGAGCTCCCTTTTGGAGGTGTAGCACAATGTTCCCATTGATTATAATTTAAAACATTTCTAGGTTGTGCTGATTTATGCAAAAAATGGTTACCATGGTGGTTATAGCAATACATACTGTCATAATTTGTAGAACCTTGCAAATAATCATGTTTTGTAAATTTAGCAGACATTACTAAGTCAGACATCATGTTGTTAATACTTTCGAAGTCCCAATCATCAGCAAATGAGTTTGGTTTTGCAAAGTCACTCAAGGAGATCTTGATTTGGTGTGGATATTTCAGGATCTCGACCGGACCATAAATTTCATAGTCAGTGTTGTCCCAGGCTACCCCACCAGGTATAGGATTGGCTGTGAAGTTGGCTGAAGAAAGTTCTGAAGAAAGTTCTCTTTTCTCGACGTGTGAAGATGTGTGTGGTTTGAGGACCAAGTTGATGTTCTGACTTGCTGTGTCCATTTTAGCATATTTTCCCTCAATGAAGCGTCCCAAAGTAAATACCATGATGAGCCAAAGTATGAGGATAAATGCACCAAAACCCACCCAAAATTCAATCCATGGAGAAACCAGATATGTTTCTTTCAGATGTTTCAAAAGTCCCTTCGCTTTGTCTTTAAAGGATTTTGATGATGGCTGTGTCTTTGATTCACTGAGGCTTTCAGAGGAATCATCGAAGTTGATGAAGTAACCGGATGCAGTTCTGTCAATTGTTCCAATTGGTTCAGGATTTCTGTTTTTTGCATTTTCACTTGGTACTTCATTGTAGATTGGTGTGTCTCTGCTAAATGTCTTTATTTGGGTTTTCAGAGGTCTGAGTTCTATTGCATTGTTGCATAGTCCTTCTTGTTCTTCTGCAGGCGTTTCGAATGTGATGAGCCTTTTTGATAGGACCTCTGTACTGGTAGCAAACCTTGGTGTTCTGCTACTTATTGGGAGTCCACTTGGCCTACTGTTTGTTATCGGCCACATGTTGTGGTTTTACCAGGTCGATGGATACAACTCGGTTCTCCTTTTTTCCAGCAAGTGGCGGTAGTACAACTGATCTTGTCCCGTTGACAGACAAGACAGGAACTGCTTTTCTGTAAGAAGGCCCAAATTCCTTCTTTACCGCGATCTTTTCCCTGACTAGATCCCCGACTTTTGGAATCCAGACAGGTCTTGCTGGGACAGGTGGTGATTCTTCAGTGGTCGTTGGCTGTTGTTTCAACTGTATGTTGCTCAGGTCTTTTCTTGTTTTGTTTAAGTCCTGCAAAATAGCCAAACGGTCTTTGACATCAAAGGTTTTTTCTATTACCACTGAAGTCTGACTATCAAGGTCAGAGATCAACATCCTAGTTCCGAATAATAATTCGTACGGACTGAATCCCTTCAGAGAATTTCTTGGCAAGTTATTTAGACTACGTTGGACACTTATTAGATGTTTGACCCACCCAGCTCCCGAACCTAATACCTTTGCCGTTATAGATTGCTTTATGTCGCGGTTTTTTCTTTCAACAATTCCGTTCCCCTCAGGGTGAAATGGACAAGAGTACCGCAATTGCACGCCCATGCTGACCATGGCCTCCTTATAAGCCCGAGAGCTAAAAGCAGGACCATTGTCCGAATGCAGCATGCCAATTGCGTATGTGCCGATAAAGACTCGCAAATCTTTTATAACAGTTCTGGCGTCAGCCGTTCGCTGGGGCCACATCCATATGAATCTCGTGCATGAATCCACTGCGACCAAGATATATTTATAGTTACCATCCCTTTGTAAGGGACCGCAGTGGTCTAGATAAACACAGGCTAATGGTTTAGCCGAGATTAGAAGGGGCGTCTGTGCTGGACGTCTCACCGTTGATACTTTCATTTTTTGACATATTTCACATGCTAGAACATAGTTCCTTGTTTGTCTTCTCATTTGTGGCCACCAGTATCTCTGTTTTAATAATGATACTGTGGCTGAGACGCCAGCATGAATAGAAGCAAGCCCTTCGTGTGCCGCTATTATTAGTCCTAACCTATGTTCCATGTTTGGAATTGCCCTATCCCCCACTCCAGGGATTCGAGCAAAAGGAACATTGTTTGCATCAGTTATGTATGAGTATTTTACTGGAAAGCCTTTAGGGAGTGGTTCTATCGAATCCTTTTCTGAAGCGCTGACAGCTTGTAATATTTCGCTGTCTATTTTTGTTTTTGACCGGGTGACGGCAGCTACGGAAGCCGTTTGCACAGCTGCCTTCGCGGCCTCATCAGCCAATGAATTCCCTGCAACGTGAACGCCATCACATTGATGACTCAGTGTATGTATCACGTGAGTCTTTGGTAGTTCTTTTTGTAAAAGAGCTACTTGTTCCCAGAGCATTTTATGCTTGATTGTGCCACCTTTCGCATCCTTGAAACCGTTCTGAAGCCAGATCTGCAAGTATTCATTATAAGACTGAACGCAATAATACGAATCGCACACTATGAGTGTGGGGAATTCTCGATCGGTATTTTCAAGCGCCATCTTGAATGCTAGTAGTTCAGCTCGCTGAGCTGTACAATCTCCTAGGGATTGTGTTTTAGTGAGGGTTGGTTTAAATTTCCCTTCGTGCCAACGACCTTTAACAATCGCGCACGCAACACTGTAAGCTTGTTTACCCCCTACTGCGGGTTGTGCTGATCCGTCTGTATATATTATACAGCCGTAGTGATCTAGAGGCAGAATTTCGGTTGGCGGAGGACATTCAAATTCATATTGGAGAAATTCTTGTGTTTTTAAATAAGGATCAAATTCGTACACCACGTCTGTTGCAGCAAGAGAGTTAGCCCATTGTATCCATCTCGGATGGAGTGCTTTAGCATTTGGAATGCTTGCCTTTGTTACCGCCTCTAAGGCTGGTATTGGTGTCACGATTACTATTCGTTTACCTTGTGCCAGGGCTCGTTCTTTTGCTATAGCTGTCTGTGTTGCTGTAAGAATTTTTTCCGTTGGGCTAAATTTCATTTCAGCCTTAGTGTACAAGTGTGATTTGAATGCAATTGGTACCTTTTCTCCTTCATTAGAAGTCAGGTATGTGAATCCGCATCTCCCTGGGATGACTCGGATCACAAGGTTGCGTGTGTTATCACGTGTTTCTAATTTTGTTTTAATTAGCATGTCTGTTTGTAAGGATCTCAAAATTTCTGTGTGTGTTTGAGTCCAACTGGATCTTTTAAAGTCTGGTTTAATTAGATCATAAAGGGTTTTGACCCTTTCTGCGTAATTTGCAATGTATGTTCTTCCGAAATTTAGGAAGCCTAGAATTGACTGTAAGTTTTTTAGTGTTTTAGGGGCTTGGATTACGGCACATTTCTCTAGGAAATTGTCTGCCAGGCTTTTGCCTTCACTTGATAACTCATATCCTAAGAATAGGACCGTCAGATGGGCAATTCTGGACTTTTTGAAGTTGAATTTGTAACCCTCTGCAGCGAACCCAAGTATTATGGTGTTCACTCTTTTCAAGTGAGTATCCAAGTCATCATCTGTTAAGTAAATGTCATCGACATAGGATAATGCTTCATCATCATATAGTTGTAGTAATTCTGTTACTCTCGCTGAGAATACCCCCGGGCTGTTCTTGTACCCCTGGGCTAACCGACAGAATTGTTTTTGAGTGCCATTTACTGAGAATGCAGTTAAAGATCTGCTCTCTGGTGCTATGTTTTGACAAAAGAATCCATTGGAGATGTCCAAGGTTGTTTTGTATTTTTTGCGCACTATGTTATTCATTAGTGCAGCACTGTGTGAGTTTTGCACTGCAAAGGTTTTGCAACATGTGTTAAGGTGTCGGTAATCCAAAACTAGACGATATGAATTGTCTGGTTTGGAGACCGGAAACAAAGGGTTGTTCATTTGTGAGGTGCAAGTTTCAATCACCCCCTGGTATTCTAGCTGATCTAGTATTTCATTTACTTGTTTTTTAGCTTCTTGCTTAATTGGGTACTGCCTTTGTGCAGTAGGTTGTGATTTTAACTGGATTTTGTGAGGAGGAGAATCCTCATCCCATCCTACATGATTTTTATATAAAGCAGGTCCTAAGGCCACTGCCCACTTTCTAGCAAGTGTGTATTTTTTATGAATCGGTATTTGATTCGAGAAGGCAGGCATAATTACTTCTTCGCCATGAGGGCACTCCCTGACAAACTCTGGTGGCCAGTCTTTTTCAGCTAGAAGGATGTCATAACCCTTAGAGAGGTTATCCCAAAATAGTCCCCTAATTTTCCTAGTCTTATCTCCCTCTATACATAATGTTATCTCGTATATCTTGTGGGGCTTGCTAACTCTGGTGTCTGCAGTTTCCACTTGAAGGTATTCATTCGTGTCCACTATCTCCAGATGATTCATAAGGACTTTGCGAGCTATGCTCACCTCTGCTGCGCTGTCTAGCATTGTCTGAGCCCACTCTCCGTTTTTCAGTTGTGTCCTCAGTATTCTCGGCATTGTTAACTACCTTGATACTGGCTACCTTCTTTTTTGGAAATTGTAATTTCTTTTTTAGCTGAGCAGGTTCCTTGTCTTTGGACTTGGCGTGCTCTTCTGATCGTCCTCTTCTTTCCGATTTCTGCGAGGAAGTCTGAAAAGATTGAGAGGGACGTGTATCAATGTCTTGATATCTATCAGGTTTTTTAATATTATCCCTATTTCTAAGGTTATATCTATTCCCAGAGGGGTCACTCTGCGGTGACCTTTGTCTTTGGTTTGGAGATTTCTCTCTTCGCCTAGGAGACCTTCCTCGGGACTGGAATTTCTTTTCTTTAGGATTGGATTGTTTGTTTCCATCCCAGTTCTTTTTTGGTGAATTATTATTATTAAAAAAAAAAAATTCTGGACTTGTAGTCAGTTGCGGTTTTACTGGTATTCCACCTAGACTATCTCTGCCTAGTTCCTCATAGGATTTTTCTATGATTCTGGCAATTTCAGCTGGTTGGTCTGCTATATCTGTCTCTTTTAACCTCTGGCGGATCGCCACGTTTGCTGCTTCACCTTTTATGTTGGCTAGTAATATAGCCGAGACCTGCTTGAAGTCTTTCAGTAATTTCATACCAAGAGTTAAAGCAGGTTCTGGACCGTATTCATCTTGAATTTGTTTTAGCACATCTGGTATTACCGAAATGGATGGAACAGCGTGCGTTTTTGTGTAGATGGAAGCAAAGACTGTACCCCAAGTGTCACAGTCCTCAATGTGTGGTGCGATTCCCATTGGGAGACATATAGTCAGAATCCTGTGTTTTTCCATCGGGGTGGTGTCAGGAAACACCGCCTCTATTTGGGTGATTTTCTGTGCCAACCAGAATGGTATTTGTTCCCGTTTAGCTGGAACTTTACCTAGGCAGGATTGGATGTTCTGTGGTGTAATTTTATTTGTGTTCCCCTGGTGAGGGGTCAGCTGTGGAAGTTTAATCGCTGGCTGAATTGTTGAAGTCCGCATTACATACTGAACTAATTGTCTATGAATTTTTAGTAGTTGTTTTAGCTGTATTAACAGCTCTGCTGCAGGCATTCTTTCGATGTCTGGATGTGGTGTGTATCCGGCTAGTACCGGCCACGTTGCTCCTGGTCTACCTAAAGGACCGAGCCTTGTAATGTGATTGTTATGTTTTAGGGCGCCATCAAATAAGAGCAAATGCTCTTGGAATTTGAGTGGTACTTCCACCTCCTCGAAAGGAGTGTACTCATTAGGAGGTTCCTCTATTTTGTAATAGTGGAAGTACTTTGTTACAGCATTTGCTGCTGGAAAATGTATCCATGAATAGTTTACCTCTGTCTGCCGATATTCGTGTGCCTCAATTACGAATATGACTGTGCCACCTCTAGGTGTCAGTCCATTTTCTATAAGTTTTAGAGTTATAGATCTTCTTTTGATGACCGGAATGAGTATTATATCCGCGTCTGCTGCTTGCATGGTAGCATCAGCATCTGCGAGTTCAGTTGCTAATCTAACTGCCTCTCTTTCATCATCACTCTCTGCCATTTTGCAGACAGGATGGTATTATGTTTGTTTGCAGATCAGGTTTCTTTATGGAACAAAGATTAGATGCACAATATTTTGGAACAGTGTATCCTTCAACGTTGACTTGACCAAGAACCATACATAGGAGTTCCCTCCTGCGAGGTTTTGGAGGATATAACCTTTCACCCACTCCAGACGTCTTTGGAGTATTTGGGAAAAGGGGTCTGAGTGAGAAAGCACGACTGAGTTACTCTAAATGTCTTACGTTAGTTTTATCGCCCTTTCCAAACGCGTTGGGCGCCATGTAGTGTAGCTCCTATTTTCCCAATAGGCTCTGCGCATTGGAATAATACCTACAGCAGTAAAGGCCTAGGCCAGACGTTAACTAGGTCTACTACTGTCGATACTAGACTTAATTTTTGGGTTTGCCAGCTAAGCTCAGAGTTCGCTAGAAACTTTCTCGAATGTTCAAGGAAGGAATTAACTCCCCTGATTAGACAAGAAGGGATTTAGTTTCTGACAACCATAGAACATGACAACTTTGCTCTCCCCTAATCAAGAGTCAATCTCGAGAGTCGTGTGAGCACAAGGCAATTATTTTACTCAGTCAGTACGTGCATTCTTAGTCTCATCAGAATGTAGAGAAAAGGAAGAGACGGGCGTGTTCAATAAAAGATGTTATTTATTGATCAGTCTCTTTTCTCATACATGAGAAATGGATCGATATTATTGCAATACTTATAGTTAAGTAAAGTGCATACATTAAAAGCAATAGTATAAAATAATACTGTAAAAACATTGATATGGTTTCTGAGCCATATGATGTTTAAAATGATTAAAATATATTTACATACACATATACATTTGACTAAACGTACTCAACTGGTGTTTCTAAATACGCCTACCCCGTGTACCTGACCTAAGTCTAATGCGTGGGCGGGAATAGAAAGTTACAGTTTAAGTTAAGTTTGTTTTTGCCAAGTGAATAACTAAAGAATTCTCTGTGAGGGGTTATTCAGTTCTGTACCTGGAATTTAGGATGGATGAGGAATGGTATCTCTTTCTCTGCTCTCGATATTCCAGGCTGCCTGCGAGGGCTGCCCGAAAGCGCCGGTGCTGGGTCTCTCGGCTTGAGATAGCAGCGCGTCTCTCAGCGCGTCAGGAAGGCGGGGCTGCGCCAGCGGGGTCTGCTTCTGCTCTCGGCTTCGGCAAGTATGGCTGCTCCGTCTTGTCACCACGCGTGTGTTTGCATAGGGCAAGATCGGCAATATTTATACCTTAAAGGTGCCGAGATTGACGTAAGGATGGACATAGATACGTCAATAAAGATGTCATACGACTTGCTCGTTAGCACATTCTTTACTAAAGTTCTCTGTGAAATCAAAACAATGGCCGCACGGATTATCCAGGTTGTCATAGGTTTGATTTGTTATGAGAACGTCGTATGCCTTATCAGGGGCTGGAGGAATGTCGCTTGTCTAATTAGATCTCAAGCGTTATGACCTAATCAGATAACACGTTCCTGTGCCGTAGTGTGACTGCGTCAGATAACGGTATCTGCATCATGGGGGTTTTCTTGCCTCATGGGCTGACTGTTAGTTAACCTGATAGTTAGTTTAACCAGAATAGGGTCAGGAATAGGGGGACTGATTCAGAACCTATAGAAATACACGACAGAAGGACTGCCTGCTTCTCTGGAAACTCGAAATGAGCCTGAGAGAAAGACGCGTCCTGTTAAATAAGCGGGTCTAGCATAGGATTGGTCTAGTTTCTGGCCTATCAAACTGGTCTATTTGGGGCTCCGAAATTCGCATATTCAGGCTTGAAATGCTGTCTTCTAATTGGTCAAAAAACCGGCCTGTAATATAGGGCCTGCCTTGACATATTCAGGCTTAAAATGCTATCTTCTAATTGGTCGAGGAACTGGCCTATAATACAGATCCTGTCCTGCCTGAGCTGTCAGTTGTTTTATTTTATTTTGTTTTTGGCCATCGTAGTTTTGCATAACAGAGATGGGAATGAAATTAAATAGAGAGCGATTTACCTAGAATCTATCTAGTGCCACCGAGATTAGTGTAATAAACCCTATTTTCTGGTGGAAAGAATAACAAACGGGTTTTATCTGTGACATGTGTTAACCCTATTTGTTGGAGGTTCTATATAACCCGGGTGGAGGCGGGTTTGTATAGGACCTCAATATTTATATGTAGTATATTGTGGATCTTAAGGTTCCTATTTACCGGAATGTTGGACTCGTATACTAAGTGATACAGTGTGAGTTTTTAGGCATAATGGGTTTTATTGGCGATATTAGATGGAATTACGCAGCGGCTGGTGTGTAGTTAAAGAGGGCACATTTACTAGAATTGGGCCTTCACGATTTTCGTGACTACGGAACCGCGGCGAGGGTGGTTGCTACTCATTCATGTATTTTAGAAGACACATGCCAAAATACAATGGCATGAATGAAACAGACAATGTTAAGAGGCATGTTAAGAGGGATTGGAATTCATAGTAATTTTTTGCTGAAAGGACTGGGGATCGAATACGTATGACAGAAAGTCAAATGATTCCTACCATATGAGAGTCTTGTATTATATAGTATATAGGCATTATCTTAATTGTCTACTGGGCTTTTCTATTTGAATATAAGAATTCCTAAGGGGAACTCTAAACCTGAGATTTAGATGCATTTTGTCCAGTCTTCCCTGGTGTTGAGGCCTTTAGTAATGGTATCTAAAAAGCAGAAATACCATTGTTCTCTGGTTTTTCTTAGTTTGTCTATATCGCCGCCTCGTCTGGTGGTTCTGATCTTTTCCAGGATGTACCAACGCAGGTCATCACAAGTGTGGTTATGCTGTTTGTAATGCTCTGTTAAGGGTGCGTTGCATTTGTTGGTACGTATGGCCGATTTGTGCTCCAGAACTCTAAGTCTAAGTTCCCTGCTGGTCTCTCCCACATATCCCAAGTTGCATGGGCAAATTAGTAGGTATATAACATTTTGGCTCCTACAGTTGTTAAAGGTTCTAGGAGTCAGGGTTTTTCCGTTGTATTCTAGGCTGGTTCCTATGATACAGTGAGGGCAGACTGAACAGGTCCCACATTTGTGGTTGCCTAGTGCTATTGGGCCAGTCAAAGTTCGTTGAGTTTCTATAGGTGGCTTGTATGTATGTACCAAGCAGTTCCGGATGGTTTTATTTCTCCGGAATGAGAAAAGTGGTTTGTCGAGTTGGTTTGTGTTGTTATAGTTAAGGATGCGCCAGTTCCTATTCACAATGTTTGTAATTTGGTTACTTAAGTGTGAAAACTGAGTTACAAAGACTATTTTGTCAAAATTATTTTTATTGCGGGTTTTGTTTTGGTTGAGAAGACTGTCGCGGTCATAAAATCTGGCTCGCTTTAGGGAGTTTTTAATGAGTTTATGGGGATAGCCTCTCTCCTTGAGTTTTCTAGTCATATTTTCTGAGTGTCGATAGAAATCGTTCAAGTTAGAACAATTTCGCCTCAGTCTTAAAAATTCTCCAAAAGGCACGTTGTCCTTTTGTGCCTTGGGGTGGTTACTGGAATAGTGTAAGAGGGTGTTTTTGTCCGTTGGTTTGGTGTAGAGTTCAACTTTCAAAATACCATCCTCTTCTTTGATAGCTATATCTAGGAACTCAACCCTAGAATTGCTCTGATGTCCCGTGAACCTGAGGTTTTTTTTTTTTTTTTTTTGGTTAAAAACTTTTATTGAGTAATCAAATAAGGGTCACAAGGATGGGCCTACAACCACACAGGCCGGCCGCTAAAATCAAGGCACAATGTAAAAAAAACATACGATCACTCCCGTGGTCAGGTATAAATCAGATACCAACTGTTACTCAAAATATAGAACAGGACACAACCATTTTCTGTTATATACATACAAAAACAACGAACTACAAAAAGGCGAATGCATACTAATCAGAGTCAGCCCAGAAGGCGGAGGGAAAATTCACTAATCAGAAACACGAAATCTCAATCAATGGGACTCGGCAAGGTGGGAGGGGGGGACAGCTAGGAGGATAGGCAAATCATAGAACAGCATGAGAAATTCCGGGAACACCAGCCTAGGGAGACAGGGTAACATCGGGTGTGTCGACCAAGGGAGGAGTACAGATATTCCCGCGATATTCGTTCCACTGACCCCAAATCTTCGTCCACGCCCTGGGTCTGCCCCTAGCTACGTAGACTGTCTTCTCGCGGAACATGGACCAGTCCATGTTGTCCTCCCACGCCGAGACGGCGGGAGGTCTAGATGCGCCCCAGAGTTGCGCAATGTCTCGCTTTGCAACCATGTATCCCCAGGTCGCCCATCTGGTCTGGGCCACAGAATAGTCGGTGGGCTCCCACACATTCAACAGGCATCGTCGGGCCTCAGGCGGTAGGGCAATCCCGGTCACAACAGTCATCACCGCAAGCACATCAGTCCAGTAGGCCGCCACCCCCGGGCACTCCCAAATAATATGCAGAAATGTAGCACTCATCCCACATCCGCGTTTGCACAGACCGTCCGGGGAAAAACCCATCACAACCAGACGCGGACCCGTAACATACACCCGGTGGAGGATCTTAAGCTGAACCAAACGGAGACGGGCAGGGATGGCGACCTCTTTCGGAGAGGAGAGTGCCGACTGCCAATCCTCGTCATCTAATTCTAGCCCGTCTCCGACCCAAACCTCCCGAAGTCGGACAAGTAAGTCGGCGCGATTATTAATCAGCTTCTTATAAATCAGGGAGATAGTGCTATCGGGAAGGTGGCCATCCAGAATGCGATCCTCGAGGGGGGAGGATTCGGGGAGGGCTACACCAGGAGTCAGAACAGCGGCCAGGGCATGTCGGACCTGCAGATACCGAAAAAATTCCCTATCACTCAAGTCATATTCGGTCCGAAGAGCCTCGAAGGACTTCACTCTACCGTTCACACAGACATCTCCCACTCTACATATTCCAATCATATCCCAGCGGTCAAAGCCCTTAGTAGACCAGAGACATCCCAAACGCTCAGAAGCATAAAGCGGAGTCGCCAGTGTCAATCGATTCTCCCATCCCAGACTCACATTCGCGGCGCGCCACACACTGACTGCAATCCTGGACGGGCCCGTAAGATATCGCCCAGCCGACCTGGAGTAAAGCGCTCTATTAAAATCCCCTCCCGGTAGTTGGAGTCTATCCATTTCAAAGGCCGGATCCCGACCCGGGGAATACATTGCGTGGTTAATGGCAGCCAGTTGGGTAGCCCAATAATATCTTTTGATATCAGGGAGCGCCATGCCCCCGTCATACCAAGGGATGGTAAGTTTCGCAAGAGCGATACGCGGACGCCCATCCCAAATCAGTTGCCTTTGGAGACTCTCAATCTCTCGGAAGTAGGCAGCGGGAATGTCATCATAGGAATTCTGAAGTGCGTATAGGAATCGAGGCAAAGACATCATTTTGAAAAGAGCAGCCCTGCCCAAAGGAGACAGGGGTAACTTACGCCAGCGGGCCACATCCAGTCGCAGTCTAAGAAGCGGGGGGAGGAGATTACGTTCAAACCGGAGTGAAGAGTCCAGCGTAATAAAGATCCCCAAATATTTGAAGCCGGACTGGACAACCTGGATAGGAAATCTATCCGGCAACGGGGGCAGAACACCCAACAGAACATACACACAGGACTTAGCCCAATTAATAACCAGACCAGAGTTAGCGCCAAACGAAGTGAGAACGTCAAACAGGACATTTAAGGATTTGCGCGGGGAAGTAAGGTAAAGAAGAATGTCGTCTGCGTAAAGCGAGACGCGGTCCTCAAAATCTGGTGACCATCGGATCCCTTTGAGCGAAGGTTCCCATCTAAGCCACGCAGCTAACGGCTCCAAAGCAAGAGCAAAAAGAAGCGGAGACAAGGGGCACCCCTGTCTGGTCCCCCTACCAAGACAAAAGGGGACAGAAACTCGACCGTTAACCACAACCTGCGCCAAAGGTTCGGCGTATAACAACTTCACCCAGCCAATAAACCCAGGACCGAAACCAAATTTCTCGAGAGCCGCCCAAATATAGGGCCACTCTATCGTATCAAAGGCCATCGAGGCATCCAGCGAAGCCAAAATGGCCGGCTCCGCCAGAAGCCCCGCCCTCGCAATGGCTCCGTGGGGACGACGCAGATTAAGAGCTGTGTTACGATGCGGGATAAATCCGGATTGATCTGGATGAATCAAGCTGCTAATAACCGTCAGGAGGCGGGTAGCCAGGAGCTTAGCCAGAACCTTGGGTTCAACATTCAACAGGGAAATGGGCCTATACGACGAACAAAGGTCCCGGGGTTTACCTTCTTTAGGAATAACAACGATCGTAGCCAGACGCTGATCATAAGGGAGAATACCCCGCTCCCGGGACTCCAAAAACATGGCACGAAGATAGGGCGCTACCCCATCAGGACGTAGCTTGTACAACTCAATCGGCAATCCATTCGGGCCCAAAGCCTTGCCCGAACGGAGTGAGCGAATGGCAGTCGCTATCTCATCCGTGGAAAAAGGAGACTCCAAAGAGACTCGGTCTAAATCGGAGACACAGGGCAGGGCTATATCACGCAACAAGAGGCGAGAGTCATCCACATCTCGGTCAGACACAGGGGAATAAACCACAGGAAAATAGTCCGCAAAACAGTCCACTATTCCCACCGGGTCAGTCACTCTCACACCATTCGGGGTCTGAATCACCGGTACCACACGATTCGCCCTCTCCTTCTTGTCCAACCACGCCAGCAATTTACCCGCCTTGTCCCCCACATCATACAAACGACCCTGTTGCTCTCGAAACATCATTTTAGCCGCATCCGTAACCAGAGACCTATAAGCAAATTGTTTGAGACCCAGGGCGTGGAGTTTATCAGGAGTAACAGCCGATTCCAAGTCAGCCTCTATCCCAACAATTCCCCTTTCGAGTTCCACCACCTCCCGATTTCTCGCCTTTTTGGATTCAGCAATAAGGGAAAGGGCCTGCCCGCGGATCACTGTCTTAAAGGCCTCCCATAGGGACACCGCAGAGGAGACGGACCCCTCGTTGTCTAAAAAATAATTGTCCAACGACTTGATCAAGAGGCCACGGGTCTCGGGGGAGGTCAGATACCATGGATTGATGGGAGCCACCCGGCCCGCCGCCTCCACCCCCACCTCAAAACAAAGCCAAAGCGGAGAATGGTCGGAGATGCCCCTGGGGAGGTGTCTAATCTCCCGAACAGCCGACGACTGCGCCGCAGGCATCAGGAAATAATCCAGTCTAGACAGACTCCCATGGGCCCCGGAATGGAAAGTGTATTGAAGCTGAGTAGGGTGCATAAGTCTCCAACAATCCACCAAACCAAAAGTATCCAGAAACCCACCCAGCCATTGTTGGGCCGAAGGAGTGTCCCTAGGGGGGTGACGATCATGTAGACCGGAGAACACAGAGTTAAAGTCACCTGCAACGAAAAGACTACCATCAGGGAGGCCCAACAATACTCGGCCCAAGTCGGAAAAGGTAGAGGTCTGTAGACCGGGAGGCACATAAACGGTGAACAGGGAAAGGGTCCGACCCTCATAGCGTCCCACGAGGACGGCGTAACGCCCCCGATCATCCAGAATCACATCATCAATTGCCAGGGGGAGGGAAGCCCGGACAAGGATGCCCACCCCCCCTGGAACCCGTGGTAAACCCCGAATGTGCGACGAGGCGATAGCCCCACCTGTTCATTGCACGACAAGTATTGCCCACTAGATGAGTCTCCTGCAGAAAGACAATATCAGGAGACAAACGTCGTAGACATCGCAACACCACACCCCGTTTTATACGATCCCCCAGACCATTGACATTCCACGAAATAAACCTCAACCCGCTACCCCCCATCCCACACAGTGATGCCAGAACCCTCCCCCAATGAGCAAGACTTCGAAAACACCATTAGCAAGATAGAATCGCCTTGAAAAAACAAAACACAAACATCAAACTTCCCAACAACCCACCCCCAACGACCAAGAAAACACCCCCCACCCTGCACCCCTGCAAGAAGCTAAAAAGCCACCCCAACATGCAGTGTGCCTGTCGCCCAAGAACCCCCATTCTACAAAAAGACCCCGGAGGAGGAAAGGCCCCTGTCCCACCCGCCACCCCGATCAAGATAAAGAAGGAGGAAAACACACTGAAAATAGAAGCACTGAGGCATAAAATCCCTGAAGAAGTTACGTGGCACGGAGACCGGGGCATAGACAATAAGTTCAGCTCTCTATACCACCCTCGGCACCACCCGGGTGTTCGGTGGGCTCAGTTTCAGGAGGTCGGTCCGGCAGAGAGTCCAGCCAGTCATTCACGGAATCAGGCCGATCAAAGAAAAGGGTCCGTTCATTGTATTCAACTCGCAGCCTGGTTGGAAAAAGCATAGCGTAGCGCAGTCCCAAGTCCCGGAGACGCTTCTTGACTCCACGGAAGCCCATACGCTGTTTCTGTACCAATTGAGAAAAGTCCGGGTAGAAATTCACTGTGGCATTCTCAAAGGCCACCGGGCCCTTCACTCGCGAGGCCTGCAGGATAGCGCCCCGGTCTCTATAATGAAAGAGTTTTGCAACAATAGGCCTCGGCGGGGCGCCCGGCTTGCCCTGGCCTCCCGGAACACGGTGGGCACGTTCCACTGCGAAGAATTTACTCAACCCAGACAGAGAGAGGTAGTTCTGTATCAGGTCCTCGACCAGGAGATCAACAGAATGCGGGTCCGGATTCTCCGGAACGCCAACCACACGCACGTTACAACGACGTGCTCTGTTTTCAAAATCCTCCAAACGCCGGGTCATGAAATCGTTCACCCTTCGGAGATTGCCAATCTCCGTCTGTATCTCCGAGACGTCGGTCGTGAGGCTGGATGATTTGAGATCCAATGACTTCACCTTCTCATTGGTTTTAGATAGATCGGCTCGAATCAAGTTCACATCAATGGCCACGGTGTCGATTTTGTGGGCCAAAGCTTCATACTGTTGGCCTATTGTTTCCTTCATGCCAGAAATGGCGCCCATGATGTCCTGCAAGGACGGCTCTGTCAACCCTTCCACAGTGTGGTCAACAGCACTCGGGCCAGGCAGGGCTGTTCCAGGGGACCCCTTCGAATGGGTGTACCGGTCCATGACGTTAGACTGGACCGGGCCCCCGCGAAGGGGCGTTTTGGTCTTCCGAGTCTCTCGGTCCCCTCTGCCCGCCATGTCGGAGACCGCGTCCCAGGGGACTCACTCGATCAGGTGAAAATGGTCGCAGGAAAGCAGAGCGTTGTAGCCAAAAAGCAGCGGCGAGGGTACCCACAGGTGTGAACCAGTCAGGAAGGATAATAAGCTAGCCAAAGGCACAACAGCAGCTTCGTGCCGCTGGACTCGGCAAGGGCCGGACTCCTCTGCCAGACGTCGCCGTCCGAAACCGAAACTTAAGAGGGGGACCCACAAGTCGAATCCCCCAGCCGCTGTTGTTCAACTCAGACACGGCCACAGTGCCTCACCAAGACCCGTGCGCACCTCCAGGGCGGACCCCGAAAGTTCGAGTCGTCGTATCTTCGGCGCCCCCGGTCCGAATCAAAATCCAAAAACCATAGGAAGATCAGCCCAGTGTCCTCTACACAAATCCTCGTGAAAAATCAGGATATGTTCAGGATATTATGCCGGGAGTGGCGGGGGTCCGGAGAGCGCTGTGCTCACGCGGCCATCACGGATGCCCGCCAAGCTCCTCCTCTCGTGAACCTGAGGTTTGAATCCCCCAGGTTGAGCCATTCCAAAAAGCTAGACAAGTCTTCACTGGCACCGCTCCAGATGAAGATAATGTCATCAATGTAGCTTTGCCAGCAAGATGAAAATAAGATAAAAATATATAATAAATCTTTTTTTTCTAAAAATGATTAACTAGCAAATTCTCTTCAGTTAACTAGAAAAATTACCTAGCCAAAAAATTGTAAGAGCTTCTTAATCTGGTATCAACCCAGCACAGTCGGCACATATCACCTGTCCAATCTATAGGTGTTTCCTTTACATGAAATTTGGTTACTTTAAGATAACAGCTCCTCCACCAAATTAATGGTATACATAACTACTTTGATTCGTTTTTTGAACAGGGATATGCAATGATGATACACTAAGTGAAAATAGTGAGTTATTGATATTCATGTATTTGAGATGAATGTTCTTTTAGATTAGAAAATGCAGCACCTTCACCATCAGATGTAATCAAATAACTGCTGTACCTCAGAGCAATTTTCCAGATATGTATTTTCAAGTGATATCACCATGCAATGCATTACAGAGTACTAAAACAAAAAAGTTGTTTGTGTTAATCATAAATGAATAGTTACTCACCACAACTTATTGTATGTCCATTTCTCTAGGGTGATTATAACTGACCCCTGCACCACGACAGATATCAAACGTAGTCTTGACAAAGGTGGACAAAATTGAGAAAAACCACTGAAACGCGTCGACGCATCTCCTAGTATAATTCACGAACCAGATACCTTTGTTGATATACTGTATTTTGGTGTACATAACCCAGGTGTCAGAAATAGAGTCTGAATATACAACCAGTATTGTACTAATTCTAAGTCTTACAGCCTTTCTGTCTCTGTATTTCAATTTTGCTGGTCAATATTGAATGCTTAAAATTTTTTGTTGTTTTAGTCTTAAATTATTTATTACATTGTATTCTCGTTTCCTAAATTGGTGTGGGCTTTTTCTTCTGTTGTGTTTCACTTTATTACTGTTTGAAACACTCTATAAATACTTTGCACATTGCCTCTAAGTTAAGCCTGACTGTGTTTATGCCAAGGTACAGGAAGGGTTAAGCACAAGTTAATTTCGAGTGCTTTGTGACCTCACCCTAATAAATAATTGTGTTTGCTGCTTGAGAAGGGTTCCACCCCTTCAACCAGTAACCCAATTTGTTACATTGCTGTTCAGCTGTGAGGATTTGGACTAGTGTTTGTGCAGTGCCATAGAGTGATATTGTGTTATATTGAAAATCCCAAATAGGTAGTCATAGACCAATTTGAGCCTTTTTAAATTCTCCATAGTTTTCTGATTGACTGCTTATCCTTTTTCGAAATGTAAACACTCCACCTATTTTCCCTATGTCGTGGAGGTGGAGATGCTCAATGTGGACAGCCTCTGCAGAACTGATTTACAGAAACTTTGCAAGGAAAGGGAACTACATGCTTGAAACAGGGCCAAAAAGCTGGATCTTCAGATAGCCCTCCGTGCCTATGAGGAAGTCTCAAGAATGCAATCCAATCCTGAGGAGTCATAAAAGGAGGATCCTAATGAGAATGATACCAATGAGGATGAACTTGATGAGCTCCCAGAGGACGAAAACTGTCTCCACACTGAAAGAGAGCACGATGTGAGGGCATGGAGCAGTGTGTCTTCAAGGAACTTGTCCCCAGTAGAGTTGGAGGACCATATAGTAGAAAGGGAGGTTCGGCTGCAAATTGTAAAGCTCAAGGTGGAGGAGAAGAGAATGGCCATGAGCTAAATCTCACAAAGCTTGATATAACAGCAGGCAAGTGGAGTCCAGCAATGGTGGCAGCGTTACCCCAGTGTCCACTGGAGAAAAAACAATCCTCATCCTGCAAGATCTGGTGCCTAACTTTGTTGTGGGGGATGACATAGATAACAGGTTTAAGGTTTATGAGGTTGCTTGAGAGATGAACCGGTCCCTGAGGAGGATTGGGGGGGCAGTCTCTGGAGGCATAGGGAAAGAGGAGAGGATGAACCATCCTCTTATGAAGGAGGACCTGACTAGGAAGTATGGACTAACCCCGTAAAAGGATAGGCACATGTTTAGGGACAGCCAGAAGCTGCCCCAGAAGACCTTGGTGGATTGGATGGATCATTTCTGCAAGGCAGTGGAAGTTTGGGTGAAGGAAGGTGAAGTTAAGGATTACCAAGGGTGATATAATCAGATTGCTAAAGTGCACATGTTCAATCTTTGTTTTGCAGATCTGCACCAACCCCTTATTGAGAGCAAGCTCACAGACACCAGAGAGCTTGCCAAGGAGAAGGACCGCTGGCTCAGCACCGGGGTTCACAAGGAGGTATGTGGGGGATCACCACAAGGGTGGGCAGGATCCCCACCAAAAGACGGAAGGGGAAGACCACCATAAAAACAAAGAGTTCTCTAAATGTTCCCAAAATAGTTTCATGGGCTGGGCTCTCAATCCGGGTGTGAGCTGAAGAAGAAATGGTTCACTGTGAGGAAGTTCTAAGGAAAGGCACCCCCAAAGTGCTACGAGGGGCAATAGGTTGGGCACTACAAGGGGAATGTCAAGTGTTCCAAGCAGGCACAGCCCCCCACTGGTTGGCAGACACCGGGGCTGGTGAGTGTAGTGCTTGGGGAGAAGATTGCCCCAGTTAGTGTGGGGATAGTACAGGTGTTACCCTAATGTCCCCGAGTGATGGACGCATTATGCCAAAGGCTCATTTGCCTAGCAACACCAAGCCATATAGGCAGTGGGTCACCATCAATGGGCAGAGAATGGAGACCCAGGGAGACACAACAGCCAGCATGACAACTGTCAGGTGTCTTCAGGTGCCCACTGAGCCGGTAGTCCCAAAAGAAGTCCACCATGTTGTAGTAGCTGATAACCGTGAGAGTCTCTATCTAGTGACTCTGGTTCTCTTTGAATGAGGAGGGGGTCTCAAGTTCCTTTGAGTGTAGCTATAAGTCCTTCCATGCCTGTGGATTCTCCTCTTAGGATTGATCTGGAGTACACCATCTGGAAGGAGGTGGAGCTCCTGTCCTACCTAGAGATGTTGGGATGACTAAGTGTCTGACCCTACTGTCCATAGCCGCCTAAAAGGCTAGTCAGAAGGACGAGGAGTTTAGAAGACTGGCCTAGGTGCCTGCCAAAAAGGGAAAGGGCAAGGGGCGTGAGATACCTACTCCTGGAACTCCTATGATCTGGGAGGAGGCGGAGCCTGCGGCTGATGCCCTGGAACCTACAGGGAAGGAAATTGCTGCCCTGGGAAACCTACCTGAAGTGAAGGCAGAAGGAAGGAGGTCCACCATGGACGAATTCCGGAGAGCGCAAAAGGAGTGCACTACTCTGGAGGGCCATTGGTAGCAGGCCAATGCCCAGGCAGTTGTCGACACCTCTGGTGAACAACTGATCTACTGGTAGAATGGTCTCCTATATAGTGAGCCTAAAGTTCCTGAGCCTGGTCCAACCCCTGTGTTGATGCTGCCCCAGTGCTACAGGGCCTTCCTACTGGAAATGGCTCTTGATGTTTCCAAGGCAGGTCCTCTGGGGCAAGACAAGACCTTTGGCAGGCTTGTTCCCAACTGTTACTGGCCTAGTATGAGGATGGCGTCTGATGCATTTTGCAGGTCATTCCCTGCCTGCCAGGCCAGTGGGAAGTCAGGAGGAAAGGGCAAAGGTCCCCTGGCCCCCCTTCCCGTCTTTGGCACTCGCTTCAGGAGACTGGGCATAAACATTTTTGGACCTGTGGACTCCAGGACAACCCTGGGTAACAGGTTCATCTTGGTCTTGGGGGACCAGACACCCAGTAGCCAGAGGCTATACAACTGAGGACAGTGACTGCGCCTGCCTGATGGCGATAATTACCCATGTAGGCTTCCACAAGGAGAAAGTATCTGACTGGGGTACCGACTTGATGCCGTACATCAATTCCATGTGGGACGAGTGTGGGGTAACCTACAAGCTCTCCACAACCTATCATCCCCAGACCAGTGGGTGTGTCGAGAGACACAACAAAACCCTAAAATGCATGATCATGGGCCTGTCAGAGCCCTTGAAGCGGATATGGGACGTCCTCCTGCCATGCCTGTTATTTGCATTCAGGTAGGTACCACAGAAGAGGGTTGGATTCATCCCCTTTAAACTTCTGTATGGACAACCTGTCAGAGGGCCTTTCAGTTTGGAGAAAGGAGGGATGGGAGAAACCTCCCAAGAAAGCCATTCAGGATGTGGTGAGCTACTTGTTGGCCCTGTGCACCCAAATGAAGTCCTTCTGGAAGAAGACCAAGGAGAATCTAGAAGCCAGCCAGGTGGTTATGAAACAATGATATGACGACCGCAAGGCAACTCTGGTAGTGTTTCAGCCTGGCCAAAACATGTGATTAAGGGTGGGCGAACACTTCCGTTCCGCCCACGGAATGGGCAGAAATTTGCACTTTCCGCCTTCCGCTAAGAAGGTGGAAAAACGGGTCGCCCGCCGCCCGCCCGCCTCACGCTTCCTGCCCGCATGCCTCCCGCCCGCCTTATTACATCAAATTAAAAGGCTAAATATAACTTTAAATCAAACTTACCTTATTGCGCCGCAATCTTCCCCATCGCGGCTTCATCTTTGGAAACCGCGCATGCGCAGTTTCCAAGGATGAAGCCGCTATGGAGAAGATTGCGGCGCAATAAGGTAAGTTTGATTTGAAGTTATATTTAGCCTTTTAATTTAATTTAATAAGGCGGGCGGGAAGCGGGCGGCGGGCGGCCTCGCGAAACGGAAATATCGCGGAGAGGCACGGAGATTGGATCAATCTCCGTGCCTCTCCGCGATAGTCCCTTCCGTGACTTCCGCCCACCCCTACATGTGAGTGATGAATTCTGTGGAGACCAGGGCCCTGCAAGACTGATGGCCTTGGTCATATGAGGTGAAAGAGCGCAAGGGGGATGTCTCCTATTTGGTGGACCTTAAGACCCCCCAGGAAACCTTTACTGGTTGTGCACAGCAATTACCTCAAACCCCACTTTGAGAGGTCCGAGATGGCCATGCTCTTGGTCACAGCTGATGAAGTGGAGTGAACATCTAGCTGACCTCCTTTTGTCCAAGGAACAGTAGGGGTGAGTGGAGGGTGTTAACCTCTCCCCTACCCTGACCCTAGAACAACAGAGGGACTATTGCCAAGTTTTGGAACAGTTTGCCTCTCTCTTTTTTGTTACCTCAGGGCTCACTGCTTGATGTACTCATGACATTGACACTGGGGACAGTAGGTCTGTTAACAGTGAAGAATAGGATTGACAGGCTATCTGATAAGGTGAAACCCAGCATAGATGATGAGGCTCCAAAATAATTAAACTAGGGGTAATTGAACCCTCCAGCAGCCCTTGGCCTAGCCCAGTGGTGCTTTTCCCCAGGACTGACCCTCCAGGTAAAACCCCTGAACTCGGCTTCTGCGTGGATCACTGGGGGCTCAATTGTGGTCCCCAAGACTGATGCACACCCTATCCCCTGAGCTGACGCGCTCATTGAACGGTTTCGGGCTTCTATGTTTCTCAAAACATTTGATTAATGTCTAGGTACTGGCAGATCACCTTAACAGATAAGGAAAACGACAGGTCTTTGTTCTCTAATCCAGAAGGCCATTTCCAGTTCTGAGGCTGCCCTTCGGGTTGAAGAACACCTCTACCACCTTCCAGAGGTTGGTCAATCAGGCCCTAGCTGGGTTGGAGAACTTCAGTTCCACCTACCTAGATGACAATGAGGTCTTCAGTTCTAGTTGGGAGGACCACCTGTGCCACCTTAGACAAGTGCCTCAGACTCTTTAGTGGGCTTGGCCTAACTTTCAAAACCAGAAAGTGCCAGATTGGGCATGGTTCCATGGTTGACTTGGGTCATCAAGTGGAGGGGGCAAGATGCAGCCCCTTGATGCCAAAATCCAGACCATTCTGGCTTGGTAGCCCCCAAGACCCAGACAGTGGTGAGGGTCTTCCTGGACCTCACCGGGTACTGCAAGAAATTTGTCAAGGAGAATAACACCATTGTTGCTGCCTTGACAGAGCTGACTTCTAAAAAAGCAGTCCAACAGGTGGTCTGGCCGAAGGTGTGCCAGGCTGCTTTTTCACACCCTGAAGAAGTCCATTAAGAAGTCCATGTGCACAGTACCCAGCCTCAGGGCCATTGATTTCTCCCAGTAGTTCATTGTGCAGACAGATACCTCAGAGCATGACATAGGGATTGTGCTCTCATAGATGAATGCAGTGGGTCTATTTCAACACGTGGCCTTCATTAGCAGGAGATTACTTCCCTGGGAACAAAGGTGGAATTAAATAGAAAGGGAAGCCTTTTTAGTGGTCTGGGCACTGAAGAGTTTGAGACTATACCTGATTGGTGGTCACTTTTAGGTTCAGACAGAACCCAGACCTCTCAGATGGGTAATGCAGATGAGGGATGAGAATCCCAAATTTTTTAGGTGCTTTATTTCCCTACAGGGAATGGACTTTACAGCGGAGTATTACCCTGAAACTGACCCCACCAATGCTGATGGTCTTTCCTTGTTTTTCGCCTTAGCACTGAGAACTCCCATGAGGTTGGTTAGTTATCTCTGCTTTCAACTAGGAGGATACGTATTGGACCTGACATCCTTAGCCTGGCTCTCCCCCCTTTGTATTGGCTTCCAGCCTCCTGTTTTGCTAACTTTGTTTTTGCTGGTTTTAGGACTCTCAACACTTTACAACTGCCAACCAGAGCTAAAGTGCTTGTGCTGTCTCCTTTAAACATGGTGAAATTGGCGTATCCCCCTCCCCCACCTATTGGTACATTTACATTACTTGTAAGTCCTATCCTTACTGTTGCACTTGATTCAGGCCAACCTGGCTGATAAGGGATGATACCCCGAAACTGGTACCAGGATGCTTGCTTCTGGTCCAGGAAAGACATGTCCTGGCAGTTTGGGCTGGACTATTCCCATGGGGAGCTGGGTCAGGATTGAATTGCATATGGCTGGGTCCAAACTAGGCTGGCGTGGTGAGCAAATAAACGTTGGTTTAACCCAGATCTGTGATGGGGTAAATGTTTGATTTGTTAAGCATTACGTACATCCTTTTTTATTTTAAATTTCAATTGGAAGCAGGTAGACAGGTTGAATCTGGTATCTAATGATTTATAATCAAAAGCCCTCTTTCATGGTAAAGTAGGATTTTTAATCACAATTCTGAAAATGCCACTTTTAGAAAGTTAATAAATTAAGTAATTAACCAAAACAGGAGAAACCCTTGAACCCAGTTTAGACCTGGGTGAAATATAATGCTTATCTTCCCTTTGTCTAACTGTCTGGGAGCAACACACAAGTACCAACTGCCAGATATACCTTGTCATATGACCCAGGAACAGGCTGCAGGCACCAAAAGTTAGAACAATACAATGCCAGCTTTTTAAAAGTAATAATAATATGCAGCAATGCCTCAACAGGTATAGTTAAACAATTGATTTAGGAAAAATAAATGAATTATAAATAAAGATAAGAAGCGCCAATGATTAAATACTGCGGTTTGTATTTACAAAGAAGGAACACTGAAAGCATGATATTAGCATCAATGTTACTTTGGTAATGTGCAATACATTTATGGCAGCTGTGGTGTAGCAGCTAGCAATTCCGCAAAGAAGTGAGTGTTATGTTCAAGCAGCATCAAACAATATTAAAGTCAAGAACACAACACAATAAAATTCCCAAATCAATTAAGAACATTTCCAATTAACAGGTTTACCAAAATATCAGTTGCACAGCGAGTATCTGAAAATATGTACATTAATCCACTACTGTCATGATTATCCAGCGTAGGGTAGCGGTGAATAGTATGCAAGTACAGACACATAGGGCTCGTCTACCCTTTCTTTATCATTCTGTGACTTAGGAGATACTGATGCCAGAAAATCCGATCTCCAGGCTTAGAATATAAAACTAAAAGTCCCAGAAGCTAGTGGGATGCCTGGAGGACAGAAAAACCTGACACGGCATGGGTAGTTGCCTTATATATAAACCCCCCCCCCCTTTCAAGAGGTCAGGGCTTGACAATCTACCCCCAGTTTTGATCCTGGATGGAGTCCTTGTGCAATACACCGGAGGGCAGCTCTTCCGTCCGTTCCCTGTGGCTACCGAAGCTATAGTTCTGTTCCGGCTCTCCTTGCCCGTGGCGAGAGAGTTCAGGGAGAACAGAGGTAATCACCTCTACTGAGTCTGGAGAGCGAAGGATCGTGTCTCCCATAACTTGCACTCGTCTCGCTGTGACTTGGCAACCGTGAACGAGTTCAGTACTGTTCAGTTTTTTTACCTTCATGGTTAGTGGGAGAATGAAGGATTGCGTCTCCTGTAATTTTGCACTCGCCTCGTTGTGAATTAGCAACAGTGAGCGAGTTCTGGAGCATTTGGATTTGTGCCTTAACAGATGGTGGGAGAGCAAATGTAAATGTAAATGTAGTTGAGCTTATATAGCGCACAGCTACCCGCAGTGGGTTTCCCGGCGCTTGCTTAGGGAACCCGTCCTGGTATTCCCCTGTGAGATAGCAGGGTATCCACAAGGTGAAAGTCAGGCATCCCGCCGCGAGGGGCCGTTGTGGAGATTAAGCAAGCTGTTGCCCAGAGTCGCAGAGTGTGAGCCCGTGAGTCGAGGAGGCACCGGGGCGAGAATTGTCGAGTCCGTGGAATTTTTAGCCCAAGACCCGCCGAGGCAGGGAATTGAACCCTGGTCCAGGACCGATCTCAGCTTCCGGGTCTGCCGCCTCTAACCCCTGAGCCACACTTCCCCACAAGCTACTGAGTCTGGAGAGCAAAGGATCGCATCTAATGTCACACGCCTTGCTGTGAGTATGCAACAGTGAGTGGGTTCAGGATTGTGTGAAGATTACCTTGCCAATAATTTATCTACAGGATACAGGCACCAAAGTGTTAAAGGGACACAACATTCGATTGTTCTCATTAGGTCGAGACAATTTATTTTCTTTTGCTCATTTTTATAACAGGGTTTTGGTTCTCCATACTACTGTACTTTGGGTGAGGCATGCTCCCCCATACCTTCGTGTATCTCCTCCTTGGATATCCTAGTGCAGAACACTTTTGGATAAGTCCCTATTGCTGCTTGAATGACAGTGAGTATGCTTATGGGTTAAAGCCACTTTCTGTTTCCATGTATTTATTTTATCAATTTTTTTTTTCTCTTATGCGTTGTCTTCCAAAGTAGTGGTGTTTTATGCTCTTTGGGGGTTTACGCATGGGGAGAGTGGGGGGACTTACTCATCGAACCATCATCCCTACTGGTTGGTTCCTGAAGGTCAGTGGCATTTCACAGTCTGATAGATCCTGACAGATTGTCAAGCTCAAGTCTTTACCCAGCCTGGGGGATGAATACCAATACTGTTTTATCCTCTCATTTGGAGAGTATAACGTCCCTGCAGATGGAGGTTCATACATCACGGGCAGAGAATCAGGAGTTGAGGAAGGAGATGGGTACTCTACGGAGAGAGGTAGCTGGGTTATCTAGGAAAAGCAGGCCTGATAGTAGTGGAAGGGGGTTCTACTATTTGGGGATCCAAAAGAGTTCAAAATATCCCTTAGTCAATGCTGTTTGCTTTTCTTGTGTAAACCTACTGTGTTCCAGGATGAGAAGGCCAAGACAGCATTTGTTATGTCCTATTTAGGGGGAAATGCCAACAGTTGAACTATACCCTTGATAGAGCGGGATGATCCCATTCTGTACAACTTTCCAAACTTTTGTCTTGAGATGAGGAAGCTGTTTGACAGAAAGTCCCACCTTTTGTCCTTGGACCGTAAACTGATTACCCTTAGACAAGGGTCACAGGATTTGCTAACATATATCATCACATTCAATTGACTCTTGGTGGGGGCAGATTGGCCCCAGGAAAAACGTACAACACTGTTTTATCAAGGATTATGTGGGGAATTGAAGGATGTCCTGGCTCCAGTAGCTAATTTGCTTCAGTCCTGGGATGAATTATTTGGGCTCACTGTACAACTGGATCATCAACTACAGGAGAGAAAAGGGGATAAGAACAGCTGAGAATCACAATACTTCCTTCCGTGGCCTAAGCCAATAATTGAGAAAAATTCAAGATCATCAGATGAAATCAAGCCCGTGCAAGTTAATGGGCTAAGAGGTCCTCTTACATTCGAAGAGAAAGGAAAAAGACATAAACAGCAACTATGGCTGTACTGCGGAAAAGGGAGGGATTTCATAAAAGAATGCAGAGCAAGGAATTGTTCCTTGGAAAAACTACCCCATCCCAAGACACAAGCAGTGGTGCACCAGCAGTGGGTGAGTACTGAGAAGTCGGAAAACTAAGGGGCCAGAAAGAGGTCCCTAGCTAGGGTACCGATATAGATGATATCTCTCCAGCGATAGCCAATACCATACAGTCATCTATGGCTAATCTTAATGTGTTCATCACCCTGTGGATATCAGTGAAAATTCCATTAAAGGTGCCGGCCTTTTTGGATTCTGGGGCAACCGGAAACTTCCTCGACCAAACGTATGCTCAAAACATTGGTGTCTCTTGTGTGAAAAAGGATTCTCCAGAGCCCGTAAAGGTAGTGGATGGTACGGCATTGACTTCTGGACCTGTGAGGTTTCATATTGTCCCTTTGGTTATGCAGTTTGGAGAAAATCATTATGAATTAATACAGTTTGATCTTATAGATGCCCCTCATTTTCATCTTATCCTAGGAATGTTGACCCTTCATGACCCCTTGGTATGGTGGGCAGCTTGCACATGAATCCTCTCTCTGCAGATACCACTGCACTAAAGTACTTATATATCAACAGAATTCCATGAATACACAAGCAAGTCTCTTGGAGACTGGATGTGAATAGTTTTAATACTGTTGCCGAACGTTATTGCCCCTGAGTACAAACACTACAGTTCAGTCTTCAATAAAAAAGAACGCCACTCAACTGCCTCCGTACAGACTATATGATTGTCGCATTGATTTGATACCCTGAGGGGCTATTCCGTGTAGTCTTATCTATGCTTTAACAGAACCTGAGACACAGCATTTAAGGAAATATCTGGATGAAAACCTTGCATCTGGTTTTATTCGTCATTCCTCTTCCCTGGCTTCATCCCCTCTCTTCTTCATTCCAAAGAAGGAGGGTGCTTTAAATACATGCATCGACCTCAGGGCTATCAACAGAATGACTATAAAGAATTGTTATCCATTGCCCCTTACCCCTGTTTTATTGGACCAACTAAAAGGGGCCAAGATCTTCACAAAATTAGACCTGCGTGGTGCATACCATCTAGTGACAGTCAAACAGGGTGATGAATGGAAGACAGCATTTTGAACAAAGTTTGGGCTGTTTGAATACCAAGTAATGCCCTTCAGATTATGCAACGCACCTCCTGCATTTCAGTATTGTATGGATGAGGTGCTTCAGGGATTCCTGGAGAGGCTCTGCATAGTCTACATCGACGATATCTTAATCTAGTCATCGAGTCAGCAGGAACATGTCTCTCGTGTAAAAGTTGAGTTGGATTGACTCCAGAAACATACCCTGTAGGCCAAACTGGAAAAATTCCTATTCCATGCAGAGGAGATCCACTTCTTGGGTTATGTGATCAATGCAAATGGGTTCAAAATGGACCGGGGAAAGTTACAGCTAAAATTCAGTGGAAGTCCCCATGCAATGTGAAGGCCTTGCAGAGCTTTTTAAGGTTTACTAACTTTTTACTGGCGTTTCATTAAGGATTTCTCTAAAATCATTCAACCCATAACCCGATTACTGAAGAAGAACATTCCGTAAGTGTGTAACGAAGAAGCAGAACAGGCCTTCCAAACTTTGAAGAGTCACTTCACACACACTCCTCTGTTACGACATCCTGATGTCCATTTACAGTTTGTGGTTGAAACAGACGTGTCTCAGGACGCTTTGGGGGAGTGCTATCCCAAAGACATCCTGAAACTGGTCAACTACATCCTGTTGCCTACTATTCCAGGAAACTCACACTGTGTAAGATAAACTACAACATCACGGACAAAGAGATGTTGGCCATTAACAGATCATGTGAATAATGGAGGCATTATCTTTTAGGAGCCAATCATACAATCGAAATGTATACAGATCATAAGAATTTGTTATTTCTGAAAACTGCCCGAGCTCTCATGCCGCAACAATTTAGATGGTCCCTCTTCTTTTCAGATTATGACTTTGTCATTAAGTATCGACCCGGCCCTCAAAAAGGCAAAGCAGATGAACTTTCCAGAACTGAAACCACAGGGGAAATCATCAACAAACCAGCTATCAACCCTCTTTGTGTCCACCCAATGGCCTCGTTTGAGAACAGTGACATAGCCTTAATCACTACCACTGACTTCCTGGGGGACCTGGAGGTATCTCTGGAAAGCATCGACAGACAGGCCTGGAAACACAAAAACCCCAAACATAGGTCTGAGAGGGATAACTTGCTATACCATTATCATGCATTATATGTACCAGAAAAACCTCTACAACTTCAAGTGTTTACTTGGGCACATGATTCGCCATTAGGTGGACACATAGGGGAGTATAAGACCATCGCAACAGTGGAACGTTCCTTCTGGTGGCCTACTTTGCGACATGATGCAAAAGAATAGGTGAAGAACTGCGCGGTCTGTGCACAGGGGAAAGTCAGTCATACTAAACCTATGGGGCTTTTGTGTCCTACTCCTATGCATCCTAGCCCTAGGCACACTGTGTCAATGTATTTCATTGTTGAAATGCCTCCTAGTGAAGGTTACACTACAATCCTGGTTGTGATCGATCACCTAACAAAAATGGGACATTTCATTCCTTTGAAGAAGTTACCCACATCTTCTGGACTGGCCAATATCTTGCTAGAGCATAAAGTGTGTGACGATGGAATATCCTGTGTTCTTATAACCGATCGAGGATCTCAGTTCACCTCACGCTTCTGGAGAGCCTTATGTGAATCCATGAAGGTGGAAGCCCGATTGCCTACCAGTTATCACCCACAAACAGATGGGAAAACCGAACATTTAAACCAGACCTTGGAACAATACCTACGATGTTTCACAGTGCAATATGCCATGGAATGGTATGCCTTGCTTTGGATGGCTGAGCTCACCTACAACAACACTGAACACTACGCTGAGATGCTCTCTTTCTATTGCTTATATGGGCATAACTCTAATAAGCTTCTTTTTGAATGGCCAATCACCTCTAGCCACCTCTCAATAAAAGAACATCATGCAATCTCCATGCAGTGCTTTCAGATGCCAAACACCACTTAATTAAAGCACAAGAAACAGGGAAACAATTTGCATACAGAAAAAGATCCCAAAAACCGGCATATCAGGTGGGGGACAATATGTGGCTAGCTACAAAAAATGTACATCTAAAAGGGGTCAACAAACTGAAACCTAAGTATAAAGGCCCTTACAGTAGTGAAAAGGTAGTGAACCCGGTAGCCATGAGACTATCCTTGCCCCGTTCCTGGCACATACATCTTGTGTTCAATGTGTCCTTGCTCCGTCCCTGTCCTCTACACACTAGGCTGCTGGCATGACCACTCTCCATTGAAGTAGAGGGAAAACCTGAACTATCTCCAATGCCCCATTCTGGTGGAACGCTTCCAAGTGCAGAACTCCGCAAAGCTTGAGCAACCGCTGATGCGTTGCTCCTTGAGAGGGGGTACTGTCATGATTATCCAGCATAGGCTAGGGGTAAATAGTACGTAGGTACAGACACATAGGGATTTTCTTCCCTTTTTCTATCATTGTGTGACTGGGGAGAGACTGATGCCAGAAAACCTGATCTCTGGGCGTAGAATATAAAACTAAAAGTCCCAAAAGCCCCTGGGACACCTGGAGGACAGAAAAACCTGACATGCCAAGGCTAGTTGCCATATATATAAGCCCCTCCTTTTCAAGAGGTCAGGACTTGACAATCTACTTCCTGTTTTGATCCTGGATGGAGTCATTGTGCAATACACCGGAGGGCGGCTCTTCCGTCCATTCCCTGTGGATACCGAAGCTATAGTTCTGTTCCGGCTCTCCTTGCCGGTTACGAGAGAGTTCTGGGAGAACAGAGGTAATCACCTCCACTAAGGCCGGACAGTGATGGATTGTGTCTCCCATAACTTGCACTCGTTTCGCTGTGACTTAGCAACAGTGAACAATCACAGTACTGTTCAGTTTTTCACCATCACGGTTGGCTGGAGAACAAAGGATCGCATCTACTGTAATTTTGCACTCGCCTCGCTGTGAATTGGCAGCAGTAAGCGAGTTCTGGATCATTTGGTTTTGTGCCTTCATGGATGGTGGGAGAGCAAAGGATTGCGTCTCCTGTCACACGCCTTGCTGTGAGCATGCAAAGGTGAGCCAGTTCAGGATTGTGTGGAGATTACCTTGCCGAGAATTTATCTACAGGATACAGGTGCCAAAGTGTTGAAGGCACACGACATTCGGTTGTTCTCGTAGGGTTGAGGCAATTTTTTTTCTTTTGCTTATTTTTATAACAAGGTTTTGGTTCTCCATGCTATTGTCAGCCCAACGCTCTTTAATGTGTATGTGACAACCCTGGTAGGCGTGATAAGATCCTTTGGTTTCCAACTCACCTCCTATGTGGACGACACTCAAATAGTGCTGTCAATAAGGGATATGGCTGAGAAGGAAACAGGGGCACGCTTTCATGTTTGCCTGAAAGCCATCTCAGGGTGGATGTCCTCTAATTGTTTAAAATAAACTTTAGTAAAACGGAGGTGTTGGAATTAGGTAGCCTGGCCTAGGGCAAGACTAGCATATCAGAGGCACAGTGTAAAGGTTGCAGACCACCCAAAAGTAATTCCACGCAATAGCACTCAAAAAGAAAACACTACACCAAAATTACATGAAAATACGTACTGCTTTATATAAAAATAATATTCTCTTTGTTGTCAAATATTAGTAGCTCACATTTAAATAGCTCAAAACATTTCAAGTCACTTTTTAGGATCAGCAATTTCACTTTTTAAATTACTAGCAGATTATCACTTTGTCTTCAAAGCAGTTACTATATTCTTGAGCTTCTATTACACTTTTGCATACAGTATATATTGTACTTTATGTTTAGTCACACCATAACCCTGACTGGTAGGTAACACTTACTCTTCCAAAGGCCAGTTGAAATATAGCCTGTACTCTACACTTGGTTCTATATCTTCCAATAACACTGCTAAACTGCTGCACAGGTTATCAATTAGTTACTCTATGTCATCACTTTTAAAATTTAACAAGAACAGCACTTGAATCCGATCAGAGCAACACTTTTCATTACATGGATAACAGTACAGTTTTCCTACTGAACCTATGTAGAAGCAATTGATTAAGCACCAATTAAACCAACAGTTAAATGAGCCCTGCCTGGGCTTCCTTGTGGACCCTGTACTCCTGGGGACAGTGTCTCAGTGAACACACTGGTGAGGTATCTAGCCAGAACCCCAGTTTCTTATGTAGAAGGCTCTTCCCCCATTTAACTATCTCCTTACTTGTCACCACACTGTTGATCTGTTCTTTCCTGGGTCCGTGGCAGAGGGAATAGCGATAGCGGAGGGCGGCTCGAGGAACCGAGGCTGAAGAGGCTCTCACGCCTCAATAGACACCTCGGGGCTTCCCCCAGCTCAGGAGGACTCCTTGCTGTGGCCCTCGCGCAAAGGTAGAACCACCAGGGCAGACACCACGAGGCCCCAGACTCCTACCGGGTCTCGAATCTTTCCCCCCCTGCCTGGGCCAGCTTCTCCGTGTGGCGCTCAGGCAGGAGGAACGGTCAGCTCTCACCGCAACTCGCAGAAGTCGCCGGCGCCTCCTCTCAGCGCCGAGCGGCAAGAACACTGGCACGGACAGCTCCGCCTCACGAAGCCTGGGGCTCCGTCGAGCATGCGCGGGAAGCGAGCGTCTCACGGACAGAGACCGCGCTTCCGCTCCTTTCCTCAGCTCCAGCCGGCGCCGCCTCCCAGAAACCGGCGATCTCACAGGGCATGCGCAAGGGAGCAGAGTCTCCAGCCCAGCGATCGCGCACTTGTAACAGCGCCTCCCCTCGCTCTCCTCACACTGGGGCCAGGGAAATCACCACAAGACGGCTCCGGCGTCCAGCGTCAGCCTCACTATGTCTTCAACAAGTTCTAGCGACCCAGGCAATGAACCGGCGCCACTTCACCAGCGCTGGCCTGGGGGTCGCCTCACCCTACTTCTGCCCCTTCAAGGGAGGGCTCCTCCTCGCAGCAAGTCTCCGCTTCTGCCAGTAAGTGAAGTACTTAGAAGGGGGGGGTCAAGGCTCTGTCAGCGAGGAAAGTCACTGCAGCTTGCGGCAGACTACAATTGGCCACTGCTACTGGGGGGAGGGGGGGGGGGTCACAGAATCTACCCCTACCTATACTGACCACTGCTCACGAAGAGCCTCTCTCTCTGCTGGGCAGAGGACTGTGCACCGCAGCACTACAGTCTCCTTCTCCTACAGGCTTCCCCTGTATAATTTTAAACAAGGGGCAAGCTAGGCGCCCAGGGTCTCCAGAAACTTCCCACAGCGGGGCCAAGACAAATAACTAAAAGGGGAGTTGTGGGCTGGACCAAATAGACAGCTTCCAAGTCCAGGAGATCAATCCAAAGTCCAACCTTTTCCCACCCTTAGCTACCACCTGTCCTCCAGCTGACTTCCACAGGTAGACAAAATGGCTGCCCCGCATTCCGCCTTATATAGGCTGCCCTTCAGTGGTCCAGAATGGACCAGAAGGTTCTGGAATGCCCTATGTTAGGCTATGGCCAAGTTCTGTTGGTGACAGTTGGGGCAGTTGGTGGCCACCATTTTAGGTGGTGCCAACTTTCCTGTCAGAACAGGCCTCTGGGCCTGAGGTAAAAGATTATGAGGGGGAGAGAGAACACCTATCCCCCTGGCCAACACCTACAAAAAGTCAGTAGACACAAAAAATTAATAAGGGTATGAGGGGCGAAAAGGGGACAAAATAAATAAAAATTAGGAGGGACTTCGCCAAAAAGCCAGACAGGTCTAACACGCGTCCCCCCCAGCTGAAAGTGGGGAGAACTACCCAACCCTTTGGGAGTCCTCATCACTAAGGCGGAAATACCTGGAGAGACCGTCTGCATTGGCGTGGTCCACTCCAGGCCGATGTTCCACCCGGAAGTCCATTCCCTGTAGGGAGATGGACCACCTCAACAACTTGGGATTTTCCCCCTTCATCTGCATCAGCCAACGAAGGGGTCGGTGGTCAGTCTGAACCAGGAAGTGCGAGCCAAAGAGGTATGGCCGCAGCTTCTTCAGAGCCCACACCACCGCAAAAGCTTCCCTCTCAATGGCACTCCACTTCTGTTCCCGGGGAAGCAGTCTCCTGGATAAGAAGACTACAGGTTGATCCAGGCCCTCTTCATTGAGTTGCGATAACACTGCCCCAATGCCATGTTCGGATGCATCTGTTTGCACAATAAACTCCTTGGAGAAATTGGGAGCCTTCAGGACCGGTGCTTCGCACATTGCCTGCTTCAACTTTTCAAAGGCTTGCTGACAAGCCTTTGTCCAAACTACCCGTCGAGGTTGTTTCCTAGAGGTGAGCTCTGTGAGGGGCGCTACAATAGTGCCATACCCCTTCACAAAGCGACGGTAGTAACCTGTGAGGCCCAGGAAAGCTCGGACCTCAGTCTGTGTCTTGGGGGGTTCCCAGGCCATGATTGCCTCAATCTTCGCCTGTAGGGGTTGCACGGACCCCCTACCCACCAAGTGTCCAAGGTACACAACCGACCCCTGCCCAATCTGGCATTTGCTGGCTTTGATGGTCAATCCAGCTTGTTTCAGCGCCTGGAGAACTGCTTGCAAATGTTGCAAGTGGTCCTCCCAACTGCTACTGAAGACAGCAATGTCATCCAGGTAAGCAGCCGAGAAACCCTCCATTCCAGAGAGGACCTGGTTCACCAGTCGCTGAAATGTGGCAGGGGCGTTCTTGAGACCAAAGGGCATCACACAGAACTGGAAGTGTCCCTCGGGCGTGGAAAAGGCTGACCTTTCCCTTGCTCCATCTGTCAAGGAGATCTGCCAGTACCCTGAGGTGAGGTCAAAGGTACTGAGGTATTGGGCAGCTCCTAGCCGGTCAATTAACTCATCCGCCCTGGGGATTGGATGAGCATCAGTTTTGGTAACTGAGTTCAGTCCTCGGTAATCCACACAGAACCTCAGTTCTGGTGTGGTGCCCGGTGGGGCGGCTTTTGGGACTAGCACCACCGGACTGGACCAAGGGCTGCTGGACGGTTCTATCACTCCTAGCTCCAACATCTTGGCAACTTCGCCATGGATGCTAGCCTTCACCTTGTCCGACAGCCTATAGGTCTTGGATTTCACTGGGGGGCTGTCTCCTGTGTCCACATCATGGGTACACAGGTGGGTTCTTCCTGGGACAAGGGAAAACAGTGAAGAGTACTGCCCCAATACCTGTCGGCAGTCCTCTCGTTGCTCAGGAGTGAGAGACGGGGAGAGAATCACTCCCTCCACCGACCCATCCTTCTCTTGACATGAAAAGAGGTCTGGGAGAGGTTCGCTTTCTGCCTCCTCAGCACCATCAGTCACCATCATCAGGATGACCTCTGGCCTCTCATGGTGGGGTTTGAGGCGATTGGCATGCAGCACCCGGAGGGGCTGCCTCGGGGTCTTAAGATCCACCAAGTAAGTGGCCTTACCCTTTTTCTCCAACACCTCAAAGGGGCCTGTCCAACGATCCTGAAGGGCACTTAGCTCTCCAGGTTCCATCACCCAGACTTTCTGGCCAGGCTCCAACTCCACCGGGTGAGCATTCTGATCATACCATTCCTTCATGACTGCCTGACTGGCCTCCAAGTTGTCAGCAGCCTGCTTCCACAACTTGGCCATCTGGCTTCTGAAGGCCAACATGTAGCTCACCACATCCTGGGGAGGTTTTCTGGGAGACTTCTCCCATCCTTCCTTCACCAGGCTGAGAGGCCCACGCACCGGGTGCCCATACAACAATTCGAATGGGCTGAAGCCCACTCCTTTCTGTGGCACCTCTCTGTAGGAGAACAGTAAGCAAGGTAGGAGGATGTCCCACTTCCTCCGTAAACTCTCTGGCAGACTTCTTATCATGCCCTTCAGGGTCTTATTGAACCTCTCAACCAGTCCATTGGACTGGGGGTGATAAGGAGTGGTGAACCGGTAGGTCACCCCACACTCCTTCCACATGGTCCGCATGTAAGCAGACAGGAAGTTAGTCCCCCTGTCAGACACAACCTCCTTCGGGAATCCTACCCTAGTAAAGATTCCCATCAGGGCCCTAGCCACCACAGGTGCAGTAACAGTCCTCAGAGGGATGGCCTCTGGGTACCGTGTGGCATGATCCACCAGAACCAGGATGAACCTGTGACCAGCTGTTGTTGGTGGATCCAATGGCCCTACAATGTCGATGCCCACCCTTTCAAAGGGGGTGCTAACGACAGGAAGTGGTTCCAGGGGAGCCTTTAGCTTCACCCCTGTCTTCCCACTGGCCTGGCAGGATACACATGTCCTACAGTATGTGTTGGACGCCGCTTTCATCTGAGGCCAGTAAAAGTGGAGAACAAGCCGTGCAAAGGTCTTGTCCTGGCCTAAGTGTCCTGCCAGTGGTATCGCATGAGCCAATTCCAGCAGAAAGGCTCGGTACTGCTGCGGGACCACCAAGGCCCTTGATGAGCCAGGTAGAGGTACCTTGGGTTCACTGTAGAGGAGTCCATCCTCCCAGTAAAGATGGTAGTGTCCCGTAACATCACCTGCTGCCTGGGCTTCAGCCTGACGCCTCAGTCCCTCAAGGGTAGGGCACTCCCTCTGCCCCCTACAGAATTCCTCTCTGGTAGGACCTCCCTCCACATGCCATTCAGCAGGAATGGGTAAATCCTCCAGAGAGTCTACTCCCCCCTCCACGGACTCCTGGCCTACCACCGCAGGTGGCCGATCTGTCACATGGGGCGTGGAAGCCGAAGCAGGCTGTCCCTGTCTCCGCTTCTGTCCCTTTTTGGCAGCGGGTTGGGCCATTGTTCCAGGCTCCAACCCAGGCGAACTCCCTCTCTGGGCAGTCGCAGACCGTGTGCTTACACAGGCCCAGTCAGGTGTACCCAGCATCGCAGAATGCGTCCGGTATTCCACCTCTCTCCAAGTGTTGTGCTCCATGTCATTCCCCAACAGACAATCAACTGGCACGGCAGGGCTTACGGCAACTCGAAGTGAACCTGCAACCCCTTCCCACTCAAAGGGAACCTCAGCCACTGGATAGTGGCCCATTCTGCCGTCAGCCATCGCGGCGGGGTGGAGTACATTAGGAACAACCTGCTCTGGAGACACCAGTTGACTTCTCACCATAGTCATACTGGCTCCTGTATCTCTCAGAGCCTCCCCTCTTTGGCCATTGATGGTAACCCATTGCCCATACTTGATAGTATTTGGGGGCACCTGGATCTTTGGCACCATCTCCCGCTCTCCCAGGGACACTAAGGTGACACCCGACCACTCACCCCCCTTATCTAAGGGCAACTCCTCCCCGAGCGCTACACTAGCTACTCCCGGTGACTTTCCTCCGGTGGGAGGGGGTGGTCTCTTTGGGCATTTGACATCTCCTTTATAATGTCCAACACCACCGCATTCAAAACAGTGGAGAACCCTTGGCTGCTGGCTTTGGCCAGGATTAGGGTTTTTGGGCGGGTTTGCCCTCGGGGTGAAACCTGCTCCCTTACCTTGGAAATTATTTTGGGGACCTTTGGAGAACTCCTTCTTTTTATCTCCTCCCTCTTTCTTCTGGGGGGCGCCCTGTCCGGCTTTTTGAGAATCCCCTCCAGTCCCCTTGGAGGACACCCGGGTACTTGCCCAAGTGTCCGCCTCCTCTGCAAGCTTCCGGGGATCGGTCAGCTTGCTGTCCACCAGGTGTTGGCGCAACTCGGGAAAGCATTTCTCGAGGAGGTGTTCTTTCAAAAATAGATTGTACAGCCCCTCATAATCTTTTACCTCGCTGCCCTTGACCCAACCCTCTAAAGCTTTCTTGGCGTAGTCTAGAAAGTCTACCCAATTCTGGTTACTCATTTTGTGACTTCCCCTGAATTTTTGTCGGTACCGTTCAGGGGTAAGTCCAAACTTTTTCACCAGTGCCACCTTCATGACAGGGTAGTGGGTTTGCTCATCCTGCTCCAGAGCCAACAAGGTGTCTCTGCCAGCAGGTGGCATGTATTTATACAGCCCACCCCCCCAATGAGTTTCCAGGATCCCGTGAGCCCTTAAAGAAACCTCATAAGCGGCCAACCATTTGGCAATGTCATCACCTGGGGTGTAACTAGCAATGACATCTTTGGGTAGGTAGGGTCTAAATTCCCTGGTGTCTACTTTCTTTTCGCTGCCACCATTATCTGGAGTGGGAGGCCTTTGTATTAGGACCTGTAGGTCCATCTCCTTGAGGGTTCGCTCATGAGCTAACCTCCTTTCCTCCCTTTGCATATCCATCCTAGCTAACTCCAGCCTCATTCTCCTCTCCTCCCTTCTATCTTCTAGCTCGGCTTCGGTTAAACCCCTGTCTGAGACGCTGCTGCTTGCCCTTGAAGGTATCCTGGGACCTGTCAGAAGATTCCCTCTCCCCACTTGGTTCAGCGATGCAGCCTCAGTAACAGTGTCCCCTTCACCCACTTCAGTTTCTGGTTCTTCCCTCAAACGAGCTTCCACCCATGCCCTTATGCTTGTCAGCAATTCTCCTTTCTTGGCACCTTTGTTAAAAAATACCCCTTTCTGCTGACACCAATCCCTGAGTTGGGCCACAGTATTGGCTTCCAGCTCCTTAAGATTCACCTCCATCTTTGCCATGGAATGTAATTACTCGCAGGAGAAAACCACGAAGTGATCTGAGGTTAACCTCCACCCACCACCAGAAATAAATTTAGAAAAAACAAAAAGACTAATTGGGAGGGCCGCAAGGAGAAAACTCCTGGTGTAGGTTGGGTGTATTACGTCAAATTACTAGTAAGTAGCTGCAACCAAGACCGCAATCCCACCGCTAGGCACCAAATGTTGGAATTAGGTAGCCTGGCCTAGGGCAAGACTAGCATATCAGAGGCACAGTGTAAAGGTTGCAGACCACCCAAAAGTAATTCCACGCAATAGCACTCAAAAAGAAAACACTACACCAAAATTACATGAAAATACGTACTGCTTTATATAAAAATAATATTCTCTTTGTTGTCAAATATTAGTAGCTCACATTTAAATAGCTCAAAACATTTCAAGTCACTTTTTAGGATCAGCAATTTCACTTTTTAAATTACTAGCAGATTATCACTTTGTCTTCAAAGCAGTTACTATATTCTTGAGCTTCTATTACACTTTTGCATACAGTATATATTGTACTTTATGTTTAGTCACACCATAACCCTGACTGGTAGGTAACACTTACTCTTCCAAAGGCCAGTTGAAATATAGCCTGTACTCTACACTTGGTTCTATATCTTCCAATAACACTGCTAAACTGCTGCACAGGTTATCAATTAGTTACTCTATGTCATCACTTTTAAAATTTAACAAGAACAGCACTTGAATCCGATCAGAGCAACACTTTTCATTACATGGATAACAGTACAGTTTTCCTACTGAACCTATGTAGAAGCAATTGATTAAGCACCAATTAAACCAACAGTTAAATGAGCCCTGCCTGGGCTTCCTTGTGGACCCTGTACTCCTGGGGACAGTGTCTCAGTGAACACACTGGTGAGGTATCTAGCCAGAACCCCAGTTTCTTATGTAGAAGGCTCTTCCCCCATTTAACTATCTCCTTACTTGTCACCACACTGTTGATCTGTTCTTTCCTGGGTCCGTGGCAGAGGGAATAGCGATAGCGGAGGGCGGCTCGAGGAACCGAGGCTGAAGAGGCTCTCACGCCTCAATAGACACCTCGGGGCTTCCCCCAGCTCAGGAGGACTCCTTGCTGTGGCCCTCGCGCAAAGGTAGAACCACCAGGGCAGACACCACGAGGCCCCAGACTCCTACCGGGTCTCGAATCTTTCCCCCCCTGCCTGGGCCAGCTTCTCCGTGTGGCGCTCAGGCAGGAGGAACGGTCAGCTCTCACCGCAACTCGCAGAAGTCGCCGGCGCCTCCTCTCAGCGCCGAGCGGCAAGAACACTGGCATGGACAGCTCCGCCTCACGAAGCCTGGGGCTCCGTCGAGCATGCGCGGGAAGCGAGCGTCTCACGGACAGAGACCGCGCTTCCGCTCCTTTCCTCAGCTCCAGCCGGCGCCGCCTCCCAGAAACCGGCGATCTCACAGGGCATGCGCAAGGGAGCAGAGTCTCCAGCCCAGCGATCGCGCACTTGTAACAGCGCCTCCCCTCGCTCTCCTCACACTGGGGCCAGGGAAATCACCACAAGACGGCTCCGGCGTCCAGCGTCAGCCTCACTATGTCTTCAACAAGTTCTAGCGACCCAGGCAATGAACCGGCGCCACTTCACCAGCGCTGGCCTGGGGGTCGCCTCACCCTACTTCTGCCCCTTCAAGGGAGGGCTCCTCCTCGCAGCAAGTCTCCGCTTCTGCCAGTAAGTGAAGTACTTAGAAGGGGGGGGTCAAGGCTCTGTCAGCGAGGAAAGTCACTGCAGCTTGCGGCAGACTACAATTGGCCACTGCTACTGGGGGGAGGGGGGGGGGGTCACAGAATCTACCCCTACCTATACTGACCACTGCTCACGAAGAGCCTCTCTCTCTGCTGGGCAGAGGACTGTGCACCGCAGCACTACAGTCTCCTTCTCCTACAGGCTTCCCCTGTATAATTTTAAACAAGGGGCAAGCTAGGCGCCCAGGGTCTCCAGAAACTTCCCACAGCGGGGCCAAGACAAATAACTAAAAGGGGAGTTGTGGGCTGGACCAAATAGACAGCTTCCAAGTCCAGGAGATCAATCCAAAGTCCAACCTTTTCCCACCCTTAGCTACCACCTGTCCTCCAGCTGACTTCCACAGGTAGACAAAATGGCTGCCCCGCATTCCGCCTTATATAGGCTGCCCTTCAGTGGTCCAGAATGGACCAGAAGGTTCTGGAATGCCCTATGTTAGGCTATGGCCAAGTTCTGTTGGTGACAGTTGGGGCAGTTGGTGGCCACCATTTTAGGTGGTGCCAACTTTCCTGTCAGAACAGGCCTCTGGGCCTGAGGTAAAAGATTATGAGGGGGAGAGAGAACACCTATCCCCCTGGCCAACACCTACAAAAAGTCAGTAGACACAAAAAATTAATAAGGGTATGAGGGGCGAAAAGGGGACAAAATAAATAAAAATTAGGAGGGACTTCGCCAAAAAGCCAGACAGGTCTAACACGTCATCATGTTTGGGAACAATCCAAACATGTGGACACCTGACTGGTGGCCTGATGATCTGGGAACCTGTCCTGCACCCACTAGGAAAGCAAAACATCTGGGGTTGATAACATCAGTACGGTGGTCTCAGCCTGTTTTTTGGCACTCAGAATTATAAGAAAAAGAAAGTTTTTCTTCCGACAATTGTCTCAAGACAGTGGTCACAGGACTCATTATGTCAAGGCTAGACTATTGTAACAGTCCATATATGAATGCCCACAAACAACACATCAACAGACTTCAAATTACAGAAAATGCAGCGGTCAGACCCCTGTCAGGGACTCCAAAATTAATTTCTGTGAAGGAAGAATTAAAACAACTCCATTGGCACCCCATAACACAAAGGGTGTGTTTTAAAGCACTTTGCACTGTTTTTAAAGCCCTCAATGGAGTAGGATCTGACTTCCTGAGGTGAAAATTCCAGTGGTATGTCAATAGAAGGACTCTTCGCTCCGCAGGAGCAAAACAAGTCCTAGTTCCTTCAGTCAATAAAGTTATTTGGGGAGGTAGGAGTTTTATCACCTGCACCTCAAGGGATTGGAATGATCTCCCATTTCACCTGAGGAATCCTACAGACCTCTTCATTCAGAAAGGGGTTGAAAACATTGCTTTTTACTGAGTAGTACCCTCTATCATGATATCCAGCAGTAAGTGCTTAGTGCCAGGACACCCCAGGGTAACCGTGCGCTTTAAAAGTTCAATTAACATAACATAACATATTGTACTTTGGGTGAGGCATGCTCCCCCATACCATTTGTATATCCCCCCCTTGGAAAACCTAGTGCGGAACACTTTTGGATAAGTCCTTATTGCTGCTTGAATGAGAGTGAGTATGCTTATGGGTTAAAGCCGCTTTCTGCTTTCAGTTGGGGTATGACTAAAAGTTGATTTTCTTTATGTTTCTTTCTCCTTTCTTGCATACAGACCGTTCCCTCTGGGTGGTGTTCTTTCTGACGTGGGGCCTATCTACTTGTCCAGTGATATGTGAGAAGACACCAGTCCTTGCAGCCTCTTTGTTTATTTTGTCCATTCCCTTTTTCCCTTATGCATTGTCTACCAAAGCAGTGGTGTTATATGCTCTTTGGGGGTTTACGCATGGGGGAATGGGGGGACTTAATCATCGGACCATCGTCTCCGCTGGTTGGTTCCTGAAGGTCAGTGGTGTTTCACAGTCTGACAGATCCTGACACTACCCTCAACTTCTCAGGATATTCCTTGCAAATAATTTCGCAATTAGATTTCTGGTATGTGAAAGCACCATAATAATCAATTCAGGTTTAACTTAATGGTAACACATCATATTTTGCAACATCATTTGGGCAGCTGCTGTTTGTACTGGTAGCTGTGTTGAATCTATGATTGCTGGGCTCACATCAGCTCCCTTAGTCATTGCAGAAAAAGTGTGTTTCAGGACAAAAACTCTAGGTTTTGGCAGGGCACTAACAAAAATAGTTTTCAAATTAGATCTTCATTGTGTTTACTTTTCTTCTCTGCTAAAGTGACCCTTCACATGTTAAACCTTTTTTGCAATATGAGGAGAAATATGAAATCAGATCACTTTTATTCCACCTCGCTTTTGGAATTTCCATGGTCCAACCAGAAGCCAAGTTTAAGGTTAGTGTTCTAGAAGTGCATCCTTCCGGTCATCCTAGAATGTCCAGTAAAACAGCATTATTTGAGTATTAAAAATATCAGAATTCCTGGACTCATGGAGAATGAGTATTCAACCCAAATCGATATGTTTGACACTGAAAGAGGGTACACATGAGTGAACGTATGTAAATCTTTGATTACCAAGTGTAAGTGCCTGGAGATAGAGCAATGCAAAAGAAACGGTCTTCCTTCAGACCCATCTTCTAATGTCTGTTTCAGTGCCCCTAGCATAACTTAAAAGAAAGCACATCTAAGTCTGCTTAGTGAAAGTTACATGCACTTTAATAAAAGTTTGAAAATGCTCTGTTTTTGTCTTTTCCAGATGCTAGGTCATACCTCTGCCTGTTCCAAAACTGTTGTCCTGAAGAGTGAACTGATCATTGTAAGAAGAGACTATTGACCACGACTTTACCTACTACTGCTGAAGTGCTCCGACATGCTAGCTAGTCTGTCAAGGAAGTGCCTATTGAGTGAAACATCGGAGCTCAGTGTTAAACTTTGTATGTGGATTTAATGAAACATGTATGCTCAGGTCTTATAATCGGCAACAAACTCTTAGGGGACCATGCACAACCACATATCTCCAGCAAGAAATAATCTGCAAGCAGACCTTGTACTTACAACTCTTCTGATCCTCTCCTGGACTCCCACAACCTCCTGAGCATCAGAGGGACCTCATGACAAAGGTGTCAGATTTGTATCAGCTTACCGAGTACCCCACTGGAGGATTGTGAGCTCCATAAAAAAGACTAGGTCCCAAGGTAGAATACTTGAATAGGCGAAGGCGCAAAAAGTATCTGCCTAATACAAGGATTTTGGCAGCCGTGAAATTTGAATTTCTCTCACTCTGATCTTTTCCTGCCAAAACCAACTGCCTAAGCTGGACATCAGTCACTGGCTATCCGGCTTTGAGAGCAGTTTGCCGGATACAGGCTGTAACCGTGTCCTGTTGGAGGATTACCATTTCCAATTCAGAGACATGGGGCCTGATTTAGATCTTGGTTGTATAACCGCCATCCCGCTGTGGTGGCAGTCCCAAGCACTCTGCCAAGCTGACGGAGGTCAGCCCCGTCTTCTCTGTTGTCTAACAGTACTCTGTTGCTGTCATGCAGGTGGTTTTGCGTCAATTCCTATTGTGCTGGCTGTTTCTTGGCAGTTGGGTCCTGACGGAGTGAGGCCATTGTGGCGTGGAGATAGGTAAGTGCTACTCATCATTATCTTACTACACATATAGGTTGTGAATTTGTCATTATTTATATGTAGGGAATGTGCTATGCGCCTTTTTGGTGCATATTGCATGCCACACACAAACAACATACACAAGGGGGGCGTGGCTAGGATGGCCACCAAGACGGACGTGTCTCGGTGAGGCTCCGTAACTGGGCTCCCACCTCGCCTAGTCCCATGGAGTCTAGCTGGTGCTGGCCCACATCCAGTGGTTCCTGACAGCATCAGGCATCCAGTGCCAACGTCCACGCCGCAGACTCGGCCATGTAGGGGCTGAAATATAGATTTTGCAGTGAGGAAGTGGCACCGAGCATAAGATGGCGCCCGCCTGAACCGTGGCTTCCCGCCTTGACGGTTGACTCGTCATGGGCTTGCAGATCCCCGGCTGCGCCGCATTGGGCTCCTGATACCATAAAGAAGATGTGGATAGAGACGGCGCATAGGAAGAATTAACATCGGCCCTCCGACACTGAGGGCGCTACTTTACTCCCTCCCGGGAGCAGCGGGAGCCCTGGCGCGGCTGCTCATAAACGCCACCACCCTACCTCTGACGCGCCCGACGAGCGGCGGAGGCCTCCCCTTGCCTGGGGCCCATCGTGGAGAAGTAGCAGGCTGCATGCAACAGCGGAAATCGGGAGACGCGCATTGCCATGGAGCGCAGCTACCACCTGCCCCCGACTGCACCAGGCACGCGGGGCCAGTCTGCCACTTACCTGGGGAGCTCTGTGGCATGCCTTCAGGGACCCCGGACTGCCGCCCAAGCCCAGGTGAGCCCGTGCGACGGTGGCGGTGACCTGGTGAAAGACTTTGCACACCTCGCAACTATAGCTGGAGGTCGCGGCCATAACGCCGCCTGCATGATGCTAATATGGCGGCCTATCGCGCCCCCGCCTAACAGCCTGCATTAATAAACGGTGACCCCTAGGGACTGCGATGACCACCGATGGGGGCCCAGAGGCTCTGCCCCAATACAAGACCTTAAAACAGAGGCTCGCCCAGCCTCTCTATGGGCTGGTGGGGCCCGCGGAAGACAAACGATGCGCCAACTCTGATACCACCCCTCACTGCCGAGCACTGGAGCGGGGCGGCCCCTCGACCAAGATACTGCCAATCCCTGTGAAGGGACACAACGGGGCCTCCGGTGACTGAGATAGTAGTGGGGCCCCTACCTCCAGGACAGGCCGATTGTGCACCTGCGGCTGCGAGGCACCAGCAACCGCAGATGCCGGATAAGCCACGCAGTTTGCCGCAGTGGGTGCTTGGCTCACGGGTGTCTGCATCACGCCAGCCCACGCACCCAGATAGTATCACCTGCTGGGCCCCCAGCTGGGCGAAGAGATACCATCAACCGGAGGAACCTCCCCCACCACCCATTACCAGCAGCAGGAAGTGTCCAGGTTGCGCGGTGACTAGCTAAGGGGCACTGCGCACGCACCAACCGATCAGGACAAGGAAGACCATAGACTGACGCCAATTCCAGAAAGTTACGTTGGGTGGGTCTGGGAGATTCCCTCCCTTCCGGCGGCCTGCGGCGAAGGAACCCCAACTGCCCAACGGACAACACTCGCCTTCTGGGGCACCCGAAACCCACAATCAAATCTAAGTTCTGCCTCCCCCCAGAGCCATTTCCATCCGCACGGTACACTGCGTAACAGCTAGACACAATGCCAAGAGACCCGCCATCGGCTAAGACAGCACCTTACCCTGGTAATAATACCCTCTACGCTCGCGCGGTCCCCTACAGACAACATGGGCAAACCCACAGCAATGGCGCCGGCCCCAGGTGTAGCATCAGAAGCTTCTACCAATCATTCCAGTGGTGCCCCCAAAGCCGATGGACCGTCAGCGGACAGCTCCCTATCGGCCAAGCTGGACAAGGTACTTTTGGCAATAGAGCAGTCCAGGCTCTCCATGGAACAACAATTGGTCACCCTCACAATGGACGTTAGCCTCCTCCGTGATGACCACCGAAAATTATCTGACAAGGTCTCAGACAATGCGAGAGCAGTCACTGACATCCAACCCATGGTGCAGACACACCAGGACGCGATACGAACTCTGGTGGGCCCCGTGTCCACCATGGAAGAACGCATCGATGATCTGGAAGGGTGATCGCGGCACTGCAATATCCGCGTTCTTGGCCTGCCGGAGGGAATTGAAGGATCTGACGAAATGGAGTATATGGAGACCTGGATCAAGTCATTCACCCACGGTACTTAACGGACAACATTCTTCTCCATCAAAAGGGCGCACTGTGCTCCGGCGCGTCGTCCCCAGCCAGGAGCCTTGCCACGCCCAATGCTGGCAAAATTCCTACACTTCAGGTACCATGATGCGGTGCTCCGGGTAGCCCGCAGACGGGACTGCTCCGAGTCGAGAACAAAACCATCATGATCTTCCCTGACTACTCCCGAGCGGTCAAGCGCCAAAGGTCATCCTTTCTGGAAGTGAAGCGGTGTCTACGGGCAGAAAAAATACAACACTCCCTGCTTTTCCCTGCCCGCCTTAAAGTCATACACGATGGCACTACTCACTTCTTCGCGACCCCAGAGGAGGCAACTGATTGGGCGGACCAGCACTGTGCTACGGGCCATCGGGCAGAACGGATCCAGGAGCAACACGTGAGAGCAACAGGTCCCAGAAAGACAACGCTCACAGCGATGCAACCGACCGGTTGCCTCCGCATAGCTTCCACGCATCGTGGGGTCCCCGGATCTGGAACAAATAGTTCAGGAGAGACGTAAAGCCCTGAAGGCAGTGGCGGGCCTCTGTCCCGCCTCCCCTGGAACAGACATTGAACAGGCTCCCCACATATTTACATCGGAGGAGGAAGTGGACAGTGAAACGACGCAATCCGGAGTGGACTCTGTGGCTCTGCCCTCGGTTACCCCACGAACGGCAGACGACTTGATATGACTGGACCCTGGCAACATGCTGAGGATTTAGGGCGAGGGGCGATGCCCTCCGCGTACTGAAACAGATAGCCCTCATAACGCATACACCTTCCCGCCACCCTGAGCTTCATCTGCCCATATGCATATAGGCAGACCAGCAGACAGCCATAGATTGCGCGCATAGCCCACATGTTGAGATCCCTCGCGGACACAGGCCGTCGCCCCTACAATATGTTGATGCGCTCGCACTAATTGAGAGCTAGTTTGAACGTATCGCCCTTGACGATAGGTCCCCCATATTAGGGCGGGTTCCTTTTGCCCTACCCCAGTTTCCCCTTCCCCCGAACATACCTACTTCGCACTGTGTCCCTGCCCACAAGCCGCTGAGCAGCTGCGCTGACGCCCTAGTAGTGCGGGCATTGAGGGAATGTGTTAGAGCTCAGGACTTCCGGGGAGCCCACTCGCCCATCCTGCCCTATAAAGCTTATGCATGTACCGATGGCACACACTGGTAGCATCACCATCCTTACACTGAATGTGCACGGTATGCACACCACGCCCAAGAGATACTCAATATATGCTTACATCAAACGCCACCGTGCACAAATTGCGTTCATGCAGGAGACTCACCTTACAGCAGAGGTGGCACAACTGCGCAGGTGGTGGAGGGGTATCATATGTGCCACTACATATTTGGCCTTCGCTCAGGGCGCCCTCATATGGGTACGTCCCGGTGTTCCATTTCAGGAGCAGTCTCACACCATTGATCCAGCCGGTCAATACGTTCTGTTGCAGGGACGGTTGGACGGTCAGGTAGTGCTGCTCGGGAGTATCTATGGGCCTAACGTAGACCAAAATAAATTCTGGGACACGCTCTCCACCCCCTTAAGCACATACACACAAATTCCCTGGATCCTAGGTGGGGACTACAGCTGCGTGCAAAATATAACACTGGATAGAACCAATCCCCCCATCCGGCATCCCCTATTGTAGTGCAGGCAAAACGATTTGTAGCATGGACACAACACTGGTCCCTTGCAGATGCCTGGCCCACTATCAGACTCTACTCGTTCCATTCGAGGCCTCATGACCTTAGGGTGCGCCTGGACTGTTTCCTCTGCTAACCCTTTCCTACCTATTATTTCAGATGCGGACTATCTAGGCAGAACCATATCGGATCACGACGCCCACACAATAACTGTTAGATGGCGCCCGCCGCATCCCCCTGTCCCTACTTGGAGCCTCCCTAGGGACTGTCTTGACGACCCGGTTTTTAAACAAACTCAAGCGGACCACATATGCCATTACTTCCAAGAAAACGCAAACACTGCCACTACAGGCGCGCAGGAGTGGGATGCCTTTAAAGTTGTAATGCCTGGCAACTGCATTCGTCACATTAGGGGAGTCGACGGGTCCTAGAGCGTGATATCCAAAGTGCAGAACGAGCGCTGGCCAATCTTACCAAAGAGGTCAACCCGGATAACGCCACGCCGGCCCAGATTGCTAGCGCTAAAACTGCCTATGAGGAGGCGCTGGCAAGTGTGCGCCAATACAACTTTGCAGCGTATGCGGCTCGCATCCATAACGAGGGAGACAGGGCGGGCACATTATTGGCATGGCTCGTTAAGCAGGACTCGACCCTTCCGCCCATCACCGCCATCCGTAACGCTCAAGACACTCTTTTATACTCGCAGGACTTGATCCTACAAGCCTTTCAAGAGCACTACACACTATTATATGCCAGTCCCATCCAGGCACCTGAGGAAACCCTTTCCTATTTTCTAGATCGATTCCAGCTACCCCACATAGACCGTGACACCCGCCAAGACTCGACGGGCCCATCAAGGCGACGGAAATCAGACATGCAATGAAGGCGTTAGCTACCCGCAAGGCCCCTGGTTTAGACGGCCTTCCACTAGAATTTTACCACGCCTTCGCATCCCAATTGGTCCCCCAGCTGGAGTAGGTGAGGGTGCTTTACCCCAATCCATGTCCGAATCAGTCATAGTGTCCCTTCTTAAGCCAGATAGAGACCCCCACCAACTGGGCTCCTATCGGCCCAAAGCCATACTGCCTGCGGACTATAACATTTAAGGAAAAATTCTGCCGGATAGGTATGCCACGGTCCTCCCGCAGCTGATCCACCGGGATCAGAATGGATTCGTTCAGGGCAGAAATACCTCGTACAACATCCGGCAGCTGTTTCACGTGCAGGATCAGATACGAGATCGATTCTCCTGGGCAGAGTGTCTGGTGTTGGATCTCTAAAAAGCTTTCGACACCGTCTCGTGGGCTTACTTATTTCAGGTCCTGCAGCGAATGGGCATAGGACCCCTTCTACTAGCCTACACTAAGCTCATGTACTACGCTCCTAGCTCCAGAGCGAGGCTTGGCCCCTTATTTCTGCCTCCTTTCCAGTCCACCGGGCACCAGGCAAGGTTGTTCACTCTCCCCCCTATTTTTTGCCATGGCAATGGAGCCCTTGGCAATTCACCTCCGTGCCGTGGGTGAAGAGTGGGGCATCCCAATCGCCAATTCCACCCATGCAGTGTCACTACACGCTGATGATGTGCTCATTTATGTCCAGGATATTACAGCAGACCTATCCCTATACTTCGGATTTTGCAAGACTTCGAGGAAGTGGCGGGACTCAAAGTCAAGTGGCCCAAATACACTGTATTTCCCTTGATGCAGGCCCTGAACCAATGTTAGTTACGACTAGGTAACGCGGACATCTCATGGAGCCCCCAAGCGGTCAGATACCTAGGAGTTAGGCTATATCATACGCCGCAGGACATATACAAGGGCAACTACCACAAACTGATGGCTGGCATTAGGTACTCCCTCTATTTTTGGAAAGATCTCCCACTGGCAGTCACAGGGAAGATAGCGGTCGCAAAAATTATTCTCGTTCCGTGACTGCTATATTTTTTTCCAATCTCCTGGTGGTTCCCCCACGATCCCTTTTTCGCGAGCTCGACACCCTGCTGGGGGTTCTCATCTGGGGCTCCAGACGCCCGCATATTGCCCTTGCAAAACTGCAACTGCCCCTTGACCAAGGAGGGCTAGTGGCCCCATTCTTTGAGGTGTACTTCTTGGCTGCCCAGTTGCAATGGGTGTCCCGTTGGATGGCGGGCAGGGCACAAACGGATCTGATCACCACGACCAGGCACATTTAAACCCCTACTATCTACCGCATGCTACTACCAGGGGCTGCGCCACCGCGACTAAGCCGCTCCAGGTGATGACTGCACGCGCCTGTCTAACACGCATTCACAGAATGCATCGGGCTGCACCTCCATACTCCCCGCTTCTGCCACTAGTAGGGTTCCCCAAAGGCCGGGTACACTACACAGAGAGAATGCTACACATATGGACTGACTATGCCCTGACCGACGTAGGGGCGCTGTATTTTAATGGACTCTTACAGACAATCGAGGAGCTTGTGAACAACTTCGGACTCCACAGGGGACAGTTCCTATTGCATAGACAGCTCCTAGAAGACTGCCACAAGCAGTGGCACGCGATTGACGCGGAACTCCCCACACATCCAGTAATTCATGCAATCCTGCAGATGGGTCCACCTGGATATATAAAGCCATACGAACCCTTAAACAACCTATACTTGCACCCCTCAGAGAAAAATGGGAAACCGACTTTCGCAGACCACTGCATGACAGGGAATGGACTAGGGCACTTGAACATACCAAAAAAGTATCCCGCAACTACCGATTCAAAAACATACAATTGCACGTTCTGCATAGGGCTTACCTCACTCCCACAAAACTACAGAAGTATTTCCCAGGCAGCTCCTTCGCCTGATGCCTGGAGCCCAATGCCTCATTTTTAAACATGTTATGGGATTGTCCATCACTTCACAGTTACTGGCATACGATCCACACTGCCCTTCGAATGGTCACAGGGCTACGGGATCTATACACATGGGAGGCTAGCGCCCTGGGTATTCATAAGCGACACAAGCACATGAAAGTAGAGAGACGATTTGCCTCCTTGGTGCTCCTTCTGGCCAGACGGTGCATCACTATGCCATGGAAGGCACCGGAGGAACCTCCCCTGGCGGCACAGGTGGGCGTGGTCAAAAAGTGTGGTACGGCGGAAGAAGGACTTTTCCGAGCAGAGGAAGTCCAGGGAATCCACAAACATCCAATTTCCATGCCCTGGGCAATGTTACTTCATTCCTTTGCGCAAGAAACAATAACAGTGGCAGGACCACGGACGATCGGTTCCCCCGGGGCTCCCATGGCCCATGAGACTACCCAGGGGGGCGTACAAGGGGCCCAGATACAAGACAGGTCAAAATTGCCGGCCACGACTGACTTATCATCACGCCCTCATGCGGGCAGCGATCAGTGATCCCATCCACCCTCTCCCCCGCACCGGCGTAGCTCCAGTATGATACCCCGCAATGGTACAGCTCTCAGGCGAATTACTACACATAACTATTGTATGAGACACAGTGCACCCCAGTTTTAGATATCCCCAGTTTTTTCAAGGTTAACACACGGCTGACATCCCATACCCCTATGATACAGTGCAAGGGGGGAACAGACACACCCCACAACCCCAGCAAGGAGCTGCGGCAACCCTTTAAGCTTGTTAGCTATAATTAGACACAGACCTCTTGGGACTGTTGCCGGCTAAAAGACTGAGTAAGGGCCTTCATACTTTAGGACTTTACACTCTAATGTCAACAAAGAGCACAATTGTGCGATCTTGCATGTCAGTCAATATCAACTGCATTATCAGATGTGTTGTATGTACTATTAAATAAAGGCCAATAAAAATGTTTTACAAACAAAAAAAACAACATACACAAACTTTGAATGCACACCCACAAGCACCACAAGCACAACACCCCCAAGCACCACAATAACAATATTTTTTTTAGGTGTCAATATATGTGTGTCCATTTTACCTTGATGAGTAGGAAAATGAACACTACTGCATTACACCTAAGAAAAATGCTGCATGTAAGAGAAGTGCAGAAGTACAAGAGCCTTCAGCAATTGTCAATACACGATACATAGGACAATTTACAAGTAGCCTATCGTAGATCTCAGTGACAACGGAGTTGTTTGGTGTAGTAGTGGAGTCAGTGCAGCAAAGGAGGGACCTAGATGATAGGGGACAAGACGGAAACGGAAGAGGGAAGCAGGAAGAAGAAAAAAAGGTAACTTTTTACCTCATTTGCTTTGATTCCGCCAACTCGAAGTAGAGGGATTCCCGCCACAGTTGCCACAGTGGAAAGGCACATTGTAATTGGGAAGGCGGGGATCTGAGCTGCAGTCATGCCGACAGACGCATCTGCCTATACCGCTCAGAATTCCTGGCGGAGTCGGCGGGACTCTGGCAGTCTTTTACTATGGGCCAGCCAACATCTAAATACGGCCAACAGACCTCCAAGTCGGCGGGCGAGAAGACTGTCAAAAAAGCAGCGGCGGGACCTGATCTGCCAAAATCAGGCCCTAAGTCAGGAGATAAAATCTTTGATTGTAGCAACCCATTTGGTGTATCAAACCTGCAATCCATCATGGTTGGCCTTTAATTGCGCCTAGTCCCTAGCCAACTGTGAACAATGACCACTGATTGGCGCTTAATTTTTTCTTGGTGCTTTTTTACTTAAATCTTTAAAAATGCAAATATATAGTTCCCTTTATTTGGCATTTGTCATTTTGGTGTCATTTTGCTAATTATATTTTTCTCTACTTTTACAAATTGGCTGTGGGAACTTAATGTTGCTGAGTTTTGGCTTTGCAACTGTTATGTTACTGTTAAATGCTTTGAACATATTCCTAAATTAAGCCTTTGTGCTCTGGGCCACAGCCACCAGTGGTATCAGCCAAGGTTCAAATGACTGAAAGTGTGCTTTAACCTTACAAGTTTGTGGCCTTTTTTTGTGTTTGACTCACCTCTACCAACATTAATAACCCAGTTATATAAAAGTGCAATAGAAAACAAATAAAGGAAGTCCTTCATAGTGTTCACCATTACCAATAACAATATTGCCCTTTATGTTTTATATTTCTTTATTTTTTATTACTCGGAAAAGGACTGGAGGCCAAACATTTTAACTTTTTTAAGCTTCTCAAATTCAATGTTTATCTTCTTTTCAGCACAACAAGTATAACAATGGTCATCATTATTGTTCCAGCAATGCCACCAGTGATAATACCAAGAATATTCCCATGGATTTGTGTTGTCTGGCATTGCTCACCAGTGTAGAACATGGTCTGCCCAGAGGCACACCTAAAAATGCAAAGAGAATTAGGGATTAATCAGAGATTATCACAGGTAATGTAAAATACTTACAGTGTAGCAAGGTTGGCAGTTGCCTACCCATTAAATCACTTAAACAGTCAAAGAAACAATTTTCACCCTGGAAAATGGTTGCGCAGTATCACAATGTCTGATATTAAACTAGTAGTTCAAATAATTTAGGCAAGCCCAAAGTACATGTTTACATACACATTAACTCTCCTTCTATAAACACCATAATTTTACTGTGGCTGGACCTAAAAGGAGATATATGTACTAAAACTAAACCACTGCCTAATTTATTTGTCTGGATTTACAATGAAAACCCCATTCCTATTGGATTTGTCAAATAGTTCAAAATGTAAAGCCTCCTCCCATCATGTTTACAATGTGCAATACCCTCCTATTGACTACATTCAGAGTACCTAAAGAATCCCCTTCCTATTGCATTTTCAGAGTTCACAATATAAATCTGCTTCTTATTGCATTTGTCAGAATGTCCACTGTGGAAAGCCCCTGCTCATGGTATTTGGCAAAGGAGTTTATAAAGTAAGATAGCTTCCTATTCTATTTTTCACTGAGTCCAGAATATAACCGGACTTCATTTAGGTTTTTGGCAAGCAGTTCCATGAAGGTCAGTTAGCTTTCACATTTGCTTTTACAACAATAAATAACTCAGGCTTACTGCCCTTGTTATAATGTTTCATAAAAACACAGACCAGACCTATGGTAACTGATATAAGCTGTCAAACTGACCCAATTACACCTACAACCCTGATCATTGGCTAGCCACCATAACCAACCCAGTCTACGGCATTGGGCATAATATGTGCAATACAAGTGCTCTTTTTCAGCAGAAGCGTACGACGTATGCCCAATCAAACCCATTAGGGAGAAAAATCAGCATGTGCCATAGCACCTCTCTCTGTAGTGCCTCTTTTTCTGTTGATGATATACTTTCAAACGTCTGCTGCGATGTGACTCAAGGCGTACAGGTGTGTGATTCTGCCATAGCACCTGCCGTAAGGACACCTATACACGTTATAAATCATTCATGTGTTTTAAACTAATCTTAACAAACAACATATATTGAATAAATGAATGGCCGGATGATATGTGTGACCATACTGTCAGGGCACTCCACCATGAGTGCAGCTACTGTGAAGCTGGGCATTTCAGCACAAATGGAAAGGACACAATCCTTTGAAGATAGGAGAGTGGCTAAATTGATAGTTTTGGTACCTGTGGATTTGGGTTCAAAACCAGGTGTTGGCACGCGTAGCACAGAAGAACTGAGAAAATCAAATATGTAGGGAACATCAGAAATGGGTCGGCATATGCCCTGGGCATGACCTGAATACGGATAAACTCCTAATACACACATATTTCATTTCATAAATAGGCCAGGCATAGCAGTAGTGACCTTTAAACTTGAGAGGAGTGAGGACCTTGAAGGCTAAGGCGTCAGTTTCCCTAGAAATTGCAATGCTACATTAAAGAGGGGGAACCCTAAATGTTGCGTGTATGTTTATTCTAACCCCAGCGGGTGGGCGGGCAGAAAGAACCTGGGTAAATTAGTGCCTGCACGACATGTGCTGGAGTCTGTGTCTTGTTTCTGATATGTAAGGGTATGTCTGCTAACAAATTAAGGCGGTTCCGGCCGTGGAGGATTGCACCACTCAAGGAATATGTGAGACCTCGGGGAAGGAAAACTTTCCTTTCCCACGATGGTATAGCAGTGCAATGATTTATGAAAGCGGAGCTTCACTCAGAGGCCCACTGGAGGGTTTTATTTTGTCCTTAAACAACGTGAAGAATGCAGAACCCACTGAAGGGTGAATAAGTATTTGGGAAGTGAACTACATGTCCCAGTGTGCATGGAGAGACAAACCATTATGGAAGGCACACCGGAGGCCTATAAATGAATGAGCACACAGAGGACTGTGTTCACCAAGCACTGCTGCACTTTTACGAATTACCCTGGAAGAAGAAGCATGAAGCTTTGAAACGCGTAGGTAACAGGACTGCAAAAATCGAGGTGAAATTCCGCTTTCATTTGTTAATAAAAGGCTATGAACTTTGCTGCTGGAGAGTACGTCCTTACAGCAGGGCAAACTTGGAAACAATATATATATATATATATATATATATATATATATATATATATATATATATATATATATATATATATATATATATATATATATATATATATATATATATATATATATATATATATATATATATATATATATATATATATATATATATATATATATATATATATATATATATATATATATATATATATATATATATATATATATATATATATATATATATATATATACGGTTCTTTTACCTTTTAAATGTATAGAGGAGTTGGCCTAACGGATAAGGCGCTCGACCTCGGACCTGGGGATCTGGGTTTGAGTCTTGGTAACGACGCCAAACATCCTGTGATTCTGGGCAAATCACTTAATCTCCCTGTGCCTAACAAAAATTAATGTGTGTCCTCATGTAACGTAACTGGTGCTATGTAAAGCGCTCTGATACCTGATTCAGTTTAGGTCATGTTCGCGCTATATAAAACTCTGCAAAATAAAATTTAAAAAATAAAAAAATATGGTGGCCGTCTGCATAGCCTATGTCCTTCTGCTGCAACTGCCCTTTCCAACGCTGTATTGGGTGTTGTGATTGGTGCTGTGGTTACTAAGATTACCCGCCTCAAAGGTTTGGGCTCTCTCTTTACCAGGGCTGCAGCTGGGCCTCAAGCGGGGGAACAGGAAAATGAGGCTGTCTGCGTGGACAATTACTGCAGCCTCTCTTACTCGCTGTCACTCAACTCTCTCATTAAACGGATTTACCCACGGCTGATAACTCTCTCATTCAACGACATTACACGTGCCTGCTAACATCAACCAGGGCTGTAGGCGGGCTCAGGCGGCAGGTCACTACACCAATTACACGTGCCTGCTAACATCAACCAGGGCTGCAGCTGGGCCTTCTCCGTCCCTATTCTAATGAAACAAAAAATGTCTACCGCGAAATTTTAAAATAAATTGCCCTTGCCAAATACACACATTACACACATTCTATTTCATACCCGGACAACGTCGGGACGGGCTTCTAGTATATATATATATATATATATATTACCTACTGGCGGTCGCCAGTAGGTATATATAGTTAGGATTTTTTCTCTATGGGATTTTTGAAAATTCTATGTCTAATAACTTTGGCGTTTGTGGACGGAATTGGCTGAAATTTTCAGGAAAATGGCACATTTTGTTTCTGAGCAGCCCTTGAAAATTTGGGGGGGTTCGTCAAGGGGGGGCCGAGAAAAAAGGGGGGTCCCAAAACGTGTTTTTAACATTGAGTTTTCCATAGGGCGGTTGGCCTCACTTTTAGCCCGAACGGCTGAATGGATTTGCACGAAACTTGGCAAAATTGTAGGGACTGGTAGCCCGATGTGCCTTTGCTAGGTCTCAATATATGTGCTTCAGTGGATTTTGAGAAATTAACGTTCAAAAAAAGATATATATCTGTAACAGCGGACCGGGCAGCGCTCCGGTTCGCGGACTTTTCGCGGTACGGAGCTTTGTGAAGCGAAGCTGATTGGTTCTCCGGCGTCTGTGAACATTCCAAACAGTCCGTAGCGGCCGCCATCTTGTCTCTCGGTAGGATCGAGAGACAAGAGGAGGCCAAAGCGAAGGGGCAAATGACCATAAGGGGGCATAGTAGATCCTCGCTGACCCCCTAGGTTTGATGTGGAGGTTTTAAAAGGGCCCCGCGGGGCAAAAAAAAATAATAATAATAATAATCGAACGGCTGAATGGATTTGCACGAAACTTGGTAAAATATTAGGGACTGGTAGCCCGATGTGCCTTTGCTAGGTCTCAATATATGTGCTCCAGTGGATTTTGAGAAATTAACGTTCAAAAAAAGATATATATCTGTAACAGCGCTCCGCTTCGCGTAACGGAGGTTTGCGAAGCTGATTGGTTCTCCGGCGTCTGTAAACATTGCAAACAGTCCGTAGCGGCCGCCATCTTGTCTCTCGGTAGGATCGAGAGACAAGAGGAGGCCAAAGCGAAGGGGCAAGTGACCATAAGGGGGCATAGTAGATCCTCCTTGACCTCTTAGGTTTGATGTGGAGGTTTTAAAAGGGCCCCGCGGGGCAAAAGAAATAATAATAATAATAATCGAACGGCTGAATGGATTTGCACGAAACTTGGCAAAATTGTAGGGACTGGTAGCTCGATGTGCCTTTGCTAGGTCTCAATATATGTGCTTCAGTGGATTTTGAGAAATTAACGTTCAAAAACAAGATATATATCTGTAACAGCGCTCCGCTTCGCGGAGATAAAATTATCTCTGTATTACCTAGCTGTTGCTAACACCAGTTAGCGACGGCTAGTAGGAGATAGCGACCATCTTGGGCCCCACTTTGCATGTGAGTGATATTTATCACTAATGACATGCAAAGTGGGCATGCCAAGATGTTAGCGACTGGAAACAGTCGCTAACATCGCTATCTCCTATTACCAACTTTTGGAAATATTCGCGATAAGCGCGAATATCTCCAAAAGCTACCACCTGCCCTGAGCAGTTCTTAGCCATGTTATCCAATGGGAGGTGGATAACATGGCTAAGAGCATTAGCTCGGTAATGCATGAATATCGCTGAGTTTACAGCGATATTAATGCATTGCGGTCGTTTTTTATCGTATTTGCAATAAACCTTGATAATAGCAAGGTTTATCTGCGATAATTTCTGAAGATGCTTAGCGGTAAAAAATTCGTTGCTAAGCATCGTTAGGGATAAATATCGCTTAACTTTGGTAATATGCCCCAACGTCTGTTAACGTTCGATTCGAAGGAAATCAGGAAGTGTTGAAAAACATTGTCTGCGCCATCTTGCCTTTTTTCAAATGCCACACTTTTGTCGTGCACAGCAGTCATTTTAGATGCCTTGACCAGACCCACTCTCTGCACGCTGTCGATCCTTAGCATGGCTCCCCACCCTCGCAAGCATCTCCCCCAGGCAGTGGTCACCCCCGCTCTCTGTCTTATGCATGGGTAATAAACCACCCCCCATCTGCGCTGCTCTTCACTGAGAATCACACCCTGTGCCCGCCCGACACCTCCCTTTCGCCCTATTCACTACCGCACCCTCTGACACTCCTTTTCCTCTGTGTCCGATTGTCCAGGCCGGTCCTAGGGTATCAGCTAGCCCTGCAGATGTAGTTTATGGCCCCAGCTGTAAAGAATCACCCCTCTTCAAAGGAGTTATAGTAGATCAAGGCCCACACTCGATGAGATCCGTCACAGCAGACGCGTTCCTATTATCTGAAAACCATCCTGTATTGTGATTGGGGAGGGGACCGAGCCTGAAGCGGAAGATTCCAGGGATGACTCTTTGTACATCAAAGTTTTTACAATTATGTGTCACATTAAAAATATATAGCACTCCAACAAAGTAGTAAGATTATAAAACTTTAATAACTTATAAATATATACAAGAAAACAAAAACAGTAATAACATATAAACATTTTTAGGGAAAAACAACGAAGTAGCGGTCGGCTGTGCGAATAGTCCCAACGCAGCACAACGTCCAGATTTCACTGATTTCCGCATCCGGCGTGGGGCGTCGCGGGGGGTGGGTCATCAGTAGCAAACTGTTGTGCGAATAGTTCCAAGGCAGCAGAACGATGGCACCAAGGTGATGTCCAGTAAGTTGCCGCACTGGTTTTGGTATCCTACAATGCTGCTCCGAATAACGGCGTGGGGCGCCCCGGGGGAGGCGGCGTGAACGGGCCTCTCCAGGTGGAGTCTCGTCTGTTCTAGTGGGGCGCCCCTTTACCGTTTCAGTTGCCATTCCGTCCGCTTTTGGTCCACTGTGTCAAAAGCCGCAATTCAGCTGAGTTGCGCCCACTCTTGCGGTGCAGCGATAGGCGGCTGTCACAGGACTCTCAAAATGGCGGCAGGCTGTTTCCTTTTTGGGCCTGGTCCACTGAAATGGCCCTGGGACACCTTGGAAATCGGACGCTTGTCTGCTAGGTCTTGGACCCCATTCTCGAAAGCGTCCCCTCCGCCTTGAGGATTCATCAAAAGTTTTGGGGGCCCCCGACTCCTGCAGGCTTCTGGTGGGGAGCGGCTGCCATGATTGGTCGCGGAATGACTACGACGGAGCCACGAGATGGTGGTGCTTTCATGGTGACGCCAGCTTCAGTCTGAAACATCCAGAAACAAGGTGGGGCTTTCATCGTTTGGGGAAAAAAAAAAGTTTTCATCCAATGAAAAGTGTTGTTTTTAGGTCATATGATCAAGCCTTCCATCATTAGGAAACCAAAAGTAAAATGAACCAATGAAAAGTTTTATAAACAAGTCACATGACCTGTTATGCGGCATAGGGTATAAAATGCGGAGAAAATACGTTGGCACGTGAGGCGGCGTCAGTAGCGGACCGATGTGCGAATAGGCCGAAGGCAACACAACGCGCCAAGATCCGGATGGCACCGAGGTGGTGTCCAGCAAGTTGCAGCACTGGTGTGGCCATCCTACAATGCTGAAAGTCGGCGTGGGGCGCCCTGTTGGCCTGTGAGTTCGCGTCAGTAGCGGACCGATGTGCGAATAGGCCGAAGGCAGCACAACGCGCCAAGATCCGGATGGCACCGAGGTGGTGTCTAGCAAGTTGTCGCACTGGTGTGGCCATCCTACAATGTTGAAAGTCGGCGTGGGGCGCCCCGTTGGCCTGTGAGATGGCGTCAGTAGCGGACCGATGTGCGAATGGGGCCAAAGGCAGCGCAACAATATTTTCTGAATAGAAGACACCACAAGGCGCTGAGATGCCAAGATCCGGATGGCACCGAGGTGGTGTCTAGCAAGTTGTGGCACTGGTGTGGCCATCCTACAATGGTAAAAGTCGGCGTGGGGCGCCCTGTTGGCCTGTGAGATGGTGTCAGTAGCGGACCGATGTGCGAATGGGGCCAAAGGCAGCGCAACAATATTTTCTGTATGGAAGATACCACTAGGCGTTGAGATGCGAAGATCCGGATGGCACCGAGGTGATGTCTAGCAAGTTTCTGTACTGGTGTGGTCATCCTACAATGCTGAAACTCGGCGTGGGGCGCCCCATTAGCCTGTGAGATGGCGTCAGTAGCGGACCGATGTGTGAATAGGCCGGAACCAGCACAAGGCGCCAAGATCCGGATGGCACCGTGGTGGTTTCATAGTTGAGAGGCACTTCATCTGCAGTGGGGCGCCGAGATCCGGATGGCACCGAGGTGATGTCTAGCAAGTTGCTGTACTGGTGTGGCCATCCTACAATGCTGAAAGTCGGCGTGGGGCGCCCCATTAGCCTGTGAGATGGCGTCAGTAGCGGACCGATGTGCGAATGGGGCCAAAGGCAGCGCAACAATATTTTCTGAATAGAAGACACCACAAGGCGCTGAGATGCCAAGATCCGGATGGCACCGAGGTGGTGTCTAGCAAGTTGTGGCACTGGTGTGGCCATCCTACAATGGTAAAAGTCGGCGTGGGGCGCCCTGTTGGCCTGTGAGATGGCGTCAGTAGCGGACCGATGTGCGAATGGGGCCAAAGGCAGCGCAACAATATTTTCTGACTAGAAGACACCACAAGGCGCTGAGATGCCAAGATCCGGATGGCACCGAGGTGGTGTCTAGCAAGTTGCCGCACTGGTGTGGCCATCCTACAATGTTGAAAGTCGGCGTGGGGCGCCCCGTTGGCCTGTGAGATGGCGTCAGTAGCGGACCGATGTGCGAATGGGGCCAAAGGCAGCGCAACAATATTTTCTGAATAGAAGACACCACAAGGCGCTGAGATGCCAAGATCCGGATGGCACCGAGGTGGTGTCTAGTAAGGTGCACTGGTGTGGCTATCCTACAATGCTGAAAGTCGGCGTGGGGCGCCCTGTTGGCCTGTGAGATGGTGTCAGTAGCGGACCGATGTGCGAATGGGGCCAAAGGCAGCGCAACAATATTTTCTGTATGGAAGACACCACTAGGCGTTGAGATGCGAAGATCCGGATGGCACCGAGGTGATGTCTAGCAAGTGTCTGTACTGGTGTGGTCATCCTACAATGCTGAAACTCGGCGTGGGGCGCCCCATTAGCCTGTGAGATGGCGTCAGTAGCGGACCGATGTGCGAATGGGGCCAAAGGCAGCGCAACAATATTTTCTGAAGAGAAGACACCAAAAGGCACTGAGATTCCAAGATCCGGATGGCACCGAGGTGGTGTCTAGCAAGCTATGCAGCTGAGTTGCGTGCGCACTTGCGGCGAATAGGTCGAAGGCAGCACAACAATGTTTTCTGAATAGAAGACACCACAAGGCGCTGAGATTCGGTTACCACCGAGGTGATGTCTAGCAAGTTGCCGCACTGGTGTGGCCATCCTACAATACTGCTCCGAATAACGGCGTGGGGTGCCCGAAGGGGGGAGGGAGGCGGCGTGAATGGGCCTTCCTAGGTGGAGGCTCGTCTGCTGTAGTGGGGCGCCCCTTTACCGTTTCAGTTGCCATTCAGCTGAGTTTCGGCTGCTCTTGATGCTACAGCGACAGGCGGCTGCAACAGGACTCTCAAAATGGCGGCTTGTTCTTTGGATTTGGGCCTGGTCTACTAAAATGGCCCTGGGACACTTTAGAACTCGGACGCTCGTTTTTTTTTTTTTTTTTTCCTGTACATGCAAAAAAAGGTAAATGCCCGGTACGTTACACGCTTCATCTGCCACGATGTACTCTCCAGAGGAACCGAAAAAAAATATAGTTATGGTAACTATACCATGCATCGTCATATGGAGAGGTGGCACCAATTAATTATAGTGCTGCATAAAAGAGAGATTTGGAGGAGAACCCCCGACCTGCCAGTACATTCATCAAAGAAGTGGCACTGACAGCATCAGAGGCAAGGGAAATGGTTCCAAATATTTAGAACTTTGGAAAGATTAAAATGACATGTTTAGATTGTGGCAAATTAATTTCATGTGGACAGATGAGTGTTACTCTAATAAATACAGCATATGAACATCATCATAGTCGATGGTTGGTAGAGACATTTTGACTATATCCTGGACCTGCCCGTCCTCGCCCAAAATGGCGCCGGAATAAATGGGACTCGTAACTCCTTGTTGTGTACTGGTTGCAGAACCTTGAAATCACGAGATACGTATGCAGTTTTGAAGCATATGGCGGGCGGGGACGAGAATTGATTGAATATTTCGACATCCATATTGATATTAAGTTCTGATGTGTTATTGATTACTGTACTATTGAAAGTTCGAATTAACGTCACCCATGGTACTTGCCCGCAAATGTATATCTAGATAATTTTATTGTAACTGGCCCTGTCGTATTTTAATTATAAAATGTACGTCCACCGATTCCGCAACTGTTAGACAACTTAGTTCTTGCAACCTAATGGCCCGCCCGTTACGTTCCTCTACAGTGTAAATGTCTACTCATCATATACGATTACAGTTTGCTCCGTGGCCGGCCCACGTGGTTATAGGCTCGTATTTGTATAATGAAATTTTCACAATAAAGGTTTTTAAAAGAAAACATGGTAGTAGTATATACATTGGTAAAGTTTTTAATAATAGTCACTGTTTTAGAATCATTAAAAGGCAAGTGAAATAAAGCAGACCAATTACATGAAGGGTAAAAGGTATAATACGCAGGAACGCAGTAAAGATAAATGGTCAAGGGCTGTTGTGTTTTCTACTCCTGCAACATAAAGTGATCGATAAGAATCTCATATTCAGGCGTATCGGCGACTAAGACAGCAGGTCGACCCTCTTTTGCTCAACGGCTCCGTCATGGGACGAAGAAACGCTCTTTTTCTCGAAAAAAGAATATATTTTACTTGCAGGACAGTTGTAAATTTTCCGGGAAAGTACATTAGCCTGGAACATTATAAAATATATTTAAGAAAAAATAATGTTCGGAAGTAATAAAAAGCGTAATTTTTAGGTCATATGACCAAGCCTTTCATCATTAGAATAAGAAAAGTAAAATGAACCAATGAAAAGTTTTATTAACAAGTCACATGACTTGTTATGCTTACGTTACGCGCTGCGCGTCGCGCCCCGGATGACTTCCGGATGCGCTAACGCGGCGCGTCATATGACGCATTACGCGACAACGCAGGTCCAGAATATAGTCAAAATGTCTCCACCAACCAGCGGTCGGAACACAACCCCTTTCAGCAGGCTAAATAGTTCTGTTAAATGACAACAGAAGGGACAGGCAACAAGAACCATCAGTCAAAGAGGGGAGGGCTAGTTCTTCTCTACCGGGTTACATTGGGGCGCTACCGGAACTGATCGAATTGGTAGTCTACAGTGTTTCTGGATGTTTCAGACTGAAGCTGGGGTTAGCATGAGAGCACCACCATTTCGTAGCTCCGTCGTGGCCATTCCGCAACCAATCATGGCAGCCGCTCTTTATCGTTATTTTGGGCGGGGTGGGTGGCGGAGCCGAGCTGTTTTGCAGCCATCATTGTGTGGAGTTCAGTTCATCTCACTAGTTTTGTATTTGTCATGAGGGGTTGTTCCTAATGTTTCTATTTTAGCGAGGTCAAAAAGAGATCCCATTAGTGGCCTACTGATTTTGCTCGATTCCTTTTCTTTTTTTTTACACGATTTTTCGTTATCTGCAAAGACTAAACAGAGTATTGCGACTCTGTGTCTGTTTGTAAATAGAGAATGAACCAAAGAGAACCAATTCTAAAACAGTAAATGCTTGGATAACAATCAATCAAATGGAGAGAGAAGCAGGCACGACGTATTACAACGGGGGCAAAGGCCTGCGTTAACTACCTTTCACTATCTGCAAAGAGAGAGTACTCCTAATAGAAATGAGGGGGGGGGGGCACCATTCAAAGCAGATCAGTGTGCATAAACACGAAAATGTTTTCACTTACCACGTACTTGACATTCGACAGCTTATGATATTTGCTATTAAAAAACCATTGAAATTCACTGAAAAAACCATAGGTTATAGACCATATATAGTTAGGAATTAGCATTTACAAAACCTTGAAAATTCACTGAAAAAATCATAGGTTATAGACCATATATAGTTAGGAATTAGCATTTAAAAAACCTTATTTTACTCACACAAAACCATTGAAATTCCATATATAGTTAGTTGCACTAACTATATATCGCGCACCCGCAATCCACTGCTGATGATGTCACATATTACATCATTCATGACATGGTCAGTGACATCACTGATGACATCACTGATGACATCTCAAATGACATCACTGATGACATCACTGATGACATCTCATTTGACATCAATGACCACATCACTGATGATATCATTCATGTGACAATACAATGCATCTCCTCACATTTTAATATAACCTCTGTTTCACCCAGTGTTAAATACAGAGTATAATTTTTGAAACCATTGACACACCAATACTAGTTACTACATACGCACTCACTGATTCCTACGTCTACACACACATTCACTCATTCACCCATACAATCATTCATACATACAATCACTCATCTTTACAACACTATCATATGCACTCATACACCTATACAGACACTCACACTCTGCCACTCATCCATGGAGTTACTCACACACCTAGTCAGTCCTGTAAAGAATCAATCACACTTCCATTTTCTTGTCTATACAGTTAAACATAGAGCACCTTACATTTTCAAACATATACTAACACATACTTACTTTCTTATACAATCATTGATACAAGTACACATTGATCTGCAGAGAGTCACACACCTCCCAGCCAGCCACACACACACTCAGTCTCCCATACAAATACTTGGACAATCAATCAATAACCCATATAGTTAATCATATAGCTACTGATCAACACATGCAGCAGTTTACAGAACAACAGACATAATGATGCACAAATTAAGACAGTTTAGTCACTAACCCATGCACTCAGTGAGACACATTTAATCACTCACTCATACATTCAGTCATGCACCTACTAAATCCTTCGTCCAGACACTTATACATCTACTCATTCTTCAATATGTAAAACATATTTAAACTTTACAGAAACACACAGTCACTGGATGATGTCATCAGTGATGTCATCAGTGATGTCATTTGAGATGTCATCAGTGATGTCACTGACCATGTCATGAATGATGTAATATGTGACATCATCAGCAGTGGATTGCGGGTGCGCGATATATAGTTAGTGCAACTAACTATATATGGAATTTCAATGGTTTTGTGTGAGTAAAATAAGGTTTTTTAAATGCTAATTCCTAACTATATATGGTCTATAACCTATGGTTTTTTCAGTGAATATATATATATATATAAATTTAATACGGTCCTCACCCTCATGTACCACCTCTGGCTTGCTTCATCATCGGACCATCACTCATGCAGTGAAGGTGCACAAGTGGGTTCAGAGCGTTTGAAAGAGGAGCTCTTATAAGTGTGCAGGGAGGGAGCGTGGATTAAAATTACCTCTTGATACTCTAATGATGAAAGGTTTTATTCTATAGGGCCACGGGCAAGATTAAAAACAGTTAGATGTCATTTGGATATAGTGCTCCAGGACATCTATAGGGTCAACATGTTCAGCTGTTTGTCTGCCCGTATACGGTCAATTGTCTTTCTTCAAGATCTGTTATAACTCTGCATTAGATGGTTGAGTGAGGGCCCAATGATGAAGCAAGCCACAGGTGGTACCTGTGGGTGAGGACTCTATTAAATATATATGTGTGTGTGTGTGTGTGTGTATACACACATGTGTGTTTATATGTGTATATACAACATAGGGATTTGTTAGCAGACAGACCCATTCATATTAGAAACAAGACATATACTCCAGCAAATGTGGTGCAGGCACTAATTTACCTGGGTGCTTTCTGCCCACCCGCTTGGGTTGGAATAAACACACTCGCAATATTTAGGGTTCCCCCTCATTAATGTAGTGTAACAGAAGTGACATCAGGCGACCTTCGACTATTGATTACCGTGCAGGGCTGACGTCTTGTCCCAGCCTACCCTCTCAACATCCTCTTGTTCGAGGATGCAAGGATAGCAAAAGTCAAGCCAGGGCTAGGTGCAAAGGTTTCTTTTTTCAAGAATAAATAACATTCACCTTTTCCGTGTGAAAGTAGATAAAGGCAGTAAAACACAATCAGCAAGGCCAGACGCGCTGTCCTGGGCATTGGGTGTTTCCCCAGGAGGCTGGTAGGGTGGGGGCCGGTTTTGTTAGTGGGGGCTGGTTTTGTAGCAGTGAAGCAGTTTTAAAACCACTGCAAAGTTCCTTGTATATTCAGCAGTTTTCTGGAAACAATAAAAGTATCAAGATAACTCTGATAATTAAGGGACCTGCTGGAGAGAGACGGGAGTATGCCTGCTGCAAAGAACGTGTACCATGCATATCAAAGAACAATATTTTATGTTCATAGCTCAATGGTTACTGCTTTTGTCACAGAGATTCTTTTGTTAGTGTGCAGTTTATAAATTCCAATCATAATCTAGCACAGCAAGCTATGGACTGCCATCAAATAGCTGCATGGTACAAGTTACCAATGTATGTTTTTTTGCCAGTCTTTCATTACACTGATCAGGGTATTAAGGGTTGTTTGGGTAGAACTGAATTATTATTACCAAAGTCAACTCTAACTAATGTTTTATGTTCTGAATTATCAGTTTGTCCTTCCCAGACCAAGGACTGTGACATGTGAATACTACACCTCATAGTCCCTTTTGACTTCTGTGACATTTTCTAAGAACTGATTTTCATACATATGATTCTTTGTCTCTGTATGTTTGTGTGATGTAAAGTGCCCCGACACCATTCAGTGTTATGAGAGGTGCTATTAAACAAATCAAATACATGCAAGAGAGGAGCTATGGAGACATGAGAGGGCACTGTTGGAGGGTGATAGTAAGGGAATAATTGAAGATCCCTTACAAAGATTGTCATATCATGGGGTACAGTAAGGCCAACATTGACTTAGCTTTAAAAGCGAATACAATTAAACATATAATGACAAATGTGTTGTAGGATGCACCATTTTTCACCAATTGTTTTGGGGGGGGGGCACCCTTCTCAAAAACCTCCTTTGTAGTGGTCAGGCTCACTCACTGGGCTCTCAAAGCACCGCACAGTGGCTAGTCTGACTAAATTTGCCAGGGCTGCATTGTGTTCCCTGTCAGGCCCTGACAATCAGTTTAAATATTGTTACCAGTTGAGGTTTTGATTCATTTTTGATGACACAACTCAACTATAAAGCTGTTTGCAGTAGGAAATGGCATACTGTACCTGCAGCTTGCCTTCCCATTCTCAATCACGCAGACGCCATCATTCTGACAGGGGTTCGGGTCACAGGGAGAATTGGAATAACGAGGCTGGTTGAAGGATTCCAGAGCGTCCACAGCTGATCGCGCATGTCTTTCGTGAACAACTTCCTTGCTGCTGGGCTGACTTTGCATGACTGGAACCTCGGACTTGATAAGATGTGTGAGATCTTGCACAATAAAAAAAATATATTGAAACCATGTAAATTGTTTTCTAAATAATAATTGACATATACCTGTAGAAGGTGCTGAAATGATAAAATAGATAACACTGATAAAATGTGAGGTATCTATAACATGTTTAACGACTCAAAGATTAACACGACATGAATTGTAAACAATTAAATTTTCCCATTTCTGTGGTATTTGCTGGATTAAATATCTTTACCCCTGTCCCTCAAATACTGCCCTGGGACTGTTGCACCTGAAGAGTACAAAAAATGGATTAGTATAATCATAGCTACTTTTGGACACTTGTACTCCATTTTGTGGTGTCTGCCATTCTTCTTGGAGCACTCTGGATGCTCTTTTACTTAAGGCAACACTCAGGCTAGGAACCGCTAGTGAATTTGAGTCTCAGAATTTCAACTATAGCTTTTTGTTTAGTCAAAGGTTCTCAGCGCCATAGCGCGACAGTCAGAGCAAGTTCCCCCACAGGTTATGCAGCCCAGTGATTAGTCTTTCCTGCACCTGCTGATATTACGATCTGGAAGGCCTGGACATGTCTGTGAGACAGTGATGCGCAGTAGTCTGGATGCTGCGGGTGGGCAGGTGGGGCAGTAAGCATCCTCAAACTCCTACAGTCGTGGGGTAAGTCCTCCTGTCTTCTGCTGTAGGGCTCTGATGGCTTCTAGGTTCCAATGGTTGAGTCGCGACTCTGCTTATAAAAGTCGCAACCTGCAAAATTTCACTTTCGCACACTGCTCAAAGGCAATGGACCTTTCTCCTAACCACGGCTCCCACCTGAAATACAGGGTTTAAAACAACAGCACTCCAGGTGACGGCCCTTTCAAGTTACAGCGATGCATAGAGTGATGGCCTTCTACAGTGACAGCGATGCAACAGGGCAACAGACCTAAATCTCCAGCGCAGCCCCCTCCCCCGGCATAGGGGGGCTGTGAACAACAGAGTAACAACGCCTTGGGGTTACAACACTGAACATGAAGATGGCCCTCTTCAGTCACAGTGATGCGCCAGGGAGACGGCCCTTAATATTTACCATGGCTCCCACCTGGAATATGGGGGCATCATACAACGGGATGTTGTCACCACTGTGCTTGTGCTACTTAACTCTTGGTAAGGGCATAAGCCCTTTGCCACTGTGAGGGTAGCGCTCTGACTGCTCCTCTTAGTCTATCAAGACCTCAGTCTGTGATGCAAAGGTTTACATCTCTACAACTCCCACTCAGTTCAGAAGGGCTAAACAGGGGAGCAGAATGCCTGACAAAATGGTGTTCTGGACCTAAAATTGGATTCCCGGCCCTCCATGTTCCATTCCTGCCATGGGCCCAGCGGCAAACTACAGAATGCAAGATGCAGCGTTTTAGTGGTGAGTGATGCTGCCTCTCCAGCTTTTCCCATGGTACTCCCTGCCAACCGCTAAAAAGATGCTGATAGCAATCATGTAACATCCCCTGCACCATCCAACACAATCATACCACAACACCACACCATCATCAATGGAAAGCACAGTGGCTTAAGGAGGCAATGTACAGAATGAGTACAGCACCTGCAGCTGCCTTTATGCTGGCACCTTGGTATTTCCCACATTCCTTCTGTTCTCTAAACAAGCAGTTGTATCAATCAAATTAAACATACCATATATTCTGGATTAAGGTAAGAGGTAGCAATGATTGAAAAAAAAGGGTGAAAGGAAGATGGAAAAAAGGATTGGGGCTTATGAGGAAGAAAGAAGAAGCTAATGGGTGAGCTGCATAACAGTGAAAGAGATTCGTTTCAAAAAGCTATGACTGAGGTAGTAGTTTTGAGGGCACAGTAGCAGAAGGAAGAGAGTAGTGTTAGAAAGAGCTGTGTTGCAGAGATGTCTATACACAAGCAAACTCTTTTTAATCCTGTCATATCCAGTGAGGGAGAGGCAATTTTGAGGGGAAAACATTTGGGACAATGTTTTGCCAACTTAAATTGTCTTATGTCTTGGTATGTTAGAACAGTATGTCAGTTAGTCACCCTGCTCCTATACATTCTCAACAGGGTATGATGTCTGCACTGTAAGCAGAACATGATTAAAGCTTCTCCAACAGTTTCTGCCATTTTTATTTTTTGAGTAGCCCCATCTGTCAATGCATCACCAATTGTGCCATCATAATTCTTCTGCTTACTCCTTATGGGAAAAGGCATGGAAGGGCTCCTCCTGATGCTCCACTTTCTAGGGTGCTCTCCATATTTGCCAGAGCCTCTTCCAGGAAGATGTGTTTCTTCAGTTTATGTTTTTTCCATTTGGATTGTGCACATAAACATTGTTGGCCAAGGCTTCTGCATATGGCCTTAAGTCCAGCTTCAGTCAAATACATAGTCTGCACTTTCACTTTTTAGTGACTGTGGTTTTATTCCCTCAGTTTTCTATAGCCCAAATATGGCCCAGGGCATTGAAGTACTTTACAACAGAACCAATCCACAGTACACGTTTCTATTTTGTTCTTTTGTATCCGTAGATTAAGCGATTTACCCTGAATCGAAGGATATTGAGCTGTGAAATGAAATGAAATGAAAAAGAAAATTTTATAAAGCGCGCTGCGGCCAAGCGGCTTCCTGGCGCTGGGGACTAGACCAGACTCAGCGAGGGGATCCGAGGAAACTAGCAGGGGAATGCCTGAGAAAACAGGAATGTTTTAAGGGCTTTACAGAAGTGGGTGTAGATGGGAATGGAGCGAATGGAAAGAGGAAGACTGTTCCAGAACCGAGGGGCCAGAACTGAAAAACGGGTGCCCCCCGTTCTCAATTTACGGAAACGGGGGACGTGCAGAAGGGACAGGGAGGAGGAGCGGAGAGTGCGGCTAGGGGCGTAAGGAGTGATGAGAGAACTGATAAAAAGGGGAGCTGAGTGGGTGTGCGCCCGAAATACCAGGCAGGCCAATTTGAAAAAAGATCTAAAGTGTACTGGGAGCCAATGGAGTGACTTAAGTGCGGGGGTAATGTCAGAAGATTTGGGGAGATGAAGAATAAGGCGGGCTGCCTGATTTTGAATGTCCTGGAGACGGCGGGTTTCATAAGCGGGTATGCCCACGTACAGGCCGTTCCCATAGTCAAGGCGGAAGGTGATAAGAGCCATGACTATGGATTTGAGGGCATCCGCAGAGAAATACCGGGAGATCTTTCGAATGAGGCGAAGGGATAGAAAGCAAGAAGATACAACGGAACTGACTTGGGCATGCATAGATAGGTCATGACTGACCTTGATGCCCAGGGTCCGAACGGAGGAGACCGGTGAAGGGGGGGAGCCAAAGGAAGGGGGCCAGTGGACTGGGGACCATGGATTTAAGGGGCCACCCGTGAGGACAAGCTCCGTCTTGTCCGGATTGAGCTTCAAGTGGTTGATGCTCATCCATTCAGAAATAAAGACTAAGGTAGAACAGAACTTGGGAAGAGAGTCAGAAGAGGGAAGAAAGATCGAAGACGAGCTGGAGGTCGTCAGCGTAATTGTACACAGAGACCCCCAGCTCGTGAAGAGAAATAATAAGAGGGTGAATATAGAGATTGAAAAGAAGAGGGGAGAGGGAGGAACCTTGGGGGACCCCACAGGAAACCAAACGGGGGGGAGCAGAGTAACCCGAGAGATGGACCGCTTGGGACCTGCCCTGGAGAAAGGACGCCAACCAGGAAAAGGCTGCGCCCCGAACGCCCGCTGCGCTGACACGGTCGAGAAGGATGGAATGATCAACCGTGTCAAACGCAGCGGACAAATCGAGGAGGACCAGGGCTTGGGGAAGATTGATGTCAGCTTTCCCCTTAAGTTCGTCCAGGACCGCGATGACCACTGTCTCCGTGGAGTGTCCTGGGCGAAAACCCGCCTGATGGGAGGCCAAGAGGTGGTTCTCCTCGACATAAGTGGACAGGCAGGTAGTAACGTAGCTTTCAAGGATCTTACCCAGGTAAGGGAGAAGAGAGATGGGTCTGAAATTAGAGAGAAGAGAGGGGTCAAGACCAGGTGTTTTAAGAATAGGTAAAACTATGGCGGTTTTGAAGGAGGAAGGAACAGAACCCAGAGCCAGGGAAGCGTTGAGAAGGGCAAGAGGAGGAGCAGGGCAACTGGAGAAAAGAGTTTTGAGAATCCGAGCCGGAGCGCAGTCCACCGGAGAGCCGGACTTGATTTTTGTTAGCAGATTGAGGAAACGGTCCATGGAAATGGGGGGAAAGTGGTCCAGAGAGAAGGAAGGTAGGAAGAGGGGGCAGGAGACACCAGATTGATGCCCCATAGGAATATTAGCCTTTATGTTGGCAATCTTGTCAAAGAAGTAATCATTGAGTGAAGAGCAGAGGGTCTGAGATGGAACAAGGCTAGTGCTGGTGCGATCAGAGGTGGCAAGGTTATGGACCAGGGAGAACATTTCTCGGGGTTTATTAGCAGAGTGAGCAACTCTCTCAGTGAAGTATTTAGTTTTGGCCGCAAGGATTGCTTTTTTGTAATCATTGAGAAGAAGTCTATATTTAGCACGGAGAGTGGGGCAATAGTGCCGTCTCCAGTGGCGTTCCGATCGCCTAAGATCGAGTTTTAGGTCTTTGAGCTCCCTGGTGAACCATTTATGAGCATCGTGGGGGCGGACGGATTTGACCTTCTTGAGCGGGGCGACCTGGTCGCAGGAGGAGGAGAGCCAGGTGTTGATGACTTCTGACTGCGAATCCAAGGAAAGATCAGTAAGATCAGGCGCTGAGGAGGCCAGGGAGATCGAAAGGGAGTTAAGGTCCGTTTGGTTCCAGCTGCGAACTAATATGTTTTTGGGTAGAGGCAGCTTGTCAGTCGAAGCCAAAAGAATAGAAAATGAAATAATGGAATGATCAGACCAAATGCAAGGGAGTATAGAAGGGGGTGAAACATCACGGCGCAATGACCAGATTTGGTCCAGGATGTGACCCTGGGCATGGGTGGGGGCCGAGATGTGGGGCAGAAAGTTCAGGCACTGAAGGGTAGCAGAAAAGTCTTTAGAAGAAAGATCTTCCCTCGGGTCACCTGGCCAGTAGTTAAAATCACCAAGCAGAACAACTGAGGAATTGTTAACCGCCAGGGTGGCGAGGAGATCCTGTAAGGCGGCGACAAATAAAGGCATGGCTTGGGGGGGACGGTACATAGGGACAACAGTGAGGTGAATGGGGAGGTTGAGAGATCGCGCCACCAGGTAGTCCACGCTGGGTATGGGGGGGTAGGCAAGAAGTTGAAATTTCAAGGTGGAGCGAATGATCATCGCCACACTGCCCCCCGCCTTACCAGCCGGGCGATCAGCTCGGAGAGCATAATAGGTATCAGGGAGAATGGCCAGAAGATCCGGGAGAGAGTCAGTGGAGAACCAAGTTTCGGTACGAAATAAGTAGTCTGGAGAGTCAGTGTTCAGGAGGTTGAAGAGTTCCATCTGATGCTTGACTGCAGAACGGGTGTTAAGCAAACAAGCGGTAGCTGCAGGAGGGGCAGGTGAGGAACGAGGGACGAGCAGCGGATCCGAGGAAGGAAGGGTGGAGCTGTGAGGGGGTGGGAGAGAACAAAGAGGGTGGGGGGCAAAAATACCAAAGGAATCGAGGTGTTGCAACAAGGAAGGGGAGGGAGGAGAGGCGGCAGGATGTGCAGAGAGTTGGACTGAAGAGTAGACCAGCGGATGGGCAGAGTCTGTGGCCCCTGGTCCCGGCCCGTCGCGGACGGGCGCAGACGGGCTTGCCTTAGGCGCGCCTTTGGCGCGCAAATGGCGCGCCCGCTGCGCCCGTCCGCTGCGCGAACGTGGAAAGCACATGTTTTTGTGACGATGTACAGGGCGTGGCCTCGTACAGGTGGGCGTGGCCTGAGGGGAGGCTCGCTGATGGCGGCGAGTGGGGAGAGCCTGTACCCGCAGCGGCGTTCACCTCGGCTGCGCAGGGGTCAGGAGAAAGAGCAGAGCCCCAGAAACAGGTAGGAGTGGGCAGGAATTAAAAGCAAACAAATAAGCAGAAATAAGCTGTGGCCCGAATTCGATCAGCCTTGTTCCCTATGTTCTAAAGTCAGCATCTCTACGCAGTAAGCCACTTCTCCTACAAGGCCCAAGTGTTCTGCTGGGACGTTTTCGATCAGTGAGTTCAGGCAAGATTTGCACCACTGATGAGCATAGAATCTACCCAGTGTTAAAATTGGGGAAGAACGATCTGGTTCTAGGAGTACCACTCATTGTCTGTTGGAAGTGCTATGTGGGGCATCTTCTTTGTTCAGGAGTCTTCAGTTACCCATTTGAGAGGTCAACCTTCCAATTGACATATCTGAGAGTGTCTCCAGGTACCAATGTTACCTGTTGTTAGATATGCCTCACACAGTATTCGGCAACCTGTTCAAACAAAATGATGGTAATATTGTCCTTTGGACATGTGCTCCTGCTTGCAGCTGATGTGGAACTCTCTAGGGTTGATGATCAAATGGAGTTATATTCTGCGGAAATATTGATGACTTCCTTCTATTTGAGGAAATGTTTTGGGTATCGCAGAAAAATTGAGGTCAAACCAGTATGTGACAATGTCAGAATTAATTTCTAAAGAAAAGGGCTTTTTGTCTCAGATTGCAAGGCCTCACAGAATCCTACCTCCATAGTTAGTTAGTTAGTTAGTTATTCAATTTGTAATGCGCAACAGATACCCAAAAGGGTTCCCCGGACCAAAAGACGGAGAAGACGGAGAGCACAGGTGGTCGTGGTGGTTAATTGTCGAAAAGCCAAGTTTTTAAAGACTTTCGGAACTGTGTATAATTGAGTTCATTTCGGAGAGTTGTAGGTAGAGAGTTCCAAGTTGCGGGACCAAGATAGGAAAAGGCTTTGCCACCAATCCGTGCTCGTTTGAATATTGGTACGATGAATCTCCATTGGGTGGCAGAGCGGAGATTACGAGAGGGGCGGTACGGGCTGACCAGGGATTGAAGATAACAGGGAGCGCAGTTGGCTTTAATTTTGTGCATATAACTCAGTGCCTTGAATTTAATTCTGTTCTCAATTTTAAGCCAGTGTAGCTTACGTCTGTGAGCCGAGACAGAGGTGGCTATTGGAACTTTACACAAAAGTCTAACCGCAGCATTTTGTACCATCTGTAGCCTATGGACTACTGATTTGTTTGATCCCAGGTATAGGATGTTACCATCAAGTCTAGATGTTATTAGAGCATTAACTACAGTTTTCCTGGTGGATTCCGGCAGAATCCAACACATTTTTCTTAACCATTTCAAAATGGTGAAACAGATAGCTGCAACTTTGATGGATAGTAGGTGCATGCTAAGAGAGTCATCAGTTATGATGCCCATATTTTTTACTTGGGAGGAGGGAAAAGGAAGATTGCCCATTTCGTTGGGCCAGTGTATGGGGTTCCATAGTTCTTTATCCTTTCCTAAAACCAGACATCCGTTTTTTCGCCATTTAGTTTGAGAAGATTTTGCTGCATCCAGAGAGCTATATTGTTTAAACCAGTTTTAAGCATCGAAGGGTCATTTGTTTTGTGAGAGGACAAGGAGAAAATGATTTGAGAGTCATCAGCGTAAGAGAAGAGAGAGAGTCCTGATTTTCCATAGGATCCCACCTGATTTTCCATAGGATCCCACTACCAAAATATTTATATAAGAACTTTGTAACATGGCCTGGCTTTTATTGGGGTAATAACTACGAAAGATCAATTAAAGAAAACACTAATCTCAGAAAAAGTTCTAAGGGCTCATCTGGTGGCTTCTGGAATCAGGGGTCTTCAAAGGTTCATTCAATCAGCCATCAATTCTATTACTCTCTGTACAGTCTGGGAGCGAAATGGGAAGCCCAGATGTAAAATCTGGAGACCTCCTGATTATGGTCATACCAAGACCTGATAATCCACATAACATCTGCTCAGCCCAGAATCACAATGTAAAGGCCACAGCATATTCACCCAAAATCTGATACTCCACGCAAAATGTCTTCATTTAAAAGAGGAAGTAATTTTTTTCACTCGGACAGTGTAAAAGTGTTTGCATTCTTTCAAATGCCGTTCGAACAAGCAGGCAAGGTTGTAGTCTTTTATCATGTGTGGCTTAGCTTTTGGTGATCCACCTGCAGGCCAAAGAGGTAAATCCAGGTACACACCATGGACAGGCTGTGCTGTGCTGTGCTCCTCACAGATTGCAGATGATTTGTTGGATCATTCATTGCACTGCAAGTGTCAATTTCCTCTGATTCTTCTGTGTTTGAGGACAATCAATGGTGTCAACAATTTGCATTCTTTCTGGGAGCATGAAAGGATGCCCCAGGAGATGCTCTTACTTTTAGACGGGTGGGGGAACTTCACCTGTTCTTCCTTTAACATGCCAGAGCACAGCTGCAAGTAGTAAGGATCTACATAGCCCCATCCTTTATCTGATATGAGATGATATGATAAGCAGATGTAAATATTATACAAATGCATAGAGGACAGAGAAGAAAATTAGATCATGGTGGAATACATGATCACAAGGTCCTCTAAAGGAGATTTGGGTACTCTTGCTGGAGTGTCTAAAAATATTGAAGGGAGAGGATTTTCTCAAGATGCATTTCTCAAGTTATTCATATACAGTTGTGAAAGAGGGAGAGTAAGGATACAGTATCACAAGCCCAACTAAGTGAGTCAAATACATAGGATAAGGCTGATCCCATCTTTGGGCCTGATTCACAAAAGGAAACTTTTTATGTGAGGAGCCCCGACCACTGAGTTTACACAGTTGTAAAATGACTATTAATAAAAGTGTGCTAGTGACGTCATACTTTGTTGTATGTTGATATTCAATAAAATTCTGTCTGTAATGAATTTGTTCTGTACCTTCAAAATTTGCAAATATGATGAAGTCATCATTTTTCAGGAAGCTCCTACGACGCAGCTGATTGTGGGATATGAAGGTTGTCCACCCACGTTCCTCACTTCGAAAACAATTACAGTCCGGATCGTGCTTTCCAGCTAAAGATGGCTTATCCCAAACAGATGTATTTTTCCCATCTATGAAAAGACAAAATAAATTACTTCATTAAAAGCTTTTGATCCTTTGTGCCACCTATATTAATGCACTAATATTCATGGGTATATCTAAACACTTCTTGAGGCATCATTAGAATTGGAAATTTATTGCATGTTTATGTATTGAATATCTCTAGCAAACTACAGGACAGAGAGTTAATAGGTGTATTGTGAATTGTGACTAGGATTTTACACTGCCCAAACTAAAGGACCCACAAGTGTAACCCAGGATTTATTTCCCTATGAGTATTCAAGCCACCTTCGTTAGATGGAACTGAACAGTAAGATAAGCCTTGAGAGAAATGAATGCCATGTAATATGTGTAAATAATCTGGCCAAACAGATATCCAGGTATGGAATTAAAGGACTTGAAAGTCCAAGATATAAGTGTATGGATCAATGAAAACTCAGTTTGGGTACTCATGGTTCCAAACCACAGTGAATTGAGTGCAGAAGCAATGATCAGGCCAAAGCAGATGAAGTTATCTGTTATAGGCTGTGTCTTAGAACTGGTTTAATGGGTGTGAGTCAAACCATTTTCCTTGGTCCTCAGATTGAGGTCTATGCAGCTTCAAAAATTAAGTTAAGCTAGTTCTGTTTTACCAGGTAGTTTTTTTCTGTTTACTTCAGTACACATTCCAGTGAATATATATATATATATATATATATATATATGTATATAATATATATATATTTATATATATATATATATATATATATATATATATATATATATTTATTTTTTTTTTCACCTTGTTTTTCGCAACAAACCCCAGCCACTTGCAGCGGCGGGCCAAGATGGGGTCGCGACTCCCAACAATTCAACAGCAATCGTTTTCATGTCGTGTTACAAAAACAATGTCAAGGCCACTTTGCAATTTCCCAGCGTGTATTTATTCCGGTATAGCTCAGTGAGCTATACTGGAATAAATCCAGGCTGAGAAATTGCAAAGTGGCCTGGACATTGTTTTTGTAACACAACGTGAAAACGATTGCTGTTGAATATATATATATATATATATATATATATATATATATATATATATATATATATATATATATATATATATATATATATATATATATATATATATACATATACATATATATATATATATATATATATATATATATATATATATATATATTAGCAATCAAGGTATGCTGCATTACTCAGCAACAGAGCCACAAAACCCACCAGAGCACTCCAGTAGTTAACTGAGGCTGCTTCCAGTGATCAACAGGCTTTTTATATTCCAGGACCTTTCAGTGCCAGGAACATTAAAGTTCAGAAAGCAGGCTCCACAACAAACGACAGTATTCCAAAAGCAAATCATCTTAATTATTTTGCTCTGTTCAGGCAATTGTCAACCACAGTTCTGGAAGTCCTCGCAGTTCTGGAAGTCCTTGCAGGTAGAGATTCAGATGTGGGGTAGGCCAGTTCCTCTCCTACTTGTTCCATAGGGCACAGCATGGAATCTTTGATCTTAAGGAAAGGCAGGTATCTCCTTTTCTCTAATTTACAGATTTCAAATTAAGTTCAGTGGCCAGCACTGGTTTACAAAGAGGAAGTGTGTAATGGTAGTCCCCCTAAACACTGGGTTGTTGTGAACCGTACCCTGCTCTGTAGCTACAATCCCATGTGGCCTACATTGCTGGTAAGTGCAATGCAAATAATTTAGAGTGCACTTATTAATATAATGTCATACTTATTACATACTTCCTCTCCCTTAGCATCATTATACATCACAATAATAATTCAGTCACCAACAATTGCTGGCCCCAATTAATGTTTATTTGAAGAAATAAAATGAGACTATCAATCCCAAGTACAATGTTTAAAACTACTTTACGCAGTCAGTGCAGTGGGCATATAAACAGAGATTAGCAGCCAAATACACATAATGAAAACAAAAAGTGACATCCATAAATAAAGGACCTATTGAATGCAACAATCCAAAGACTGTGCCTGAATTAGGTTTATTACGTGTGTTTGTAAGCATGGTGTCGACAATGTTTCAACCATGCATTAGATATAGGGTCTCATCAGGACAAACCAATAAAGGGGGCTCTTAAAGAAATACATATAATAGAATTAGAATCAGGCAGTATCCGAATGAACAAAATCCTACCTTATAGTGTAGCTGTGGATATCAAGCTAAAAATCTCCAGTAGGAAATAGACCATGAGTGACACCAAATGCCGTGAAATTAAATAGGGTACTTACTTAGGGAACCTGTAGGGGTGGCATAAGAAAGGGAACCATAAGAAAGATTCATTAATATATAAATTGGCCATTATGGAGGAAAAGAGATTATACTTTTCCAGAGTTGCTACATCTATGAAATCTTCAAGGTATCTCTTTAAGATCATTAATTCTCTTATTTCTCCACATGTCACTGATCCCTCAGATGTCTCGCAGGAACTCTGTGATAAAATATTGGATTTCTTCCAAGCCAAATTTTCCGATATCCAAGCCCTGTTGGAAACAGCTAATTCCATTATTAGGTCAGGAATTCAAACTTCTATTCCCCCCGGTGGGACTAGGCTCATGGGGGAGACTTACAGGCTCCTCACCTTCCCTCTTACGTCCTTGGAGGTGACGGGTAGGCTCCTGGACCGTGTTAATTCAGGCTCCCCTTTGGATCCCTGTACCCTAAAGGTGTTAAAAACCTGCCGAGAGATCCTGGTTCCCCCCCTCATTGAAGTTATGAATGCCGCCATCTCGGAGGGATTGTATCCCTCTTTGTGGAAGATGGCGGTAGTGAAACCTCTTTTGAAGAAACCCTCCTTGGATCCTGGGGATTCGAAACATTTCCGGCCAATCTCTTAGCTTCCCGCCCCTGCCAAGATATTGGAGGCCTATTTAAATCTCCATCTCAGCACATATCTAAAAGACCACCACCTCCTTGATGGTTCTCAACATGGTTTTAGGAGACACCACAGTACAGAGATAGCCTTGACGGCGGTCTTTAACAACATCCGGACTCAAGTTGCTGTAGGCCATACAACTCTTCTTGTGCTATTGAACCTCACCGCATCCTTTGATACTCTATCCCCTCACAGGCTGGAGGCTTGTCTTAGAGAGATAGGTGTTGGGGGCACTGCTTTGGTCTCATAGCCTTCTTTCTTAGTGAGCGAACGCAGATGGTGAAGATGGGCCAGTTCTATTCAGCCCCTAAACCTTTGCTGTGCAGTGTTCCTCAGGGCTCTTCCTTGAGCCCAACAACTTTTCAATATCTATGTGGCTCTTCATGCAAAAGTGGTGAGATCTTTTGAGCTTGAGGTGGTGTCCTATGCGGCCGACACCTAAATAATGGTTTCTATATCACATAGTGTAATAGATTCTGCCCTCAATTTTAGGAGCTGTATGGAGGCAGTCTCCTCTTGGATGGTGGAGAATTTTCTGAAACTGAATGAAGAGAAGACCGAGGTCCTGATTTTTGGGAATAATCAGGAAATCTGGTCCAGTTACTGGTGGCCGGACACGCTTGGTGTGTGTCCCTGCCCACTGCCCAGTATCTCATGGGAAGAACTTAGGGGTGATCGTGGACAATGCTCTCTCTCTTGACCTTCAGGTCAATAGGACTGTCTCCACCTGTTTCAGGATCATCAGGATCCTCAGAAAAATCTCTCACTACCTCTCTTTCAAAGCACGCAAGCAGGCCGTCATTGCCTTAGTAACGTCTAGATTGGACTATTGCAATGCCCTTTATCTGGGCATTAATAAAGGCCTTGTTTGTCACCTGCAGATGGTGCAAAATGCTGCGGCCAGGCTGGTTTTGAAACTTCCTAGACATCATTCAGTCTCGGCCTCGATCAAGTTACTGCACTGGCTGCCGATGGACCGTAGGATTCTTTATAAGACTCTATGCCTGACTCATGAAGCCTATTATGAGTCTGGCTCAGAGGGCATCAAGTCGATCATTATGCTCCTATCAGATCGCTCGGGTCCTCGGATAAAAACGTATTGATAGTTCCCAGGTTTAAGAAGGCTAAATGGGGTAGTAGAGCCTTCTCTACGGCTGCGCCCAAACTGTGGAATTCTAGAAGAACTTTCTAGTCAGGTGTCCCTTCTGCTTTTTTGTAAAGTTTTAAAGACCTGGCTTTTTCAAGATACGTCAGCCTGAGCATGTTCCCTCTCTCACTGTTTCTTGATGCTTTGCATTTAGCGCCTACACGCCCTTGGGCTAAGTTTGCGCTTTACAAAACCAATATTCATTCATTAATAAAAAGCAATTAAGCAAGAAAGTTGGGAAATAGTCTTATTGGCATCTTGACTTTCGCCAAGTAATACCACAAAAGTGAATTAGTAATTCTTAGCCCGAATGGAGTCCTGGCTATAGGTCATAGACTGTCTATAAATGAGCTTACTGAAGGCCCATAAAAGTGGATCCTTTCTGCAGGAGTGGGAGCAAGCAATCCTACTCACATTCCAGTCATCTTAATGGAGAATCTGTTCGCGGAGATGCAGGGCTGAAGGAAAGACAGTTGTCGGTCTTTCCCATTAAATAATCATCAGTGTCAGGAGGAAGAAACTGAAGCACTATTCCTCCGATACTAACAAGGGCCTCGTCCTCGCCTGACTGACTAACGTGATTGGTTCAAACCATGTAACTATTGTACAATTCGATTGAACGATTGAATGTATTATTTTCATTGTGTAATGCATTATAAAAGAAGCCCCTTCTTGGGGGTAGTTGTGTCATTGTCCCTGGACTCTTAGGAGGCATCACCACACATCAATTTAGACAAACTTTATCTCGTTCTGCTTATCTATTTCCTGCATTTTGTCCTGAGCTGCATGCTATTGCTTGATATAAATGATTATTGACTGACTTCTAGCAAGTGTTTTTGCCTTCTATAATGATTTTAACCCTAAATAAACCTGTATGGTTTTATTATAATGTTAAGTCTGTCTTCATTGTAAAACTTAATGTGCTCCCGGTTTGCATTATAAATGCATTGACTAGATTCAGTTCAGGCGCAATAAACCCCTTGGGGGGTTAACACCACCCCCAGTCTGTCAGAAGTGCTTTAAGTTGATCTAATCAGAAAAAGAGCCACAGTCTCCTATACCATAATTTTACCATATGTCATATTGTTGAAATGGAGACACTCGAGTAAACTGGAAACATTGATTAGCGCCTCAAGTGAGGAAGTGCATGGTATGACTATTTCATGTTTATTTTGGTAAATCACGAAGAAGATAGGAAAGAAAGTGCTAGATAAGGCAGGGAGCACTTACATTATCTTCTGTGCATTGTTGACAAAACTCAATGCGTCATTACACGCATACCTTCCTTAACTGGGTGCCCATGTAATTGATTGACAACAACTTTTTGAAGTAGTTCTGCTAAAATTAGAATATAGGTAACTAGTCTACAATTACTTTAGTTTTTAGGGTGAATCCTGATTTTAGCTGGGGTGAGATTGTGCTTTATGAGCCATGTTTGGAAATGTCCCTTCTCGCTGAAAAGTATTATTTGAAGCAATCAGGTACAAAAATCCGGACTAGTGAGGGTGGGGTGACATTCAGTAGTTAGCCTGCGGAATTTACAATTATAGATAGGAGTTAATCCCTATCAATTTTGCAAAACTGAAAGTTATGGCTGTTTTTACTTTGCCCTTTCCTTTCCACAAAATACATTTGTAGTATAAAAATTGTGGCTGTGGTAGTTGTTGGGCACTATTAACAATTATTTCAGATGACAGGGGCACTTTGCTGCCTCACTCACTGCCCCAGTCACAGTCTGCAGCTGCCTTAGGTACAACAGCAGGACAGACAATACAGTTGCAGCCCTTCTTCTATTTGCCAAGCAACAATGAAAATTAAAGAAAGTCTGTGCTCAACCTGCAGGGTAATGTGCATGCTGCCCCTGTCCTGGCTGTATGGAGAGCCAGTGGGTGGGATATATCAGAAGTGATTTGGGTCTTTAGAGCACCTTATATGACTTACTGGATGCATTATGTGGTGTCAGACATATCCCCTGTCAGCCACAAAAATGACTGGGCATGATAGTTGATGTGACTTTTATTTCATCACTTTTCTACTACCTTCAGTGAAGGTCTTTACTTGTGTAGTGTGAGAAATAGTGTTATTGGTTAAGGGTGGTGAACCCCTACCCAAGCAACAGTCAATGACAACCTTCTGAGTACTCTGGGGATTCAGGATAGACAAGATCAACTGCAAGCGGTACTTTCAACTCACTGTAGACTATCCTGTTTCCAGACAATCACAAACGATGAGGTACAAACACTCCTCCTTTCCATAAAATCTGGCTCACTAACAAATCCCTGCCCACCTGCCATCATGCATTTGGCCGCCGAGAAGATCTGCGACAATCTCACACCTCTTCCAAGTTCTGGAATCAGGCAACTATCCAGAAACCTGGAAAAAAGTATCCATCAGACCTATTCGTAAAAAACCGAACTTGGACCCAACCAAACCAAAAAACTATTGCCCTATCGCTGTCCAGCCGATAGTAGCAAACACTCTGGAAAAGTCAGTAAACAAAGCGTTGACTGACTATCTAGATTCCAATAATCTACTGGAGACCAAACAGCATGGTTTCCGGTCCAGCCACTCCACCGAATCAGCCCGGATCTCTGCAACCGAAGAGATCCACAGAGTAGTGGATGGGGGAGAGAGAGCTGTCTTCGCACTCCTAGATCTGTTGGCTGCATTTGACACCGTGAATCACACGGTGTTAGTGCAGCAGCTGAAGCATGTGGAGGTGGAGAACTGTGCCCTGGCCCTCCTATCCTCCTTTTTGGAGGCGAGGGAGCAGAGGCTGTTCTGGGATGGTCTGCAATCGGATAGTTTCCAACTTCCATGAGGTGTCCCGCTGGGATCAGCTCTGTCCCTGACAATGTTTAACATCTACGTCACCCTGTTGGTCAGACTTATCAGGAGGAATGGCTTCGCCCTGGTCGCATATACTGATGATTCCCAGCTTGTCATCTCCATTACTAATCAGCCTGAGGCCACAGCCACCAGGTTTCATGTTTGTCTCACTGAGATCATGATCTGCCTATCCCCAACAGTTATGAAACTCGGGATTGATGGCAAACTAGGGTTGAGTGGAAGGAGAGAGGCAGAGGCCTTAATTTTCCTAGCAGCAGCCGTTTTACGAATCTTGATATCAGCTGCTTGGAAGGACTCCTCTCCCCCCACTTTCTCTATGTGGATGGCCAGATTCCTCACTATACATAACATAGAATCCTCTCTGTATTCTCATAAAGGTAAAAAATTGCGGGATTTTGGCCTTGAAATGTGGGCACCAGTGAAGTTATGGAGGGAGGGTACGTCTGCTAACGGTGCTTTTATGTAACTTATTACTATTTAGTTTGAACTTTGTCAACCACTTTAAACAAGGGTATATATGTACATAGCTATAAACTGATTTTTTCATATGGATTGATTGTTTTACATACTTTTTTTGTAAATTCAGGTAATAACAATTTTAAATCTAAATGCTGCATTGACGAATTAATGGGATGATTTAGGATATGAATTTTCTGATTTGTTATTGATGTATCACATATGTATTTTGATCTCTGTTTTTATATTAGGTCAATTCTCCCAAAAAAAAAAAAAAAAAAAAAAAGAGATCATGATCTGGATGAAGAGTAGCTTCCTGAAAATTAACACAGACAAAATGGAGGTGATGGAGTTCTGTCCGTCCGGCCCCTGTGGAATGATTCCTGGTGGCTGACTGAGGCCAGGGAATGCCCGCACCCGGTCCCCAAAGTCGGGAAACTCTGGGTCATCTTTGACAACCAAATACATTTTTCTGCTCAGGTAAATAGTCTCACTTCATCTTGCTTCTTTCTACTAAAAACCCTGAGAAAGCTCTTTCCATTCATTTCACGGGAGTTGCAAAAGACGGTGATGGTGGCACTCTTCTTGTCCAAGCTGGACTATTGCAATGCCCTTTTTATGGGCATTGACAAGTCCCAGATGAGAAAATTGCAATCCCTACGGAATGCCGCAGCAAGACTACTTTTAGGCATACAAAGAGGACACTCAACTTCGACGGGAATTAAATTACTACACTGGCTACCTGTCCAGCAGCGGGTGGAATTTAAGGCCTTATGCCTTGTGCATAAGGCACTGTACGGTGGCGGTGCTCAGGACATCCAAAGAATGTTCCTACCCTACACACCCCACGCATCCTTAGATCTACCAGTCTGGGCCTTATTAAAATCACTAAGACTAGACGGGCAAGGTGGCGGGGCAGGGCTCTATTGAATTGCACAGCAAAATTATGGAATAAAATGCCTACGGCCATGAAACTTCAACCAAATTGGCAGCTCTTTAGGAAGGACCTGAAAACATGGCTGTTCACCTCCACATAGGTCCCCGGTTAATGCAGGGCACAGATCCTGTCCACATACTCTAGCGCCAAGACGCCACGGCAATCGAGAGCTCTATAAACATATAAACATAAACAGCTACAATTCTTGTCAGAATGAACCAAAGAAAGTCACTAAACTGACCTGGGCTTAACCCTATGGTAGTTTGGCACAAAAGCAGTCAGGCTTAACTTAGAGCCAATTGTATTTATGCAGTACACAAACCACAATACAATGAAAACACGACACAAGAAAAATCCCACTACAATTTAGCAAACTAGAGTAACATATAATAAATCATTTTACACCTAAACCACAAAAGTCCAACCAGTCAAACCAGAGATGCAATTTCAAAAATGTACGGTAAGTATAGCACCTAAAAGCACAAAGCGCTACTTATGATTATCTGGTCATGCAAGACAGGGTGAAAATCGAAAACTCAGGCCGACTGCGATGGAGCACGGCCCGGATGCAGGTACCAGGTTAGTTCAGCTGAAAAAGCTACCTTCTAAAGTGCAGCACTAAGAGTTGCGTTCACTGGGGAGGAGGTCACGAGGAGCAGGGAGGGTGTCATGGATGGTCATCACTGTAGCGCAAAGAACAGACCGCTGGAGCGCTAAGAGCAGGCCGGGGGTCACATACAGTCATCGCTGTCGGGCATCGCAGAGGTTCGTTGCTCAAGATTCATGTTGGCGGTCACAGCGAGCTGTTGAAGGTGTCACACAAAATTCAGGTCTCACATTGCCATTGTTCTCCAATTGAATTTGTTAATCTCACAACACCCAAAGGAAGATTATTAAAATCATGGGAGAACTCTCCTCAATAGACAAGGTTAGACATGGGGTAACTATCTTGCAAGCCCACTGTAATGAGTTAACTGTGTTTTTCATTGACAAGATCCGTCTGATTACAGAATCTGTCACGGATGTTCCACAAGCTAGACAAATGGATATTGCAAGGAAGCCAGAAAAAATGCTCCCCCCTGTGCAGGAAGAGAGTAGCCAAGTCTGACACACGGACATGAGCATGGAGATGGCGATAATGTCTACATTAGAGAAAGTTCCCCTTTTGAAGGAAGACTGACTATTACAATTGATGATCAAAATAAAATCAGGATCACCTTTTGATCCTTGTCCCCATAGAATTATGGTGATCTTAGCCCCAGCCATGATAAAGTACCTTACCTCCCTGTTAAATATGTCTTTACAGTTATGGAGTGTTCTCAATATGTTTTAGAACGCTGCAGTTGTTCCATTATTTAAAAAAAAACTATGGATGACCCAGATACATTGAAAAATTATGGACCAATATCCTTGCTGCTTTTCTTCACGGCTATTCTGGAATCACATTAAACACAGGAATTATGTACATGTTTACCCACAGCAAGCCTGCTTCTGGCCGAACACCATGAGTATTACCATCAGTGATTGACGATTTAAGGAAAAAACTGGACAAAGCAAAGGTCGTGCCCTTAATACTGCTTGACCTGTCAGCAGCCTTTCATATGGTGGATCATAAGATTCTACTCTGCTATCTCAGGGCTCTTCCATATTTCTCTTTTTTTTCCAGGGAGGAGCTTAATTAATGCCACACAAAGGGTCCAGGACCTAGGTGGCACTTCTTGGGGGTCAGGAACTCACTCCAGCAGAGGCCAGCAAGGCTCCTGCAAAATCATTTGAAGGTCAAGTGCAGCAGGTTCAGCTGGGCAGTTGCACAGAGGCTTTTGGTGCTTGTTCTGTCCCTGTAGCTCTGTAAGTCAGTCAGCTGACACTTGGAGTCATTTCAGCCCAAAATGAAGGGTGCAGGTTCACTCTTCCTCTTACGACAGCAGGGCAGCCCTTAGGAAGGTCCAGTTGCAGGTCCAAGCTGTTGCAGTGCAGCTGGTCAACTGGTCAGTCCTTCTTCTGTAGTATCCAAAGGTCCCAGACTGTCCTGAAGAGTGAGTCTAAGGATCCTATGTTTTATATTTGGTGCCAAATTTGAAGTGGAATAAACTTCTGGATTTACAGAAGGGGAAAGGCAAAAAAGATTGGGGGTGAACCTGCAGGTCAAAAATGTAGTGTAGAAGATGTTAATATTTTCCTAGAGAAATGCGCATGCGCGGGCGGCCGCGCATGCGCATTGGTATCCAGGAAAAGGACGCTATTCAAAGAGGGAGCCCCGGACGAGCCCCGGACAAGGTAAGTGCTTTAAAATTGTTTTAATCACTGTAATTGCTTAAATAAAGTATCTAGTGGAGGGCAGGAGGGAGGCGGGTGGCGGCCGACTCGGCTACGCTCACGGAGTGGGCGTAGTGTTGTCGGCTACGCTGTGTACGCAAAATGCGTAGAAGGCAACACTACGCCTACTCCGTGGGCGTAGCCGAATCGGACACCCAGGGTTAATTAAGACCCTTTTCTAATATATAGATGAGTAATTATATCTAGATTGCTGCGTCCCTAGAAAGGTGAGCTTAGTACTGAATTTGCAACCAAAGATGGAAGTGTTCTGCTGTGTATATGAAGCTAATGCTTTGTGTGATGTAGTTGACTTATGTTCTTCTTTTATTTACTTTTAAGATGTCTAAATATGGTAATCATTTCAAGCCAAAGCAACAGATTCATTTAACAGTCAAGTGGCAAAGAACCAACTTTAAGACAAAAGTGAGCCACAAAGGGTGGCTGATACCTGTCTTACTTTAACATTCCCTTGCTTACTTTATGTGATGCATCCCTATCTTTACTTATTGAGGTGTTCTAGAGCTAGTTTCAGTACATTGCTATAAATGTCTTTTTTTCTTATTTGGGCTCTTTTTATTTTGTTTGATATTGCATTTTTCTAGGTAACGTAAATAAAACTGCATACACTAATGATCAGAACAGCTTGCCAGTTGTATGTTTGAATGGGAATGTGCATGTTTTGTGTAATTTGCATCTAATGAGTAAATGTTGTATTTTGGATGTTAGAATGTTCACAAATCTCTATGACATCATGGAAGGGTAGCCTGACTGAGCATGGTAACCTGGCTGAGCCTCCTGGCATTTTCCACAATCTGGCCGTTGATAGGCGGTCGCCTTCTCACCAGATGAAATGTTATCCGCAATAAGGTGCTTCTCCCACATTGTATTAAACCTCATCTTTAATTAGGACTAGTGTTAGTCAAAACAGTTTGATTTTCTCCACCTACTGTACCTTGAAAATCATCAGGAAGATTTTCCCGTTCCTGCCAGACAGTAGCAGAAAAACGGTGGTGACGGCACTTGTGCTCTCCCGCCTAGACTACTGCAACAGTCTTCGCCTTGAGGCCCAACAAGGGCTGCTTAATAAACTTCAAGTGCTGCAAAACGCTGCCGTGCGCATAATTGAGGGCCTGCCTAAGTTTGCGCCGGTCGCACAGAAACTTAGGAAATTGCACTGGCTCCCGGTGCGCAAACGCATAATGTTCAAATCACTGTGTATCGTTTATAAAGCAGTAATGGACTGGGTCCATCTTTTCTTCAGCAGCACCTCCAACTGTATACGCCAGGCAGACAACTGAGATCTGCCAATAAAGGGTTGATCAAGACAAGCAGGATCAGGCAGGCACGATGGGGGGGGTAGAAGCTTCGTTAAAGGGGCTGCCACCGCTTGGAATTCCCTGCCCCTGGCCTTGAAACAAAGTGCAAACCTCTTAGCCTTCCGAAAAAATATTAAAACTTGGCTTTTTAGTCATTAGAAGGGGCTTGACACTTAGGGGAGCTATCATTTCAGCGCCAGGACACCGCTCGGTAATAGCGCGCTTTATAAATGGTATAAATAAATAAATAAATTTCAATCAAATTATGTTTCCTATAAGGGCTTTCAGCCAGCCCTCTTCATCCATTGGCATGTTATTGTGTCACTGACATTTTTCTTTTGACCACTACAACATACAGCATGGGACAATGGTCAGGCCACTTCCGCCAATGGTTGACTTCACTGTGAGTGATGGCATTCTGCCCTTTCACAAAGAGGTTTGCCAGAAGTGGCAGATAAAAATTGGGTCGTTATGAAAGAACAACTCCAGAAACATCAGATCTACCTAAGAGATAAAAAATACCAAAAAATAAAAAGGGATGAAAGAGACTATAAGTGTGGAAGGGTATATACCTTTGCGAGAAAGTTCGATCACATTAAACCACCAGATAATCGAACTGGCTCTGAGGCAACTTCGCAGACAGCGGGTAGCAGTAGCATGTCTGACATTACAAGTCTTGGCAGCCTAACAAGCATTGATTCCATAGGGGCAGAGGGAGGTGCCCAAGGTCCTGTACAAGATCCCTTTTTTTTAGAGTTACAGCGTTTCAGACAGGGAAACAAGGAAACATTCAAGAAGGATACAAACACAAAAGGACAAGGAGGGGGAACAAGAGATCAGGAAGAAAGAGGAAGAGCGGGGGTAGCAACCAGATCAGTGACTCGCAACCAAAAGATGTAATTGAACCAATTGTAACCTGTAATGAAATTGCCATTGTAAATTTGTCTGACCATGAATTGTTGCAACCAGAAATAAACATACTGAGCAAAGGATTGGGTTTCTGTCCAAGTAATATTCCAGACTTCACTTTGTTTCATATAAGCTGTTTTAAGTTTATTAGAAACATTAAACTGTTGAAATATTTTGCTGACAGACCACAGAGGGTACAAGGAGTATCTAGTATACATATGAATAGCTCAAACCCTTCGATCAGGGACATCAGAGATACACACTTGTTAGTCAGCATTAATGCAGAGGATGGTATGGAAAGTGTGGAATCTGTAGCAACCAGTTTGTGTCTGGATACATACACTGAAATCAACAGTGGTCTTAAGGTCAAATCCAGATTTACACCACAATCACAGGGCAATAATAATCTAGACAGGTTTCAACATAATGTGACCCAGGAACTATACGCGTTGGAGGATCAATACTCAAGTACATTTAGACACAAAACACAGAACATCAACGAGAGGGAACGTAAGGCAGTGATGGACCTGAAAAGGAAGGACTCCCTTGTCATCCGTGAGGCGGACAAGGGAGGGAATATCGTCCTGATGAACCGCAATGAATACATTGGAGAAATTGATAAACAACTAGGCGACACGAGCACATATGTAAAGTTGAGATGTAACCCCATCAAAGAGATTAATGTAAAAGTGCACGATCATCTCAAAATCTGGAAAGATGAGTGTTTGATTTCTGAAACAGAACTTAAATACTTGTACAATGAAAGTCCAACCTATCCTTGCATATATTGCCTGCCAAAGGTACACAAAAAATCTGACTTCCCCCCAGGTAGGCCTATCATAGCAGGAATTGGATCTCCAACTGAAAAAATCTCTGAGTATATAGATCTGTTCCTTCAACCATTAGTTGTCAACCTGCCGACATATATCAGAGATACCAGGGATGTTCTGAATAAAATTGGAGATGTGGATTGGGTAGAGGGTCACATGCTTGTCACACTGGATGTGTGCTCTCTTTATACGAGCATTCCCTGTGACAGGGGACTACTAGCGGTACGCCATTTCTTAGAGAGCAGACCCATCGAGACTTTTGCCCATTCAAATATGCTGATGGCGATGATCGAATTGGTCCTAGCCAATAATGTTTTCTTGCATAACGAGGCATGGTATCGCCAGATTAGGGGGGTAGCCATGGGGGCCAAATTTTCCCCCTCGCTGGCAAACCTTTATATGGGCTATTTTGAATTAATCCATATATGGCGCAAATGCCCAAGTGAATTAACAGAAAGTATACTGTACCTTGGTCGCTATATTGATGACCTACTGATGTTTTGGTCGGGCAGCAAGGAGGATTTGGACTTGTTCTTTGATTTCCTAAACGACAATCCTTTTAACCTAAAATTTACAAAGGAGCAAAGCGTTTCTAGGATTAATTTCTTGGATGTCACGATTGTGGTCAAGAAGGACAAATTGCATGCTGTTCCCTATAGAAAGGACACAGCCTGTAATTCCTTGTTGCACGCACAGAGTGCACATCCAAGTTCACAAATCAATGCAATCCCTTATGGGGAAATGCTAAGAACTAAAAGAAATTGTAGTGATCATGAAAGATTGGACATAGAACTGAAATCAGTGGAGAAGAGGTTTCTGTCTAGGGGTTACAGTACTGAAATAGTGACAAAGGCCCGAAATAGAATTGATAAAATCAACAGAAACTCACTGCTTGTAAAAAAAACACGTAAACCTGAGAGAAAAAAGAAAAAGATAAGGTTTATTACTCCATATAGCACTGTAAGTACTGATGTGTACAAGATTTTAAACAGAAACTGGCACTTGCTATTGGAAGATCCCAGTTTGCATGACAAAGTGGGAACTAAACCCTCAATCACTTGGAGTAGAGGAAGAACTCTGAGACAAGAGCTATGTCCGAGTTTTATCCCTCCACCAAGGGCAAAAAATTGGATGCCTACCTCTCCCAAAGGGTTCTACAGATGTGGTAATTGCTGCATATGCTGCTTTGCGTCACATAAAACATTGCAGTTCAGGTATAATAGCCCAAAACTGCATACAATACGTAATTTTATCAACTGTAATACCACCTATACAGTGTATTGCATAAAATGCATATGTGATTGGATTTATGTGGGCAGCACGATAAGGCCATTAAAAGAAAGAATCCAGGAACATATCAGGGCCATGCGCAACAACAATGCACAATATCCCCTGGCGTCACATTTCAACTTGGAACACCAACCTAATGATTTGCATAAAATAAGGTTCCATGGAATAGATGTTGTGATGGCAGGTAACAGGGGTGGGAATCGTGAGCAGCAATTGCGAAGATTGGAAAGTAAATGGATTATTTCTCTGAGAGCGGTGGAGAAGGGAGCAAATATGGACAAAGAGATGTGTGAGTTTTTGTAAATACCGAAGATGTTAGGTTCATCACAATTGGGTAAAGAGGAATGAGATGTGAACAACCTAATTTGCCCATAAATATTTGCACATTCATGTCCAATGAAAATATATGTGTGTACTTTGATTTGATTAATAACAGATCAGAAGAGATGTAAAGGATTTGCTGTTGTTTTTGTGTCCTTACATTGCATTTATTGTGTGATTTTGCCTTTTGATCAAGAAGAATATGCCCGTTATATATATGGTATAAGGCTTGAGAAATGGTTCCAAGATGGCCACGATTTTCACCTCAGTTCGAAGTAACTTTTCATTTTAGTCCTTTCTTAGTGTCCAACATAAAGGGTGGGCCAGGTTCATTCAGCCACTTTCTGCCAGACGAACGCGGAAGGGAGACGCCTTGCTGAGACGCGATCGGCTCTGCATGGCGGTAAGTTTAAAACTGGTTTTTTGTTTCATTTAGTCAATGCGGTTCATAATGAGGAAGACGCGGTCCGCGGTATAGTAATACCGGGCGTAGCCTTTACTTTTGTAGACCCGGGCTGAGTAATGCTTCAATTATTTGCGTTAAGGTGGCGGTTAGTTTAAAACTGATTTATGAGGCACTCAGTCGATGCAGTCATGTGTGAGGAAGACGTGGTCCCCGCGTTGCAGCAATACCGGGCCGAGCCTTAAATCTTGAAAACCCGGGCTTAATAATGTTTTAATTATTTGCGTGAAGGTCGCGGCTCAGTCCTCATTAATAAAGGCACTTGGGCACTGGAGCCGCGATTACATCTGTCTTATGCCTTACGGCTTGACGTACACTAAGTAACGTTTTTGGCATTGACTGTCCATTTGAAGCGGTGATGGCCAGGAAAAACGGGCGTACTTCAGGCAGAATGACAGTCAGAGCATGATGAGGGGCAATTTATTAGGGTTGGTATTATACGTGAAATACAAGAATGAGCTGTGGGGCACATTGGTGTTTTTATGGGCGCGTGAGACCGGTATTTGGTCAGGCTGTGTAACGGACAGCTTGCATGGAAATTGGGAATAATCATAAGAAATTTATTGTTTGGTGATATTTATGACACTTTAGAGACATATATTTCAAGCTTTGGCCCTTGGGAATATTTGAACTGGGATATGAACCTCTTTTTCCAGATGGGACTTATCAAGGCTCCTTGAACTCTAGACAAATGTATGGACTACTAAATGAGGAATGACAATAGAAGCATGACTACTCTAAGGGATAACGTTCACTTCGACTATTGAAAGGCTCTAAGGTAAGCCGTTGAACATGGGATGGGGCCTGGTGAAACTGCTTGGATGATGATATATTCTTAATACCGGCGTTTTGGTTTTACAGGAGAAATAAGGGAAGGACTTTTTATCTTTTATTGATTTGTACAAGATTACGCCACTCACCATTCTACTTTGTTTTTGGTAAGTGGATTGTTTTAAACATTAGTTGGCTACATGTTTGCACTTAGAGTCTGACTGGGCAGGAGTAATATGATCAATTTTCATTTTGGACAGATTGTGGTGATCATGGGCACACTGAATTGCTACTTATTGCATATGAAGTAACTGAGGCTTAAGTGGTGGTCATCAGGAGCAAAAGGATTGATAATTATAATTTAAATAGACATGATGAAATAATGGTGTGAAGGAGGCTGACCACTAAATAAGATATGCAAGTGATTTTTTCAACAATTGTATGCTCGCTATTGCCTTTCTGGTAATGTGTAGGGACTCAGATTTCATTTATCATACTAGAACAAAGATCATTGATGTATGATACATACTGGAAATTGGAATTCTGCCAAATATGATTTAGAGTGTTTGGTCAAACACTGATGGGCAAAGGTGGCCTAGATTGTAAGATTTTACTGATTGTATGTATTTGTATACTGATTTGCAGCCTTGAAAAAGCCCGTGGAGGGCGAAACGCGCGTCGGCTGTGACGATGTGGCAAGAAAAAATCATAAATCAATAAACAGGATTTTGAAAGATCGATGGACTGTGTACTATTTGAATATCTGAGGACTTTGAAAGAAATTGTTCTACTAAAGTGATCGAATTACGACATAATTGGAGAGAATTCACAAACAGGGATGTGCACTGGTGGAATTTTCTTTCACAAAGAGTATACTCACACACAGAATAGTTCCCTTGTGTGCCAGGGACTATTATTCAATGTGTGCTTTTTGAGACAGAAAAATATGTTTGCATTCATCCAATGTTTTTGTTTGGAATTGACGAGGACACACTGCTTCCCCCAACTGTAATTTGTGCAAAATGAAAGACAAAATTAATCAAACATGGGCATCATGGATTCACCTAATTTTGGTATTAATAATGCCCCTGGAAGTGACGGCAGAGGAAACGCTAAGTAGCGTACTGTGGTAAGAATGTCAATAAATTGCTCTTTGGGCACATCTTTTCATGAAAGTGGGTGGGTCCATGATAGCATTCAATATATAGAACTCTTCACAGTGCAAGTGATTTTAATGTTGTGACTTCACAATTGTTACATGTTTATGTGAAGGTGTTACTGTTTTAAAATATATGTCTCAAAGTGCTTGCTGCACAAACGCCTTTCAAGGGGCATGTTCTGACATTGCATTACATGCCTTACCAAAAATACAATTAATTGTGAATCACTACTCTGTATTGATATGTCTGTTTCTTTGGTGTTTTCGGACAGTTTGTTTACTAATCAGAGGTACTAGGTTTACCATAATTTGGTTTAGTGATTGGTGATCTCCTCTTGAGAATGAAAACCCAGAGATTCCTAACACTGTGTAGATTAGGGTATGTCTAGGTTGAAGGATTCCCACATGTTCATATTTGACACCAAATGGCAAAAAATATGTTGACCTGCAAAATTGAAACAAATTACAAGGACAGACAACAGTGAGACATTCAATTGTGCAATACTGAGTGTATATTCAAACTCTATTCGACCCCCATATGTTATGCACAGTCTATTAATGTGTCAACACAGGTGTCCGAGTTGAAGAATTATACTATGAAATGCGTCGACGCGTTTCGGTGGTACATATGATTCTGGGCCACCTTTGTCAAGACACTACGTTCTGTCTGTCGAGTTTCCGGGGTCAGTTAGATCACCCTTAAAACTATCCGTTGGATATTATCATGTGGGGGTCTATTACGGCGTAGTGATTTGCTTCATTTTTAGTTTACTCTCCTAAATTTGAGCAGTCTGTAGTTTGTTAGGTGTCCTGAAATAGTAGGCGTGCTGTGTCTTCAAACACTATTTCCTTGTCTGATGGCAGGTTTTCTCTTTAAAAGCTTTTTGTGGGACCAGGGGTGCTTTCGTCATGTAGAACAGGACCAGAGAAGCAGGTAGTTCTCCACGGTAAAAGAGTAAAATGATTGTTTCTACCGGGAGGACATGACGAAAGCACCCCTGGTCCCACAAAAACAGTTTTAAGGGTGATCTAACTGACCCCAGAAACACGACAGACAGAACGTAGTGTCTTGACAAAGGTGGCCCAGAATCATATGTACCACCGAAACGCGTCGACGCATTTCATAGTATAATTCTTTAACTCGGACACCTGTGTTGACACATTAATAGACTGTGCATAACATATGGGGGTCGAATAGAGTTTGAATATACACTCAGTATTGCACAATTGAATGTCTCACTGTTGTCTGTCCTTGTAATTTGTTTCAATTTTGCAGGTCAATCTTGAATCCCATGTATTTTGATCATTTGTCTTATTAATTTTTTTAACTGTTTTTATTTGTGTAAGTGGTGCTATTGTCCACTTGGTATTTTAAATAAATTGTGTAATTTAATAAATTGTAATACAAAATTTTTTTTTGCATAATTGTTGTTGATTTTATGTATTGAACTACTTGCTTGGAGTTTCAAATTGTTTCACTGTATATTTTTCAAGGGAATATCCTTTGTTTATTGGTTGGTTAACCCACTTCCCTTGATTTTAATTTAAAGGGGTACCTCTCATTATTTCTACCAAAAAATATGTTGACCCATTAAGACCCACTAAGCCATCTAGGACCATTATATCCTTCAATACCAATAGCCATTTTAATCAGACATGGGGCATCACTTAGTCTATTTTAACACACTTGTTCCTTTTTCACACCACTTCCAACCAATCTACATATTCAGCCCACACACCCTCACTTCATCAAACAGCAGTTCTATAAAAAGATCTCTGTTATAGTGCCCCCTCGTGGGTGCCCGTCGGGCATTGCAGCGCCGGCCCGACGAAGAGCTCGACCGATGACAAAGCATGACACCCATTTAGGTGTGTGAGGGCACTTGCTTCTATTGGAGCATATTCCACATCTGATAACTGTATCTACTTTCTTTAAGAGGAACTTCATACTCTATTGGAGTGTCCTTCTTTTATTATCTGGTGCCTTCTTTGAAATAGGAGATATTTCTAGAGATTTTCTTTTGAAGCACTTGAAGTTTCTTCCTTCCCCTGCCCATAGATGTAATTTCAGGATAGTAGGGGTCACAGCTGCGACCTCTAACTCATCCCTGCTACTCCTGTCACTTCCTATGCGACCCCTGGCCTCAAAGGGTGCAAACTGTTGCATCCTCTGAGGCCAGTAGCATAAAGGAAGTGCCAGGAGTAGCATGCAGCAAGTTAGAGGCTGCAGCTTCGTCCCCTGATAGCCTCAAATGATATCCATGTCCCTGCACTGGCTCCAAACTTGCTGCATGAATATTGCAGGAGTGACAAGACCTTTGCCAGATCACAGTCTATTCAGTTGCAAGTGGGGATGTGCCTAGCACCACCCCACCATCCTGCCAATGGTGGCCCGTCCAGTCACCCCTAACCCCATTATTGTGTGACTGTCTGGAAGAAATAAAGAAAGTCTGACTACTACACCCAGTCATGTGTGCCAAGAACAGGCTGAATTTGCAGAAAATAAGGAGTTAGGTCCCGGGACACAGGGTCAGCTGGACCATAGAATAATTTATACAAAGAGAAATGCTGGCCCTGCGATTTTTGATAGCTATATTTTGAGCAACAAACCAAATCCTTGTTATGATTTGTATGGTCGAATTTATTTAAACCATTTACTTTTTCATATAAATCTCATTAAGTTAAAGCATTGATTGCATGAGAAAAACACTACGTACATACAATTTATACAAAAACATTTGACAAAGAATTTTAACAAAAATACATAAATACATATGACAAAATGACATCCAATCATTAAGTGTACATAAATATACAAATACGGTCATACGAGAAGCATCAGTCGTTATGTAGTATTAAGCAATGAAGCTATTTGCAGTAAGGAAAAGAAAACAAAATGAATTGTAACAAATACAAATTTTCAATTGTCTGATAAATAAACTTGAATTCTTTCTGCTATTGCCAATTCCTTTCTGCTATTGCCGACGCGTTTCGAACTCGCTCTGGCATTTGGCAAGTTCTCATCAGGGCTTTCTCGTATTATTTTTCTGAAAATTATGTACAAAGAAAATGAGTGAGATTTTGCAATCCTCATTTTCGTCCCCTATATACATTGCCCCCTACCAAGACTTTCTAGAAAACGTGTACCTTTATTTTCAAGTTGGCAGCGGGTTTTCAATTTTCAAGAGATCCTATTCAATCAATGTAGATTCGGTTCTAGAAAATTACAACGAACCAAATTACAATATAGTAATGGTCAGGACAGCCTGCGCCTAGATGGCCAGAGGACAATCTTGGAAAATTACCTTCAAACCAGTAGTCTGCACTTCTGTTTGGTAAATATTTGAAACAGCCGTGCGTGGGACAAAAATCAGCTCCCACCCGCCAGCCGGCGGTGGACACGTCTTATTGCACCTACAAGGAGAGTTTAAAGTCACTCAACTATTCCAATCGGTTTTACAAACAGCGGTTTGGAACGAGTAGAACGGGTAACAGAACCGGGTGCCTACCTTATTGTTGGCGCTTGGGCTGTTTAAATGCAGTTCCCCTGTTTTTCTAACTTCTAGCCGGTTTCAGTTCGTTTTTATGTTCGTTTTTATGTTCTAAAATGACAAACACGGACAGTGTGAGCCCGCTCCTGTGTCATGCGCGGTATCATTAAGCGTTACCTATCTTTGTGCTTACCTAAATGTTGGTGATCTTGAAGAAACACACGCTCCCAAGTGCACTCCAAACCAATCCAGGGAGTCACTCGTTTGACTAAGTCGCCATCTTAAAAAGCAGACATGTGATCGTCAATGCGTGTCACATGACTGTCACATGACTGTCAGGGCTATCCGGGCTTTATGGGAGTTGGAGTCCCATTTTGCATTCTGATATTTTCCTAAGTAAAAGTCTACATAAAAGGTTCCACTTGAGCACTGTAATATATCAAAGCGGATTACAATCGTGAAATCTCAGACATCGAATTTAGTCCAGTTTGTAAACTATTGAAGCGCAGGATTAAATACGCTTCTTTCCTCAATAAGACATCGTCCACATCCTTAATACATTGGGCTCGAGTCACTGTGTACAAAACCGTCCACGTGAAATCTGTTTCAGTGTGTCCAGTGTCAACAAAATGTTGTACCATTGGAGCGGTTAGCACTTTTGTTTTTATTCGTGACCTATGCTGTGTTATTCGGGTATTAACCTGCTGGTTAGTCTTTCCTATATACAATTTTCCGCATCCGCAGACAATTGCATACACGACATTCCGTGTTTTGCAGTTTGAAAACCCTTGGTTCTTCCACCTGACATTTTTGTGTGTGAATTCACTTCCCTCGATTGTTGTGTCACAAGAGACACAGTTGCCGCATCTATGGTGTCCCTCGACCGGCTTGAATCCCCACATTGACAATAAGTCATGTTTAGGTTTTTCAATGGTGACGTCACCAGTTGCTGTCCAATGCTGCGGTTTTTTTTAAAAGCAAAAATCGGTTTGGGAAAGGGGCATTCTAAGCCCTCCAGCAGATGCCAATTTTTAAGTATGGTCTGTCGAATTTTATGGGTATGTGGACCAAATGTTGTTACACAAACCAATTTGTCCATTTCGGGTTTCACTTTACTTTGTAATAGACACGGAATGTCGTGTATGCAATTGTCTGCAGATGCGGAAAATTGTATATAGGAAAGACTAACCAGCAGGTTAATACCCGAATAACACAGCATAGGTCACGAATAAAAACAAAAGTGCTAACCGCTCCAATGGTACAACATTTTGTTGACACTGGACACACTGAAACAGATTTCACGTGGACGGTTTTGTACACAGTGACTCGAACCCAATGTATTAAGGATGTGGACGATGTCTTATTGAGGAAAGAAGCGTATTTAATCCTGCGCTTCAATAGTTTACAAACTGGACTAAATTCGATGTCTGAGATTTCACGATTGTAATCCGCTTTGATATATTACAGTGCTCAAGTGGAACCTTTTATGTAGACTTTTACTTAGGAAAATATCAGAATGCAAAATGGGACTCCAACTCCCATAAAGCCCGGATAGCCCTGACAGTCATGTGACAGTCATGTGACACGCATTGACGATCACATGTCTGCTTTTTAAGATGGCGACTTAGTCAAACGAGTGACTCCCTGGATTGGTTTGGAGTGCACTTGGGAGCGTGTGTTTCTTCAAGATCACCAACATTTAGGTAAGCACAAAGATAGGTAACGCTTAGTGATACCGCGCATGACACAGGAGCGGGCTCACACTGTCCGTGTTTGTCATTTTAGAACATAAAAACGAACATAAAAACGAACTGAAACCGGCTAGAAGTTAGAAAAACAGGGGAACTGCATTTAAACAGCCCAAGCGCCAACAATAAGGTAGGCACCCGGTTCTGTTACCCGTTCTACTCGTTCCAAACCGCTGTTTGTAAAACCGATTGGAATAGTTGAGTGACTTTAAACTCTCCTTGTAGGTGCAATAAGATGTGTCCACCGCCGGCTGGCGGGTGGGAGCTGATTTTTGTCCCACGCACGGCTGTTTCAAATATTTACCAAACAGAAGTGCAGACTACTGGTTTGAAGGTAATTTTCCAAGATTGTCCTCTGGCCATCTAGGCGCAGGCTGTCCTGACCATTACTATATTGTAATTTGGTTCGTTGTAATTTTCTAGAACCGAATCTACATTGATTGAATAGGATCTCTTGAAAATTGAAAACCCGCTGCCAACTTGAAAATAAAGGTACACGTTTTCTAGAAAGTCTTGGTAGGGGGCAATGTATATAGGGGACGAAAATGAGGATTGCAAAATCTCACTCATTTTCTTTGTACATAATTTTCAGAAGAATAATACGAGAAAGCCCTGATGAGAACTTGCCAAATGCCAGAGCGAGTTCGAAACGCGTCGGCAATAGCAGAAAGGAATTGGCAATAGCAGAAAGAATTCAAGTTTATTTATCAGACAATTGAAAATTTGCATTTGTTACAATTCATTTTGTTTTCTTTTCCTTACTGCAAATAGCTTCATTGCTTAATACTACATAACGACTGATGCTTCTCGTATGACCGTATTTGTATATTTATGTACACTTAATGATTGGATGTCATTTTGTCATATGTATTTATGTATTTTTGTTAAAATTCTTTGTCAAATGTTTTTGTATAAATTGTATGTACGTAGTGTTTTTCTCATGCAATCAATGCTTTAACTTAATGAGATTTATATGAAAAAGTAAATGGTTTAAATAAATTCGACCATACAAATCATAACAAGGATTTGGTTTGTTGCTCAAAATATAGCTATCAAAAATCGCAGGGCCAGCATTTCTCTTTGTATAAAGAACAGGCTGAAGGCACCAAAAAAATGGCAAATATCTTAAATTGGCAGTCTCAATATTGTAACTTAAAATCTGACTTTGCCAATAGAGGATTTATTATTACAATTTCTCTGACACCAAACATGAAACGTTTACCTGTTCCCAATCAAATGTTAATTCTTAAGGCAACCCAATGTTATCCTATGGGAGAGGTAAGCCTCATAGTAGTAAAAAACTAATTTAAGAATTTTTCACTACCAGTGCATGTAAAACGTAAAATTATATATCCAACCTTTTAATTACAATGCACACTGCCCAAGGGGCTACCTAGGCCTACCTTAGGGGTGACATAGGCAATAAAAGGGGAGTTTAAGGCTTTGCAAGGGTAGTTATATTGCAAAGTTAAATTGGTAATTTAAACTGCCTTCAGACTGCAATGGCAGAATTCAGGTGTTTTAAGGAGCTACTTAAGTGGTGGCACAATAAGGGATGAAGGCCAACTAGTAGTATTTAATTTACGGGCCCTGGATGTATAGTATACCACTTTACTATGGACCTATAAATACATTAATATGCCAATCAGGTGTAAGTCAATCCTACCATGTTTTAGGGATTAAGCAGTGGTTAACAGTGGTAAAGTGCATTCTTGTGCGCTCCCGTAAGGTCAGCTGCTATTATATTTCATTGAAACACAGACAGTGGTATTGGTACAGAGACACACATACTAACATAGCAGAGACAAGCTGATTTACTTCAGATTCTGCCAGTGATCTAGATTACTGAACATGCAATTATCTTATCTTGTTGACAGATCTAGTTCCTTTGCATTTGTGTACGTTGAGTTTTACAAAATAGATATTTATTTCCATATAAATGTTTGGGTGCTTTTATAAGAATGATTAAAGCATAAATATGGGTTGCACAATGATTATGACAGTACCATAGCCTCTGCAGGGCTAACGACAATAGCAATGGAGAAAATGGAGAACCAAAATATGCAGCAAGGTTATTTAAATTATGACTAAAAAATGACAAATTAGGTGGCATATACTCTGGCAGTAATATTTTCATTGATTTGAGCTAGAAACAAAATTTCTTGTTGAAATCTGCAAATTGTTCATATTCTGTGGCAGGGGAGATGAGAGGAAGCATAAGCCATTACAGGTCTTGTGTCCCGTAATATATGTATGTGTGTGTGTACATGTACATATATATCCTACATCACTCCTAAACCTCACTGATTTAATTCCGCAAGAAGTTGAAAACTTGACTTTTCCACTAATTATATTAGCCTCTAGTATTGTCTAGAAATACATCTGCTCACAGCCAGGATATCCTCCCAAGTGAGAGTGCCCTTTACAAATCTACATATCAAAACGTACTACGTAATTTAACATAACTGAGATAGATAGATAAATAGATAGATAGACAGATTATACTTCAGATTAGTTTGCGTGTAGCTGTTCATTAAGTCCATCGTCAACTTCAGCTTCTACTTGTATTATGTAACTATAGCGTATGTAGGGTACAATGGCAAGCCTGGACTATGAAAGGCAGGCCAGATTCCCAATACATTTAAAATGGGAACAATAAACAGAGGCGTAATAAGCCTATGTTGAAGCAGTTAGTGGGAACTTATTTACACAAATGTGAAAGTTTGACATGCTGAATCATTGCTGCTGGTAGGTTTATATTTCCACCACCTTTGGCTAAGGATGAAATGGTGACTGCATACAAAGTTACTTTGACAAAATTAGATACAAAGTAAATGGAGTAATAGTCACTAAAAGATACACCATAGTTTTGTGGATTCAAGCCTTTGTTGCCCACTGCTTGCAGCCTCATTACTTACCATTTAAAATGTGGTCCTTGCTAGTTGTGAAGCTCCTGCTGGAAGACATCCGGAGCTTGACGTCTGGGTCCTGGTCGAGCACTGTCAGAATCGCCTGCCTGTTCAGAGCCGGCCATTCCAGGATCCCGTCGTTCTCCCCGCTGCATAGGTGGAAAGAGATGCCAGTGTACCCAGTGTAGGAAGAATAGTTCTGGCCATGGGGGTAGAGGTTGACCCCGAAGCCGTAGCCTTCCGGGCTGGAGAAGCAAGCACTCTTCATGAGGTCTCCTTTCTTGGTGGTTTGAAGAATGTGAGTGTAATTCCGAATCTGCCAGACAGCACCCGGGCACGGGGTTTCCGTCAGGGTGATGTCATCCACCAGTATCTTTGCAGTAGCGCTTCCGGGTGAGGCCTCTATGGCTTGAAAGACGTACCGGAACTTTGCGTTCACGTTCAGGGTGACGTGGGCAATTTTCCAGCTGTGATCGTTGTCACCTGAAGAAGAAAAAACAGAGAACTTTGTTAAACATATATTTCTGGCCAAAATAACATTTATTTATGCTAGAAACGCTCAGTGTAGTTGCCAGTTAAGGCTCCAATACGTGAGTAATTTTTCATGAGAAGTAAATCCCTACAAGAGACACAACTGCTGCAGAAGAGGATGATTCACTTGCAGCAACCGAGTCAAACTTGCGGCCCTTCATTCTTTAATGGATTTATTTTTAGGTGACTTGTATGCGATTCTATTTTTCATTATGCCTGAATTTATACTATTTACTCGGAAAAGTACTGTATTTATTTTCTGTTTTTGTATAGCGCGAACTTGGCCCAAAGGCCCTATGGCACTTTACATGAGCACCAGATTACAATACGTGGGCTTTCCATTTTAATTGCTCTATTTGTGTTCATTTAGATCAGTTAACTTTTAAAAAGGGTGACACACTTGTAAGGTTGAGGAAATGTTTATTATGATAACTGAAACAACCCCTGAAATCTCCTTTCCTGGCAGCAACTGACCCAGCTCTCTCCAAGCTTCCAGAACAATGGAAGACTCAGACATCACTAGGTTACCTAGAACAGGTTGCCAGGATACAACACATCTCCATTTCTAATAATATAACAAAAATGAAGGAATACAAAACAACAGTAACAGTACATATGAAAAAAACGAACACAAAAATAACTAAACATCAGTTCAAATAATACACTATAATCACAATGAGGATCCAATGGAAGTATGCACAATAAATCGCACACATAATCATTGTGCCACGCATGCCTCCTCCTAACTCGGGGTTCCGGAACATCCACAACAGACCTGCTATTGCTGACTGACTTACCATCAACCTCTCCTTCCCTCGAATAATCACCTGATTTCTTCCTCTACACCTCATGTGTCCCTGTCTGATGGGGATATCACTGCACGATGAGCGCCCAGTGGTGCAGCATGCCTGCCTGGTAGGGATGTAAGTGCACAATGTGCATCCAGTGGTGCAGCGTTCCTGCCTGGTGGGGATGTGTTGAAAATGGCCCTTTTTGCAGGGTTATCCCCAAACTTTTTGCTTATTCCTCCCTTGTTTTTCCTGACCTGTGGTTGTTGGCAATTGGACCCTGAGCACTTTACCACTGCTAATCAGTGCTAACGTGCATATGTTCTCCCTGTAAATTATTACTGTGATTGGTTATTAATGATTGGCATATTTGTTTTACCTGTAAAGTCCCTAGTAAAGGGCACTGAGTGTGCCAGGGCTGCTAATTCAAATGCTACTAGTGGGCCTGCAGCACTGATTGTGTCACTCACATGAGTAGCCCTAAAATGGTGTCTCAGGCCTGCCACCGCAGTGCCTGTGCGCAGTCTGTGAACTGCCATGTTGTCCTGGCCAGTGTACACACTGACCAGGCCTGACCCTTCCCTTTTCTTACAAACTGGACACCCCTATGGTAGGCCCAAGGTACCACCGTGGGCAGGGTGCAGTGTATGTGAAAGGTAGGACATGTACTAGTGTGGGTGACATGTCCTGATAGTGAAATACTGCCAATTTCGTGTTTCACTATTGAACGGCCATCTTGCCCATAGGATTGAATGGGAAATGCTGTGTCCCATGTGTATCTGTATGTCTCCCCATAGGAGGAAGATGGGAGGCTGAAGTCTGGTATCCCTGAACTCAGAATTTGATAACCCATCTTTTTTTTTTTTTTTTTTTTTTGTTCCAAGACCTTTATTGTTGGTATGCACATAATATACACAGCTTAGTGCCCACAAGCCAAATAGGCCGCCAGCGTGCTTGCGAATCAAGGAATAGTGAGCAAGTATTATGAGCAACAGTTGTTTAAATACACAGCAAGCCGCCTACAACCACTGTGGGCCAGCCGCGTTTACAATATCAGTTGGTCTCAGTTTTACAGTTTTATTTAAATAACATATATATAACCTAACCAGATCAGCCCACTACCGCATTCCAACCCCAGCTCCACAAATCAATGTCTTGGTATATATGAAACCCCTGTCCAGTAATCTGTATGCTAGATATCAGTTTAGGTCGTGTGTCTCTTAATCCTCTACTTGTGTGTTTAGATATGTCGTGAAGTATGTCCAGTAGTCTCTGGGTCTAGATCTCGGAGGTAGGGACTCCTCGTATGTCTGAAGAGTATCCTGACAATATGACATGTCCTTCATCCATTGTTGTATCTGGGGTGTGTTTGGGCTGTCCCAGCACATAAAAATTCTGCGTTTGGCTAATAATAATGCTATTACGCAAAATTTACGTTTTGTCGCCTTTACGTTATATAGTAGCCCCAAGAGGCAGCACGGGACTGTGCATGCAATCGCCACTCCTATCATTTCGGTCAGCTTTTCCACTACTGCCATCCAAAAGGCCTGTATCTTCACACAGTTCCAGGCCAAGTGTATAAAATCTGCTTGGTCATGTCCACATCTTTTACACCTTGCTTCCTCACGTAATCCGTACCTATATAATTGGGCTGGAGTGTAATATACCTGGTGCAGGTATTTGAAATGGATTATTCGCAGATTACCATTTGGCGTGAGCATTTTCGTGAGTGTGCATGTAGTTTCCCATTCTTTGTCTGTAAGAGGTGTGTCTAGCAGATTATTCCACTTATCCAGTGCTTTGGTTGCTCTACGGTCTAATTCTGCCTGCGCTTGAGTGTAAAGTCGTGAGACCAAATGTGATGTGTTCGTAGAGGTAATCAACAGCTGTAGGGTGTCCATTGTCGGCGGTTCGTTCGGGAAGGTCGGAAAGGGCTGTTTCAACACCCCTTTGAGTCTGTGGAATGTGAAATGGAAGAGCATTGTCGGGTTCTGAATAAAGGCTAAGTCCTGTTCTGTAATAAATGCACCATCTTTATAGATGTCGCCCATTGTACATAAACCCACTTGTTTTAATAAGTTCACACCCACTTCTTCACTAGTGACAGACAGATTTGGGTGGTGATGCAGAGGCAGTGCTGGAGCATATAGCGGGAGTTTACGCATCATGCGGCCTAGAGCTCTCCAAGCTGAGTTCGTGGTGTCGATTGTGTTTATGTCGTTATTATGGAGCGGAGGTCTGGTATGCGTTATTATTGCATCTAATGGAATCGGGGCTGCATCTCCTTCCTCCACCGCAACATGGGTTAGATATGGTGTTGTGTGGTACCAGTGTGTGGCAAATTGGGCCTGAGCGCACAGGTAATATAACCAGAAGTCTGGTACCCCCCAACCTCCCTTGTAAATAGGTAGTGTTAACGTGTCTAGCTTTATGCGCGCTTTTTTGCCTGCCCATATGAGCTTAAGTATCAGTGTCGCAATTGCGTTTGAATCCCTCTTTTGGGGGCTGGATCGGAATGTTATTGAACAGATAGAGCAGTTTAGGGAGGACTACCATCTTCACAATTGCCATCCTGTCGGCCAGTGACAGTGGGAGTTGGATCCATCTCGTGACTTTGTCTTCGAGTGTGTCAATCGCTTTGCCATAATTGGTTCTGATAACCACCTCAGGATCCCGGTGAAACCAAATTCCCAGGTATCTTATAGGGTCTGTCTGCCACTCTAGCGGGTATTCTGGCATATGTCGTTGGGTGGAGTCAGTCAGTGGAAATATGGAGGATTTGTCCCAATTGATTTGTAGGCCCGAACATCCCCCGAATCTAATGTATACTCTCAGGAGCGGGTCCAGATTGACGGCCGTGTCCTTGACGTACAATAACATGTCGTCTGCATATAAGGAGATGTGCAATGGTCTATTTGGGATTTGAATTGCTAGGTGGTGATGTTTCTGTCTCACTATGCAGGCTAGCGGTTCCAGTGCTAGTGCGAACAGTAGAGGGGACAGGGGGCAGCCCTGTCTCGTCCCTCTCTCTATATTGATGGTCTCTGATACATAGCCATTTATTTTAACCCTAGCCAATGGCTTGGTGTAAAGTAATTGTATCCATTGAATGAATATCCGAGGAAAGCCCATCCGATGTAGTATCGTTATCAGATATGACCATTCAATGGAGTCGAAAGCTTTAGCAGCGTCCAACATGATCGCTGCTGCCTTGGCGGACGGTGTAAGGTAATGTGCGGTGGCAAATAGCATTCTGGTGTTGTGCGTGGTGTTCCTAGAGGGGATGAATCCCGATTGATCCGGGAGAACTAGTGCCAACATAAGTGGTTGCAATCGGGCATCCAGAACTTTAGCTAATATTTTGGAATCCACATTTAGCAGGGATAGGGGATGATAGGAGTTGCAAGTTTCGGGGTCTTTACCTGGTTTTAGTAATGCTATTATCATTGCCTCTCGTATTGTGGCTGGAAGAATCTTCGCTTCAAGTGCCTCCCCGAACATATCAACTAGATAAGGAGCTAACAAGTCACTGAACGTTTTCTAGAATTCACAAGTGAATCCATCTGGTCCTGGTGCTTGTCCGTTTGGCAATGTCGCTATGACTTCGGTTATTTCCTCCCTCGTTAATGGCTGGGCTAGATACTGTCTCTGGTTATCAGACAGCCAAGCAATAGCAATATCATCAAGATATTGCAGTGTTTCTCGTTGAGTGGCAACTGGCCGTGATGTATATAAGTCCTGGTATGTGCGTACAAAACTTTGTAGTATGCCCGCCTGGTCTGTGTGTGTTATTCCATCCGCCTCAATAGTCTTTGTGATTATGTGTTGTTTGTGTCCAGTGCATATTTTAGTAGCTAGAGCTCTACCCGGTCTACCGCCTTCCCCGTACGATCTAGCAACATGGCGTTTGCTCAGATATTTAATTTCGTCTGCGGTGAATTTTTGATGTTCCATAAGCATATTTCTAATGTCTCTCAGTATGATTGGAGTTGGGGTCAATTCATATTGACGTTCTAGAGCACATAGTGAGGTTTCGCACCGTGAAATCTGTGTTCTGATATCTTTTAGTATACCAGCGGTCGTGCTTATACAGACCCCCCGTATTGTTGATTTGAACGCTTCCCATAGGAGTCCAGTGTCTTCCGTGGTGTCTGCATTGAGTAGGAAGTATTCTTTGATAGCCTTACCAATGGTGTCCACATATAGGGGGTCTGTGAGTGCGTTGGTATTGAAGCGCCAACTGTACGGTGGGGGTATATAATTCGGGATGTGTAACGACAGTTTGACGGGGTTGTGATCTGATAGTGTTTTGGGCATGTGTGTTATGGCGTGGGTCCATAATAAAATGTCGGCCATTCCCAACCAGTAATCTATTCTCGACCAGCTGGTGTGCTGCACGGATGTATGTGTCGCTTCTTTGATCCCGGGATGTCGCACCCTCCAGATATCTTTCAGGGATAAGTCGATCATAACGTCTAGTAATTCGGTCCTAGCGCGTGTGTGATGTTCCGTCGTGCTCCCTGATCTGTCGAGTGTATCGTCTAGTGCAATATTAAAATCGCCTCCCCACAACAGTAGTTGACCAGCATCAGTGCTTAGGTATTGCCAAACGTCCCGGAAGAAGTCCGGTGTATCCGTATTCGGGTCGTATGTGTTTACTAGTGTTATCTGCCTGCCTCGTATGCTGCCCTTCACTATTACATACCTCCCATTTGTGTCCAGTGTTGTTGTGTTCACTCTGAAATTCGTGCCTTTTTTTACCAGTATAGATACACCCCTAGCATAGGACGAGTATTTGGAACAGTGCATTGATTCAGCCCATCGTCTCCCCACCTGTGCATGCGAGTGTGGAGATTCATGCGTCTCCTGAAACATAACAATGTCAATGTGCCACCTGTCTAAGCAAGCGAATATGTGACGAATTTTCTTGGGGTTAGTGTAACCTCTAACATTCCATGACAGGACATTTAATGCTCTGGTCGGATGTACAGGACTAGCCATAGTAAGAGTTGTAAGCAAGTATAACTGTCTCTCCACCCCTGCCGAGGAGGAGCCACAGTACATCGTAGTAACAGTGCAGGCGGTTTCTGTGTATATAATGATGTAAGTGGTACAGCCGGTTGCAGGCAATGCATCTCAAGTAGTCTGATCTATAAATAATTATAAATAACCATAACAATCCCCCCCTCCTCCCCCCGCCCCACAACAGCAGCCCAATCCTGCTGATGCCATACCCTCGATGAACATCCCATTTGTATTTAACTGTGTCGGGGAACACCCAATCGGGGGTCTGCCCGGACTGCACAACACCATCCGAACTAGCGGATGTGGACGGTTATGCTATCTCAAATAGTCACTGGACTCTTGCCATGTATATAGAACACCCAACAACAGTGAATTCATGCTGTTATAATAACAGTTGTCCATAATCACTTGTAAGTGCGAGCAAGCACACAATTACAACTTAAGTACAATATGTATACACCTTGCAGACAGCTAGTGTGTCACTGATAGTGTGTGGTATGTGTAGTGCCGCACCGTGCTACTAACATGTAATTCGTGAAGCAGATACATTTACAAAAACAGGAGGAGTGTGCCCTCACAGTAACAGAAATATGGAATGCCTGTCTTACTGTAACTTGGTTACAGAGCAGGAATGAGGGCACAGTATTGAATTATGAACTATCATCTGGGTGCCTTGTGTAGAAACAGTTAGTAGTTTGTATAGTTGCGTATCACAGGCAGACAATGAATGTTTCTTTCCCTTCATCATCAAGCAGTGAGCTTCAGGTCTAAGCAACGCTTTGTGACGTAGGCGAGCATCATTGCTCTAGATATTGACTGTTTGCATCCCACATCAGATAAATCTGCTATATTGTGCGTGGACAGTGTAACATTACATTTGCAAATACCTGCCATTACGACTGTATCTTACCCTACGCACTCTCCATAGCGTGTTGTAAGTATAAAGCAGTACATACATTCCATTGTACATAGTGGGGAGGTCAGTCCACTCATCAATAGTCAATAATGACATATAGTTAAGTCTTACCCACCGGTGTTGTGATCGTGTCTTTTCATTGACATCGGAAAGAGACGTCGACATTACCAAGTCATGCCTTCCTTAACTCAGTAGACGCGATAGAGAAACTTGAATATACCATCTACTTTCAGTCTTCAACTTGAGCCTGCTGTTGACGCTGGTCGTTTTTGTGGTGGTTTGTGATTTTCTTTATGAATTCGTTCGCCGCCTTAGGAGAAGTGAGAAGTGTTGATTTACCTTCCCAGGTCACTTTCAGTCTCGCAGGGTAGAGCATGGCGTATTCCACTTGAAGTTCTCGCAATTTCGTCTTTGCTCCGTTGAATTCCCTACGAGCTTGTTGGACTGCCTGCGTGTAGTCAGGGTAGAATTGAAGCTTGTTGGATTGGTATTGAAGATCCTTCTGTTCCGCGCCATTCGTAGAATTGCATCTCTGTCGCGGTAGTTTAGTATACGGGCCACTATTGGTCTCAGTGGTGTTCCCGGAGGTGGCCGTGGCGCCAGTGTTCTATGTTCCCTTTCCACAATGAAAACATGGGATAGTTTGTCCTTGCCAAACATGGAAAGGCACATTTCCTCCACATACGTCTCCATGTTACCTATGTTTGTCGATTCCGGTACGCCCGCTATGCGTATGTTGTTTCGGCGTGATCTCGCTTCCAAATCCTCGGACTTAGACTTAATAACTTCCAAAATCTTCTCGAAACCCGTGCATTTGGAGGTGCTTGCACGTGATTCATCTTCTACTGCAGATATCCTGGTTTCCGCTTCATCCAACCGCTCGCCATGTCGATCCACTTTGACAGCCATGGTGTCCATTCGTGTCGTTAAATGGTCCATTTTGCCATGCATGTCCTGTAGACTGTCCTGTATTGCCTTCAGCATAGCCTCCATGCCTTTGGGTGGTGTGCGTTCTGATTCAGTCTCCGTATCTGAATGCGGTTGCGATCCTCTAACAGTTCGTCGTTGCTCGAAGTTGAGTTTTGGTTGTTGCTTGTCTGGTTTCCCCATTTTGTGGGGCTTTCGCCTCTTGGAGTGCTGTGACGGCGGTGTTCTCTATTGCTCCCGTCTTGCAGTTCCGGCGTGGTCGTCTATGGTGCTGCACTGGCTCGTAGAGCTGCGGTCGACGCTGTGATCTCTGTATCGTTGTTGGTATCTGTAATATTGATTGATCTATGCAGTCTAGTCCTGGAAGGTATTCGGTAAGTGTGTTCTATAGTTATCGCCTCATAGAGCCGGCATATGTTGCGCTGATGAGTCGGTGTGGAAAGCACTTGTTGACGCTGTCACACGCTGTGCTATATTAAAACTATTACGTTTTCGATAGATGGTGACCGTTGCTTATGCCGTGTCCTTAATTTCGCAACATGCATGATTCACACTACCTAAAGTGGCCGACACCACGTTATCGTTGTGAAAAACGCGAGTCACCATAGCGCTATTCGGTATAGTGATAGCACCTGACGACATCGATCAGTACATTATGCCACATTGCAACACTTCTTTAGACACAGTCTATGTACCGTATGTGGCACAGCGTTCCTTGCGTTTGTGGCGTTGAACGGTGGATATCACTGTGGTCCTCTGCATTTACAAGTTGCGCGTGGTACTGTGTGGTCACAATCCGGTATCGACACCTATGGTGGAAAGGGCTGTGAGGCCAACACCACCTCCGGTTCCTCAGCACGTATCCTTAACCAGCAGTGACATGCCCAGTGCGCAGTCCGACATTACAACAACACCTGGTGTGTAGTCCACAGTTATACACGGCAAGCGATTGATCTCCAGTACAAATCAGTGTCCACAGGTGTCATAGCACAGCACACATGTCTAATATACACTTCTGAGGCGTTTTTACACGTACCTGCGGGTTTTACTCACAGTTAGATTCCATAAGTAGTGATATGACGTCAGCAAAGTATTGCACCGATTCGGGCGCCGCCATCTTAGTGTTCGTTTTTCGCGCCTTTATATGCACACTGCCGCGTTGAATCAGAATTATCCTACGTCTGCCTTACCGGCGGTATAACAATGTCCCACAAACGTTGTGGTGTTGTATGTTATTGCGCTTTGTAGATTTAAGCGAGTGCTGGCATGTTCGTGCAGAAACGATGTATGCGCTCCAAAATCGTCAGAAAGCTATCAACGAATCCCAGCATGAGACCAAGCAGCGTTCTCGGTGTATCAGAGTCTGTTCTGTCTAACGTGGCATTCATCAACACACGTTCATTGCCATATTTACTCACAGGTTCGCTTCTGGGTATCGGCGCGTCTCTGCAGTGAGTTGACCAGGAGTACGAGTCGTCTACTGTTCCGACAGTTCCCGGGCAGCCGCCATCTTGCCCGTTCCAGTCGCGACCATCGGCTGTCCTTACGAGTCGAAATTCTGCCGCTCAGTAGCTTTTTCGACGATAATAATCACTCCATCTTGTGCTGGATACCTTCCGCCACTTTAATGTTTAGTTTGGCATCTGAGTCCGCGACTTTATACCCGATGTTTTAGCAAATAAAAGGAGCCGTCCGGCGGAGCTGCCTAATTAGCCAGCCATTCCGCAGTGCGCCCTCTAGCGCCCCCCCGATAACCCATCTTTTAGGAAAGATGGTTTTTAAATTCCGTGTTTGAAAATAGCACTTTAGAAAGTGGCTATTTTCCTGTTCAACCTTTCTGTGTGCCTCTGCCTGTTTTTGTATTGACTGTCTGGTTTGTGAGTGACAGGGGCTAGATGGTGGCTGCAGGAGGCTGGGGGGTCACCCCTAGGCTGAATAGACCTATATACACTTAGAGTGGTGGGAGGAGTTGCACCTGGCCCTGAATAGGACTAGGCCTGCCTTCCACAATGCTGGCTCCACCTCCTGCGGTGCATCTAATGGCCCTGGCCCACACTCACAAAGGAAGAAGACCTGCCCTGGCAGAGGGCACCTAGAACTGGTTGGGACTGGATCCTGGACCCCTCACACATGAAGAACAAATACTTTTGGGGTATAAGAGTAAGACCTGAGACCCCTGTAAATTAGACTACTTCTGCAATCAAGAGGAATCTCTGCCCAAGAAGATCAGCTGAAGAGACTGGAAAGGAAGACTGCCCTTGCTGTGTGTTCTGGGGCTGACCTGCAGTTTGCTGAATCTACCAAGGGTGAGGACAAGGGACTTTGCTGTGTGCCGTGTCCTGAGAGTCTCCAAGGACCAGAAGAGAGCTGGCCTCCTGTTTTAACTCAGGAACATAAAAGTTACCCTATGGACTTCCCTCAAGCTCGCCCTACATCGTGCTCCGCTATCCCTGCTGACTCTGGGCTGACCTGTGTGCCCCCGAAATGCTGCTGAGGTTCTTCGAGCCGCCTGACTGACATGCACGGTAATTATGTGATCATCGGAGGACTGGCACTTTGTCCTTGCCATCCCCCGTCTGGTTTGAGGTGTCGTGACCAAGTTTGCCGCTGAGCCGGGAGCTCTGAAGCGGCCCCGCCCTTCAGCGTTACTGCATTGTGGGGGCTACGTTCACCGCCGGTGCCCGGGAGGCACGAGATCACAGCATCAGGAATCACTGCCAGTGGCCCGGGAGCTTCGTGAGTGCCACTTTCCCCCCCCACCGATGTTGACGTCAGGGGATCGCCGGGCTGGGATTGGCCACAGCGTTGGGTGTCCCCTAGCAACCAAGGGGCTCGACTGCGAAGAGCTGTGTAGGCACTGGAGGAGGCGCGGGGCGTCTCCTAGCAACGAGGCTTCCCCGCTCCCCTGACGTTGGAAGGACGGCCTCGGAAGCAGGGGAGCCTCTCACAAAGGAAATTGCCTCTGCAGTCACACGGACTGCCAAACCCTCTCCGTTCCGCCGCAACTAAGGTAATGTGTGTGTTGGCGCCACGAGGTGATTTAAAGCTGTTGCCGGCCGCATTTCTTAGTAGGGGGTAATTTCTGGAGTCAGCACCTCCCGCGCTACGGCGGCGACAATTGATACGTTCATATCTTTGGTGATAATTAGAGCCTGCTCGTGCTGTAGGAGGGGAAAGTAGACAGCAGTGTGGGCATTCTTGAGAACATTGCCTCGCTTAACAGAGCCGGGGTACTGCTGACCAGGAGACATCTTTTTTTTCCCCATTTTAGCGTGAACTGTGTGAGCTCAAAGGTCACAAAGGTGAACTGTGTTATAAGGGTGCACTGTGAGCCCAAGGGAACATTACTGAAGTGAGCCTTGCTTTTGGCTAGAAACATAACAAGGAACTGATTTAAGAGGCATAAAGAATACTAAAAGAACATTGCCAAAGTGAGCATTTTTCAAAAGACTATTTCTGATGAAGGAGTAATTTATGTATGTGCATTTTTGGGCGTTTTTATCTGACCTAAGCTATATAAAGATATTTATATTTTTATAATAACTGATGTAGTGTCCATTTGTGGTGTTTTACAGTGTTATTGTGGGTGTTGGTGCAAATACTTTACACATTGCCTTGGGGATAAGCCTGTCTGCTCGTGCCAAGCTACCAAGGGGGTGAGCAAAGGTTATCAACAGTGTGTGTTTCCCCCTCACCCTGACTAGAGTGGTGGTTTCTGCCTGGCTGTGGCGCAAGCCTCAGCCAACCAGAAATCCCATTTCTAACAGGATGTAACTGCACAATGTGCATCCAGTGGTGCTGCGTGCCTGCCTGGTGGGGATGTAAGTGCACAATGTGCATCCAGTGGTGCAGGGTGGATGCCTGGTGGGGATGTAAGTGCACAATGTGCATCCAGTGGTGCAGTGTGCTTGCCTGGTGAGGATGTCATTGCACAATGCACATCCGGTAGTGCAGCATGCCTGCCTGGTGGGGATGTCATTGCACAATGCACATCCAGTAGCGCAGCATGCCTGTCTGGTGGGGATGTCATTGTACGATGTGCGTCCAGTAGTGCAGCGTGCCTGCCTGGTGGGGATGTCATTGCACAATGTGCATCCAGTAGTGCAGCGTGCCAGCCTGATGGGGATGTCATTGTACGATGCGCGTCCAGTAGTGCAGCATGCCTGCCTGGTGGGGATGTAAGTGCGCAATTCGCATCCAGTGGTGCGGCACAACAGGAGCAAGAACCCGTCAACTGAGTTGGGATTGGAGTAGAGAGTATGATAAAAACATATGATATCCCAACTGGTATTATTAAAAGGCAATTAGAAAGGATATGAATACAACATTATCGAAAGGAAGTAAGGAGGCTCTATTTGGTTATTGCATGTGCTCATGGCATCATTTATGTAGAAAATTTATGGAAAAAGGAACACAAGGCAACTGGCAGTTGTGACAGCACTGCGATATACAAATAAAACAAATGATAACAACCCAAATTGTACTTGGTGCTCAGAGTGTGTGAGTGACAAACACGGTAGCGGCGCAAGTGACAATGTGATCACCGTGGACGGCGCAAAGTGACTTGTGCATAGATATATACAGTGAAGGAATGACACAATGTGGTTCCAGGTAGCTTGAGGAGTTTGTTTCTATTTGATTGTATTATTCGTGAACCACTTTGTATGGAGCGCCTATGATCGCGATGAACGGTCGACGGCGTTTCGATCCACCTTAATCGGGATCTTCATCAGGACTGGGTTGGTGGCAGTGCTGATATGGGATCAGTGCAGGTGAGCGTCCAGAGTGATAGCGGACAAGCAGTTCGCAAGGGATAAGGGATGGCGTGTGAATCAGCGGAGACCGGAATCGGCAATCCATGCGGGTGTGGAAGTTCCAAGAGGTCAAGGGTTGTGGTGTGAATACGCAATTGGGGAGGCCCGATGGAAATGTTCAAGACCGATCAGCACCATTCCAGGATGCACTGCAATACCTGCTTGACGGCGAACATCCCCCTCTGGGGCATCCCCACACTGCAAGGTAGGCTCCGAAGGCCAGAATACATGATTTGGTGGAGGCGGATGTGGAGGACGTCGGGGCGTTCTTCGGAGACAGTAGCTTGCTTGATCACAACTCCTTTCTTCAGGCTACGGGCGCACCAACACGTTTGTACTTACTACATGCTGCTGTATCCCATTACATAAAGAACACAAGGGCCCCACAACGCAGTGAACCTTCACAACATAATTTGGTACATCTCTTACACTACATGGGGAATGGCAGACACCTGGTCCATTGGCTGTACACGGGTATTCGGGCACACGCCGCAACTACACTTACATCCCTTAGAACACAATGGTCCGAGGATTCTACTACGGAAATCACTGACAAGGCTTGGAAGAGCATGCTAGAACACCCAAAAAGAGTGACCCGTAATGCTAAACTAAAATTTATTCAGACGATGGTCATTCATCGGTTGTATCTCACCCCCAAGAGGATTCATCGCATGTTCCCGGACGCCTCTCATTGTTGCCCCCGTTGTAAAGGGGACGAGGTGGACTTCCTTCACATGCTGTGGTCCTGCCCTTGCCTTTGGGACTACTGGGAGGGAGTTCGCCAATCTCTGAGCGAAGTCACGCAAATCCCTGTCTCGGATGACGCCCTGAACTACCTCATAGGCCCAGTAGATGCACAAAGGTGCAGAAGGTACGACTGAGGTTCTTAGACTTGACCCTCATATTGGCAGTAAGAGGCCTCACCATGAGCTGGAAATCCCCCAGATGTCCAACGGTATCTAGCTGGCAGGTCGACATGATCCAGTGAGGGAAGAAGAGAGGGGGTTACGAAAGCAACTCATTTCGATGGAGTGGGAGATCATGCTACATGAGTTCGAATCACTTGACTTACTGCCCCCACAGGGTGCCCCACCCCCATAACACATAGTTTCATGCTGGGACTCTTTAACATTAGGTTCCGAGACTCAGACCCATACATCATAACCTGTGGGCGCTGCAGATTCCTCAGAGTCACGCTACGCTACTAACATCCCCTTCCGGTTACTATGGAAGCTACAAATCGACTGACCAGGAGTGTGGGTTGGGAGGGTTAGGGTGGGAGGGGACATGGTTGAATCTGATTTTCTCGTTAATTGGAAATGTAAATGCTTTATGCTGTAATTTTATCTGCCATAGCTGCAATGACCTGGTACTCACGTTGGCATCAGGAATAATTTGTTATTCATTTCCTGTCGAATAGTATGAAAAACATATGGTAGATTCATGTAACGTATATGTTGTACCTATCAAAAGTACAAAAAAGACTGTCTCTTTATAATATTCATTGCATTGGATGTGATGTTACAGTCATCAATAAAGTATGTTAAAAAAAACCTGCTTGATGGGCGGATTGGAAAACAAAATGCATATTGCGGCTCTGTATTCAAAAATGTGTTTTTTTTAAACCATATTGCTTATGTTTTGTTAGGACATAAGCAATGGACATTGAAACTGATCCCTTCCGGCCCTGTAGTCATGCCTTAACTTTTCATGCAAAATAACTCATGATTTCTGAATAATAAGTGGAAAAGCGTTAAGGTAACTATGTTGTTCCTGCTTACATTTCACATGCGTTTACTTAATCTAACATTCTTTATGAGTGTTTGGTTTTTACAGGATGATGTCACTTTTTTTAAGGCAGCATATTGCTCTTGTCTAGTGCCTAATTTGAATGTTCATAGCGGGGCACCATTGGGTTGTAGTTGAAGGCAGCACGAGTTTCTCTCATTTAGGCAGAATGGTGTTCAGTGGGGAGAGAGGATGTGGCACTATGGTCAGAGCTGCCGAATTTGGAACTGGGGAACCAGGTGTAGCCTTCATGAACAGCCACCCGACCACTCTCCTAAGAGAGCACATTTCCATGCTAGACCTTAGAAGAATGGTGTCTGAGCACCAGCAGGTGGACCATAGTGGTGGCAAGTATGGGTTAACCTTGAAGGCCTGTCCACCACAACCCCTATTGAAGCTCACCTCGAGACTTTTGGGCAGGCCTACGAAGCAGTACACCCTAGAGCAACAGTGACTCTGTCATTAAGGTCACAGGACCCTTGAGCAGGAAGGCTCTAGGGAGGTGCGACCGATGAGATCGCACTGAGCGCTGATTTCAGGTGGGGACGTCATGTTTGCGAGTATATTATGTTTCTGAAAGCACTTTTTGCCTCCTTCCTGGCCTCCAGCAATTTCCGGCAACAATAAAAATGTCATGATAACTCTGGTGGTCGATGTTCTTCCTAGAGAGAGATGGAGTTTTGTCAAGTAGAAGTTTTGACTTGTGGAAAGGTAGCACAGGGGGTTAATTTGCCTACTGAAAAGAACTGTACCATGCAGATCACTAAGTCCACATAACGTAAATAGGCCAGTGGGTTACTGCTTTTGTCAGAGAGATCCTATTGTTACTTGCAGTTTATAAGTCAAAATCCTAACATAGAACAATGAGCTATCACCTGTCATCTAAGAGCTGCATGCAAACTGCAAGATATAAATTACAGGGTTATGTTTTTTCTCCAGTCTTTGATTACCCTAATGTTGCAAAAAGGGTTCACTTGGACAGAAATCAATTCTGGTTATTAAAGAGATCCCCCAACCATGGTATTACGTTCTAAATTCAGAGTTTGTGTTTCACTAGATCAATCACTATTAAGCTATACTGCCTACTAGTATGATTGTCATGTGACTCCTAGTCCTTTGTCTTATGTAACATTACCTTTTGTGATTTACACATGTATGATTGTATGTCTCTGTGTAATGTGTGATATAAAGTTCTCTGACACCCTACACTGGTATCAGTGAAGCTGTAAATCAAAATAAATACATCTGAGCGAGAATGTGGTTATGGAGACTTGAGGGGCACTGTTAAAGGGTGGTAATGAGGGAATCTGTGGCAGAGCGAGTCATTGGGGGGCACCAACATTGTCGCACAGGGTTCCACCAGTGCTAAAGGCAGCCACTTCTACTTCCTACAGTTTTAACGCCAAATCAAAAACGTTGATTTGAAAACCCCTTGAATCTGAAGCATACCTTCAAGTCAATGTATGATTTAGCAGTGGTCTTGGTTGTTCTAAGTCTTTTTTTATTGATGTACAATCTTTGTTTGCAATGGTGTCTTGTAATTTTGTACTATATGTGTTGTGTTTTTGCACTTAACATAATTCTGGCGAGTAAAGAGCCCACACACAAAAAAGATTGTACTACGTCTCTTAGCATGTGTGTGGGATACTCGTGAGAGGATTTACGTTAAAACAAATGACAAAGAATTAATGTCATCCTAAGGTAGCACAATAACGGCACAGAAAGATAAGGGAGCCTTTTGAGATTTGCAATTATATCCACGATGTGAGTGGTTTTCTCTTGTGTCATTTTATATTTTGAATGATCCCACCCCTCATTACCTCAACAGCATCTCCCCCCTTTATGAAGTAGAACTGGAAACTGTATCATGCATTCATCTGTAAATAATCAGTTAACAAGGAGTAAATAATATACATCTTTGTGAAATCTGCACCTAGCTATTCCATCCAATGTGACAAATGTAATCCATTTAATACAGTTTTAAAATATATGGACTTATTTAATTTGTATATTTATCTTTTTGTCCATGTTACTGATATCCACGTTAGGTCTCTTCAGTAATGACAAATAAGATCAATAGTCCAGCGATTTCACTTTCTGTGATGTCACTACTTGTGATGTTACCAACTACCAATAGGGCGGAGGAGCATCGCCCCAGTGCTTTCTCACAGTGCGAGAAGCAGAAACACAAAATGCTAAAACTACCATTTTATGCTTCTGCTTCTTGCACTGCCAGAAAGCAGAAGTGTTTGGTTGGGGGTGGGCAGGTGTGCTTCAGGGCAGGAGAGGAGTGCCTTGCCCACTGCTAACGGCGCTGACTGTTTGGTCAGCCCCCTGAGGCCGACCAATCCAGTCATGCGCACTCTGGCCTTTCTCCATGTAAGCTGCTTTCTGTTCCTGCCAGAGGCAGGAAAGCAGGAGAGCAGGTCAGGAGCAGAGATGACGCGGGACCCAGGAAGGTAAGTTAATTTTATTTTTAAATTAACCCCCCGCGCGAACTACCGCAAGACCCTCCACTCACAAGAACTTAAAAGACTCTAGTTAAGCTTCTTTAGTTATCAAAGTTTCATAAGACAATTAATAGATTAAAATTAATGGAAACCATGGTCTTCATCAAGTTAATTAAATCGAGTTGTAAATGTGCAAAAAATGCATACTCTACCTTGATGCTGGGAAGATAAATTAACGGCACATACCAACATTCTTAGTCTTATTCATATTCCAAACTATCAATTTAATATAATTCATAAATACCTGTAAAAGTGTGCACTTTTTGCAACTTGCGAACGTTTCCAGCACCATCGTCCTTTCTAACCCAGATCACAAGCTTATCTGTGGGGTTTCCAGTCATCCTGTAGAAAAACTGCAGGCACTGCTCTGATCTCTTGGGGTACAGGATGCGGGATTCCAAAAGAGCACTGTTACCCGCAGTTCCTGAGTTGGTGTTAAAACTCATGAAATATCCAGCATCTGTAGGAAAAATGCAATGCAACACTTTGAATCGACATTTTGACATAATTTTAGTGCAGGTCTTGAAATGACAACTGTGGAATTTTGGATCTTTAAAGTGCGTGATACTATGGCCATAATTACTATAACACTTTTTTATCAGCCTCTGAGGATGATCGTGTAAGTCAACAAACCTGAAACACTCAATTCCAAAAATGTACATGAATTGCGTCATTTAGTTAGCTCTATCTTGGCTCAAAGACCTGCTGTATTGCTGTGTATAAGAATATAAATGATTACAGTAAATTTGTATTTGATCCTCTCAGCTCCAGCACTCGGGTTGATGGGTTTACATTTAATCGTTCTAAAAATCACTCCCATCTACCTCAACAAACCCTCCCCACCATGCAACCACTATGGAATACCATTTTTTAAAAAGTTTTTCCGAAATATTCATGCGTTGCACCAGTATATCAAACAGTGGAACGCTGTCCCGTCTGGTGTGCTCCAAGTGTCCTTGATGCACCCATTACAAATTGAAAAATCTGACTTTTATCCAGGATAATGATCGCTCTATTGAAAAACAGGTTTCTAAAGTGAGGTCTCCTCGAATGTACCATTTGAGGTCACTCTGTTGGACCCTATCATTCCTAGAATCTTGTTTTCAGGTGGCTGTTCACTCACACATGGCTGTCTTATGGAAACCGAGGAAAACAAAATTGTGGTCAGTGGAATGCTTGAATTATTTCCAGTCACCTGTAAATTCCTTTGAGATTCATTCCAGTTCACCAATTTTATGCCCACTATGCCACTCCAGAAAAGACCCACCCTCACACACATCAGACTTAGTTCTGTTCAAGTTGAAACAGTTCAGCCCAAACTGCCAGCCAGGTCCCCAGTAAATGGAACATAGGCAACCCCAGATCAGTTCCAGCTGAATATACCTCTTTTTAACGCATGCTTTTTCCCCGCAGGGAATTACAACACGGTCGTTACAACGACCGCGTTGTAACTACGCATACCATTACCCCAAAAGTCATAACAACGAGTGGGGGCGCTGGATGTTGGAATAGTATAATTTACTATTCCAACTCCAGTATGTGCAAAAGTAGGGAAGGTGTTGGATTTTAAATCCAACACCTTTTGCTCCCCCCGCAAGTTGTTGTTCCGACTTGCGGTGTAATGGTATGCGTGGTTTCAACGCGGCTGTTGTAATAACCGCGTTGTAATTCTCTGCGGGGAATACTTTTCGTGGTAAGCTATAATTAACGTTTCAGCCTATTGGGCCTCTTGAGTGAAGTGCAACTTGATTCCTATGGAAGGAGAAAACGGCACCCACACCTGGGCATGCCTGTTGCACTTAGGGCATCATACTGAGAAAAACAAAAAGTTCAGGTGTTGCTTGTGAGCCTCTCTCAAGGGGATGTGGACTGGCGGTTCGAACTTGATTGTTCTTATTAAAATATGACAAATACTGATTTGCATATGGTTGATTTTTGTCTACAAAGGCAGATTGGGCTGCTTGCAGGCCGGGGAAAATATGATTATATTTGATCCACTCTGCTTCAGATTCACTGAATTAAATGCGAGGCGTTGGTCCCAAAGGTATATTTAGAAACGTCCCTCCCTTCCTTGCACCCAAATTCATAAGAATCACTGACATTCCGTCTCATATCTCTTCATCGTGTCTTGTTCATTCTTTTGTCCACATGATATCTCAGGTTAGACGGAAGGGTTTTTGGACTGCTTTCTGCTCCTTAATTAGTACTTGGAGAAGCCCCTTCTGCCTTTCCATGGGGGTTTGCAAACATGACTTTTTAATCTAGAACACCTGCAGTAAATCATCATGATTTGGACAGAATGTAGCATATGAATCATTGGCATTCGCGTTCTATTATTGCCACCAGAATAATATTATAACATAACAGATGTTTTTCACAAGCATATGATGGGGTTGAATTTGAAGCAATATCTGCTTGCTGCAGTTTCAAGATCTTTGAAGTTTCCAGAAAGTAAGTGAGACAATATTGAGGCATATTATGATTCTCAGAGATTACTAGCAGAAAAAGAAAATTTCCATGCAATTTGCAAATTCCTCAACAGGTCTCACCAACTGGCACTGTCATTAACGTACAGGATATGGGATCCTGTGTCCGCCATACCGAGAAGTCAGTAATAGCGCCTGAATCACAACGTTCCACATCAGTGGAAGGTCACACTGCAAACCTTCAATGATAATACTTTTTCCAACCCCAACCTAATTTGCTTGGCAGTCACTGCCTACTACCTCACTTCTTCACTGCCATACTTCTCTACAATTTTTAGTACCGAGGAATACACTTTGGGCATCATTCAATTATTGATGTGCAGCACACCAGACAGCTGAGAAAGAGCAGGGTTTGTTCTCTTCCCCAGGCAGAGGACCACCCACCATATAGTTAGAGATCCCCATCTGCATTGCAAGAATCTCTTTTCTAAAAGACCCTCTGCTGGTGCAGAGGCCTTTTGTGTTTTTCATAAAACACCCACCCCCCCCAAAATGGAACTTGCTGTGTGGAAAAAAAAACAATAGCCCTGATGAGCAATTAGCAATTTTTGGGGGGGGGGGCTGACTGTGTCTGCAGTGCCTCCCATGTGGACCCATGCAATACAAAAATCAATGGTGGTAGCCCTGCCCCAAATAAAGTGACCAACACAATGACCCTGTGAGGGTAAGGGGTTTCTGCTGGAGGTGTCAGCTGAGGTTTCATTGTCAGAGACCAGTTGGTTCCCCCGCCTTGTCAGTCTGTGCCACAACACACACACAGATGTATTGTTATTGCTTTCATTCTCATGAAGTCTTAATCCAGATTCTTGCCATCCGTTACTTTGACTGTTGCAAATTCCTAATCATTTCCCCCAACTGGACGAATCCAAACACATGTAATATTCTAAGGAGTCTGCATAATTTTCAGATTTAGACAGTTTCTTCACGTGGGCAACTTTGGATTTGAACCCAACCACTGGTGTGGCTTGTAGCCAAATCCACAATATTTCTTGTTGAGATTTGATGCAAGCAGTAGCTTGTATAAGAGGATGAGTTTCTGGTCTAGTACAAGCTTAAACGCCCTTGCACATTTGCATATAGAGTTTGATGCAGACTGTATACTACTGGTTTGTTGCCCTTGATGTCTTTTGTAAGTCGTTGCTAGGGTGCATTTGGCTGTTAGAGCACAAGGTTGTAGGTTGGCCACTAAGACAAGCATTTACATTGTGCTTGAGGCCATGAGTAGTACTCCAGTACTGAGGTTCCCCTCCATTCTTGCAAAACTCACAGGTGCAAAATATGAGTGAAATTTAGGAAAAATGAAATAATTTCCCAAATAGACACATAGAAGGATTTAAAAATCAGAAATCGATTTTGAAGTTAGACCATAACAAGGTTTTTTTGGTTTAACACAAATCAATCACTGAGCAACACTATAACAACACACTTACTGAATCCCACCGTTGAACACTAATGTAAGGAAATGGAGTATTAATTGAAGGGGGTGAGAACCAACTTTAAATAATAATTGCAATCCTTGTCAGGGTGACCACTAAGTTCACTAAATAAACATGTGCATAGCCCTCTGGTAGGTTGGCACAAAGCAGTCAGGCTTGGCTTGTGTAAAATATTTATGCATCACTCAAACAGTAGTAAAGTCTAAACACAACACAAGAAAAATCCTATACCAATTTAGAATATTGGAGTAAGTTGTAATGAACAAAATGACACCAAAACAATAAAGATTCAATAAGTAGAATATAATTTGAATTACAAATAGTGACAAAATGCACAAAGCACCAACCGCAGTTATCTGTTTGTGCTAGGCTGCGACAAAATCAAAAGTTAAGGCAGACCGTGAAGATATCGAGACTAGGTTTGTCCTAGTGGAAAATGTACATATTTACATGGAAACTTTTTAAAGAGGAAAAGTGGTCATGGAAGAGTGGTTGACTAGGCAAGGTGGATCCAGGATTACTAAAGGGTTTAATTACATGGCCCAGGTCATGGTGTGCATCCCTTCAACGAGAAGACCTTTAAAAATACCTCTTGTCTTTGAAATGGGATGATCTGACAAACCTTTTTTAAACTAATGACAGTCAGCCACCATAAAGCTGAACTCACAAACTGTCGTGCATATACCTCTGCAATGTCCCCTACAAGATGACCCCTGTGACCAGTGCTTAATTTGATCCAGTGGACTGGTACTGGATTTAGGACTACTCAGCATTGATATTCAGCGCGCCGACATTTAATTACACCGGCCACAGGCTTCTGAGCACAGCTTCGGACACCAGCACTCTTTCTTTCACAAATTAAGCACTGCCTGTGACCAACAGCAACCACTGATGCCTTCCTCCATTAGATCTGGTTAACACTTATTGCAAGTCCTACCCAGCTCACCTCACTCCGTTGTTTGTTCTCTTTTCTCTTGTTCTGAATTGTCCTTTATCCCCATGTAATCTTCACTATGTACCAATGCATAATTACTCACTTATATTGTGGCAGACAATACAACAAATCTGTATAATATATACAAGAACCTGTTATTGGTTAACGAATGATACTCACACATTTTAATCATTACCTGCGTTTCATACTCACTATTCATGTATCTAAACACTACTGACAATGTTTGTAATGCATCAAAATCAAATTATATACAATGCCAAATTTGAATTGACATTTTTTAAAAGGCGCAAGCTAGATCTGAAGTGGGACTCAATGGTGTTTGGTTGTTGTAGAGTGGGGAGGTGGTGCAGTCATCAACATAGGTGGGAAAGCTCCTAGCAGGCAACGTCTGAAATCCATGCATGGGAAGCCCTCGACATTAATTGGAGGCTGCTTGGCATTGGTCTTGATGAAGCCCTATACCTTCGGACTTAGAAACCTTTCTGGAAGTCAGATCTCTTTCAGTGGGGCAAACTAGTAAGCTGAGGACTATTTGACAACGATGGCTGCGGCTTCGATGGCATGACCCAGTCTCCGATGGTTCTTCAGGCAGATATTTTCTAAGTCCCACTTTTTGCAATTTGGGGACATAAGGAGTATGCTCTAACATCGGCTAGTGGTCCAGGAGATCACCACTTGGGGGTTAGGATTCACTTCAACAGAGGCCAGCAGCAGGGTCCAGAGCAGGTCCATCTGGTACTGGTTAACTGGGCAGTTATAGGGAAAGGGCCTCTAGTAGCTTGTTGTGTCCCTTTATCTCAACAGGTCAACCAACTGACTCTTAGAGTCACTTCTGGGGTCCTGGGTTCAAGGCAAGCACATCAAAATCTTCTTTCAGGTTTTTCAGAAAGCAGAGCAGTGCTTTACTGATGGTTCTTCACAGGTTCAGGAGTGTTCTGAAGGGAGGTCTGAGGATTTCATTTTTCTGCCCAGGGCCACCTCCTAGATAATTTCCTCAGACCCCACTGGGTTTGTACCAGTCTGTTTAGAGAGACAAGGCGGGGCAGGTCTATGTGTGAGCTTCACCTGCCAGTGACAAGATAGGCATCATTTGAAGCTGAGGAAGAGGCTAAGCACAACCCTCTAGGCCATCCTGTCAAGGGAGGAGGCCCTTTGTCCACTGTCTGGAAGCAATACCCATCTCACCAAAGGGGAGCCCTAAGGGACCAGGTAGCACGAGGACACTGGCAGGAAAGCCTTTTAGTTTTAAGCAGGAAAATTACAACTTTCTAAAAGTGTCATATCTAAAATAGTTTATTAAAACATGACTTGTCCAGTAAGTTAGATTTTAAATTTGAAACAAATTTCTAGCTGCCCTCAAGCTAAATGTATCACTTTTTAAATGTAATAGTGTAAACCAGTATTAGCCTATGGGAGAGCCTGTCTGCCACAGTGAAAACAACTTTGGGGAGAATGTTAATTGGATTTCTGGCTGGGGGTGCGGGGGTGAAATCTTATCCAAGTAGCAACGACAATTCTTTCCAGGGTAAAACACAAGCAGACCCCAAATTAACCTGTGTTCAATCCTCAGGTAGCTTGGCACAAAAGTAGTTAGTAGTAGTGTAAAGTGTTTTTGCAGCACATCAAAATGTAATAAAGGGGAAAAGGACACAAGGAACATCCCAAACCCATTTAGTAAAATAGAGTAAACGTTAATGAATTATTTGAGACAAAAATCCAACCAGTGAAACCAGAAATATGCTAATTTAAAGATTTACATGAAAACGGTGCTTAAAAAGCATAAATCACCATCATAAGTATCTGGTTATGCCAGACCGGAGTATTCTTCGAAGGAATAAGTTCAGGACAGGATAGTACATATGCATAATAAGAGTAAGGACTATCATGATACTAAGCATGGTGGGAGGCCTATAAGGATTGAAGTGGGAGATTGGGTGTGTGTAAAGAAACCTGGGTTGGTGTGTAAGGGAGAGTCAATTCTATGACCCAGAAGAGGTGGTGGAGGTGTTACACAATGCAGTGAAACTGAGGAATGGGAAGGTGCAGAATCTTAACAGGATTACTGTTGGAAGGAGGGTTGGTTGCAGGGAAGAGGGTGGAATGTGGGTGGAAGATGAGTTTGACTGGTTCAAGAAGAAAATATGTGAATAATTCTAGGGGGTCCATTAGGATGTCGGGCGGATTGCCTCCGCCAGGGTGGCGGTGGCCACCGCCACCCTGGCGGAGGCAATCCGCCCGACAACCACTCTCTGTTTCCCCTTCGCCAGATTAGGATGGTGGAGGGGACAGCGGCAGACGGAAAGACCGTCCGCCGCTTTACCACTGTGGTCACCTTGCGACCGTGGCGGTAATAGATTAATATGGTGGCGGTGTCTATCAGACACCGCCAGCCATATTATGATGGGCATTTGGGAATGCCTTTCCGTGGTGGCAATGCCGCCACGGAAAGGCATGTGGAGAAGCCCTGCAGGGGCCCATTGCGGGCCCCCAGGGACTCCGGGGGCGTGGGGGGTGCACATGGGGGGTACCTATGGTACATCCCAGCAGTTCCATGCACAGCATGGCAGGCACCGCGCGGTGCCTGCCATGCTGTGCACGGAAGTGTACAGCATGCTTTCCTGCCATTGTGGCGGGCGGTGCTGAGTGCACCGCCCGCCACAATGGTAGGAATGCAGGATGCACCCTCCACTGTGGCGGGTGCATCCTAATGCTGGGGACGGGACCCCCGCCCTTAAGGCGGGCGGTCCCTTTCAGCACGAGGATGGCGGGCGGGCAAAGCCTATGTGTGGAAGTGTACCAAGAGCAAATGTGCCAGGTGCGCACTGGAGTTCGACGCAGAGAGCTGTAGCTGATGCGACTATTGCTGAGGAAGGTGTGGTGTAAGGTGATGTGGCGAGCACACCTGTCACATTGGATGAGGCTGCTGCTTTTCTTCCAATGAAGATCTCAAGGAGGTAGATGACCCTAACTCTGACCGCAGTTCTAAAAGAAGTAGGCTCCTGGTTGGTTAAAAGACTACATCGTTCATATTAAATATGTTTTGTGTATTTACTTATAAAAACCAACACAGATGTTAGTCTAGACAGTGGTTAATTTTTCCGCTATGTGCCTTAGTGTACATATAGCAGTTCTGGGAAATTCATTATTAATTTTATTGTTCACATATATGTGTTGTGTTGCCTATTTATACAGAATGTTAGGTATAAGGGTTGGATGTATCCATTGGATTGTAAAGTTCTGTTGGAGGAGGGCCACTCTGGAGTGGGGAGTGTTCACCATTGCTCTTCAGTTACAATAATCACTTTTTCTATTACCGGGATCAGGAATGTTTACTTCATAACACCTTGTTACATGTAATACCTTATACTAGGTTTGCATGTAAACGAATGTGCTATTCAAGTGGACACCAATTACAACAGGTTCAGACAGGGAAGCACAAGCACTTTACCAATTGGGCTCCTAATCCTTTTCTAAAAGGCAGGGTGGATGAAGAGAGCCCCAATTATGAGTCAACACGTCAGAGTTTTGGCAGAGAGTTCCAAACAGCTCTCAAATGTATAAGCATGGGGAAAACAGAAATGTATTCAGAAAATATATATAAACAAAAGAAATATTATAACTTTCGGGACAGAAATTATAGCACTGACAGTCTGATGCAAAAATTAGATTTGAATTGACGCACAAGAAAAAATTTTACATTTTTCACTGGTCATTCGGTGAAAATGTAGTTGTTCTTACAGTCGTGTTTTACACATGATGGTGCAAAACTCACCAAAAAAATAGTGCTCAACGCTGGTTCAACTCAAGTAGTACGCCCAAAATATTAGAAAATATGAAATGAGCATTACAATGTACTTTTTCACATGTACGCAGATGACACTCAACTATATCTTAAAATACAATCCCCCAATGACATCTTACTCCTGAACTCAACGATCAGAAGCACCCAATCCTGGCTTGCTGACAATCACCTCAAACTCAATGCTCTGAAAACAGAATTCCTGTTGATCTCGCCTCCCGCGAAGATCTCTACCACTCAAATCTGGCTTAAACAGCTAACTGCACTCAATGTCCAACCCACCATAGTGGATTCAGCGAAATCCCTAGGTATAACTCTCGACTCCAATCTCAACATGCAGCATCATATCAGCAAGGCGACTAAGGGAGGGAACTTCCAAATCAATACCCTGAGGAAACTTAAACCCTTCCTACCAGCCAAAGACTTCCAAACTGCAGTACAAGCACTAGTAATCCCGCGAATTGAATACGGCAGCACCGCCCTCTGCGGTCTCCCGTTAACCACTACTGCACCCCTAAGAGCCTCTCTAAACGCTGCAGCGAGACTCATCACTGGATCAAAAAAATACTCGCATATCTCCCCTGACTTGAAATCACTGGACTGGTTGCCTTTTGAAGCCAGAATACATCTGAAAATCGCCTGCATGACACACAAGGCTCTACACCTGGGCTCTCCCCGATACCTCACTCAGAAACTGTCAATTTCTGGCGGCTCTAGAAACACTAGAGGCACAAACAATCTTTTGTTAAAACCTCGAAGATTCCGGAAGGAAAAAACCTATAAACGCTCTTTTTCAGGAATGGCACCCAGGATTTGGAACTCACTCCCTCCTGAAACCAGGCTCATCTCCTCCACCACACTTTTTAAGAAAGAAGTAAAAGCTATCTTTATGGCCAAATACACTTGACCTATTAGCGTGGATCTGTAAAGACTCTACACCGATCTGTTTTATTCTGCTCGAACTCTATGACTATGTATTCCACCTGTATTATTGACGTTACTGACTATCTATGCACACATTTATCTGTAATATGTATATTATTGATGTACCTGTATTAATTTGCTCCCTCACGTACCTACCCTTCCCACTTATTATGTTTAATTTCACTCTCCTGTTGGTATTCACGGCTTTGTAAAGCGCTCTGATATCTGCAAAGATCTTGTTCGCGCTATATAAAACTTTCAAAATAAATAAATAAATAAATACAAGATAAAGAATATTTTGCAATAAGGTAATCTAAAGGGACAAAATAGGTTCAGCTAATCTAGACACATTAATGAATGGCTGGCCGAGGTCAAGGAGCTGTTACAGGCATGCGGGAAGAATGGCTTATCCTTCCAAGGTCCTTCTTATCAAAGCAGCAAAGCTTTATAATTAACAAGAGCACCCAGCCCTAGGCACATTTGTTGAGACCTTGTCCCATTTCTGTACTATATTCATTAACATCAGTTCAACCATGGTGAATGGCCTATGCCCTTGTATTTGAAGGTTCAGTTCATCAGGCCATTGGTGTTTACAATGCACAGAGAGCATTACACAAGTTATCAGTGTGGTGGTCTGTGTCGTTTACCTGCACATTGCCCCAGTAACGTGTGATCGTCTAAGCCACCTGGGGTGCTTTTCTCGTGCAACCAGTCCCCGTTGTCACTGGTCCCTTGAATCATGCCACAAATGTTTATATATTCGAAAGAGCACTGGTCAAGAAGAGTGAGGGTTTCAGCTGGAAAAAATGGCAGACACACAAAATTAGCTGGGCAAGTAAGATACACATACAAAAAGGGATTCTTCTCATAAGATTAAACAAAATGGCGGAACAGTATATTCATGCTGAGTTTCCAAAGGATCTTAAGTTTGATGCTAGCAAGTAAGCTATGGATTCGGCTTGGTTGTTATTCCATTAAAAATGTTAAACTTCCACCAATGGTAATGCTAGAACAATGTGACACAAAGTTAAAAAATGATGGCCACTAGACAGGATATCTGCCTGGTCATAGGCACCAGGATCGTTATACTTTGGACAAATGAGCTATCTAAGCATATCATTTGCAATAGATATTGCTTTGCTTTGAAAGTATCCACAATTAAATGCTGAGAAACTATTTTCATTTTAGAATTTTGGGAAATGAGTTGAAAACTTCACAGGTAGGTAACCTTTAGAAATTTACCATAAAATAATGTCTCCACTAATCATCAGTTTTTCACATTTGACTTGGTTAATTTGTTTGTGGATAGATAGCTATTGTGCACACTTCCTGTCTCAATTCCCTCCCTGCATCGGCAACTAATGCTGAAAATGTGATTTAGGTGAACAAAAAATGAGATGTCAGAGCTTCATATAATGAACAAATGTTGACCAGATCACTCTTTTGCTTCATACATCTAGGGTCAGATTTACTAAGAATTCCCGCAACGCAACACAGCTGGGCAAGTTGCTGTGCTGCATTGCGTGAAAAGGAAGATATAAACATATTTCTCCTTGTTACACCTTTCTGTGGTAGGCGTACCAGTTTCATGCAATTCCAGCTTTACAAACCTTAGTAAATCTGGAACTGTGTGCAATCCACGGGTGGAAGCCCAGGCATACCCTTGCTCCACTTATGGAACCCCTACCACTAAAAAATGTAATGCGTTACATTTCTTTACAAGCCACATTAGTTCATGCGAATCAGCCCGTGCATGGGTTTATATATCCCAAATAAGTATTTGTTTTGCCATGGGTCACCCTGCGTGACACAAGGGCGATGCAAAGGCTAAGTAAATCTGCCCCACAATGTCATTAAACATGCATCTGAAATTATCATTTCGCCAATGATTAACTGTGTTTTCATTTGGCTATTTCAGAATTTTCACTCCCAATTCAGATAAAAATGAAATTGTTTTTGTTTTCGACCAAGTTTCATTCTTTGCTCCCCCTTTCTCTTAATGTGACATTATTTTTCTATTTTCCCCTGCCCATGTGTTTGCCTTACTACAGCAATGCCACTGATGCTCTTCGTCTGGCACACAGTGACATGGCAGTGCAAACTCTTCCTATTCGGGTGCTAGGCAATGTTCCACTAGCTTATTTTCTATTTGTAGCAGGGAAATAGAGAGGGGATTTGTGCACGAAGGACCATCAATATTAAGGTGTTTCGTAACTTGCATTTTGTTGTACATTATTTTACACTCTTATTTTATTTAAGGTGTCTTTCTTCAAACTACATCCTTTCCCAAAAAACACAGGGGCATATTATCAAGGGGGTTTATCTCCGCTTTTTTGGCTTTAAAAGCCAAGAAAGCGGAGATAAAATTATCTCCCTATTACCAAGCTGTCGCTAACACCAGTTAGCGACAGCTAATAGGAGATAGCGACCATCTTGGGCCCCGCTTTGCATGTCAGTGATATTTATCACTAATGACATGCAAAGTGGGCGTGCCAAGATGTTAGCGACTGGAAACAGTCGCTAACATCGCTATCTCCTATTACCAACTTTTGGAGATATTCGCGCTAAGCACGAATATCTCCAAAAGCTAACACCTGCCCTGAGCAGTTCTTAGGCATGTTATCCAATGGGAGGTGGATAACATGGCTAAGAGCATTTGCTCGATAATGCATGAATATCGCTGACTTTTCAGCGATATTCATGCATTGCGGCCGTTTTTTATCGCATTTGCGATAAACCTCGATAATAGCAAGGTTTATCTGCGATAAAAATCGCCGATTTGCGTCGATAATTTTTGTCTCTAAACAAGTTAGAGACAAAAATTATCTCTATTGGTTGGTAATATGCCCCACAATTGCATAGCAAAGAGGTCCCACCAACCAATTATGAGGGTCTTTGCCTCAACATAAGACATTTCTATCAGACCAGTTAATAATCTCTACTGTTGAATTTTTAGTAAGGGCCCATGTACCCTAGGAATTGGGTACATGGAAATCAATGATTCCCTTAGTGCAAGTTCCTGCCCTCGAGTCTGCCGGTTAAGACAGTGGGGTGGGGCAATATTACTCTTATGTCACTAAAATTAGTATTTTCTAATATCAACTTAGAGATTCAGACTTCTACCATAAGATACCATGTAAAACTGGCTGTTATGAAATATTGTAGAGCAATACAGATAACTATATAGCCACTGCATTACTTTAGATTTCTATTTATAGCACATTTTGGGTGAGAGCACTATGTCAAATGCCATATTTCGCATGACAATGCTATTCCATATAGAATTTCCCGCTTCATTGCAAGGTACATAAACCTCTTGAGGTCAGTATAGGTGGGGTTATGAAGAGTAAATATATACTCACCTTGTGATATATTGGTGAGCAAAATATTAGATGCAATATTATTGTATGTCAGTATTATCACATGTTATATGGTGACATTCAAATAAAAGAGGAGTCTTTTGTAGTATGTTCACATAAAACAATTATGCATGAGATTAGATTTAAAATAATTTACAAAGAACAATATCTTATAAGTCCACATATATGCTTCTTACAGGGCCGAATGTTGAGACGTTTCCATTCATCAAATGTCTACCCTTTGAAAAGACGTCAGCAGTATAGCTACTCACTCTTTGAATGACTGTCCAATCACATCATTCCCATTCATTCAACTAACAAATTCATGTCTTTGTGATTTAAATTTAGGTGTATATAAAGTACTTACGGCATTTATACATGCGGTTAAGGCGCTCTATGTCTAGAGCACTGAAATCCAAGCGCTGCCCAATGATGTCATCAAACTCTTTTATTTTGGCAGTGATGGTGGGGGCACTGGCATTCTTGTTGAAGGAGAAAGGCCCATAGTGCATGACCGATTCGTAATCATAGGGAGTGTTCAAGTCAGTGATGAAATCATCGTTGTACGTGTTGAAATTGTGTTCCTTTCCTGTGGAAATTCAAATTTGTAATAGGAATTTTTTTAAATTGTTTAAAATGTGCCAACAATATTCTCTTATGACAACGTATGGCAAGCAACCCCATAATATATTAGATTTTCCATCGCTGTAAATTTTTTTACAGCAGGAAATAGGACGTGGCAAGGGCATAGCTCTGCTACATGTATGGAACACTCACAGACCCATAGGTTTGTGGCTATTACCAAACAATTTGCATGGCCATTTCCAGTCCTGTAAACACTTACACAGTTATTCCAAAATTAAGTTAAAGAAAATGCATTTATAGTGAAATAATGCGTACAGAACACCATTCATCCTTGGGGGTAGTGCAGGCAAAGATATTTTTTATCAGATAAAAACATGTTCAAATTGTAGAAACATGTGCACCTTTACATTCCAATCTGACGTTATCATTCCAATGTTGTACCCTGTGGAAAACCAGTTTGAGGATATTTTGCAGAAAGGAGTACTCCATGTAAATCTACAGCTGCTACAGAATTGCAGAAGTGTTCCAGGGGATGTTTGTGAATCTACAAAAACTGTAATTCACTAACAGGTTGTGACTCTACTGCAACCATAGGTAAACCTACTAGCTCTTTGTGTCAGCCATACAAGCAATTCCCACTAGCAACATTATAGATTGTTTCATTCTTTTCATTCTTTTATTGTAACTGTATTGATCAGGTCTAGCTTTATTTAATTGAGTGGATAGTATGCTGGCTGCCATTACAGGCTGCATGAAACTTCCACTAGGATACAGTTACTTCTGTAAAATGTAGAGGCCAGTGCACGCATGTGAATGGATCTTTCTCTTTTAGTCATCTTTCAGCTCCCTATTCTCTGGATAAGTATACAGGGCATTTATGGATCACTTATTTAGGTCACTTGTGAGACATTTGCTGAGCCAGGAAGGATGTATTAAAGGCGGAAACTTGACCTGGAGCATCTGAATTGAAATTATCATCTCTATGTACATAGAGTATCAAACAACTATGAAATGACACTTTCCTGCACAGATAGCCCCATATGTTGAAAAACTGTCCCCTAATGACCTGTATACTTGATACAAAGCATTCCACTAACCTGCTCCAGTTGCCAAATATTTAAAACTCTGCAGTTGATAAAGCTACAACTTGATCAATGGAGCTACAATACAACATTTAGCATAAGCTAAACAAAACTAAATGGGAGGCAGCACTGGCCAAGAATATTAAGACTATCATTGACAAAAAGATATCCTAGAGCTCTGGGCACGTTTTGCTAGAGAACCACTGTGAAGGTAACCAAGAAGATAGACTCTGAGTCAAAAATATTTGACTTGTGCACCACATTCTGTTTACCTTACTGCATTGATTCTTAGGGAAGGATGTGTCTGGTGAAATGAGCAGCCCCTCCTCCTCAACCACTCTAAACTAGTTCTGGGACCATCTCCTTATCCCACTTGGTTGCTACCAGGGAGGCTACAGCGTGCCATGGGATCAAAACCCCCCTCCTTGCTAGTTCTCACTTTATGCTCAAATTTACACTTAACTACAATGGGTTAGCTTCACCCTGGTCCCTTTTAAAATAATTAAGTTCTTGAACCCCAAATGCCCTATCAGGTCTTCTGGCCAAAAGGCCCAAGTCATTATGTCTATTCTCAGAATAGTTTTCGCACATCACTGCCAGGGGGCAGCTGCTGGCAAGCTAATGCAAAATATGCCTACTAGAGCTAATGTTTGAAAAGTTACTTTTCCTGTATATTTATCAACAATGCAGCTTCACAATTGAATTTGATTGGTTATAACTATTTTAAAAAGTGGTTGATGAATTTTGTCGCTTGTTCCAAAGCAACATTAGCAAACAATGTTTTTTTATTGCACTTCAGATTTTCTCATAGGAACGTCCACAGCCCTACACAGTGACATTTACTTTTAGCGGCTAGTCACTGGAGGAATCTGGCAACATTAAATGTTTACATTTTCCACTTTTAAATACTAGGCACCCTCCCTTGTGGAATACATATTCTACTTGGGGGTGACTTACTTAATATTTAAACTTAGGGTTACTTTGAGTAACAAAAGGGTTATTTTGACAGGTTCACCTGCAGGTTAAAAAGCTGCTGCAGCCAGGCCAAGCCATGTTTTTCCTTATCAACCTAGTTGATGGCACATGTACTCTACTACGTAGAATGGCCTTACTGGAAAAGTTCATATGCTAATTGGGGACTAGCCAATTGTACCATGTTTTAGTCAGACCACATGGGTACTAGACAGCTGTACCCCCGAATGCAGGTTTCAAAAACCATCAATACCAATTAGCAAAAAATGGGGTGTGACAATGCAAGAAGAATCATTTTTAACTACAAAGTACAGCAAGTCCATCCTGGCATCCTCACTAGATATGACAGGATGAACAGATCACATTAACAGTGGCACTAGCTGTTATACTAGACATTGCCATGCTCGCTTTGTAATAGTCCAGTTTATACCCCAGGGATGTCCCATCTGCTCTGGTGGTCAAAGCATCCTCATGGGGAGATCCCTAAGTCCACTCATTTATCTCTTCCTAGTTACCTGTGGTATTGATGGCAATAAATGTGTCACCTGCTACGAGGCCATGACACAGCTGGCCGAAAACATAGCAGGTCTTGTGCTTATTACATAGGTAACATAACTGATATTTATTCCAGGTCTGTTAGCACTGTGGTTTCCTCACATTACCTGCCATCGCAAGAAATAAACTCACATTCTAGGATATGGACAGTGTCCGAATCAAGGCTCGGCACAAATGACCCAGTACGCAGAACACAGGTATTATAGATTCACTCGATCCATCATTACTTATTGTATTATGCTCATTATTTATACTGATAATCATGGGCTGCCATTCATCCTCGTCATCATTAAATCTCTTCATGCTAATCACATCCAGAGAGAGAAGTAGGTTCCTCTGTTGGGAGTGATGTCCCTGATACTAAATAGTGCTGATGACTATCTTGCTTCTCACTTCCTTAGGACTACACCATCTACTTCTCTACAGTCTGATTCAGGTACAGCCCACTGGTTACCCAGCCTTGTTAATGGGCGTATGCAAACTCAAAATACACCTGGAATGTAACAAAAGTTAGGGCAGATCCTTTTGGAATGTGTGAATGAGGGAATCTGACTAGCTGATATCTAAACGGAAGACGCATTTTGTATTGCACACTGAAGTGTTTTGATACTTCTACATATTTCAACACATATTCCAATTGTACGTTATGTTTTCACAAAGTCTTTCTTAATCAAGATTTTGAGATCCTAGATTATTTACTGTAGGGAGAGTAAAGTATGCACTTCCGCAAAGTTAGTAAATTGATAAATAGGGCTACATTAATAAATCCTGTTCCTAGATGTTATACCTGGGGAACATCCTTTACGACGCGGATGTTACCCCGCGCTACCATTACGATGCTTCTCTTACAACGCAAGTCGTAACCACGACTTGCGCTGGAGGATGCTCAAGGACAAGGAATAGTTAATTTACTATTCCAACACCTTCCCTACTATCCACGGGGACTGGTGTTGGAATAGTAAATTAAACTATTCCTAAGTCCGCACCCTACAGCGCAAGTCGTGGTAACGACTTGCGTTGTAAAACACGCGTTGTAACGGTACGCATGGTAATAGCCCGCGTCGTACCATCATACATCCGTTATACCTCTTTGTAGCTATAGACCAAACGCGACAGGCTTTCCTCAGAGAAATGTGAGCAAAATACTAAATGAGCACGAAAACAATGTTAAAGTCAATAAATCAAAAAGTAAATGTCTCAAACCAATTAATTAAAAAGAAGACTAATGTAATGAATGACACAAGATCAAAATGACAAAAATTGCATGACGGGATCAGGAATGTATTTTTAAAATAATGTCAAAACCCGACCATAGGACACTATGGGAAGGTTATTGTCACTGTAAGTCTAGGAGGTGTGAATGATACCTTTTCAGGCCAACAACGAGGGAGCACAGATTATGGCTGTTCACCCGGCAAACAGTTTTACTTCAAAACGTAAGGCTTGATTTAGCATCTGGAAGGCAGGTTAGTCTGTCACCAAAGTGCCAGATATCCCATCTGCCTTATTACAACTGCATTATATCCTATAGCTATAAATTGAGAGGCGAACAACACATCTGTCACATTTGTCATGGAGTAACCTATCCACAACTCGAAATCAGGCTTTTAGTTTCTTAGATGGAAGTCAAAATCCTCCAGCCGGGCAAAGTAGGGCACTCAAACTGACAAAAGCTCCACGAAGTCGGGTACACTTAATCCAGGCTCCCACTATCAATTCAGTTTGGGTGCCAATAGCTCTGAGGTCGCTTTGCTACTGATTTCGCATGCTGCTTTTTTCTGCTGACACTGTACATTCTGAATTTGTCACTTTTTTGATTCTCAAAATCTCAAGTGGGACAAATCTGAGGCACAGCAAGGTAGGGTTCCACAAGGTTGGATAACCTGGTTTCCATGATTTTGCCGGAGCTGTGAACTTCACAGCAAAAAGCCAGGAGTGGGGAGAACCAGGACATCTCGCCCACTGAGGTCACATCTTTTATGCATAATCTCAGCAATTTATCCTAGTCCCTTTCAAGTAAAAATAGTTTGAAGTCCCACTTTGTCAAGATGCTGAATTTTTTCCTACTAGTAATACTTAAACTACCTACAATCACTCTCTTTGGCTAAGACACTGTCAAAGTCAAGTTCCAACTGGTCAGCCGGTTTACCTCCTTGGGATTAATGTGATCCAGCAGATATGATACTTAAGAAGCACTTCAAAAATTGAGGTACAAAAAGCAGGATCTAGACCACAGTCCTTTTCTAAGCAGCCAGAGACAACAGATGGCTTCCTCTTCTGTTTTCTTCCAAGGTTAGATGTGTTCTAAGTCTCTGGTGGTGGGAGTACCATGTAAAAGTAGCAAATTAACAGGGGCACACCAGGTTAAAGTACCACCTCAGCAGTGACTGGTGTAGTGTTCTATGTTTATATTTATGTTTGTGGGATTTATAAAGCCCGTGACCACCCTTGGGCATCTCAGCGCTACCAGATAAGGAGAAAGACCGCCAACACTTAATCCATCGGGAAAAGCCAGGTCTTAAGTCTTTTTTTAAAGGAGAGTTCATTTTCAATGATACGAATCTCTGGGTCTAAACTGTTCCAAAGCCTTGGAACCAGATGGGCAGAGGATCTTCCCCCCCCATCTAGCCTTTCTGGCTGGAGCTGTTTTCATCAGAAATGTTGAGCTAGATCTGAGGTGCCGATCCGGTACGTAATGCGTAATTAATTTTTGAATAAGCACTGGGCCTCTCCCCTGCATGGCCCTATGGGCAATACTCAGCGACTTGAATTTAATTCTAGCGTGTATCGGAAGCCAGTGCAATGTGCGTAGTCCTTCCCTGGCTGATTGACGTCTTGGAATGCTCAGCAGCATTTGAGCTGCGGCATTCTGCACCACTTGCAGTCGCCTTACAACATATTTGGGTGATCCCAGAAAGAGGGAATTCCCATAGTCCAGTCGCGATGTAACTAGCGCCTGGACTATGGTTCTTCTCGCTCCCTCAGGGAGCAAGGACATGATTTTCCTGATCATACGCATGATTCCGTAACATGTCCCGGCCAGTTTATTGGTCTGGGTCTCCATTGTTAGGTCCTGGTCCAGCCATACGCCTAGATTTTTGATTGCAGCCTTGGGGGAGGGTGAGGGACCCCAGCTTGACGGCCAGGGGATTTCCAATTTTGGGTTAGCTTTTTTGCCCAGAATCATTAACTCCGTTTTATCTCCATTTAACTTGAGCTTACAATCTGCCTTCCAAATTCCAATTTTTTGAGACAAGGGACAAGATGGTGGTGATCCGAGTTAAGTGAATCCGAGATTGCAAACACCAATTGCGTGCCATCGGCATATGACACGATGACAATACCAAATTCCTGTATTAACTGAGCCAATGGGCTGAGGTATACGTTAAATAACGTCGGGCTCAGAGAAGAGCCCTGTGGCACTCCCCAAGGGGATTCCAGGGGGTCAGACTGGAAACCTGCCTCCACACATTGGAAATGCCTATTGCTCAGAAATGATGAGACCCATTTCTTTGCCATTCCTACTATTCCCAGCTCTTCCAGCCTCTGAATCAGCACTGTGTGGTCTACCGTATCAAAAGCGGCACTTAAATCCAGAAGTACCACCGCTGCTGTTTTACCTTGGTCAAAATCTACTTCAGTTTTTCGGTGACCACCAACAGTGCTGATTCAGTGCTATGTTTGGGCCTGAACCCCACCTGGGACTGGTGGATGACATTGTTGTTTTCCAGGAATGATGAGATTACGGTGTTAACCTGCCTTTCTGCAATTTTTCTCACTATCGGTAGTAGTGATATTGGGCGATAGTTGGATAGGTTAGCAGGGTCCAAATCTGTTTTTTTCAACAAAGGCTTCACTGATGCATATTTCCAATCTCTTGGAACAACACCCTTTTCAAGGGAGAGGTTTATAACATTCCATAGTTGGATAAGCATTGAGCTTCCTCCTTGTGCGAGAATATGCAGGGGGCTGGGTCCCTTGGTGAGCCTCACTTTATTTCTTGGAGTAGACCAGAGATGAGATCTATATTGACCGGGGAAATGGAACTGAGAACAGGGTGGGTCCTTATCTCTAAGTCCCTTTGTTCACCTTGTGCATTTCTTTGGTTCATTCCTCTGGATGCTGGCATTGAATTGGGGAGTAGGAAGTTGTACATGTTTCCTACTTTAGTTTTAAAGAACATAGCCAGTTCATCACACCTTTCCTTAGAATATTGTGGTCTGACAATTCCCTCTTTTACCGTTGTCAGTCCCTTCACAATTTTAAAAAGTTCCTTAGAGGAATTGGAGGCTTTGGTAATTTTTTCTTCAAAAAAAGCCGCCTGAGCTAACCTAATGCTCTTATGGTAGAGCTGTATTGCCACTTTATAGGCTCTTTTTAATTCTGGGTCTTATGACTTCCTCCAATCTCTTTCCATTTTTTTGCAGCTTTTGTTTTTTTTGGGTGACTAGCGCGGGTGAGAACCAAGATGATCTATTCCGGTTTTTATTTGATAAGGGTCCTGGTTTCCTGAATTTTTTTTCTATAGAGGTGTTTAACCATTCCAGCCAATTCCTATATGCAACTTCTGGATCCTGAGTGTCTGGGGGCACCGAGAACTCCAAATCGCTAACCCAGGTTTCTGACACAGTTCTAGGCCATTTTCTTCCTACTATTGAGGGGTCTTTCTTTTGTTCTTCTCCCCCATTTATTCAGAGGTGCATTGGGATGAGGGCATGATCAGTCCAAGGCATTCTTACAGGGTCTAATACCCTTAGTCTAGAATCATTTGAAAAAATAGGGTCCAAAAGATGGCCTTTCTCATGTGTGCCAGAGCTTACCCTTTGTTCTAATTGTAGAGTCTCCATGTCTGCTAGGCATCTCCTAGCATTTGGGTCATTGGCGTCATCCAGATGTATGTTAAGGTCGCCTAGCATTGTAATTGCAATTTTCTCGAGAAGCATACTTGCTATTAGGTCCGGGACTGCCTCCAGGAACTGGCCACAAGGCCCTGGGGGTCTGTAGATTAGTCCTCCTGCAAAGGAGTTTGACGCCGAGATGGAGATTCGGAAGCTGAAGGCCTCCGCTTTTGCAATATTCTCTGGGCATATTATACAATCGAATGATGCCTTGTAGATGATGGCTAACCCTCGCCCCACTGCTCCTACTCTGTCCAAGCGGGAAATTTCATATCCCGGGGGTAGGGCCGCTACTATTTCAGGTGCCGAACTTTCTTTATGCCAGCTCTCAGTAAGAAACAAAACACTTAGATCTTCATTTTCTATAAGCAGTTTATTTTCAACCATGTGCTTGGGTAGAGACCGGCAGTAAATCAGCCCCATTTTCACGACTTCACTATGAGGCGATTGTGGGTTTAGATTCTGATTGTAATGTGAACTTATTATTCCCATATACCTGCAAGCTGTGCAGTGTAGTGGTCGGTCGGGGTTCAGTATGTGTTTACATGGTGATTGAGCCGCTATATTTAGAGATAGGAGGTCCTCCCTAGTATAAGTATGCAGATTACCTGGGTATGAAGTGGACTGGGCAGGGGTCCCGGTCCCTGGTCCCGGAAGGGCGCGGACGGGCGCAGACGGGCCTGCCTTTGGCACGCGTCCTCGTCATGGCCATCTTATATACTGTCTGCCCCCTAATGCGATCATCAACTAGACCGCCGACTTCAAGATGGCCGTTATTGCTGGCAACCCGGAAGTAGAGAGATTAAAGAGTGAACCTCCCTCCACATCAATCAGCTCTAAGAACTGCGGTGGACCGGGGAGTCACTTGCGAGTAATTCCGCCCCAAAATGAGTTTTTCCAGGTACCAGAACACTGGAGTGACAATAAATGTGACACAATAAACAATTTAAAAAAAGATTTAAAAAGCGCACTCGCGCTGTGCAAAAAACGCTAGCAGCAAAATGTAGGTCTAAAAACACCTTAAAAAGCACTCTCTGCTGGTTTGGCACTGGCTCTGGCCAGCGAGTGATGAAGTCTAGCCGCCTTTACCTTATCATCTGAGCGTGCGCGTCATGCCCATCTTATATACTGTCTGCCCCCTAATGCGGTCATCAACTAGACCGCCGACTTCAAGATGGCCGTTATTGCTGGCAACCCGGAAGTCGAGAGATTAAAGAGTGAACCTCCCTCCACATCAATCAGCTCGAAGAACTGAGGTGGACCGGGGAGTCACTTGCGAGTAATTCCGCCCCAAAATGAGTTTTTCCAGGTACCAGAACACTGGAGTGACAATAAATGTGACACAATAAACAATTTTAAAAAAGATTTAAAAAGCGCACTCGCGCTGTGCAAAAAATGCTAGCAGCAAAGTGTAGGTCTAAAAACAGCTTAAATTAAAAAGCACTCTCTGCTGGTTTGGCACTGGCTCTGGCCAGCGAGTGAAGAAGTCTAGCCGCCTTTACCTTATCATCTCTAAACCTACACTTGCTCAGTTCCCACAGTGAACCCTTCCCTACTTTTTCTGGAGCTTTCTAAGTTCAGCTACAGCACTCCCAAAAGCCTCTTTTCCGGGGAGTTTTCAAGATGGCTGGTCCCCACTTTTCTTGTTGGTGACCCATCATCCCGCCCAGGGTGGGGTCTATCAAAATAAGACACTCCCTCTGTCCAAAAGCAGAGAAATGTATCCAGACTGCCTCTCAGCCCAGATCACCTCCTGCGGTAAAAGGATCCAGCCTGTCTATGAGAACGCCAGCATTGCTACCAGGAATCATCCATCAGGCAACTGCCCTAAAATACCTTTCTTCCCTTGATGGGTGTCTTTTACTTTTTCTGGGTAATTATATGATCACTCGAGGGGGTGGCAGGCTCCCAGATTTATAGGAATCATCTAGGTGAATGTAATTGCTGATACATTTCACAGTTTTATAATGATTATTTTTCTAGGTTTTCCCAAGCCATATTTGGTAAATATTACTTTAGTACTCAAAGTACGCCTCGACAAAATGGAAAGGCCACTTCACACACATTTAGAAAATGCTACTTTTAAAATCAGCTACTCCAGAGACAGGCCAATTCCTTACTCGGTATGTCTCTCTATTACATTACATGCACCCAGGCCTTGTGGGTCCCAAGGCACTGCTTAGGCATGACTTAGCTCATGTTAAAATTAGGTGTTTCATCATTTCTAGGTTTACTGTGACGTGTTGACTACAGATTCAGCTCACAACAGCTCAAGGCGGCAGGGGCAACCCTTATGCCATGCTTGTGGACTCACTCATGTAACTGTCGTAAGACTACAGTTCAGCCAGAAGTGACCATTTCGTTTTTAGGCTACTGGTGCGCTTTCTGCACAGTATTTTCTTTGGTTTAACTTAAGAGTCAGATATGGCAATTCTTTTTTTTATTTTTACCATGTTTCACGGAAAGAGCGCATGTGCACTGGGTGGTGTTTAGCAGCCTCACGAGCTCAGAGTCAAATATGACAGTACATCTATTTAGAAAAAAGGTAGAAGTCAAGGAAAAAGTTGCACTTTCTTACATAGCTTATTTCTTATGCTGTTCTCGCCTCAGTTATTATGAAAACATATACAATATGTTGCCAATGTTAACTCTTATTACTTGTATGTTGTCTTCTGTATTTTATGTGAATTACAGCACATCAAAACATGCACACGTCAAGTATTTGCTATATAAAATAAATGTGCATTTTTCGAAATGTGAATAGATAGGAGCATAATAAACAGACACAATTCATGTTTTATTACAATAAGCAACAGGATAATTTAATTTTATTGTCACACCAGAACTAGTTATAAAGTTATTTTCTTAATGTCTCTTGCTACTGTTTTACCCTTAAATGACACGAAAAAAATATGTTATAATAACAAAAAAGACCACATGTAAAGTATTTGTTTAGTTGTGATTTGCAAATGTATAATAGCTAATCCAGGATATATTGAAAGAAATAGCCTGTGCCATAATGACTTCATTGTGAAGAATTTAGAATCAGAGCAAATGTTAACTAACCTGGCTCAATTTCATTCCACCAGATCTGCACATAGTCATCGCGGTCAGTCCGTGATTGTTCATGATAAAATCCCAAAGCGTGCAAGAGCTCATGCTCCACAACTGACTTAGTGTCACATCTTTCACCAATGGAAAGGACTTGCCCTGTCCCAAAATCTCCAACATAGGACCAGCATCTTTAAAAGAGAAGGGCAGTACGTTTTAACCAAGGGTCTCAAAGGCAATTTAAAAGTTGACATTGATATTTTAATCCAGCCATTCATCGTAGTAACTGCAAAAAGTGGAATACCTTAGACACAACATACTATTGACAATCAGGATTTTGAACAGAAACCCAAAATCAGAAATTGCCTTTTCTTATCTGGTTGAAGGGAGTATTTTCAAAAGGGGTTGTATGGAGTGTTGCACCCCCTGAAACTGGTTATTCTTGGGTTGAGTGTTCCGATGCAACCCCCCATAGGTTTTGATGGAAAGCCTGGTCTACTAAAAATTGTAGACAGGTCTTTGTGCTAAACAATAATGCCTCTTTAAAGCATGTTTTTATTTCTCCTAACCCTTCCAGCATGTGTACTGTTCTGGATAGCACATATTCAAAGTGGGAAAGGTTTTAAACATGTCTAAGCATAGTGCTTTGCACTGGAAGAGTATCCTTCCAGTATGAAATGCTATGCTAGACATTACACACACACTCTTACACTAGGAGTAATGGTGTGTGCGTGAAGCAAGGTTGATTCAAACCCCGCTGGTGCAGGGGGAGAAAGAAACAGCATAGAACTGGAGCTGTTCTGCACCCTCTCTCACACAGCATTTGTTGCTCTACTCCATTGCATAAAATATTAGTAAATCTACCCCAATGTGTCAAAGTGTCCCAGACCCAAGTAGTGATGGTTCTTGTAACTTGTGCCCTCCCTATGTCAGCTTGATTGAGGCACAGAGTCCTGCTGGCTGCACAACGCAGTTGTCTCCTATGAAGAATGTGGTTGCCAGCTGCACGCGAAGCGCGATAACATCAGGGGCTGACCCTTTGATGTTGCATTGAGGGGCACCGCTCCAGCCCTCTTTCTTCCCTTGAGGCCATGCACTCACCTTGAGTTAAGTGGAGTGGGGGAGACACGGGGTCCACCCATGCGGCACACTAAAGCCGAATCATGTTCTGCATAAAGGAGGGGTAGGGTCCAGGTATATGTGCTATATACATGCCCCTCGGCATAATCTCCCTCTCTCTTTCCTGCTGGTAATGCGATAAGGACATGGAAGTTGGGGTCACCCTGCGCATGAGTTCTGGAGCATCCTGGACGGTGTGACCAGAGGTGAGTAGAGCAAAGGAGTGATAAGATAATTTTAAGATAAGATAATTTTATTTGCACAGTTAATTAAAACCAATGCAATACTATACAAAATATGCGTTAAAATTAAACACAATATAAAATCACATATGTTTTAAAACCATCATAGTGTGAACATTAATGTTCTGTTCGTCATAATTATAAAATCATATTGGCCTTTCATTTGTCACCCAATATTTAAACAGTAGGCAAAGTTTATATTATAAAACAGGTTAAGATCAGGTCGCTTCAATATTCTAGTCCTGGCATTTTTTCCTCCACAGCCTTTAAAAATTTTACAAGGCTGCAACTCAGTTGAGGATCCTGAGATGAAAAACAGGTAAGTACTGCACTCCTTCGTGTTCGTGTTCCAAATCGAATAAAATGGGGTTTCAAAAAAAGTTTCCTCTCCTCATGCATTTTCTCACAAGAGCATAGCAGGTGGAGCATATCTTCTTGTATATTCCCACATAGCCGGCATAGCAAACCTGCTTTCTTTTTTAGCCAGTGTGGGAGATGTTGAATGCAGGGCAGCAACCCTAGCCTGTATCTTAAAAAGCACATTTTGGTCTGTTCAGCAAAGCCCAATCCAAAATAGTTCTGAGGAGCTTTTGCCACATATGAGTTCAAAATCATCCAAGCGTGCGTTCTTTTTGAGAAGTCTGTTTTATCTTGTACCCACGACTGATGCTTGATAGATTTCTTTACCAATTTGTTGAAGGTTTTGTGATCTAAGGAGGAAGCCCAAAGCTGTTCCAGCCCGGTATTTACAAGGCTTTTTGCTAAATATTTAGCTGCAGGCGAAGTCGGAGTCTGCTCTAGCTCCCTCCACAGATATTCATTCAGTGTTCCTTGTGCAGATTTCCTCACTTTGTCCCAAACACAGATGTAAGCCCCCTGACGTGCCAGGAGCTGTTGTTGAATGCCAAACTCCAGCCTAATCTGTGGTGGGGAAGTCTGCTTGGGAAGGCTAAAGATAATTCTATGATTGTGCTGTCAAGTATTGTTGAATCCCTGCCTCGTAGCGCCTCACTTCCATAAGTTATTGTGGGGAGTAATTTCGCTCGGATAACTTCTGCCAAAGGTGTTAGTGATGGACCAGATAACTTATTATTCAGTGTTTTTAAAGCGATTGCCAGAGCAAGCCCCTTAGCTTTATTGCTAGACCTTTGTACACTAAATCGACCGCCGTTGTCAATCTTCACGCCTAAATATTTATATGTTGGCGTGTCTTTAATGCGAGATTTGTTCCAAAACCACAAGAAGATTTTCCTTTTTCTTTTACTGATAGTCATAGTTTGAGTTTTCTCGAGATTTACTTTTAGATCATTTGCCTCAGAATAACTCTGTGTGCTGTTCAGGAGGTTTTGGAAAAACACATCAACACGTCCATTACCCAATTCTTAGAAAATCATCATCTACTTCATGATTCCCAAGCTGGCTTCCGTCCCAAATTGGGAACTGAGGCGGCTCTTTTGGCGGTAACTGAGCTGGCTAGGAAACAAATGGATCAAGGCGGCACTACAGCAATTATGCTGCTCGGCCTTAGTGCCGCCTTCGACACTGTCAACACCAGCATTCTCCTCCACCGCCTCTATCAAATGGGAATTTCTGTGAAGGCCATGCACTGGCTCCAGTCTTTTTTGGAGAACCGCTCCTTTGAGGTTGTTGAGGGCACTACCCATTCAAAAATTTGGCCCCTGGACCAAGGTGTGCCCCAGGGCTCTGCTCTGAGCCCTACCCTTTTTAATATTTATATGCAGCCTCTTGCTGATATAGTGCACTCGTTCGGCCTTGACATAGTTACTTACGCCGATGATACACAATTAGTTGTATCTATGAACCAGCTTGACTCTTCCCCCTCGAATCTAAGTAATTGTTTGGTAGCGGTCGCTCAGTGGATGGCTACCTCGCATTTAAAACTAAACGGCGAGAAAACGGAGCTCATGATGCTAGGCAACTCAACCATCCCCAGTCCTATGTCGGACTGGCCCCTGTGTATGGGTCCTCCACCCCAACCAAAGTCCCATATAAAAAGTCTAGGCATCTGGCTGGACACTAACCTCAGCTTTTTGCAACAAGCTACTACTCTGTCCGCCACATGCTTTGGGCTCATGCGTATGCTGAGAAAGGTGCTACCACTTCTCCCCTTCGAAGCCCGTAGAATAATGGTGCAAGCCATTATTTTGTCCCGTTTGGACTATGGGAACTCCCTATATTTAGGGGCTCCCACCTCCACAATAAGGAAGTTGCAGGTGACACAAAATGCTGCAGCTCGCCTTTTACTAGGCCTCAACAAACGGGAATCAGGCACAATGGCCATGAGGAAACTGCACTGGCTTCCCATTAAGGCCAGAGTGTTGTTCAAATCGTTGTGTATCATGCACAAATCCATGTGGAAGACTGCCCCTACCATGATTTGCTCCCTTGCAAACCCCTACCTTCCTCACAGATCGTTGCGATCTAGTACTGCTTTCCTGGCTACTGTCAATAAGATCAGACGCTCCAGATGGGGTGGGCGTTCCTTCTCTTGGAATGCCGCGAAGGCATGGAACTCTCTGCCCACTCTCCTTCGTAGTGAACCCAGCCTTCTAAAATTCCGGAAGGATCTGAAAACGTATCTTCTTCCCCTTACATTAGTATGACTATACACAGCGCTACGAGGCCTCCGGGTTGTTTGCGCTTTACAAAACCCGATTAATAATAATAATAATAATAATAATTTTGAAGCCCTACTTTGGTGTGGCTTATTAAAACAATGTTGTCCGCATATAAGAGGCAATGGTAGGTTAAGCCCTCCTAATTTAGGGGCATGTGAGTTGCAATTGGTCAGAGTTGGCGCCAGTTCGCCCAAAAACAGATTAAACAATGTTGGGGCCAAGACACAGCCCTGCTTGAGGCCATTGTTTGTCGGTATGCGCCTAGACAGCAGTGAGCCGTCCCCCACCTTTATCTGTATCCAGGTCTCCATATGCAGGTTTATTAACAGGTCCAACAGCGGTTTTGAGATACCCCAGCCCTTTAATTTTGACCACAGAAGATTCCGGTTAATGTTATCAAAAGCCGCTTTATAGTCTATGTAGCAGAGATGTAGGGGCAGTTTTTTCGTATCTGCCTTGTCTATTAGTAGGCCCATAGTTAGAATATTGGTCGTCGTGCCCACTGTTTTAACAAAGCCTGTCTGATAAACCGGTATCAGGGATTTCTTTGTAGCCCATACCCTTAGTTCCTCCAGCAGTAGACCTGCAAAATACTTTGCCTCATTATCGATTAGGGCCACTAGTCGGTAGTTTTGAGGGAGAGCCCTATCCCCTGCTTTATGTATTGGAGTAATAATGGAGCCCTTCCAAGAGTCTGGCAAGATGTTCGAGCACCTGATTTCCAAAAAAAAAGGGGTTCAAGAGCTGCTGCCCAGTAACCCACGTCTTGCTTGAAGAGGACTGGCGGGATCCCATTTGGTCCCGGAGCTCCTTCCCTTCTGCCTTTTTTGATTTGGCGTGTGATGTTATTTTGTAGATTTGAAAGATTGATTAATTCATGTTTGTCTTTAGTGTTTGTGCTCAATTGTGTTTGTTGTGCATTGTCAACATTGTGGTCTTTACTGATATTAAAATTGTATGAGTCCTGGTTTTTTGGTGAATCTTGATTAAAGTGCTTGCCAAGATAGAGTGCCCATGTTTCCTCTGTAATGTTAGATGAGACCCCCAGGTTTGCCGGACATGTTAGCGAGTTAATGGTTTTCCAAAACCTTGCCCCATCATTCTGTTTAATATCTGAGTGAAGTTTCGCCCACAAGTTTTCCTCCGTTGTTTTAGTTGCCTCCCATTTCAGTTTTTTTAGTTTGAGTTTCAGTGTCCGGAGAAGATTTTGCTTTGTTTTTTCATTGGGGTCCAGCTGTATTTCCCTCATTGAACGATAAATCATGTTTTTTACTTCCTTAATTTTTACTCTATGCTCTCGAGATAGATTGTCCATAGTGCTGTACTTTGCATATGCTTTGGGCTGCGTTGCATAGTTCGACATGGTGGTTGCAAATTGTTCCCATTTTGTAACTTCATTTGGACCAGTGCACTCCATAAAATGTTGTTGTGCCCTTCCTGATAAGAATTCACCCATCGCTGCCGAGTACTTAATTTTTTTGAAGTTAACAGTATGGATGGTCTCTTTTGGGGCACTTGATCGCTCGAATGTAGGTCTCGCAATATCCAAGACTATTTCCTGAGGGCAGTGGTCACTATCAGCTTTTTTCCCTATCCGGAACGAGGTTGTATAGTGAAAAAGAGGTAATGAGATAAAGGTGTAATCTAATATGCTGTTTGCCCTTGTAGAGTAATAAATTGGGGCTGGCGGATTATCTCCCACAAATCTGCCATTTAGAGCTCTGATATTGAAATGTTCCAGTTCTTCGAGTGTCTGTATACCCAATTTTGTTTGTTTAGTTGTTTGAAGTTTTTCTTGCAGTGGAAGGTCCCAAGATGTATTTTGAGCTAAAATTGCCTCTTCTTGTGGCGTACCCATAAGGTTGAGGTTGAAATCCCCTGTGAGCACAATGTTAGTTGTTGATCTTCCCATGATGCATTCCTCCAAGAAGTTGTATAGTTCCTTTGCTGCTTTTTTTTTCTTTAGGGTGGATATAAGCATTGATAAGAATGCAGTCAGTATTGGCTTTACCAAAACCTTGGGGTGCTAAAGCCAGCTTAATTGCAAGATTAGCTGCTGAAGAAGGACCAATTTCTTCTGTCCTGACAAAGCTAGTGGCTGCTACATAAGTCGCTAGACCACCTTTGAGATGCCCATACTTAGCTGACCTATTAGTGCCTGTGAAATAACGTAGATATCCCTGGAGATGTGGGGGTTCGGCGAGCCATGTTTCCTGTAGAGCCACTATGTCGAAAGATCTTATATAAGCTACGAATTCTGAATCCAGCATTTTAGTGGCTAAACCGTTGATATTCCAGGAGCATATGCGCAGTTTGTTTGGCTTATGCTCCCGTGGATTTTGGTCGATTTGTCAGTTGTTATTTTTTGTGGATCTCACAATCCATCTTTGATCTTTCAACTCAGTTTTAGCGACACGGTCTGCTCCTTTCCAGCAGGTAATTTCAATGTGCTCATTGCTACTTGTTCCACATGGCCCAGCCGCGCCTCTAAGAACCGAGGTTCTGGAGCTGGCAGCATTTTCTCTAGGGTCCAGCTTTACTTCTGGGTATAATATGTCCGGGTATCTTGACTTTATATGTGGTTTTATCGTGATACCCCACTTTTTTAATACCTCGGCTTCTGATAGAATTTTCTGCGCTATTTCACCCGAGGCCCAAATCGCCTTTGTCGCTTCCCTTCCTGTGCCTTCTAAGTCTATAAATTCAATAGACAGCAAATCTGTGCTCGATACGTTTGCCAGTGAAGGGATGTGTGATAATAGCCGTAATATATTGCTTCTATTGAGGATGTCATGTCTTCCTTTGGAGATGTAATCTGGGTTAAACCATATAGCGTCAGGGGTATTCCCTTGATCGTTTATACTCCGCCCTCCATTGTAGATGTTTATAGGTGTTTTCGGGACTGCGTATTCTGTTGGTCTTGCTTTTACCAGATAGGTGTCGGTTTTGGTCGCTCCTCCTGACGCTTGATCATTGGCGCATTGGTGAGGTGCAAGGGTTTCGGGATCATTGTGTCTCCCCCTTCCGCGCAGCCAATGCACATTGCCTGTCAGATGTACAGGTGCCGGTTCTGTTGTTGTGCGGTCTCCCCGTGTGTGTATTGTCGCAGTTGCTTGATTGATGGCGTATAATTGGCTATCCGTCAAACCTATACCTATGCCTTGGCTTTCTACTCTTTTGTCGATTATGTCCAGAGTAAGACCTTGTTTTGTATTTTGCGTGAGGTTGGGGCTGGTCTTTATGTTGTTTTTTAGTACGTTTGGCAGGGCAGAGTCAACAAGTGTTGGGCTATTCCTAGTTGGTTGTGCGGATACTAATTGGCCGTATTGAGAATGGGCATTTTGTTCATCTGTTCTGGTGTTTGCTTTCGACAGGTTATCAGGTGTTTGGCACATTTCATTGGGGTTTTGACTTAAGATTTTTTCTTCCCCAGATTGTGATTTGTTTTGCTCTGTGATGGTAGGTCGGCCAAAGAGTTGTGTAAATCCTTCGCGTTTTGAGAAGAGCTTATGTTTCCTGCCTTTGCGCTTTTTAGCTCGCCTCTGTTTCGCGTTAGGTTTTATATCGATGTCATCTTCGTCTATGTTGTCCGTTGGTAGAGGGCTCATTGATCCCATGTCTTTGCCCGCTATGCTTTTATTTGGATCATTCTTTTTAGCTTGTGCTTGTGTGCCTGTGCTTATCAGTTCTATCTTTCTTACAGCTTCTGAATCTTCACCAGTTTTTCCTTTTTCAACCAATTCTGTTTGTGTGGGAAGAGCAATTTTAGTGGCTTTTGTTGTTGTGTGACCCTGTATCTCATTTTCCAGCGTAATGTTTTGCTGGGCAGGTCTTTTGAGCTTTGTGCACAGGTCTGTCAATAGTGTTGGCAGGATGGATAGCTTATCAATAATTGGGTCGCATCTGCATCCACTACTGGTGCTTCTATTTGTGTCTTGTAGGTGGCCCAATTTGCTCTGAAGAAGCATATTTAATGTGCCCAGCTTCCCATCTATGGCGACCACAAACACAGCTAAAGTGTCTAGTAACGTTAGTTGGGCATCCATTTTCTCCGATTGGTAGTGTAGTGCATCCACCAAGAGTTGTACTGTATTTAGGAGGCTGGGCCAGGCGCTTTCCTGCCCAGAATGTTTTAAGAAATTTTCTTGGCTTCCAGGTGGCCCCTTAAAGTTTACTGCTCCTTCTGGCGTGCCTGATTCCGCCTGATTTTCCTGCTTGCCTTCAGTTCTCATGGGCCGTGTGTCTGAGGCTGTTCTGCTGCTATTCTGGTCTTGAGGATATGCAGCTGTAAGTTCTTCCCACTCTTCCTTCCCCAAGTAAGAGGATATTTCTATCACCTCTGACGCTAGGCTCACTTGACTTTCTTCTTCACTGTGAGTCCTTTCCATCTTCTTGTCACCAGCCTCTTGTTTTTTGTAAGAAGTGTCCAGGACTATCAAAGATAAGTCCTTCTCTTCCTCACGATTAATTCCAGTTTCCTCCTTATTTATAAGTTCCTCGAGGCGGCTTGTGACCTCTGGGCTTTTTGTGTTCCTCCTACCGTTGCCCTCGGCATTGTCGCTGATGCTGAGTCCGCTATTATCTAGTGTTCTTGGTGACCTATCCTTTGCTTTATTTGACCAATGTATTTGGATTAGGTTGGTATCTATGGTCAGTTTCCTCCCTATTATGGCTCCCACAGAACCGGTCTTTCGCTTTGACTCACAATTAGTAGGCTGGGGTGTTGATGTTATTTGAGGTGAGGATATAGGCATTGTACTGTCTTTTCCTATGCTCTTATCCTTGTCCTTGTCCTGTAGGGGCTGTGTTCCACTAAACTGAAAAGGTAGAGGTAGCTGAATTGGTTCCAGGGGCGATTGTAATCCTGATTCTTCGTTGATCTTTGAGAATAGGGTGTCCCCTGCGTTTTTTAAAAAGCAGAATTTTGTGTAAATTTTGGGCTGGAACGAAGATTGATTGATTTTTTTTCTCCTTTCTGCATTGACCATGGTGTCACTTTTTGAGTTTTTAGAAGCAGGCTTGTCCGATGTTATATCTATTAAGGAGCTCTGTGACGTCGGCTTAAGTTTAGCTGGCGGAGACCCTTTGATTTCCTCGGGTGTCTTAATTTATTGTTTACGCTTTTTTGCTCCTCCTTTACTCGTTGGGCCTCCTCGAACCCTTCCTGATCTCCTTTTGTAGACTCGGTCCCTTGATTACGAGTTGGTTGGTAGTTGGTAGTTGAAGGGTAGTTGAAGGGTGTCAAGCGAGGCCAGATGGGCAGATCTCCTTATGTGCCCTGTTGGTACTGTTTTCGCTGGTATTTTCCAGACTGTTCCAGCTATAACCCCCGTGTGACTGTCAGCTCAATCAAGCGCAAACAGGCCCCCAGAAGGCACCCCGGCAGTGAACTGGGGCTGAAGTTGTTGAATAGCCAGTTGAATAGCCAGTGAAGCCAGTAAAGTCCAAGCTCCACTTGAGACCAAATGCTCGCTGCAGAAAATTACTGTACTCCAGCTCCCGAGCAACCCAGACTGCCCTCCCCGCCCTGCCGTACCTTGCCCTACTTAACTAGCAGCCACCCGCCGCCGCTGCAGAGACTGCAGAGAGTGGCGCTAGATTTGGGACAATCTGTGAGGCGAACAACTCTGCAATCAGGTGTGATGACAAGCGGACGGGCGATGGGCAACGAACAATGGGCAATGGACTGAGTGGAGGTCAATTAGCTAGCAGTTTCTATAGGAACAGAGAATCCAAAAAGTCACAATAGTAGCTGCGCCAAATCAATTGTACTGTGTACTGTGTACTATGTACTACGATGCTAAGGGCTCAGCTCCGGTTAGCGAATTGCTGTCCGAGCGGCCAACTGACCGGCAGATCGGTAGTGCGATGCAAGCTCGGCAAATATAGGCAGCGAGCAGGTCTCCCTCCTCTCTCAGTCACTCACTAGCTGCTCAAACTGCTCAAGCCGCTCAGCCGCTCAGTCTCTCTTCCATGCGGCTCCGGTGCGGCTGATACAGCTCTAATGCGATGTGGAGCAGAGGTCGGGGCGGGGTCCCGTAGTCGCAGTCCGCAGCCCACTCCGATTCCTCCCCGGTAGTCCCGGCCAGGCCCGGACTGGCCGTTGTGGGCACCGGGCAATCCCCCGGTCGGCCGCAAGGGTGGGGGCCGGTTTCGGGCTCTGGGGGCCGTTTTTGTTGCAGAGCCGTTTTTGCAGCATAGCTGCAAAATCGGCCCTGTAACAAAATCGGCTGAAAAGCGGCCCTGGCAAAGCGCTCGCCCCCCTCCCGCCCGGGGGGCGGGGGGCCGGCCGAGCACTTTGCCAGGGCCGGTTTTGGTTCCCAGTCCGGCCCTGGTCCCGGCTTCCAAACAGCTCCCGGGCAGCACGTTCCCGCACCGCACCAGAGAAATAATGAGCAGCAGCAAGCGGGATTTTCGGCAGTAATGCCCGCGGTGTCTCAACAACAGCGTCTCGGCAACAATCCTCCCGGCTCCCGGCTCGCTTGCACGACCGATCAGCGGCGACGCCTGACCAACGGCTCACAGCAGCAGTGAACAGCAGTGAACACAAACAATGGACCAAAAACCAACTGTGGTCCCAGAGAGTTTATGCAGGGGAAAGGAGTGTGGGTTGGCTGGTGCCCTCGCTGCCCCCCCCCCCAATTGAGGCTCTGTTGTGTGTGGCATTAGTGCCTTGACCCCCCAACCCTGCCCAAAAGCCACTTTTCCTGTGCGCCCATCCGCTGTTTTCTTTGTGAATTGCAAAATATCTTAAACCTACACAAAAGTGTAAGTTTACTTTTGTGACTCAGGCCCTCTGTGTCTAGAGAGCCTGGAACAAAGCATAGCATACCATAGCAAATGATATAGACATTAGTAGAAAAAGCTTGTCTAATGTCATTTTAAAACTTACCCACTCTGCTTCTGAAAAGTGATGTATGTTGGCTCTCCTTCGTAGGGTTTAAAATCTACACATGACTTCAGGCGGTACATTTCGAAGGCTTTAAGGATGACCCCTTTAGCATTAAGATCTGTAAAACACAACATATCTGTTTTAAGTATCCCAAATAACCTGTGCACTGCTTTGAAAATAAGACAAAGGGGAACTTTCTTACAAAATAGAATGTCCCTCATAAAACATCATATGGTTAAATTAATTATTTATTACATTCCTGTCAAACCTAAGTCATGTATTTCTATATACAATGCACTTATGAGATACATATCTTAATGTCGTATGATTCCGTGTCCTTCAGAATGTCAAATAGCCCACCATGTATTGCAATGCAGGTACTCCATCTGAGGTGGAATGATTCTACAGCATGAGGTGTGAGTATAATATGTGTCTGGGTGGGGCCAAAACCCATTCTATATATATCTTAACTCATTGGTAACAATATGTCTTATGGCCAGCTGCTGTCAGCCGGACCTACAAATGTACATCCTCTTCATTAAATATATATAAACGTTTCATAACACTTATCTAAGCTGTGTATCTTAGCCTTTTACATGAACAAAATTATTTTGAATGAACAAAAATTCATGCAAGAGCGTAAACCTGTGGAACCGTGTTCCCTATGGAATACTTACACCTCTTACAGCTACAAGGGTGTGGATGTGTAGCATCTGCTGGCTCACAGTTGTTCACCAAAAATATAACTGCATGCTATTTAGGGGCACACCTTCAACAGAAAACAAGCTCTGGGGGTGGTATTGATAGGTTGCCTGCTACATACATTAACCAGTGTATTTGAGGCTAGATCTGTTTTATCATGCCTTAACAGTGCTCTTGTGTATGTTTGTGCAGATTGGTAGAGATGGGTTGATCACATGTGCTTGCGGTGCATCACAAATGAAGGACCGCGTTGTTTCATTCATCCGCATTTGTAGTATATTTCTAGCCCCTACTCGATAGTATTTGAAAGGCACATGGAAGTGAATAAAAGTAATCCGTCCCTGCCTACACCCTTCCTTTTTTGATGTGTGTCAGCACTGTGGCCTGACAACACGTCATCCATCTTCTTTCTGCAAGCAAGCCTTCACTGTACTATGGAAGAATTGACAACGGCATCAACATTTGCAGCTCCATGATCTCTACAATTTGGATCCACTGCTAATGCTCCCCCCATTCTTCCTAGCACAGTGTGTTACTACCCTGTAAAGTCTGTGCCTTAATCTTACTGTATCAGGTTTGGAGAAAGCCCAAGCACTTTAGCACCGGTTAGCAGTGGTAAAGTGCACAGAGTCCTAATGCCAATAAACACGAAATTCCGAAAGCTAGAGGGGTTAAGGCAAACAGATTGGGAGAGAAGACCACACCATGGATGACAGGTCACACATGGAACCTCTATCAATGAAAGTTTAGTTTTACCGCTGTACGGGTACACTTAAATGAGGCACACCAACTGGGATCTAATCAATCACCGAGAATGTGATCTACGTAAATTAACAGGCGATTGTGATTTCAGTATGTTAATGTATTTGCTCACTGTAAGATCAAAATAATACGATTCTTAAAAATGAAATTAACAGACATGTGGTTTGACGCCAAGATTAGAGAGTTGGCAGTGCACACCATTAAACTCCAAAGCTAAATGTTGCAAACAGAGGGCAGTTAGCACCAGAGAGAGAGCGCAGACTAGTTTCAGACCAAGAACAGACTAAGACTGTTTATTCTCACCCAAGCATTTGAGTGCAATGTCCTAATCAATGATTACAAAAATGTATTCATGCATAACTAACTTCAGGTTATCATCCACACGATAAACTTTTGTGAAACGTTATGGAACAGCCAACGCAGCAGCAGTAAAACCTAGTACATAAAACCATAATAGCATTGATTGTGCTTGAGGTCGCTGGAACCCCTGGTTGCTCAAGCAGTATCAGCCTGTTGTGGCCACCCAATCCTCTAAGTTCATTAAGGGGTGTTACAAAGAGTCTCCCCTCACAGCCCAATAATGCTAGTAGACAGCATTTATTAGGATCGGCCCTTAGCCTCTTTCTATAAATGGGAACTAAATTGCTCCCTTGCCAAAATCCACAGTGGCTCTTACATTGCCCTGTGGGGCAGGTTAGGTGCCCCAGCTTCCAATTTATGAACAGTCATCAAAATCCCATTGGGATATGGGTTTTGGAGGTTTTAGCCAAGAAATAATTTTCATGTTATCCTTCTTCTCTGACTGTGAGCAAAGTATGGATGTCAATGACCACCTCATGCTTCTGCACCACTCGCTCGTTGTATAACCGCACCTTGGTGGTTCTTACCAGATGACATCTAAGTAAATAATAAGCTGCTCAATGTAGAAAACATTTAGCTCAAATGGCCACGGGCACTATTTTGCAGCAAACAAAGTAGGATAGAATGAAACATTGACATATGGCAGGGGTGTCCATCAAAGGTCCAGGGGAGCTGGATCCAGGCCACATTGCCAAGGACAACGGCTTTGCCAAGGGCCTTCATTCAGATGAAATATACACAAATATAGTTTATTTGGGTATGTTAGAGATAGGGCATAGATCCCGCCCTCCTGGCCCTATTTTGGACTTACATCAGACATGTTACCAGTGAACCTCTGAGATCAACTTAGCTACTGATTCTGGCTACAATGGTCCAAACGCCTCTACAGGCTTCACTTTTTTTATCTGGAACATATCACAAGTTAGTGCCACCTGGGGCACAGTCCTCGGAGGCACTCTTCTCTTAATGCAGACAATTTCTCAAGACAGCTCACACTGGAGAGTGGTACAAGAAGGCAGTATTTTAACTTTCAAGCAGAGCCAGATTCTATTCAATAGGGCTTTAAATTTTACATTTCTAAAGTTATCAATTTTCAAAAGGTTTCTCACGAATGGTAGTGCAATCACTTAATTAAAATGACAATTATTGAGGCAATAAAAGAACACCGTTTTGGGGATTGTGCCCACTTTTCATTTTACCTCCAAAGTTTAAGCACTGACTATTGTTGAACATTCTTTTTAGGAACATCAATTTCCAGGAAGCCTAAAGAATGTTCGCCTTACCCAGACTGTCGGTCAGGATGTACGGGATGGGGAAAGTCCATCTGTAGCTCTCGTTCCTCAGACCGTTGCGCTCGGGCTGTTCAAGAGAAGGGAGGTGTTACCACACTACGGCCAATGTAATAAAACACTCAAGTCACTCTTAGAGAAGCCTTTACTTACTGGCATTACGATATCCCCTTGAAACAGACGCTGTCCGAAGGCTGTAACACAAAAATAGAAATATGGCTGTAAAAAATCCTGCATTATGTATTAAAAACAATGAAACTCTGGCTCTTGCAAGATCACATGCCCTGATGTTTCTGATATCGGCCATGAGGTCTGTCTTTGTGGTACATCCTGCTCTTAACACTGTTTTATCCCTAAACACCTAAGCTTCACAGTTAAAGTCTGTTTCACTGTTATGTTTGGCAGAGTCAGCGAAACTTAGAGAAGTGACTGACAGTCTAGTCTTTCTTTCAACGAATCCCAATTTCTCCTCTTATTGGAGGAAGGACCTCTGTGGCAGTGCTTAATTTGAGCTTAGCTGCAATTGGCCTCCTGACGAGGGCCCTGGCACTTACTTTTTTTTTTACAAATTAAGTACTGGTCTGTGGCAGTCTAGCCTGAAGCAAATAATTTTTTGACAATGGAAACAGTTGTTATTTTTGGTGTAACCCTTGCACTGAATGCTTATAACAGGTTACTGTACTGGTACTCCGGTTCTTTTGAAAAGGAAGAGAGAAATGGCACTGCCTTCAGACTTTGTCATTAAATTAATAATTGCAATGCATTGCAGTGTGTAGAATGCACCTCAAATTCCCTTTTTACAGCCCAGTTGTGACATCCATAGTTGGGTTGTCGAACATTTGGAAATACTAGCTGTACCTGCCTCTTATTACTTTATATCTCTTTTTACATCTTGAAAACTGAATCCATGACAATACGGAGGACATATACGAGCCATTCAAAGCGACTGTCGGAAACTGACACATTTATAATAGTTTTGCACAATTATTTTATTGTAAAAGGTCAAACAATCCCCAGTACAGCATTATCGGTCTGCCAAGCCAGCGGTTCTGATCAGAGTAGCTCATTTTCCACAGGTTGTCCATGTGTAAAACGTTTCTGAGGCCTGAATGCATCAAATGCGCATTTTTGTTAATTAACGAACACTTTTGTTTGAATCCTGCTGAATGTACGCCTTGTGCAAGAAGCTTATGGATTTTTTTTGTCAACGAGAAAGAAGGTACACCTTGCCTTTCGGGGCACATTTCCACATGGAGTCTTTTGCCCCAAATACATTTATCAAATCATGCATTTCACTAGAAATCAGATAGTGCTGGAGATGGAAAACATTTACTCTGGAAATCCCAAAATGCGAGACCAAAGAGGGGGACTGAGGGCTAGTTTAAAGAGGTGCAGTGTACAGGCCAGGAAGACTGGAATAGCTAGACAAAAGTACAGCGTTCCTCTGATTGAGTGAGATCAAGGGGGTACTGAACAGTTTACCTCCATAATAAAGTTTGTTTAGGACTAACTGACCTATTTGAATTCCATTACCCCTACTACACTCTCTTGACCTCTCACCCCCACTGCACTCACCAGCAGGAACAAAAGATCCCAGATAAGGAGCCCGGATTTCGGGTGCCCGTCGGGTATTGCAGCGCCGACCTGATGAGGGGCAGGCTCATATGATGAAGCATGACACCTAGCTTTCTAGGTGTGTGAGAGCCCTAGTTCCAACAAGGAGAACTCCTCCTTCACACACACATTGGTGATCCTTCCTGGGTGTCACTACCAGACCGTGTTCAGTACCCCCTTGATCTCACTCAATCAGAGGAACTCTGTACTTTTGACTAGCTATTACAATCCCAAAATGGAGACAGCGAAAGGAAAGGAAGTGGAGAATAGGGCAGAGTATGAGGGGTGGGGTCCACGATAACCTATGCTATGTCCGTAAATATCCATTATTTTATAAACTCTCGTGCCAAAGAGGATAGTAAGGCTTAGGTAGTTAAGACACTTGCTGCAACCGTATCTACCCAAAACCAGAGTATTGCACTAGTGAGACAGCCGAAGTGGTTAATGCGCTTGCTGTAGAGATCTTTGTTCAATCTGCTGGTCGCAACTTTGACTCATCATAACACTGTTTATAGAGTAAATATGGCGCCTGCGTGGCGTACTGAGCATAGGCGGAAGTTCCTAACATTCCATCCCAGTCGGACAGCTCAGTGTAATAATGCGCTTGTTGCAAAGGTCGCTGTACAACTGTGGCAATCAAAGGTCGCTGTCACAGTGGCAATCCTGACGAAATAGCTTGGTAAATCATGCACCTGTTTCAAACATCTACAAATAACCTGCAAGGCATACATTTACATCTTTTCAGGTTTAACTTTTCTGCTTCTGCAGTTGATAAAAAGTGCCACTGGGTTAGGTTGTAATTAGCAACTACTCGAACATAATAGAGGCGGTTGCCTCTTTAATTGAGTATTTAACGCCAATTGGTAATTTCATATACTGAAAGATAACGCCGAAGTGTGAAATGCATAATCAAATATTATATAATGGAAAAGACTGAATGTAACTAATGCCCACTAATTCCCAGAGATAGCAAGACATGCGTACATGTGTTATTTATTGTGGTGCCATAGAGCCGGAACCGCCGGTTCTGGCAGCTGTTTCCATGCCCGGACCATGCCCTGCGCTTAGTGGCAGTGAAACGTCTCACCTGAGTGCCCGTGCAGTTTTAAGTGCCTTGCACTTTCAGTGTGTATGTGCTCTGCCATGCAAGGGCACCAGCAGGCATGAAGGTATGGGGATGCACGCTATCCCCCGCCCCCACCCCTAATGCTGTACATGACTCGTGTCGAAAATTCCTTTTGTTCGCATTTTCTCCTGATGGGAGGTAGAGGATGTGGCGTAAAGGTCAGAGCTGCCGACCTTGGGGCTGGGGAACAAGGTTCGAATCTCGCCATCGGCTCAACATCCTGTGATTCTTGGCAACTCACTCTGTGCTACCACAAATGAATGTGTCCTTGTGCAAAGTAACTGGTGCTCACGTAAAGCCCTCCAATACCTTCGGGTTGAGTTCGCGCTATGTAAAACTGCACAAATAAAAGATACAGCAAAGCCCCCAGACTCAGCAGCCAATCAGGGGAACTTCACATATTGACCGAGCGAATAACGAACAGCATAAGATGCTGTTCGGTGTTTAGGGCAGCCAAGGAAAATAACGTCCATTGAATGTACATCATATATAATCAATAGTAGATCAGTGAGTATATGTGTCTAATCATTTTCATAACTAGCACTTATATTTGTCTATCCCACAGTGAAAACTATGTTATCGGCCCCTAATGAAACTTACCGCTATTTATTTCAGGGATATCTTCTCGTAATTCACCCGCATCTACTTCATGTTCTTAATAAAATAGAAAAAGAAAGTTTAATATCGCGTTAAATAGACATAAATGACGGGTAAGAGGGGGAGTCGATCATTCGCTGCTTACCGTTTAATGTGGTGTCTCGTTTAACCTGAAACAAATCAATATATGTTTTAATAGTTTGAATTATTAAGACAAAATTACTCACGCCAAAACATCACTGAGGAAATGCTTACCGAAAATGCTTCAGATTTTACAAATATTACAATTAGAAAAATGTATGTTAAAACCCCAGACGAGACCATGGCTGCTGCTGGGACAGAACCGCAGGGCTCTGTTGTTACATGCCTTTTTATATGTATACTTTAAACTTTGAACTGTTTTCCAGAATGAGGCCAATAAACTGAGACAAGTTATTATCTGCAATTTTTGACAAGGAAAAGGTGTGTTAAACTGCAGAGGCACTACCTTATCGGTAACCCAAGTCCATTGCTTATGAAATCACTATCTGTAGCCAGTGAGCCATAGGCCCTAGTGCAAGGAAAGTGACCCCAAGCTGCTGCTTTAATCGTAAAATAGAGCAATATTCAGAGTTAACTGGGTCCCTCCGGCCGCTGGGCCCAGGTGCCACTGTACCTGCTGCACCAATGGTAGCTACGTCCCTGTGTAAAATTTTCCTGAAACCCTGACGGCTCTAGATAATAGAAAGTTTTCCGAATTATGACAGATCGTTCAGCACTACATGTACACTAAACACATTCTTTGGACCTTACACCTTTATATTTGTTAAAGGGCTGCTGTTTAGAAATTCAATCAATCAATCAGGGAATTGTAAACGCGCTACTCACCAGTGAGGGTCTCAAGGTGCTGGGGGAGGGGGCGGGGGGCGGGGCAGTAGATCTGCTAAGCTGAAGAGCCAGGTCTTGAGAATCTTCCTGAAGGTTTTTAGTCAGGGAGGGGGAGCGCCTGATGTCTGCCAGGAGCTCGTTCCAGGTTTTGCCTGCGATGTAAGAGAATGACCATCCGCCTGCTCTGGCTCTCTGGATGCACGGTGTTTCGGCCAGTGCAAGGTTGGCTGATCGGAGGTTTTTTTGGGTACGCGGAAGGTGATTCTGACGTTGAGGAATTTGGGTCCGGTGTCGTGTAGGTATTTGTAGATGTGGGTGAGGATTTTGAAAGTGACTCTTTTCTCCTTGGGGAGCCAGTGGAACTTTCAAAGGTGTTGGCTGATGTGCTTGTGCCGAGGGATGCCGAGGACGAGTCTGGCGGCGGTGTTCTGTATCATCTGGAGTTTGCGGAGTAGGGACTTGTTTATGCCGGCCTAGAGTCCGTTTCCATACTCCAGTCTGCTGGCGATGAGTGAGTGGGTGACTGTCTTCCTTGACTCTGGGGGGATCCATTTGAATGTCTTTTGGAGGACACGGCGGGTGTTGAAACAGCTGGTGGCGACGGTGTTGACCTGTCGGTTCATGGTGAGGGATGAGTCGAGTATGATGCCGAGGTTTCTGACGTGGTCCGAGGAAGGTGTTGGGCCACCAAGTGTTGTCCCATGCTGAAGGGGAGGTTCAGAGGATGAGGACTTCTTTCTTCTCAGGGTTGAGATTTAGGCAGCTGTTGGTCATCCAAACTGCGACATCCTGTCTTCCTTTCTGAAATTTGAGTCTCGCGGAGGTGGGGTGTTTGGTGAGGGAGAGGATGAGCTGGGAGTCATCAGCATAAGAGACAATGTTACAGCCTTGTTGTAGGACAATGGCGGCGAGGGGGGCCATGTAGATGTTGAAGAGGGTCTGGCTTAGTGATGACCCCTGTGGGACTACGCAGGTGATTTCCGTGGGATCGGAGGGGAAGGGTGGTAGTCAAATCATTTGGCAACTTCCAGTGAGGAATGATCAGATCCAGTCTAGGGCGGTTCCTTGTATGCTGGCGTCATGTAGTCTGGCGACGAGTGTGCTGTGGGAGACGGTGTCGAAGGCTGCTGATAGGTCGAGTAGTATCAGGGCTGTGGAGTGGCCTTGGTCCAGGAGGGTGCGGCTGTTGTCTGTGGCGGAGAGTAGGGCATTCTCTGTACTGTGGTTGCTTCCGAACCCGTATTGGGACAGGTCGAGGATGGTGTTGTCTTCAATGAATCTTGTCAGTTCCCCATTGACTGTTATTTCCGCAACTTTGGCCGCGAAGGGAAGGAGCGAGATGGCCCATAGTTCTTGAGGTCTGTGAGGTCAGCTGAGGGCTTCTTGATTCAGAAAAGGGGGTGGTGATGAACAGAGTGCCTGAATTAAGCAGACCACTCTTACCCAGTCCAAAGATCAGGGCTTGATCCATCACCGTTTTTTAGCTCACTGCACCATCCCAGCTCAGAACTTGGCTATATGCAAATTAGTCTGTTCCTGTCCCAGTGCATGATGGGAACAGGGCAAACCAAACTACCAAGCCAATTCTTGTACTGGGAAGGAAACAAGCTTCCGGGGACCGGTTTCTGCCATTTCAGGCGGCGTCGGCCCGGCTTGCTTGAATCCTGATGGTGCAATGAGCAAGGGGCTCACATCTGAGTATACCCTTCCACGCTTATGGTGGACAAAATGATTCAGAAAAGGGGGTGGTGATGAACAGAGTGCCTGAATTAAGCAGACCACTCTTACCCAGTCCAAAGATCAGGGCTTGATCCATCACCGTTTTTTAGCTCACTGCACCATCCCAGCTCAGAACTTGGCTATATGCAAATTAGTCTGTTCCTGTCCCAGTGCATGTTGGGAACAGGGCAAACCAAACTACCAAGCCAATTCTTGTACTGGGAAGGAAACAAGCTTCCGGGGACCGGTTTCTGCCATTTCAGGCGTCGTCGGCCCGGCTTGCTTGAATCCTGATGGTGCAATGAGCAAGGGACTCACATCTGAGTATACCCTTCCACGCTTATGGTGGACAAAATGATTCAGAAAAGGGGGTGGTGATGAACAGAGTGCCTGAATTAAGCAGACCACTCTTACCCAGTCCAAAGATCAGGGCTTGATCCATCACCGTTTTTTAGCTCACTGCACCATCCCAGCTCAGAACTTGGCTATATGCAAATTAGTCTGTTCCTGTCCCAGTGCATGATGGGAACAGGGCAAACCAAACTACCAAGCCAATTCTGGTACTGGGAAGGAAACAAGCTTCCGGGGACCGGTTTCTGCCATTTCAGGCGTCGTCGGCCCGGCTTGCTTGAATCCTGATGGTGCAATGAGCAAGGGACTCACATCTGAGTATACCCTTCCACGCTTATGGTGGACAAAATGATTCAGAAAAGGGGGTGGTGATGAACAGAGTGCCTGAATTAAGCAGACCACTCTTACCCAGTCCAAAGATCAGGGCTCGATCCATCACCGTTTTTTAGCTCACTGCACCATCCCAGCTCAGAACTTGGCTATATGCAAATTAGTCTGTTCCTGTCCCAGTGCATGATGGGAACAGGGCAAACCAAACTACCAAGCCAATTCTTGTACTGGGAAGGAAACAAGCTTCCGGGGACCGGTTTCTGCCATTTCAGGCGTCGTCGGCCCGGCTTGCTTGAATCCTGATGGTGCAATGAGCAAGGGACTCACATCTGAGTATACCCTTCCACGCTTATGGTGGACAAAATGATTCAGAAAAGGGGGTGGTGATGAAAAGAGTGCCTGAATTAAGCAGACCACTCTTACCCAGTCCAAAGATCAGGGCTCGATCCATCACCATTTTTTAGCTCACTGCACCATCCCAGCTCAGAACTTGGCCATATGCAAATTAGTCTGTTCCTGTCCCAGTGCATGATGGGAACAGGGCAAACCAAACTACCAAGCCAATTCTTGTACTGGGAAGGAAACAAGCTTCCGGGGACCGGTTTCTGCCATTTCAGGCGTCGTCGGCCCGGCTTGCTTGAATCCTGATGGTGCAATGAGCAAGGGACTCACATCTGAGTATACCCTTCCACGCTTATGGTGGACAAAATGATTCAGAAAAGGGGGTGGTGATGAACAGAGTGCCTGAATTAAGCAGACCACTCTTACCCAGTCCAAGGATCAGGGCTTGATCCATCACCGTTTTTTAGCTCACTGCACCATCCCAGCTCAGAACTTGGCTATATGCAAATTAGTCTGTTCCTGTCCCAGTGCATGATGGGAACAGGGCAAACCAAACTACCAAGCCAATTCTTGTACTGGGAAGGAAACTAGCTTCCGGGGACCGGTTTCTGCCATTTCAGGCATCGTCGGCCCGGCTTGCTTGAATCCTGATGGTGCAATGAGCAAGGGACTCACATCTGAGTATACCCTTCCACGCTTATGGTGGACAAAATGATTCAGAAAAGGGGGTGGTGATGAACAGAGTGCCTGAATTAAGCAGACCACTCTTACCCAGTCCAAAGATCAGGGCTTGATCCATCACCGTTTTTTAGCTCACTGCACCATCCCAGCTCAGAACTTGGCTATATGCAAATTTGTCTGTTCCAGTCCCAGTGCATGATGGGAACAGGGCAAACCAAACTACCAAGCCAATTCTTGTACTGGGAAGGAAACTAGCTTCCGGGGACCAGTTTCTGCCATTTCAGGCGTCGTCGGCCCGGCTTGCTTGAATCCTGATGGTGCAATGAGCAAGGGACTCACATCTGAGTATACCCTTCCAGGGCTTCTTGAGCAGGGGCCAGACCTCTGCGAGCTTCCAGTCATCTGGGAAGGTGCCTGGTGGTCAGCTGCTGTTGATGGTGCGTTGTAGTTCGGGTGCGATGGCGGTGGCGGCTCTGTGGTAGATGTGTGGAGGGCAGGTGTCGTGGGGGCCCCTGAGTAGATGCCTTTCATGGTTGAGGTGGTTAACTTTATATATTTATTGATGCAAAATTGGAAATGAAGGACGACACATTAGTGTCACTTCCTTTCTGTTCCTCAAAGTCCTACTTCGCATGGTTGAGTCAATATCCTAAAAACAGAAATGTGCTGGCCCTTTAAAATGCACAATATTTTTAGCTCCTCCTCCCCATTGACCTAATGTGTTAAACTTAAAAGAGTGAATGAATGAATGAATGAACACATACTTTAGAGCACTACTGTGACCTCAAAGGTATCCTGATGCTTGCCTCCTAGAAAACCTGTTCGACATGCAGAAAACATGTAAGACATGTAAACCATTATTCAGGGAGAAGCTAGGATTTTAATGCTTTCCTTACATGGAACAGATCTTGGAGTGCTCTCAGAGAAAGTGGAAGAAGGTTTTAAACTTAAATGAAGGTTAATCTCCATATATATTTATGGGCATATTTATGAGATTGGTGGCGCAGGGCAGGAATGCACCTTATTTATCCAAAACGGTGCATTCCTGTCCTTTCCTCTTGGGCTGGCATCGTTTTGGCAACCAGCACCAACAGAGGCACACGGGCACCATGGTGCAAGGGTGCCTGTGATGGTACCAGGATTGTTTTTGTGCAGGAAGGGGCAACTTTCTGCACAAAAACAATCCAAAGATGCTTTTTACCTCGTTAATAGAATAGGTAGGTTTCATCGCCACTAAATAATAATAATAATAATAAAACATTTATAGAGCGCCTGGCTGCACAACACTGTGTATCCCCGCGCTGATACAGCATGTATGGTAGTGCTCTTTGAAGAGCTGGTTTTCAATTACTTTTTGAATTACAAGTAGATAGGAACTGGTGTAGTTAATGGGGCTGCATTCCCAGATTCTCAGTTTGGTGCTGGAGAAGACTTCCTTGATTTCTTAAATTCCAGCTGGCGATGCCAGTTCTTAAGGTTTGACAGTGAGTGTCTGAACTACTGAGGGGCATATTTACCAATCTTTCATGCACAGAAGAGCAGCAAGCAAAGTTGCTGCATTGCGTTGTGTGAAAGGGAACGAGCATGACACACTCTTTGCTGCCTATAAAGGCAGGCACCGTGGAAGGGCGCCAGTGTAACAGGCAGGATTGTTTTTGTGCAGGAAGGGATACCTTCCTGCACAAATCTTATCCATAGATGTATTTCCCTCTTTGAATGTGTGATGCAGAATACAGCACAAGTGTAAGAGGGAATAACCAGAAGAAATAAAGATATTTGTCCTCATTATGCCTCACTAGGTATGGTCTCACTGTGCTTACTATCTAGCTCCCAAATCCAAAGCCCAACTTTTTTCACTTTTGAGTTACCCAAATCCCCCAGCTCTGCTACAATTATTTCCACACTCATCCCATCTTCCAAGATCTTCCCTACTTATTGTGATACTAGGAGAACCACCTGGTATGTTTGATAAACCCTATCATTGGGCCTGCTCTGTTCAATATCATGCTACATGAATCCCCAAGCCACACACAAACTGACTGCCCTGTTGATTGTAATTCCCATTCTTCACTCTTTTAACTGTCTCGCACTGTGATGACCCCAGATCCATTCTATTCACTTGGTCACTCCTCCAGTTCTCCATCCCTGTCCTACTCACAGCCCAGCTGGTACACACCCATACACTGTTTACATTAGATTTACCTCTGAAGGTGTTACATGTAGGCCATCAGATCCCATGGTCTTGTTCACATAAACATGTTGGAAGCATGCAGATGTAGTACAGCGCTTGCTCTCAATGACCAACGTAGTCTACTTAGCTACCATGGAGAAAACCTCAGACCTGTGTGCAGTGGTTATATTGGTAAAGTGTATACACCTTTAACCTAGGTATATGCTCATGTACTTCACAGCCCATAAACCTCTCAGATGTATTATGACCCCACAGGAATGGCACCTCATCCACGAGAAAGAGATGCAGGCAGCACTATTTTTTGTAAAAGAAAATTTAAAGTATGAGTTATTGGTTGTGGTGAGGAAAGCAACATAGAATGCTGAAGCATCAGTATTTTGCCATGCGTCCATTTGACATGGCATTTCATAGAGGTAAATGGAGTAGATGTGTGTTTTTACCTAGTGGGATATCGTAACAAGAGGGGTTTCTAGTTGGCAGATGTATGTATCCTGTCCAAGCAGGGACCACCACTCTCGTCAGGGTAGGCCAGATACATACTGAAAGATAACCCGTACTCACCCTCTGGTAGCTTGGCACTGAGCAGTCATGCTTATCCTAAGAGGCATTGTGTGACATATTTGTGCAACACACACACACACAGTAACACAATGAAAACACCACTAAATGACTGCACACTGGTTTAGCAAAATAGGCAATACTTTTATAGATAAATCAAGCCTAAAACAACAAAAATCTAATGGGTAGAAGCAAAGATATGAATTTTTAAAGAATAAAAAGTGTTCTAGCGCTTAAAAGAAATAAGCGCCTATGTGGGTTATCTGGTCATGCTGAACTGGGGCAGTCTGCATTTCAAGCCGACCATGATGGAGCGCAGGTCGGAGACAGGAGCCACGCAGGCACGATGAGCAGAGTACCTTGATCCTGGCCGAAAAAGCAAGAGGTAGGGTGCAGACGAGCGATGCGTCGATGTCGAGCCTGCAGTCGAGGTGATGCGTCGATTTTCTTCACGCAGTGATGGCGATGTGTAGGCTCCGTTGAGTGAAGCGTCGGTTCCGAGTGTGTTAGTTCCGATGGCGTAAGCTGCAAACACAGGCTCTGGACTGGCTGGCCTGAGACATATATTAACACTCAATAAATGATTTTCCACTCAGTGAATTTTATTTTAAAAATGAAATGTACATTTATTACATGACCCCCAAAATCCCAGTACCCCTCCAATGTATACTAGATAGACCATCACAATATAGGAGGTTATCATTTTAAATAAATCAGGCCTATTGGCTTTGTCATGGGGCACCACGACTTTCAGGAGAGCGAAACAGAGCAGTTCAAGGCCTACTCATGGGAAGTGGTGTTGGTGAGAAATTTCGATTCACTGGTACACAATATTAACACTCAATAAATGATTGTCCACTCAGTGAATTTTATTTTAAAAAGGAAATGTCCATTTATTACATGACCTCCAAAATCACAGTACCCCTAATATATACCGGATGGAACATCCTCATATAGGGGGGTATACATTTAAATAAAACAGGACTATTGGCTTTGTCATGGGGTTACAACATCAATATATAGGTCGAGCCTATGACTTGGTCAAAGGGGTCACCACATTATAACATGAGACAAGCCTATTGGATTTGCCTTGGGCCACCACATTATAATATAAGGCAAGGCTATTGGCTTTGTTAAAAAGTCGCCACATTATATTTGGGCTAAGGTACCCCCTGGGTTACATTATAAGTATAATGCGAGTCACTGACCATATGGAAGAACAAGGCCTATCACCGAGTTCCTTTATAAGGTTATAGAACTTATAGGCAGCTTGTAATAACCTTATCGTACACGGCAAAGGATACTTTATAATTATAATACATGGTCTCATCATGACCTTTCAGACAAACCACTTAAATACTTGGTGGTGTGGTAAACATCGTTTACAACGATGTTTTCACAACGCGGTACCTTTACACCGCGGCTGTGACAACGCAAGTCGTTACCACGACTTGCGCTGGAGGGCGCTCAAGGTCTAAAAATAGTTAATTTACTATCCTAACACCTTCCCTAGGGTCCACGGGGACTGGTGTTAGAATAGTAAATTAAACTATTCGAAATCCGCGCCCCCCCAACGCAAGTCGTGGTAACGACTTGCGTTGTCACGGCCGCGTTGTAAAGGTATGCGTTGTGACGGTACGCGTTGTACCGTCATATATCCTGGTGGTGTAGCTCTTTCACATGAAAGGGAAAGCATGTTTGCAAACATAAAGACGAAAAATAGAATCTAAATAGAAATTAAACAATTAAAAAGAGCTTTTAGATATTTGTTGCAAAAGTTATTAGTATCAGTTTGATACAAGTCAAAGACACAGTAATACCCAACTGTAATAAGGAATTAAAGTTGAGCAGCTACATCATTCAGGCCACATTAAATTACTTAAAATTCCCTGCACTGCCAAGCTGTAAAGCAAAACCTCCAGCTCTGGAGTGCTTTAAAAACAATGGAAAACTCTCCTGGGGTCATGAATTCAGTGACCCGAGAGACTAATCGGCAGTTTTTAGACTGCTTCCCAAAGGGGCTGCTGCACTCAATGCCACTCCCAAAACCGTAACATACGTTGGTGGTGCACTTACTCTTCCTTGGGGCACTACAGGAGAGAGAAATACAGAAAACAAGCCCTTGCAGGGCATTAAGGGACTCTCCCAACCCCTTCAGCAGTGAATATTAAAACAGAAGTTTCTTTCACTGTTGTGTAGGTTCTTTTGGCTTTTCTTTTTAAAGCCCTGGGTGCCCGTGGCCACTGTTGCAGGTAAGGTGGTGGGGCAGCACAGGCAGCCCACTCACGGCTGCCCTGCTGGCTCCCCACTCAGAAACTCACCTCGAGTGCGGCGCGCAGGAGCAGGCAGTCCTTTGGCTGCTCCTGCAGCAGGATCAACTTGTCTCCTACTCCTGCTTGCAGCGGGACCAGCAATGTGTGGCTGGACCTCCTCACTCCTTGTTTCAGTTCGGGTTCCTAGGGATGAGGTTCCGGGACCCACATCACTGTCATTTCTGGTGCACGGGCCCCCGGTGAGATATCGGCCCCTGGGGGCAGTAGAAAATAAGGGGAGGGTGCTCGACGCACGTCCTCCCACCAAAAGGCCTAGTTGCAATTAATTTGTGTTTGGCACTGGCCTACCCCATGGGTATTTCTTATTTTTTTTTTGTCCTCATTTGTACATAGCCGATATATATTTCAGAGGTCAAATGTAGAGACAGAGACAAAACCCACTGAGGAAGAGGCCCGAAATCTAATGGCCTTAGATCACCAGATTTTAGGGACTCCCGATCACTTCATTCACTGAAGGCGTGTTCACAACACTTCGGGTTCACACCTGGCCACAACCATTATCCTCATATTCCATCACTCTGTCCCCCAGGTTCGCTCTCGAGTATAACAGGTCCCACAGAGGGTTCTGCTCTGGGATTTTCAGTCCATATCCAATGGACTATCCCTAACCTGTACGGCTAAACATAATCATCGGACTGAAGTCCCCTAACTCTTACTAAAAAACGAAAAAAGAAAGAGAAAAACTGTGTCTACCAAGGTATTGGTGGGGAGGGGAAAAAATAGGTCATTGAAAAGATGTTTACTGCACTATACCTAATGTGGCCCTTCAACTACTACTATCTGGTTTTACAATAGTTGTCCCAAATACCCCAAAAACGATTTTTTGTTGTTTTGCGTATTGCCCTATTTATTTTGGCAACCCTTTGGACTGAGTTGATCCATTCACTCTCTGACGGAGGAACAGGTAAAACCCATTTAATGCATAGTTCCCTTCGTGCCAGTAAAATAAGCACAAACATTAAGCTTTTACTCTTCTTCGACAAACTAGTTAAAGTATCCTCCCCTGGGAATACCCCAAAAATTACCTGTGGGAGACTCACCTAACCTTCAACCCCCATGATGCTGAAAATCGTCTCACCAACCTTCTCCCAAAATGATTGAATTGCAGGGCATCTCCAAAACATATGTACTTCATCAGCCTCTATTTACCCGCACTTTTGACATTTCACTCTCCCGGAACCAAACTTGGATAGTCTTCTCGGGGTCCAATAAGCCTTGTGAACTGTAAATAAATGTTTTTTCCTTAATGGAGCAGCTTTAACACTTTGCCATAGAAGAGATAGAGATACTTGCCATAGGGTATCCCGATCGTAGCTCGGCAGCTCTTTCCTCCAAATAGATCCAGGCCACTGCTGCAATTCTTCATGGGATTGGATCATATTCCAGTACCATATGGCACCTTCCTTCCGTCCCACTGGAAAAGTCGCTGCCTTCCGTTCAAGACACCCGTTTCCAATTCCAGTTTTTTTAAGTGATTTAGCCCAGCTTAGTAATTGAAGATACTTAAATTTGGAGATGTCCCCCCTCGTTGCAACTAGAAGACTTGGCCATGATATTAATTCATCGTCCTCCAAAAGCTCCCCCCACCTTTCTATTCCATTGTATTGAATTGCTCTGGCTAGGGAATCTTGTAAACAAATTGGGGTTCCCGGTGAGTTCCAAATTGGGGGCAAAGAACTATAATAGGGGATATGTGGTGAAACTCTTATTTGATACCATCCCCTGCAGGCTGCTAGTAGGACTTTTAATTTCACTTTCTTATAGTATTTTGGGATTTATAAATAGCTGTTAAGGCCTGAAATAGTGGTGAAAATGCTTGGGTATCACCCAGTAGCTGTCTGAAGATTTTTAGGTGAAATGCCCTCTGATACTGGAGAAGATCTGGTGTTGCTATCCCACCATTCACTTTTTTAGCTCTAAGCTTTTGCCAAGCTATTCGGGTGCTTTTTTTGCCCATATGAAACTAATAAAAAGACTTTGGACCTTATTTATCCATTCCTTCTTAAACTCCAGAGGAATAGAATTAAATAAAAACGTATACTTAGGTAGGATGGACATCTTTACAAGATTAGATTTACCTAAAAATGATAATGGCAAAGCCTCTCATTTCTGTAGTAAAGTTCTTACTTTTGCTGTTACTTTATCAAAATTGGCCTTTGCTAATGATTCGATTTTTTGTACCACCTCTATGCCCAGATACCTAATATTTTGCTTAATCTGTGGACAAATGTAAAGTGTGTTCCATTGCATGATTTCAGTTTTGTCATGGTTCACTGCATAACCGGATATTTTGCCAAATTTTGTTATGATTTCCCAAATATTGAATCTAGTAAATGATTCGTAAAAATCATTAGGTCATCCGCGTAAAGGCTTATTATTTTTTTTCCAGTCATTACAAACAAAAGGAGTTATTTCCTGAGATTTCCTTAGCTTAATTGCAAGTGGCTCGATAAACATATCAAAAAGCAGAGGAGAAAGGGGGCACCCTTGCCTGGTTCCTCTTCCTATTTTAAATTGCGGTAAAAGGGATCCATTTACCAATACCCGTGCAACTGGGCTATTATATAAGGATTTAACAACTTGTAAAAACGTATCACCTAGATTGAAGCGCCAAATTATTTCTTATAGAAACACCCAATTCACCAACGCTTTAGCTGCGTCACAGGTCATGATTGTTAACGGTTTGTGGTTTGTAGTGGCCAGGTCGATTGTGCCTATTAGTTTGTGGGTTAAGTCGTGAAGCTGTCTACCCTTAATAAAGCCCTTCTAGTCCTCATGAATGACAAGACCGATCACCTTGTCCAATCTCTTGGTGATTAACTGAGTAAAAATTTTGTAATCCCAGTTGAGTAGGGAGATCGGTCTATATGATTCACATATCTTTGGGTCTTTATTAGGTTTTAATAATACGATTATGCTAGCTGCTTGCCATGATACGGGTAAAACTGATTGTGAGATGTAAATAGAATTAAGCATATCCAATAATATGGGCGCTAACTCTTCCTTTAAAATGGAGTACATTTCATTAGGTAGAGCGTCGGGTCCTGCAGCTTTCCCTTTCTTCAAGTTTTTAATGCTTCCATAAATTTCCTCAATCGTGAAGGGAGCTGATAGTTCTTTCCTATTTTTTCACTAATACTTGGGAGATCAATATCTTGAAGGGAGGCAGCTATTTGATCAATATCTGGGCTTAGATTCTCTGCATAAAGATGTTGATAAAACCGTGAGAATGCTTGTTTAATCCCTCCCTCCTCTGTTATTCCTAGCCCGGTTTCCGGACATTTGATTTCTTTTATTGTATTCCTAGATAGGTCTGCCCTTGTTTTCCAGGCTAAAAATTTGCCACAGCCTTCCCCATTTTTTTTGTAAATCTATTTTTATTGCAGCATAGTTATTTGTACATTCACATGATGTTTGTTAGTTCTCCCGGTGAATGATCCCCTTATAAATGTTCGATATATGTGTCACACAGCTTTTCAGCTCACACCTCGGAGGTCGAGCAGCGTGCTTGCAGAGATATACGCGTGTAGGGTGTAATAACATGTAACAGTCGAAATCAGCTTTCTGGGGAAAGACAGTGCTGCTTTTCAGTCCTCTCGCTCTCTCGCTTTAACGCTGTGTACATCAAAGTCAGGAAGGTCTCTTCTTTACGTCCAAACAAGAATTCCCCACCCTCAACACCCAGCTTGCCCCCCTCCACCCCTTCTCCCCCCAGAACTATCCCCCCTTCCCCCCACCTCCTCCAGCCCCCACCCCCCCAGGCGTGCCAGTTCGTCACCAGTGTGAGATCATAGTCTCCTCGTCCAAAGCAGCCCCAAAGTGGGTCATCAAGAGCATCCACCAAACAACTCGTTGTCCTCACTCAGGAAGTAGGGGTATAAGGTATGGAGCCTAGGTCGCCACCTCACCGGGTAAGCGGTCCGCCGGGGCAGGGCTATGTGTCGGGGTGTCCCCCTCCTCCAGGCCCACAAGTGAGAGGTCCAAGATCAGCCCTTCCCATGCCCTGGCCCTCTCCAGTGCCGCGTCATTATCTACTCTAAGCGCAGCCCGCATACGTAGTTCTCCCTCACAGCGGGCCCATTTGAGCAATTCAGCCTTCCACTTCTCCACCCCAGGGCCCCTATTCGCCTTCCATTGTGATGTTATGGCTCGCTTCGCCAGGAGCAGACCCAGGTCCAAGAACTTGCTAGTGATCTTGTTCTTTGATGTGTGTGGATACCAGTGTAGGATGCAGTGTGCCATGGATAAATGCAAGTCCCTCTCCGTGACCTCCCTCAAAGTGTCTACTACCCCCTGCCAAAAGGACCCCAACTCTGGGCAGGACCAGAACATGTGCTGGAAGTCAGCCAAGGTCGCCGGGCATCGCGGACAGGCCGCCGGGTGCGTTGGGAAGTATTTATGTAATTTGTCAGGTGTCAGGTAGGCCCTGTGTAGGACATAGAAGTGCATCAGCTGGAACCTAGCGTTGCGCGTTCCGTTTCGGGCCCGCGCCACAATGCCAGTCCACGCCTCGTCAGGGATCTCCGTCGCCAGATCCGCCTCCCATTTTGTCTTCAGGGCCTGCAGCGGAGCCACAGTCTCGGAGACCATACGCCTTTACAGGCACGTGACTGCCTTGACCGTCCCCGCCATCATCACCACGTATTGGCAACCCAGCGACAGTGTTGGCTCTGTCATACCCGTTTTCCAGTGCTTGCGGATTGCCCATGTTAGCGCCACGTGAAGGAGGACAGCTCAAAGCGGTCCCTCAGTAGGTCGAAGGGCAGCATCGCCCCGTCCTCATAGAGGTCTCCCATGGACTTGAGTCCCTGCTGTTCCCAGCCACCCAGTCCGCGCCACAAGCCCCCATGCGGTAGTGCTCCGCATAGTCGGAGCGGTATCTCAGGGGCATACGGCACCCCAATACGGCCCCTTCGGCGGTATCTATTCCAGCACTTCCGGACCGTCGCAAATTCTTAAGTAAGATGGAAATCACCCAACGGGAGCCCCAGAACGATCCGGGATAACACTTGAACTGGGCCCGCCGGTTCTCCGGAGCCATCGCCTTCTCTCCTGGCTCGTGCGACCCACTGCGTCAGCCACTGCAGCTGGGCCGCCAGGTAGTATAGCTCGTAGTCTGGCACCGCAAGCCCACCCTCCTCCCTAGGGAGGAGGAGTGTGCTGTGCGCCACTCTGCGCCTGCCCGTCCCCCATAGAAAGTCGATCACTAACGACCTTAACCGCCTGAAGAAGCTCGCCGGGATCCAGATCGGGAGGGTCCTAAAGAAATAAAGCAACCGTGGCAGGGTCACCATTTTAAGGAGTGCCACCCTTCCCATGAGCGACAACGGGAGCGTGCCCCAAAACTCGAAGTTCTCCTTGGCGTGCCTGATAGCCGAACCGACGTTCCCCTCAAGAATATCCGCTGTGTCGTGAAATATCGAGGTCCCTAGGTAGCGCAGGCTCCTCTCCTCCCACGTCACCCCCTCCGAGGTTCGTGGGCCCAGTGTACGCGGTCGGACTGGGAACAGGTATGATTTCGCCCAGTTTACCCGGAGACCCGACACCCTACTTAGCGATTGCAGGAGGGCCTTAGCGCCTCGCAGAGACTCAGTCGAGTCCGCCAGAAACATTAGCAGGTCGTCTGCGTACAAAGCTATGTGGTGTACTTGTCCATAGACATCCAGTCCCTGATACGTCCGCCCCAGGCGGGCTCTCGCCGCGAGTGGCTCGATCGCTATGGCGAACAACAGGGGGGAGAGAGGGCAACCCTGGCGAGTGCCCCTGCCCACCGCACACATCTCGGAAATGATTCTTCCAGTTCTGACCCTGGCTGTAGCATTTCGGTATAATAGCGCCGTCCAATCCACGAAATCTTCACCCAGCCCCATCGTGCGCATTACATGGAAGAGGTAAGGCCATTCCAGGCTGTCAAAGGCCTTTTCCATGTCGACAGCAAACACCGCTGCTTCATCATCATCATAGGTGTCAGCCTCCAGCACGTGCAGGAGTCGTCGCACGTTGAGCGCCGTGTTACGGGCCGGGATGAAGCCGGACTGGTCTGCGTGGATCAGCGAGGCCATGTGGGGGAGCAGGCGCATCGCCAAGATCTTACTCAAGATCTTATAGTCCAGGTTTAGCATCGACAACGGGCGATATGCTGTCCTATCCCACGGCTGCTTGCCCGGTTTTAGGAGGGGGACTATGAGTGCCTCGCCGGCGGTCTTCGGTAGGCTGCCCAGCCTCTTTGCCTCATTGTATACCCGCGCCAGTTTGGGCGCCAAAAGGTCGATATACGTGAGGTAAAACTCCGTTGGGAGACCGTCTGAGCCCGGCGTCTTGTTCCGCGCCATACCCTTGATGGCGACCTTCACCTCTCTCTCCTGAATGTTGCCCCCGAGCAGTTTCGCTCCCTCCTCGTCCAACTCGGGTAACTCCAGGCCCTCAACAAAACCCTGGAATTCCTCCTCCGAACGCAGGATCCTGCTGCGGTAGAGCTCCGTATAGTAATCGTGGAAGATTTCATTGATCCCCTCCTGATCAAACCGTGCCGCTCCCGAGTGGTCCCTGAGTTCCAGAATGACCGAGTTCCGACGAGCCGGGTTGGCCAGCCAGGCCAAGAGGGCTCCCGACTTGTCGTGCTCCGAGTGCGCGCGCGTGAGGTAGGCCTTGTAATCGAAGCCCCGGAGCCGCTCCACTGTGGCCGCCACTGCCTCCCGCGCCTCAAGTAGCGTCACATGGGTGTCAGGCCGCTCCGGTCTCGCTCTCTCTAGGTCTCGCAATTTCTCATCCGCCTTCGTGATGTCAGCTAACAACGTCCTCCTAACTCCCGATGCCGCCGCAATGCACCGGCCCCTCACCACCGTTTTGAAGGCGTCCCACTCCATTGTGGCCGAGCTCGCCGTGCCCTCATTGACCCGAAAGTATTCCTCGATGTTCGAGGCTATTGTTGCGCGGAATAGGTGATCGTCCAGTGCCTCCGGGCGCAGCTGCCAGGCAGGGATACGCGGGCGGTACTGGGACCAGTTCAATTGCAAAAGCAACGGGTTGTGATCCGAGATCGTACGCGTGAGGTACTCACTGTGGCGTACCTCTGCATGCACGCCCTGAGAGCACAGGAAGGCATCGATGCGAACGTGTAGCTCATGGAGAGCGGAAAAAAAGGAATAGTCCCTGTCCGATGGGTGGCCAGCCCGCCATGAGTCGACCAGGCCCCATCGGCGCTGCCACGCAGTACGCGCAAGTGCTAGTCTGCCAATTGGTGCGTTGGGTATGGGGGGGGGGCGATCTGTCTAGAATGGTGTCAGTGACGCTATTAAAGTTTCCCCCAAGGAGCAAGGGCTCCACCAGAAATGGGGCCAGCTTATTGGACAGCAAGGAGAGAAATGCAGGTTAGTCTACGTTCGGAGCATACAGACAGCCCAGAGTAAGGTCCCGCCCATCCAGCTTGCCCCTCACCATGACCTACCTCCCCTCCGGGTCAATCAGGTGTTGCGTGCATTGGAAAGGAACCCCCGCCCGTATCCAGATGGCCACCCCCCTGGCGTATGCGGAGTACCCAGTGTGGTAGACCTGTCCCCTCCACCTCCTTTGCAGTGCTCTACCCTCCTTATCTAGTAGGTACGTTTCCTGAAGGAAGGCGAAGTGTATGCCCCGTCTGACTAAATAGGAGTGCATCTTGTGGCGCCTCTGCATCGTGTGCATCCCCCTTACATTTCACGTGAGACATTTGTAGTCTAGGTCGGGTCCCATTGCAGAGCCCATCTCGCTTCATCCATTCTCACAGCAACCCCCCTGGCACGCCCGAGGTCCCCCCTGTTCCCCCCCCACCCGAACAATAAAACGTCCCCAACTCCCACACCCCAGGACAGACCACCAACATGGAAACCCCATCCAAACTTAGTCAATGAAAGTGTATCTCAGTAGAATAGGGCTAGGGTGACCGTGACGCCGACCCAATCAGACCCGAAGCCCCCCGCCCCCGCCCCACCCCCCCTAGAACTTTCAGGAGAGGTCCCACGGCTCTTATCCCCCCCCCCACATCTCAGTGTTAAGTCCAGGAGGCTTCCACCCCTCACCGCATAGCGTCCGGAAGCAGCCCCCAACCGCACCCCGGTACCTGACAGACGTGATCAGTGTCCGGCGGCCCATTTTAGCCAAGTATTCCATCTGCTGTTTGGGGAGTCACCACCGGCAGGTCCGTCTCCGAAAGCTCATGTCCACTGCTGGATCCCGGACTGGGAGCACTGACCTTCGAGCGCTCCGACGCACTACTGGAGGGACTGGCGTCTCCCTGGCTGATGGCCGCCACTGCCAACACCGCCTGGGCTCTCTCCTGCTGCCATCCCGACGGGGAACCAGATCTCCGCGTCGGCGTCGTTTCCGCAGAGCGCCTCCTGGGCGAGGTCTCCGGCGGGGGATCTGCGCTCGTCCCCCCCTGCCATCAATCCAGCTCCAGGCCTCCTGTGGTGTCAGGAAAAAGTGGGTGCGGTCTCCTTCAACGACTCTCAGCCGAGCCGGGAACAGCATTGCATAGGGCAGCTGCAGTGATCTCAGTTTCCGCTTGACCGCTAGGAAAGAGGTCCGTTGCCTTTGCACATCTCTTGTAAAGTCCGGGAAGACCATGACCCTGCTGTTATCTATTCTCAGGTCCGGCAGGTCCCGTACCCTCCGGAGAATGTGGTCCTTATCTCGGAAGTGTAGGAGACGCAGCTCTATCGGCCGCGGCGGTCCCCCCGGCTTGGGAGGGCGAGCAGGGACCCTGTGTGCCCGTTCTATGGCAAAAAACGGGGAAAGTCCATCCGGGGCCACCTCAGATCGCAGCCAGCCCTCTAGGTAGGAGACCGCGTCCTGTCCCTCCACTTTTTCTGGGACCCCCACGAGGCGGAGGTTGTTGCGTCTGGAGCGCCCTTCACTGTCCTCGGCTCTGATCTCCAGTACCCGGACCTTCTGTGCCATCTCTGCCAGAGATGTTCTCAGAGCGGCTACATCTCCCGGCAGATCCTTCAGGGTCACATTTGAGGTCGCCACTCGCTCCTTCAGTTTCCTGTGGTCGTCCTTCAGCAAGGTCAAGTCCGATCCGATGGTGTCCATTCGTTTTTCGAGGGCTTCCCGCGACGCCACTATCGCCTGCATGATATCCCCCAGGGACGGGTCACGATGGCAGGCTGTTCTTCCCGCTCCATGCCCCGGCTCATCTTCCTCCACCAGGTGGCCCGGGTCATCCAGCTTCAGGGCGCCAAAGCCCCTCTTCTTGCCTCCTCGGGCCATTCTGCCGGGCGGCAAGTCTTGCGCGCCCCTTCGAAGGTCACCGGCTAAGCAGGCCCTTCCGATACCCCCCACCAGATTCTACGGGGGCTCTCGGCTCCGTCGCGTCTCCGCGCCCTCTTCAGGCTGGGCACCAGCTCCCCGAGCAGTTCCAGGGGCAGGGTCCCTCCTCCACCAGGGCGACGGGGCACCAGGGCCCCTCGGTCAGCCGAGGCCCTGCCGTCCCCACGTGTCCTCCACGCACAGAGCCCGCGCACCACTGACCCGCAGTGAGGGCTGGCGTCGATCTCTGCAGGGCGCGAGGCGCCGGGGTCTTCTCACCAGGAGCGGGGTGGCCCCACCCTTCCGCGAGGGCCCCGGGACCCCCAAAGACAGTATCACCAGGACAGCCCTCGGTGCGTGGGTGGCGCCAATTAGGGGGCAGGCAGTCTTCTATGCCCTCGCACTCCAATCCCGATAACGCTGCTATGCCCTCAGTTCTCCCCGGCGTCGGGGGGGTCGCCGCAATGATGCCCCTCACTCTCCTGGACCTCCCAACTCCAACAGCGCCCTGCCTTCAGATGTGGGCGGCAGCCGCCATGTTGGGCGCTCCGCACTTCAGGTTTCCCAGCTCGGGGCCGCTCACCTCGAATCCGCTGCTGCTGCGAGTGTCAGTTCCCCCAGGGCGAGGGTCTCCAGGGTCTCCGCTACAGGTGCCCAGTGATACCGCCACTCCGCCAATTCTCGCCGACGAGAGAGCCCGGTCTGCTCCCGTCACTTCAGGGCCGCCATTTTGGGGTCAGGCAGCTTGCTGCGTCAACCGCCGCCTGAACCTTCAATCGCCCCTCAGCTGAGCAAAGCCCTCCACCTCCACCAGCACCGGGGGGGTCCCCTCCGCCGAGCGGGCGGTCGTCGCCGCTCCACAGGTCTCTCTGACGTCCACAGGATTCCGTCGTCAGGCGGAGCCGGCAGGGACCGCGGCCGCCATTTTGGGCGCTCGTGAATCCAGGCGCTCCTCGGTGCACAAAAACGTTCAGCAAGGGCTGCTACAGGGACTCCGGGGCTGCCAAGGTCATTCCCCACGCTCACCAGGTCCTCCCACGTGCACCTGGGGGTTCAAAGGTCCGAGCCAGGGGTCAGGATATTGCTGGGAGCGAGGCGGGAGCGGAGGAGCTCCGGAGTCCCGCTTCCAGTTACATCGGCGCCTAAGCCACGCCCCCCACAGCCTTCCCCATAATCATGGTTGGCAAATTTACTCGCCTCCCATTTTTGTTTTATCTTAATCTCTAAGTAGTCAGCTAAATTAGCCATAGTCTTGGATAATTCCCCTTCGTTTATTATGTTATGATAATCATCTAGGACTCTCTGTGCTCTGTTGACTGCCTTTTCTTGAACCTCAAGTTCTTTTTTTCCTTTTTCTTATGTGATGAACCAAGACCGATTAATATACCTCTGAGGTGGGCTTTAAAAGAATGCCAGACCGTGTCTAAAGGTGCAGACCCGAGGTTAATGTTGAAGAATTCCTTTGTGGAAAGTTTTAGGGTGGTTATTATTGTTAAATCCAATAGTAAGGATCTATTCATAGTCCATCTCCTTTCGTCTGTATTATGTTTTATCTCAAGATATAAAACAACTGAAGAATGGTCTGACAAATGTTCTGGTATGTGCAGTACCTTACTTATCTGCTGACTAATTGAAGATGAAACTAGAAAGAAATCTATTTGTGACCTATGGCCATGCTTTTTATTATAAAAAGTAAACCTCCCTGCTGCTTGACGAAGTTTGGGGCCCTTTGTAGACCAAATATCTATCAGGCCTAGGTCTTGCATTATTTGTTTCACTACCGCCCTCATTTTTGGGGTTGAGGCTGCTGACCTCTTAGATGTAGAATCATGACTTGGATCCAAAATGGTATTAAAATCACCCCCCATAATAATAGGAAGATTCACCTCAAGTAGATGTAAAAATAAAGTTTTCAGGCGTTCTGTGTCATCTAAATTGGTGCCGTAATACCCCACTAAAGCTACCCAGAGACCCTGTACTTTAAGCTTAACTATGATCCACCTCCCTGATGGATGAACCAATGTTTCTCCCAGTACACTATGACATGTTTTTTTGATCAAAATTGCTACCCCTTTTGTAGTAACTGATTGTGATGTATATAAACAGTAATCTAGCCAAGGTAATTATTTTATTACGTCTGACCATTCCTCTTTTGTCAAATGTGATTCTTGAACAAGTATAATATCCAAATCACAGAGTCTCAGATACTCTAAAATTCTTTGTCTTCTAGGTATGACTCTTAATCCGTTGACATTCCATGTCATTATCTTCAGACCGCTAATTTTATTCTGTATCGGCATACCAACAAATAAAATAAAACACTCTCCAAGTTGCTTGGTAGACAAAAAAAACTAAATTACGGCTGTGACAATTGAGGACTTTTTTTTGTTTTTTTCCCTAATGCCCCCTCACCCTTTGTGAAATGTTTCTTGAGATTTTTTATACATTTTATTTCCTTATCTGTGCCCCCCCCCCCACCCACCCCGGGGAACCCTCCTTTTTTTCTTGAGGTATAATATAACACCTCTTTTTGAGCCTTTCCCTGTCTCAGCGGGCATCTGTGTTTTAAATAACTTACTGATGTGGCTTTCCTTTAGTTTCATCTATAAAGGCTCTTACTTCATTGGGATCTTTGAAATTGTGCATTTTATTATTTAGCATCACTCTCAGTGAAGCAGGAAATCTAACTGTTGCTGTTGCTCCTAACCCTTTTAGTTTGGGGATAAATTTACCAAGTTCCCACTGACGATCGAGCGTGGTGCGAGAAAGATCCGATCTAATACGGTACGACCAATCATTTTTTTATATGATCCTGCCTTCATTGCCCCTGTGAGTATCTTTTCCTTCAATGTGTACGTTCTAAAATTTACCAAAATCCTCCTAACTGACTTCCTGCCGGTACGAGCAATGAAGGGGTCGCGATTGACTCTCTGTATATCTTCTTCTATAGAAGCTTGATCAAGATCAGTGTTGTGCTCTAAAATAAGCGAGACAATAAATGATTTAATGTTACCCCTTTCTGCCCCTTCTGGAACATTTAGGATTCTGATGTTATTGCGTCTCACGTTATTTTCAAGAAATTCAATTTTATCTCTCAATTCTTGTTCATTTTTTTGTAATTTCGTGATCCCCATCTGATTAGAGACCACCTTTGCTGCAAGTTGACCGTATGCTTGCTCCATAACCCCGACCCTCTCAACTAAAGAATTGATCTTGACCTCCATCAATTCACATTGCCCTTGGATTTCTTTTTGATTCTCTTCCATCAACTCACATTGCCCTTGAAATTTTTTTTTTTTTCTTCAGAGACAAGGAACCTTTGTTTGATCTCTGGATACATAGTTAACATTAGTTTCCCCAGATCTTGAGGGGATTCCTGTATCCGCTCTGCAGTTAGGCCAGTACCATCGTCCGGGGGGCAAAATGGGAGTTCTGCGATAGGCAGACAACTTTGCTCCTACTGAGTACTTTCAACAAGGTTCACTGTATGGTCATCCGTGTCTACAGATGCAGAGTCCTCCAATCCTGCTAGCAATCCAAAGCTGTTTTTTAACGGGATTTGGGCGACAACACCCTCCTGGCGTGATGCTTTTAAATCTTCATTCATTTTCAGGCATAGTTCTGATACTAGGACAGACAAACTCACACTTTGATTTGGAGCTACAAAGCTGGTTGAGTAGTTGGAAGGAGACTGCAGGGATTTCACTTTAAAATATGAGCGTAGAGACGGTGTAATTTTTAGCTTTTTACATTTCCCTCAAGGTGCTTTCTTTTTCTCTTTTTCTATCTCTTTCTCCTTACTTGCCGAGCTCCCTAACTTAATTTTTGTTATAGAGCCTTCTATTTCAGATATTGGAGAAGGTAACTTGTCCCCTTTGGCCTCTTTTAGGTCTTTAGGTGAAATTATTTGAACCGCCGGGTTTCCCTTTGCTCCTTTTACACTGACCGCCAAGTCTTCTACGCCCCAAACTCCTCTACTTCTTAGTGTATATCTATTAACTGCTAGAACTTTTGTAGACTGTTTTTTTACTGCAATTTCCTCCCCCTGCTTCTCCCCCTGCTTCTCCTCTTTTTTTTTATCTCTTCTGCCTTTCTTGCCTAGCACCTCACTTAAACTCCCGTCCTCCGTTCCCTCCTTTATACCTTTAAGGTCTTTCTGACCTCCCTTCTTCTGTCTCTTTACCGGGGTCATGAGAGGCTGTCTGTGCCTTGCATTATTTAAGTCTCTGTCTGCCTCAGTCGTGATTGATTCCTCTTTGTTCAAGCCAGGACCCAGATGAGGTTTCAAATTGTCCACAAGTAGAGGAAAATAAAAAAACGGGATTGCTCCCTGGCCACTAAAAACAAAGATTCTCCTTGTAAACCCCAGGGCAGAAACCCAGGCCTCGTGGCTGCAGAGCGGGTCCTCCTGAAACGCACCGCTGCTTCCCTCCATACACTCCCCAGCGCCGTTGTTTCCCCTTTCCCAGCCGCACTGAAAAGCGGATTTCCAGTAAACAGTTGAAACAAATCAGTACACGGAAGGAGAAAAAGACCACAAAAAAAAACACTGCAGGCTGCCGCTCGGCAATACGATAGCGATCTTCACTCCTCTCTCCTTTCTCCTTATACCCGCAATCCTCTCTCTGCTTTCCAGTTCTGCTAGGTCTCTAGGTCTTTGCCCCCCTACTGCTTGCTCTTGCCTGAGTTCCTGAGGTTACAGCCGCGGAGCGGCTTCTCCTGAACTGTACCGCTACTTCAGTCCAAACACTGCCCAGCAAACCCCGGCTTAGTGATGACCCCTGTGGGACTACGCAGGTGTTTTCCGTGGGATCGGAGAGGAAGGGTGGCAGTCTAATCATTTGGCAACTTCCAGTGAGGAATGATCAGATCCAGTCTAGGGCGGTTCCTTGTGTGCTGGCGTCATGTATTCTGGCGACGAGTGTGCTGTGGGAGACGGTGTCGAAGGCTGCTGATAGATCGAGTAGTATCAGGGCTGTGGAGTGGCCTAGGTCCAAGAGGGTACCGCTGTTGTCTGTGGCAGAGAGTAGGGCGTTCTCTGTACTGTGGTTGCCTCCGAACCCGTATTGGGACGGGGTGAGGATGGTGTTGTCTTCAATGAATCTTGTTAGTTCCCCATTGACTGTTATTTCCGCAACTTTGGCCGCGAAGGGAAGGAGCGAGATGGCAGGTAGTTCTTGAGGTCTGTGAGGTCAGCTGAGGGCTTCTTGAGCAGGGGCCTGACCTCTGCGAGTTTCCAGTCATCTGGGAAGGTGCCTGGTTTAAAGGTGCTGTTGATGGCGCGTTGTAGTTCGGGTACGATGGAGGTGGCGGCTCTGTGGTAGATGTGTGGAGGGCAGGTGTCGTGGGGGCCCCCGAGTAGATGCCTTTCATGGTTGAGGTGGTTAACTTTATATATTTATTGATGCAAAATAGGAAATGAAGGAAGACACATTAATGTCACTTCCTTTCTGTCCCTCAAAGTCCTACTTTGCATGGGTGAGTCAATATCCTAAAAACAGAAATGTGCTGGCCCTTTAAAATGCACAATATTTTTAGCTCCTCCTCCCCATTGACCTGCCCGTTATGCCTCTCCTGCCGGGGCCTAGTGAGCAAGTTCCTGGTTCTGCCTTGTCCTGAAGGTCCAACCTTTGTCAATATCCCTAGGTTGAGCCTGAGCTCTAGCCTTATTTTGTCATAAAGAAGATCTAAGCAAGTCAGTGAATGTATCTAGGGCTAAGGGGCATATTTACAAGAGCCTTGAGTCATGCTTCCACCACGCAAAGTGGTACATGCACGACACAAAGCCCCAAGTCATACTTCTGAAGCCACACAAAGCCACCTTGCGTGGCCTCAATTGGCTTCACAAATAGGAAGTAATTCAACGCAGCACAGAACGCTGCGCTACCTTACTCTGCCCAAGGGATATGTTCCATGGGCTGTTGCAGTGGATGTTCCCACGCAACTCCCAAGGTTTTTGACACATTCCCAGATTTACAATGAGTCAAAATCTTACACCTCCCTAGGTGAGGTTTAACAAGGAGAAATATCTTTACTGATCCTTGTGTTTGTTCTTTTTCTAAGTGTGCTGCATTATGCAGCACATATTGAAAGAGTAAAAGGCGTCTTTGGATTGTTTTTGTGCAGAGAGTTGCCCCTTCCTGCACAAAAACAATCCTGGTACCATCACAGGCACCCTTGCACCATGGTGCCCGTGTGCCTCTGTTGGTGCTGGTTGCCAAAACGATGCCAGCCCAAGAGGAAAGGACAGAAATGCACCGTTTTGGATAAATAAGGTGCATTCCTGCCCTGCGCCACCAATCCCATAAATATGCCCCATATGTATATGGAGAGTAACCTTCATTTAAGTTTAAAACCCTCTTCCACTTTCTCTGAGAGCACTCCAAGATCTGTTCCATTTAAGGAAAGCATTAAAATCCTAGCTTCTCCCTGAACAATGGTTTACATGTCTTACATGTTTTCTACATGTCGAACAGGTTTTCTAGGAGGCTAGCGTCAGGATACCTTTGAGGTCACAGTAGTGCTCTAAAGTATGTGTTCATTCATTCATTCATTCACTCTTTAAAGTTTAACACATTATTTAGTGGCGATGAAACCTACCTATTCTATTAACGAGGTGAATAAAACCCTTTGGTTGACTGAATTCTTATTAGAACAACATAAGCCCAAGTGTGTAGTGAAGGATATTGCACACCACACACTACTCCCAGATTATTGCAGCACTGTTTCATAAAGTTAAAAATGAACTGTTTTAAGCTTCTGCTTTTGGGCAATGCCATTGGGGCGTATGATCAGCTTAGAAATTAGTGGGATCCTTAGAAGAGACCAAACCCCAGTTTGCATTTACTAGTTTCTTACTTCATTCCTTCTAGGAAATAATGCAGATTTTCAATGGTAAGTAAAGTAATGTAGAGATGTATTGGACAAGGTAACAAGGTTTACATTTTTTTTTAACTCTGCCCTATTAATAAGAATTTGTATACACAATATTAAAATGACAAAACAAGAACACACAATATTGCACGATGGAATATCTTGAGGGATAAATCCACAGCTCAGCTCACTGACCTTCTGCCCAAACCCCCTGATTATTTCACTGTTCTTCTGCTGGAAGCTCATGGCCCACCTTTCTTCATGGCTCTCGTTCCCAAATCCCCTCCACTCCACTCCACTCTCTTTCCCACTGTTTCATGACATGGACAAGATGCAATCCCTCGGGCATGTATGTGTGTAATGGTATTTGTATTGTGCAAACCTAGGTGCTGATCAAAGGAGCTTTGAAAAATGCAATTCAAATTGTTTGATTGACACAGACTTACAGCATGTATGGTAGTGCTCTTTGAAGAGCTGGTTTTCAATTACTTTTTGAATTACAAGTAGATAGGAACTGGTGTAGTTAATGGGGCTGCAATCCCAGATTCTCAGTTTGGTGCTGGAGAAGACTTCCTTGATTTCTTAAATTCCAGCTGGCGATGCCAGTTCTTAAGGTTTGACAGTGAGTGTCTGAACTACTGAGGGGCATATTTACCAATCTTTCATGCACAGAAGGGCAGCAAGCAAAGTTGCTGCATTGCGTTGAGTGAAAGGGAACGAGCATGACACACTCTTTGCTGCCTATAAAGGCAGGCACCGTGGAAGGGCGCCAGTGTAACAGGCAGGATTGTTTTTGTGCAGGAAGGGATACCTTCCTGCACAAATCTTATCCATAGATGTATTTCCATCTTTGAATGTGTGCTGCAGAATACAGCACAAGTGTAAGAGGGAATAACCAGAAGAAATAAAGATATTTGTCCTCATTATGCCTCACTAGGTATGGTCTCACTGTGCTTACTATCTAGCTCCCAAAGCCAAAGCCCAACTTTTTTCACTTTTGAGTTACCCAAATCCCCCAGCTCTGCTACATTTATTTCCACACTCATCCCATCTTCCAAGATCTTCCCTACTTATTGTGATACTAGGAGAACCACCTGGTATGTTTGATAAACTCTATCATTGGGCCTGCTCTGTTCAATATCATGCTACATGAATCCCCAAGCCACACACAAACTGACTGCCCTGTTGATTGTAATTCCCATTCTTCACTCTTTTAACTGTCTCGCACTGTGATGACTCCAGATCCATTCTATTCACTTGGTCACTCCTCCAGTTCGCCATCCCTGTCCTACTCACAGCCCAGCTAGTACACACCCATACACTGTTTACATTAGATTTACCTCTGAAGGTGTTACGTGTAGGCCATCAGATCCCATGGTCTTGTTCACATAAACATGTTGGAAGCATGCAGATGTAGTACAGCGCTAACATGGAGAAAACCTCAGACCTGTGTGCAGTGGCTATATTGGTAAAGTGTATACACCTTTAACCTAGGTATATGCTCATGTACTTCACAGCCCTTAAACCTCTCAGATTTATTATGACCTCACAGGAATGGCACCTCATCCACAAGAAAGAGATGCAGGCAGCACTATTTTTTGTAAACAAAAATTTAAAGTATGAATTATTGGTTGTGGTGAGGAAAGCAACATATAATGCTGAAGCATCAGCTGTAATAATGAGGTTGAAAATCCAAGATAATTCCAAGTAAAATCCAAGGTTTATTGAACTGCAGCACAGTACATCCACTCTCCAAGTTACCAGTCCTTTTTCTCCACCCCAATCCATTTCAGACCATAACAATTCTAAATGGAATCCATAACACAATGTGCATGAGCAGCTATGAAGAGACATTCTATTTAAAAGGGAAATATGTACAACATTGGAATTTGTATTAAAAGGGAAATATCTGTAAACAAGAATACAACACATTTTCCCCCTAAAGAAAATTAAGTGACTACGTAAACATAAAAAAAAACAAATCCTTACACATAAAAGAAACTACTGGTTATAATAGAAAATTTAAGACACACATTTGGATACTCTTCAAACATTCCATCTTTTGCCATCTTGTGTGACAACGCTATTGTGATAAACTTTCACAACCTTCATAGGTTTGCCAAACTTTGTCTCACCTTTGGTAATATAACCAGGTTTACGAATCCTAACCACATCACCTACCATAAAAGCAGGTTGTTTGACTTTCATCCTAGTAACATAATCACTTTTGTATTTGCACTGTTTGAGTTCCACTTTCTCAGCTACATCCTTGACATTCACATCAACCATGCGATAACCAGCACTTTTCTTAAACCACCAAGGACATAGGTTAGATACAGGATCTCTACCCTTTAGTAGGCGGAAAGGAGAAACTTCTGTAGTGGCATGAGGTGTTATACGGTACAGCCATAACTTTTCTCTCAATTTCTCCTTCCACATTCCCCCAAACTTCCGAGCCCATAGGATATCTTGTTTGAGAACCCTGTTATATTTCTCCACTAGCCCATTTCCTTGTGGTTCATACAGAGCAGTGGTGCAATGCTTTATACCATAAGTACTCAAAAACTCCAACATCTCTGAAGATTTGAACTGTACCCCATTATCTGATACAATGCTTTCTGGGAATCTTTCTCTTGAAAATATCTCTCTCAAAAATAAAATAACACTTTCAGTGTTAGGATGAGGTACCAGTTTGACCTCAGGCCATTTGGAGTGATAATCCACAGCAACTATAGCGAATTTACACTCCTGTGGTAAAAAATTGAATGGGCCAGCAATATCGATCCCTAATTTCTGCCATGGATGATCTGGCCACTTCACACGAGTCAAAGGTGCCGGATCACATTGTAGTAACTTAGTCCAGCCGAGTTGAGGTATTTCAAGTAGATTTTTGATGGCGACGAATTGAACTTACCTACGTGTTCAACTCAATATATCAACCACCTTCAATCAAAAATCTATCAAAATCTTCAACAAGTAAGCAAAATATCCTACCTACATGTTCAACTCAGGAAATCAGCCTTCAAGAAACTAAAACTGTCAAGATCTTCAACAAAGAGGCAAGTTTTAATAAATTTACATCTATCTTAATCTCCATCTAACTCTAAACATTAATCCTGGCACTGAGACCCACCAGTGACCCTCTCACCGGTCGCCCCCAACTTCTACGTGCCAGATCAATTTTCAATTTGGTTAATAGATATACTTTCAATTTTGCTTTTAAATTTGCTTCAAGTTCAACTCTACAACAACAGCACCTCAATAATGAAGCTTTTCAAGTCATTCAGTGCCACTATCCAATGTTTTCAACTTGCTCCTTCCTGCCCTACTGGTACTTTTCCTGCTACATTTATACTATCTCAATATCCTTGGTAAATGTTTTCTATTCAACACCGTTTGAAGTTACTTTCAACGCTGTTCAACACTACTTACTCAACACAGTATTTTCCTGCTGTATCTAGAGTGTGGCTTACAAATTAATCTGTGGTTGCCTGTATTTGCACCAGTAAGGGTTAAGCGTTTTGTGTGGCGATTGGCACTATGGTAAAGACATTAAAGCAAGAGGAGTACTATATGTTGCCTGTTTTTGCCTTTTCCTTGGTGTTTATCAAGTGACACTTTTGCTATTTTTGAATCTTACTTACAAACTATTACTTATTCAAGCAACAAAGATTCTCATAAATCGGAAATGTCCACAGCTTTGTTTCTACATTTTGCCTTTAATTGAACTTGGACTCATCGTGTGTTTGGAAGTGCAGTCGAGTGTCTATGTTTGACATTCAGGAGTTTTGGCATTCATGGACATTGTTTTCAATTTTGTCATCTGTTTGGTTCGTGTGCAGCGTTTGTAGTCAACATCCAGGAGCAGTCTTTCGTTTGACTTTCTGCTTTTATTGCAATTTTAATGGCTACCAGGATACTCGGTACTGTGTGTAAACACTGCAAAGTCTCAGCGTTTTTCCTCTAGGTTTACTCACCTTCCTGTATGACGATGACAGTTGGTTGACAGTTGGTCAGCGGAGATCTTCTTTCTTTCCCGTCTGCCGTCCTTCTGATGACGTGCGTGGAATGCATCCAGGAGTTAGCGAAGGTCTTCTGTCACGGTACGTTCTTTATAATGCTGCAGTCTTCGTTTAGCACGTTTTGGCCGTGAGCCATCCGGCGGTGGCGTTACAGCATGCTGCCTTCCTCTTCAAAATCTACGCTAGTAGTTGGAAGAGAAGCCTGTCAGGATCTCGAGACACATTTGTGTGTACATCATCTATAACGGAAAGACCCCATTTGCACGTCTTATCACTTTCAATGCACTCAGGACACTCTCTAACAAAATTATCTACAAACCTATCCACTCCTGGCCACCAGAAATTTGACCTAATTAATCTTTTCATGGACGACATGCCCATGTGACATTCATGACTCATTTGTAAAATAACATCTCTTACCGCAAAAGGTGGAATACATTTTCCAGCTCTGAATAGTAGATTTCCCTCTATGGCTAACTCATCAGCAACATTGTAAAATGGTATAACTTCAGCTGGAATTAATTCCTTAGAAGGCCAACCCACACTCACATAATCTCTCACTTTGCACAAGACATCATCCTCACTCATGCTTTTCATCCATAAATCTTCTGAAATGATACTGAATTTCTCAGACAATAATTCTGAAATGCTAGTTACGACTTCAGTATCTTCATCATCACTGACACTGGGATATGGTAATCTTGACAAACAATCTGCAGTCACATTGAGTTTCCCAGGCACATATTCTATGTAAAAACTATATTCTTTTAATCGTGACATCAATCTAGCAATACGAGCAGTCGCACTTAAACCTCCACCGGGTGAAAGAATACCCACCAAAGGCTTATGATCAGTACGTATCAAAAATCTTGCACCCCAAATATAATTCCGGAAATGTTCAACAGCCCAGACACATCCTAATAATTCCTTTTCGATTACAGCATATCGTTTTTCAGTGTTATTTAGAGATCTAGACGCGAATGCAACATTCCAGTCCTCCTTACCCGAACGTTGCGAAAGCACGCAACCCAGGCCATAAAGGCTAGCATCCACTGTCAAAACACAAAGTTTGTTCAAACAAAACGGTCTAAGTGTAGGAGCTGACACCATGTCAAGTTTAATACTGTCAAAAGCGTTTTGTTGTTTAGTTCCCCACAAAAATTCAACATCTTTCCTGGTTAGTTCTCTTAACGGCTCCACTTTAGTTGCGAAACCAACTATAAACTTACTGTAATATTCACAGAGTCCTAAAAATGATAACAATTTATCTTTGCAATCGGGTGCAGGAGCTTTCAGGATTGCATCAACTAACGATTTCTTAGGAGCAACACCATTCCCAGAAATAGTATGCCCTAAATATTCTATCTTCTTTTAAAATAACTTGCACTTTTTACTCTTAATGGTAAGACCAAACTTACTTAACATTTTACACACATTACTCAGGTGTTCCATATGTACTTCATCACTCTTAGAAAATACTAAAATGTCATCCTGAAAACACTTCACATAGTCACTCATGTCTTTAAAAATATGATACATCGATCTCTGAAAAACTGAGGCTGCCGATGCCAAACCAAATGGCATCCGTTTGAATTGATATAATGCCTGAGGTGTAATAAATGCTGTGAGATGACGTGATTCCTCTGCTAACACTACCTGATGATACGCAGATCTCAAATCTAAGGTAGAAAAAACTACAGCCTCACCAATCATGCTCACTACTTCATTGATATTCGGCAGAGGATGAAAATCTACTACTATATTAGCATTAAGTGCTCTCAAATCTATGCAACGTCTCAGAGATTTATCAGGTTTGCGTGCCAAAACTACTGGCGAAAGCCATTCTGACGATTCTATCTCCTCTATGACATCATTTTTTAACATATCTTTTAGAGTATCACTTAACTCTTCTCTAACATTGAGTGGTACAGGTCTAAGCTTTTGCACAACTGGTTCAGCTCGTTGTTTGAGCTTGATGACATGAGTGAACCCGCTTAGCTTACCTAACTTGTCTGAAAAAACTTCAGGAAACTCACACGAAAGTAACTTCCAAGCATTACTCTCTTCTACAAACATAACTCTTTTATTTAACTCATCTCTATCCTTTAACACCATGACTGGATCTTTGCTGTGTGGATTCAACGTAATGTTAAGTTTGAATTGATCGCGCCAATCCAGAACATTCACACCCTTTACTACAACATATAATTTGATGTACGCAGATTGATCCTTAAAATATATGGTGGAAGCAATATAACCAATGAAATCAATGTATGAACCATTGAAACCTTTTGCCATTACATCAGGAGGGCACAAATCACTCTTAGCAATTTTAGATTCATACATTTCATGAAAGTATTCTTCCGTTATGATGGTCCAAGGAGACCCAGAATCAGCCATTAGCTCTAGTTCAACATACATAAATTTAACCACACACTTAGGAGAGTCCAACACATCCTCTTCAAGCAACCCTAAACTCACTAATGATACAATCATTCCTCTTTCTTTAAGGGATTCATTAGACACGACATGCTCACATCTTGACAAATTTGATCCCAAATCAGTGTCATCATCTCTCACACAAGACTCTGGGATTGTGGTCTTAGGGGGACGGTGTGGAACTGGCTTAAGTCATTTCTAGCCAGCCGTCGGCAAACGATCTGGGCGCCACCTCACTCCGCAGCTATGTCAGCCCTGGAAGTGGGGGTCCCTCAGGGGTCTATTCTTAGTCCCCTGCTTTTCAACATCTTTATGGCCCCCCTTGCAGAGGTTGCGGAGTCGTTTGGCGCTCAGATCGTGGCTTACGCTGATGACACCCAGCTCTTGTTCACTCAGAACAAGAATGAGATGTTTGATGGGACACGTATCAGAGGCTGCTTAGAAGCAGTCTTTGATTGGTTCAAGAGACACGGCCTGAAATGCAACTCCGACAAATCGGAGCTGCTTTTTTTCGGGTGTGTCTCTGAACCAAACTGGAAAAGTTGGTGGCCCCAGGACCTTTTTCCCCCTGCCAATGCTAGTACCAAGGCTAAAAATCTTGGCATTATTGTCGACAACGAGCTGACTTTCGGACCCCAAATAGCCTGTCTTGCTGGGAAATGCTTCGGTATCCTGAGGATGCTCAGGAAATTCCTCCCTTTGATTTCCGTGAACCATCGCAGGGTTATCGTCCAAGCATTGGTAGGGTCTCGCATGGATTATGTTAACGTCCTTTATCTAGGTCTTCCTAAATATCTAGTAAGGAGACTTCAGGTTGTGCAAAACTCAGCCGCTCGGGCTATCTATGGTCTTCCTAGAAGAGCTAGTGCCTCTAATTTGCTGAAGGAATTGCACTGGCTCCCTATAGCCAAAAGGGTGCTGTTTAAGAGCTTGACGTTAACTTACAAGGCTCTTCACGACTTGGGTCCCAGGTATATTAAAAAGCGTCTTGTTTTGTATAAACCGAGCAGAGCTCTTCGCTCTGCCTCCTTGTTTTTAATGTCCGTTCCTTCCATCAAACGAACTAGACAAGGGGGGCGCTCCTTCCACTACCTGGCCCCACACGCTTGGAATAAATTGCCTCTTGCTCTTAGACAAGCCCCCAGCCTGACGTCCTTTAGAAAGGCATTAAAAACCTGGCTTTTTACTTATGAATTGTGAAGTCTTTTAATTTCAGTTATGTTTCCTTTCCAATAAAGGCCCTCTTCGCTAAAGCGCCGGGACACTCCATTGCGAGTAGCCGTTGCGCTATAGAAGAGCCCAATTAACATAACATAACATAACATAACATAACAAGAGACTTCCCCTTTTTTTAAATAATTACTTTTGTCCCCAATTTTCTTTTTGTCTTCCCTACAGGACTTTGAAAAATGACCAACTCTACCACATTTGTTGCACTCTTTTCCCAAGGCAGGACAAAACTTGAAGGAAGCTACGTGATTGTAACTCCCACATCTAAAACATACAATGCGGTTACGTGATATATTCCTATAGTTTTGAAAACCTTTTGTAACATTGTTCATAGCACATACTTCTTCACTTAGTTTATCATTCTTGCTACCCCTAGTGCTTGTTTCTTCAATAGTTTTCATCCATTTGCTAGATTGTTCAAAAGCCTTGGCAGTGGAAATGCTTTCTAATAAAGTGGGATTACCTAATATCCACAATTGTTCCTGTGTTTTCTTACATTTAACATTGACAATTATCTGATCTCTGATCATTTCGTCTGTCATTGCACCAAAATTACATGAAACCACCCAAGCTCTCAAACCCGTTAAAAAATCATCAAAAGATTAATTTTCTTTCTGTGCCCTCGTATAAAACTTGTAACGATTCAGAGCAATACTGGTTGTGGGTTTGAAACGTGTTTCTACACGAAGCATTGCTTCATCAAATACACCAGAGTCACCAGGAACAGGTGGTAAATTTCTAAAAATAACTTGCCCTTCGGATCCTAAACAATGAAGAAAAATATTCCCATCCTTTCCCCATCAATATCCTTTAAATAAGTTAAAAACTCCTCCTTCCATCTGTTCCAGGGGATGGGAGGATCACCCTTACATTGTAAAAATTTCGAAGGATGGTCAAACTGCATGGGGAAAATAATAATAGTACAAATTAAATAGTGAACAAAATGAAGCAATATGATATTATTACCGTTGAAAGAAAATAAAATGCAAAGTAAATAAACACAAATTCAATCCTTGAGTAAACCAGCTGTGTACATCAGCGCTGTAATGTCCTACACAGCAGTTGTAGATTATAGTGCAAAAGTCTAGCACTAGCTCGAAATTTCCAGCAATAATGCACGCGATGTGAAAATGTTGTCAAACAGATAGTTGTGAATTTCGTCGTGCGGCGTGGCTTATTTGATCAATATATTCCAAAATGTGAAACAGTACCTTTATTTCATGAGCACACCCGAGTCACTACTTGGAAACCATGGTAACTGCACGCTCCAACACGGCGCATGGAGATTTGTTGCAAGGGAAGACTCAGTCCTTCGCGTGTTGCCCGTTGAAACCACATTCAAAGGTAAACATTTGCTTATTTCGTTTAAAATTGTGAAACGTTCGCGCAAACACCCATAAATTTCATAGTTTACGGTAAACACAGCGTCCTCAACTGTGCAGTCTCCAAGATGAAAAGCGTTACCAATAGAATATTGTACACCAGTGAGAGCAGGTGTAAATAGTATTCCAAGTAAAATAAAGTTTTAAATCCTTCAGTCCTTAAGTATGATAGTCGATAGCAACGTCTTCTATGTAGGAATAAACCAAGCTCCAATCTTCAAAAGTTTATAAAATCCAAACTAGGTTAAGATCAGGTAAAAATCCAAAAACCTTTCAAAATCAGGTGTACCACACCTGTGCTGCTGTAGTAGTAGGTACTAGACACCCTCGTCGCCAATTTTGTAATAATGAGGTTGAAAATCCAAGATAATTCCAAGTAAAATCCAAGGTTTATTGAACTGCAGCACAGTACATCCACTCTCCAAGTTACCAGTCCTTTTTCTCCACCCCAATCCATTTCAGACCATAACAATTCTAAATGGAATCCATAACACAATGTGCATGAGCAGCTATGAAGAGACATTCTATTTAAAAGGAAAATATGTACAACATTGGAATTTGTATTAAAAGGGAAATATCTGTAAACAAGAATACTACATCAGCATTTTGCCATGTGTCCATTTGACATGGCATTTCACAGAGGTAAATGGAGTAGATGTGTGTTTTTACCTAGTGTGATATCATAACAAGAGGGGTTTCTAGTTGGCAGATGTATGCATCCTGTCCAAACAGGGATCACCCCTCTAGTCAGGGTAGGACAGATACACACTGAAAGATAACCCGTGCTCACCCTCTGGTAGCTTGGCACTGAGCAGTCATGCTTATCCTAAGAGGCATTGTGTGACGTATTTGTGCAACACACACACACACACAGTAACACAATGAAAACACCACTAAATGACTGCACACAGGTTTAGAACAGTAGTCAATACTTTTATAGATAAATTAAGCCTAAAACAACAAAAATCTAATGGGTAGAAGCAAAGATATGAATTTTTAAAGAATAAAAAGTGTTCTAGCGGTTAAAAGAAATAAGCGCCTATGTGGGTTATCTGGTCATGCTGAACTGGGGCAAAATCAGCAGTTCAAGCCGACCATGATGGAGCACAGGTCGGAGACAGGAGCCACGCAGGTACGGTGAGCAGAGTACCTTGATCCTGGCCGAAAAAGCAAGAGGTAGGGTGCAGACGAGCGATGCGTCAATGTCAAGCCTGCATTCGAGGTGATGCGTCGATTTTCTTCACGCAGTGGTGTCGGCTCCGTTGAGTGAAGCGCCGGTTCCGAGTGCGGTGGTTCCGATGGCCTAAGCTGCAAACACAGGCTCTGGAGTGGCTGGCCCGAGACATATATTTACACTCAATAAATGATTGTCCACTCAGTGAATTTTATTTTAAAAATGAAATGTACATTTATTACATGACGCCCAAAATCCCAGTACCCCTCCAATCTATACCAGATAGACCATCACAATATAGGAGGTTATCATTTTAAATAAATCAGGCCTATTGGCTTTGTCATGGGACACCACGACTTTCAGGAGAGCGAAACAGAGCAGTTCAAGGCCTACTCATGGGAAGTGGTGTTGGTGAGAAATTTCCATTCACTGGTACACAATATTAACACTCACTAAATGATTGTCCACTCAGTGCATTTTATTTTAAAAAGGAAATGTCCATTTATTACATGACCTCCAAAATCACAGTACCCCTAATATATACCGGATGGAACATCCTCATATAGGGGGGTATAATTTTAAATAAATCAGGCCTATTGGCTTTGTCATGGGGTTGCAACATCAATATATAGGGCAAGCCTATGGCTTGGTCAAAGGGGTCACCACATTATAATATAAGACAAGCCTATTGGATTTTTCATGGGCCACACATTATAATATAAGGCAAGGCTATTGGCTTTGTTAAAAGTCGCCACATTATATTTGGGATAAGGTACCCCCTGCCTTCCATTATAAGTATAATGCAAGTCACTGATCATATGGAAGAACAAGGCCAAACACCGAGTTCCTTTATAAGGTTATAGAACTTATAGGCAGCTTGTAATAACCTTATCGTACATAGCAAAGGATACTTTATAATTATAATACATGGTCTCATCATGACCTTTCAGACAAACCACTTAAATACTTGGAGCCAGATGTAGGTAGGCAAATACCGGTCGGTAACAGCCGAAAATACCGAATTTCGGCCATTACCGACCGGAATTGGCTTTTTGAGATGTAGGAGCCAAAAATATACAGATTCGGTAAATACGAGTCGGTATTTTTCCGACTCGGAATTTACCGAATTCCTATTTACCGAATTCCTATTTACCGAATTCTAATTTACCATATTCCAGAACAATGGGATCTACACACGTCTTGCTGCTGGAGATTTTGGGGAAGGATACCTGCTAGGTAAATAACTGTGACACACCCTGATAGTTACTGCAGATTAATGTATAATGAGTATATAACTAATGGCACTCTCTTTTCCACCTAGGCGATAGCGCTTATGATGTGCGGTCCTTTGTGCTCACCCCCTACCTTAATCCATCTACCAGGAGTGAGAGGCGTTACAATGAGGCACACAGAGCAACACACAGTGTTGTAGAACGCACATTTGGACTTCTAAAAAGCAGGTTCTGCTGCCTCCACAAGAGCGGAGGTGCACGGCAGTACACTCCTATCCTCTGCTGTAAGATCATGGCAACCTGTGCCATGCTGCACAACCTTGCCACCAAGAAAGGCACGGAAGTGGAAGTGACATATCATGAGAACATTGATAATGGAACTGAACAGCCAGAGCCCTATGCAGCAGGAGCAGCACAAGCCACAGATGGGAGACTGAGACGGGCAGAGATCACACGCAGCTATTTCTAAGTAAGTAAGGATACACAGCTAGGCTTTGTATTTGAAAGACGTATTTTAATGTGCACTACGGAAATTTACTGATAGCACACCATGCTACTTCAATGTCTGAATACCCCACAGGGTGGTCACAGGTTACCTCACCGTGAAATGTCTTGTGGGTTGTGGGCATCATCAATGTTTGCTACAACGCACAACTGTGTGGGATGCACGAGGCTGGGTGGCAACGGTGGCAGTGGAGCCTGGGTCAGCAGATTGGTGTTTGCTGCTTCTTCGAATGTCAGGAATAGGAGTGCTACAGCTACTCCTGCTGGTGGAGTCTTCAGTGTCCCCGACACCTGTGTCCCCAGCAGTGACTGCCTGGTTTGTTAGCAATAGTTCCATGGCAGAGGTAACTCTCCCCATTCCCCTAGACAAATCCATGCAGCAGTGCACAATGCCATCTTGCATGGCGACAGAGCGCCGACAAAGCAGGGAGGTTGATGTGGCAAGCTGGTTCATGGCCTTGGTGTGTTGACGCATGCACTGTCGATCCGGGCGCCTCTCTGTGTGGTCTGAATCTAGTTTCATGCACTGCCACATGTCCCTCATTCCCTCTGCCATGGACTTCATGCTCTCTGCCATGGAGCCAATCCCCCGGTCAATGTTTCCCATTCTGGTATTCAAGTTGCGCACCTGTCTATGTACTGCTAATATGCCCTTTGCTTGCAGGCACTGGACTTTAACCATAGTGGCCTAAAGACCACAGAAGACCCCCTCTCTATCCTGGGCATCGCCTCTCTCCAGTACCCTTCGGCGTCTGGCACCGGTACACACACCTCCAGATGTGGTCTGCTGCCCAGCGTTGTCTGCCTCAAGAGGATCTGTTAGTGTGTCACCATCCTCATCATCCTCATCGGACGTCTCCAGAATCCTGAGAGGGGGCACATCAGGCCTCCTTGACGTTACCACTTCAGATGACAGTGAAGTTGGTGTGGGGGAGAGTGCAGGTAGTTCCAACTGTTGTGAGCCAAACAGCAGAGGTGACAGAAGCTGTGGTGTGGTGGGTCGCTCTGGTGTTTTCGCTGCCTGCGCTGTGGGTGTGGGTGGCGGAACAGTGCTTTGCCCAGCACTTGTGGTTGCGTCCTCACTCCTTTCCGTTGCCGGTGCCCTCTCCTCCCTTTTCTGCGCTGTACTGCGCAATTACTTTCCTGTGGACAGATATGAACATTGGCTCAGTGATGATGTACACCTGGGTGTCATTATTAAATCACATTCCTGTCACACAATTGCATAGTCAGTCCTCAACTGCTTATGGATGTAGTGTGTGGCATGCCTTGCTGTGTTCTGTGATGTATGTATTGATCTGTGTTTCTATGACTACGTCTCCCATGACACATTGCAAGTAAATCCTAAAACCTGTACTGGAGTGTGATACACACACCACATTGGGGAAGGGGGCAGGGAAGGGGGTGAGGATTGATGTCCATGCAGCTTACCTTGTTTCTTTGCAGCTCTGGCTGAGCTGTCAGCATCCCCTATCCCATGGACACTCTCTGGCTCCAGGGTGGACTCCACCATCAGCTCCAGGTCTGTTAGTGCAGGTGCACGGTTTCTGCCTCCACCTGTGGCACCAGCTTCTTTTTTCTGGGCTGTGAGCTTCTTTTTGGTTATGATCCGAAGATCATACCACCTTTTTTTGAGATCATCAATGTCCCTGGTTGTGACCCCGATGGCATTCACCTTGGACTGGATACCCAGCAAGGTGTTCCTTTTAACAGACTCTGCAACATGCAGAGAATGCTTGCCAAAGAGCTGGGTGTGGTGTCTCACTACCTCCTCCACCAGCACCTGCACAGTTCAGCTGTGCGTAATTTAAGTTTCCTTTTCCGCTCAGCTCCATCCTTCTGGGCATCTTGGGACTCCATTGTGCAGCTCAGCTCAGCTCTGGGCAGCCTGTTCCTCAGTGTCTCACTGCTCTCAATGCTGTTCAGTTGCTCTGCACCTGCATGGGTGTGGCCACTTCCTGGTAGTGGGGTGGGGTAGATGCATTTGATTGGTTGGTTCCTCTGTAACTTTGTTGTGGGGTGTGGTGAGTGTTCCTGATTGGTTGACAGGCTCAATTGGGTGTATTTTGTATTACCGATTCGGTATTTACCGATTCGGTAAATACCGATTCGGTAATTCCCATTCATTCCTATGGGCTTGGAGGCCCATAGGAATGAATGGGAATTACCGAATCGGTATTTACCGAATCGGTAAATACCGAATCGGTAATACAACTGAATTCATGACCCCGGGAGAGTTTTCCATTGTTTTTAAAGCTCCCCAGAGCTGATTCTAATAACTTTTCAACAAATATTTAAAAGCTATTTTGATTGCACTAGAGATTCTATTTTTCGTCTTTATGTTTGCAAACATGCTTTCTCTTTCATGTGAAAGAGCTGCACACCAAGGGCCAGTTGTAGGTAATCCCATTTTACCGAATTTTACTGATTCGATATTTTAGAATTGGAAAATGGGATGTAGGTAAAAAATCGGTAAAAAATACCGATTCGGTAAAATTCGGATAGTCCGATTCGGTATTTACCGATTTGGTATTCACCGGTATTCAGGCTCAATTGGGTGTATTTTGTATTACCGATTCGGTATTTACCGATTCGGTATTTACCGATTCGGTAAATACCGATTCGGTAACTCCCATTCATTCCTATGGGCCTCCAAGCCCATAGGAATGAATGGGAATTCATTCCTATGGGCCATTCGAGTAGAAAATCTACTCCATTGGCAGAAAAATCAGCTCAAGAAGCTCGCATGGAGCTATTCATGCTGATTTTTCAGTATAGAATGAGTTTCCAGCACTAAAAGTCAGCAAAAGCAGTGCAACATGCCTAATTCCACCTGTTTGCAGAACTCCACATACGTTTTTATGTAAATTCCACATAGCGTGTTCCATCCACCCCTAGTTTTCTTCCTGGGCAAAGTTTACGAAAGAACCATTGATGAAACCGAGTCCAGGAACACAATGTGGTACGCTGCGAAATTCAATAGGAATTTACAACAATATTGGAAGGAGAAAGGTACTGATAAGGCAGGAATCCCTGTGTTATCTTCAATTGTGTCTTACTAAAACAGCAGGCACCACTGGCACTAAAGCACTTGTGTGCGGATGTGCACCTTGTGAAAGAGGTAAAAATGCAGTCACTCAAAGTGAAGTTATCCAGAGGCTTAAGTAGGCTAACCCATTGACCCTGGATGTATGCTGTAGTGAGCGGAATCAAAATGAGAATCAATTACATACTTGGTACTGACCTTACTAATTAATCTAACTTCAGGCTATTTTGACAAATAGTCCATCATAATAGCATACTTGGTAGATTTGCCCGAGACTTTAACAGACAAGAAATCTTTCCTGACTCCCTCAAAACCAGAATGATCTTACTGTGACTGAGGAAGCTAAATCTCAAACCCCAAAATGTACCAGGGGCGGCTCCTCCGTAATGGCGGACGAGCGTCACCCCACTTGTCAAAGTCAAGTCAGAGAAAATAAAATGATAATAAAACAAAAGTATATTTTTTCTCCAATGAATTACTAACCCAATGTCAGTGCAGGGTGGGGTGGCGCAGGTTCACAGCAGTGGGAGGAGTGATGGTCAAACCGACATGAGCACTTAGGTTTCTCCAACCTGGCTGTGTTGCACCACCAGGTTGGAGAAACAGCACAAACTCCCAGGTACTGTTTGAGCGGCAAACCAGGCCTCTTGAGACCAATCCTGGCATTGCTCTCACACTATTGAGAGCAGCACAGGGATTGGGTGGGGAGCCTGTGCCGCAGTGACTGCTGGGAGGAGAGCCAGAGAAGAACTCCAACAGGTTCTTTTTTTTACTCTTTATTATTCCCTGTGCCCCTCCTTCCCCCCTCACTTTAGCTATTCAGCAGCCGCCACCGTAATCTACCCAGTAACTCTCTGGAACACATCTTTAATTCCTGGGCAAAATAACTGAGAAGGCCTTTTCCAATCATATGAAAATCAAAACCAGTCAGCTGATTCAGGATTACCAATCAGGTCAATAAAGCAAGGATGCGCCACCATTCAGGTGGTTGATCGCCCCGCTAAATCAACTACAAAGACCACCCCACTCTTCTCACTGTCATCGACCTCCTGGCTGAATTTAACACAGGTGACCATGGTCCCAGCATTGCACCTTCTCTGCAAGAATGAGAATCACCAGAACTATCTTGCATGGATATGCCTCCTACCTCAACAACAGCTACAAATATATTTTGTGATTGATGCTAGGTTAATCCTAAAATAACCATGTGGCTGGTAATCACAGGTTTATGACCCCTTTACCCTTAAAGATGCAAAGAGAGGGGCTAGGCAGATTAGTAGAAATGGGAAAGCAGAAACTAGTGCAAAATTAAATGTGTTCTTTTTTTAAGCATCACGCCTCGGTCTGAACAATAATTTCAAATCATACTATTTGTTCCTACTCATTACAGACCACACGTTTTATGATTAGTCTAGAGTCATGTAGGTGCCAGACATCAAGGACCACGGAAAATAAGGTTTCTTTATTTTTTTTGTCCTGTGATATATGCTTAACAGCTAAATTCAGAGAGCAGGGTCACACCAAAGTTAGGTTCTCAAGCCCCCTTTTCAATGATATTACCTCAAAACCTTGAAAACAACACTCCTAAAAGCAACACTTCTTAATTAGTACATCTAAAAATGAATACTTTTAAAAGTAACGCTCCAAAAAGTGTTAAATGGATGTTGATGAGGGGGGCTAAGAGTTAATTGTATATGGAGAAGCGTGGCTCAATGGTTAGAGCGGCAGACCCTGATGCAGAGGTCTGGCCCTGGACCAGGGTTCTATTCCCGCCTCGGTGGCCCTTGGACACAATTTTCCCGGACCTGATAATTCTCGCCTCGGTGCCTAGTCTAATCATGGGTCCCACTCTGTGACTCTGGCCAATAGCTTGCTTAATTTCTACAACAGCCCCAGCAGCACTTGGATGCCTGGCTTCACCTTCGGGGTGCCCAGGAGGGGACATTTCACAGGAAAACCAGAAAGGGTTCCACGGCGGTATGAATACAGCGCTACGAGACCTCAGGGTAGAAGGTGCTATATAAATACAAACACATTTACGGTTATAGTTTTGGGGTATAGGATTGAGTGTTTCGGGTGTTGGTAAATGGTTTGAGGTATAGGGTTTAGGTTTACGTTTTGTGCTATGGCGATAAGGAGTTATGGGTACTGGATTAGGATCTGAGGTTAAGGGTAAAGGGTTAAGATTTGGAGGTATAGACTTTTGGCGTATAGGGTTAAGTGTTTGGGGGATACAGTTTAAGGATAAAGAGTAACAGGTTTATGGTGTATGAGTCAAAGGTATGGGTTAGGGGTGAAGAGCATTAGCTATAAGGGCATGTAGGTAGGAGTTTGAGATATATGGTTAAGAGTTTGGGTAATGGGATTTAGGATTTTGGGTATCCAGTTAAGGATTAGGATTCACGGTGTAGGGTTAAGAAGTTAGAGATTAAGAGGTTAAGGGTTAGAAGTGTTAAAAACGAATTCATCTTTTTTTAGTAAAAAATTCCATTTAACAAGGTCTGCCATTATAGCCAATCCCACTGATTCAGACGCAATGTCATACGATACGTATGGACATCATCAGCCCATTCCAGCCAGCCATAGGCATCATTTTAAACTTCGGTTCGTGGACAAAGCAACATTCAGAGGCTTTTCTTCTACAACAAATAAGAATACGTGTGATTTACTAATTGGGTACAAATATAGGGCTGCTATCTTATAAGATATTGTGAGGGACCGCCAAAGTAATTTCACCCCTAGTTAGTAATCAATTCAATTCAAAATTCCTTTATTCAGCTGTATAAGATACAGTCATAAAAGTACAATAAAAACAACATATACATTCAAAACAATGTTTAAAAAGACAATTTATCAAGAGCGAGAAGTTGCGAAAGGAGGGACAGTTTCTCAAAGATATAAATATGCTATTTATCTAAAAAACATATTGCTGGGGGAGGCATACTACATAGAGCAATTAACCTTCCATGCTTTTTCTAAATTTCAGGGCTGTTTTTAAAAAATTACATAAAAACATAGTACTTTCACAATGCAGCATTTGAAGATAAAGTAGTGCAGGCCTTATTTGTACAAAGTTCAGTCGTTTAAAAAGGGGTTTTAAAAACAGTTTTCTTGGTATCGTGTAGTACGAGCATATGAATAAAAAGTGAGCCAGATCTTGCGGAGACTTATTGTCGCAGCCGCAAGCTGGCAACACTTGTCCCCTGTGGCCCCCACTAGGCACAGCTAGCAACAAATGATACAAATCAAAACGGAATCTGGACATCAGAAAACGTTCATATCTAGAAATGGACCAAGATAGAAAGGGTTCAATTTGCACACAGGTTTTTGTTAAAATATGCTTCCTCACACTACCTTCTTTAAGCTGAGACTCTTCCCTAGCTAGCTGCCGGTTCAACATAAAGATATCTTTCACATGAATTACATCTTGTTTGGATACTTGCTGTAGTGTTAAGAAAAAATCCAGCCGACCCAAGTCATGGAGACAGTTTCTGATATATTTTAACCAGGGTATCTTGTATTTCCCTTCCCAAGTGAGTGCTTCAAGAAGAATGTTTTGGGTAAACGGTATATCTTCATTTGTCCAGCAGTTTAACCAGCACAGCAAAGGGTTTACAGCTATTTTATCTCCTAGGTAGGGCATACCAAGTTCTTCTTGAATGGAGAAGTTAGCTGTACCTTTAGGTAGACTTAGTACTTGTTTTAGGAAATTGTTTTCAGTTGTTACGAGGTCGCCCACAGGAACAAAACCCCAGATTTCACTCCCGTAACAGGCCACAGCGGTGCTTTTAGCTTGATACAGTTTCAACAAAGCAACCACTGGTGTGTTTCCCATTTTACGTGCAAAGTCTATTATTGCGGCATTTGTCCTTACTGTTTCTCCCTTTTTTTTCCTTACCGCAGGTCCCCAAGCAAGTTTATGGTCAAACAATACACCAAGATATGAAAAAGTCTTTGTCATTGGTATTTTTTCCCCATTAACAAAAAAGGGATAAGTCTTTTTTGAGCCAGAGCCTATCTTCATGGCAAATGATTTTGTATTGTTGATGCTTAGGCCCCGTGATTTCATAAATAAATAAAAAGAATCAAGTAATGTTTGAAGGCCCTAGTTAGTAGCAACAAAGTATGTCGGCCTCATGCAATCAAAAATCTCGAATCATTTACACATTATACACAGATATAATGCCTCTTTGAAGACTCAACCAAACACTCAGATAGGTAGATAGCCTGTAGGATCCCTGTTCTATTTGTACTGGGGAGCAGGTAACAGTCTTCAACAGGATGCAGTCTTTTTGAACTCTAGTTCGGTAGATAGTTGCGGATCATATTAGCAAATCAGTAGATTAGTGAATATTGCAACTACAGTCCCTCCTACAGAATTTTGGAAAAAATGGCTTATCATTCGAGGAACAAAAATAGGATTTGGTGAACATATTAAAAAAAGTGGATTTAATCTTTTTGCAGCCTCACTGCACTACCCTGATTGAACGTGCTATTCAGACCAAAGTACATGAAAGAGTATATCCAAGACACTAAATAATCCAAGAAGCACAAGAAAAGGTAGAACAAATAAAAGTATAGGTGATGCTAGGTTTGGGTACCGCTGACCACTCTAAAGGTGACTGGTACTTGCCCATGGTGACTATACCAAAAAAGAATGGATCAATCAGAATTTAAACTCGCTTGAAGAAAAGCAAAATCAAGTGTCCACTTTTGATTAGTCGCTCATACTGTTAGTCGATGACCTCATTAAATGATTATGAAGAGGCCAGTTTAGAAGGGCACAAGATCTTACTCAGGAATAATTGCAGCTTCTAAAAAGACCATTGAATTGGCATGAAAATGCATTTACCATGAAAAAGGGTTTTCTCGCTTTGCCTCCTTCAGATTGGGCTACATAGTGCACTGGCCACATTTCAGGTGCCAATGGAGACTCCATTAATGAACATGATTCATATTCATCTGCATATTTAGATATCACAGTAATATTTGGTTCAGATGTGAAAGCATATCTGCAACATCTTACAAATGTGCCCTGCATTCTTCAAGAACGAAGTTGAAGCCAAATAGAATGTCTATCATGGAGACATATGTGTATCCCCAGTGGTGGAGTTAGAAATGCGCAGAACTGCAGACAGAGATGTGATTAATTAATGTATATGCTTGGCTGACCCCTGTATACTGTACAAATGTATAAGTAACAATACTATCTGCTAATCTGTACTGTATGTATGATGATTGTCGAATTCAATAAAAATAATGTAATAAGTTGAAGAGCAAATCCAAAGAAGAGTGCTCTCTATGTGAAACAAGTCCAACGCCTCAGCTATGCCACAGGAAATACAATGCGCTAGATAAGAAATCTGATTACAAACTAATGCCTCTGGGACAGAATTGGCATGAACTTGTCCCAGGAAGAAGAGACTGATGAATTTCACATTGACCTGTACAGTAGCCGCACGTTACTCACACAAAGTTGTGATATTCAAAGCAGATGGAAGGAGTGTTGAGATAATAGTTTTATTGGTACACACTTCTTTCGAACATTCGTATTTTGTATTCTATTAATTGTAATACTTGAAGACTTATTCATTGCTTGCATTTCCAGCTCCTTTGGTTTTTATCTTATTTAATACTGTAAGCTAATGATGACACTTAGGGCCAGATGTAGGAGCCCAAATACCGGTCAGTATTTGGGTTTTCAGATGTAGTGGGCTAAAATTACAGAATCGGTATATTTACAGAGTCAGTAAAATTACCGATTCGGTAAATTACCGAATCGGTAAATATACCGATTTAGTAATTAAAAATGTAGGTGGCACAGTTTACAGTGCCACAGGCCCTTAAGAGTCGGTATTTTACCACACAATCCTATTGTGTGGTAAAATACCAAATTCAGGTGTGCATGCACATCTGTGCTTGCACACCTGTGCAATGTGACACACAGACATGCCCAAAGTGACCCCCCCTGCACCCTTGCAGGATTCGGTATTTACCGATTCGGTAAATACCGAATCGGTATTGCCCATTGATTCATATGGTCTTCAAGGCCCATAGGAATCAATGGGCAATCTTACAGATTCGGTATTCCAGAATTCGGAATTACCTACATCTGCCCCCTTCCCATTTACAGACTCTTAAATACCGAAACGGTAAAATTCGGTATTTAAGAGTCTGTAAATGGGAATTACCTACATCTAGCCCATAGTCTTTGTATTTTGCCTGGTCCACTCTTTCTGCAGAATGTTATGACCTTTCCATGATTCATTACCAACCCTGTGCTCGGAAAAGGAGTTGCCATCCACCTTTCATACTTCTAAAGTGTATGTTTTCATGGTTATGTCTCCATAGACTAATTTTGAAATTTGGATCTGTCAACCCCGAGCATCATTTTCACGGGGTGATTACACCTACCCTTAGGTTGGTTTCTTCTTTACATCCCAAACATTGGGTCCAAATGTTGGGTCATAGTGGGATTTCCAGTGATAAATGATAAGTGTGCCACTGATTCTAGGCCACATCTGCCGATGAGTGCAGTAAATATTGATCAATAACCAGGCAAGAATGATAATATTATACGGGGTCTTAAACACCAGTCTCCATCCAGTCCTGTGGGACCAAGAAGTAATGGAGGTGGACTACGCCTGGGGGGCTTCCGCATCCCACCTGCAAAAAGAATGAGTACGATCAACCTAAACGTGGCCTTGAGACCGCTGCCTGGCCAGACCACTTCTGATAATACCTCAAGACCAACTTTCCGTGTGGGGAAGCGTGCCAGTGGTATTGATTACATGATGGTTAATCTGGAGGCCTGAAACTTTCTTGGCTTTTAAAGCCAAAAAAGCGGAGATAAAGCCCCTTGATAATATGCCCCAAAGAACTCAGAATAGCCCTCAGAAAAAGCGACACACTGGAGGGTGAGGAACAGCTGCTGGAAACATGAATGCCCTACAAACTTCTTATCCTGCACAAAAAGAAAATACAGTGCACTAAGGCCTAGAAAGATCTGCACGATGCAATCAATCTTAAGGATAATAAAAGATTCTGAGAATGGGGCTGTACAGGAGCAGGTAAGAACATGGAGGTCAACATACACCCCTTAGGATGGGTATAGTACTTTGTCACACTATACCAAGCGGCAACGGAGGATGACCTGGGAAGCACAAAAATGGATCAGCAGGGAGCCATAGAGAATCAAGCCGCAGCTATATCTCTCCTGCATAATTAACATCATGAAGACAATGCATTTGGTAAAGTGGAATTAGTCCAGGCCATACAATCCTACTAATTGTCGCCCAATCTCGTTTCTGGATGTTGTAGGTAAAATCTTTGGTAAGCTTCTGCTTTCCTGCCTGGAGACTTAGATGGATGACAACCACATATTATCTCACCATCAAGCCGGCTTCCGCAAGGGCCAGAGCACAATTGATCAAGTCCGGCAAGTATGCATGATTTGTTTAAAGGACGTAACTCTTCAAAATTCATCTGTCTTTTTGTTTTTATAGACCAAAAGACCACTTTTGATAGTGTGGACTGGACTACCCTTTGGCGCATCCTGGAGGAACAGGCTGTTCCCAAATATCTAATTAATCTTCATACCGGTAATACAGCAGCTGTCAAATATGGTGATAAAGGCGAGGGCACAAACATGTTAGGCAGGGATGCATGCTAGCACCAGCTATATTCAACTTCTATATCAGCAGCATAAAGAAGTCACTTATCAATCTTGCCTTGGATGTACCTAAGCTAGGGAATGATCAAATCCTGATCCTATTTTTTGACGATGATGCAGTCATTCTAGCACACACAGAACTGTCAATGCACCAGTTACTGGAAGGATTTGAACTTTTCTGTAAATCTAGGAAAGTAGCACTCAACATATCGAAAACAAAGTTCATGATAATGAAATCAAAGGCAGAGTTAAAATCGACTTTCAGGCTCTACGGAAATCCAATTGAACTGGTTAACATCTTCAATTCCTTGGGTTTCCAGATTGATGATAAGCCTAATTGGTGCACCCAAGTAGCTAAGTCCAAAGCAGTCCTCTGGTAACCGGCTAGAGCGATTCAGAGATTTACAAGCAAGTTTAAAATTAATTTGATAAAGCCTGCACTGACTGCGTATAAGGCCAAAGCAGTAGTCGCAAGCTCCTAAGGCACTCAAATCTGGAGATACATAAATGTGCAGGCCTAGCAAAAAGTGGAAAACTCCTTCCTGAGACGATTGTTATACCTATGCCCAGGGACACCAATGTTAATCCTCAAAGCAAAATTACATTGATTTCCGCCCAGAAGGAGATTGGATACAAGTCTGGACCACCCTCGCTCTTTCAGAGTACCACAAGAGCCTGAGGGACATCCTAAGATGACTGAATTGTAAAGGTTTGCCTTGGTTCAGATACGTAGAGTATATGTTAAAATCAATAAAGTGTCCAGATCTATGGCTCTATCCAAAAAACATGACTAAAGCCACTTTACCATTGGTGAAAGGGACATTTTTGACTTTCATGTGGCAAAAGCACGAGGTTACAAAAGTGCCTCTATCTAAATATCTGGACATGAAAGATGAACCCCGTTGGGAGCCTTTCCTTGACTGGAATTCATCACCTGAGAAAAGAGCTCCATACCTCAGAGTTAGGCGAGGAAGACTATAGGTTCAACCCTACAACAAATCCTGGTCCAAGGGTTACGGACAGAGAGCTGGTATGAGTGACTGCTCCCTGGGCGGCCAAGAAACTTTGAAGCATTTTATGCTACTCTGTGTTAACTCATAGTCCCCCTGAAGGCATTACCATCGCTGGCTGTTTTTAAAATACTGTACGAGGAGCTGTAAGGATGCCCTTTCACTTTGGTATAGAACTGACCATCAGAGATCTTTAAGGCTTTATCATTATTTGTATTCACTGCTTGGAAGGTAACATTGCCTATTGCAACGCAGGGCTAGGAGAGTAGCAACCTTAGCAAGAAGAACTTAGGCTATTTGAAACAAATGGATGTTATTGGTATAAAATGCACTTGCACTTTATTTCAATGGGAGGGCCAGGGCGGTCATTTGAGTCTATAAAGGTGCTAAGTGATAAGTGAGCTGTAGAGAAGTACTTTTTACAGTCTTACAAGGCAGGCCAGGTCTGTATAGGTCCATCTCTGGCATGATATAATTTTAAAAGAATTTGCCCTGCACAGATGCACTTTAGCTGTTTTGCATAAGTGAGTTGTATAACAGCACTTATAGTGGTCTTAAAAGGGGGCCTAGGGCTGAATAGGTCCATCTCTGGCACAATATATTTTTAAAAGGCTTTGCCCTGCACAGATGCACTTTAGCTGTTTTGCACAAGTGAGTTGCAGAACAGCACTTATAGCAGTGGCAGCTCTAGGCTCATGGCGGCCCTGGGCAGGGAGCATAAGTAGGGGGCCCGGAAGAGGGGGTCCGGGTGGGGCAGAGCTCCTGGAGCTCAGGAAGGTACCAGCAGGCCAGCAGTGGGTAGGGAAAAAAAGAAGCCAATCAGGAACCAGGAGGAACGCAGGCGCGGAGGCCAGTGAAAAGGGGGGGGGGAGGGGGTCAGGGTGTTTGGAAGTGGAACAGAGCCGGAGGCCACCAAATCCCTGCCAGGGGCCACCACGCAAATATGTATCCATCCTCAGAGGATTATTATATTAAGGATATATATTGGCGTGGTGGCCCCTGGGGTTTGGTGGCGCTGTGCAGGTGCACGGCTTGCACATGCCTAATGCCGACCCTGCTTATAGTGGTCTTGAAAGGGGGCCTAGGACTGAATAGGTCTATCTCTGGTACCAATATATTTTTAAAAGGCTTTGCCCTGCACGGGTGTACTTTAACTGTTTTGCACAGACGAAGCCTTTGAGGCGGTTTATTATTTTTAAAGCCACTAGTCATTCTAGACGGCAACTATACATAGCACTTTACCTGCCAGTTGCGCTGATATCTATAATCTTTCTTACCTAATTTTGCACTCTGCACTGAAGCACAGTAGCTGTTTTTGTACAGATAATACTCTCAAGCCATCAGCCACCACCAAAGTTAAAAATCACTTCTAGCACTCTTATTCGTTGCATAGCTACAATACGATTCCTCGTCTGCCCTCTTCTCTTTCACACCTAGGAATCATTGAAGAATAGTTTTATCATCCCATGATCTAACATATCTTAGATTTTATTCCTTGTTCGCCTCTACGTAGTTAAACTACACCTTATTTGTGATATAGTGATGGATGACAGATGCATCCATGTTATCAAGGGAACTCAGGAGGACTAACCGCAAGGCCATTGAAGTATTTATCCCGTTCAGGCTGCATCATGCATCCATGAAATCACAGAATCGATGCATGCATGCTAGCATAAAAGAACATGTTGATGGGAATGCTTATAATATCGTATTACTTGGGGTATGTATTGTTTTAATGAAGTTTATACATTTGGGTATCCTGCAATGTGCAAATTTCTATGCTTTATCATTGTATGGCTTTATCGTAAAGCTGAATCAATAAACTTGACCAATTCACCGTTATTTGTTTGAGGAACCCTAAAGAAGTGGTGGAAGTGGAAAATCAGAAACTTATGGGTGAATCTTGTATTTTGTGCCACGTTCCAGTAAAATCTTAAGTGCGCCTGGAGTCTGTAAGGGAATAACCAGTGTATTCATGCCGGTGGAATAGATTGATGGTCCTCATTGCCTCCTCACTGAGAAGGATATGTGGAAGCTCCTTACAGATAGACTTCAAGGAAGAGGTGTGGCGCCGCGGCTAGGGTGACTGACTCCGGAATCTAGGTATCATGGTTCGATCCCCGGCACCGGCGGCATATTAGCCCAGCACCATGTGACTCTGGGCAATAGCTTGCTTAGTCTTCCTGACGGCCCCCAAAGCCTAGAGACCCTTACGGGTGATTGTGTGCTTTACAAATGTGGATAATGATTAGGGATTTAGGCGCTTGCATTGGGAATCGCAGAAGAAACATGAAATGGCATAAGACATACCAACGTCGACTGTTAAATCTCAGGTTAAGGTTGTCATGTTTATCTCTTTATTGAAAAACGTATTTGTTTTTCAATTTTTGATAGATAATGTCCCACTCTCCTTGTTGAACATATATGCACCTACAACAGGCGATCCTTCCTTTTGGAAAACTCTAGCATCACAAATAACACAATGTTATGATGATAACTTCATCCTTGCAGGTGATTATAAGGACATTTTTGACCCCTTTATTGATCGACATTCTTTATCTTCTTTTATTCCTCACAAATCTTACAAATTATTCACACAAATTGTAAAGCAACACAAACTGATAGACGCTTGGCGACTTTGTAATCCCACAATAAGGGAATATTCTTTCTACTCCCCGTTGCACCACACTCAGTCCAGACTGGATTATTTTTTCATCTCTCATAATGTAGCTCAATCACTTGTAAAGGCAGATATTGGCTCCATTTTATTATCTGACCATGCACCGGTCTCTATGCTTCTTGATGTCTTAGGCAAGCCTAAACAAACTCATAAATGGCGTTTTAATAATTCTCTGCTTTTAGATCCAGTTTTTACATCAAGTCAAGTCAGAAATTTGTATAGCGCGCTACTCACCCAGAGGGTCTCAAGGCGCTTAAGGGAAGGGGTTTGTTACTGATCGAATAACCAAGTCTTGAGTTGCTTCCTGATGAGAGGTGGTTCTGGGTGAGACGGAGGTGAGAGGGGAGGGAATTCCAGGTCTTGGCCGCCAGGTAAGAGAAGGATCTTCCTCCCATGGTGGCTTTTCGGATGCGTGGGATCACGGCGAGGGCTAGTTTGGCTGAGCGTAGTTGGCGGGTGAGGGTGTAGAAGGATAGGCGATTGTTGAGGTAGCTGGGTCCTAGGTTGTGGAGGGCCTTGTGTGCGTGAGTGAGGAGACGGAACGTGATTCTCTTGCTGATAGGGAGCCAGTGTAGGTCTCTCAGGTGCTCTGATATCTGGTAGTGTCTAGGTATGTCCAGGATGAGTCGGGCGGAGGCGTTTTGAATGCGTTGAAGTTTTTTCTGCAGCTTGGCTGTGGTTCCGGTGTAGAGGGTGTTTCCGTAGTCTAGTCGGCTGGTGACAAGTGCATGGGTGACCATTTTCCTAGTTTCGGTGGGGATCCATCGGAAGATCTTACGGAGCATGCGTAGGATGTTAAAACATGATGATGAGACGGCGTTGACTTGTTTGGTCATGGATAGGGAGGAGTCTAGGATGAATCCTAAGTTGCGAGCATGGTCCGTTGGAATGGGTGCGCTGCCTAGTGCCGGGGGCCACCATGAGTCGTCCCAGGCAGAGGGGGATGTTCCTAGGATGAGGACTTCTGTCTTGTCCGAGTTCAGTTTTAGGCGGCTGTTCTTCATCCATTCGGCTACGTCTTTCATCCCTTCGTGTAGGTTGATTTTGGCGGTGGTTGGGTCTTTGGTAAGGGAGGGGATCAGTTGAGTGTCGTCAGCGTAGCAGATGATGTTTAGGTTGTGTTGGCGTGCGATGGATGCGAGGGGGCTCATGTAGACGTTGAAGAGGGTGGGGCTGAGCGAAGATCCTTGTGGTACGCTGCAGATGACTTCGCTGGCCTTTGATCTGAAGGGGGGGAGACGGACTCTTTGGATTCTTCCGGCGAGGAACAATATGATCCAGTCCAATGCCTTATCTTGTAGTCCGACGTTCCTGAGGCGATGTACTAGGGTGCGGTGGCATACCGTGTCGAACGCTGCGGAAAGATCCAGGAGGATGAGGGCCACTGTTTCCCCGTTGTCGAGCAGTGTTCGGATGTCGTCTGTAGCTGCAATGAGGGCGGTTTCGGTGCTGTGGTTAGCTCGGAATCCGGACTGTGAGGGGTCAAGGGAGCCGTTAGACTCAAGGAAGGTGGCGAGCTGGCTGTTGACGGTCTTCTCGATGACTTTGGTGGGGAACGGGAGGAGCGAGATGGGGCGGTAGTTCTTAAGTTCGGTGGGGTCTGCTGTAGGTTTCTTCAGGAGGGCGCTGAGTTCGGCATGCTTCCAGCTTACCGGGAAGGTAGCGGTGTTGAAGGAGCAGTTGATGATATCTCGGAGTTAGGGTGCGATGATGGAGTCGGCCTTATTGAAGATGTGGTGGGGGCATGGGTCGGTTGGAGATCCGGAATGGATGGAGTTCATCATGCGTATGGTTTCTTCTGTGTTGATTGGGGTCCAGGCGTGGAGGGTGGTGGTAGGGGGCTTCAGTTCGAGGGTAGAGGGAGAGGACAGGTCGCTGAAGCTGTTATGCATGTCTGCGATCTTGCTGTGGAAGAACGAGGCTAGTGAGTCGCATAAATCTTGAGAGGGAGTGATGTCGTTGTTGACGGCGCTGGGGTTGTAGAGCTCATTGACGATGTTGAAGAGTTCTTTGCTGTTGTGGGCGTTGTTGTCTAGCTGGTTTTTAAATGCTGACTTCTTAGTGGTGCGGATTAGCTGGTGGTGTTTGCGGGTGGCGTTCTTGAAGGTGGTCATGTTGTCCTGCGGTTTGGTTTTTTCTCCAGATTTTTTCGAGGGTGCGGCAGTTCTTTTTGGAGTTCTTAAGGTCGTCTTTGAACCAGGGGGCTCTTTTGCTTTCTGGTCTGATGGGACGGTTTTTCAGGGGTGCTAGTTCGTCAGCGCAGTGGGTGAACCATTGTGCAAGATAAAAGGCTGCTTGATTTGGGTCCGTAGATCTGGCAGGAGGGTTTTCGTTCAGTGATGTGGTGAGCTGGTCGAGGGTAATTTTGTTCCAGTTTCTGCGGTGAACCTGTTGCGGGTGGTGGTGGGTCGTTGTCTTTCTGAAGCTGAATTGGACGCAGCTGTGGTCTATCCAGTGGAGTCCTGTGGTGTGATTAAAGGAGATGTGTTTGCTGGAGGAGAAGATTGGGTCGAGCGTGTGTCCGGCGTAGTGGGTGGGGGTGTTCACCAGCTGTTTGAGTCCGAGATTGGCGAGGTTATCAAGCAGGGTGGTGGTGTTGTTGTCGTTGTTATTCTCCAGGTGAAAGTTGAGGTCTCCTAGGAGAATGTAGTCCTCAGAAGGGAGGGCGTGTGGGCTGACAAAGTCGGCGATGTCTTCGCAAAATTGTGTACGGGGTCCTGGGGGTCTGTATATGAGGGTGCCTCTGAGTGTTGTCTTGGGGTTGGTGTGTATCTGGAAGTGGAGGTGTTCGGTGTCTCTGAGGGTGTCGTGGGAGCTGGTCGAGATGCGGATGGTGTTCTTGTGGACGATCGCGATCCCGCCTCCTGTTTTGTTGATGCGGTCTCTTCGGATGATCTTGTATCCGTCCGGGATGGCTCTGGTGATGTCGGGTGCTGATGAGGCATTCATCCAGGTTTCCGTGAGAAAGGCGACGTCTGGAGTTGTGGTGTCAAGTAGGTTCCATAGTTCTATGGCGTGTCTGTGAACCGAGCGGGTGTTGAGCAGGATGCACTTCAGGTAGTTGTTGTTGGGGCTCTGTTTGGCGATTGTGGTTGTAGTGTGGGTCCTGATGCAGCAAAACTTGCAGGATTGGCAGGTGAAGGGTCCATGGGTGTGTCCTGGGGCCGCTCGGTGGCAATCGGGGAGTCTGCCGGTGTTGAGGGCAAAGAGGGTTACGGTGTCGTATGTTCTGCGGGGGGGATGGTCACTGCGGGGGCCAGGGGATCTGGCGCTGGGCGCGGTCCAGGCACGGACGGGCGTAGACGGGCTTACCTTTGGCGCGCCTTTGGTGCGCATAGGGCGCGTCTGCTGCGCGTGAACGCTGCGCGTTTGCCATTCCGTCATAAGTGGAGAATGGCGGGGGGCGGAGCGGGGGAGGGGCAGCTGGGAGGCGGGAGTGGGGTGGCGAGTGGGGAGTGGAGGAGCGGTGATGCAGGAGGGAATGGGGGTTGGGCTGAGCGGCGGCAGGGAGCGGGGTGGAGGGGCGCAGGGCACAACAACAGGAATACTAAAACAGAAACCAAAACCGGAGAGGCACAGCGGCCCGCGGTGGCGGCAGCAATCACGGGGCACAACAATAACAATACAGAGCAAGAACGAAACAGGCACAATAATTACGATAATGGGCAATATTTAAAAAATATAGAATGATGCACAAGACCAGATCCTTGGAGAGCTCAGGGGCACAGCAGCTCAGGGGCACACCAGAGGTGAGGAAAAAGGGTTCAGGCAGATTTAGGTCGATTCCCCTCTTTCATGGTTTGCCCGGCGTTAGCCGCTTCTCACCCAACTACGATTACCAAATAAAGAGGCAGGCGCTGGAGACTGGAAGGCAGGAAACAGGAGTTTATTTCCGACGGAGCAGAACACATCAGATCAGACAACGAGGTATCGTTTCGAGGTGCTCTAACAACATCTCTGAGGCCTGGCCTCTTATACACAGTTTTATGGCTTTATTGCATACATTACATCTGTAACATTTCTTTGAAGTACAGGAAGACATCCTCGGAATCCCCGGTCCAGGCCCGTTCCCACACACATCTACAGTAGAGTTCCCACCCCGCTCTCAGCATGTGATGGCAATCGCGCAGCTGGACATTCCGCTGGGAACGGGAATGTAGGCGGTCGGTCGGATCTTGGGGTGTGAGGGCCTTGATTAATCCCCGCTCCTTTGATGTGAGGCGAGGTCCTACTGTAGGGACAATAAACTGCATCTGTTGGGCGAAGTGATGGCCTGGGATCAAGCCGAACAATAGGGCAAGGAGGAAGAGGTTATCAAAAGGGCCTGTTTTATGAATGAGATGAAAGGGTGTGGGGGTTCAGCCCGGGATGTGGCTCGGAGGTAGGGTTGCGCTGGAGGTGTGTTTAGGGCTCAAGCAGGAGGGATCGAGGGCTGTCAGAGCACGCGGGGGGGGATGCTTGCGAGGCCGGAGAGTGAGGGGGAGAGAGACGCGCTGGCTATCAGCAGTGGGCAGAGAGGCCATGGCATTCAAAAATGGCTGCTGTTTACGCGCCCGTACGAGTCTGGAAAGAGACAAGATGGCGCCGATAATGTTTATGTCACAGCCTAGATTTCAACAGTCCTCCCTTTTCAACATATCTAGCCAGCTTGTTAATTTACGTCAATCCCCATTATATTTCTAATTTCGAGGTCATACAATGCTTTCATGTGTTCAGTTTTGAAATCCGAAGTCTTTGGGCACATGCAGTTAGCAATGATCGAACACAGAGGTGGCAAACATTGAATACCTAGGCAACACCCACACAGTATCACGACCGGTATCAATATAAATGTGAATAACCTCCATCCCCAGTCCTTCAAAGTGCCCCAAAACCAGCTCCCAAGCGACCATCCTTCTTGTTCCTGGTGAACCTCTGAGGAAAGTCTGTGGAGGTGTTCGATTGCTTTGTAGACTGAAGGTGAGTTATCTGGCACGTAGGTGCAACAGCTGGATCCGATGATGCGGCATGCTCCCCCACGGTCAGCTAGAACCACATCTAGAACAAGGCGGTTCTGAAGAGCCACCAGGCGGACTGCCTGAAGCTCGGCCGTATTGTTAGTGAGGATGCCAGCCGTGATGTTCATGGTCGTTTCTACTGCCTGGGTCAAGTGTCGGATGGCGCGGCTGTTTGCCATTGGGCCCCACAGAGGAACAAGTCCCTTCATTGCATCCAGGAACTGTGCTCCGGTGGAGTCGGCTTGTTCAATGTCTTTGGCACGCTTCTGCCGGTGATGGTTTGCTGGGGCCACGCACGTTGGAGGGAGAACGAAGGCGATGTAGCAAGTACCCCCCCAACTTTTTGGAAGCCAAGTGTAAGCTTTGGTGCCACAAACAAAGTACATATTCGGGGAGGCAACAAAGGAGGGGGATCAATTGAGTCCAACGTTCTGGTGATGTGGCAGGAACTGTGACCCACCAGCTGTGTTCCCAGGCCTTCGAGGCACACGAGGCCCGTGACATTAATAACAGACAGAGCCACAGTCAGAGTGGCAGCAGTTCGTTTCCGTAGGTAGGAGAAGGTGGGTCTGACTGAATTATGGATCACCTGCATTTCAACTCGTTCCTTGGCAGGGATGTCCATCTGGAAGGAGGGACCAGTGGTCAAAGGACAAAAGGGAGCAGATGTTCTTCCGGTTTTGTTCAGCCAGAACCCATGGTAGAAGTGTGACACTGTTTGACCTGAAGTGGCGTTGTCCTTGTAGCTCTCTTGCAAGAGAATCAACCAGGCAAGGCAGGAGCCGTGAACTGAGAAAGGGGAAGGGATGAAAGGAATGGAGTGTCCGGTGGCATGCGGGAGCAACCCGCAGATCCAGCAGTTGGTGGCGTTGGCGGCAAGGTTGTGTTGGTGCAGCAGTTCCACGAAGGAATTGTTCCAAAACTCCTTACGCCTTTCTCGGAGCTGAGGCGAAAGGGAGATCAGATGATGCTCTTTCATAGTGGTTGGCTGTGCAGTGGTCAGCAATATCTGATGAGCGGGTGTGCTCTCTTCCACGATCCAGAAGGAAGTCATGAGGAGGAGGCAAAAGAGGAGGACAATGAAAAGAGCAATTGTCTTCGATTTGTGTATACTGTCAGTCTTAGGGTTTCGATAACGGGTATTTCCTGTTGCTTCCGTCGTCTTCTTATCTGGCGCTTCCATCATCTTCTTATCTGGCGCTTCCATCATCTTCAAGGTGCTCGGTAGTGGGCAGAACCGCTGACTTCGTTTAGCCTCTCTTCGGGTAACCCTTGGTTGTGTTTAGGCTACCGTTCTGAGATTCAACTTAGTCTGTGGTCTACTTGGCCGAAGCTCCCTCCTTTCGACGCAGGCAATACCCTTCCCTGGATGGCACAGTGGGATCAGAGAATTTTGCAAGTTCGAGTGCCTCGGTATCAGGATAACAGTTCAAGGATGGCCGGTCTTTGTTCAGCAGTTCTTCTTGGGTGCTGACGTTTTCTGTCGTGGTCAGGGTCGAGGAGACCTTCTTGCAGTGGTGCGCATGCAGCCAGTGTCGCTTCCCCTCCACTCGAAGAGCCGTTCGGGTGGTAATCAGTACTTGCCAGGGGCCCGTCCACCGGGGTTCCAGACTCTTTGTCCGTTGGAAATTCCGGATCAGCACATAATCTCCCGGTTGGATATCGTGACCCGGACCCCTGGAAGCATCGGGGATGGCCTGCTGCACCTGCTGATGAATGACAGACAACGTTTTAGTCAATTTGCACAAGTACTCAGACAGCAGGACGTCCGGGACGTCGTGAATGGAGGTCGGTTTAGGGGCAGTCCAGAAGGTTATCGGTCGCCCAAATACAACCTCGTAGGGGGTCAAATGGTGCTCAGTGGGAGTGGAGCGCATCGATAGTAATGCCAGTGGGAGGGCATCTGGCCATTTAAGTCCTGTGGTGGCCACTATCTTTGACAGTTTTAATTTCAGTGTGGCGTTGTGTCGCTCAACTATGCCAGCAGATTGGGGGCGAAAAACTGCATGAAACCTCTGTTTTACACCCAACCCTTTCAAGATTAGTTGGATAACTTCAGCTATAAAGTGGGGGCCGTTGTCGCTCCATAGAATCCGACAAAGACCGTAGCGAGGGAAAAACTCTTTCAGCAGTACCTTGGCAGTGGTCATGGCAGTGTTATCACGGGTTGGATAGGCTTCTACCCATTTGCTGAAAGCACATACAATGACTAATACATACTTCAGGCTTTGGCATCTTTCTAGTTGGATGTAGTCCATCTGGAGGACCTCAAAAGGATGGTCGGGGACACCAAACCCTCCCCGGGGTACCACAGTTCCTTTCCCAGGGTTGTGTTGCAAACAGATAAGGCATTGCTGGACCAGGCGTCTGGCTGAGTCGGGGATTTTGTCGTTGTGCCAGACCTTGGAGATAAGTTCGATCATGGGGGCTGATCCTATGTGCGCAGGGGAGTGAGCCATAGTCAGTATGGGGATCAGGTATGAATTGGGTAGCAACCATTTGTTTGTGTCCTTCGTCCGCCAGCAGCCTTCCTCGTCTTTCAATCCCACCCGTGCCCATTCAGTCAATTTGTGGGGTGAGCTGGCCATCTGGATGTCCCTAATCGCTTCCCTAGCGTCAGTCCATTTTTCTGCCTTTGACCTGGTCACATACATGCGGGTCGTCGTCCTATTCTCAGCTGTGGTTCGGGCAGTGATGTCGGCCAGCGCGTTTCCCTGACCGACTAAGTCTGTCACCTTCTTGTGTGCCTGACATTTGATTACCGCTAATCGTTTGGGAAGGAGAACTGCTTCAATCAGGGCGGAGACTAAATCTCCGTGGAGGATGGGCGTGCCGTGGGACGTCAAGAATCCCCTTTCCCTCCATAAGAGTCCAAAATGGTGAACCACTCCGAAGGCGTACTGGCTGTCTGTGTAAATGTTTGCAGTAGTCCCTGTCGCTATAATACATGCTCGTGTGAGGGCAATCAGTTCTGCCGCCTGTGCGGATCGTTGTGTGATGCGGGCGGTTTCAACTATAGCTCGGGCTGTGGTAACTGCATAGGCAGCTGAGGTGGTGCCGTCGGGGAGTTTTATGCAAGAGCCGTCTACCCATAGCTCTCCGTCAGGGTCTGTGTCTGTCTCGGAGGTCAACCCTACTCCTAGTCTGTTCGTCTGTGAGAGTCACACAGTCATGTATAGGGGGACGTTTGGGTCGTTTTCGGGCAGGGGCAACAAGGTGGCTGGGTTCAGTGTGGTGCATCTTTTCAGCGTGATGTGAGGTGCAAGCAGTCAGTTCGTATCCGGTCAGTCGGGCGCTAGTCAGGTGTTGCGTTTTAGTCTGGTTCAAGAGGGTGTCAACAGCATGGGGCACTAATACTGTGAGGGAATTCGAGAGTACGATCCCCTCACTTTGTCGGATAGAGACAGCAGCGGCAGCTACGGCTCGAAGGCAGGCAGGCAAGGCTCTCGCTACAGGGTCAAGGGTGGCAGAGAAATAGGCACATGGTCGTTGCTTGGGGCCAATGGTTTGAGTCAGGACAGACAAAGCGCACCCCTCCCTTTCGTGGGTGTAGAGAGAGAAGGGCTTTGTGTAATCGGGGGTTCCTAGGACCGGTGCTGAACAAAGGACGTCTCGAAGTTCCTTGAAGGATGATTGGCATTCGGGGGTCCAAGGGAGTGGGAAGGGGACATCTTTGGCTAGTAGGGAAAGTAGTGGCTTTACAATGAGGCTGAAATTTGGCAACCACTGCCGGCAGAAGGAGGTGAGGCCTACCAGGGAGCGGACTTGTTTCTGGGTCTTTGGGACGGGGGTTTCTAGAATGGCCTGAATTCGATCGGGTGTAAGCTTTCTCCCTTCTTTGGACAAGAGGTGGCCTAGGTAGGTGACCTGGGGTTGGCAGAATTGCAACTTCTTTTTGGAGACCTTGTGGCCATTTTCCACGAGGAAGTGCAGGAGTTGGATGGTGGCCGTGACCGCAAGTGGAGTGGTGTCCGCCGCCAAAAGGATGTCATCGACGTACTGTATCAACACCGCTCCCTTCGGTAGCTGAACGGTGTCCAGCTGTCTCTTGAGGGCCTGACTATAGATGCTGGGACTTTCTGTGTAACCTTGGGGAGCTCTACAAAATCTATATGAGCGGGATTATAATGTGAAGCCGAAAAGGTAGCGGCTGTCCGGGTGGATGGGGATGGAGAAGAAAGCGTTTTTGAGGTCTATTACAGTGAAGGTGGTGGCTGTGGAAGGAATCAGGGTCAGAATGGTGGCGATATCTGAGACTATGGGGTACTGGGGTACAACTACCTTGTTGACCTCTCGAAGGTCGATGATGAAGCGATACGCTTTCTCATCTCCCTCGCCCTGCTTCTTCACAATGGGTAGGATAGGGCTGTTGCAAATATTGCTGACTACTTCCTCTACCACTCCTGCCTCTACCAGGGACTGGATAATCATTACCAATGCCTTCTCGCCTTCGGGCGATATCCGATATTGCGGGAGTTTTGGGAGTATCACATCTTGGCGGACAGTTATGCGCACGGGGTCGATCATCATTCGTCCTACATCAGCGTCAGTTTTAGCCCAAAGATACAGAGGCAGAGAGTCAAGTAAGGATGCGTCAGTGTCAGAGATGGAGAGCATGTGTCGTGCGGGATGAGGTCTGAGCAGAGTCGGGTTATCGTACAGAATGACTCGAACCCCGTCTTGTGAACACCTGATAGTAGCTCGGAAATGCTTTAGCAAGTCAAGTCCCATAATGGCATCGGGGGTGTTGGAGGAAAGCAGAAACGTCGTGTCAGTGGGATTACTGTCCAAATCGAAGGAAACCGGTGCGGATAAAGGGTTAGTGGAGGGCGTTCCATCAAAGCCTATTGATGTTATGAGTGAGCCAGACAAGGGTGCCCTTGGAATCAGTCGTTTAGATAACGCACTACGTGTCGCGCCAGTGTCTACCAGAAATGGAGACTTCGTGCCTAGGACCTTAGCGGTGACGTAAGGACCTTGCTGGTCAACATAGAGCTCGACTGGATCCCTTCCTTGCCCTTGGCAGTCCTATGCAAAGTCGTGAGCGTTGTCGCAGACAGACTGTTGGCACTGATTCTGTCGGGGGCGGTCAAATGTGTTCGGTCTGCCAGGTCTGTCATTGTTGGTGTCGTGGGTGTGCCCTCGTCCCTGCCCTCTAGTCTTGGGGCCATTCGTCATGTCCCTCGTCTCTTTATTTTTAATCATTTCCAGGAGGACCGGACATTGAGACTTCCAATAGCCAAATCCTTTGCAAAACGCACACTGGTTCTCATCGAGGTCTGTTAGTGGAGCGCCGGGTGTGCGGTCTCTAGGGGGGTGAGTTTCTAGGGGCATTCGACTGGTAGTTTCCCCTATACCGTTCCTTTCCTGTCGTCACTCCTTGCAATTGGGCAATCATCACTCGTTCCTTCAAGTCCTTTTTCTTTTTCTCAGTCGCCCTCTCGTTCTCGTTCTTTTGGTGTTCGTAATACTGAGCCATCTGAAGGATAGCTGCAGGTTTGGAGGCCCCCCAACTACTCTCGCTCGTCTGTAACTTTTGGGAGACCTCTTGCGATAGACCCTTTACGTAGTTTTGCACGAATAGGTGTTGTACGGTTGCGGTGGTCATGTCTTGGCCATTGTAGTCGGAGAACACCGTTTCAAATCGGGAGAAGTATTCTGATACGTCTTCCTGGGGTTTCTGACGGCAAGCCGTGACTACCGACCAGTCTACCTTCTTCTCTGGGATCAACGTCTTTAGCTTCTGAACTATTTTGTCCGGGAGTTCCAATATGTCTTTTACAGGTTTCTTTCCGGGCTCCCGTTGCCTATCTAGTTCACTGAGTTGATTCCAGGTATGTCCGAACAGATCTGTGTGGTCGGCTTTTCGGATTTGTTTCCACACATCAGCCGGCAGACATAACCCGAAAAACAAGTCAATGTCAGCTAGGGTCATTATGGTTGAACCCAAGGCTGTACCTAGTTCTGTATAAAATGCTGTCGGGTTCTTTCTTAAATCGGGCAGGGTTTGCCTAAAAGTTAGAATATCTTGCCGATCCCAAGGTTGATAAACCCAGTTGTACACAACCCTCCCCTTTGCATCTGCGTGGTTGATATCGTCGTTTGTTCCCTGACCTCGTGGGGGAACCCAGTAGGGGGCGGCTTCTCTGATAGGCATCATGGTGTTGCCTACTTCTGATGAGGACCCAGTTGTTTCGGGAACTGTAATCTTAACTTCCGGTTTTTGTTCCGTGAGGTGGCGGAAAACTTCAAGCGTTTGCATGAAGAGGTCCGCCGCGTCACGCTCGGCCTCGTCCCCAATATCGACTTTTCTATATAACGCTGTCAATTTAGCAGGACCCCGATTCTGATACCTATCCTCATATGCGTTCAGGGTGTGGTAACTGAACCGTAAAATGAAATGCCGTCTGTGGCCACCGGCATGCGAATTGTGCATATCCATCGTGTATTCTTCGCTCTCCTTCCGTTCTACCAGTGCCTTTGCTATCTTGTCAATTCCCTCTCGTTCATCTTTGCTCAATCTATTCAATCTACCCGGTGGCTGCTTGCTAGTCTCGGGTTCATCAGATGTCGTTACTAATGCGGCCGGAGCGGAGGCCGTGAGGGCTGGGGCACTAGCTTCAAGGTTATTCTCATTTGCGCTCGGAGCTGGCAAGCGCTGTACTAGGGGTTGGGAGGGGGCATATGGGGGGGGCATATAGATGATCGACGGACCTAGCAGCAGCTCATCGTTCGCCCGTTGTTTGGAGGTCAGCTCAGGGTAGAGCGTAGAGGGGGTCCTAACAGGACACTGGCCTGTCGATTCGGATTCCTGTTTTTGTCTGGCTTCCTCCCTTTCTTTTATCTCTTCTTCTAGTTTCTTAGCAGCCAGGTGGGCTGCCTTTCGTAACTCTTTTCCTAGTCTCGCTTCTTCTCTTTTCTTTCGTTGCTCTGCTTCTTTGCGCCACATGCCGAAACTATCAAGCATAGTGGGCGTGGTTTTATTGTTACAAAGGGCTGTTTCCAGCGCGCTTATTTTTGTGTCATCGAAGGATCCTATCAGTGGCCACTGACTTTCCTGATCCTTTTTAGTATATTTATGCCATAACTTACTATAAGCTACGGCGACTAGTCCATATTTTAAACACATATCCTTATTAGGGGTGCCTTCCAGAGGAGCCGGATGATCCACCTCTAATAAGCGGTCCGGGCTGAACCAACTACTGACCAATGGGGAGAAGATAGGCATGACGGGTTACAACGGGGACAAAAGTCTGCACTACCTATCCTTTCACTGCTTACAAAGACTAGACAGAATATTTCTATTCCATGTAATTTGTGAGCAGAGAATACCTCCAGAGAAGCAATATCGAACAACCAATGTCCGTTCAATCAAACAATCAGTGGCGAGAAAGAAATAGGCACGACGGGTTACAACGGGGGCAAAAGCCTGCGTTACCTATCCTTCACTATCTGCAAAGGAGGACAGAATACGTTTATCCTTCCCCGTTTGTAGATAGAGAATTCTCGAGAAAGCAATCCTCGAACAAACAATGTTCGGGCAAACAATCAATCAGTGGGGGAGGAAGATAGGCACGACGGATTACAACGGGGGCAAAAGCCTGCGTTACCTACCCTTCACTACCTGCAAAGGAAGAGGGAATACCTTCTATTCCTCTCCGTTTGCAGACAGAGAATCTCCAATAGAACCAACAATTCGGAGAGTAATACTAGTATTTTCCAATCGATCAATCAAATATTTCACAGTTTGTCGTGTTTACACGACCTTACCCGGACCGCATCGACAGTTTCCTGTCTTCCGATTCCAGCGCCCGATCATCCTCTGTCTTCTGTCGTGGCACTCCTGATGGTTCCCAGTCAGGACCGTAGATCACTCGAGAGAGGTCTGCTCGGAACCGGTGAAGTTCGGATGATCGGCTGCCAGACGAGGGTCTATCGGGCAGGTGCACATCCCGATCGTTGCAGTCGTTCACTTCGTCGTCAGGACCTCTCCCACTGGATCCACGTGTCGCTGATGGGCCCCACGTTTGGGACGCCAATTGAGGAAAAAGGGTTCAGGCAGATTTAGGTCGATTCCCCTCTTTCATGGTTTGCCCGGCGTTAGCCGCTTCTCACCCAACTACGATTACCAAATAAAGAGGCAGGCGCTGGAGACTGGAAGGCAGGAAACAGGAGTTTATTTCCGACGGAGCAGAACACATCAGATCAGACAACGAGGTATCGTTTCGAGGTGCTCTAACAACATCTCTGAGGCCTGGCCTCTTATACACAGTTTTATGGCTTTATTGCATACATTACATCCGTAACATTTCTTTGAAGTACAGGAAGACATCCTCGGAATCCCCGGTCCAGGACCGTTCCCACACACATCTACAGTAGAGTTCCCACCCCGCTCTCAGCATGTGATGGCAATCACGCAGCTGGACATTCCGCTGGGAACGGAAATGTAGGCGGTCGGCCGGATCTAGGGGTGTGAGGGCCTTGATTAATCCCCGCTCCTTTGATGTGAGGCGAGGTCCTACTGTAGGGACAATAAACTGCATCTGTTGGGCGAAGTGATGGCCTGGGATCAAGCCGAACAATAGGGCAAGGAGGAAGAGGTTATCAAAAGGGCCTGTTTTATGAATGAGATGAAAGGGTGTGGGGGTTCAGCACGGGATGTGGCTCGGAGGTAGGGCTGCGCTGGAGGTGTGTTTAGGGCTCAAGCAGGAGGGATCGGGGGCTGTCAGAGCGCGCGGGGGGGGATGCTTGCGAGGCCGGAGAGTGAGGGGGAGAGAGACGCGCTGGCTATCAGCAGTGGGCAGAGAGGCCATGGCATTCAAAAATGGCTGCTGTTTACGCGCCCGTACGAGTCTGGAAAGAGACAAAATAGCGCCGATAATGTTTATGTCACAGCCTAGATTTCAACAGAGGCACAGCGGGCAGCGAAGGCGGCAACACTCGGGGGTCAGGCACGAGGCAGGTGGAGCGACCGGCACTGACCAGGTCAGGTCGGGTCACAGCTCCCCGTCTCGTTGGTGCAGACCTAGGCAACTATTGGGGGGAGGAGCAGCTGGGAGGCGGGAGCGGGGTGGCGAGTGGGGAGTGGAGGAGCGGTGATGCAGGAGGGAACGGGGGTTGGGCTGAGCGGCAGCAGGGAGCGGGGTGGAGGGGCGCAGGGCACAACAACAGGAATACTAAAACAGAAACAGAAACCGGAGAGGCACAGCGGCCCGCAGTGGCGGCAGCAATCAGGGGGCACAACAATAACAATACAGAGCAAGAACGAAACAGGCACAATAATTACGATACTGGGCAATATTTAAAAAATATAGAATGATGCACAAGACCAGATCCTTGGCGAGCTCAGGGGCACAGCAGCTCAGGGGCACACCAGAGGCACAGCGGGCAGCGAAGGCGGCAACACTCGGGGTTCAGGCACGAGGCGGGTGGAGCGACCGGCTCTGACCAGGTCAGGTCGGGTCACAGCTCCCCGTCTCGTTGGTGCAGACCTAGACAACTATTGGGGGGGAGGAGCAGCTGGGAGGCGGGAGCGGGGTGGCGAGTGGGGAGTGGAGGAGCGGTGATGCAGGAGGGAACGGGGGTTGGGCTGAGCGGCGGCAGGGAGCGGGGTGGAGGGGCGCAGGGCACAACAACCGGAATACTAAAACAGAAACCGAAACCGGAGAGGCACAGCGGCCCACGGTGGCAGCAGCAATCAGGGGGCACAACAATAACAATACAGAGCAAGAACGAAACAGGCACAATAATTACGATACTGGGCAATATTTAAAAAATATAGAATGATGCACAAGACCAGATCCTTGGCGAGCTCAGGGGCACAGCAGCTCAGGGGCACACCAGAGGCACAGCGGGCAGCGAAGGCGGCAACACTCGGGGGTCAAGCACGAGGCGGGTGGAGCGACCGGCTCTGACCAGGTCAGGTCATCTTTTACTTCCTTTTTTTACTGATTTTTTATGTTTAATCACACAAATAGTACACCGTTTAATGTAGTCTGGGATGCATTTAAGGCTTCAGCTAGCACAGCCAAAGTCGTGATAAATTTACCTCCCCATTCACAAGCCGATGGAAACAGCCCACAGCACCACATTTCCTGCGTTAGCATCCACAACAAACATCGCCACGGATGATTCCGGCAACTATCGGTAATGCAGAGTTCCCGAGCAAAAAGCAGCGACCACATCACTCCGCAACATTCTCAACAACCAGCCAGATTGGCGATAAGAACACAAAACACGCAATAAGGCACATTAGCAGCAGGAAATAACACCTGCTCTGGCCTGGTGTAAAGTCGGACCACAGCCTGCACCACAAAAGGGAGCACAGCCCAGAGCCACACTTGAAGACAAACAGATGCCATGGAGCAACTGAACATGCAACACGGACACCAAAGAGGGCCACAACACCCACCAACACCACACCCAATACCACCCCTCCCTGGAACCCCCCAAACCAAAGACATTCCACATCAGCTACACCTAAACATGTAAAAAATAATCCGCCTGATGTCGCACAATCACAACTGGTGACATGCATGTGTCGTCACAGCAATGAGTATCACACATTCACTTTCGAAGCAACCAATGAAACTTTATTGAAATGAACATTGAAATGAAATGACGACACATGGAAAAATCCGTAGGTCACAGCCTGCAAGACAAAAAACATGATGAGAAGGTGTGTCCTGCGCAAATCAAAGACAGAGAGAGAGTGAAGGAGAGAGAAGAAGAGAGAGGGCGAGAGAGAGAGAGAAAGAAGAAGAAAGGGGAGAGAGAGAGAGAGAAGAAGAGAGGGGGAGAGAGAGAGAGAGGGAGAAGAAAAGAGGTGGAGAGAGAGAGAGAGAGAGAAGAAGAGAGGGGAAGAGAAAGAGAGAAAAGAAGAGAGGGGGAGAGAGAGAGATAGAGATGCCACCCGTGCGCACCCAGGCCACAATGCTCACCTGCTGCCACCGGTGTGTCTCCAACCACTTGCCGGTATGTGTAGCAGTATACCAGGTCACACATCAGAGTCAGAGCCGTGATCTGAAACAGTCCAGATACATGACTGGGAAAGTACACACCCTTCACAAGGCAACATTGCCCGCCTGCCCGCCCATGCACACCCAGGCAGAGGCACCCAGCCCCTCCCGCCACCCATCGGAGCATGCCCGCCCATGCACACCCGAGCCTCACTGCTCACCTTCCGCTTCGGCGTGCAGACAGGAGGTCCCACTATGTGCCACTGCAAGCCACAAGCCTGGCTGGTGGACATGGCACCCTCCACACCATGCAGCCACGTTGTGCAGGCCACCAGGTCTCACGTCTGGTGCTGGGTCTTGATCACTCCATGACATAGGACATACCAGTGCACCCGGCACCATCGCAGGCTGCACACCTGCTCAGTCCAATGGGTGCCACTAACTCTGTGATCCCGGAAGCGAGGCCACCTGGTGGTAGGCCCGCACTGCCCGCTGGCTCTGGCCTACACTGCGGTCCAGCAGGGCACACAAAACCTGAGCTGTCCGGACCGCAGGGACGGGGCATCATCACAGGTTGCACACCCGCTCAGCACTTTAAGGTGCCCCTACCTCAGTGCTTAGAATGTCACCGTCCCGTGGCGGGTTGCCTGTGCCGGCCGCAATGCTCCGTGTGCCACTAACCCTGTTCAACCACAGTCAGTGTCCCATGGTGGGGTGTCTGTGCCGGCTGTATTGCTCTGTGTGCCACTAACCCAGTGCTACGCCAGCCAGCGACATGTGGTGGCAGGCCCGTGTTGGCCGCAAGGTCTTCGGGTGCCACTAACCCAGTGCTACGCCAGTCAGCGCCACATGGTGGTTGGCCTGTGTCGGCCGCAAGACCTTCGGGTGCCACTAACCCAGTGCTACGCCAGTCAGTGCCACATGGTTGTAGGCCCATGTCAGCCGCAAGCCTTCGGGTACCACCAACCCTGTACGCAGGAAATCATGGGCACTTTATGATTGAGCACCATGGAGCGTCCGTCATCCAGTCACCACCTGCAATGAGGAATGTGACGTTGTCGGCCCCTTATATTTGCAGGGTCACATGGCCTGTGACGCCTGTGCCAGATGGGTGTGGTGTGCATACAAACCTACCTTCAGGGAGTGGCTGTGACATGCTGACATCTAGACCAGTGTCCTGCACACCACCTGCGAGTACGCCTGTGATGGGTAGCAATGAGGCCCCTCCTCGGAGCATTAGCAGAGTGGTCTGGCCTGCCGTATGCCGGAACAACGCAGGGCTTGCAACAATGACTTCTGGGCTCTGGGTGTGGTTCAGTCCATGTCTGGACAAGGAAGTGGCTGATGCATGTGTCCATGTTGTGGTGTCCACGGGACCAGTTACACAAATTGCTATGTAGCACCCTCTGGCTGGCATCCCACAGGATGAGCATCATTGACGCAAGGGTAATCACTGTCCCTACATTCATCCACACATACATACATGAATGTTGAAAGACATGAGACAGCAGTGCGTCGCTGGATGTTTATTGCACATCCAGTGCAGTTCTGCAGCTGGATCGGTACAGGGCAATGCCGAGCACACTACACAATATGGGCCCGGGGAGGTGCAGCCGAGTCCATCCGGGAATGACAGGTACTGCGGAAGAGGAAGGGCACAGTCCGCAGTCTGGTCGCCGCGTCATTGATCATCAAACAGGATGTGGCAATCCATGTCGCTGTCCAAGGTGAGTGCATATGAGTGAATCAGGGGTCAGTGGCAGGTCATGAGGCCATGTGCGGGACCAAGCGGAAACAGGCCACCTGGCGGAAATGAATGCTACTGAGTTCTTCTGATCACAGGCACATCCACGTCCTTGTCCCCATATGAGTGCTCTGCCCCACCTGTGGGTGTTGCTGCACCGGCTGCGGCACTGTGTGCCACTGACACATCAGGGGCCGGAGGAGGATTGTCGGCCACATTGTGTCCCACTGACACATCAGATGCCGGAGTGGATAGGCCTGCCGCACTGGGAGGCACTGACACATATGGGGTGGAGATGTGCATGGTGTGGGGGCAGCAGCATTCATCATCGCCATGCCTTGTGGCAGCAATGCCATGATGAGGATCTGCAGGGCATGGTAGATCCCAGCTACATTCCGCTGATGTGCAGTGGTGACTGCCATCCTTTCCGCCTCCATCCGCACCATGTCCTCCATGAGCCTCCGCATGTGTGCCAGCTCACGGCTGGTATCGCTGTAGCCACTCTGAGCGGACAGGTGTTCTCTCCGCGTCATGACTCCAGGGATGTCAAATGCAAAAACAACAATTGATGGACAGAATGCAGAACAATGTCATACATTCACCCCAGTACAGAGATGTGGGCCTAAATCCATCATTTTTTTGCACTCCACACCACCCCAGGTCAGACATGGCCATATGCAAATCAGCCTTGACCCTGTGCCTCATGGGAACAGTCCAGCCCGAATTGCCAAGCCATGTCTTTCCTGGACCGGAATCAAGCATCCAAGGACCGGTTTCTGGCTATCAGCCTTCATCAGCCTGGATAGCTTGACTCCAGTGGTGTGGAGAGCATGGGACTCACATCTGAGCATACCCATCCCACTCGGGGTGACAAATGCAAAAACAACAATTGATGGACAGAATGCAGAACAATGACATACATTCACCCCAGTACAGAGATCTGGGCCTAAATCCATTGTTTTTTTGCACTCCACACCACCCCAGGTCAGACATGGCCATATGCAAATCAGCCTTGACCCTGTACCTCATGGGAACAGCCCAGCCCGAACTGCCAAGCCATGTCTTTCCTGGACCGGAATCAAGCATCCAAGGACCGGTTTCTGGCTATCAGCCTGTATAGCTTGACTCCAGTGGTGTGGAGAGCATGGGACTCACGTCTGAGCATACCCATCCCACTCGGGGTGACAAATGCAAAAACAACAATTGATGGACAGAATGCAGAACAATGTCATACATTCACCCCAGTACAGAGATCTGGGCCTAAATCCATCGTTTTTTTGCACTCCACACCACCCCAGGTCAGACATGGCCATATGCAAATCAGCCTTGACCCTGTGCCTCATGGGAACAGTCCAGCCCGAATTGCCAAGCCATGTCTTTCCTGGACCGGAATCAAGCATCCAAGGACCGGTTTCTGGCTATCGGCCTTCATCAGCCTGGATAGCTTGACTCCAGTGGTGTGGAGAGCATGGGACTCACGTCTGAGCATACCCATCCCACTCGGGGTGACAAATGCAAAAACAACAATTGATGGACAGAATGCAGAACAATGTCATACATTCACCCCAGTACAGAGATCCGGGCCTAAATCCATCGTTTTTTGCACTCCACACCACCCCAGGTCAAACTTGGCCATATGCAAATCAGCCTTGACCCTGTGCCTCATGGGAACAGTCCAGCCCGAACTGCCAAGCCATGTCTTTCCTGCACCGGAATCAAGCATCCAAGGACCGGTTTCTGGCTATCAGCCTTCATCAGCCTGGATAGCTTAACTCCAGTGGTGTGGAGAGCATGGGACTCACGTCTGAGCATACCCTTCCCACTCGGGTGACAAATGCAAAAACAACAATTGATGGACAGAATGCAGAACAATGTCATACATTCACCCCAGTACAGAGATCTGGGCCTAAATCCATCGTTTTTTTGCACTCCACACCACCCCAGGTCAGACATGGCCATATGCAAATCAGCCTTGACCCTGTGCCTCATGGGAACAGTCCAGCCCGAACTGCCAAGCCATGTCTTTCCTGGACCGGAATCAAGCATCCAAGGACCGGTTTCTGGCTATCAGCCTTCATCAGCCTGGATAGCTTGACTCCAGTGGTATGGAGAGCATGGGACTCACGTCTGAGCATACCCATCCCACTCGGGGTGACAAATGCAAAAACAACAATTGATGGACAGAATGCAGAACAATGTCATACATTCACCCCAGTACAGAGATCTGGGCCTAAATCCATCGTTTTTTTGCACTCCACACCACCCCAGGTCAGACATGGCCATATGTAAATCAGCCTTGACCCTGTGCCTCATGGGAACAGTCCAGCCCGAATTGCCAAGCCATGTCTTTCCTGGACCGGATTCAAGCATCCAAGGACCAGTTTCTGGCTATCAGCCTTCATCAGCCTGGATAGCTTGACTCCAGTGGTGTGGAGAGCATGGGACTCACGTCTGAGCATACCCATCCCACTCGGGGTGACAAATGCAAAAACAACAATTGATGGACAGAATGCAGAACAATGTCATACATTCACCCCAGTACAGAGATCTGGGCCTAAATCCATCGTTTTTTTGCACTCCACACCACCCCAGGTCAGACATGGCCATATGCAAATCAGCCTTGAACCTGTGCCTCATGGGAACAGTCCATCCCGAACTGCCAAGCCATGTCTTTCCTGGACCGGAATCAAGCATCCAAGGACCGGTTTCTGGCTATCAGCCTTCATCAGCCTGGATAGCTTGACTCCAGTGGTGTGGAGAGCATGGGACTCACGTCTGAGCAAAACCATCCCACTCGGGGTGACAAATGCAAAAACAACAATTGATGGACAGAATGCAGAACAATGTCATACATTCACCCCAGTACAGAGATCTGGGCCTAAATCCATTGTTTTTTTGCACTCCACACCACCCCAGGTCAGACATGGCCATATGCAAATCAGCCTTGACCCTGTGCCTCATGGGAACAGTCCAGCCCGAACTGCCAAGCCATGTCTTTCCTGGACCGGAATCAAGCATCCAAGGACTGGTTTCTGGCTATCAGCCTTCATCAGCCTGGATAGCTTGACTCCAGTGGTGTGGAGAGCATGGGACTCACGTCTGAGCATACCCATCCCACTCGGGGTGACAAATGCAAAAACAACAATTGATGGACAGAATGCAGAACAATGTCATACATTCACCCCAGTACAGAGATCTGGGCCTAAATCCATCGTTTTTTTGCACTCCACACCACCCCAGGTCAGACATGGCCATATGCAAATCAGCCTTGACCCTGTGTCTCATGGGAACAGTCCAGCCCGAACTGCCAAGCCATGTCTTTCCTGGACCGGAATCAAGCATCCAAGGACCGGTTTCTGGCTATCAGCCTTCATTAGCCTGGATAGCTTGACTCCAGTGGTATGGAGAGCATGGGACTCACGTCTGAGCATACCCATCCCACTCGGGGTGACAAATGCAAAAACAACAATTGATGGACAGACTGCAGAACAATGTCATACATTCACCACAGTACAGAGATCTGGGCCTAAATCCATCGTTTTTTTGCACTCCACATCACCCCAGGTCAGACATGGCCATATGCAAATCAGCCTTGACCCTGTGCCTCATGGGAACAGTCCAGCCCGAACTGCCAAGCCATGTCTTTCCTGGACCGTAATCAAGCATCCAAGGACCGGTTTCTGGCTATCAGCCTTCATCAGCCTGGATAGCTTGACTCCAGTGGTGTGGAGAGCATGGGACTCACGTCTGAGCATACCCATCCCACTCGGGGTGACAAATGCAAAAACAACAATTGATGGACAGAATGCAGAACAATGTCATACATTCACCCCAGTACAGAGATTTGGGCCTAAATCCATCATTTTTGTGCACGCCACACCACCCCAGGTCAGACATGGCCATATGCAAATCAGCCTTGACCCTGTGCCTCATGGGAACAGTCCAGCCCGAACTGCCAAGCCATGACTTTCCTGGACCGGAATCAAGCATCCAAGGACCGGTTTCTGGCTATCAGCCTTCATCAGCCTGGATAGCTTGACTCCAGTGGTGTGGAGAGCATGGGACTCACGTCTGAGCATTCCCATCCCACTCGGGGTGACAAATGCAAAAACAACAATTGATGGACAGAATGCAGAACAATGTCATACATTCACCCCAGTACAGAGATCTGGGCCTAAATCCATTGTTTTTTTGCACTCCACACCACCCCAGGTCAGGCATGGCCATATGCAAATCAGCCTTGACCCAGTGCCTCATGGGAACAGTCCAGCCCGAACTGCCAAGCCATGTCTTTCCTGGACCGGAATCAAGCATCCAAGGACCGGTTTCTGGCTATCAGCCTTCATCAGCCTGGATAGCTTGACTCCAGTGGTGTGGAAAGCATGGGACTCACGTCTGAGCATACCCATCCCACTCTCGGTGACAAATGCAAAAACAACAACTGATGGACAGAATGCAGAACAATGTCATACATTCACCCCAGTACAGAGATCTGGGCCTAAATCCATCAGTTTTTTGCACTCCACACCACCCCAGGTCAGACATGGCCATATGCAAATCAACCTTGACCCTGTGCCTCATGGGAACAGTCCAGCCCGAACTGCCAAGCCATGTCTTTCCTGGACCGGAATCAAGCATCCAAGGACCGGTTTCCGGCTATGAGCCATCATCAGCCTGGATAGCTTGACTCCAGGGGTGTGGAGAGCATGGGACTCACGTCTGAGCATACCCATCCCACTCGGGGTGACAAATGCAAAAACAACAATTGATGGACAGAATGCCGAACAATGTCATACATTCACCCCAGTACAGAGATCTGGGCCTAAATCCATCGTTTTTTTGCACTCCACACCACCCCAGGTCAGACATGGCCATATGCAAATCAGCCTTGACCCTGTGCCTCATGGGAACAGTCCAGCCCGAACTGCCAAGCCATGTCTTTCCAGGACCGGAATCAAGCATGCAAGGACCGGTTTCTGGCTATCAGCCTTCATCAGCCTGGACAGCTTGACTCCAGTGGTATGGAGAGCATGGGACTCACGTCTGAGCATACTCATCCCACTCGGGGTGACAAATGCAAAAACAACAATTGATGGACATAATGCAGAACAATGTCATACATTCACCCCAGTACAGAGATCTGGGCCTAAATCCATTGTTTTTTTGCACTCCACACCACCCCAGGTTAGATATGGCCATATGCAAATCAGCCTTGACCCTGTGCCTCATGGGAACAGCCCAGCCCGAACTGCCAAGCCATGTCTTTCCTGGACCGGAATCAAGCATCCAAGGACCGGTTTCTGGCTATCAGCCTTCATCAGCCTGGATAGCTTGACTCCAGTGGTGTGGAGAGCATGGGACTCACGTCTGAGCATACCCATCCCACTCGAGGTGACAAATGCAAAAACAACAATTGATGGACAGAATGCAGAACAATGTCATACATTCATCCCAGTACAGAGATCCGGGCCTAAATCCATCATTTTTTGCACTCCACACCACCCCAGGTCAAACATGGCCATATGCAAATCAGCCTTGACCCTGTGCCTCATGGGAACAGTCCAGCCCGAACTGCCAAGCCATGTCTTTCCTGGACCGGAATCAAGCATCCAAGGACCGGTTTCTGGCTATTAGCCTTCATCAGCCTGGATAGCTTAACTCCAGTGGTGTGGAGAGCATGGGACTCACGTCTGAGCATACCCTTCCCACTCGGGGTGACAAATGCAAAAACAACAATTGATGGACAGAATGCAGAACAATGTCATACATTCACCCCAGTACAGAGATCTGGGCCTAAATCCATCGTTTTTTTGCACTCCACACCACCCCAGGTCAGACATGGCCATATGCAAATCAGCCTTGACCCTGTGCCTCATGGGAACAGTCCAGCCCGAACTGCCAAGCCATGTCTTTCCTGGACCGGAATCAAGCATCCAAGGACCGGTTTCTGGCTATCAGCCTTCATCAGCCTGTATAGCTTGACTCCAGTGGTGTGGCGCGCATGGGACTCACGTCTGAGCATACCCATCCCACTCGGGGTGACAAATGCAAAAACAACAATTGATGGACAGAATGCAGAACAATGTCATACATTCACCCCAGTACAGAGATCTGGGCCTAAATCCATCATTTTTTTGCACTCCACACCACCCCAGGTCAGACATGGCCATATGCAAATCAGCCTTGACCCTGTGCCTCATGGGAACAGTCCAGCCTGAATTGCCAAGCCATGTCTTTCCTGGACCGGAATCAAGCATCCAAGGACCGGTTTCTGGCTATCAGCCTTCATCAGCCTGGATAGCTTGACTCCAGTGGTGTGGAGAGCATGGGACTCACGTCTGAGCATACCCATCCCACTCGGGGTGACAAATGCAAAAACAACAATTGATGGACAGAATGCAGAACAATGTCATACATTCACCCCAGTACAGAGATCCGGGCCTAAATCCATCATTTTTTGCACTCCACACCACCCCAGGTCAAACATGGCCATATGCAAATCAGCCTTGACCCTGTGCCTCATGGGAACAGTCCAGCCCGAACTGCCAAGCCATGTCTTTCCTGGACCGGAATCAAGCATCCAAGGACCGGTTTCTGGCTATCTGCCTTCATCAGCCTGGATAGCTTAACTCCAGTGGTGTGGAGAGCATGGGACTCACGTCTGAGCATACCCTTCCCACTCGGGGTGACAAATGCAAAAACAACAATTGATGGACAGAATGCAGAACAATGTCATACATTCACCCCAGTACAGAGATCTGGGCCTAAATCCATCGTTTTTTTGCACTCCACACCACCCCAGGTCAGACATGGCCATATGCAAATCAGCCTTGACCCTGTGCCTCATGGGAACAGTCCAGCCCGAACTGCCAAGCCATGTCTTTCCTGGACCGGAATCAAGCATCCAAGGACCGGTTTCTGGCTATCAGCCTTCATCAGCCTGGATAGCTGTACTCCAGTGGTATGGAGAGCATGGGACTCACGTCTGAGCATACCCATCCCACTCGGGGTGACAAATGCAAAAACAACAATTGATGGACAGAATGCAGAACAATGTCATACATTCACCCCAGTACAGAGATCTGGGCCTAAATCCAACGTTTTTTTGCACTCCACACCACCCCAGGTCAGACATGGCCATATGCAAATCAGCCTTGACCCTGTGCCTCATGGGAACAGTCCAGCCCGAACTGCCAAGCCATGTCTTTCCTGGACCGGATTCAAGCATCCAAGGACCAGTTTCTGGCTATCAGCCTTCATCAGCCTGGATAGCTTGACTCCAGTGGTGTGGAGAGCATGGGACTCACGTCTGAGCATACCCATCCCACTCGGGGTGACAAATGCAAAAACAACAATTGATGGAAAGAATGCAGAACAATGTCATACATTCACCCCAGTACAGAGATCTGGGCCTAAATCCATCGTTTTTTTGCACTCCACACCACCCCAGGTCAGACATGGCCATATGCAAATCAGCCTTGACCCTGTGCCTCATGGGAACAGTCCATCCCGAACTGCCAAGCCATGTCTTTCCTGGACCGGAATCAAGCATCCAAGGACCGGTTTCTGGCTATCAGCCTTCATCAGCCTGGATAGCTTGACTCCAGTGGTGTGGAGAGCATGGGACTCACGTCTGAGCAAACCCATCCCACTCGGGGTGACAAATGCAAAAACAACAATTGATGGATAGAATGCAGAACAATGTCATACATTCACCCCAGTACAGAGATCTGGGCCTAAATCCATTGTTTTTTTGCACTCCACACCACCCCAGGTCAGACATGGCCATATGCAAATTAGCCTTGACCCTGTGCCTCATGGGAACAGTCCAGCCCGAACTGCCAAGCCATGTCTTTCCTGGACCGGAATCAAGCATCCAAGGACCGGTTTCTGGCTATCAGCCTTCATCAGCCTGGATAGCTTGACTCCAGTGGTGTGGAGAGCATGGGACTCACGTCTGAGCATACCCATCCCACTCGGGGTGACAAATGCAAAAACAACAATTGATGGACAGAATGCAGAACAATGTCATACATTCACCCCAGTACAGAGATCTGGGCCTAAATCCATCGTTTTTGTGCACTCCACACCACCCCAGGTCAGACATGGCCATATGCAAATCAGCCTTGACCCTGTGTCTCATGGGAACAGTCCAGCCCGAACTGCCAAGCCATGTCTTTCCTGGACCGGAATCAAGCATCCAAGGACCGGTTTCTGGCTATCAGCCTTCATCAGCCTGGATAGCTTGACTACAGTGGTATGGAGAGCATGGGACTCACGTCTGAGCATACCCATCCCACTCGGGGTGACAAATGCAAAAACAACAATTGATGGACAGAATGCAGAACAATGTCATACATTCACCCCAGTACAGAGATCTGGGCCTAAATCCATCGTTTTTTTGCACTCCACATCACCCCAGGTCAGACATGGCCATATGCAAATCAGCCTTGACCCTGTGCCTCATGGGAACAGTCCAGCCCGAACTGCCAAGCCATGTTTTTCCTGGACCGGAATCAAGCATCCAAGACCGGTTTCTGGCTATCAGCCTTCATCAGCCTGGATAGCTTGACTCCAGTGGTGTGGAGAGCATGGGACTCACGTCTGAGCATACCCATCCCACTCGGGGTGACAAATGCAAAAACAACAATTGATGGACAGAATGCAGAACAATGTCATACATTCACCCCAGTACAGAGATTTGGGCCTAAATCCATCATTTTTGTGCACTCCACACCACCCCAGGTCAGACATGGCCATATGCAAATCAGCCTTGACCCTGTGCCTCATGGGAACAGTCCAGCCCGAACTGCCAAGCCATGACTTTCCTGGACCGGAATCAAGCATCCAAGGACCGGTTTCTGGCTATCAGCCTTCATCAGCCTGGATAGCTTGACTCCAGTGGTGTGGAGAGCATGGGACTCACGTCTGAGCATTCCCATCCCACTCGGGGTGACAAATGCAAAAACAACAATTGATGGACAGAATGCAGAACAATGTCATACATTCACCCCAGTTCAGAGATCTGGGCCTAAATCCATCGTTTTTTTGCACTCCACACCACCCCAGGTCAGACATGGCCATATGCAAATCAGCCTTGACCCTGTGCCTCATGGGAACAGTCCAGCCCGAACTGCCAAGCCATGACTTTCCTGGACCGGAATCAAGCATCCAAGGACCGGTTTCTGGCTATCAGCCTTCATCAGCCTGGATAGCTTGACTCCAGTGGTGTGGAGAGCATGGGACTCACGTCTGAGCATTCCCATCCCACTCGGGGTGACAAATGCAAAAACAACAATTGATGGACAGAATGCAGAACAATGTCATACATTCACCCCAGTACAGAGATCTGGGCCTAAATCCATTGTTTTTTTGCACTCCACACCACCCCAGGTCAGGCATGGCCATATGCAAATCAGCCTTGACCCAGTGCCTCATGGGAACAGTCCAGCCCGAACTGCCAAGCCATGTCTTTCCTGGACCGGAATCAAGCATCCAAGGACCGGTTTCTGGCTATCAGCCTTCATCAGCCTGGATAGCTTGACTCCAGTGGTGTGGAAAGCATGGGACTCACGTCTGAGCATACCCATCCCACTCTCGGTGACAAATGCAAAAACAACAACTGATGGACAGAATGCAGAACAATGTCATACATTCACCCCAGTACAGAGATCTGGGCCTAAATCCATCAGTTTTTTGCACTCCACACCACCCCAGGTCAGACATGGCCATATGCAAATCAACCTTGACCCTGTGCCTCATGGGAACAGTCCAGCCCGAACTGCCAAGCCATGTCTTTCCTGGACCGGAATCAAGCATCCAAGGACCGGTTTCCGGCTATGAGCCATCATCAGCCTGGATAGCTTGACTCCAGGGGTGTGGAGAGCATGGGACTCACGTCTGAGCATACCCATCCCACTCGGGGTGACAAATGCAAAAACAACAATTGATGGACAGAATGCCGAACAATGTCATACATTCACCCCAGTACAGAGATCTGGGCCTAAATCCATCGTTTTTTTGCACTCCACACCACCCCAGGTCAGACATGGCCATATGCAAATCAGCCTTGACCCTGTGCCTCATGGGAACAGTCCAGCCCGAACTGCCAAGCCATGTCTTTCCAGGACCGGAATCAAGCATGCAAGGACCGGTTTCTGGCTATCAGCCTTCATCAGCCTGGACAGCTTGACTCCAGTGGTATGGAGAGCATGGGACTCACGTCTGAGCAAAACCATCCCACTCGGGGTGACAAATGCAAAAACAACAATTGATGGACAGAATGCAGAACAATGTCATACATTCACCCCAGTACAGAGATCTGGGCCTAAATCCATTGTTTTTTTGCACTCCACACCACCCCAGGTCAGACATGGCCATATGCAAATCAGCCTTGACCCTGTGCCTCATGGGAACAGTCCAGCCCGAACTGCCAAGCCATGTCTTTCCTGGACCGGAATCAAGCATCCAAGGACTGGTTTCTGGCTATCAGCCTTCATCAGCCTGGATAGCTTGACTCCAGTGGTGTGGAGAGCATGGGACTCACGTCTGAGCATACCCATCCCACTCGGGGTGACAAATGCAAAAACAACAATTGATGGACAGAATGCAGAACAATGTCATACATTCACCCCAGTACAGAGATCTGGGCCTAAATCCATCGTTTTTTTGCACTCCACACCACCCCAGGTCAGACATGGCCATATGCAAATCAGCCTTGACCCTGTGTCTCATGGGAACAGTCCAGCCCGAACTGCCAAGCCATGTTTTTCCTGGACCGGAATCAAGCATCCAAGACCGGTTTCTGGCTATCAGCCTTCATCAGCCTGGATAGCTTGACTCCAGTGGTGTGGAGAGCATGGGACTCACGTCTGAGCATACCCATCCCACTCGGGGTGACAAATGCAAAAACAACAATTGATGGACAGAATGCAGAACAATGTCATACATTCACCCCAGTACAGAGATTTGGGCCTAAATCCATCATTTTTGTGCACTCCACACCACCCCAGGTCAGACATGGCCATATGCAAATCAGCCTTGACCCTGTGCCTCATGGGAACAGTCCAGCCCGAACTGCCAAGCCATGACTTTCCTGGACCGGAATCAAGCATCCAAGGACCGGTTTCTGGCTATCAGCCTTCATCAGCCTGGATAGCTTGACTCCAGTGGTGTGGAGAGCATGGGACTCACGTCTGAGCATTCCCATCCCACTCGGGGTGACAAATGCAAAAACAACAATTGATGGACAGAATGCAGAACAATGTCATACATTCACCCCAGTTCAGAGATCTGGGCCTAAATCCATCGTTTTTTTGCACTCCACACCACCCCAGGTCAGACATGGCCATATGCAAATCAGCCTTGACCCTGTGCCTCATGGGAACAGTCCAGCCCGAACTGCCAAGCCATGACTTTCCTGGACCGGAATCAAGCATCCAAGGACCGGTTTCTGGCTATCAGCCTTCATCAGCCTGGATAGCTTGACTCCAGTGGTGTGGAGAGCATGGGACTCACGTCTGAGCATTCCCATCCCACTCGGGGTGACAAATGCAAAAACAACAATTGATGGACAGAATGCAGAACAATGTCATACATTCACCCCAGTACAGAGATCTGGGCCTAAATCCATTGTTTTTTTGCACTCCACACCACCCCAGGTCAGGCATGGCCATATGCAAATCAGCCTTGACCCAGTGCCTCATGGGAACAGTCCAGCCCGAACTGCCAAGCCATGTCTTTCCTGGACCGGAATCAAGCATCCAAGGACCGGTTTCTGGCTATCAGCCTTCATCAGCCTGGATAGCTTGACTCCAGTGGTGTGGAAAGCATGGGACTCACGTCTGAGCATACCCATCCCACTCTCGGTGACAAATGCAAAAACAACAACTGATGGACAGAATGCAGAACAATGTCATACATTCACCCCAGTACAGAGATCTGGGCCTAAATCCATCAGTTTTTTGCACTCCACACCACCCCAGGTCAGACATGGCCATATGCAAATCAACCTTGACCCTGTGCCTCATGGGAACAGTCCAGCCCGAACTGCCAAGCCATGTCTTTCCTGGACCGGAATCAAGCATCCAAGGACCGGTTTCCGGCTATGAGCCATCATCAGCCTGGATAGCTTGACTCCAGGGGTGTGGAGAGCATGGGACTCACGTCTGAGCATACCCATCCCACTCGGGGTGACAAATGCAAAAACAACAATTGATGGACAGAATGCCGAACAATGTCATACATTCACCCCAGTACAGAGATCTGGGCCTAAATCCATCGTTTTTTTGCACTCCACACCACCCCAGGTCAGACATGGCCATATGCAAATCAGCCTTGACCCTGTGCCTCATGGGAACAGTCCAGCCCGAACTGCCAAGCCATGTCTTTCCAGGACCGGAATCAAGCATGCAAGGACCGGTTTCTGGCTATCAGCCTTCATCAGCCTGGACAGCTTGACTCCAGTGGTATGGAGAGCATGGGACTCACGTCTGAGCAAAACCATCCCACTCGGGGTGACAAATGCAAAAACAACAATTGATGGACAGAATGCAGAACAATGTCATACATTCACCCCAGTACAGAGATCTGGGCCTAAATCCATTGTTTTTTTGCACTCCACACCACCCCAGGTCAGACATGGCCATATGCAAATCAGCCTTGACCCTGTGCCTCATGGGAACAGTCCAGCCCGAACTGCCAAGCCATGTCTTTCCTGGACCGGAATCAAGCATCCAAGGACTGGTTTCTGGCTATCAGCCTTCATCAGCCTGGATAGCTTGACTCCAGTGGTGTGGAGAGCATGGGACTCACGTCTGAGCATACCCATCCCACTCGGGGTGACAAATGCAAAAACAACAATTGATGGACAGAATGCAGAACAATGTCATACATTCACCCCAGTACAGAGATCTGGGCCTAAATCCATCGTTTTTTTGCACTCCACACCACCCCAGGTCAGACATGGCCATATGCAAATCAGCCTTGACCCTGTGTCTCATGGGAACAGTCCAGCCCGAACTGCCAAGCCATGTCTTTCCTGGACCGGAATCAAGCATCCAAGGACCGGTTTCTGGCTATCAGCCTTCATTAGCCTGGATAGCTTGACTCCAGTGGTATGGAGAGCATTGGACTCACGTCTGAGCATACCCATCCCACTCGGGGTGACAAATGCAAAAACAACAATTGATGGACAGACTGCAGAACAATGTCATACATTCACCCCAGTACAGAGATCTGGGCCTAAATCCATCGTTTTTTTGCACTCCACATCACCCCAGGTCAGACATGGCCATATGCAAATCAGCCTTGACCCTGTGCCTCATGGGAACAGTCCAGCCCGAACTGCCAAGCCATGTCTTTCCTGGACCGTAATCAAGCATCCAAGGACCGGTTTCTGGCTATCAGCCTTCATCAGCCTGGATAGCTTGACTCCAGTGGTGTGGAGAGCATGGGACTCACATCTGAGCATACCCATCCCACTCGGGGTGACAAATGCAAAAACAACAATTGATGGACAGAATGCAGAACAATGTCATACATTCACCCCAGTACAGAGATTTGGGCCTAAATCCATCATTTTTGTGCACGCCACACCACCCCAGGTCAGACATGGCCATATGCAAATCAGCCTTGACCCTGTGCCTCATGGGAACAGTCCAGCCCGAACTGCCAAGCCATGACTTTCCTGGACCGGAATCAAGCATCCAAGGACCGGTTTCTGGCTATCAGCCTTCATCAGCCTGGATAGCTTGACTCCAGTGGTGTGGAGAGCATGGGACTCACGTCTGAGCATTCCCATCCCACTCGGGGTGACAAATGCAAAAACAACAATTGATGGACAGAATGCAGAACAATGTCATACATTCACCCCAGTACAGAGATCTGGGCCTAAATCCATTGTTTTTTTGCACTCCACACCACCCCAGGTCAGGCATGGCCATATGCAAATCAGCCTTGACCCAGTGCCTCATGGGAACAGTCCAGCCCGAACTGCCAAGCCATGTCTTTCCTGGACCGGAATCAAGCATCCAAGGACCGGTTTCTGGCTATCAGCCTTCATCAGCCTGGATAGCTTGACTCCAGTGGTGTGGAAAGCATGGGACTCACGTCTGAGCATACCCATCCCACTCTCGGTGACAAATGCAAAAACAACAACTGATGGACAGAATGCAGAACAATGTCATACATTCACCCCAGTACAGAGATCTGGGCCTAAATCCATCAGTTTTTTGCACTCCACACCACCCCAGGTCAGACATGGCCATATGCAAATCAACCTTGACCCTGTGCCTCATGGGAACAGTCCAGCCCGAACTGCCAAGCCATGTCTTTCCTGGACCGGAATCAAGCATCCAAGGACCGGTTTCCGGCTATGAGCCATCATCAGCCTGGATAGCTTGACTCCAGGGGTGTGGAGAGCATGGGACTCACGTCTGAGCATACCCATCCCACTCGGGGTGACAAATGCAAAAACAACAATTGATGGACAGAATGCCGAACAATGTCATACATTCACCCCAGTACAGAGATCTGGGCCTAAATCCATCGTTTTTTTGCACTCCACACCACCCCAGGTCAGACATGGCCATATGCAAATCAGCCTTGACCCTGTGCCTCATGGGAACAGTCCAGCCCGAACTGCCAAGCCATGTCTTTCCAGGACCGGAATCAAGCATGCAAGGACCGGTTTCTGGCTATCAGCCTTCATCAGCCTGGACAGCTTGACTCCAGTGGTATGGAGAGCATGGGACTCACGTCTGAGCATACTCATCCCACTCGGGGTGACAAATGCAAAAACAACAATTGATGGACATAATGCAGAACAATGTCATACATTCACCCCAGTACAGAGATCTGGGCCTAAATCCATTGTTTTTTTGCACTCCACACCACCCCAGGTTAGATATGGCCATATGCAAATCAGCCTTGACCCTGTGCCTCATGGGAACAGCCCAGCCCGAACTGCCAAGCCATGTCTTTCCTGGACCGGAATCAAGCATCCAAGGACCGGTTTCTGGCTATCAGCCTTCATCAGCCTGGATAGCTTGACTCCAGTGGTGTGGAGAGCATGGGACTCACGTCTGAGCATACCCATCCCACTCGAGGTGACAAATGCAAAAACAGCAATTGATGGACAGAATGCAGAACAATGTCATACATTCATCCCAGTACAGAGATCCGGGCCTAAATCCATCATTTTTTGCACTCCACACCACCCCAGGTCAAACATGGCCATATGCAAATCAGCCTTGACCCTGTGCCTCATGGGAACAGTCCAGCCCGAACTGCCAAGCCATGTCTTTCCTGGACCGGAATCAAGCATCCAAGGACCGGTTTCTGGCTATTAGCCTTCATCAGCCTGGATAGCTTAACTCCAGTGGTGTGGAGAGCATGGGACTCACGTCTGAGCATACCCTTCCCACTCGGGGTGACAAATGCAAAAACAACAATTGATGGACAGAATGCAGAACAATGTCATACATTCACCCCAGTACAGAGATCTGGGCCTAAATCCATCGTTTTTTTGCACTCCACACCACCCCAGGTCAGACATGGCCATATGCAAATCAGCCTTGACCCTGTGCCTCATGGGAACAGTCCAGCCCGAACTGCCAAGCCATGTCTTTCCTGGACCGGAATCAAGCATCCAAGGACCGGTTTCTGGCTATCAGCCTTCATCAGCCTGTATAGCTTGACTCCAGTGGTGTGGCGCGCATGGGACTCACGTCTGAGCATACCCATCCCACTCGGGGTGACAAATGCAAAAACAACAATTGATGGACAGAATGCAGAACAATGTCATACATTCACCCCAGTACAGAGATCTGGGCCTAAATCCATCATTTTTTTGCACTCCACACCACCCCAGGTCAGACATGGCCATATGCAAATCAGCCTTGACCCTGTGCCTCATGGGAACAGTCCAGCCTGAATTGCCAAGCCATGTCTTTCCTGGACCGGAATCAAGCATCCAAGGACCGGTTTCTGGCTATCAGCCTTCATCAGCCTGGATAGCTTGACTCCAGTGGTGTGGAGAGCATGGGACTCACGTCTGAGCATACCCATCCCACTCGGGGTGACAAATGCAAAAACAACAATTGATGGACAGAATGCAGAACAATGTCATACATTCACCCCAGTACAGAGATCCGGGCCTAAATCCATCATTTTTTGCACTCCACACCACCCCAGGTCAAACATGGCCATATGCAAATCAGCCTTGACCCTGTGCCTCATGGGAACAGTCCAGCCCGAACTGCCAAGCCATGTCTTTCCTGGACCGGAATCAAGCATCCAAGGACCGGTTTCTGGCTATCTGCCTTCATCAGCCTGGATAGCTTAACTCCAGTGGTGTGGAGAGCATGGGACTCACGTCTGAGCATACCCTTCCCACTCGGGGTGACAAATGCAAAAACAACAATTGATGGACAGAATGCAGAACAATGTCATACATTCACCCCAGTACAGAGATCTGGGCCTAAATCCATCGTTTTTTTGCACTCCACACCACCCCAGGTCAGACATGGCCATATGCAAATCAGCCTTGACCCTGTGCCTCATGGGAACAGTCCAGCCCGAACTGCCAAGCCATGTCTTTCCTGGACCGGAATCAAGCATCCAAGGACCGGTTTCTGGCTATCAGCCTTCATCAGCCTGGATAGCTGTACTCCAGTGGTATGGAGAGCATGGGACTCACGTCTGAGCATACCCATCCCACTCGGGGTGACAAATGCAAAAACAACAATTGATGGACAGAATGCAGAACAATGTCATACATTCACCCCAGTACAGAGATCTGGGCCTAAATCCAACGTTTTTTTGCACTCCACACCACCCCAGGTCAGACATGGCCATATGCAAATCAGCCTTGACCCTGTGCCTCATGGGAACAGTCCAGCCCGAACTGCCAAGCCATGTCTTTCCTGGACCGGATTCAAGCATCCAAGGACCAGTTTCTGGCTATCAGCCTTCATCAGCCTGGATAGCTTGACTCCAGTGGTGTGGAGAGCATGGGACTCACGTCTGAGCATACCCATCCCACTCGGGGTGACAAATGCAAAAACAACAATTGATGGAAAGAATGCAGAACAATGTCATACATTCACCCCAGTACAGAGATCTGGGCCTAAATCCATCGTTTTTTTGCACTCCACACCACCCCAGGTCAGACATGGCCATATGCAAATCAGCCTTGACCCTGTGCCTCATGGGAACAGTCCATCCCGAACTGCCAAGCCATGTCTTTCCTGGACCGGAATCAAGCATCCAAGGACCGGTTTCTGGCTATCAGCCTTCATCAGCCTGGATAGCTTGACTCCAGTGGTGTGGAGAGCATGGGACTCACGTCTGAGCAAACCCATCCCACTCGGGGTGACAAATGCAAAAACAACAATTGATGGATAGAATGCAGAACAATGTCATACATTCACCCCAGTACAGAGATCTGGGCCTAAATCCATTGTTTTTTTGCACTCCACACCACCCCAGGTCAGACATGGCCATATGCAAATTAGCCTTGACCCTGTGCCTCATGGGAACAGTCCAGCCCGAACTGCCAAGCCATGTCTTTCCTGGACCGGAATCAAGCATCCAAGGACCGGTTTCTGGCTATCAGCCTTCATCAGCCTGGATAGCTTGACTCCAGTGGTGTGGAGAGCATGGGACTCACGTCTGAGCATACCCATCCCACTCGGGGTGACAAATGCAAAAACAACAATTGATGGACAGAATGCAGAACAATGTCATACATTCACCCCAGTACAGAGATCTGGGCCTAAATCCATCGTTTTTGTGCACTCCACACCACCCCAGGTCAGACATGGCCATATGCAAATCAGCCTTGACCCTGTGTCTCATGGGAACAGTCCAGCCCGAACTGCCAAGCCATGTCTTTCCTGGACCGGAATCAAGCATCCAAGGACCGGTTTCTGGCTATCAGCCTTCATCAGCCTGGATAGCTTGACTACAGTGGTATGGAGAGCATGGGACTCACGTCTGAGCATACCCATCCCACTCGGGGTGACAAATGCAAAAACAACAATTGATGGACAGAATGCAGAACAATGTCATACATTCACCCCAGTACAGAGATCTGGGCCTAAATCCATCGTTTTTTTGCACTCCACATCACCCCAGGTCAGACATGGCCATATGCAAATCAGCCTTGACCCTGTGCCTCATGGGAACAGTCCAGCCCGAACTGCCAAGCCATGTTTTTCCTGGACCGGAATCAAGCATCCAAGACCGGTTTCTGGCTATCAGCCTTCATCAGCCTGGATAGCTTGACTCCAGTGGTGTGGAGAGCATGGGACTCACGTCTGAGCATACCCATCCCACTCGGGGTGACAAATGCAAAAACAACAATTGATGGACAGAATGCAGAACAATGTCATACATTCACCCCAGTACAGAGATTTGGGCCTAAATCCATCATTTTTGTGCACTCCACACCACCCCAGGTCAGACATGGCCATATGCAAATCAGCCTTGACCCTGTGCCTCATGGGAACAGTCCAGCCCGAACTGCCAAGCCATGACTTTCCTGGACCGGAATCAAGCATCCAAGGACCGGTTTCTGGCTATCAGCCTTCATCAGCCTGGATAGCTTGACTCCAGTGGTGTGGAGAGCATGGGACTCACGTCTGAGCATTCCCATCCCACTCGGGGTGACAAATGCAAAAACAACAATTGATGGACAGAATGCAGAACAATGTCATACATTCACCCCAGTTCAGAGATCTGGGCCTAAATCCATCGTTTTTTTGCACTCCACACCACCCCAGGTCAGACATGGCCATATGCAAATCAGCCTTGACCCTGTGCCTCATGGGAACAGTCCAGCCCGAACTGCCAAGCCATGACTTTCCTGGACCGGAATCAAGCATCCAAGGACCGGTTTCTGGCTATCAGCCTTCATCAGCCTGGATAGCTTGACTCCAGTGGTGTGGAGAGCATGGGACTCACGTCTGAGCATTCCCATCCCACTCGGGGTGACAAATGCAAAAACAACAATTGATGGACAGAATGCAGAACAATGTCATACATTCACCCCAGTACAGAGATCTGGGCCTAAATCCATTGTTTTTTTGCACTCCACACCACCCCAGGTCAGGCATGGCCATATGCAAATCAGCCTTGACCCAGTGCCTCATGGGAACAGTCCAGCCCGAACTGCCAAGCCATGTCTTTCCTGGACCGGAATCAAGCATCCAAGGACCGGTTTCTGGCTATCAGCCTTCATCAGCCTGGATAGCTTGACTCCAGTGGTGTGGAAAGCATGGGACTCACGTCTGAGCATACCCATCCCACTCTCGGTGACAAATGCAAAAACAACAACTGATGGACAGAATGCAGAACAATGTCATACATTCACCCCAGTACAGAGATCTGGGCCTAAATCCATCAGTTTTTTGCACTCCACACCACCCCAGGTCAGACATGGCCATATGCAAATCAACCTTGACCCTGTGCCTCATGGGAACAGTCCAGCCCGAACTGCCAAGCCATGTCTTTCCTGGACCGGAATCAAGCATCCAAGGACCGGTTTCCGGCTATGAGCCATCATCAGCCTGGATAGCTTGACTCCAGGGGTGTGGAGAGCATGGGACTCACGTCTGAGCATACCCATCCCACTCGGGGTGACAAATGCAAAAACAACAATTGATGGACAGAATGCCGAACAATGTCATACATTCACCCCAGTACAGAGATCTGGGCCTAAATCCATCGTTTTTTTGCACTCCACACCACCCCAGGTCAGACATGGCCATATGCAAATCAGCCTTGACCCTGTGCCTCATGGGAACAGTCCAGCCCGAACTGCCAAGCCATGTCTTTCCAGGACCGGAATCAAGCATGCAAGGACCGGTTTCTGGCTATCAGCCTTCATCAGCCTGGACAGCTTGACTCCAGTGGTATGGAGAGCATGGGACTCACGTCTGAGCATACTCATCCCACTCGGGGTGACAAATGCAAAAACAACAATTGATGGACATAATGCAGAACAATGTCATACATTCACCCCAGTACAGAGATCTGGGCCTAAATCCATTGTTTTTTTGCACTCCACACCACCCCAGGTTAGATATGGCCATATGCAAATCAGCCTTGACCCTGTGCCTCATGGGAACAGCCCAGCCCGAACTGCCAAGCCATGTCTTTCCTGGACCGGAATCAAGCATCCAAGGACCGGTTTCTGGCTATCAGCCTTCATCAGCCTGGATAGCTTGACTCCAGTGGTGTGGAGAGCATGGGACTCACGTCTGAGCATACCCATCCCACTCGAGGTGACAAATGCAAAAACAACAATTGATGGACAGAATGCAGAACAATGTCATACATTCATCCCAGTACAGAGATCCGGGCCTAAATCCATCATTTTTTGCACTCCACACCACCCCAGGTCAAACATGGCCATATGCAAATCAGCCTTGACCCTGTGCCTCATGGGAACAGTCCAGCCCGAACTGCCAAGCCATGTCTTTCCTGGACCGGAATCAAGCATCCAAGGACCGGTTTCTGGCTATTAGCCTTCATCAGCCTGGATAGCTTAACTCCAGTGGTGTGGAGAGCATGGGACTCACGTCTGAGCATACCCTTCCCACTCGGGGTGACAAATGCAAAAACAACAATTGATGGACAGAATGCAGAACAATGTCATACATTCACCCCAGTACAGAGATCTGGGCCTAAATCCATCGTTTTTTTGCACTCCACACCACCCCAGGTCAGACATGGCCATATGCAAATCAGCCTTGACCCTGTGCCTCATGGGAACAGTCCAGCCCGAACTGCCAAGCCATGTCTTTCCTGGACCGGAATCAAGCATCCAAGGACCGGTTTCTGGCTATCAGCCTTCATCAGCCTGTATAGCTTGACTCCAGTGGTGTGGCTCGCATGGGACTCACGTCTGAGCATACCCATCCCACTCGGGGTGACAAATGCAAAAACAACAATTGATGGACAGAATGCAGAACAATGTCATACATTCACCCCAGTACAGAGATCTGGGCCTAAATCCATCATTTTTTTGCACTCCACACCACCCCAGGTCAGACATGGCCATATGCAAATCAGCCTTGACCCTGTGCCTCATGGGAACAGTCCAGCCTGAATTGCCAAGCCATGTCTTTCCTGGACCGGAATCAAGCATCCAAGGACCGGTTTCTGGCTATCAGCCTTCATCAGCCTGGATAGCTTGACTCCAGTGGTGTGGAGAGCATGGGACTCACGTCTGAGCATACCCATCCCACTCGGGGTGACAAATGCAAAAACAACAATTGATGGACAGAATGCAGAACAATGTCATACATTCACCCCAGTACAGAGATCCGGGCCTAAATCCATCATTTTTTGCACTCCACACCACCCCAGGTCAAACATGGCCATATGCAAATCAGCCTTGACCCTGTGCCTCATGGGAACAGTCCAGCCCGAACTGCCAAGCCATGTCTTTCCTGGACCGGAATCAAGCATCCAAGGACCGGTTTCTGGCTATCTGCCTTCATCAGCCTGGATAGCTTAACTCCAGTGGTGTGGAGAGCATGGGACTCACGTCTGAGCATACCCTTCCCACTCGGGGTGACAAATGCAAAAACAACAATTGATGGACAGAATGCAGAACAATGTCATACATTCACCCCAGTACAGAGATCTGGGCCTAAATCCATCGTTTTTTTGCACTCCACACCACCCCAGGTCAGACATGGCCATATGCAAATCAGCCTTGACCCTGTGCCTCATGGGAACAGTCCAGCCCGAACTGCCAAGCCATGTCTTTCCTGGACCGGAATCAAGCATCCAAGGACCGGTTTCTGGCTATCAGCCTTCATCAGCCTGGATAGCTGTACTCCAGTGGTATGGAGAGCATGGGACTCACGTCTGAGCATACCCATCCCACTCGGGGTGACAAATGCAAAAACAACAATTGATGGACAGAATGCAGAACAATGTCATACATTCACCCCAGTACAGAGATCTGGGCCTAAATCCAACGTTTTTTTGCACTCCACACCACCCCAGGTCAGACATGGCCATATGCAAATCAGCCTTGACCCTGTGCCTCATGGGAACAGTCCAGCCCGAACTGCCAAGCCATGTCTTTCCTGGACCGGATTCAAGCATCCAAGGACCAGTTTCTGGCTATCAGCCTTCATCAGCCTGGATAGCTTGACTCCAGTGGTGTGGAGAGCATGGGACTCACGTCTGAGCATACCCATCCCACTCGGGGTGACAAATGCAAAAACAACAATTGATGGAAAGAATGCAGAACAATGTCATACATTCACCCCAGTACAGAGATCTGGGCCTAAATCCATCGTTTTTTTGCACTCCACACCACCCCAGGTCAGACATGGCCATATGCAAATCAGCCTTGACCCTGTGCCTCATGGGAACAGTCCATCCCGAACTGCCAAGCCATGTCTTTCCTGGACCGGAATCAAGCATCCAAGGACCGGTTTCTGGCTATCAGCCTTCATCAGCCTGGATAGCTTGACTCCAGTGGTGTGGAGAGCATGGGACTCACGTCTGAGCAAACCCATCCCACTCGGGGTGACAAATGCAAAAACAACAATTGATGGATAGAATGCAGAACAATGTCATACATTCACCCCAGTACAGAGATCTGGGCCTAAATCCATTGTTTTTTTGCACTCCACACCACCCCAGGTCAGACATGGCCATATGCAAATTAGCCTTGACCCTGTGCCTCATGGGAACAGTCCAGCCCGAACTGCCACGCCATGTCTTTCCTGGACCGGAATCAAGCATCCAAGGACCGGTTTCTGGCTATCAGCCTTCATCAGCCTGGATAGCTTGACTCCAGTGGTGTGGAGAGCATGGGACTCACGTCTGAGCATACCCATCCCACTCGGGGTGACAAATGCAAAAACAACAATTGATGGACAGAATGCAGAACAATGTCATACATTCACCCCAGTACAGAGATCTGGGCCTAAATCCATCGTTTTTGTGCACTCCACACCACCCCAGGTCAGACATGGCCATATGCAAATCAGCCTTGACCCTGTGTCTCATGGGAACAGTCCAGCCCGAACTGCCAAGCCATGTCTTTCCTGGACCGGAATCAAGCATCCAAGGACCGGTTTCTGGCTATCAGCCTTCATCAGCCTGGATAGCTTGACTACAGTGGTATGGAGAGCATGGGACTCACGTCTGAGCATACCCATCCCACTCGGGGTGACAAATGCAAAAACAACAATTGATGGACAGAATGCAGAACAATGTCATACATTCACCCCAGTACAGAGATCTGGGCCTAAATCCATCGTTTTTTTGCACTCCACATCACCCCAGGTCAGACATGGCCATATGCAAATCAGCCTTGACCCTGTGCCTCATGGGAACAGTCCAGCCCGAACTGCCAAGCCATGTTTTTCCTGGACCGGAATCAAGCATCCAAGACCGGTTTCTGGCTATCAGCCTTCATCAGCCTGGATAGCTTGACTCCAGTGGTGTGGAGAGCATGGGACTCACGTCTGAGCATACCCATCCCACTCGGGGTGACAAATGCAAAAACAACAATTGATGGACAGAATGCAGAACAATGTCATACATTCACCCCAGTACAGAGATTTGGGCCTAAATCCATCATTTTTGTGCACTCCACACCACCCCAGGTCAGACATGGCCATATGCAAATCAGCCTTGACCCTGTGCCTCATGGGAACAGTCCAGCCCGAACTGCCAAGCCATGACTTTCCTGGACCGGAATCAAGCATCCAAGGACCGGTTTCTGGCTATCAGCCTTCATCAGCCTGGATAGCTTGACTCCAGTGGTGTGGAGAGCATGGGACTCACGTCTGAGCATTCCCATCCCACTCGGGGTGACAAATGCAAAAACAACAATTGATGGACAGAATGCAGAACAATGTCATACATTCACCCCAGTACAGAGATCTGGGCCTAAATCCATCGTTTTTTTGCACTCCACACCACCCCAGGTCAGACATGGCCATATGCAAATCAGCCTTGATCCTGTGCCTCATGGGAACAGTCCAGCCCGAACTGCCAAGCCATGTCTTTCCTGGACCGGAATCAAGCATCCAAGGACCGGTTTCTGGCTATCAGCCTTCATCAGCCTGGACAGCTTGACTCCAGTGATATGGAGAGCATGGGACTCACGTTTGAGCATACCCATCCCACTCGGGGTGACAAATGCAAAAACAACAATTGATGGACAGAATGCAGAACAATGTCATACATTCACCCCAGTACAGAGATCTGGGCCTAAATCCATTGTTTTTTTGCACTCCACACCACCCCAGGTCAGACATGGCCATATGCAAATCAGCCTTGACCCTGGGCCTCATGGGAACAGCCCAGCCCGAACTGCCAAGCCATGTCTTTCCTGGACCGGAATCAAGCATCCAAGGACCGGTTTCTGGCTATCAGCCTTCATCAGCCTGGATAGCTTAACTCCAGTGGTGTGGAGAGCATGGGACTCACGTCTGAGCATTCCCATCCCACTCGGGGTGACAAATGCAAAAACAACAATTGATGGACAGAATGCAGAACAATGTCATACATTCACCCCAGTACAGAGATCTGGTCCTAAATCCATTGTTTTTTTGCACTCCACACCACCTCAGGTCAGGCATGGCCATATGCAAATCAGCCTTGACCCTGTGCCTCATGGGAACAGTCCAGCCCGAACTGCCAAGCCATGTCTTTCCTGGACCGGAATCAAGCATCCAAGGACCGGTTTCTGGCTATCAGCCTTCATCAGCCTGGATAGCTTGACTCCAGTGGTGTGGAGAGCATGGGACTCACGTCTGAGCATACCCATCCCACTCGAGGTGACAAATGCAAAAACAACAATTGATGGACAGAATGCAGAACAATGTCATACATTCACCCCAGTACAGAGATCTGGGCCTAAATCCATCGTTTTTTGCACTCCACACCACCCCAGGTCAAACATGGCCATATGCAAATCAGCCTTGACCCTGTGCCTCATGGGAACAGTCCAGCCCAAACTGCCAAGCCATGTCTTTCCTGGACCGGAATCAAGCATCCAAGGACCAGTTTCTGGCTATCAGCCTTCATCAGCCTGGATAGCTTGACTCCAGTGGTGTGGAGAGCATGGGACTCAAGTCTGAGCATACCCATCCCACTCGGGGTGACAAATGCAAAAACAACAATTGATGGAAAGAATGCAGAACAATGTCATACATTCACCCCAGTACAGAGATCTGGGCCTAAATCCATCGTTTTTTTGCACTCCACACCACCCCAGGTCAGACATGGCCATATGCAAATCAGCCTTGACCCTGTGCCTCATGGGAACAGTCCATCCCGAACTGCCAAGCCATGTCTTTCCTGGACCGGAATCAAGCATCCAAGGACCGGTTTCTGGCTATCAGCCTTCATCAGCCTGGATAGCTTGACTCCAGTGGTGTGGAGAGCATGGGACTCACGTCTGAGCAAACCCATCCCACTCGGGGTGACAAATGCAAAAACAACAATTGATGGATAGAATGCAGAACAATGTCATACATTCACCCCAGTACAGAGATCTGGGCCTAAATCCATTGTTTTTTTGCACTCCACACCACCCCAGGTCAGACATGGCCATATGCAAATTAGCCTTGACCCTGTGCCTCATGGGAACAGTCCAGCCCGAACTGCCAAGCCATGTCTTTCCTGGACCGGAATCAAGCATCCAAGGACCGGTTTCTGGCTATCAGCCTTCATCAGCCTGGATAGCTTGACTCCAGTGGTGTGGAGAGCATGGGACTCACGTCTGAGCATACCCATCCCACTCGGGGTGACAAATGCAAAAACAACAATTGATGGACAGAATGCAGAACAATGTCATACATTCACCCCAGTACAGAGATCTGGGCCTAAATCCATCGTTTTTGTGCACTCCACACCACCCCAGGTCAGACATGGCCATATGCAAATCAGCCTTGACCCTGTGTCTCATGGGAACAGTCCAGCCCGAACTGCCAAGCCATGTCTTTCCTGGACCGGAATCAAGCATCCAAGGACCGGTTTCTGGCTATCAGCCTTCATCAGCCTGGATAGCTTGACTCCAGTGGTATGGAGAGCATGGGACTCACGTCTGAGCATACCCATCCCACTCGGGGTGACAAATGCAAAAACAACAATTGATGGACAGAATGCAGAACAATGTCATACATTCACCCCAGTACAGAGATCTGGGCCTAAATCCATCGTTTTTTTGCACTCCACATCACCCCAGGTCAGACATGGCCATATGCAAATCAGCCTTGACCCTGTGCCTCATGGGAACAGTCCAGCCCGAACCGCCAAGCCATGTTTTTCCTGGACCGGAATCAAGCATCCAAGACCGGTTTCTGGCTATCAGCCTTCATCAGCCTGGATAGCTTGACTCCAGTGGTGTGGAGAGCATGGGACTCACGTCTGAGCATACCCATCCCACTCGGGGTGACAAATGCAAAAACAACAATTGATGGACAGAATGCAGAACAATGTCATACATTCACCCCAGTACAGAGATTTTGGCCTAAATCCATCATTTTTGTGCACTCCACACCACCCCAGGTCAGACATGGCCATATGCAAATCAGCCTTGACCCTGTGCCTCATGGGAACAGTCCAGCCCGAACTGCCAAGCCATGACTTTCCTGGACCGGAATCAAGCATCCAAGGACTGGTTTCTGGCTATCAGCCTTCATCAGCCTGGATAGCTTGACTCCAGTGGTGTGGAGAGCATGGGACTCACGTCTGAGCATTCCCATCCCACTCGGGGTGACAAATGCAAAAACAACAATTGATGGACAGAATGCAGAACAATGTCATACATTCACCCCAGTACAGAGATCTGGGCCTAAATCCATCATTTTTTTGCACTCCACACCACCCCAGGTCAGACATGGCCATATGCAAATCAGCCTTGATCCTGTGCCTCATGGGAACAGTCCAGCCCGAACTGCCAAGCCATGTCTTTCCTGGACCGGAATCAAGCATCCAAGGACCGGTTTCTGGCTATCAGCCTTCATCAGCCTGGACAGCTTGACTCCAGTGATATGGAGAGCATGGGACTCACGTTTGAGCATACCCATCCCACTCGGGGTGACAAATGCAAAAACAACAATTGATGGACAGAATGCAGAACAATGTCATACATTCACCCCAGTACAGAGATCTGGGCCTAAATCCATTGTTTTTTTGCACTCCACACCACCCCAGGTCAGACATGGCCATATGCAAATCAGCCTTGACCCTGGGCCTCATGGGAACAGCCCAGCCCGAACTGCCAAGCCATGTCTTTCCTGGACCGGAATCAAGCATCCAAGGACCGGTTTCTGGCTATCAGCCTTCATCAGCCTGGATAGCTTAACTCCAGTGGTGTGGAGAGCATGGGACTCACGTCTGAGCATTCCCATCCCACTCGGGGTGACAAATGCAAAAACAACAATTGATGGACAGAATGCAGAACAATGTCATACATTCACCCCAGTACAGAGATCTGGTCCTAAATCCATTGTTTTTTTGCACTCCACACCACCCCAGGTCAGGCATGGCCATATGCAAATCAGCCTTGACCCTGTGCCTCATGGGAACAGTCCAGCCCGAACTGCCAAGCCATGTCTTTCCTGGACCGGAATCAAGCATCCAAGGACCGGTTTCTGGCTATCAGCCTTCATCAGCCTGGATAGCTTGACTCCAGTGGTGTGGAGAGCATGGGACTCACGTCTGAGCATACCCATCCCACTCGAGGTGACAAATGCAAAAACAACAATTGATGGACAGAATGCAGAACAATGTCATACATTCACCCCAGTACAGAGATCTGGGCCTAAATCCATCGTTTTTTGCACTCCACACCACCCCAGGTCAAACATGGCCATATGCAAATCAGCCTTGACCCTGTGCCTCGTGGGAACAGTCCAGCCTGAACTGCCAAGCCATGTCTTTCCTGGACCGGAATCAAGCATCCAAGGACCGGTTTCTGGCTATCAGCCTTCATCAGCCTGGATAGCTTGACTCCAGGGGTGTGGAGAGCATGGGACTCACGTCTGAGCATACCCATCCCACTCGGGGTGACAAATGCAAAAATAACAATTGATGGACAGAATGCAGAACAATGTCATACATTCACCCCAGTACAGAGATCTGGGCCTAAATCCATCGTTTTTTTGCACTCCACACCACCCCAGGTCAGACATGGCCATATGCAAATCAGCCTTGACCCTGTGCCTCATGGGAACAGTCCAGCCCGAACTACCAAGCCATGTCTTTCCTGGACCGGAATCAAGCATCCAAGGACCGGTTTCTGGCTATCAGCCTTCATCAGCCTGGACAGCTTGACTCCAGTGGTATGGAGAGCGTGGGACTCACGTTTGACCATACCCATCCCACTCGGGGTGACAAATGCAAAAACAACAATTGATGGACAGAATGCAGAACAATGTCATACATTCACCCCAGTACAGAGATCTGGGCCTAAATCCATTGTTTTTTTTGCACTCCACACCACCCCAGGTCAGACATGGCCATATGCAAATCAGCCTTGACCCTGGGCCTCATGGGAACAGCCCAGCCCGAACTGCCAAGCCATGTCTTTCCTGGACCGGAATCAAGCATCCAAGGACCGGTTTCTGGCTATCAGCCTTCATCAGCCTGTATAGCTTGACTCCAGTGGTGTGGAGAGCATGGGACTCACGTCTGAGCATACCCATCCCACTCGGGGTGACAAATGCAAAAACAACAATTGATGGACAGAATGCAGAACAATGTCATACATTCACCCCAGTACAGAGATCCGGGCCTAAATCCATCGTTTTTTGCACTCCACACCACCCCAGGTCAAACATGGCCATATGCAAATCAGCCTTGATCCTGTGCCTCATGGGAACAGTCCAACCCGAACTGCCAAGCCATGTCTTTCCTGGACCGGAATCAAGCATCCAAGGACCGGTTTCTGGCTATCAGCCTTCATCAGCCTGGATAGCTTAACTCCAGTGGTGTGGAGAGCATGGGACTCACGTCTGAGCATACCCTTCCCACTCGGGGTGACAAATGCAAAAACAACAATTGATGGACAGAATGCAGAACAATGTCATACATTCACCCCAGTACAGAGATCTGGGCCTAAATCCATCGTTTTTTTGCACTCCACACCACCCCAGGTCAGACATGGCCATATGCAAATCAGCCTTGATCCTGTGCCTCATGGGAACAGTCCAGCCCGAACTGCCAAGCCATGTCTTTCCTGGAACGGAATCAAGCATCCAAGGACCGGTTTCTGGCTATCAGCCTTCATCAGCCTGTATAGCTTGACTCCAGTGGTGTGGAGAGCATGGGACTCACGTCTGAGCATACCCATCCCACTCGGGGTGACAAATGCAAAAACAATTGATGGACAGAATGCAGAACAATGTCATACATTCACCCCAGTACAGAGATCTGGGCCTAAATCCATCGTTTTTTTGCACTCCACACCACCCCAGGTCAGACATGGCCATATGCAAATCAGCCTTGACCCTGTGCCTCATGGGAACAGTCCAGCCCGAATTGCCAAGCCATGTCTTTCCTGGACCGGAATCAAGCATCCAAGGACCGGTTTCTGGCTATCAGCCTTCATCAGCCTGGATAGCTTGACTCCAGTGGTATGGAGAGCATGGGACTCACGTCTGAGCATACCCATCCCACTCGGGGTGACAAATGCAAAAACAACAATTGATGGACAGAATGCAGAACAATGTCATACATTCACCCCAGTACAGAGATCTGGGCCTAAATCCATCGTTTTTTTGCACTCCACACCACCCCAGGTCAGACATGGCCATATGCAAATCAGCCTTGACCCTGTGCCTCATGGGAACAGTCCAGCCCGAACTGCCAAGCCATATCTTTCCTGGACCGGATTCAAGCATCCAAGGACCAGTTTCTGGCTATCAGCCTTCATCAGCCTGGATAGCTTGACTCCAGTGGTGTGGAGAGCATGGGACTCACGTCTGAGCATACCCATCCCACTCAAGGGTGAAAAATGCAAAAACAACAATTGATGGACAGAATGCAGAACAATGTCATACATTCACCCCAGTACAGAGATCTGGGCCTAAATCCATTGTTTTTTTGCACTCCACACCACCCCAGGTCAGACATGGCCATATGCAAATCAGCCTTGACCCTGTGCCTCATGGGAACAGTCCAGCCCGAACTGCCAAGCCATGTCTTTCCTGGACCGGAATCAAGCATCCAAGGACCGGTTTCTGGCTATCAGTCTTCATCAGCCTGGATAGCTTGACTCCAGTGGTGTGGAGAGCATGAGACTCACGTCTGAGCATACCCATCCCACTCGGGGTGACAAATGCAAAAACAACAATTGATGGACAAAATGCAGAACAATGTCATACATTCACCCCAGTACAGAGATCTGGGCCTAAATCCATCGTTTTTGTGCACTCCACACCACCCCAGGTCAGACATGGCCATATGCAAATCAGCCTTGACCCTGTGTCTCATGGGAACAGTCCAGCCCGAACTGCCAAGCCATGTCTTTCCTGGACCGGAATCAAGCATCCAAGGACCGGTTTCTGGCTATCAGCCTTCATCAGCCTGGATAGCTTGACTCCAGTGGTATGGAGAGCATGGGACTCACGTCTGAGCATACCCATCCCACTCGGGGTGACAAATGCAAAAACAACAATTGATGGACAGAATGCAGAACAATGTCATACATTCACCCCAGTACAGAGATCTGGGCCTAAATCCATCGTTTTTTTGCACTCCACATCACCCCAGGTCAGACATGGCCATATGCAAATCAGCCTTGACCCTGTGCCTCATGGGAACAGTCCAGCCCGAACTGCCAAGCCATGTCTTTCCTGGACCGGAATCAAGCATCCAAGACCGGTTTCTGGCTATCAGCCTTCATCAGCCTGGATAGCTTGACTCCAGTGGTGTGGAGAGCATGGGACTCACGTCTGAGCATACCCATCCCACTCGGGGTGACAAATGCAAAAACAACAATTGATGGACAGAATGCAGAACAATGTCATACATTCACCCCAGTACAGAGATTTGGGCCTAAATCCATCATTTTTGTGCACTCCACACCACCCCAGGTCAGACATGGCCATATGCAAATCAGCCTTGACCCTGTGCCTCATGGGAACAGTCCAGCCCGAACTGCCAAGCCATGACTTTCCTGGACCGGAATCAAGCATCCAAGGACCGGTTTCTGGCTATCAGCCTTCATCAGCCTGGATAGCTTGACTCCAGTGGTGTGGAGAGCATGGGACTCACGTCTGAGCATTCCCATCCCACTCGGGGTGACAAATGCAAAAACAACAATTGATGGACAGAATGCAGAACAATGTCATACATTCACCCCAGTACAGAGATCTGGGCCTAAATCCATCATTTTTTTGCACTCCACACCACCCCAGGTCAGACATGGCCATATGCAAATCAGCCTTGATCCTGTGCCTCATGGGAACAGTCCAGCCCGAACTGCCAAGCCATGTCTTTCCTGGACCGGAATCAAGCATCCAAGGACCGGTTTCTGGCTATCAGCCTTCATCAGCCTGGACAGCTTGACTCCAGTGATATGGAGAGCATGGGACTCACGTTTGAGCATACCCATCCCACTCGCGGTGACAAATGCAAAAACAACAATTGATGGACAGAATGCAGAACAATGTCATACATTCACCCCAGTACAGAGATCTGGGCCTAAATCCATTGTTTTTTTGCACTCCACACCACCCCAGGTCAGACATGGCCATATGCAAATCAGCCTTGACCCTGGGCCTCATGGGAACAGCCCAGCCCGAACTGCCAAGCCATGTCTTTCCTGGACCGGAATCAAGCATCCAAGGACCGGTTTCTGGCTATCAGCCTTCATCAGCCTGGATAGCTTAACTCCAGTGGTGTGGAGAGCATGGGACTCACGTCTGAGCATTCCCATCCCACTCGGGGTGACAAATGCAAAAACAACAATTGATGGACAGAATGCAGAACAATGTCATACATTCACCCCAGTACAGAGATCTGGTCCTAAATCCATTGTTTTTTTGCACTCCACACCACCCCAGGTCAGGCATGGCCATATGCAAATCAGCCTTGACCCTGTGCCTCATGGGAACAGTCCAGCCCGAACTGCCAAGCCATGTCTTTCCTGGACCGGAATCAAGCATCCAAGGACCGGTTTCTGGCTATCAGCCTTCATCAGCCTGGATAGCTTGACTCCAGTGGTGTGGAGAGCATGGGACTCACGTCTGAGCATACCCATCCCACTCGAGGTGACAAATGCAAAAACAACAATTGATGGACAGAATGCAGAACAATGTCATACATTCACCCCAGTACAGAGATCTGGGCCTAAATCCATCGTTTTTTGCACTCCACACCACCCCAGGTCAAACATGGCCATATGCAAATCAGCCTTGACCCTGTGCCTCGTGGGAACAGTCCAGCCTGAACTGCCAAGCCATGTCTTTCCTGGACCGGAATCAAGCATCCAAGGACCGGTTTCTGGCTATCAGCCTTCATCAGCCTGGATAGCTTGACTCCAGGGGTGTGGAGAGCATGGGACTCACGTCTGAGCATACCCATCCCACTCGGGGTGACAAATGCAAAAATAACAATTGATGGACAGAATGCAGAACAATGTCATACATTCACCCCAGTACAGAGATCTGGGCCTAAATCCATCGTTTTTTTGCACTCCACACCACCCCAGGTCAGACATGGCCATATGCAAATCAGCCTTGACCCTGTGCCTCATGGGAACAGTCCAGCCCGAACTACCAAGCCATGTCTTTCCTGGACCGGAATCAAGCATCCAAGGACCGGTTTCTGGCTATCAGCCTTCATCAGCCTGGACAGCTTGACTCCAGTGGTATGGAGAGCGTGGGACTCACGTTTGACCATACCCATCCCACTCGGGGTGACAAATGCAAAAACAACAATTGATGGACAGAATGCAGAACAATGTCATACATTCACCCCAGTACAGAGATCTGGGCCTAAATCCATTGTTTTTTTTGCACTCCACACCACCCCAGGTCAGACATGGCCATATGCAAATCAGCCTTGACCCTGGGCCTCATGGGAACAGCCCAGCCCGAACTGCCAAGCCATGTCTTTCCTGGACCGGAATCAAGCATCCAAGGACCGGTTTCTGGCTATCAGCCTTCATCAGCCTGTATAGCTTGACTCCAGTGGTGTGGAGAGCATGGGACTCACGTCTGAGCATACCCATCCCACTCGGGGTGACAAATGCAAAAACAACAATTGATGGACAGAATGCAGAACAATGTCATACATTCACCCCAGTACAGAGATCCGGGCCTAAATCCATCGTTTTTTGCACTCCACACCACCCCAGGTCAAACATGGCCATATGCAAATCAGCCTTGATCCTGTGCCTCATGGGAACAGTCCAACCCGAACTGCCAAGCCATGTCTTTCCTGGACCGGAATCAAGCATCCAAGGACCGGTTTCTGGCTATCAGCCTTCATCAGCCTGGATAGCTTAACTCCAGTGGTGTGGAGAGCATGGGACTCACGTCTGAGCATACCCTTCCCACTCGGGGTGACAAATGCAAAAACAACAATTGATGGACAGAATGCAGAACAATGTCATACATTCACCCCAGTACAGAGATCTGGGCCTAAATCCATCGTTTTTTTGCACTCCACACCACCCCAGGTCAGACATGGCCATATGCAAATCAGCCTTGATCCTGTGCCTCATGGGAACAGTCCAGCCCGAACTGCCAAGCCATGTCTTTCCTGGAACGGAATCAAGCATCCAAGGACCGGTTTCTGGCTATCAGCCTTCATCAGCCTGTATAGCTTGACTCCAGTGGTGTGGAGAGCATGGGACTCACGTCTGAGCATACCCATCCCACTCGGGGTGACAAATGCAAAAACAATTGATGGACAGAATGCAGAACAATGTCATACATTCACCCCAGTACAGAGATCTGGGCCTAAATCCATCGTTTTTTTGCACTCCACACCACCCCAGGTCAGACATGGCCATATGCAAATCAGCCTTGACCCTGTGCCTCATGGGAACAGTCCAGCCCGAATTGCCAAGCCATGTCTTTCCTGGACCGGAATCAAGCATCCAAGGACCGGTTTCTGGCTATCAGCCTTCATCAGCCTGGATAGCTTGACTCCAGTGGTATGGAGAGCATGGGACTCACGTCTGAGCATACCCATCCCACTCGGGGTGACAAATGCAAAAACAACAATTGATGGACAGAATGCAGAACAATGTCATACATTCACCCCAGTACAGAGATCTGGGCCTAAATCCATCGTTTTTTTGCACTCCACACCACCCCAGGTCAGACATGGCCATATGCAAATCAGCCTTGACCCTGTGCCTCATGGGAACAGTCCAGCCCGAACTGCCAAGCCATATCTTTCCTGGACCGGATTCAAGCATCCAAGGACCAGTTTCTGGCTATCAGCCTTCATCAGCCTGGATAGCTTGACTCCAGTGGTGTGGAGAGCATGGGACTCACGTCTGAGCATACCCATCCCACTCAAGGGTGAAAAATGCAAAAACAACAATTGATGGACAGAATGCAGAACAATGTCATACATTCACCCCAGTACAGAGATCTGGGCCTAAATCCATTGTTTTTTTGCACTCCACACCACCCCAGGTCAGACATGGCCATATGCAAATCAGCCTTGACCCTGTGCCTCATGGGAACAGTCCAGCCCGAACTGCCAAGCCATGTCTTTCCTGGACCGGAATCAAGCATCCAAGGACCGGTTTCTGGCTATCAGTCTTCATCAGCCTGGATAGCTTGACTCCAGTGGTGTGGAGAGCATGAGACTCACGTCTGAGCATACCCATCCCACTCGGGGTGACAAATGCAAAAACAACAATTGATGGACAAAATGCAGAACAATGTCATACATTCACCCCAGTACAGAGATCTGGGCCTAAATCCATCGTTTTTGTGCACTCCACACCACCCCAGGTCAGACATGGCCATATGCAAATCAGCCTTGACCCTGTGTCTCATGGGAACAGTCCAGCCCGAACTGCCAAGCCATGTCTTTCCTGGACCGGAATCAAGCATCCAAGGACCGGTTTCTGGCTATCAGCCTTCATCAGCCTGGATAGCTTGACTCCAGTGGTATGGAGAGCATGGGACTCACGTCTGAGCATACCCATCCCACTCGGGGTGACAAATGCAAAAACAACAATTGATGGACAGAATGCAGAACAATGTCATACATTCACCCCAGTACAGAGATCTGGGCCTAAATCCATCGTTTTTTTGCACTCCACATCACCCCAGGTCAGACATGGCCATATGCAAATCAGCCTTGACCCTGTGCCTCATGGGAACAGTCCAGCCCGAACTGCCAAGCCATGTCTTTCCTGGACCGGAATCAAGCATCCAAGACCGGTTTCTGGCTATCAGCCTTCATCAGCCTGGATAGCTTGACTCCAGTGGTGTGGAGAGCATGGGACTCACGTCTGAGCATACCCATCCCACTCGGGGTGACAAATGCAAAAACAACAATTGATGGACAGAATGCAGAACAATGTCATACATTCACCCCAGTACAGAGATTTGGGCCTAAATCCATCATTTTTGTGCACTCCACACCACCCCAGGTCAGACATGGCCATATGCAAATCAGCCTTGACCCTGTGCCTCATGGGAACAGTCCAGCCCGAACTGCCAAGCCATGACTTTCCTGGACCGGAATCAAGCATCCAAGGACCGGTTTCTGGCTATCAGCCTTCATCAGCCTGGATAGCTTGACTCCAGTGGTGTGGAGAGCATGGGACTCACGTCTGAGCATTCCCATCCCACTCGGGGTGACAAATGCAAAAACAACAATTGATGGACAGAATGCAGAACAATGTCATACATTCACCCCAGTACAGAGATCTGGGCCTAAATCCATCATTTTTTTGCACTCCACACCACCCCAGGTCAGACATGGCCATATGCAAATCAGCCTTGATCCTGTGCCTCATGGGAACAGTCCAGCCCGAACTGCCAAGCCATGTCTTTCCTGGACCGGAATCAAGCATCCAAGGACCGGTTTCTGGCTATCAGCCTTCATCAGCCTGGACAGCTTGACTCCAGTGATATGGAGAGCATGGGACTCACGTTTGAGCATACCCATCCCACTCGCGGTGACAAATGCAAAAACAACAATTGATGGACAGAATGCAGAACAATGTCATACATTCACCCCAGTACAGAGATCTGGGCCTAAATCCATTGTTTTTTTGCACTCCACACCACCCCAGGTCAGACATGGCCATATGCAAATCAGCCTTGACCCTGGGCCTCATGGGAACAGCCCAGCCCGAACTGCCAAGCCATGTCTTTCCTGGACCGGAATCAAGCATCCAAGGACCGGTTTCTGGCTATCAGCCTTCATCAGCCTGGATAGCTTAACTCCAGTGGTGTGGAGAGCATGGGACTCACGTCTGAGCATTCCCATCCCACTCGGGGTGACAAATGCAAAAACAACAATTGATGGACAGAATGCAGAACAATGTCATACATTCACCCCAGTACAGAGATCTGGTCCTAAATCCATTGTTTTTTTGCACTCCACACCACCCCAGGTCAGGCATGGCCATATGCAAATCAGCCTTGACCCTGTGCCTCATGGGAACAGTCCAGCCCGAACTGCCAAGCCATGTCTTTCCTGGACCGGAATCAAGCATCCAAGGACCGGTTTCTGGCTATCAGCCTTCATCAGCCTGGATAGCTTGACTCCAGTGGTGTGGAGAGCATGGGACTCACGTCTGAGCATACCCATCCCACTCGAGGTGACAAATGCAAAAACAACAATTGATGGACAGAATGCAGAACAATGTCATACATTCACCCCAGTACAGAGATCTGGGCCTAAATCCATCGTTTTTTGCACTCCACACCACCCCAGGTCAAACATGGCCATATGCAAATCAGCCTTGACCCTGTGCCTCGTGGGAACAGTCCAGCCTGAACTGCCAAGCCATGTCTTTCCTGGACCGGAATCAAGCATCCAAGGACCGGTTTCTGGCTATCAGCCTTCATCAGCCTGGATAGCTTGACTCCAGGGGTGTGGAGAGCATGGGACTCACGTCTGAGCATACCCATCCCACTCGGGGTGACAAATGCAAAAACAACAATTGATGGACAGAATGCAGGACAATGTCATACATTCACCCCAGTACAGAGATCTGGGCCTAAATCCATCGTTTTTTTGCACTCCACACCACCCCAGGTCAGACATGGCCATATGCAAATCAGCCTTGACCCTGTGCCTCATGGGAACAGTCCAGCCCGAACTGCCAAGCCATGTCTTTCCTGGACCGGAATCAAGCATCCAAGGACCGGTTTCTGGCTATCAGCCTTCATCAGCCTGGACAGCTTGACTCCAGTGGTATGGAGAGCGTGGGACTCACGTTTGAGCATACCCATCCCACTCGGGGTGACAAATGCAAAAACAACAATTGATGGACAGAATGCAGAACAATGTCATACATTCACCCCAGTACAGAGATCTGGGCCTAAATCCATTGTTTTTTTTGCACTCCACACCACCCCAGGTCAGACATGGCCATATGCAAATCAGCCTTGACCCTGGGCCTCATGGGAACAGCCCAGCCCGAACTGCCAAGCCATGTCTTTCCTGGACCGGAATCAAGCATCCAAGGACCGGTTTCTGGCTATCAGCCTTCATCAGCCTGTATAGCTTGACTCCAGTGGTGTGGAGAGCATGGGACTCACGTCTGAGCATACCCATCCCACTCGGGGTGACAAATGCAAAAACAACAATTGATGGACAGAATGCAGAACAATGTCATACATTCACCCCAGTACAGAGATCCGGGCCTAAATCCATCGTTTTTTGCACTCCACACCACCCCAGGTCAAACATGGCCATATGCAAATCCGCCTTGATCCTGTGCCTCATGGGAACAGTCCAACCCGAACTGCCAAGCCATGTCTTTCCTGGACCGGAATCAAGCATCCAAGGACCGGTTTCTGGCTATCAGCCTTCATCAGCCTGGATAGCTTAACTCCAGTGGTGTGGAGAGCATGGGACTCACGTCTGAGCATACCCTTCCCACTCGGGGTGACAAATGCAAAAACAACAATTGATGGACAGAATGCAGAACAATGTCATACATTCACCCCAGTACAGAGATCTGGGCCTAAATCCATCGTTTTTTTGCACTCCACACCACCCAAGGTCAGACATGGCCATATGCAAATCAGCCTTGATCCTGTGCCTCATGGGAACAGTCCAGCCCGAACTGCCAAGCCATGTCTTTCCTGGAACGGAATCAAGCATCCAAGGACCGGTTTCTGGCTATCAGCCTTCATCAGCCTGTATAGCTTGACTCCAGTGGTGTGGAGAGCATGGGACTCACGTCTGAGCATACCCATCCCACTCGGGGTGACAAATGCAAAAACAATTGATGGACAGAATGCAGAACAATGTCATACATTCACCCCAGTACAGAGATCTGGGCCTAAATCCATCGTTTTTTTGCACTCCACACCACCCCAGGTCAAACATGGCCAAATGCAAATCAGCCTTGACCCTGTGCCTCATGGGAACAGTCCAGCCCGAACTGCCAAGCCATGTCTTTCCTGGACCGGAATCAAGCATCCAAGGACCGGTTTCTGGCTATCAGCCTTCATCAGCCTGGATAGCTTGACTCCAGTGGTGTGGAGAGCATGGGACTCACGTCTGAGCATACCCATCCCACTCGGGGTGACAAATGCAAAAACAACAATTGATGGACAAAATGCAGAACAATGTCATACATTCACCCCAGTACAGAGATCTGGGCCTAAATCCATCGTTTTTGTGCACTCCACACCACCCCAGGTCAGACATGGCCATATGCAAATCAGCCTTGACCCTGTGTCTCATGGGAACAGTCCAGCCCGAACTGCCAAGCCATGTCTTTCCTGGACCGGAATCAAGCATCCAAGGACCGGTTTCTGGCTATCAGCCTTCATCAGCCTGGATAGCTTGACTCCAGTGGTATGGAGAGCATGGGACTCACGTCTGAGCATACCCATCCCACTCGGGGTGACAAATGCAAAAACAACAATTGATGGACAGAATGCAGAACAATGTCATACATTCACCCCAGTACAGAGATCTGGGCCTAAATCCATCGTTTTTTTGCACTCCACATCACCCCAGGTCAGACATGGCCATATGCAAATCAGCCTTGACCCTGTGCCTCATGGGAACAGTCCAGCCCGAACTGCCAAGCCATGTCTTTCCTGGACCGGAATCAAGCATCCAAGACCGGTTTCTGGCTATCAGCCTTCATCAGCCTGGATAGCTTGACTCCAGTGGTGTGGAGAGCATGGGACTCACGTCTGAGCATACCCATCCCACTCGGGGTGACAAATGCAAAAACAACAATTGATGGACAGAATGCAGAACAATGTCATACATTCACCCCAGTACAGAGATTTGGGCCTAAATCCATCATTTTTGTGCACTCCACACCACCCCAGGTCAGACATGGCCATATGCAAATCAGCCTTGACCCTGTGCCTCATGGGAACAGTCCAGCCCGAACTGCCAAGCCATGACTTTCCTGGACCGGAATCAAGCATCCAAGGACCGGTTTTTGGCTATCAGCCTTCATCAGCCTGGATAGCTTGACTCCAGTGGTGTGGAGAGCATGGGACTCACGTCTGAGCATTCCCATCCCACTCGGGGTGACAAATGCAAAAACAACAATTGATGGACAGAATGCAGAACAATGTCATACATTCACCCCAGTACAGAGATCTGGGCCTAAATCCATAGTTTTTTTGCACTCCACACCGCCCCAGGTCAGGCATGGCCATATGCAAATCAGCCTTGACCCTGTGCCTCATGGGAACAGTCCAGCCCGAACTGCCAAGCCATGTCTTTCCTGGACCGGAATCAAGCATCCAAGGACCGGTTTCTGGCTATCAGCCTTCATCAGCCTGGATAGCTTGACTCCAGTGGTGTGGAGAGCATGGGACTCACGTCTGAGCATACCCATCCCACTCGAGGTGACAAATGCAAAAACAACAATTGATGGACAGAATGCAGAACAATGTCATACATTCACCCCAGTACAGAGATCTGTGCCTAAATCCATCGTTTTTTGCACCCCACACCACCCCAGGTCAAACATGGCCATATGCAAATCAGCCTTGACCCTGTGCCTCATGGGAACAGTCCAGCCCGAACTGCCAAGCCATGTCTTTCCTGGACCGGAATCAAGCATCCAAGGACCGGTTTCTGGCTATCAGCCTTCATCAGCCTGGATAGCTTGACTCCAGGGGTGTGGAGAGCATGGGACTCACGTCTGAGCATACCCATCCCACTCGGGGTGACAAATGCAAAAACAACAATTGATGGACAGAATGCCGAACAATGTCATACATTCACCCCAGTACAGAGATCAGGGCCTAAATCCATCGTTTTTTTGCACTCCACACCACCCCAGGTCAGACATGGCCATATGCAAATCAGCCTTGACCCTGTGCCTCATGGGAACAGTCCATCCCGAACTGCCAAGCCATGTCTTTCCTGGACCGGAATCAAGCATCCAAGGACCGGTTTCTGGCTATCAGCCTTCATCAGCCTGGATAGCTTGACTCCAGTGGTGTTGAGAGCATGGGACTCACGTCTGAGCAAACCCATCCCACTCGGGGTGACAAATGCAAAAACAACAATTGATGGACAGAATGCAGAACAATGTCATACATTCACCCCAGTACAGAGATCTGGGCCTAAATCCATTGTTTTTTTGCACTCCACACCACCCCAGGTCAGACATGGCCATATGCAAATCAGCCTTGACCCTGTGCCTCATGGGAACAGTCCAGCCCGAACTGCCAAGCCATGTCTTTCCTGGACCGGAATCAAGCATCCAAGGACCGGTTTCTGGCTATCAGCCTTCATCAGCCTGGATAGCTTGACTCCAGGGGTGTGGAGAGCATGGGACTCACGTCTGAGCATACCCATCCCACTCGGGGTGACAAATGCAAAAACAATTGATGGACAGAATGCCGAACAATGTCATACATTCACCCCAGTACAGAGATCTGGGCCTAAATCCATCGTTTTTTTGCACTCCACACCACCCCAGGTCAGACTTGGCCATATGCAAATCAGCCTTGACCCTGTGCCTCATGGGAACAGTCCAGCCCGAACTGCCAAGCCATGTCTTTCCTGGACCGGAATCAAGCATCCAAGGACCGGTTTCTGGCTATCAGCCTTCATCAGCCTGGACAGCTTGACTCCAGTGGTATGGAGAGCATGGGACTCACGTTTGAGCATACCCATCCCACTCGGGGTGACAAATGCAAAAACAACAATTGATGGACAGAATGCAGAACAATGTCATACATTCACCCCAGTACAGAGATCTGGCCTAATTCCATTGTTTTTTTGCACTCCACACCACCCCAGGTCAGACATGGCCATACGCAAATCAGCCTTGACCCTGGGCCTCATGGGAACAGCCCAGCCCGAACAGCCAAGCCATGTCTTTCCTGGACCGGAATCAAGCATCCAAGGACCGGTTTCTGGCTATCAGCCTTCATCAGCCTGTATAGCTTGACTCCAGTGGTGTGGAGAGCATGGGACTCACGTCTGAGCATACCCATCCCACTCGGGGTGACAAATGCAAAAACAACAATTGATGGACAGAATGCAGAACAATGTCATACATTCACCCCAGTACAGAGATCTGGGCCTAAATCCATTGTTTTTTTTGCACTCCACACCACCCCAGGTCAGACATGGCCATATGCAAATCAGCCTTGACCCTGGGCCTCATGGGAACAGCCCAGCCCGAACAGCCAAGCCATGTCTTTCCTGGACCGGAATCAAGCATCCAAGGACCGGTTTCTGGCTATCAGCCTTCATCAGCCTGTATAGCTTGACTCCAGTGGTGTGGAGAGCATGGGACTCACGTCTGAGCATACCCATCCCACTCGGGGTGACAAATGCAAAAACAACAATTGATGGACAGAATGCAGAACAATGTCATACATTCACCCCAGTACAGAGATCTGGGCCTAAATCCATCGTTTTTTTGCACTCCACACCACCCCAGGTAAGACATGGCCATATGCAAATCAGCCTTGACCCTGTGCCTCATGGGAACAGTCCATCCCGAATTGCCAAGCCATGTCTTTCCTGGACCAGAATCAAGCATCCAAGGACCGGTTTCTGGCTATCAGCCTTCATCAGCCTGGATAGCTTAACTCCAGTGGTGTGAAGAGCATGGGACTCACGTCTGAGCATACCCTTCCCACTCGGGTTGACAAATGCAAAAACAACAATTGATGGACAGAATGCAGAACAATGTCATACATTCACCCCAGTACAGAGATCTGGGCCTAAATCCATCGTTTTTTTGCACTCCACACCACCCCAGGTCAGACATGGCCATATGCAAAGCAGCCTTGACCCTGTGCCTCATGGGAACAGTCCAGCCCGAACTGCCAAGCCATGTCTTTCCTGGACCGGATTCAAGCATCCAAGGACCAGTTTCTGGCTATCAGCCTTCATCAGCCTGGATAGCTTGACTCCAGTGGTGTGGAGAGCATGGGACTCACGTCTGAGCATACCCATCCCACTCGGGGTGACAAATGCAAAAACAACAATTGATGGACAGAATGCAGAACAATGTCATACATTCACCCCAGTACAGAGATCTGGGCCTAAATCCATCGTTTTTTTGCACTCCACACCACCCCAGGTCAGACATGGCCATATGCAAATCAGCCTTGACCCTGTGCCTCATGGGAACAGTCCATCCCGAACTGCCAAGCCATGTCTTTCCTGGACCGGAATCAAGCATCCAAGGACCGGTTTCTGGCTATCAGCCTTCATCAGCCTGGATAGCTTGACTCCAGTGGTGTGGAGAGCATGGGACTCACGTCTGAGCAAACCCATCCCACTCGGGGTGACAAATGCAAAAACAACAATTGATGGACAGAATGCAGAACAATGTCATACATTCACCCCAGTACAGAGATCTGGGCCTAAATCCATCGTTTTTTTGCACTCCACACCACCCCAGGTCAGACATGGCCATATGCAAATCAGCCTTGACCCTGTGCCTCATGGGAACAGTCCAGCCCGACCTGCCAAGCCATGTCTTTCCTGGAACGGAATCAAGCATCCAAGGACCGGTTTCTGGCTATCAGCCTTCATCAGCCTGTATAGCTTGACTCCAGTGGTGTGGAGAGCATGGGACTCACGTCTGAGCATACCCATCCCACTCGGGGTGACAAATGCAAAAACAACAATTGATGGACAGAATGCAGAACAATGTCATACATTCACCCCAGTACAGAGATCTGGGCCTAAATCCATCGTTTTTTTGCACTCCACACCACCCCAGGTCAGACATGGCCATATGCAAATCAGCCTTGACCCTGTGCCTCGTGGGAACAGTCCAGCCCGAATTGCCAAGCCATGTCTTTCCTGGACCGGAATCAAGCATCCAAGGACCGGTTTCTGGCTATCAGCCTTCATCAGCCTGGATAGCTTGACTCCAGTGGCATGGAGAGCATGGGACTCACGTCTGAGCATACCCATCCCACTCGGGGTGACAAATGCAAAAACAACAATTGATGGACAGAATGCAGAACAATGTCATACATTCACCCCAGTACAGAGATCTGGGCCTAAATCCATCGTTTTTTTGCACTCCACACCACCCCAGGTCAGACATGGCCATATGCAAACAGCCTTGACCCTGTGCCTCATGGGAACAGTCCAGCCCGAACTGCCAAGCCATATCTTTCCTGGACCGGATTCAAGCATCCAAGGACCAGTTTCTGGCTATCAGCCTTCATCAGCCTGGATAGCTTGACTCCAGTGGTGTGGAGAGCATGGGACTCACGTCTGAGCATACCCATCCCACTCAAGGGTGACAAATGCAAAAACAACAATTGATGGACAGAATGCAGAACAATGTCATACATTCACCCCAGTACAGAGATCTGGGCCTAAATCCATCGTTTTTTTGCACTCCACACCACCCCAGGTCAGACATGGCCATATGCAAATCAGCCTTGACCCTGTGCCTCATGGGAACAGTCCATCCCGAACTGCCAAGCCATGTCTTTCCTGGACCGGAATCAAGCATCCAAGGACCGGTTTCTGGCTATCAGCCTTCATCAGCCTGGATAGCTTGACTCCAGTGGTGTGGAGAGCATGGGACTCACGTCTGAGCAAACCCATCCCACTCGGGGTGACAAATGCAAAAACAACAATTGATGGACAGAATGCAGAACAATGTCATACATTCACCCCAGTACAGAGATCTGGGCCTAAATCCATTGTTTTTTTGCACTCCACACCACCCCAGGTCAGACATGGCCATATGCAAATCAGCCTTGACCCTGTGCCTCATGGGAACAGTCCAGCCCGAACTGCCAAGCCATGTCTTTCCTGGACCGGAATCAAGCATCCAAGGACCGGTTTCTGGCTATCAGCCTTCATCAGCCTGGATAGCTTGACTCCAGTGGTGTGGAGAGCATGGGACTCACGTCTGAGCATACCCATCCCACTCGGGGTGACAAATGCAAAAACAACAATTGATGGACAGAATGCAGAACAATGTCATACATTCACCCCAGTACAGAGATTTGGGCCTAAATCCATCATTTTTGTGCACTCCACACCACCCCAGGTCAGACATGGCCATATGCAAATCAGCCTTGACCCTGTGCCTCATGGGAACAGTCCAGCCCGAACTGCCAAGCCATGTCTTTCCTGGACCGGAATCAAGCATCCAAGACCGGTTTCTGGCTATCAGTCTTCATCAGCCTGGATAGCTTGACTCCAGTGGTGTGGAGAGCATGGGACACACGTCTGAGCATACCCATCCCACTCGAGGTGACAAATGCAAAAACAACAATTGATGGACAGAATGCAGAACAATGTCATACATTCACCCCAGTACAGAGATCTGTGCCTAAATCCATCGTTTTTTGCACTTCACACCACCCCAGGTCAAACATGGCCATATGCAAATCAGCCTTGACCCTGTGCCTCATGGGAACAGTCCAGCCCGAACTGCCAAGCCATGTCTTTCCTGGACCGGAATCAAGCATCCAAGGACCGGTTTCTGGCTATCAGCCTTCATCAGCCTGGATAGCTTGACTCCAGGGGTGTGGAGAGCATGGGACTCACGTCTGAGCATACCCATCCCACTCGGGGTGACAAATGCAAAAAAAACAATTGATGGACAGAATGCCGAACAATGTCATACATTCACCCCAGTACAGAGATCTGGGCCTAAATCCATTGTTTTTTTGCACTCCACACCACCCCAGGTCAGACATGGCCATATGCAAATCAGCCTTGACCCTGTGCCTCATGGGAACAGTCCAGCCCGAATTGCCAAGCCATGTCTTTCCTGGACCGGAATCAAGCATCCAAGGACCGGTTTCTGGCTATCAGCCTTCATCAGCCTGGATAGCTTGACTCCAGGGGTGTGGAGAGCATGGGACTCACGTCTGAGCATACCCATCCCACTCGGGGTGACAAATGCAAAAACAACAATTGATGGACAGAATGCCGAACAATGTCATACATTCACCCCAGTACAGAGATCTGGGCCTAAATCCATCGGTTTTTTGCACTTCACACCACCCCAGGTCAGACATGGCCATATGCAAATCAGCCTTGACCCTGTGCCTCATGGGAACAGTCCAGCCCGAACTGCCAAGCCATGTCTTTCCTGGACCGGAATCAAGCATCCAAGGACCGGTTTCTGGCTATCAGCCTTCATCAGCCTGGACAGCTTGACTCCAGTGGTATGGAGAGCATGGGACTCACGTTTGAGCATACCCATCCCACTCGGGGTGACAAATGCAAAAACAACAATTGATGGACAGAATGCAGAACAATGTCATACATTCACCCCAGTACAGAGATCTGGCCTAATTCCATAGTTTTTTTGCACTCCACACCACCCCAGGTCAGACATGGCCATACGCAAATCAGCCTTGACCCTGGGCCTCATGGGAACAGCCCAGCCCGAACTGCCAAGCCATGTCTTTCCTGGACCGGAATCAAGCATCCAAGGACCGGTTTCTGGCTATCAGCCTTCATCAGCCTGTATAGCTTGACTCCAGTGGTGTGGAGAGCATGGGACTCACGTCTGAGCATACCCATCCCACTCGGGGTGACAAATGCAAAAACAACAATTGATGGACAGAATGCAGAACAATGTCATACATTCACCCCAGTACAGAGATCTGGGCCTAAATCCATCGTTTTTTTGCACTCCACACCACCCCAGGTCAGACATGGCCATATGCAAATCAGCCTTGACCCTGTGCCTCATGGGAACAGTCCATCCCGAATTGCCAAGCCATGTCTTTCCTGGACCGGAATCAAGCATCCAAGGACCGGTTTCTGGCTATCAGCCTTCATCAGCCTGGATAGCTTGACTCCAGTGGTGTGGAGAGCATGGGACTCACGTCTGAGCATACCCATCCCACTCGGGGTGACAAATGCAAAAACAACAATTGATGGACAGAATGCAGAACAATGTCATACATTCACCCCAGTACAGAGATCCGGGCCTAAATCCATCGTTTTTTGCACTCCACACCACCCCAGGTCAAACATGGCCATATGCAAATCAGCCTTGACCCTGTGCCTCATGGGAACAGTCCAGCCCGAACTGCCAAGCCATGTCTTTCCTGGACCGGAATCAAGCATCCAAGGACCGGTTTCTGGCTATCAGCCTTCATCAGCCTGGATAGCTTAACTCCAGTGGTGTGGAGAGCATGGAACTCACGTCTGAGCATACCCTTCCCACTCGGGGTGACAAATGCAAAAACAACAATTGATGGACAGAATGCAGAACAATGTCATACATTCACCCCAGTACAGAGATCTGGGCCTAAATCCATCGTTTTTTTGCACTCCACACCACCCCAGGTCAGACATGGCCATATGCAAATCAGCCTTGACCCTGTGCCTCATGGGAACAGTCCAGCCCGAACTGCCAAGCCATGTCTTTCCTGGACCGGAATCAAGCATCCAAGGACCGGTTTCTGGCTATCAGCCTTCATCAGCCTGTATAGCTTGACTCCAGTGGTGTGGAGAGCATGGGACTCACGTCTGAGCATACCCATCCCACTCGGGGTGACATATGCAAAAACAACAATTGATGGACAGAATGCAGAACAATGTCATACATTCACCCCAGTACAGAGATCTGGGCCTAAATCCATCGTTTTTTTGCACTCCACACCACCCCAGGTCAGACATGGCCATATGCAAATCAGCCTTGACCGTGTGCCTCATGGGAACAGTCCAGCCCGAATTGCCAAGCCATGTCTTTCCTGGACCGGAATCAAGCATCCAAGGACCGGTTTCTGGCTATCAGCCTTCATCAGCCTGGATAGCTTGACTCCAGTGGTGTGGAGAGCATGGGACTCACGTCTGAGCATACCCATCCCACTCGGGTGACAAATGCAAAAACAACAATTGATGGACAGAATGCAGAACAATGTCATACATTCACCCCAGTACAGAGATCCGGGCCTAAATCCATCGTTTTTTGCACTCCACACCACCCCAGGTCAAACATGGCCATATGCAAATCAGCCTTGACCCTGTGCCTCATGGGAACAGTCCAGCCCGAACTGCCAAGCCATGTCTTTCCTGGACCGGAATCAAGCATCCAAGGACCGGTTTCTGGCTATCAGCCTTCATCAGCCTGGATAGCTTGACTCCAGTGGTGTGGAGAGCATGGGACTCACGTCTGAGCAAACCCATCCCACTCGGGGTGACAAATGCAAAAACAACAATTGATGGACAGAATGCAGAACAATGTCATACATTCACCCCAGTACAGAGATCTGGGCCTAAATACATTGTTTTTTTGCACTCCACACCACCCCAGGTCAGACATGGCCATATGCAAATCAGCCTTGACCCTGTGCCTCATGGGAACAGTCCAGCCCGAACTGCCTAGCCATGTCTTTCCTGGACCGGAATCAAGCATCCAAGGACCAGTTTCTGGCTATCAGCCTTCATCAGCCTGGATAGCTTGACTCCAGTGGTGTGGAGAGCATGGGACTCACGTCTGAGCATACCCATCCCACTCGGGGTGACAAATGCAAAAACAACAATTGATTTACAGAATGCAGAACAATGTCATACATTCACCCCAGTACAGAGATCTGGGCCTAAATCCATCGTTTTTTTGCACTCCACACCACCCCAGGTCAGACATGGCCATATGCAAATCAGCCTTGACCCTGTGTCTCATGGGAACAGTCCAGCCCGAACTGCCAAGCCATGTCTTTCCTGGACCGGAATCAAGCATCCAAGGACCGGTTTCTGGCTATCAGCCTTCATCAGCCTGGATAGCTTGACTCCAGTGGTGTGGAGAGCATGGGACTCAAGTCTGAGCATAACCATCACACTCGGGGTGACAAATGCAAAAACAACAATTGATGGACAGAATGCAGAACAATGTCATACATTCACCCCAGTACAGAGATCTGGGCCTAAATCCATCGTTTTTTTGCACTCCACACCACCCCAGTTCAGACATGGCCATATGCAAATCAGCCTTGACCCTGTGCCTCATGGGAACAGTCCATCCCGAACTGCCAAGCCATGTCTTTCCTGGACCGGAATCAAGCATCCAAGGACCGGTTTCTGGCTATCAGCCTTCATCAGCCTGGATAGCTTGACTCCAGTGGTGTGGAGAGCATGGGACTCACGTCTGAGCAAACCCATCCCACTCGGGGTGACAAATGCAAAAACAACAATTGATGGACAGAATGCAGAACAATGTCATACATTCACCCCAGTACAGAGATCTGGGCCTAAATACATTGTTTTTTTGCACTCCACACCACCCCAGGTCAGACATGGCCATATGCAAATCAGCCTTGACCCTGTGCCTCATGGGAACAGTCCAGCCCGAACTGCCTAGCCATGTCTTTCCTGGACCGGAATCAAGCATCCAAGGACCAGTTTCTGGCTATCAGCCTTCATCAGCCTGGAAAGCTTGACTCCAGTGGTGTGGAGAGCATGGGACTCACGTCTGAGCATACCCATCCCACTCGGGGTGACAAATGCAAAAACAACAATTGATTTACAGAATGCAGAACAATGTCATACATTCACCCCAGTACAGAGATCTGGGCCTAAATCCATCGTTTTTTTGCACTCCACACCACCCCAGGTCAGACATGGCCATATGCAAATCAGCCTTGACCCTGTGTCTCATGGGAACAGTCCAGCCCGAACTGCCAAGCCATGTCTTTCCTGGACCGGAATCAAGCATCCAAGGACCGGTTTCTGGCTATCAGCCTTCATCAGCCTGGATAGCTTGACTCCAGTGGTATGGAGAGCATGGGACTCACGTCTGAGCATACCCATCCCACTCGGGGTGACAAATGCAAAAACAACAATTGATGGACAGAATGCAGAACAATGTCATACATTCACCCCAGTACAGAGATCTGGGCCTAAATCCATCGTTTTTTGCACTCCACATCACCCCAGGTCAGACATGGCCATATGCAAATCAGCCTTGACCCTGTGCCTCATGGGAACAGTCCAGCCCGAACTGCCATGCCATGTCTTTCCTGGACCGGAATCAAGCATCCAAGGACCGGTTTCTGGCTATCAGCCTTCATCAGCCTGGATAGCTTGACTCCAGTGGTGTGGAGAGCATGGGACTCACGTCTGAGCATACCCATCCCACTCGGGGTGACAAATGCAAAAACAACAATTGATGGACAGAATGCAGAACAATGTCATACATTCACCCCAGTACAGAGATTTGGGCCTAAATCCATCATTTTTGTGCACTCCACACCACCCCAGGTCAGACATGGCCATATGCAAATCAGCCTTGACCCTGTGCCTCATGGGAACAGTCCAGCCCGAACTGCCAAGCCATGACTTTCCTGGACCGGAATCAAGCATCCAAGGACCGGTTTCTGGCTATCAGCCTTCATCAGCCTGGATAGCTTGACTCCAGTGGTGTGGAGAGCATGGGACTCACGTCTGAGCATTCCCATCCCACTCGGGGTGACAAATGCAAAAACAACAATTGATGGACAGAATGCAGAACAATGTCATACATTCACCCCAGTACTGAGATCTGGGCCTAAATCCATTGTTTTTTTGCACTCCACACCACCCCAGGTCAGGCATGGCCATATGCAAATCAGCCTTGACCATGTGCCTCATGGGAACAGTCCAGCCCGAACTGCCAAGCCATGTCTTTCCTGGACCGGAATCAAGCATCCAAGAACCAGTTTCTGGCTATCAGCCTTCATCAGCCTGGATAGCTTGACTCCAGTGGTGTGGAGATCATGGGACTCACGTCTGAGCATACCCATCCCACTCGGGGTGACAAATGCAAAAACAACAATTGATTTACAGAATGCAGAACAATGTCATACATTCACCCCAGTACAGAGATCTGGGCCTAAATCCATCGTTTTTTTGCACTCCACACCACCCCTGGTCAGACATGGCCATATGCAAATCAGCCTTGACCCTGTGTCTCATGGGAACAGTCCAGCCCGAACTGCCAAGCCATGTCTTTCCTGGACCGGAATCAAGCATCCAAGGACCGGTTTCTGGCTATCAGCCTTCATCAGCCTGGATAGCTTGACTCCAGTGGTATGGAGAGCATGGGACTCACGTCTGAGCATACCCATCCCACTCGGGGTGACAAATGCAAAAACAACAATTGATGGACAGAATGCAGAACAATGTCATTCATTCACCCCAGTACAGAGATCTGGGCCTAAATCCATCGTTTTTTGCACTCCACATCACCCCAGGTCAGACATGGCCATATGCAAATCAGCCTTGACCCTGTGCCTCATGGGAACAGTCCAGCCCGAACTGCCAAGCCATGTCTTTCCTGGACCGGAATCAAGCATCCAAGGACCGGTTTCTGGCTATCAGCCTTCATCAGCCTGGATAGCTTGACTCCAGTGGTGTGGAGAGCATGGGACTCACGTCTGAGCATACCCATCCCACTCGGGGTGACAAATGCAAAAACAACAATTGATGGACAGAATGCAGAACAATGTCATACATTCACCCCAGTACAGAGATTTGGGCCTAAATCCATCATTTTTGTGCACTCCACACCACCCCAGGTCAGACATGGCCATATGCAAATCAGCCTTGACCCTGTGCCTCATGGGAACAGTCCAGCCCGAACTGCCAAGCCATGACTTTCCTGGACCGGAATCAAGCATCCAAGGACCGGTTTCTGGCTATCAGCCTTCATCAGCCTGGATAGCTTGACTCCAGTGGTGTGGAGAGCATGGGACTCACATCTGAGCATTCCCATCCCACTCGGGGTGACAAATGCAAAAACAACAATTGATGGACAGAATGCAGAACAATGTCATACATTCACCCCAGTACTGAGATCTGGGCCTAAATCCATTGTTTTTTTGCACTCCACACCACCCCAGGTCAGGCATGGCCATATGCAAATCAGCCTTGACCATGTGCCTCATGGGAACAGTCCAGCCCGAACTGCCAAGCCATGTCTTTCCTGGACCGGAATCAAGCATCCAAGGACCGGTTTCTGGCTATCAGCCTTCATCAGCCTGGATAACTTGACTCCAGTGGTGTGGAAAGCATGGGACTCACGTCTGAGCATACCCATCCCACTCGGGGTGACAAATGCAAAAACAACAATTGATGGACAGAATGCAGAACAATGTCATACATTCACCCCAGTACTGAGATCTGGGCCTAAATCCATTGTTTTTTTGCACTCCACACCACCCCAGGTCAGGCATGGCCATATGCAAATCAGCCTTGACCCTGTGCCTCATGGGAACAGTCCAGCCCGAACTGCCAAGCCATGTCTTTCCTGGACCGGAATCAAGCATCCAAGGACCGGTTTCTGGCTATCAGCCTTCATCAGCCTGGACAGCTTGACTCCAGTGGTATGGAGAGCATGGGACTCAAGTCTGAGCATACCCATCCCACTCGGGGTGACAAATGCAAAAACAACAATTGATGGACAGAATGCAGAACAATGTCATACATTCACCCCAGTACAGAGATCTGGGCCTAAATCCATCATTTTTGCACTCCACACCACCCCAGGTCAGACATGGCCATATGCAAATCAGCCTTGACCCTGTGCCTCATGGGAACAGTCCAGCCCGAACTGCCAAGCCATGTCTTTCCTGGACCGGAATCAAGCATCCAAGGACCGGTTTCTGGCTATCAGCCTTCATCAGCCTGGATAGCTTTACTCCAGTGGTGTGGAGAGCATGGGACTCACGTCTGAGCATACCCATCCCACTCGGGGTGACAAATGCAAAAACAACAATTGATGGACAGAATGCAGAACAATGTCATACATTCACCCCAGTACAGAGATCTGGGCCTAAATCCATCATTTTTTTGCACTCCACACCACCCCAGGTCAGACATGGCCATATGCAAATCAGCCTTGACCCTGTGCCTCATGGGAACAGTCCAGCCCGAACTGCCAGGCCATGTCTTTCCTGGACCTGAATCAAGCATCCAAGGACCGGTTTCTGGTTTCAGCCTTCATCAGCCTGGATAGCTTGACTCCAGTGGTGTGGAGAGCATGGGACTCACGTCTGAGCATACCCATCCCACTCGGGGTGACAAATGCAAAAACAACAATTGATGGACAGAATGCAGAACAATGTCATACATTTACCCCAGTACAGAGATCTGGGCCTAAATCCATCGTTTTTTTGCACTCCACACCACCCCAGGTCAGACATGGTCATATGCAAATCAGCCTTGACCCTGTGCCTCATGGGAACAGTCCAGCCCGAACTGCCAAGCCATGTCTTTCCTGGACCGGAATCAAGCATCCAAGGACCGGTTTCTGGCTATCAGCCTTCATCAGCCTTGATAGCTTGACTCCACTGGTGTGGAGAGCATGGGACTCACATCTGAGCATACCCATCCCACTCGGGGTGACAAATGCAAAAACAACAATTGATGGACAGAATGCAGAACAATGTCATACATTCACCCCAGTACAGATATCTGGGCCTAAATCCATCATTTTTTTGCACTCCACACCACCCCAGGTCAGACATGGCCATATGCAAATCAGCCTTGACCCTGTGCCTCATGGGAACAGTCCAGCCCGAACTGCCAAGCCATGTCTTTCCTGGACCGGAATCAAGCATCCAAGGACCGGTTTCTGGCTATCAGCCTTCATCAGCCTGGATAGCTTGACTCCAGTGGTGTGGAGAGCATGGGACTCACGTCTGAGCATACCCATCCCACTCGGGGTGACAAATGCAAAAACAACAATTGATGGACAGAATGCAGAACAATGTCATACATTCACCCCAGTACAGAGATCTGGGCCTAAATACATTGTTTTTTTGCACTCCACACCACCCCAGGTCAGACATGGCCATATGCAAATCAGCCTTGACCCTGTGCCTCATGGGAACAGTCCAGCCCGAACTGCCTAGCCATGTCTTTCCTGGACCGGAATCAAGCATCCAAGGACCAGTTTCTGGCTATCAGCCTTCATCAGCCTGGATAGCTTGACTCCAGTGGTGTGGAGAGCATGGGACTCACGTCTGAGCATACCCATCCCACTCGGGGTGACAAATGCAAAAACAACAATTGATTTACAGAATGCAGAACAATGTCATACATTCACCCCAGTACAGAGATCTGGGCCTAAATCCATCGTTTTTTTGCACTCCACACCACCCCAGGTCAGACATGGCCATATGCAAATCAGCCTTGACCCTGTGTCTCATGGGAACAGTCCAGCCCGAACTGCCAAGCCATGTCTTTCCTGGACCGGAATCAAGCATCCAAGGACCGGTTTCTGGCTATCAGCCTTCATCAGCCTGGATAGCTTGACTCCAGTGGTATGGAGAGCATGGGACTCACGTCTGAGCATACCCATCCCACTCGGGGTGACAAATGCAAAAACAACAATTGATGGACAGAATGCAGAACAATTTCATACATTCACCCCAGTACAGAGATCTGGGCCTAAATCCATCGTTTTTTTGCACTCCACATCACCCCAGGTCAGACATGGCCATATGCAAATCAGCCTTGACCCTGTGCCTCATGGGAACAGTCCAGCCCGAACTGCCAAGCCATGTCTTTCCTGGACCGGAATCAAGCATCCAAGGACCGGTTTCTGGCTATCAGCCTTCATCAGCCTGGATAGCTTGACTCCAGTGGTGTGGAGAGCATGGGACTCACGTCTGAGCATACCCATCCCACTCGGGGTGACAAATGCAAAAACAACAATTGATGGACAGAATGCAGAACAATGTCATACATTCACCCCAGTACAGAGATTTGGGCCTAAATCCATCATTTTTGTGCACTCCACACCACCCCAGGTCAGACATGGCCATATGCAAATCAGCCTTGACCCTGTGCCTCATGGGAACAGTCCAGCCCGAACTGCCAAGCCATGACTTTCCTGGACCGGAATCAAGCATCCAAGGACCGGTTTCTGGCTATCAGCCTTCATCAGCCTGGATAGCTTGACTCCAGTGGTGTGGAGAGCATGGGACTCACGTCTGAGCATTCCCATCCCACTCGGGGTGACAAATGCAAAAACAACAATTGATGGACAGAATGCAGAACAATGTCATACATTCACCCCAGTACTGAGATCTGGGCCTAAATCCATTGTTTTTTTGCACTCCACACCACCCCAGGTCAGGCATGGCCATATGCAAATCAGCCTTGACCATGTGCCTCATGGGAACAGTCCAGCCCGAACTGCCAAGCCATGTCTTTCCTGGACCAGAATCAAGCATCCAAGGACCGGTTTCTGGCTATCAGCCTTCATCAGCCTGGATAGCTTGACTCCAGTGGTGTGGAAAGCATGGGACTCACGTCTGAGCATACCCATCCCACTCGGGGTGACAAATGCAAAAACAACAATTGATGGACAGAATGCAGAACAATGTCATACATTCATCCCAGTACAGAGATCTGGGCCTAAATCCATCGTTTTTTTGCACTCCACACCACCCCAGGTCAGACATGGCCATATGCAAATCAGCCTTGACCCTGTGCCTCATGGGAACAGTCCAGCCCGAACTGCCAAGCCATGTCTTTCCTGGACCGGAATCAAGCATCCAAGGACCGGTTTCTGGCTATCAGCCTTCATCATCAGCCTGGATAGCTTGACTCCAGTGGTGTGGAGAGCATGGGACTCACGTCTGAGCATACCCATCCCACTCGAGGTGACAAATGCAAAAACAACAATTGATGGACAGAATGCAGAACAATGTCATACATTCACCCCAGTACAGAGATCTGGGCCTAAATCCATCGTTTTTTGACCTCCACACCACCCCAGGTCAAACATGGCCATATGCAAATCAGCCTTGACCCTGTGCCTCATGGGAACAGTCCAGCCCGAACTGCCAAGCCATGTCTTTCCTGGACCGGAATCAAGCATCCAAGGACTGGTTTCTGGCTATCAGCCTTCATCAGCCTGGATAGCTTGACTCCAGGGGTGTGGAGAGCATGGGACTCAAGTCTGAGCATACCCATCCCACTCGGGGTGACAAATGCAAAAACAACAATTGATGGACAGAATGCCGAACAATGTCATACATTCACCCCAGTACAGAGATCTGGGCCTAAATCCATCATTTGTTTGCACTCCACACCACCCCAGGTCAGACATGGCCATATGCAAATCAGCCTTGACCCTGTGCCTCATGGGAACAGTCCAGCCCGAACTGCCAAGCCATGTCTTTCCTGGACCAGAATCAAGCATCCAAGGACCGGTTTCTGGCTATCAGCCTTCATCAGCCTGGACAGCTTGACTCCAGTGGTATGGAGAGCATGGGACTCACGTCTGAGCATACCCATCCCACTCGGGGTGACAAATGCAAAAACAACAATTGATGGACAGAATGCAGAACAATGTCATACATTCACCCCAGTACAGAGATCTGGGCCTAAATCCATAATTTTTGAACTCCACACCACCCCAGGTCAGACATGGCCATATGCAAATCAGCCTTGACCCTGTGCCTCATGGGAACAGTCCAGCCCGAACTGCCAAGCCATGTCTTTCCTGGACCGGAATCAAGCATCCAAGGACCGGTTTCTGGCTATCAGCCTTCATCAGCCTGGATAGCTTTACTCCAGTGGTGTGGAGAGCATGGGACTCACGTCTGAGCATACCCATCCCACTCGGGGTAACAAATGCAAAAACAACAATTGATGGACAGAATGCAGAACAATGTCATACATTCACCCCAGTACAGAGATCTGGGCCTAAATCCATCATTTTTTTGCACTCCACACCACCCCAGGTCAGACATGGCCATATGCAAATCAGCCTTGACCCTGTGCCTCATGGGAACAGTCCAGCCCGAACTGCCAGGCCATGTCTTTCCTGGACCTGAATCAAGCATCCAAGGACCGGTTTCTGGTTTCAGCCTTCATCAGCCTGGATAGCTTGACTCCAGTGGTGTGGAGAGCATGGGACTCACGTCTGAGCATACCCATCCCACTCGGGGTGACAAATGCAAAAACAACAATTGATGGACAGAATGCAGAACAATGTCATACATTTACCCCAGTACAGAGATCTGGGCCTAAATCCATCGTTTTTTTGCACTCCACCCCACCCCAGGTCAGACATGGTCATATGCAAATCAGCCTTGACCCTGTGCCTCATGGGAACAGTCCAGCCCGAACTGCCAAGCCATGTCTTTCCTGGACCGGAATCAAGCATCCAAGGACCGGTTTCTGGCTATCAGCCTTCATCAGCCTTGATAGCTTGACTCCACTGGTGTGGAGAGCATGGGACTCACATCTGAGCATACCCATCCCACTCGGGGTGACAAATGCAAAAACAACAATTGATGGACAGAATGCAGAACAATGTCATACATTCACCCCAGTACAGAGATCTGGGCCTAAATCCATCATTTTTTTGCACTCCACACCACCCCAGGTCAGACATGGCCATATGCAAATCAGCCTTGACCCTGTGCCTCATGGGAACAGTCCAGCCCGAACTGCCAAGCCATGTCTTTTCTGGACCGGAATCAAGCATCCAAGGACCGGTTTCTGGCTATCAGCCTTCATCAGCCTGGATAGCTTGACTCCAGTGGTGTGGAGAGCATGGGACTCACGTCTGAGCAAACCCATCCCACTCGGGGTGACAAATGCAAAAACAACAATTGATGGACAGAATGCAGAACAATGTCATACATTCACCCCAGTACAGAGATCTGGGCCTAAATACATTGTTTTTTTGCACTCCAAACCACCCCAGGTCAGACATGGCCATATGCAAATCAGCCTTGACCCTGTGCCTCATGGGAACAGTCCAGCCCGAACTGCCTAGCCATGTCTTTCCTGGACCGGAATCAAGCATCCAAGGACCAGTTTCTGGCTATCAGCCTTCATCAGCCTGGATAGCTTGACTCCAGTGGTGTGGAGAGCATGGGACTCACGTCTGAGCATACCCATCCCACTCGGGGTGACAAATGCAAAAACAACAATTGATTTACAGAATGCAGAACAATGTCATACATTCGCCCCAGTACAGAGATCTGGGCCTAAATCCATCGTTTTTTTGCACTCCACACCACCCCAGGTCAGACATGGCCATATGCAAATCAGCCTTGACCCTGTGTCTCATGGGAACAGTCCAGCCCGAACTGCCAAGCCATGTCTTTCCTGGACCGGAATCAAGCATCCAAGGACCGGTTTCTGGTTTCAGCCTTCATCAGCCTGGATAGCTTGACTCCAGTGGTGTGGAGAGCATGGGACTCACGTCTGAGCATACCCATCCCACTCGGGGTGACAAATGCAAAAACAACAATTGATGGACAGAATGCAGAACAATGTCATACATTTACCCCAGTACAGAGATCTGGGCCTAAATCCATCGTTTTTTTGCACTCCACACCACCCCAGGTCAGACATGGTCATATGCAAATCAGCCTTGACCCTGTGCCTCATGGGAACAGTCCAGCCCGAACTGCCAAGCCATGTCTTTCCTGGACCGGAATCAAGCATCCAAGGACCGGTTTCTGGCTATCAGCCTTCATCAGCCTTGATAGCTTGACTCCACTGGTGTGGAGAGCATGGGACTCACATCTGAGCATACCCATCCCACTCGGGGTGACAAATGCAAAAACAACAATTGATGGACAGAATGCAGAACAATGTCATACATTCACCCCAGTACAGAGATCTGGGCCTAAATCCATCATTTTTTTGCACTCCACACCACCCCAGGTCAGACATGGCCAAATGCAAATCAGCCTTGACCCTGTGCCTCATGGGAACAGTCCAGCCCGAACTGCCAAGCCATGTCTTTTCTGGACCGGAATCAAGCATCCAAGGACCGGTTTCTGGCTATCAGCCTTCATCAGCCTGGATAGCTTGACTCCAGTGGTGTGGAGAGCATGGGACTCACGTCTGAGCAAACCCATCCCACTCGGGGTGACAAATGCAAAAACAACAATTGATGGACAGAATGCCGAACAATGTCATACATTCACCCCAGTACAGAGATCTGGGCCTAAATCCATCATTTGTTTGCACTCCACACCACCCCAGGTCAGACATGGCCATATGCAAATCAGCCTTGACCCTGTGCCTCATGGGAACAGTCCAGCCCGAACTGCCAAGCCATGTCTTTCCTGGACCAGAATCAAGCATCCAAGGACCGGTTTCTGGCTATCAGCCTTCATCAGCCTGGACAGCTTGACTCCAGTGGTATGGAGAGCATGGGACTCACGTCTGAGCATACCCATCCCACTCGGGGTGACAAATGCAAAAACAACAATTGATGGACAGAATGCAGAACAATGTCATACATTCACCCCAGTACAGAGATCTGGGCCTAAATCCATCATTTTTGCACTCCACACCACCCCAGGTCAGACATGGCCATATGCAAATCAGCCTTGACCCTGTGCCTCATGGGAACAGTCCAGCCCGAACTGCCAAGCCATGTCTTTCCTGGACCGGAATCAAGCATCCAAGGACCGGTTTCTGGCTATCAGCCTTCATCAGCCTGGATAGCTTTACTCCAGTGGTGTGGAGAGCATGGGACTCACGTCTGAGCATACCCATCCCACTCGGGGTAACAAATGCAAAAACAACAATTGATGGACAGAATGCAGAACAATGTCATCCATTCACCCCAGTACAGAGATCTGGGCCTAAATCCATCATTTTTTTGCACTCCACACCACCCCAGGTCAGACATGGCCATATGCAAATCAGCCTTGACCCTGTGCCTCATGGGAACAGTCCAGCCCGAACTGCCAGGCCATGTCTTTCCTGGACCTGAATCAAGCATCCAAGGACCGGTTTCTGGTTTCAGCCTTCATCAGCCTGGATAGCTTGACTCCAGTGGTGTGGAGAGCATGGGACTCACGTCTGAGCATACCCATCCCACTCGGGGTGACAAATGCAAAAACAACAATTGATGGACAGAATGCAGAACAATGTCATACATTTACCCCAGTACAGAGATCTGGGCCTAAATCCATCGTTTTTTTGCACTCCACCCCACCCCAGGTCAGACATGGTCATATGCAAATCAGCCTTGACCCTGTGCCTCATGGGAACAGTCCAGCCCGAACTGCCAAGCCATGTCTTTCCTGGACCGGAATCAAGCATCCAAGGACCGGTTTCTGGCTATCAGCCTTCATCAGCCTTGATAGCTTGACTCCACTGGTGTGGAGAGCATGGGACTCACATCTGAGCATACCCATCCCACTCGGGGTGACAAATGCAAAAACAACAATTGATGGACAGAATGCAGAACAATGTCATACATTCACCCCAGTACAGAGATCTGGGCCTAAATCCATCATTTTTTTGCACTCCACACCACCCCAGGTCAGACATGGCCATATGCAAATCAGCCTTGACCCTGTGCCTCATGGGAACAGTCCAGCCCGAACTGCCAAGCCATGTCTTTTCTGGACCGGAAGCAAGCATCCAAGGACCGGTTTCTGGCTATCAGCCTTCATCAGCCTGGATAGCTTGACTCCAGTGGTGTGGAGAGCATGGGACTCACGTCTGAGCAAACCCATCCCACTCGGGGTGACAAATGCAAAAACAACAATTGATGGACAGAATGCAGAACAATGTCATACATTCACCCCAGTACAGAGATCTGGGCCTAAATACATTGTTTTTTTGCACTCCACACCACCCCAGGTCAGACATGGCCATATGCAAATCAGCCTTGACCCTGTGCCTCATGGGAACAGTCCAGCCCGAACTGCCTAGCCATGTCTTTCCTGGACCGGAATCAAGCATCCAAGGACCAGTTTCTGGCTATCAGCCTTCATCAGCCTGGATAGCTTGACTCCAGTGGTGTGGAGAGCATGGGACTCACGTCTGAGCATACCCATCCCACTCGGGGTGACAAATGCAAAAACAACAATTGATTTACAGAATGCAGAACAATGTCATACATTCGCCCCAGTACAGAGATCTGGGCCTAAATCCATCGTTTTTTTGCACTCCACACCACCCCAGGTCAGACATGGCCATATGCAAATCAGCCTTGACCCTGTGTCTCATGGGAACAGTCCAGCCCGAACTGCCAAGCCATGTCTTTCCTGGACCGGAATCAAGCATCCAAGTACCGGTTTCTGGTTTCAGCCTTCATCAGCCTGGATAGCTTGACTCCAGTGGTGTGGAGAGCATGGGACTCACGTCTGAGCATACCCATCCCACTCGGGGTGACAAATGCAAAAACAACAATTGATGGACAGAATGCAGAACAATGTCATACATTTACCCCAGTACAGAGATCTGGGCCTAAATCCATCGTTTTTTTGCACTCCACACCACCCCAGGTCAGACATGGTCATATGCAAATCAGCCTTGACCCTGTGCCTCATGGGAACAGTCCAGCCCGAACTGCCAAGCCATGTCTTTCCTGGACCGGAATCAAGCATCCAAGGACCGGTTTCTGGCTATCAGCCTTCATCAGCCTTGATAGCTTGACTCCACTGGTTTGGAGAGCATGGGACTCACATCTGAGCATACCCATCCCACTCGGGGTGACAAATGCAAAAACAACAATTGATGGACAGAATGCAGAACAATGTCATACATTCACCCCAGTACAGAGATCTGGGCCTAAATCCATCATTTTTTTGCACTCCACACCACCCCAGGTCAGACATGGCCAAATGCAAATCAGCCTTGACCCTGTGCCTCATGGGAACAGTCCAGCCCGAACTGCCAAGCCATGTCTTTTCTGGACCGGAATCAAGCATCCAAGGACCGGTTTCTGGCTATCAGCCTTCATCAGCCTGGATAGCTTGACTCCAGTGGTGTGGAGAGCATGGGACTCACGTCTGAGCAAACCCATCCCACTCGGGGTGACAAATGCAAAAACAACAATTTATGGACAGAATGCAGAACAATGTCATACATTCACCCCAGTACAGAGATCTGGGCCTAAATACATTGTTTTTTTGCACTCCACACCACCCCAGGTCAGACATGGCCATATGCAAATCAGCCTTGACCCTGTGCATCATGGGAACAGTCCAGCCCGAACTGCCTAGCCATGTCTTTCCTGGACCGGAATCAAGCATCCAAGGACCAGTTTCTGGCTATCAGCCTTCATCAGCCTGGATAGCTTGACTCCAGTGGTGTGGAGAGCATGGGACTCACGTCTGAGCATACCCATCCCACTCGGGGTGACAAATGCAAAAACAACAATTGATTTACAGAATGCAGAACAATGTCATACATTCACCCCAGTACAGAGATCTGGGCCTAAATCCATCGTTTTTTTGCACTCCACACCACCCCAGGTCAGACATGGCCATATGCAAATCAGCCTTGACCCTGTGTCTCATGGGAACAGTCCAGCCCGAACTGCCAAGCCATGTCTTTCCTGGACCGGAATCAAGCATCCAAGGACCGGTTTCTGGCTATCAGCCTTCATCAGCCTGGATAGCTTGACTCCAGTGGTATGGAGAGCATGGGACTCACGTCTGAGCATACCCATCCCACTCGGGGTGACAAATGCAAAAACAACAATTGATGGACAGAATGCAGAACAATGTCATACATTCACCCCAGTACAGAGATCTGGGCCTAAATCCATCGTTTTTTTGCACTCCACATCACCCCAGGTCAGACATGGCCATATGCAAATCAGCCTTGACCCTGTGCCTCATGGGAACAGTCCAGCCCGAACTGCCAAGCCATGTCTTTCCTGGACCGGAATCAAGCATCCAAGGACCGGTTTCTGGCTATCAGCCTTCATCAGCCTGGATAGCTTGACTCTAGTGGTGTGGAGAGCATGGGACTCACGTCTGAGCATACCCATCCCACTCGGGGTGACAAATGCAAAAACAACAATTGATGGACAGAATGCAGAACAATGTCATACATTCACCCCAGTACAGAGATTTGGGCCTAAATTCATCATTTGTGTGCACTCCACACCACCCCAGGTCAGACATGGCCATATGCAAATCAGCCTTGACCCTGTGCCTCATGGGAACAGTCCAGCCCGAACTGCCAAGCCATGACTTTCCTGGACCGGAATCAAGCATCCAAGGACCGGTTTCTGGCTATCAGCCTTCATCAGCCTGGATAGCTTGACTCCAGTGGTGTGGAAAGCATGGGACTCACGTCTGAGCATACCCATCCCACTCGGGGTGACAAATGCAAAAACAACAATTGATGGACAGAATGCAGAACAATGTCATACATTCACCCCAGTACAGAGATCTGGGCCTAAATCCATCGTTTTTTTGCACTCCACACCACCCCAGGTCAGACATGGCCATATGCAAATCAGCCTTGACCCTGTGCCTCATGGGAACAGTCCAGCCCGAACTGCCAAGCCATGTCTTTCCTGGACCGGAATCAAGCATCCAAGGACCGGTTTCTGGCTATCAGCCTTCATCATCAGCCTGGATAGCTTGACTCCAGTGGTGTGGAGAGCATGGGACTCACGTCTGAGCATACCCATCCCACTCGAGGTGACAAATGCAAAAACAACAATTGATGGACAGAATGCAGAACAATGTCATACATTCACCCCAGTACAGAGATCTGGGCCTAAATCCATCGTTTTTTGCACTCCACACCACCCCAGGTCAAACATGGCCATATGCAAATCAGCCTTGACCCTGTGCCTCATGGGAACAGTCCAGCCCGAACTGCCAAGCCATGTCTTTCCTGGACCGGAATCAAGCATCCAAGAACTGGTTTCTGGCTATCAGCCTTCATCAGCCTGGATAGCTTGACTCCAGGGGTGTGGAGAGCATGGGACTCACGTCTGAGCATACCCATCCCACTCGGGGTGACAAATGCAAAAACAACAATTGATGGACAGAATGCAGAACAATGTCATACATTCACCCCAGTACAGAGATCTGGGCCTAAATCCATCATTTTTGCACTCCACACCACCCCAGGTCAGACATGGCCATATGCAAATCAGCCTTGACCCTGTGCCTCATGGGAACAGTCCAGCCCGAACTGCCAAGCCATGTCTTTCCTGGACCGGAATCAAGCATCCAAGGACCGGTTTCTGGCTATCAGCCTTCATCAGCCTGGATAGCTTTACTCCAGTGGTGTGGAGAGCATGGGACTCACGTCTGAGCATACCCATCCCACTCGGGGTAACAAATGCAAAAACAACAATTGATGGACAGAATGCAGAACAATGTCATACATTCACCCCAGTACAGAGATCTGGGCCTAAATCCATAATTTTTTTGCACTCCACACCACCCCAGGTCAGACATGGCCATATGCAAATCAGCCTTGACCCTGTGCCTCATGGGAACAGTCCAGCCCGAACTGCCAGGCCATGTCTTTCCTGGACCTGAATCAAGCATCCAAGGACCGGTTTCTGGTTTCAGCCTTCATCAGCCTGGATAGCTTGACTCCAGTGGTGTGGAGAGCATGGGACTCACGTCTGAGCATACCCATCCCACTCGGGGTGACAAATGCAAAAACAACAATTGATGGACAGAATGCAGAACAATGTCATACATTTACCCCAGTACAGAGATCTGGGCCTAAATCCATCGTTTTTTTGCACTCCACCCCACCCCAGGTCAGACATGGTCATATGCAAATCAGCCTTGACCCTGTGCCTCATGGGAACAGTCCAGCCCGAACTGCCAAGCCATGTCTTTCCTGGACCGGAATCAAGCATCCAAGGACCGGTTTCTGGCTATCAGCCTTCATCAGCCTTGATAGCTTGACTCCACTGGTGTGGAGAGCATGGGACTCACATCTGAGCATACCCATCCCACTCGGGGTGACAAATGCAAAAACAACAATTGATGGACAGAATGCAGAACAATGTCATACATTCACCCCAGTACAGAGATCTGGGCCTAAATCCATCATTTTTTTGCACTCCACACCACCCCAGGTCAGACATGGCCATATGCAAATCAGCCTTGACCCTGTGCCTCATGGGAACAGTCCAGCCCGAACTGCCAAGCCATGTCTTTTCTGGACCGGAATCAAGCATCCAAGGACCGGTTTCTGGCTATCAGCCTTCATCAGCCTGGATAGCTTGACTCCAGTGGTGTGGAGAGCATGGGACTCACGTCTGAGCAAACCCATCCCACTCGGGGTGACAAATGCAAAAACAACAATTGATGGACAGAATGCAGAACAATGTCATACATTCACCCCAGTACAGAGATCTGGGCCTAAATACATTGTTTTTTTGCACTCCACACCACCCCAGGTCAGACATGGCCATATGCAAATCAGCCTTGACCCTGTGCCTCATGGGAACAGTCCAGCCCGAACTGCCTAGCCATGTCTTTCCTGGACCGGAATCAAGCATCCAAGGACCAGTTTCTGGCTATCAGCCTTCATCAGCCTGGATAGCTTGACTCCAGTGGTGTGGAGAGCATGGGACTCACGTCTGAGCATACCCATCCCACTCGGGGTGACAAATGCAAAAACAACAATTGATTTACAGAATGCAGAACAATGTCATACATTGGCCCCAGTACAGAGATCTGGGCCTAAATCCATCGTTTTTTTGCACTCCACACCACCCCAGGTCAGACATGGCCATATGCAAATCAGCCTTGACCCTGTGTCTCATGGGAACAGTCCAGCCCGAACTGCCAAGCCATGTCTTTCCTGGACCGGAATCAAGCATCCAAGGACCGGTTTCTGGTTTCAGCCTTCATCAGCCTGGATAGCTTGACTCCAGTGGTGTGGAGAGCATGGGACTCACGTCTGAGCATACCCATCCCACTCGGGGTGACAAATGCAAAAACAACAATTGATGGACAGAATGCAGAACAATGTCATACATTTACCCCAGTACAGAGATCTGGGCCTAAATCCATCGTTTTTTTGCACTCCACACCACCCCAGGTCAGACATGGTCATATGCAAATCAGCCTTGACCCTGTGCCTCATGGGAACAGTCCAGCCCGAACTGCCAAGCCATGTCTTTCCTGGACCGGAATCAAGCATCCAAGGACCGGTTTCTGGCTATCAGCCTTCATCAGCCTTGATAGCTTGACTCCACTGGTGTGGAGAGCATGGGACTCACATCTGAGCATACCCATCCCACTCGGGGCGACAAATGCAAAAACAACAATTGATGGACAGAATGCAGAACAATGTCATACATTCACCCCAGTACAGAGATCTGGGCCTAAATCCATCATTTTTTTGCACTCCACACCACCCCAGGTCAGACATGGCCAAATGCAAATCAGCCTTGACCCTGTGCCTCATGGGAACAGTCCAGCCCGAACTGCCAAGCCATGTCTTTTCTGGACCGGAATCAAGCATCCAAGGACCGGTTTCGGGCTATCAGCCTTCATCAGCCTGGATAGCTTGACTCCAGTGGTGTGGAGAGCATGGGACTCACGTCTGAGCAAACCCATCCCACTCGGGGTGACAAATGCAAAAACAACAATTGATGGACAGAATGCAGAACAATGTCATACATTCACCCCAGTACAGAGATCTGGGCCTAAATACATTGTTTTTTTGCACTCCACACCACCCCAGGTCAGACATGGCCATATGCAAATCAGCCTTGACCCTGTGCATCATGGGAACAGTCCAGCCCGAACTGCCTAGCCATGTCTTTCCTGGACCGGAATCAAGCATCCAAGGACCAGTTTCTGGCTATCAGCCTTCATCAGCCTGGATAGCTTGACTCCAGTGGTGTGGAGAGCATGGGACTCACGTCTGAGCATACCCATCCCACTCGGGGTGACAAATGCAAAAACAACAATTGATTTACAGAATGCAGAACAATGTCATACATTCACCCCAGTACAGAGATCTGGGCCTAAATCCATCGTTTTTTTGCACTTCACACCACCCCAGGTCAGACATGGCCATATGCAAATCAGCCTTGACCCTGTGTCTCATGGGAACAGTCCAGCCCGAACTGCCAAGCCATGTCTTTCCTGGACCGGAATCAAGCATCCAAGGACCGGTTTCTGGCTATCAGCCTTCATCAGCCTGGATAGCTTGACTCCAGTGGTATGGAGAGCATGGGACTCACGTCTGAGCATACCCATCCCACTCGGGGTGACAAATGCAAAAACAACAATTGATGGACAGAATGCAGAACAATGTCATACATTCACCCCAGTACAGAGATCTGGGCCTAAATCCATCGTTTTTTTGCACTCCACATCACCCCAGGTCAGACATGGCCATATGCAAATCAGCCTTGACCCTGTGCCTCATGGGAACAGTCCAGCCCGAACTGCCAAGCCATGTCTTTCCTGGACCGGAATCAAGCATCCAAGGACCGGTTTCTGGCTATCAGCCTTCATCAGCCTGGATAGCTTGACTCCAGTGGTGTGGAGAGCATGGGACTCACGTCTGAGCATACCCATCCCACTCGGGGTGACAAATGCAAAAACAACAATTGATGGACAGAATGCAGAACAATGTCATACATTCACCCAAGTACAGAGATTTGGGCCTAAATCCATCATTTGTGTGCACTCCACACCACCCCAGGTCAGACATGGCCATATGCAAATCAGCCTTGACCCTGTGCCTCATGGGAACAGTCCAGCACGAACTGCCAAGCCATGACTTTCCTGGACCGGAATCAAGCATCCAAGGACCGGTTTCTGGCTATCAGCCTTCATCAGCCTGGATAGCTTGACTCCAGTGGTGTGGAAAGCATGGGACTCACGTCTGAGCATACCCATCCCACTCGGGGTGACAAATGCAAAAACAACAATTGATGGACAGAATGCAGAACAATGTCATACATTCACCCCAGTACAGAGATCTGGGCCTAAATCCATCGTTTTTTTGCACTCCACACCACCCCAGGTCAGACATGGCCATATGCAAATCAGCCTTGACCCTGTGCCTCATGGGAACAGTCCAGCCCGAACTGCCAAGCCATGTCTTTCCTGGACCGGAATCAAGCATCCAAGGACCGGTTTCTGGCTATCAGCCTTCATCATCAGCCTGGATAGCTTGACTCCAGTGGTGTGGAGAGCATGGGACTCACGTCTGAGCATACCCATCCCACTCGAGGTGACAAATGCAAAAACAACAATTGATGGACAGAATGCAGAACAATGTCATACATTCACCCCAGTACAGAGATCTGGGCCTAAATCCATCGTTTTTTGCACTCCACACCACCCCAGGTCAAACATGGCCATATGCAAATCAGCCTTGACCCTGTGCCTCATGGGAACAGTCCAGCCCGAACTGCCAAGCCATGTCTTTCCTGGACCGGAATCAAGCATCCAAGAACTGGTTTCTGGCTATCAGCCTTCATCAGCCTGGATAGCTTGACTCCAGGGGTGTGGAGAGCATGGGACTCAAGTCTGAGCATACCCATCCCACTCGGGGTGACAAATGCAAAAACAACAATTGATGGACAGAATGCCGAACAATGTCATACATTCACCCCAGTACAGAGATCTGGGCCTAAATCCATCGTTTGTTTGCACTCCACACCACCCCAGGTCAGACATGGCCATATGCAAATCAGCCTTGACCCTGTGCCTCATGGGAACAGTCCAGCCCGAACTGCCAAGCCATGTCTTTCCTGGACCGGAATCAAGCATCCAAGGACCGGTTTCTGGCTATCAGCCTTCATCAGCCTGGACAGCTTGACTCCAGTGGTATGGAGAGCATGGGACTCACGTCTGAGCATACCCATCCCACTCGGGGTGACAAATGCAAAAACAACAATTGATGGACAGAATGCAGAACAATGTCATACATTCACCCCAGTACAGAGATCTGGGCCTAAATCCATCATTTTTGCACTCCACACCACCCCAGGTCAGACATGGCCATATGCAAATCAGCCTTGACCCTGTGCCTCATGGGAACAGTCCAGCCCGAACTGCTAAGCCATGTCTTTCCTGGACCGGAATCAAGCATCCAAGGACCGGTTTCTGGCTATCAGCCTTCATCAGCCTGGATAGCTTTACTCCAGTGGTGTGGAGAGCATGGGACTCACGTCTGAGCATACCCATCCCACTCGGGGTGACAAATGCAAAAAAACCAATTGATGGACAGAATGCAGAACAATGTCATACATTCACCCCAGTACAGAGATCTGGGCCTAAATACATCATTTTTTTGCACTCCACACCACCCCAGGTCAGACATGGCCATATGCAAATCAGCCTTGACCCTGTGCCTCATGGGAACAGTCCAGCCCGAACTGCCAAGCCATGTCTTTCCTGGACCGGAATCAAGCATCCAAGGACCGGTTTCTGGCTATCAGCCTTCATCAGCCTGGATAGCTTGACTCCACTGGTGTGGAGAGCATGGGACTCACATCTGAGCATACCCATCCCACTCGGGGTGACAAATGCAAAAACAACAATGCCAAACACCTGTTATTTCGGATCAACGACTGGCTGGACGATTCCAATATAATCTCCAAATTTCAAGCAGGTTTTAGGAGTAAGACCAGCACAATAGACCAAATATTCCGATTCTGTTGTTTGATCTGGAAGTACGTGCATATTAGGAAAGGTCACCTTTATGTAGCTTTCGTTGACCTGAGAGCTGCATTTGATTTGGTCCCGCGCAGTCTGCTTTGGAAAACATTAAGTGAAGTGGGTCTACCAGGATGCCTCCTGACTCAAATAGTTGAGCTACACACTGGCAATTTTGCAAACATAAGGTGGGGTCCTAATGGCGAGCTGACTCGGAACATCCCTATTGAACGCGGGGTTCGCCAGGGGTGTGTTTTGGCCCCAACCTTGTTCTCTCTGTTTGTTAATGATGTCCCTGATTATCTGAATGGTTGCACTAATGATTCCCCGCAGCTTAATGGTGAAAGGGTGCCTGCGCTGCTTTTTGCAGACGACACCATCCTTATATCTCAGACCAAGAAGGGTCTCCAGGCACTCCTTAACTGTTTTAGCTGCTACTGCATGACAAAGGGCTTGGAAATTAATCCAGATAAAACTAAATGTATGTCATTAAATCCGAGTAAACCAGACAGAGGGTTCCTGACCTTGAATAATCAGAAATTAGGTATTGTGGAAAACTTTTCTTATCTGGGTGTTGCACTCGATTCGAAATTAAGTTGGAAGGCCCAAATCGAGAGAAGCAAGATATCATATGCCCACAATGTTAAACCGCTTATATGCAAACTAAATGCCAGTACAAGTAAAAGTGTAACCCCTGTTTTAGAACTTTTTAAATTTAAAACTCAATCTGCTGTGTTATACGGAGCAGAGATATGGGGACCTTGGGCAAAAGACAGCTTTAAGAACTTGGACAATAAATTTATGCGTACCATTGTAAGGGTCCCAAATAGTACCCCTCTAATACCCCTTCAACTCGACCTGAATTTTAGAAGAACAGATTATTTTGCCATTCTAAGACCACTAATATTTTGGGTTAGGTTATGGACCACCCCAGAATTGGTAGAATATAGAAATGGTCTACAAGAACTGCTGAATCTTGATTCTTTTAATTCTATCAAGTGGTTTGTCCATATCAAAAAATGGTTTACGCTCCTGGGTTTATACTCAATGTGGGAGACGCCTGAAAATTTGTTGACATCTTCTAAACTATTGGTTAAGCAAGCCTTTTGGACCCATATGAGTGACAAAGTAGTTAATGGAACTAGAGTTGGGTCTGCAGTTCAGGATTTTCTATCATTCAAGGACGAGTTCCGTTTTGAATCATTCTTGGACGAGATAGAGCCACCCATCGCAAAGTCCCTCTACTTAAAGTTTAGGTATGGGATACTCATGCTGAACCACAATACAGATCGATGGTCACAGAAAAAACTGGGAGAATTGAATGTTAAAAGCGGGTGCTGTCCTATGTGTTCCAATGCCTGTATGGAAAATGAGGTTCACATGTTTTTTATATGTAGTGCTTATGTGAATGCCAGAAAGAAATGGTTAAAACCAATGTGTAACCTTCTAGGAACCAGATCCTGTTCTACAGCTTATAGGGTCATGAAAAGTAATTCAACCCAGTACATTGTATTTAGCATAAGTAGGTTCCTTTACTCTGTCTACATCACTCGTAAGAAACATGGTCAGGTACTCTGAGTAGGACCTGTGTATATGTTTTTAATAATCGGACAAAATGAAATACATCTTAAATGGAAATTGTAAAAATTATTTTTAATATTACCTTCTTGCTACGCGTGCTACTATGAATGTATATTTTTTAACTGTATATCTGTCTTTTATGGCCAAATTGGCCGAAATAAAGAAATAAATAAATAAATAAATAAAATAAAAAACAACAATTGATGGACAGAATGCAGAACAATGTCATACATTCACCCCAGTACAGAGATCTGGGCCTAAATCCACCATTTTTTTGCACTCCACACCACCCCAGGTCAGACATGGCCATATGCAAATCAGCCTTGACCCTGTGCCTCATGGGAACAGTCCAGCCCGAACTGCCAAGCCATGTCTTTTCTGGACCGGAATCAAGCATCCAAGGACCGGTTTCTGGCTATCAGCCTTCATCAGCCTGGATAGCTTGACTCCAGTGGTGTGGAGAGCATGGGACTCACGTCTGAGCATACCCATCCCACTCGGGGTGACAAATGCAAAAACAACAAATGATGGACAGAATGCAGAACAATGTCATACATTCACCCCAGTACAGAGATCTGGGCCTAAATACATCGTTTTTTTGCACTCCACACCAGCCCAGGTCAGACATGGCAATATGAAAATCAGCCCTGACCCTGTGCCTCATGGGAACAGTCCAGCCCGAACTGCCAAGCCATGTCTTTCCTGGACCGGAATCAAGCATCCAAGGACCGGTTTCTGGCTATCAGCCTTTATCAGCCTGGATAGCTTGAGTCCAGTGGTGTGGAGAGCATGGGACTCACGTCTGAGCATACCCATCCAAATCGGGGTGACAAATGCAAAAACAACAATTGATGGACAGAATGCAGAACAATGTCATACAATCACCCCAGTACAGAGATCTGGGCCTAAATCCATTGTTTTTTTGCACTCCACACCACCCCAGGTCAGACATGGCCATATGCAAATCAGCCTTGACCCAGTGCCTCATGGGAACAGTCCAGCCCCAACTGCCAGGCCATGTCTTTCCTGGACCGGAATCAAGCATCCAAGGACCGGTTTCTGGCTATCAGCCTTCATCAGCCTGGATAGCTTGACTCCAGTGGTGTGGAGAGCATGGGACTCACGTCTGAGCATACCCATCCCACTCGGGGTGACAAATGCAAAAACAACAATTGATGGACAGAATGCAGAACAATGTCATACATTCACCCCGTACAGAGATCTGGGCCTAAATCCATCGTTTTTTTGGACTCCACACACCCCCAGGTCAGACATGGCCATATGCAAATCAGCCTTGACCCTGTGCATCATGGGAACAGTCCAGCCCGAACTGCCAAGCCATGTCTTTCCTGGACCGGAATCAAGCATCCAAGAACCGGTTTCTGGCTTTCAGCCTTCATCAGCCTGGATAGCTTGACTCCAGTGGTATGGAGAGCATGGGACTCACGTCTGAGCATACCCATCCCACTCGGGGTGACAAATTCAAAAACAACAATTGATGGACAGAATGCAGAACAATGTCATACATGCACCCCAGTACAGATATCTGGGCCTAAATCCATCGTTTTTTGCACTCCACACCACCCCAGGTCAAACATGGCCATATGTAAATCAGCCTTGACCCTGTGCCTAATGGGAACAGTCCAGCCCGAACTGCCAAGCAATGTCTTTCCTGGACCGGAATCAAGCATCCAAGGACCGGTTTCTGGCTATCAGCCTTCATCAGCCTGGATAGCTTGACTCCAGTGGTGTGGAGAGCATGGGACTCACGTCTGAGCATACCCATCCCACTCGGGGTGACAAATGCAAAAACAACAATTGATGGACAGAATGCAGAACAATGTCATACCTTCACCCCAGTACAGAGATCTGGGCCTAAATCCATCATTTTTTTGCACTCCACACCACCCCAGGTCAGACATGGCCATATGCAAATCAGCTTTGACCCTGTGCCTCATGGGAACAGTCCAGCCCGAACTGCCAAGCCATGTCTTTCCTGGACCGGAATCAAGCATCCAAGGACCGGTTTCTGGCTATCAGCCTTCATCAGCCTGGATAGCTTGACTCCAGTGGTGTGGAGAGCATGGGACTCACGTCTGAGCATACCCATCCCAGTCGGGGTGACAAATGCAAAAACAACAATTGATGGACAGAATGCAAAACAATGTCATACATTCACCCCAGTACAGAGATCTGGGCCTAAATCCATTGTTCGTTTGCACTCCACACCACCCCAGGTCAGACATGGCCATATGCAAATCAGCCTTGACCCTGTGCCTCATGGGAACAGTCCAGCCCGAACTGCCAAGCCATGTCTTTCCTGGACCGGAATCAAGCACCCAAGGACCGGTTTCTGGCTATCAGCCTTCATCAGCCTGGATAGCTTGACTCCAGTGGTGTGGAGAGCATGGGACTCACGTCTGAGCATACCCATCCAACTCGGGGTGACAAATGCAAAAACAACAATTGATGGACAGAATGCAGAACAATGTCATACATTCACCCCAGTACAGAGATCTGGGCATAAATCCATCGTTTTTTTGCACTCCACACCACCCCAGGTCAGACATGGCCATATGCAAATCAGCCTTGACCCTGTGCCTAATGGGAACAGTCCAGCCCGAACTGCCAAGCAATGTCTTTCCTGGACCGGAATCAAGCATCCAAGGACCGGTTTCTGGCTATCAGCCTTCATCAGCCTGGATAGCTTGACTCCAGTGGTGTGGAGAGCATGGGACTCACGTCTGAGCATACCCATCCCACTCGGGGTGACAAATGCAAAAACAACAATTGATGGACAGAATGCAGAACAATGTCATACCTTCACCCCAGTACAGAGATCTGGGCCTAAATCCATCATTTTTTTGCACTCCACACCACCCCAGGTCAGACATGGCCATATGCAAATCAGCTTTGACCCTGTGCCTCATGGGAACAGTCCAGCCCGAACTGCCAAGCCATGTCTTTCCTGGACCGGAATCAAGCATCCAAGGACCGGTTTCTGGCTATCAGCCTTCATCAGCCTGGATAGCTTGACTCCAGTGGTGTGGAGAGCATGGGACTCACGTCTGAGCATACCCATCCCAGTCGGGGTGACAAATGCAAAAACAACAATTGATGGACAGAATGCAAAACAATGTCATACATTCACCCCAGTACAGAGATCTGGGCCTAAATCCATTGTTCGTTTGCACTCCACACCACCCCAGGTCAGACATGGCCATATGCAAATCAGCCTTGACCCTGTGCCTCATGGGAACAGTCCAGCCCGAACTGCCAAGCCATGTCTTTCCTGGACCGGAATCAAGCACCCAAGGACCGGTTTCTGGCTATCAGCCTTCATCAGCCTGGATAGCTTGACTCCAGTGGTGTGGAGAGCATGGGACTCACGTCTGAGCATACCCATCCAACTCGGGGTGACAAATGCAAAAACAACAATTGATGGACAGAATGCAGAACAATGTCATACATTCACCCCAGTACAGAGATCTGGGCATAAATCCATCGTTTTTTTGCACTCCACACCACCCCAGGTCAGACATGGCCATATGCAAATCAGCCTTGACCCTGTGCCTCATGGGAACAGTCCAGCCCGAACTACCAGGCCATGTCTTTCCTGGAGACCGGAATCAAGCATCCAAGGACCGGTTTCTGGCTATCAGCCTTCATCAGCCTGGATAGCTTGACTCCAGTGGTGTGGATAGCATGGGACTCACGTCTGAGCATACCAATCCCACTCGGGGTGACAAATGCAAAAACAACAATTGATGGACAGAATGCAGAACAATGTCATACATTCACCCTGTACAGAGATCTGGGCCTAAATCCATCGTTTTTTTGCACTCCACACCACCCCAGGTCAGACATGGCCATATGCAAATCAGCCTTGACCCTGTGCCTCATGGGAACAGTCCAGCCCGAACTGCCAAGCCATGTCTTTCCTGGACCGGAATCAAGCATCCAAGGACCGGTTTCTGGCTATCAGCCTTCATCAGCCTGGATAGCTTGACTCCAGTGGTGTGGAGAGCATGGGACTCACGTCTGAGCATACCCATCCCACTCGGGGTGACAAATGCAAAAACAACAATTGATGGACAGAATGCAGAACAATGTCATACATTCACCCCAGTACAGATATCTGGGCCTAAATCCATCGTTTTTTGCACTCCACACCACCCCAGGTCAAACATGGCCATATGCAAATCAGCCTTGACCCTGTGCCTCATGGGAACAGTCCAGCCCGAACTGCCAAGCCATGTCTTTCCTGGACCGGAATCAAGCATCCAAGGACCGGTTTCTGGCTATCAGCCTTAATCAGCCTGTATAGCTTGACTCCAGTGGTGTGGAGTGCATGGGACTCACGTCTGAGCATACCAATCCCACTCGGGATGACAAATGCAAAAACAACAATTGATGGACAGAATGCAGAACAATGTCATACATTCACCCCAGTACAGAGATCTGGGCCTAAATCCATTGTTTTTTTGCACTCCACACCACCCCAGGTCAGACATGGCCATATGCAAATCAGCCTTGACCCTGTGCCTCATGGGAACAGTCCAGCCCGAACTGCCAAGCCATGTCTTTCCTGGACCGGAATCAAGCTTCCAAGGACCGGTTTCTGGCTATCAGCCTTCATCAGCCTGGATAGCATGACTCCAGTGGTGTGGAGAGCATGGGACTCACGTCTGAGCATACCCATCCCACTCGGGGTGACAAATGCAAAAACAACAATTGATGGACAGAATGCAGAACAATGTCATACATTCACCTCAGTACAGAGATCTGGGCCTAAATCCATCGTTTTTTTGCAATCCACACCACCCCAGGGCAGACATGGCCATATGCAAATCAGCCTTGACCCTGTGCCTCATGGGAACAGTCCAGCCCGAACTGCCAAGCCATGTCTTTCCTGGACCGGAATCAAGCACCCAAGGACCGGTTTCAGGCTATCAGCCTTCATCAGCCTGGATAGCTTGACTCCAGTGGTATGGAGAGCATGGGACTCACGTCTGAGCATACCCATCCCACTCGGGGTGACAAATGCAAAAACAACAATTGATGGACAGAATGCAGAACAATGTCATACATTCACCCCAGTACAGAGATCTGGGCCTAAATCCATAGTTTTTTTGCACTCCACACGACCTCAGGTCAGACATGGCCATATGCAAATCAGCCTTGACCCTGTGCCTCATGGGAACAGTCCAGCCCAAACTGCCAAGCCATGTCTTTCCTGGACCGGAATCAAGCATCCAAGGACCGGTTTCTGGCTATCAGCCTTCATCAGCCTGGATAGCTTGACTCCAGTGGTGTGGAGAGCTTGGGACTCACGTCTGAGCATACCCATCCCACTCGGGGTGACAAATGCAAAAACAACAATTGATGGACAGAATGCAGAACAATGTCATACATTCACCCCAGTACAGAGATCTGGGCCTAAATCCATCGTTTTTTTGCACTCCACATCACCCCAGGTCAGACATGGCCATATGCAAATCAGCCTTGACCCTGTGCCTCATGGGAACAGTCCAGCCCGAACTGCCAAGCCATGTCTTTCCTGGACCGGAATCAAGCATCCAAGGACCAGTTCCTGGCTATCAGCCTTAATGATCCTGGATAGCTTGACTCGAGTGGTGTGGAGAGCATGGGACTCATGTCTGAGCATACCCATCCCACTCGGGGTGACAAATGCATAAACAACAATTGATGGACAGAATGCAGAACAATGTCATACATTCACCCCAGTACAGAGATCTGGGCCTAAATCCATCGTTTTTTTGCACTCCACACCACCCCAGGTCAGACATGGCCATATGCAAATCAGCCTTGACCCTGTGCCTCATGGGAACAGTCCAGCCCGAACTGCCAAGCCATGTCTTTCCTGGACCGGAATCAAGCATCCAAGGATCGGTTTCTGGCTATCAGCCTTCATCAGCCTGGATAGCTTGACTCCAGTGGTATGGAGAGCATGGGACTCACGTCTGAGCATACCCATCCCACTCGGGGTGACAAATGCAAAAACAACAATTGATGGACAGAATGCAGAACAATGTCATACATTCACCCCAGTACAGAGATCTGGGCCTAAATCCATCGTTTTTTTGCATTCCACACCACCCCAGGTCAGACATGGCCATATGCAAATCAGCCTTGACCCTGTGCCTCATGGGAACAGTCCAGCCCAAACTGCCAAGCCATGTCTTTCCTGGACCGGAATCAAGCATCCAAGGACTGGTTTCTGGCTATCAGCCTTCATCAGCCTGGATAGCTTGACTCCAGTGGTGTGGAGAGCATGGGACTCACGTCTGAGCATACCCATCCCACTCGGGGTGACAAATGCAAAAACAACAATTGATGGACAGAATGCAGAACAATGTCATACATTCACCCCAGTACAGAGATCTGGGCCTAAATCCATCGTTTTTTTGCACTCCACACCACCCCAGGTCAGACATGGCCATATGCAAATCAGCCTTGACCCTGTGCCTCATGGGAACAGTCCAGCCCGAACTGCCAAGCCATGTCTTTCCTGGACCGGAATCAAGCATCCAAGGACCGGTTTCTGGCTATCAGCCTTCATCAGCCTGGATAGCTTGACTCCAGTGGTGTGGAGAGCTTGGGACTCACGTCTGAGCATACCCATCCCACTCGGGGTGACAAATGCAAAAACAACAATTGATGGACAGAATGCAGAACAATGTCATACATTCACCCCAGTACAGAGATCTGGGCCTAAATCCATCGTTTTTTTGCACTCCACATCACCCCAGGTCAGACATGGCCATATGCAAATCAGCCTTGACCCTGTGCCTCATGGGAACAGTCCAGCCCGAACTGCCAAGCCATGTCTTTCCTGGACCGGAATCAAGCATCCAAGGACCAGTTCCTGGCTATCAGCCTTCATGATCCTGGATAGCTTGACTCGAGTGGTGTGGAGAGCATGGGACTCATGTCTGAGCATACCCATCCCACTCGGGGTGACAAATGCATAAACAACAATTGATGGACAGAATGCAGAACAATGTCATACATTCACCCCAGTACAGAGATCTGGGCCTAAATCCATCGTTTTTTTGCACTCCACACCACCCCAGGTCAGACATGGCCATATGCAAATCAGCCTTGACCCTGTGCCTCATGGGAACAGTCCAGCCCGAACTGCCAAGCCATGTCTTTCCTGGACCGGAATCAAGCATCCAAGGATCGGTTTCTGGCTATCAGCCTTCATCAGCCTGGATAGCTTGACTCCAGTGGTATGGAGAGCATGGGACTCACGTCTGAGCATACCCATCCCACTCGGGGTGACAAATGCAAAAACAACAATTGATGGACAGAATGCAGAACAATGTCATACCTTCACCCCAGTACAGAGATCTGGGCCTAAATCCATCATTTTTTTGCACTCCACACCACCCCAGGTCAGACATGGCCATATGCAAATCAGCTTTGACCCTGTGCCTCATGGGAACAGTCCAGCCCGAACTGCCAAGCCATGTCTTTCCTGGACCGGAATCAAGCATCCAAGGACCGGTTTCTGGCTATCAGCCTTCATCAGCCTGGATAGCTTGACTCCAGTGGTGTGGAGAGCATGGGACTCACGTCTGAGCATACCCATCCCAGTCGGGGTGACAAATGCAAAAACAACAATTGATGGACAGAATGCAAAACAATGTCATACATTCACCCCAGTACAGAGATCTGGGCCTAAATCCATTGTTCGTTTGCACTCCACACCACCCCAGGTCAGACATGGCCATATGCAAATCAGCCTTGACCCTGTGCCTCATGGGAACAGTCCAGCCCGAACTGCCAAGCCATGTCTTTCCTGGACCGGAATCAAGCACCCAAGGACCGGTTTCTGGCTATCAGCCTTCATCAGCCTGGATACCTTGACTCCAGTGGTGTGGAGAGCATGGGACTCACGTCTGAGCATACCCATCCAACTCGGGGTGACAAATGCAAAAACAACAATTGATGGACAGAATGCAGAACAATGTCATACATTCACCCCAGTACAGAGATCTGGGCATAAATCCATCGTTTTTTTGCACTCCACACCACCCCAGGTCAGACATGGCCATATGCAAATCAGCCTTGACCCTGTGCCTCATGGGAACAGTCCAGCCCGAACTACCAGGCCATGTCTTTCCTGGAGACCGGAATCAAGCATCCAAGGACCGGTTTCTGGCTATCAGCCTTCATCAGCCTGGATAGCTTGACTCCAGTGGTGTGGATAGCATGGGACTCACGTCTGAGCATACCAATCCCACTCGGGGTGACAAATGCAAAAACAACAATTGATGGACAGAATGCAGAACAATGTCATACATTCACCCTGTACAGAGATCTGGGCCTAAATCCATCGTTTTTTTGCACTCCACACCACCCAGGTCAGACATGGCCATATGCAAATCAGCCTTGACCCTGTGCCTCATGGGAACAGTCCAGCCCGAACTGCCAAGCCATGTCTTTCCTGGACCGGAATCAAGCATCCAAGGACCGGTTTCTGGCTATCAGCCTTCATCAGCCTGGATAGCTTGACTCCAGTGGTGTGGAGAGCATGGGACTCACGTCTGAGCATACCCATCCCACTCGGGGTGACAAATGCAAAAACAACAATTGATGGACAGAATGCAGAACAATGTCATACATTCACCCCAGTACAGATATCTGGGCCTAAATCCATCGTTTTTTGCACTCCACACCACCCCAGGTCAAACATGGCCATATGCAAATCAGCCTTGACCCTGTGCCTCATGGGAACAGTCCAGCCCGAACTGCCAAGCCATGTCTTTCCTGGACCGGAATCAAGCATCCAAGGACCGGTTTCTGGCTATCAGCCTTAATCAGCCTGTATAGCTTGACTCCAGTGGTGTGGAGTGCATGGGACTCACGTCTGAGCATACCAATCCCACTCGGGATGACAAATGCAAAAACAACAATTGATGGACAGAATGCAGAACAATGTCATACATTCACCCCAGTACAGAGATCTGGGCCTAAATCCATTGTTTTTTTGCACTCCACACCACCCCAGGTCAGACATGGCCATATGCAAATCAGCCTTGACCCTGTGCCTCATGGGAACAGTCCAGCCCGAACTGCCAAGCCATGTCTTTCCTGGACCGGAATCAAGCTTCCAAGGACCGGTTTCTGGCTATCAGCCTTCATCAGCCTGGATAGCATGACTCCAGTGGTGTGGAGAGCATGGGACTCATGTCTGAGCATACCCATCCCACTCGGGGTGACAAATGCAAAAACAACAATTGATGGACAGAATGCAGAACAATGTCATACATTCACCTCAGTACAGAGATCTGGGCCTAAATCCATCGTTTTTTTGCAATCCACACCACCCCAGGGCAGACATGGCCATATGCAAATCAGCCTTGACCCTGTGCCTCATGGGAACAGTCCAGCCCGAACTGCCAAGCCATGTCTTTCCTGGACCGGAATCAAGCACCCAAGGACCGGTTTCAGGCTATCAGCCTTCATCAGCCTGGATAGCTTGACTCCAGTGGTATGGAGAGCATGGGACTCACGTCTGAGCATACCCATCCCACTCGGGGTGACAAATGCAAAAACAACAATTGATGGACAGAATGCAGAACAATGTCATACATTCACCCCAGTACAGAGATCTGGGCCTAAATCCATAGTTTTTTTGCACTCCACACGACCTCAGGTCAGACATGGCCATATGCAAATCAGCCTTGACCCTGTGCCTCATGGGAACAGTCCAGCCCAAACTGCCAAGCCATGTCTTTCCTGGACCGGAATCAAGCATCCAAGGACCGGTTTCTGGCTATCAGCCTTCATCAGCCTGGATAGCTTGACTCCAGTGGTGTGGAGAGCTTGGGACTCACGTCTGAGCATACCCATCCCACTCGGGGTGACAAATGCAAAAACAACAATTGATGGACAGAATGCAGAACAATGTCATACATTCACCCCAGTACAGAGATCTGGGCCTAAATCCATCGTTTTTTTGCACTCCACATCACCCCAGGTCAGACATGGCCATATGCAAATCAGCCTTGACCCTGTGCCTCATGGGAACAGTCCAGCCCAAACTGCCAAGCCATGTCTTTCCTGGACCGGAATCAAGCATCCAAGGACCAGTTCCTGGCTATCAGCCTTAATGATCCTGGATAGCTTGACTCGAGTGGTGTGGAGAGCATGGGACTCATGTCTGAGCATACCCATCCCACTCGGGGTGACAAATGCATAAACAACAATTGATGGACAGAATGCAGAACAATGTCATACATTCACCCCAGTACAGAGATCTGGGCCTAAATCCATCGTTTTTTTGCACTCCACACCACCCCAGGTCAGACATGGCCATATGCAAATCAGCCTTGACCCTGTGCCTCATGGGAACAGTCCAGCCCGAACTGCCAAGCCATGTCTTTCCTGGACCGGAATCAAGCATCCAAGGATCGGTTTCTGGCTATCAGCCTTCATCAGCCTGGATAGCTTGACTCCAGTGGTATGGAGAGCATGGGACTCACGTCTGAGCATACCCATCCCACTCGGGGTGACAAATGCAAAAACAACAATTGATGGACAGAATGCAGAACAATGTCATACATTCACCCCAGTACAGAGATCTGGGCCTAAATCCATCGTTTTTTTGCATTCCACACCACCCCAGGTCAGACATGGCCATATGCAAATCAGCCTTGACCCTGTGCCTCATGGGAACAGTCCAGCCCAAACTGCCAAGCCATGTCTTTCCTGGACCGGAATCAAGCATCCAAGGACTGGTTTCTGGCTATCAGCCTTCATCAGCCTGGATAGCTTGACTCCAGTGGTGTGGAGAGCATGGGACTCACGTCTGAGCATACCCATCCCACTCGGGGTGACAAATGCAAAAACAACAATTGATGGACAGAATGCAGAACAATGTCATACATTCACCCCAGTACAGAGATCTGGGCCTAAATCCATCGTTTTTTTGCACTCCACACCACCCCAGGTCAGACATGGCCATATGCAAATCAGCCTTGACCCTGTGCCTCATGGGAACAGTCCAGCCCGAACTGCCAAGCCATGTCTTTCCTGGACCGGAATCAAGCATCCAAGGACCGGTTTCTGGCTATCAGCCTTCATCAGCCTGGATAGCTTGACTCCAGTGGTGTGGAGAGCTTGGGACTCACGTCTGAGCATACCCATCCCACTCGGGGTGACAAATGCAAAAACAACAATTGATGGACAGAATGCAGAACAATGTCATACATTCACCCCAGTACAGAGATCTGGGCCTAAATCCATCGTTTTTTTGCACTCCACATCACCCCAGGTCAGACATGGCCATATGCAAATCAGCCTTGACCCTGTGCCTCATGGGAACAGTCCAGCCCGAACTGCCAAGCCATGTCTTTCCTGGACCGGAATCAAGCATCCAAGGACCAGTTCCTGGCTATCAGCCTTCATGATCCTGGATAGCTTGACTCGAGTGGTGTGGAGAGCATGGGACTCATGTCTGAGCATACCCATCCCACTCGGGGTGACAAATGCATAAACAACAATTGATGGACAGAATGCAGAACAATGTCATACATTCACCCCAGTACAGAGATCTGGGCCTAAATCCATCGTTTTTTTGCACTCCACACCACCCCAGGTCAGACATGGCCATATGCAAATCAGCCTTGACCCTGTGCCTCATGGGAACAGTCCAGCCCGAACTGCCAAGCCATGTCTTTCCTGGACCGGAATCAAGCATCCAAGGATCGGTTTCTGGCTATCAGCCTTCATCAGCCTGGATAGCTTGACTCCAGTGGTATGGAGAGCATGGGACTCACGTCTGAGCATACCCATCCCACTCGGGGTGACAAATGCAAAAACAACAATTGATGGACAGAATGCAGAACAATGTCATACATTCACCCCAGTACAGAGATCTGGGCCTAAATCCATCGTTTTTTTGCATTCCACACCACCCCAGGTCAGACATGGCCATATGCAAATCAGCCTTGACCCTGTGCCTCATGGGAACAGTCCAGCCCAAACTGCCAAGCCATGTCTTTCCTGGACCGGAATCAAGCATCCAAGGACTGGTTTCTGGCTATCAGCCTTCATCAGCCTGGATAGCTTGACTCCAGTGGTGTGGAGAGCATGGGACTCACGTCTGAGCATACCCATCCCACTCGGGGTGACAAATGCAAAAACAACAATTGATGGACAGAATGCAGAACAATGTCATACATTCACCCCAGTACAGAGATCTGGGCCTAAATCCATCGTTTTTTTGCACTCCACACCACCCCAGGTCAGACATGGCCATATGCAAATCAGCCTTGACCCTGTGCCTCATGGGAACAGTCCAGCCCGAACTGCCAAGCCATGTCTTTCCTGGACCGGAATCAAGCATCCAAGGACCGGTTTCTGGCTATCAGCCTTCATCAGCCTGGATAGCTTGACTCCAGTGGTGTGGAGAGCATGGGACTCACGTCTGAGCATACCCATCCCACTCAGGGTGACAAATGCAAAAACAACAATTGATGGACAGAATGCAGAACAATGTCATACATTCACCCCAGTACAGAGATCTGGGCCTAAATCCATCGTTTTTTTGCACTCCACACCACCCCAGGTCAGACATGGCCATATGCAAATCAGCCTTGACCCTGTGCCTCATGGGAACAGTCCAGCCCGAACTGCCAAGCCAAGTCTTTCCTGGACCGGAATCAAGCATCCAAGGACCGGTTTCTGGCTATCAGCCTTCATCAGCCTGGATAGCTTGACTCCAGTGGTGTGGAGAGCATGGGACTCACGTCTGAGCATACCCATCCCAGTCGGGGTGACAAATGCAAAAACAACAATTGATGGACAGAATGCAGAACAATGTCATACATTCACCCCAGTACAGAGATCTGGGCCTAAATCCATCGTTTTTTTGCACTCCACATCACCCCAGGTCAGACATGGCCATATGCAAATCAGCCTTGACCCTGTGCCTCATGGGAACAGTCCAGCCCGAACTGCCAAGCCATGTCTTTCCTGGACCGGAATCAAGCATCCAAGGACCAGTTCCTGGCTATCAGCCTTCATGATCCTGGATAGCTTGACTCGAGTGGTGTGGAGAGCATGGGACTCATGTCTGAGCATACCCATCCCACTCGGGGTGACAAATGCATAAACAACAATTGATGGACAGAATGCAGAACAATGTCATACATTCACCCCAGTACAGAGATCTGGGCCTAAATCCATCGTTTTTTTGCACTCCACACCACCCCAGGTCAGACATGGCCATATGCAAATCAGCCTTGACCCTGTGCCTCATGGGAACAGTCCAGCCCGAACTGCCAAGCCATGTCTTTCCTGGACCGGAATCAAGCATCCAAGGATCGGTTTCTGGCTATCAGCCTTCATCAGCCTGGATAGCTTGACTCCAGTGGTATGGAGAGCATGGGACTCACGTCTGAGCATACCCATCCCACTCGGGGTGACAAATGCAAAAACAACAATTGATGGACAGAATGCAGAACAATGTCATACATTCACCCCAGTACAGAGATCTGGGCCTAAATCCATCGTTTTTTTTGCATTCCACACCACCCCAGGTCAGACATGGCCATATGCAAATCAGCCTTGACCCTGTGCCTCATGGGAACAGTCCAGCCCAAACTGCCAAGCCATGTCTTTCCTGGACCGGAATCAAGCATCCAAGGACTGGTTTCTGGCTATCAGCCTTCATCAGCCTGGATAGCTTGACTCCAGTGGTGTGGAGAGCATGGGACTCACGTCTGAGCATACCCATCCCACTCGGGGTGACAAATGCAAAAACAACAATTGATGGACAGAATGCAGAACAATGTCATACATTCACCCCAGTACAGAGATCTGGGCCTAAATCCATCGTTTTTTTGCACTCCACACCACCCCAGGTCAGACATGGCCATATGCAAATCAGCCTTGACCCTGTGCCTCATGGGAACAGTCCAGCCCGAACTGCCAAGCCATGTCTTTCCTGGACCGGAATCAAGCATCCAAGGACCGGTTTCTGGCTATCAGCCTTCATCAGCCTGGATAGCTTGACTCCAGTGGTGTGGAGAGCATGGGACTCACGTCTGAGCATACCCATCCCACTCAGGGTGACAAATGCAAAAACAACAATTGATGGACAGAATGCAGAACAATGTCATACATTCACCCCAGTACAGAGATCTGGGCCTAAATCCATCGTTTTTTTGCACTCCACACCACCCCAGGTCAGACATGGCCATATGCAAATCAGCCTTGACCCTGTGCCTCATGGGAACAGTCCAGCCCGAACTGCCAAGCCAAGTCTTTCCTGGACCGGAATCAAGCATCCAAGGACCGGTTTCTGGCTATCAGCCTTCATCAGCCTGGATAGCTTGACTCCAGTGGTGTGGAGAGCATGGGACTCACGTCTGAGCATACCCATCCCAGTCGGGGTGACAAATGCAAAAACAACAATTGATGGACAGAATGCAGAACAATGTCATACATTCACCCCAGTACAGAGATCTGGGCCTAAATCCATCGTTCGTTTGCACTCCACACCACCCCAGGTCAGACATGGCCATATGCAAATCAGCCTTGACCCTGTGCCTCATGGGAACAGTCCAGCCCGAACTGCCAAGCCATGTCTTTCCTGGACCGGAATCAAGCACCCAAGGACCGGTTTCTGGCTATCAGCCTTCATCAGCCTGGATAGCTTGACTCCAGTGGTGTGGAGAGCATGGGACTCACGTCTGAGCATACCCATCCAACTCGGGGTGACAAATGCAAAAACAACAATTGATGGACAGAATGCAGAACAATGTCATACATTCACCCCAGTACAGAGATCTGGGCATAAATCCATCGTTTTTTTGCACTCCACACCACCCCAGGTCAGACATGGCCATATGCAAATCAGCCTTGACCCTGTGCCTCATGGGAACAGTCCAGCCCGAACTACCAGGCCATGTCTTTCCTGGAGACCGGAATCAAGCATCCAAGGACCAGTTTCTGGCTATCAGCCTTCATCAGCCTGGATAGCTTGACTCCAGTGGTGTGGATAGCATGGGACTCACGTCTGAGCATACCAATCCCACTCGGGGTGACAAATGCAAAAACAACAATTGATGGACAGAATGCAGAACAATGTCATACATTCACCCTGTACAGAGATCTGGGCCTAAATCCATCGTTTTTTTGCACTCCACACCACCCCAGGTCAGACATGGCCATATGCAAATCAGCCTTGACCCTGTGCCTCATGGGAACAGTCCAGCCCGAACTGCCAAGCCATGTCTTTCCTGGACCGGAATCAAGCATCCAAGGACCGGTTTCTGGCTATCAGCCTTCATCAGCCTGGATAGCTTGACTCCAGTGGTGTGGAGAGCATGGGACTCACGTCTGAGCATACCCATCCCACTCGGGGTGACAAATGCAAAAACAACAATTGATGGACAGAATGCAGAACAATGTCATACATTCACCCCAGTACAGATATCTGGGCCTAAATCCATCGTTTTTTGCACTCCACACCACCCCAGGTCAAACATGGCCATATGCAAATCAGCCTTGACCCTGTGCCTCATGGGAACAGTCCAGCCCGAACTGCCAAGCCATGTCTTTCCTGGACCGGAATCAAGCATCCAAGGACCGGTTTCTGGCTATCAGCCTTAATCAGCCTGGATAGCTTGACTCCAGTGGTGTGGAGAGCATGGGACTCACGTCTGAGCATACCCATCCCACTCAGGGTGACAAATGCAAAAACAACAATTAATGGACAGAATGCAGAACAATGTCATACATTCACCCCAGTACAGAGATCTGGGCCTAAATCCATTGTTTTTTTGCACTCCACACCACCCCAGGTCAGACATGGCCATATGCAAATCAGCCTTGACCCTGTGCCTCATGGGAACAGTCCAGCCCGAACTGCCAAGCCATGTCTTTCCTGGACCGGAATCAAGCATGCAAGGACCGGTTTCTGGCTATCAGCCTTCATCAGCCTGTATAGCTTGACTCCAGTGGTGTGGAGTGCATGGGACTCACGTCTGAGCATACCAATCCCACTCGGGATGACAAATGCAAAAACAACAATTGATGGACAGAATGCAGAACAATGTCATACATTCACCCCAGTACAGAGATCTGGGCCTAAATCCATTGTTTTTTTGCACTCCACACCACCCCAGGTCAGACATGGCCATATGCAAATCAGCCTTGACCCTGTGCCTCATGGGAACAGTCCAGCCCGAACTGCCAAGCCATGTCTTTCCTGGACCGGAATCAAGCTTCCAAGGACCGGTTTCTGGCTATCAGCCTTCATCAGCCTGATTAGCATGACTCCAGTGGTGTGGAGAGCATGGGACTCACGTCTGAGCATACCCATCCCACTCGGGGTGACAAATGCAAAAACAACAATTGATGGACAGAATGCAGAACAATGTCATACATTCACCTCAGTACAGAGATCTGGGCCTAAATCCATCGTTTTTTTGCAATCCACACCACCCCAGGGCAGACATGGCCATATGCAAATCAGCCTTGACCCTGTGCCTCATGGGAACAGTCCAGCCCGAACTGCCAAGCCATGTCTTTCCTGGACCGGAATCAAGCACCCAAGGACCGGTTTCAGGCTATCAGCCTTCATCAGCCTGGATAGCTTGACTCCAGTGGTATGGAGAGCATGGGACTCACGTCTGAGCATACCCATCCCACTCGGGGTGACAAATGCAAAAACAACAATTGATGGACAGAATGCTGAACAATGTCATACATTCACCCCAGTACAGAGATCTGGGCCTAAATCCATAGTTTTTTTGCACTCCACACGACCTCAGGTCAGACATGGCCATATGCAAATCAGCCTTGACCCTGTGCCTCATGGGAACAGTCCAGCCCGAACTGCCAAGCCATGTCTTTCCTGGACCGGAATCAAGCATCCAAGGACCGGTTTCTGGCTATCAGCCTTCATCAGCCTGGATAGCTTGACTCCAGTGGTGTGGAGAGCTTGGGACTCACGTCTGAGCATACCCATCCCACTCGGGGTGACAAATGCAAAAACAACAATTGATGGACAGAATGCAGAACAATGTCATACATTCACCCCAGTACAGAGATCTGGGCCTAAATCCATCGTTTTTTTGCACTCCACATCACCCCAGGTCAGACATGGCCATATGCAAATCAGCCTTGACCCTGTGCCTCATGGGAACAGTCCAGCCCGAACTGCCAAGCCATGTCTTTCCTGGACCGGAATCAAGCATCCAAGGACCAGTTCCTGGCTATCAGCCTTCATGATCCTGGATAGCTTGACTCGAGTGGTGTGGAGAGCATGGGACTCATGTCTGAGCATACCCATCCCACTCGGGGTGACAAATGCATAAACAACAATTGATGGACAGAATGCAGAACAATGTCATACATTCACCCCAGTACAGAGATCTGGGCCTAAATCCATCGTTTTTTTGCACTCCACACCACCCCAGGTCAGACATGGCCATATGCAAATCAGCCTTGACCCTGTGCCTCATGGGAACAGTCCAACCCGAACTGCCAAGCCATGTCTTTCCTGGACCGGAATCAAGCATCCAAGGATCGGTTTCTGGCTATCAGCCTTCATCAGCCTGGATAGCTTGACTCCAGTGGTATGGAGAGCATGGGACTCACGTCTGAGCATACCCATCCCACTCGGGGTGACAAATGCAAAAACAACAATTGATGGACAGAATGCAGAACAATGTCATACATTCACCCCAGTACAGAGATCTGGGCCTAAATCCATCGTTTTTTTGCATTCCACATCACCCCAGGTCAGACATGGCCATATGCAAATCAGCCTTGACCCTGTGCCTCATGGGAACAGTCCAGCCCAAACTGCCAAGCCATGTCTTTCCTGGACCGGAATCAAGCATCGAAGGACTGGTTTCTGGCTATCAGCCTTCATCAGCCTGGATAGCTTGACTCCAGTGGTGTGGAGAGCATGGGACTCACGTCTGAGCATACCCATCCCACTCGGGGTGACAAATGCAAAAACAACAATTGATGGACAGAATGCAGAACAATGTCATACATTCACCCCAGTACAGAGATCTGGGCCTAAATCCATCGTTTTTTTGCACTCCACACCACCCCAGGTCAGACATGGCCATATGCAAATCAGCCTTGACCCTGTGCCTCATGGGAACAGTCCAGCCCGAACTGCCAAGCCATGTCTTTCCTGGACCGGAATCAAGCATCCAAGGACCTGTTTCTGGCTATCAGCCTTCATCAGCCTGGATAGCTTGACTCCAGTGGTGTGGAGAGCATGGGACTCACGTCTGAGCATACCCATCCCACTCAGGGTGACAAATGCAAAAACAACAATTGATGGACAGAATGCAGAACAATGTCATACATTCACCCCAGTACAGAGATCTGGGCCTAAATCCATCGTTTTTTTGCACTCCACACCACCCCAGGTCAGACATGGCCATATGCAAATCAGCCTTGACCCTGTGCCTCATGGGAACAGTCCAGCCCGAACTGCCAAGCCAAGTCTTTCCTGGACCGGAATCAAGCATCCAAGGACCGGTTTCTGGCTATCAGCCTTCATCAGCCTGGATAGCTTGACTCCAGTGGTATGGAGAGCATGGGACTCACGTCTGAGCATACCCATCCCACTCGGGGTGACAAATGCAAAAACAACAATTGATGGACAGAATGCAGAACAATGTCATACATTCACCCCAGTACAGAGATCTGGGCCTAAATCCATTGTTTTTTTGCACTCCACACCACCCCAGGTCAGACGTGGCCATATGCAAAGCAGCCTTGACCCTGTGCCTCATGGGAACAGTCCAGCCCGAACTGCCAAGCCATGTCTTTCCTGGACCGGAATCAAGCATCCAAGGACCGGTTTCTGGCTATCAGCCTTCATCAGCCTGGATAGCTTGACTCCAGTGGTGTGGAGAGCATGGGACTCACGTCTGAGCATACCCATCCCACTCGGGGTGACAAATGCAAAAACAACAATTGATGGACAGAATGCAGAACAATGTCATACATTCACCCCAGTACAGAGATCTGGGCCTAAATCCATCGTTTTTTTGCAATCCACACCACCCCAGGGCAGACATGGCCATATGCAAATCAGCCTTGACCCTGTGCCTCATGGGAACAGTCCAGCCCGAACTGCCAAGCCATGTCTTTCCTGGACCGGAATCAAGCATCCAAAGACCGGTTTCTGGCTATCAGCCTTAATCAGCCTGGATAGCTTGACTCCAGTGGTGTGGAGAGCATGGGACTCACGTCTGAGCATACCCATCCCACTCAGGGTGACAAATGCAAAAACAACAATTAATGGACAGAATGCAGAACAATGTCATACATTCACCCCAGTACAGAGATCTGGGCCTAAATCCATTGTTTTTTTGCACTCCACACCACCCCAGGTCAGACATGGCCATATGCAAATCAGCCTTGACCCTGTGCCTCATGGGAACAGTCCAGCCCGAACTGGAAAGCCATGTCTTTCCTGGACCGGAATCAAGCATGCAAGGACCGGTTTCTGGCTATCAGCCTTCATCAGCCTGTATAGCTTGACTCCAGTGGTGTGGAGTGCATGGGACTCACGTCTGAGCATACCAATCCCACTCGGGATGACAAATGCACAAACAACAATTGATGGACAGAATGCAGAACAATGTCATACATTCACCCCAGTACAGAGATCTGGGCCTAAATCCATTGTTTTTTTGCACTCCACACCACCCCAGGTCAGACATGGCCATATGCAAATCAGCCTTGACCCTGTGCCTCATGGGAACAGTCCAGCCCGAACTGCCAAGCCATGTCTTTCCTGGACCGGAATCAACCATCCAAGGACCGGTTTCTGGCTATCAGCCTTCATCAGCCTGGATAGCTTGACTCCAGTGGTGTGGAGAGCATGGGACTCACGTCTGAGCATACCCATCCCACTCGGGGTGACAAATGCAAAAACAACAATTGATGGACAGAATGCAGAACAATGTCATACATTCACCCCAGTACAGAGATCTGGGCCTAAATCCATCGTTTTTTTGCAATCCACACCACCCCAGGGCAGACATGGCCATATGCAAATCAGCCTTGACCCTGTGCCTCATGGGAACAGTCCAGCCCGAACTGCCAAGCCATGTCTTTCCTGGACCGGAATCAAGCATCCAAGGACCGGTTTCTGGCTATCAGCCTTCATCAGCCTGGATAGCTTGACTCCAGTGGTATGGAGAGCATGGGACTCACGTCTGAGCATACCCATCCCACTCGGGGTGACAAATGCAAAAACAACAATTGATGGACAGAATGCAGAACAATGTCATACATTCACCCCAGTACAGAGATCTGGGCATAAATCCATAGTTTTTTTGCACTCCACACGACCCCAGGTCAGACATGGCCATATGCAAATCAGCCTTGACCCTGTGCCTCATGGGAACTGTCCAGCCCGAACTGCCAAGCCATGTCTTTCCTGGACCGGAATCAAGCATCCAAGGACCGGTTTCTGGCTATCAGCCTTCATCAGCCTGGATAGCTTGACTCCAGTGGTGTGGAGAGCTTGGGACTCACGTCTGAGCATACCCATCCCACTCGGGGTGACAAATGCAAAAACAACAATTGATGGACAGAATGCAGAACAATGTCATACATTCACCCCAGTACAGAGATCTGGGCCTAAATCCATCGTTTTTTTGCACTCCACATCACCCCAGGTCAGACATGGCCATATGCAAATCAGCCTTGACCCTGTGCCTCATGGGAACAGTCTAGCCCGAACTGCCAAGCCATGTCTTTCCTGGACCGCAATCAAGCATCCAAGGACCGGTTTCTGGCTATCAGCCTTCATGATCCTGGATAGCTTGACTCGAGTGGTGTGGAGAGCATGGGACTCACGTCTGAGCATACCCATCCCACTCGGGGTGACAAATGCATAAACAACAATTGATGGACAGAATGCAGAACAATGTCATACATTCACCCCAGTACAGAGATCTGGGCCTAAATCCGTCGTTTTTTTGCACTCCACATCACCCCAGGTCAGACATGGCCATATGCAAATCAGCCTTGACCCTGTGCCTCATGGGAACAGTCCAGCCCGAACTGCCAAGCCATGTCTTTCCTGGACCGGAATCAAGCATCCAAGGATCGGTTTCTGGCTATCAGCCTTCATCAGCCTGGATAGCTTGACTCCAGTGGTATGGAGAGCATGGGACTCACGTCTGAGCATACCCATCCCACTCGGGGTGACAAATGCAAAAACAACAATTGATGGACAGAATGCAGAACAATGTCATACATTCACCCCAGTACAGAGATCTGGGCCTAAATCCATCGTTTTTTTGCACTCCACACCACCCCAGGTCAGACATGGCCATATGCAAATCAGCCTTGACCCTGTGCCTCATGGGAACAGTCCAGCCCGAACTGCCAAGCCAAGTCTTTCCTGGACCGGAATCAAGCATCCAAGGACCGGTTTCTGGCTATCAGCCTTCATCAGCCTGGATAGCTTGACTCCAGTGGTATGGAGAGCATGGGACTCACGTCTGAGCATACCCATCCCACTCGGGGTGACAAATGCAAAAACAACAATTGATGGACAGAATGCAGAACAATGTCATACATTCACCCCAGTACAGAGATCTGGGCCTAAATCCATTGTTTTTTTGCACTCCACACCACCCCAGGTCAGACGTGGCCATATGCAAAGCAGCCTTGACCCTGTGCCTCATGGGAACAGTCCAGCCCGAACTGCCAAGCTATGTCTTTCCTGGACCGGAATCAAGCATCCAAGGACCGGTTTCTGGCTATCAGCCTTCATCAGCCTGGATAGCTTGACTCCAGTGGTGTGGAGAGCATGGGACTCACGTCTGAGCATACCCATCCGACTCGGGGTGACAAATGCAAAAACAACAATTGATGGACAGAATGCAGAACAATGTCATACATTCACCCCAGTACAGAGATCTGGGCCTAAATCCATCGTTTTTTTGCAATCCACACCACCCCAGGGCAGACATGGCCATATGCAAATCAGCCTTGACCCTGTGCCTCATGGGAACAGTCCAGCCCGAACTGCCAAGCCATGTCTTTCCTGGACCGGAATCAAGCATCCAAGGACCGGTTTCTGGCTATCAGCCTTCATCAGCCTGGATAGCTTGACTCCAGTGGTGTGGAGTGCATGGGACTCACGTCTGAGCATACCAATCCCACTCGGGATGACAAATGCAAAAACAACAATTGATGGACAGAATGCAGAACAATGTCATACATTCACCCCAGTACAGAGATCTGGGCCTAAATCCATTGTTTTTTTGCACTCCACACCACCCCAGGTCAGACATGGCCATATGCAAATCAGCCTTGACCCAGTGCCTCATGGGAACAGTCCAACCCGAACTGCCAAGCCATGTCTTTCCTGGACCGGAATCAAGCATCCAAGGACCGGTTTCTGGCTATCAGCCTTCATCAGCCTGGATAGCATGACTCCAGTGGTGTGGAGAGCATGGGACTCACGTCTGAGCATACCCATCCCACTCGGGGTGACAAATGCAAAAACAACAATTGATGGACAGAATGCAGAACAATGTCATACATTCACCCCAGTACAGAGATCTGGGCCTAAATCCATCGTTTTTTTGCAATCCACACCACCCCAGGGCAGACATGGCCATATGCAAATCAGCCTTGACCCTGTGCCTCATGGGAACAGTCCAGCCCGAACTGCCAAGCCATGTCTTTCCTGGACCGGAATCAAGCATCCAAGGACCGGTTTCAGGCTATCAGCCTTCATCAGCCTGGATAGCTTGACTCCAGTGGTATGGAGAGCATGGGACTCACGTCTGAGCATACCCATCCCACTCGGGGTGACAAATGCAAAAACAACAATTGATGGACAGAATGCAGAACAATGTCATACATTCACCCCAGTACAGAGATCTGGGCCTAAATCCATAGTTTTTTTGCACTCCACACGACCTCAGGTCAGACATGGCCATATGCAAATCAGCCTTGACCCTGTGCCTCATGGGAACAGTCCAGCCCGAACTGCCAAGCCATGTCTTTCCTGGACCGGAATCAAGCATCCAAGGACCGGTTTCTGGCTATCAGCCTTCATCAGCCTGGATAGCTTGACTCCAGTGGTGTGGAGAGCTTGGGACTCACGTCTGAGCATACCCATCCCACTCGGGGTGACAAATGCAAAAACAACAATTGATGGACAGAATGCAGAACAATGTCATACATTCACCCCAGTACAGAGATCTGGGCCTAAATCCATCGTTTTTTTGCACTCCACATCACCCCAGGTCAGACATGGCCATATGCAAATCAGCCTTGACCCTGTGCCTCATGGGAACAGTCCAGCCCGAACTGCCAAGCCATGTCTTTCCTGGACCGGAATCAAGCATCCAAGGACCAGTTTCTGGCTATCAGCCTTCATGATCCTGGATAGCTTGACTCGAGTGGTGTGGAGAGCATGGGTCTCACGTCTGAGCATACCCATCCCACTCGGGGTGACAAATGCAAAAACAACAATTGATGGACAGAATGCAGAACAATGTCATACATTCACCCCAGTACAGAGATCTGGGCCTAAATCCATTGTTTTTTTGCACTCCACACCACCCCAGGTCAGACATGGCCATATGCAAATCAGCCTTGACCCAGTGCCTCATGGGAACAGTCCAACCCGAACTGCCAAGCCATGTCTTTCCTGGACCGGAATCAAGCATCCAAGGACCGGTTTCTGGCTATCAGCCTTCATCAGCCTGGATAGCATGACTCCAGTGGTGTGGAGAGCATGGGACTCACGTCTGAGCATACCCATCCCACTCGGGGTGACAAATGCAAAAACAACAATTGATGGACAGAATGCAGAACAATGTCATACATTCACCCCAGTACAGAGATCTGGGCCTAAATCCATCGTTTTTTTGCAATCCACACCACCCCAGGGCAGACATGGCCATATGCAAATCAGCCTTGACCCTGTGCCTCATGGGAACAGTCCAGCCCGAACTGCCAAGCCATGTCTTTCCTGGACCGGAATCAAGCATCCAAGGACCGGTTTCAGGCTATCAGCCTTCATCAGCCTGGATAGCTTGACTCCAGTGGTATGGAGAGCATGGGACTCACGTCTGAGCATACCCATCCCACTCGGGGTGACAAATGCAAAAACAACAATTGATGGACAGAATGCAGAACAATGTCATACATTCACCCCAGTACAGAGATCTGGGCCTAAATCCATAGTTTTTTTGCACTCCACACGACCTCAGGTCAGACATGGCCATATGCAAATCAGCCTTGACCCTGTGCCTCATGGGAACAGTCCAGCCCGAACTGCCAAGCCATGTCTTTCCTGGACCGGAATCAAGCATCCAAGGACCGGTTTCTGGCTATCAGCCTTCATCAGCCTGGATAGCTTGACTCCAGTGGTGTGGAGAGCTTGGGACTCACGTCTGAGCATACCCATCCCACTCGGGGTGACAAATGCAAAAACAACAATTGATGGACAGAATGCAGAACAATGTCATACATTCACCCCAGTACAGAGATCTGGGCCTAAATCCATCGTTTTTTTGCACTCCACATCACCCCAGGTCAGACATGGCCATATGCAAATCAGCCTTGACCCTGTGCCTCATGGGAACAGTCCAGCCCGAACTGCCAAGCCATGTCTTTCCTGGACCGGAATCAAGCATCCAAGGACCAGTTTCTGGCTATCAGCCTTCATGATCCTGGATAGCTTGACTCGAGTGGTGTGGAGAGCATGGGTCTCACGTCTGAGCATACCCATCCCACTCGGGGTGACAAATGCAAAAACAACAATTGATGGACAGAATGCAGAACAATGTCATACATTCACCCCAGTACAGAGATCTGGGCCTAAATCCATCGTTTTTTTGCACTCCACACCACCCCAGGTCAGACATGGCCATATGCAAATCAGCCTTGACCCTGTGCCTCATGGGAACAGTCCAGCCCGAACTGCCAAGCCAAGTCTTTCCTGGACCGGAATCAAGCATCCAAGGACCGGTTTCTGGCTATCAGCCTTCATCAGCCTGGATAGCTTGACTCCAGTGGTATGGAGAGCATGGGACTCACGTCTGAGCATACCCATCCCACTCGGTGTGACAAATGCAAAAACAACAATTGATGGACAGAATGCAGAACAATGTCATACATTCACCCCAGTACAGAGATCTGGGCCTAAATCCATTGTTTTTTTGCACTCCACACCACCCCAGGTCAGACGTGGCCATATGCAAAGCAGCCTTGACCCTGTGCCTCATGGGAACAGTCCAGCCCGAACTGCCAAGCCATGTCTTTCCTGGACCGGAATCAAGCATCCAAGGACCGGTTTCTGGCTATCAGCCTTCATCAGCCTGGATAGCTTGACTCCAGTGGTGTGGAGAGCATGGGAATCACGTCTGAGCATACCCATCCCACTCGGGGTGACAAATGCAAAAACAACAATTGATAGACAGAATGCAGAACAATGTCATACATTCACCCCAGTACAGAGATCTGGGCCTAAATCCATCGTTTTTTTGCAATCCACATCACCCCAGGGCAGACATGGCCATATGCAAATCAGCCTTGACCCTGTGCCTCATGGGAACAGTCCAGCCCGAACTGCCAAGCCATGTCTTTCCTGGACCGGAATCAAGCATCCAAAGACCGGTTTCTGGCTATCAGCCTTAATCAGCCTGGATAGCTTGACTCCAGTGGTGTGGAGAGCATGGGACTCACGTCTGAGCATACCCATCCCACTCAGGGTGACAAATGCAAAAACAACAATTAATGGACAGAATGCAGAACAATGTCATACATTCACCCCAGTACAGAGATCTGGGCCTAAATCCATTGTTTTTTTGCACTCCACACCACCCCAGGTCAGACATGGCCATATGCAAATCAGCCTTGACCCTGTGCCTCATGGGAACAGTCCAGCCCGAACTGCCAAGCCATGTCTTTCCTGGACCGGAATCAAGCATGCAAGGACCGGTTTCTGGCTATCAGCCTTCATCAGCCTGTATAGCTTGACTCCAGTGGTGTGGAGTGCATGGGACTCACGTCTGAGCATACCAATCCCACTCGGGATGACAAATGCAAAAACAACAATTGATGGACAGAATGCAGAACAATGTCATACATTCACCCCAGTACAGAGATCTGGGCCTAAATCCATTGTTTTTTTGCACTCCACACCACCCCAGGTCAGACATGGCCATATGCAAATCAGCCTTGACCCTGTGCCTCATGGGAACAGTCCAGCCCGAACTGCCAAGCCATGTCTTTCCTGGACCGGAATCAAGCATCCAAGGACCGGTTTCTGGCTATCAGCCTTCATCAGCCTGGATAGCGTGACTCCAGTGGTGTGGAGAGCATGGGACTCACGTCTGAGCATACCCATCCCACTCGGGGTGACAAATGCAAAAACAACAATTGATGGACAGAATGCAGAACAATGTCATACATTCACCCCAGTACAGAGATCTGGGCCTAAATCCATCGTTTGTTTGCAATCCACACCACCCCAGGGCAGACATGGCCATATGCAAATCAGCCTTGACCCTGTGCCTCATGGGAACAGTCCAGCCCGAACTGCCAAGCCATGTCTTTCCTGGACCGGAATCAAGCATCCAAGGACCGGTTTCAGGCTATCAGCCTTCATCAGCCTGGATAGCTTGACTCCAGTGGTATGGAGAGCATGGGACTCACGTCTGAGCATACCCATCCCACTCGGGGTGACAAATGCAAAAACAACAATTGATGGACAGAATGCAGAACAATGTCATACATTCACCCCAGTACAGAGATCTGGGCCTAAATCCATAGTTTTTTTGCACTCCACACGACCTCAGGTCAGACATGGCCATATGCAAATCAGCCTTGACCCTGTGCCTCATGGGAACAGTCCAGCCCGAACTGCCAAGCCATGTCTTTCCTGGACCGGAATCAAGCATCCAAGGACCGGTTTCTGGCTATCAGCCTTCATCAGCCTGGATAGCTTGACTCCAGTGGTGTGGAGAGCTTGGGACTCACGTCTGAGCATACCCATCCCACTCGGGGTGACAAATGCAAAAACAACAATTGATGGACAGAATGCAGAACAATGTCATACATTCACCCCAGTACAGAGATCTGGGCCTAAATCCATCGTTTTTTTGCACTCCACATCACCCCAGGTCAGACATGGCCATATGCAAATCAGCCTTGACCCTGTGCCTCATGGGAACAGTCCAGCCCGAACTGAAAAGCCATGTCTTTCCTGGACCGGAATCAAGCATCCAAGGACCAGTTTCTGGCTATCAGCCTTCATGATCCTGGATAGCTTGACTCGAGTGGTGTGGAGAGCATGGGTCTCACGTCTGAGCATACCCATCCCACTCGGGGTGACAAATGCAAAAACAACAATTGATGGACAGAATGCAGAACAATGTCATACATTCACCCCAGTACAGAGATCTGGGCCTAAATCCATTGTTTTTTTGCACTCCACACCACCCCAGGTCAGACATGGCCATATGCAAATCAGCCTTGACCTAGTGCCTCATGGGAACAGTCCAACCCGAACTGCCAAGCCATGTCTTTCCTGGACCGGAATCAAGCATCCAAGGACCGGTTTCTGGCTATCAGCCTTCATCAGCCTGGATAGCATGACTCCAGTGGTGTGGAGAGCATGGGACTCACGTCTGAGCATACCCATCCCACTCGGGGTGACAAATGCAAAAACAACAATTGATGGACAGAATGCAGAACAATGTCATACATTCACCCCAGTACAGAGATCTGGGCCTAAATCCATCGTTTTTTTGCAATCCACACCACCCCAGGGCAGACATGGCCATATGCAAATCAGCCTTGACCCTGTGCCTCATGGGAACAGTCCAGCCCGAACTGCCAAGCCATGTCTTTCCTGGACCGGAATCAAGCATCCAAGGACCGGTTTCAGGCTATCAGCCTTCATCAGCCTGGATAGCTTGACTCCAGTGGTATGGAGAGCATGGGACTCACGTCTGAGCATACCCATCCCACTCGGGGTGACAAATGCAAAAACAACAATTGATGGACAGAATGCAGAACAATGTCATACATTCACCCCAGTACAGAGATCTGGGCCTAAATCCATAGTTTGTTTGCACTCCACACGACCTCAGGTCAGACATGGCCATATGCAAATCAGCCTTGACCCTGTGCCTCATGGGAACAGTCCAGCCCGAACTGCCAAGCCATGTCTTTCCTGGACCGGAATCAAGCATCCAAGGACCGGTTTCTGGCTATCAGCCTTCATCAGCCTGGATAGCTTGACTCCAGTGGTGTGGAGAGCTTGGGACTCACGTCTGAGCATACCCATCCCACTCGGGGTGACAAATGCAAAAACAACAATTGATGGACAGAATGCAGAACAATGTCATACATTCACCCCAGTACAGAGATCTGGGCCTAAATCCATCGTTTTTTTGCACTCCACATCACCCCAGGTCAGACATGGCCATATGCAAATCAGCCTTGACCCTGTGCCTCATGGGAACAGTCCAGCCCGAACTGCCAAGCCATGTCTTTCCTGGACCGGAATCAAGCATCCAAGGACCAGTTTCTGGCTATCAGCCTTCATGATCCTGGATAGCTTGACTCGAGTGGTGTGGAGAGCATGGGTCTCACGTCTGAGCATACCCATCCCACTCGGGGTGACAAATGCAAAAACAACAATTGATGGACAGAATGCAGAACAATGTCATACATTCACCCCAGTACAGAGATCTGGGCCTAAATCCATCGTTTTTTTGCACTCCACACCACCCCAGGCCAGACATGGCCATATGCAAATCAGCCTTGACCCTGTGCCTCATGGGAACAGTCCAGCCCGAACTGCCAAGCCAAGTCTTTCCTGGACCGGAATCAAGCATCCAAGGACCGGTTTCTGGCTATCAGCCTTCATCAGCCTGGATAGCTTGACTCCAGTGGTATGGAGAGCATGGGACTCACGTCTGAGCATACCCATCCCACTCGGTGTGACAAATGCAAAAACAACAATTGATGGACAGAATGCAGAACAATGTCATACATTCACCCCAGTACAGAGATCTGGGCCTAAATCCATTGTTTTTTTGCACTCCACACCACCCCAGGTCAGACGTGGCCATATGCAAAGCAGCCTTGACCCTGTGCCTCATGGGAACAGTCCAGCCCGAACTGCCAAGCCATGTCTTTCCTGGACCGGAATCAAGCATCCAAGGACCGGTTTCTGGCTATCAGCCTTCATCAGCCTGGATAGCTTGACTCCAGTGGTGTGGAGAGCATGGGAATCACGTCTGAGCATACCCATCCCACTCGGGGTGACAAATGCAAAAACAACAATTGATAGACAGAATGCAGAACAATGTCATACATTCACCCCAGTACAGAGATCTGGGCCTAAATCCATCGTTTTTTTGCAATCCACATCACCCCAGGGCAGACATGGCCATATGCAAATCAGCCTTGACCCTGTGCCTCATGGGAACAGTCCAGCCCGAACTGCCAAGCCATGTCTTTCCTGGACCGGAATCAAGCATCCAAAGACCGGTTTCTGGCTATCAGCCTTAATCAGCCTGGATAGCTTGACTCCAGTGGTGTGGAGAGCATGGGACTCACGTCTGAGCATACCCATCCCACTCAGGGTGACAAATGCAAAAACAACAATTAATGGACAGAATGCAGAACAATGTCATACATTCACCCCAGTACAGAGATCTGGGCCTAAATCCATTGTTTTTTTGCACTCCACACCACCCCAGGTCAGACATGGCCATATGCAAATCAGCCTTGACCCTGTGCCTCATGGGAACAGTCCAGCCCGAACTGCCAAGCCATGTCTTTCCTGGACCGGAATCAAGCATGCAAGGACCGGTTTCTGGCTATCAGCCTTCATCAGCCTGTATAGCTTGACTCCAGTGGTGTGGAGTGCATGGGACTCACGTCTGAGCATACCAATCCCACTCGGGATGACAAATGCAAAAACAACAATTGATGGACAGAATGCAGAACAATGTCATACATTCACCCCAGTACAGAGATCTGGGCCTAAATCCATTGTTTTTTTGCACTCCACACCACCCCAGGTCAGACATGGCCATATGCAAATCAGCCTTGACCCTGTGCCTCATGGGAACAGTCCAGCCCGAACTGCCAAGCCATGTCTTTCCTGGACCGGAATCAAGCATCCAAGGACCGGTTTCTGGCTATCAGCCTTCATCAGCCTGGATAGCGTGACTCCAGTGGTGTGGAGAGCATGGGACTCACGTCTGAGCATACCCATCCCACTCGGGGTGACAAATGCAAAAACAACAATTGATGGACAGAATGCAGAACAATGTCATACATTCACCCCAGTACAGAGATCTGGGCCTAAATCCATCGTTTGTTTGCAATCCACACCACCCCAGGGCAGACATGGCCATATGCAAATCAGCCTTGACCCTGTGCCTCATGGGAACAGTCCAGCCCGAACTGCCAAGCCATGTCTTTCCTGGACCGGAATCAAGCATCCAAGGACCGGTTTCAGGCTACCAGCCTTCATCAGCCTGGATAGCTTGACTCCAGTGGTATGGAGAGCATGGGACTCACGTCTGAGCATACCCATCCCACTCGGGGTGACAAATGCAAAAACAACAATTGATGGACAGAATGCAGAACAATGTCATACATTCACCCCAGTACAGAGATCTGGGCCTAAATCCATAGTTTTTTTGCACTCCACACGACCTCAGGTCAGACATGGCCATATGCAAATCAGCCTTGACCCTGTGCCTCATGGGAACAGTCCAGCCCGAACTGCCAAGCCATGTCTTTCCTGGACCGGAATCAAGCATCCAAGGACCGGTTTCTGGCTATCAGCCTTCATCAGCCTGGATAGCTTGACTCCAGTGGTGTGGAGAGCTTGGGACTCACGTCTGAGCATACCCATCCCACTCGGGGTGACAAATGCAAAAACAACAATTGATGGACAGAATGCAGAACAATGTCATACATTCACCCCAGTACAGAGATCTGGGCCTAAATCCATCGTTTTTTTGCAATCCACACCACCCCAGGGCAGACATGGCCATATGCAAATCAGCCTTGACCCTGTGCCTCATGGGAACAGTCCAGCCCGAACTGCCAAGCCATGTCTTTCCTGGACCGGAATCAAGCATCCAAGGACCGGTTTCAGGCTATCAGCCTTCATCAGCCTGGATAGCTTGACTCCAGTGGTATGGAGAGCATGGGACTCACGTCTGAGCATACCCATCCCACTCGGGGTGACAAATGCAAAAACAACAATTGATGGACAGAATGCAGAACAATGTCATACATTCACCCCAGTACAGAGATCTGGGCCTAAATCCATAGTTTTTTTGCACTCCACACGACCTCAGGTCAGACATGGCCATATGCAAATCAGCCTTGACCCTGTGCCTCATGGGAACAGTCCAGCCCGAACTGCCAAGCCATGTCTTTCCTGGACCGGAATCAAGCATCCAAGGACCGGTTTCTGGCTATCAGCCTTCATCAGCCTGGATAGCTTGACTCCAGTGGTGTGGAGAGCTTGGGACTCACGTCTGAGCATACCCATCCCACTCGGGGTGACAAATGCAAAAACAACAATTGATGGACAGAATGCAGAACAATGTCATACATTCACCCCAGTACAGAGATCTGGGCCTAAATCCATCGTTTTTTTGCACTCCACATCACCCCAGGTCAGACATGGCCATATGCAAATCAGCCTTGACCCTGTGCCTCATGGGAACAGTCCAGCCCGAACTGCCAAGCCATGTCTTTCCTGGACCGGAATCAAGCATCCAAGGACCAGTTTCTGGCTATCAGCCTTCATGATCCTGGATAGCTTGACTCGAGTGGTGTGGAGAGCATGGGTCTCACGTCTGAGCATACCCATCCCACTCGGGGTGACAAATGCAAAAACAACAATTGATGGACAGAATGCAGAACAATGTCATACATTCACCCCAGTACAGAGATCTGGGCCTAAATCCATCGTTTTTTTGCACTCCACACCACCCCAGGTCAGACATGGCCATATGCAAATCAGCCTTGACCCTGTGCCTCATGGGAACAGTCCAGCCCGAACTGCCAAGCCAAGTCTTTCCTGGACCGGAATCAAGCATCCAAGGACCGGTTTCTGGCTATCAGCCTTCATCAGCCTGGATAGCTTGACTCCAGTGGTATGGAGAGCATGGGACTCACGTCTGAGCATACCCATCCCACTCGGTGTGACAAATGCAAAAACAACAATTGATGGACAGAATGCAGAACAATGTCATACATTCACCCCAGTACAGAGATCTGGGCCTAAATCCATTGTTTTTTTGCACTCCACACCACCCCAGGTCAGACGTGGCCATATGCAAAGCAGCCTTGACCCTGTGCCTCATGGGAACAGTCCAGCCCGAACTGCCAAGCCATGTCTTTCCTGGACCGGAATCAAGCATCCAAGGACCGGTTTCTGGCTATCAGCCTTCATCAGCCTGGATAGCTTGACTCCAGTGGTGTGGAGAGCATGGGAATCACGTCTGAGCATACCCATCCCACTCGGGGTGACAAATGCAAAAACAACAATTGATAGACAGAATGCAGAACAATGTCATACATTCACCCCAGTACAGAGATCTGGGCCTAAATCCATCGTTTTTTTGCAATCCACATCACCCCAGGGCAGACATGGCCATATGCAAATCAGCCTTGACCCTGTGCCTCATGGGAACAGTCCAGCCCGAACTGCCAAGCCATGTCTTTCCTGGACCGGAATCAAGCATCCAAAGACCGGTTTCTGGCTATCAGCCTTAATCAGCCTGGATAGCTTGACTCCAGTGGTGTGGAGAGCATGGGACTCACGTCTGAGCATACCCATCCCACTCAGGGTGACAAATGCAAAAACAACAATTAATGGACAGAATGCAGAACAATGTCATACATTCACCCCAGTACAGAGATCTGGGCCTAAATCCATTGTTTTTTTGCACTCCACACCACCCCAGGTCAGACATGGCCATATGCAAATCAGCCTTGACCCTGTGCCTCATGGGAACAGTCCAGCCCGAACTGCCAAGCCATGTCTTTCCTGGACTGGAATCAAGCATGCAAGGACCGGTTTCTGGCTATCAGCCTTCATCAGCCTGTATAGCTTGACTCCAGTGGTGTGGAGTGCATGGGACTCACGTCTGAGCATACCAATCCCACTCGGGATGACAAATGCAAAAACAACAATTGATGGACAGAATGCAGAACAATGTCATACATTCACCCCAGTACAGAGATCTGGGCCTAAATCCATTGTTTTTTTGCACTCCACACCACCCCAGGTCAGACATGGCCATATGCAAATCAGCCTTGACCCTGTGCCTCATGGGAACAGTCCAGCCCGAACTGCCAAGCCATGTCTTTCCTGGACCGGAATCAAGCATCCAAGGACCGGTTTCTGGCTATCAGCCTTCATCAGCCTGGATAGCGTGACTCCAGTGGTGTGGAGAGCATGGGACTCACGTCTGAGCATACCCATCCCACTCGGGGTGACAAATGCAAAAACAACAATTGATGGACAGAATGCAGAACAATGTCATACATTCACCCCAGTACAGAGATCTGGGCCTAAATCCATCGTTTGTTTGCAATCCACACCACCCCAGGGCAGACATGGCCATATGCAAATCAGCCTTGACCCTGTGCCTCATGGGAACAGTCCAGCCCGAACTGCCAAGCCATGTCTTTCCTGGACCGGAATCAAGCATCCAAGGACCGGTTTCAGGCTATCAGCCTTCATCAGCCTGGATAGCTTGACTCCAGTGGTATGGAGAGCATGGGACTCACGTCTGAGCATACCCATCCCACTCGGGGTGACAAATGCAAAAACAACAATTGATGGACAGAATGCAGAACAATGTCATACATTCACCCCAGTACAGAGATCTGGGCCTAAATCCATAGTTTTTTTGCACTCCACACGACCTCAGGTCAGACATGGCCATATGCAAATCAGCCTTGACCCTGTGCCTCATGGGAACAGTCCAGCCCGAACTGCCAAGCCATGTCTTTCCTGGACCGGAATCAAGCATCCAAGGACCGGTTTCTGGCTATCAGCCTTCATCAGCCTGGATAGCTTGACTCCAGTGGTGTGGAGAGCTTGGGACTCACGTCTGAGCATACCCATCCCACTCGGGGTGACAAATGCAAAAACAACAATTGATGGACAGAATGCAGAACAATGTCATACATTCACCCCAGTACAGAGATCTGGGCCTAAATCCATCGTTTTTTTGCACTCCACATCACCCCAGGTCAGACATGGCCATATGCAAATCAGCCTTGACCCTGTGCCTCATGGGAACAGTCCAGCCCGAACTGAAAAGCCATGTCTTTCCTGGACCGGAATCAAGCATCCAAGGACCAGTTTCTGGCTATCAGCCTTCATGATCCTGGATAGCTTGACTCGAGTGGTGTGGAGAGCATGGGTCTCACGTCTGAGCATACCCATCCCACTCGGGGTGACAAATGCAAAAACAACAATTGATGGACAGAATGCAGAACAATGTCATACATTCACCCCAGTACAGAGATCTGGGCCTAAATCCATTGTTTTTTTGCACTCCACACCACCCCAGGTCAGACATGGCCATATGCAAATCAGCCTTGACCTAGTGCCTCATGGGAACAGTCCAACCCGAACTGCCAAGCCATGTCTTTCCTGGACCGGAATCAAGCATCCAAGGACCGGTTTCTGGCTATCAGCCTTCATCAGCCTGGATAGCATGACTCCAGTGGTGTGGAGAGCATGGGACTCACGTCTGAGCATACCCATCCCACTCGGGGTGACAAATGCAAAAACAACAATTGATGGACAGAATGCAGAACAATGTCATACATTCACCCCAGTACAGAGATCTGGGCCTAAATCCATCGTTTTTTTGCAATCCACACCACCCCAGGGCAGACATGGCCATATGCAAATCAGCCTTGACCCTGTGCCTCATGGGAACAGTCCAGCCCGAACTGCCAAGCCATGTCTTTCCTGGACCGGAATCAAGCATCCAAGGACCGGTTTCAGGCTATCAGCCTTCATCAGCCTGGATAGCTTGACTCCAGTGGTATGGAGAGCATGGGACTCACGTCTGAGCATACCCATCCCACTCGGGGTGACAAATGCAAAAACAACAATTGATGGACAGAATGCAGAACAATGTCATACATTCACCCCAGTACAGAGATCTGGGCCTAAATCCATAGTTTTTTTGCACTCCACACGACCTCAGGTCAGACATGGCCATATGCAAATCAGCCTTGACCCTGTGCCTCATGGGAACAGTCCAGCCCGAACTGCCAAGCCATGTCTTTCCTGGACCGGAATCAAGCATCCAAGGACCGGTTTCTGGCTATCAGCCTTCATCAGCCTGGATAGCTTGACTCCAGTGGTGTGGAGAGCTTGGGACTCACGTCTGAGCATACCCATCCCACTCGGGGTGACAAATGCAAAAACAACAATTGATGGACAGAATGCAGAACAATGTCATACATTCACCCCAGTACAGAGATCTGGGCCTAAATCCATCGTTTTTTTGCACTCCACATCACCCCAGGTCAGACATGGCCATATGCAAATCAGCCTTGACCCTGTGCCTCATGGGAACAGTCCAGCCCGAACTGCCAAGCCATGTCTTTCCTGGACCGGAATCAAGCATCCAAGGACCAGTTTCTGGCTATCAGCCTTCATGATCCTGGATAGCTTGACTCGAGTGGTGTGGAGAGCATGGGTCTCACGTCTGAGCATACCCATCCCACTCGGGGTGACAAATGCAAAAACAACAATTGATGGACAGAATGCAGAACAATGTCATACATTCACCCCAGTACAGAGATCTGGGCCTAAATCCATCGTTTTTTTGCACTCCACACCACCCCAGGTCAGACATGGCCATATGCAAATCAGCCTTGACCCTGTGCCTCATGGGAACAGTCCAGCCCGAACTGCCAAGCCAAGTCTTTCCTGGACCGGAATCAAGCATCCAAGGACCGGTTTCTGGCTATCAGCCTTCATCAGCCTGGATAGCTTGACTCCAGTGGTATGGAGAGCATGGGACTCACGTCTGAGCATACCCATCCCACTCGGTGTGACAAATGCAAAAACAACAATTGATGGACAGAATGCAGAACAATGTCATACATTCACCCCAGTACAGAGATCTGGGCCTAAATCCATTGTTTTTTTGCACTCCACACCACCCCAGGTCAGACGTGGCCATATGCAAAGCAGCCTTGACCCTGTGCCTCATGGGAACAGTCCAGCCCGAACTGCCAAGCCATGTCTTTCCTGGACCGGAATCAAGCATCCAAGGACCGGTTTCTGGCTATCAGCCTTCATCAGCCTGGATAGCTTGACTCCAGTGGTGTGGAGAGCATGGGAATCACGTCTGAGCATACCCATCCCACTCGGGGTGACAAATGCAAAAACAACAATTGATGGACAGAATGCAGAACAATGTCATACATTCACCCCAGTACAGAGATCTGGGCCTAAATCCATCGTTTTTTTGCAATCCACATCACCCCAGGGCAGACATGGCCATATGCAAATCAGCCTTGACCCTGTGCCTCATGGGAACAGTCCAGCCCGAACTGCCAAGCCATGTCTTTCCTGGACCGGAATCAAGCATCCAAAGACCGGTTTCTGGCTATCAGCCTTAATCAGCCTGGATAGCTTGACTCCAGTGGTGTGGAGAGCATGGGACTCACGTCTGAGCATACCCATCCCACTCAGGGTGACAAATGCAAAAACAACAATTAATGGACAGAATGCAGAAAAATGTCATACATTCACCCCAGTACAGAGATCTGGGCCTAAATCCATTGTTTTTTTGCACTCCACACCACCCCAGGTCAGACATGGCCATATGCAAATCAGCCTTGACCCTGTGCCTCATGGGAACAGTCCAGCCCGAACTGCCAAGCCATGTCTTTCCTGGACCGGAATCAAGCATGCAAGGACCGGTTTCTGGCTATCAGCCTTCATCAGCCTGTATAGCTTGACTCCAGTGGTGTGGAGTGCATGGGACTCACGTCTGAGCATACCAATCCCACTCGGGATGACAAATGCAAAAACAACAATTGATGGACAGAATGCAGAACAATGTCATACATTCACCCCAGTACAGAGATCTGGGCCTAAATCCATTGTTTTTTTGCACTCCACACCACCCCAGGTCAGACATGGCCATATGCAAATCAGCCTTGACCCTGTGCCTCATGGGAACAGTCTAGCCCGAACTGCCAAGCCATGTCTTTCCTGGACCGGAATCAAGCATCCAAGGACCGGTTTCTGGCTATCAGCCTTCATCAGCCTGGATAGCGTGACTCCAGTGGTGTGGAGAGCATGGGACTCACGTCTGAGCATACCCATCCCACTCGGGGTGACAAATGCAAAAACAACAATTGATGGACAGAATGCAGAACAATGTCATACATTCACCCCAGTACAGAGATCTGGGCCTAAATCCATCGTTTTTTTGCAATCCACACCACCCCAGGGCAGACATGGCCATATGCAAATCAGCCTTGAGCCTGTGCCTCATGGGAACAGTCCAGCCCGAACTGCCAAGCCATGTCTTTCCTGGACCGGAATCAAGCATCCAAGGACCGGTTTCTGGCTATCAGCCTTCATCAGCCTGGATAGCTTGACTCCAGTGGTATGGAGAGCATGGGACTCACGTCTGAGCATACCCATCCCACTCCGGGTGACAAATGCAAAAACAACAATTGATGGACAGAATGCAGAACAATGTCATACATTCACCCCAGTACAGAGATCTGGGCCTAAATCCATAGTTTTTTTGCACTCCACACGACCCCAGGTCAGACATGGCCATATGCAAATCAGCCTTGACCCTGTGCCTCATGGGAACAGTCCAGCCCGAACTGCCAAGCCATGTCTTTCCTGGACCGGAATCAAGCATCCAAGGACCGGTTTCTGGCTATCAGCCTTCATCAGCCTGGATAGCTTGACTCCAGTGGTGTGGAGAGCTTGGGACTCACGTCTGAGCATACCCATCCCACTCGGGGTGACAAATGCAAAAACAACAATTGATGGACAGAATGCAGAACAATGTCATACATTCACCCCAGTACAGAGATCTGGGCCTAAATCCATCGTTTTTTTGCACTCCACATCACCCCAGGTCAGACATGGCCATATGCAAATCAGCCTTGACCCTGTGCCTCATGGGAACAGTCCAGCCCGAACTGCCAAGCCATGTCTTTCCTGGACCGGAATCAAGCATCCAAGGACCGGTTTCTGGCTATCAGCCTTCATGATCCTGGATAGCTTGACTCGAGTGGTGTGGAGAGCATGGGACTCACGTCTGAGCATACCCATCCCACTCGGGGTGACAAATGCAAAAACAACAATTGATGGACAGAATGCAGAACAATGTCATACATTCACCCCAGTACAGAGATCTGGGCCTAAATCCATAGTTTTTTTGCACTCCACACGACCTCAGGTCAGACATGGCCATATGCAAATCAGCCTTGACCCTGTGCCTCATGGGAACAGTCCAGCCCGAACTGCCAAGCCATGTCTTTCCTGGACCGGAATCAAGCATCCAAGGACCGGTTTCTGGCTATCAGCCTTCATCAGCCTGGATAGCTTGACTCCAGTGGTGTGGAGAGCTTGGGACTCACGTCTGAGCATACCCATCCCACTCGGGGTGACAAATGCAAAAACAACAATTGATGGACAGAATGCAGAACAATGTCATACATTCACCCCAGTACAGAGATCTGGGCCTAAATCCATCGTTTTTTTGCACTCCACATCACCCCAGGTCAGACATGGCCATATGCAAATCAGCCTTGACCCTGTGCCTCATGGGAACAGTCCAGCCCGAACTGCCAAGCCATGTCTTTCCTGGACCGGAATCAAGCATCCAAGGACCAGTTTCTGGCTATCAGCCTTCATGATCCTGGATAGCTTGACTCGAGTGGTGTGGAGAGCATGGGTCTCACGTCTGAGCATACCCATCCCACTCGGGGTGACAAATGCAAAACCAACAATTGATGGACAGAATGCAGAACAATGTCATACATTCACCCCAGTACAGAGATCTGGGCCTAAATCCATCGTTTTTTTGCACTCCACACCACCCCAGGTCAGACATGGCCATATGCAAATCAGCCTTGACCCTGTGCCTCATGGGAACAGTCCAGCCCGAACTGCCAAGCCAAGTCTTTCCTGGACCGGAATCAAGCATCCAAGGACCGGTTTCTGGCTATCAGCCTTCATCAGCCTGGATAGCTTGACTCCAGTGGTATGGAGAGCATGGGACTCACGTCTGAGCATACCCATCCCACTCGGTGTGACAAATGCAAAAACAACAATTGATGGACAGAATGCAGAACAATGTCATACATTCACCCCAGTACAGAGATCTGGGCCTAAATCCATTGTTTTTTTGCACTCCACACCACCCCAGGTCAGACGTGGCCATATGCAAAGCAGCCTTGACCCTGTGCCTCATGGGAACAGTCCAGCCCGAACTGCCAAGCCATGTCTTTCCTGGACCGGAATCAAGCATCCAAGGACCGGTTTCTGGCTATCAGCCTTCATCAGCCTGGATAGCTTGACTCCAGTGGTGTGGAGAGCATGGGAATCACGTCTGAGCATACCCATCCCACTCGGGGTGACAAATGCAAAAACAACAATTGATGGACAGAATGCAGAACAATGTCATACATTCACCCCAGTACAGAGATCTGGGCCTAAATCCATCGTTTTTTTGCAATCCACATCACCCCAGGGCAGACATGGCCATATGCAAATCAGCCTTGACCCTGTGCCTCATGGGAACAGTCCAGCCCGAACTGCCAAGCCATGTCTTTCCTGGACCGGAATCAAGCATCCAAAGACCGGTTTCTGGCTATCAGCCTTAATCAGCCTGGATAGCTTGACTCCAGTGGTGTGGAGAGCATGGGACTCACGTCTGAGCATACCCATCCCACTCAGGGTGACAAATGCAAAAACAACAATTAATGGACAGAATGCAGAAAAATGTCATACATTCACCCCAGTACAGAGATCTGGGCCTAAATCCATTGTTTTTTTGCACTCCACACCACCCCAGGTCAGACATGGCCATATGCAAATCAGCCTTGACCCTGTGCCTCATGGGAACAGTCCAGCCCGAACTGCCAAGCCATGTCTTTCCTGGACCGGAATCAAGCATGCAAGGACCGGTTTCTGGCTATCAGCCTTCATCAGCCTGTATAGCTTGACTCCAGTGGTGTGGAGTGCATGGGACTCACGTCTGAGCATACCAATCCCACTCGGGATGACAAATGCAAAAACAACAATTGATGGACAGAATGCAGAACAATGTCATACATTCACCCCAGTACAGAGATCTGGGCCTAAATCCATTGTTTTTTTGCACTCCACACCACCCCAGGTCAGACATGGCCATATGCAAATCAGCCTTGACCCTGTGCCTCATGGGAACAGTCTAGCCCGAACTGCCAAGCCATGTCTTTCCTGGACCGGAATCAAGCATCCAAGGACCGGTTTCTGGCTATCAGCCTTCATCAGCCTGGATAGCGTGACTCCAGTGGTGTGGAGAGCATGGGACTCACGTCTGAGCATACCCATCCCACTCGGGGTGACAAATGCAAAAACAACAATTGATGGACAGAATGCAGAACAATGTCATACATTCACCCCAGTACAGAGATCTGGGCCTAAATCCATCGTTTTTTTGCAATCCACACCACCCCAGGGCAGACATGGCCATATGCAAATCAGCCTTGAGCCTGTGCCTCATGGGAACAGTCCAGCCCGAACTGCCAAGCCATGTCTTTCCTGGACCGGAATCAAGCATCCAAGGACCGGTTTCTGGCTATCAGCCTTCATCAGCCTGGATAGCTTGACTCCAGTGGTATGGAGAGCATGGGACTCACGTCTGAGCATACCCATCCCACTCCGGGTGACAAATGCAAAAACAACAATTGATGGACAGAATGCAGAACAATGTCATACATTCACCCCAGTACAGAGATCTGGGCCTAAATCCATAGTTTTTTTGCACTCCACACGACCCCAGGTCAGACATGGCCATATGCAAATCAGCCTTGACCCTGTGCCTCATGGGAACAGTCCAGCCCGAACTGCCAAGCCATGTCTTTCCTGGACCGGAATCAAGCATCCAAGGACCGGTTTCTGGCTATCAGCCTTCATCAGCCTGGATAGCTTGACTCCAGTGGTGTGGAGAGCTTGGGACTCACGTCTGAGCATACCCATCCCACTCGGGGTGACAAATGCAAAAACAACAATTGATGGACAGAATGCAGAACAATGTCATACATTCACCCCAGTACAGAGATCTGGGCCTAAATCCATCGTTTTTTTGCACTCCACATCACCCCAGGTCAGACATGGCCATATGCAAATCAGCCTTGACCCTGTGCCTCATGGGAACAGTCCAGCCCGAACTGCCAAGCCATGTCTTTCCTGGACCGGAATCAAGCATCCAAGGACCGGTTTCTGGCTATCAGCCTTCATGATCCTGGATAGCTTGACTCGAGTGGTGTGGAGAGCATGGGACTCACGTCTGAGCATACCCATCCCACTCGGGGTGACAAATGCATAAACAACAATTGATGGACAGAATGCAGAACAATGTCATACATTCACCCCAGTACAGAGATCTGGGCCTAAATCCGTCGTTTTTTTGCACTCCACACCACCCCAGGTCAGACATGGCCATATGCAAATCAGCCTTGACCCTGTGCCTCATGGGAACAGTCCAGCCCGAACTGCCAAGCCATGTCTTTCCTGGACCGGAATCAAGCATCCAAGGATCGGTTTCTGGCTATCAGCCTTCATCAGCCTGGATAGCTTGACTCCAGTGGTATGGAGAGCATGGGACTCACGTCTGAGCATACCCATCCCACTCGGGGTGACAAATGCAAAAACAACAATTGATGGACAGAATGCAGAACAATGTCATACATTCACCCCAGTACAGAGATCTGGGCCTAAATCCATCGTTTTTTTGCATTCCACACCACCCTAGGTCAGACATGGCCATATGCAAATCAGCCTTGACCCTGTGCCTCATGGGAACAGTCCAGCCCAAACTGCCAAGCCATGTCTTTCCTGGACCGGAATCAAGCATCCAAGGACTGGTTTCTGGCTATCAGCCTTCATCAGCCTGGATAGCTTGACTCCAGTGGTGTGGAGAGCATGGGACTCACGTCTGAGCATACCCATCCCACTCGGGGTGACAAATGCAAAAACAACAATTGATGGACAGAATGCAGAACAATGTCATACATTCACCCCGGTACAGAGATCTGGGCCTAAATCCATCGTTTTTTTGCACTCCACACCACCCCAGGTCAGACATGGCCATATGCAAATCAGCCTTGACCCTGTGCCTGATGGGAACAGTCCAGCCCGAACTGCCAAGCCAAGTCTTTCCTGGACCGGAATCAAGCATCCAAGGACCGGTTTCTGGCTATCAGCCTTCATCAGCCTGGATAGCTTGACTCCAGTGGTGTGGAGAGCATGGGACTCACGTCTGAGCATACCCATCCCAGTCGGGTGACAAATGCAAAAACAACAATTGATGGACAGAATGCAGAACAATGTCATACATTCACCCCAGTACAGAGATCTGGGCCTAAATCCATCGTTCGTTTGCACTCCACACCACCCCAGGTCAGACATGGCCATATGCAAATCAGCCTTGACCCTGTGCCTCATGGGAACAGTCCAGCCCGAACTGCCAAGCCATGTCTTTCCTGGACCGGAATCAAGCACCCAAGGACCGGTTTCTGGCTATCAGCCTTCATCAGCCTGGATAGCTTGACTCCAGTGGTGTGGAGAGCATGGGACTCACGTCTGAGCATACCCATCCAACTCGGGGTGACAAATGCAAAAACAACAATTGATGGACAGAATGCAGAACAATGTCATACATTCACCCCAGTACAGAGATCTGGGCATAAATCCATCGTTTTTTTGCACTCCACACCACCCCAGGTCAGACATGGCCATATGCAAATCAGCCTTGACCCTGTGCCTCATGGGAACAGTCCAGCCCGAACTACCAGGCCATGTCTTTCCTGGAGACCGGAATCAAGCATCCAAGGACCGGTTTCTGGCTATCAGCCTTCATCAGCCTGGATAGCTTGACTCCAGTGGTGTGGATAGCATGGGACTCACGTCTGAGCATACCAATCCCACTCGGGGTGACAAATGCAAAAACAACAATTGATGGACAGAATGCAGAACAATGTCATACATTCACCCTGTACAGAGATCTGGGCCTAAATCCATCGTTTTTTTGCACTCCACACCACCCCAGGTCAGACATGGCCATATGCAAATCAGCCTTGACCCTGTGCCTCATGGGAACAGTCCAGCCCGAACTGCCAAGCCATGTCTTTCCTGGACCGGAATCAAGCATCCAAGGACCGGTTTCTGGCTATCAGCCTTAATCAGCCTGGATAGCTTGACTCCAGTGGTGTGGAGAGCATGGGACTCACGTCTGAGCATACCCATCCCACTCAGGGTGACAAATGCAAAAACAACAATTAATGGACAGAATGCAGAACAATGTCATACATTCACCCCAGCACAGAGATCTGGGCCTAAATCCATTGTTTTTTTGCACTCCACACCACCCCAGGTCAGACATGGCCATATGCAAATCAGCCTTGACCCTGTGCCTCATGGGAACAGTCCAGCCCGAACTGCCAAGCCATGTCTTTCCTGGACCGGAATCAAGCATGCAAGGACCGGTTTCTGGCTATCAGCCTTCATCAGCCTGTATAGCTTGACTCCAGTGGTGTGGAGTGCATGGGACTCACGTCTGAGCATACCAATCCCACTCGGGATGACAAATGCAAAAACAACAATTGATGGACAGAATGCAGAACAATGTCATACATTCACCCCAGTACAGAGATCTGGGCCTAAATCCATTGTTTTTTTGCACTCCACACCACCCCAGGTCAGACATGGCCATATGCAAATCAGCCTTGACCCTGTGCCTCATGGGAACAGTCCAGCCCGAACTGCCAAGCCATGTCTTTCCTGGACCGGAATCAAGCTTCCAAGGACCGGTTTCTGGCTATCAGCCTTCATCAGCCTGGATAGCATGACTCCAGTGGTGTGGAGAGCATGGGACTCACGTCTGAGCATACCCATCCCACTCGGGGTGACAAATGCAAAAACAACAATTGATGGACAGAATGCAGAACAATGTCATACATTCACCTCAGTACAGAGATCTGGGCCTAAATCCATCGTTTTTTTGCAATCCACACCACCCCAGGGCAGACATGGCCATATGCAAATCAGCCTTGACCCTGTGCCTCATGGGAACAGTCCAGCCCGAACTGCCAAGCCATGTCTTTCCTGGACCGGAATCAAGCACCCAAGGACCGGTTTCAGGCTATCAGCCTTCATCAGCCTGGATAGCTTGACTCCAGTGGTATGGAGAGCATGGGACTCACGTCTGAGCATACCCATCCCACTCGGGGTGACAAATGCAAAAACAACAATTGATGGACAGAATGCAGAACAATGTCATACATTCACCCCAGTACAGAGATCTGGGCCTAAATCCATAGTTTTTTTGCACTCCACACGACCTCAGGTCAGACATGGCCATATGCAAATCAGCCTTGACCCTGTGCCTCATGGGAACAGTCCAGCCCGAACTGCCAAGCCATGTCTTTCCTGGACCGGAATCAAGCATCCAAGGACCAGTTCCTGGCTATCAGCCTTCATGATCCTGGATAGCTTGACTCGAGTGGTGTGGAGAGCATGGGACTCATGTCTGAGCATACCCATCCCACTCGGGGTGACAAATGCATAAACAACAATTGATGGACAGAATGCAGAACAATGTCATACATTCACCCCAGTACAGAGATCTGGGCCTAAATCCATCGTTTTTTTGCACTCCACACCACCCCAGGTCAGACATGGCCATATGCAAATCAGCCTTGACCCTGTGCCTCATGGGAACAGTCCAGCCCGAACTGCCAAGCCATGTCTTTCCTGGACCGGAATCAAGCATCCAAGGATCGGTTTCTGGCTATCAGCCTTCATCAGCCTGGATAGCTTGACTCCAGTGGTATGGAGAGCATGGGACTCACGTCTGAGCATACCCATCCCACTCGGGGTGACAAATGCAAAAACAACAATTGATGGACAGAATGCAGAACAATGTCATACATTCACCCCAGTACAGAGATCTGGGCCTAAATCCATCGTTTTTTTGCATTCCACACCACCCCAGGTCAGACATGGCCATATGCAAATCAGCCTTGACCCTGTGCATCATGGGAACAGTCCAGCCCAAACTGCCAAGCCATGTCTTTCCTGGACCGGAATCAAGCATCCAAGGACTGGTTTGTGGCTATCAGCCTTCATCAGCCTGGATAGCTTGACTCCAGTGGTGTGGAGAGCATGGGACTCACGTCTGAGCATACCCATCCCACTCGGGGTGACAAATGCAAAAACAACAATTGATGGACAGAATGCAGAACAATGTCATACATTCACCCCAGTACAGAGATCTGGGCCTAAATCCATCGTTTTTTTGCACTCCACACCACCCCAGGTCAGACATGGCCATATGCAAATCAGCCTTGACCCTGTGCCTCATGGGAACAGTCCAGCCCGAACTGCCAAGCCATGTCTTTCCTGGACCGGAATCAAGCATCCAAGGACCGGTTTCTGGCTATCAGCCTTCATCAGCCTGGATAGCTTGACTCCAGTGGTGTGGAGAGCATGGGACTCACGTCTGAGCATACCCATCCCACTCAGGGTGACAAATGCAAAAACAACAATTGATGGACAGAATGCAGAACAATGTCATACATTCACCCCAGTACAGAGATCTGGGCCTAAATCCATCGTTTTTTTGCACTCCACACCACCCCAGGTCAGACATGGCCATATGCAAATCAGCCTTGACCCTGTGCCTCATGGGAACAGTCCAGCCCGAACTGCCAAGCCAAGTCTTTCCTGGACCGGAATCAAGCATCCAAGGACCGGTTTCTGGCTATCAGCCTTCATCAGCCTGGATAGCTTGACTCCAGTGGTATGGAGAGCATGGGACTCACGTCTGAGCATACCCATCCCACTCGGGGTGACAAATGCAAAAACAACAATTGATGGACAGAATGCAGAACAATGTCATACATTCACCCCAGTACAGAGATCTGGGCCTAAATCCATTGTTTTTTTGCACTCCACACCACCCCAGGTCAGACGTGGCCATATGCAAAGCAGCCTTGACCCTGTGCCTCATGGGAACAGTCCAGCCCGAACTGCCAAGCCATGTCTTTCCTGGACCGGAATCAAGCATCCAAGGACCGGTTTCTGGCTATCAGCCTTCATCAGCCTGGATAGCTTGACTCCAGTGGTGTGGAGAGCATGGGACTCACGTCTGAGCATACCCATCCCACTCGGGGTGACAAATGCAAAAACAACAATTGATGGACAGAATGCAGAACAATGTCATACATTCACCCCAGTACAGAGATCTGGGCCTAAATCCATCGTTTTTTTGCAATCCACACCACCCCAGGGCAGACATGGCCATATGCAAATCAGCCTTGACCCTGTGCCTCATGGGAACAGTCCAGCCCGAACTGCCAAGCCATGTCTTTCCTGGACCGGAATCAAGCATCCAAAGACCGGTTTCTGGCTATCAGCCTTAATCAGCCTGGATAGCTTGACTCCAGTGGTGTGGAGAGCATGGGACTCACGTCTGAGCATACCCATCCCACTCAGGGTGACAAATGCAAAAACAACAATTAATGGACAGAATGCAGAACAATGTCATACATTCACCCCAGTACAGAGATCTGGGCCTAAATCCATTGTTTTTTTGCACTCCACACCACCCCAGGTCAGACATGGCCATATGCAAATCAGCCTTGACCCTGTGCCTCATGGGAACAGTCCAGCCCGAACTGGAAAGCCATGTCTTTCCTGGACCGGAATCAAGCATGCAAGGACCGGTTTCTGGCTATCAGCCTTCATCAGCCTGTATAGCTTGACTCCAGTGGTGTGGAGTGCATGGGACTCACGTCTGAGCATACCAATCCCACTCGGGATGACAAATGCAAAAACAACAATTGATGGACAGAATGCAGAACAATGTCATACATTCACCCCAGTACAGAGATCTGGGCCTAAATCCATTGTTTTTTTGCACTCCACACCACCCCAGGTCAGACATGGCCATATGCAAATCAGCCTTGACCCTGTGCCTCATGGGAACAGTCCAGCCCGAACTGCCAAGCCATGTCTTTCCTGGACCGGAATCAAGCATCCAAGGACCGGTTTCTGGCTATCAGCCTTCATCAGCCTGGATAGCTTGACTCCAGTGGTGTGGAGAGCATGGGACTCACGTCTGAGCATACCCATCCCACTCGGGGTGACAAATGCAAAAACAACAATTGATGGACAGAATGCAGAACAATGTCATACATTCACCCCAGTACAGAGATCTGGGCCTAAATCCATCGTTTTTTGCAATCCACACCACCCCAGGGCAGACATGGCCATATGCAAATCAGCCTTGACCCTGTGCCTCATGGGAACAGTCCAGCCCGAACTGCCAAGCCATGTCTTTCCTGGACCGGAATCAAGCATCCAAGGACCGGTTTCTGGCTATCAGCCTTCATCAGCCTGGATAGCTTGACTCCAGTGGTATGGAGAGCATGGGACTCACGTCTGAGCATACCCATCCCACTCGGGGTGACAAATGCAAAAACAACAATTGATGGACAGAATGCAGAACAATGTCATACATTCACCCCAGTACAGAGATCTGGGCCTAAATCCATTGGTTTTTTGCACTCCACACCACCCCAGGTCAGACATGGCCATATGCAAATCAGCCTTGACCCTGTGCCTCATGGGAACAGTCCAGCCCGAACTGCCAAGCCATGTCTTTCCTGGACCGGAATCAAGCATCCAAGGACCGGTTTCTGGCTATCAGCCTTCATCAGCCTGGATAGCTTGACTCCAGTGGTGTGGAGAGCATGGGACTCACGTCTGAGCATACCCATCCCACTCGGGGTGACAAATGCAAAAACAACAATTGATGGACAGAATGCAGAACAATGTCATACATTCACCCCAGTACAGAGATCTGGGCCTAAATCCATCGTTTTTTTGCAATCCACACCACCCCAGGGCAGACATGGCCATATGCAAATCAGCCTTGACCCTGTGCCTCATGGGAACAGTCCAGCCCGAACTGCCAAGCCATGTCTTTCCTGGACCGGAATCAAGCATCCAAGGACCGGTTTCTGGCTATCAGCCTTCATCAGCCTGGATAGCTTGACTCCAGTGGTATGGAGAGCATGGGACTCACGTCTGAGCATACCCATCCCACTCGGGGTGACAAATGCAAAAACAACAATTGATGGACAGAATGCAGAACAATGTCATACATTCACCCCAGTACAGAGATCTGGGCCTAAATCCATCGTTTTTTTGCACTCCACATCACCCCAGGTCAGACATGGCCATATGCAAATCAGCCTTGACCCTGTGCCTCATGGGAACAGTCCAGCCCGAACTGCCAAGCCATGTCTTTCCTGGACCGCAATCAAGCATCCAAGGACCGGTTTCTGGCTATCAGCCTTCATGATCCTGGATAGCTTGACTCGAGTGGTGTGGAGAGCATGGGACTCACGTCTGAGCATACCCATCCCACTCGGGGTGACAAATGCATAAACAACAATTGATGGACAGAATGCAGAACAATGTCATACATTCACCCCAGTACAGAGATCTGGGCCTAAATCCGTCGTTTTTTTGCACTCCACATCACCCCAGGTCAGACATGGCCATATGCAAATCAGCCTTGACCCTGTGCCTCATGGGAACAGTCCAGCCCGAACTGCCAAGCCATGTCTTTCCTGGACCGGAATCAAGCATCCAAGGATCGGTTTCTGGCTATCAGCCTTCATCAGCCTGGATAGCTTGACTCCAGTGGTATGGAGAGCATGGGACTCACGTCTGAGCATACCCATCCCACTCGGGGTGACAAATGCAAAAACAACAATTGATGGACAGAATGCAGAACAATGTCATACATTCACCCCAGTACAGAGATCTGGGCCTAAATCCATCGTTTTTTTGCATTCCACACCACCCCAGGTCAGACATGGCCATATGCAAATCAGCCTTGACCCTGTGCCTCATGGGAACAGTCCAGCCCAAACTGCCAAGCCATGTCTTTCCTGGACCGGAATCAAGCATCCAAGGACTGGTTTCTGGCTATCAGCCTTCATCAGCCTGGATAGCTTGACTCCAGTGGTGTGGAGAGCATGGGACTCACGTCTGAGCATACCCATCCCACTCGGGGTGACAAATGCAAAAACAACAATTGATGGACAGAATGCAGAACAATGTCATACATTCACCCCAGTACAGAGATCTGGGCCTAAATCCATCGTTTTTTTGCACTCCACACCACCCCAGGTCAGACATGGCCATATGCAAATCAGCCTTGACCCTGTGCCTCATGGGAACAGTCCAGCCCGAACTGCCAAGCCATGTCTTTCCTGGACCGGAATCAAGCATCCAAGGACCGGTTTCTGGCTATCAGCCTTCATCAGCCTGGATAGCTTGACTCCAGTGGTGTGGAGAGCATGGGACTCACGTCTGAGCATACCCATCCCACTCGGGGTGACAAATGCAAAAACAACAATTGATGGACAGAATGCAGAACAATGTCATACATTCACCCCAGTACAGAGATCTGGGCCTAAATCCATCGTTTTTTTGCACTCCACACCACCCCAGGTCAGACATGGCCATATGCAAATCAGCCTTGACCCTGTGCCTCATGGGAACAGTCCAGCCCGAACTGCCAAGCCAAGTCTTTCCTGGACCGGAATCAAGCATCCAAGGACCGGTTTCTGGCTATCAGCCTTCATCAGCCTGGATAGCTTGACTCCAGTGGTATGGAGAGCATGGGACTCACGTCTGAGCATACCCATCCCACTCGGGGTGACAAATGCAAAAACAACAATTGATGGACAGAATGCAGAACAATGTCATACATTCACCCCAGTACAGAGATCTGGGCCTAAATCCATTGTTTTTTTGCACTCCACACCACCCCAGGTCAGACGTGGCCATATGCAAAGCAGCCTTGACCCTGTGCCTCATGGGAACAGTCCAGCCCGAACTGCCAAGCTATGTCTTTCCTGGACCGGAATCAAGCATCCAAGGACCGGTTTCTGGCTATCAGCCTTCATCAGCCTGGATAGCTTGACTCCAGTGGTGTGGAGAGCATGGGACTCACGTCTGAGCATACCCATCCGACTCGGGGTGACAAATGCAAAAACAACAATTGATGGACAGAATGCAGAACAATGTCATACATTCACCCCAGTACAGAGATCTGGGCCTAAATCCATCGTTTTTTTGCAATCCACACCACCCCAGGGCAGACATGGCCATATGCAAATCAGCCTTGACCCTGTGCCTCATGGGAACAGTCCAGCCCGAACTGCCAAGCCATGTCTTTCCTGGACCGGAATCAAGCATCCAAGGACCGGTTTCTGGCTATCAGCCTTCATCAGCCTGGATAGCTTGACTCCAGTGGTATGGAGAGCATGGGACTCACGTCTGAGCATACCCATCCCACTCGGGGTGACAAATGCAAAAACAACAATTGATGGACAGAATGCAGAACAATGTCATACATTCACCCCAGTACAGAGATCTGGGCCTAAATCCATTGTTTTTTTGCACTCCACACCACCCCAGGTCAGACATGGCTATATGCAAATCAGCCTTGACCCTGTGCCTCATGGGAACAGTCCAGCCCGAACTGCCAAGCCATGTCTTTCCTGGACCGGAATCAAGCATCCAAGGACCGGTTTCTGGCTATCAGCCTTCATCAGCCTGGATAGCTTGACTCCAGTGGTGTGGAGAGCATGGGACTCACGTCTGAGCATACCCATCCCACTCGGGGTGACAAATGCAAAAACAACAATTGATGGACAGAATGCAGAACAATGTCATACATTCACCCCAGTACAGAGATCTGGGCCTAAATCCATCGTTTTTTTGCAATCCACACCACCCCAGGGCAGACATGGCCATATGCAAATCAGCCTTGACCCTGTGCCTCATGGGAACAGTCCAGCCCGAACTGCCAAGCCATGTCTTTCCTGGACCGGAATCAAGCATCCAAGGACCGGTTTCTGGCTATCAGCCTTCATCAGCCTGGATAGCTTGACTCCAGTGGTATGGAGAGCATGGGACTCACGTCTGAGCATACCCATCCCACTCGGGGTGACAAATGCAAAAACAACAATTGATGGACAGAATGCAGAACAATGTCATACATTCACCCCAGTACAGAGATCTGGGCCTAAATCCATTGTTTTTTTGCACTCCACATCACCCCAGGTCAGACATGGCCATATGCAAATCAGCCTTGACCCTGTGCCTCATGGGAACAGTCCAGCCCGAACTGCCAAGCCATGTCTTTCCTGGACCGCAATCAAGCATCCAAGGACCGGTTTCTGGCTATCAGCCTTCATGATCCTGGATAGCTTGACTCGAGTGGTGTGGAGAGCATGGGACTCACGTCTGAGCATACCCATCCCACTCGGGGTGACAAATGCATAAACAACAATTGATGGACAGAATGCAGAACAATGTCATACATTCACCCCAGTACAGAGATCTGGGCCTAAATCCGTCGTTTTTTTGCACTCCACATCACCCCAGGTCAGACATGGCCATATGCAAATCAGCCTTGACCCTGTGCCTCATGGGAACAGTCCAGCCCGAACTGCCAAGCCATGTCTTTCCTGGACCGGAATCAAGCATCCAAGGATCGGTTTCTGGCTATCAGCCTTCATCAGCCTGGATAGCTTGACTCCAGTGGTATGGAGAGCATGGGACTCACGTCTGAGCATACCCATCCCACTCGGGGTGACAAATGCAAAAACAACAATTGATGGACAGAATGCAGAACAATGTCATACATTCACCCCAGTACAGAGATCTGGGCCTAAATCCATCGTTTTTTTGCATTCCACACCACCCCAGGTCAGACATGGCCATATGCAAATCAGCCTTGACCCTGTGCCTCATGGGAACAGTCCAGCCCAAACTGCCAAGCCATGTCTTTCCTGGACCGGAATCAAGCATCCAAGGACTGGTTTCTGGCTATCAGCCTTCATCAGCCTGGATAGCTTGACTCCAGTGGTGTGGAGAGCATGGGACTCACGTCTGAGCATACCCATCCCACTCGGGGTGACAAATGCAAAAACAACAATTGATGGACAGAATGCAGAACAATGTCATACATTCACCCCAGTACAGAGATCTGGGCCTAAATCCATCGTTTTTTTGCACTCCACACCACCCCAGGTCAGACATGGCCATATGCAAATCAGCCTTGACCCTGTGCCTCATGGGAACAGTCCAGCCCGAACTGCCAAGCCATGTCTTTCCTGGACCGGAATCAAGCATCCAAGGACCGGTTTCTGGCTATCAGCCTTCATCAGCCTGGATAGCTTGACTCCAGTGGTGTGGAGAGCATGGGACTCACGTCTGAGCATACCCATCCCACTCGGGGTGACAAATGCAAAAACAACAATTGATGGACAGAATGCAGAACAATGTCATACATTCACCCCAGTACAGAGATCTGGGCCTAAATCCATCGTTTTTTTGCACTCCACACCACCCCAGGTCAGACATGGCCATATGCAAATCAGCCTTGACCCTGTGCCTCATGGGAACAGTCCAGCCCGAACTGCCAAGCCAAGTCTTTCCTGGACCGGAATCAAGCATCCAAGGACCGGTTTCTGGCTATCAGCCTTCATCAGCCTGGATAGCTTGACTCCAGTGGTATGGAGAGCATGGGACTCACGTCTGAGCATACCCATCCCACTCGGTGTGACAAATGCAAAAACAACAATTGATGGACAGAATGCAGAACAATGTCATACATTCACCCCAGTACAGAGATCTGGGCCTAAATCCATTGTTTTTTTGCACTCCACACCACCCCAGGTCAGACGTGGCCATATGCAAAGCAGCCTTGACCCTGTGCCTCATGGGAACAGTCCAGCCCGAACTGCCAAGCTATGTCTTTCCTGGACCGGAATCAAGCATCCAAGGACCGGTTTCTGGCTATCAGCCTTCATCAGCCTGGATAGCTTGACTCCAGTGGTGTGGAGAGCATGGGACTCACGTCTGAGCATACCCATCCGACTCGGGGTGACAAATGCAAAAACAACAATTGATGGACAGAATGCAGAACAATGTCATACATTCACCCCAGTACAGAGATCTGGGCCTAAATCCATCGTTTTTTTGCAATCCACACCACCCCAGGGCAGACATGGCCATATGCAAATCAGCCTTGACCCTGTGCCTCATGGGAACAGTCCAGCCCGAACTGCCAAGCCATGTCTTTCCTGGACCGGAATCAAGCATCCAAGGACCAGTTTCTGGCTATCAGCCTTCATGATCCTGGATAGCTTGACTCGAGTGGTGTGGAGAGCATGGGTCTCACGTCTGAGCATACCCATCCCACTCGGGGTGACAAATGCAAAAACAACAATTGATGGACAGAATGCAGAACAATGTCATACATTCACCCCAGTACAGAGATCTGGGCCTAAATCCATTGTTTTTTTGCACTCCACACCACCCCAGGTCAGACATGGCCATATGCAAATCAGCCTTGACCCAGTGCCTCATGGGAACAGTCCAACCCGAACTGCCAAGCCATGTCTTTCCTGGACCGGAATCAAGCATCCAAGGACCGGTTTCTGGCTATCAGCCTTCATCAGCCTGGATAGCATGACTCCAGTGGTGTGGAGAGCATGGGACTCACGTCTGAGCATACCCATCCCACTCGGGGTGACAAATGCAAAAACAACAATTGATGGACAGAATGCAGAACAATGTCATACATTCACCCCAGTACAGAGATCTGGGCCTAAATCCATCGTTTTTTTGCAATCCACACCACCCCAGGGCAGACATGGCCATATGCAAATCAGCCTTGACCCTGTGCCTCATGGGAACAGTCCAGCCCGAACTGCCAAGCCATGTCTTTCCTGGACCGGAATCAAGCATCCAAGGACCGGTTTCAGGCTATCAGCCTTCATCAGCCTGGATAGCTTGACTCCAGTGGTATGGAGAGCATGGGACTCACGTCTGAGCATACCCATCCCACTCGGGGTGACAAATGCAAAAACAACAATTGATGGACAGAATGCAGAACAATGTCATACATTCACCCCAGTACAGAGATCTGGGCCTAAATCCATAGTTTTTTTGCACTCCACACGACCTCAGGTCAGACATGGCCATATGCAAATCAGCCTTGACCCTGTGCCTCATGGGAACAGTCCAGCCCGAACTGCCAAGCCATGTCTTTCCTGGACCGGAATCAAGCATCCAAGGACCGGTTTCTGGCTATCAGCCTTCATCAGCCTGGATAGCTTGACTCCAGTGGTGTGGAGAGCTTGGGACTCACGTCTGAGCATACCCATCCCACTCGGGGTGCCAAATGCAAAAACAACAATTGATGGACAGAATGCAGAACAATGTCATACATTCACCCCAGTACAGAGATCTGGGCCTAAATCCATCGTTTTTTTGCACTCCACATCACCCCAGGTCAGACATGGCCATATGCAAATCAGCCTTGACCCTGTGCCTCATGGGAACAGTCCAGCCCGAACTGCCAAGCCATGTCTTTCCTGGACCGGAATCAAGCATCCAAGGACCAGTTTCTGGCTATCAGCCTTCATGATCCTGGATAGCTTGACTCGAGTGGTGTGGAGAGCATGGGTCTCACGTCTGAGCATACCCATCCCACTCGGGGTGACAAATGCAAAAACAACAATTGATGGACAGAATGCAGAACAATGTCATACATTCACCCCAGTACAGAGATCTGGGCCTAAATCCATCGTTTTTTTGCACTCCACACCACCCCAGGTCAGACATGGCCATATGCAAATCAGCCTTGACCCTGTGCCTCATGGGAACAGTCCAGCCCGAACTGCCAAGCCAAGTCTTTCCTGGACCGGAATCAAGCATCCAAGGACCGGTTTCTGGCTATCAGCCTTCATCAGCCTGGATAGCTTGACTCCAGTGGTATGGAGAGCATGGGACTCACGTCTGAGCATACCCATCCCACTCGGGGTGACAAATGCAAAAACAACAATTGATGGACAGAATGCAGAACAATGTCATACATTCACCCCAGTACAGAGATCTGGGCCTAAATCCATTGTTTTTTTGCACTCCACACCACCCCAGGTCAGACGTGGCCATATGCAAAGCAGCCTTGACCCTGTGCCTCATGGGAACAGTCCAGCCCGAACTGCCAAGCCATGTCTTTCCTGGACCGGAATCAAGCATCCAAGGACCGGTTTCTGGCTATCAGCCTTCATCAGCCTGGATAGCTTGACTCCAGTGGTGTGGAGAGCATGGGAATCACGTCTGAGCATACCCATCCCACTCGGGGTGACAAATGCAAAAACAACAATTGATGGACAGAATGCAGAACAATGTCATACATTCACCCCAGTACAGAGATCTGGGCCTAAATCCATCGTTTTTTTGCAATCCACATCACCCCAGGGCAGACATGGCCATATGCAAATCAGCCTTGACCCTGTGCCTCATGGGAACAGTCCAGCCCGAACTGCCAAGCCAAGTCTTTCCTGGACCGGAATCAAGCATCCAAGGACCGGTTTCTGGCTATCAGCCTTCATCAGCCTGGATAGCTTGACTCCAGTGGTATGGAGAGCATGGGACTCACGTCTGAGCATACCCATCCCACTCGGGGTGACAAATGCAAAAACAACAATTGATGAACAGAATGCAGAACAATGTCATACATTCACCCCAGTACAGAGATCTGGGCCTAAATCCATTGTTTTTTTGCACTCCACACCACCCCAGGTCAGACGTGGCCATATGCAAAGCAGCCTTGACCCTGTGCCTCATGGGAACAGTCCAGCCCGAACTGCCAAGCCATGTCTTTCCTGGACCGGAATCAAGCATCCAAGGACCGGTTTCTGGCTATCAGCCTTCATCAGCCTGGATAGCTTGACTCCAGTGGTGTGGAGAGCATGGGAATCACGTCTGAGCATACCCATCCCACTCGGGGTGACAAATGCAAAAACAACAATTGATGGACAGAATGCAGAACAATGTCATACATTCACCCCAGTACAGAGATCTGTGCCTAAATCCATCGTTTTTTTGCAATCCACATCACCCCAGGGCAGACATGGCCATATGCAAATCAGCCTTGACCCTGTGCCTCATGGGAACAGTCCAGCCCGAACTGCCAAGCCATGTCTTTCCTGGACCGGAATCAAGCATCCAAAGACCGGTTTCTGGCTATCAGCCTTAATCAGCCTGGATAGCTTGACTCCAGTGGTGTGGAGAGCATGGGACTCACGTCTGAGCATACCCATCCCACTCAGGGTGACAAATGCAAAAACAACAATTAATGGACAGAATGCAGAACAATGTCATACATTCACCCCAGTACAGAGATCTGGGCCTAAATCCATTGTTTTTTTGCACTCCACACCACCCCAGGTCAGACATGGCCATATGCAAATCAGCCTTGACCCTGTGCCTCATGGGAACAGTCCAGCCCGAACTGCCAAGCCATGTCTTTCCTGGACCGGAATCAAGCATGCAAGGACCGGTTTCTGGCTATCAGCCTTCATCAGCCTGTATAGCTTGACTCCAGTGGTGTGGAGTGCATGGGACTCACGTCTGAGCATACCAATCCCACTCGGGATGACAAATGCAAAAACAACAATTGATGGACAGAATGCAGAACAATGTCATACATTCACCCCAGTACAGAGATCTGGGCCTAAATCCATTGTTTTTTTGCACTCCACACCACCCCAGGTCAGACATGGCCATATGCAAATCAGCCTTGACCCTGTGCCTCATGGGAACAGTCCAGCCCGAACTGCCAAGCCATGTCTTTCCTGGACCGGAATCAAGCATCCAAGGACCGGTTTCTGGCTATCAGCCTTCATCAGCCTGGATAGCGTGACTCCAGTGGTGTGGAGAGCATGGGACTCACGTCTGAGCATACCCATCCCACTCGGGGTGACAAATGCAAAAACAACAATTGATGGACAGAATGCAGAACAATGTCATACATTCACCCCAGTACAGAGATCTGGGCCTAAATCCATCGTTTTTTTGCAATCCACACCACCCCAGGGCAGACATGGCCATATGCAAATCAGCCTTGACCCTGTGCCTCATGGGAACAGTCCAGCCCGAACTGCCAAGCCATGTCTTTCCTGGACCGGAATCAAGCATCCAAGGACCGGTTTCTGGCTATCAGCCTTCATCAGCCTGGATAGCTTGACTCCAGTGGTATGGAGAGCATGGGACTCACGTCTGAGCATACCCATCCCACTCCGGGTGACAAATGCAAAAACAACAATTGATGGACAGAATGCAGAACAATGTCATACATTCACCCCAGTACAGAGATCTGGGCCTAAATCCATAGTTTTTTTGCACTCCACACGACCCCAGGTCAGACATGGCCATATGCAAATCAGCCTTGACCCTGTGCCTCATGGGAACAGTCCAGCCCGAACTGCCAAGCCATGTCTTTCCTGGACCGGAATCAAGCATCCAAGGACCGGTTTCTGGCTATCAGCCTTCATCAGCCTGGATAGCTTGACTCCAGTGGTGTGGAGAGCTTGGGACTCACGTCTGAGCATACCCATCCCACTCGGGGTGACAAATGCAAAAACAACAATTGATGGACAGAATGCAGAACAATGTCATACATTCACCCCAATACAGAGATCTGGGCCTAAATCCATCGTTTTTTTGCACTCCACATCACCCCAGGTCAGACATGGCCATATGCAAATCAGCCTTGACCCTGTGCCTCATGGGAACAGTCCAGCCCGAACTGCCAAGCCATGTCTTTCCTGGACCGGAATCAAGCATCCAAGGACCGGTTTCTGGCTATCAGCCTTCATGATCCTGGATAGCTTGACTCGAGTGGTGTGGAGAGCATGGGACTCACGTCTGAGCATACCCATCCCACTCGGGGTGACAAATGCATAAACAACAATTGATGGACAGAATGCAGAACAATGTCATACATTCACCCCAGTACAGAGATCTGGGCCTAAATCCGTCGTTTTTTTGCACTCCACACCACCCCAGGTCAGACATGGCCATATGCAAATCAGCCTTGACCCTGTGCCTCATGGGAACAGTCCAGCCCGAACTGCCAAGCCATGTCTTTCCTGGACCGGAATCAAGCATCCAAGGATCGGTTTCTGGCTATCAGCCTTCATCAGCCTGGATAGCTTGACTCCAGTGGTATGGAGAGCATGGGACTCACGTCTGAGCATACCCATCCCACTCGGGGTGACAATTGCAAAAACAACAATTGATGGACAGAATGCAGAACAATGTCATACATTCACCCCAGTACAGAGATCTGGGCCTAAATCCATCGTTTTTTTGCATTCCACACCACCCTAGGTCAGACATGGCCATATGCAAATCAGCCTTGACCCTGTGCCTCATGGGAACAGTCCAGCCCAAACTGCCAAGCCATGTCTTTCCTGGACCGGAATCAAGCATCCAAGGACTGGTTTCTGGCTATCAGCCTTCATCAGCCTGGATAGCTTGACTCCAGTGGTGTGGAGAGCATGGGACTCACGTCTGAGCATACCCATCCCACTCGGGGTGACAAATGCAAAAACAACAATTGATGGACAGAATGCAGAACAATGTCATACATTCACCCCAGTACAGAGATCTGGGCCTAAATCCATTGTTTTTTTGCACTCCACACCACCCCAGGTCAGACATGGCTATATGCAAATCAGCCTTGACCCTGTGCCTCATGGGAACAGTCCAGCCCGAACTGCCAAGCCATGTCTTTCCTGGACCGGAATCAAGCATCCAAGGACCGGTTTCTGGCTATCAGCCTTCATCAGCCTGGATAGCTTGACTCCAGTGGTGTGGAGAGCATGGGACTCACGTCTGAGCATACCCATCCCACTCGGGGTGACAAATGCAAAAACAACAATTGATGGACAGAATGCAGAACAATGTCATACATTCACCCCAGTACAGAGATCTGGGCCTAAATCCATCGTTTTTTTGCAATCCACACCACCCCAGGGCAGACATGGCCATATGCAAATCAGCCTTGACCCTGTGCCTCATGGGAACAGTCCAGCCCGAACTGCCAAGCCATGTCTTTCCTGGACCGGAATCAAGCATCCAAGGACCGGTTTCTGGCTATCAGCCTTCATCAGCCTGGATAGCTTGACTCCAGTGGTATGGAGAGCATGGGACTCACGTCTGAGCATACCCATCCCACTCGGGGTGACAAATGCAAAAACAACAATTGATGGACAGAATGCAGAACAATGTCATACATTCACCCCAGTACAGAGATCTGGGCCTAAATCCATTGTTTTTTTGCACTCCACATCACCCCAGGTCAGACATGGCCATATGCAAATCAGCCTTGACCCTGTGCCTCATGGGAACAGTCCAGCCCGAACTGCCAAGCCATGTCTTTCCTGGACCGCAATCAAGCATCCAAGGACCGGTTTCTGGCTATCAGCCTTCATGATCCTGGATAGCTTGACTCGAGTGGTGTGGAGAGCATGGGACTCACGTCTGAGCATACCCATCCCACTCGGGGTGACAAATGCATAAACAACAATTGATGGACAGAATGCAGAACAATGTCATACATTCACCCCAGTACAGAGATCTGGGCCTAAATCCGTCGTTTTTTTGCACTCCACATCACCCCAGGTCAGACATGGCCATATGCAAATCAGCCTTGACCCTGTGCCTCATGGGAACAGTCCAGCCCGAACTGCCAAGCCATGTCTTTCCTGGACCGGAATCAAGCATCCAAGGATCGGTTTCTGGCTATCAGCCTTCATCAGCCTGGATAGCTTGACTCCAGTGGTATGGAGAGCATGGGACTCACGTCTGAGCATACCCATCCCACTCGGGGTGACAAATGCAAAAACAACAATTGATGGACAGAATGCAGAACAATGTCATACATTCACCCCAGTACAGAGATCTGGGCCTAAATCCATCGTTTTTTTGCATTCCACACCACCCCAGGTCAGACATGGCCATATGCAAATCAGCCTTGACCCTGTGCCTCATGGGAACAGTCCAGCCCAAACTGCCAAGCCATGTCTTTCCTGGACCGGAATCAAGCATCCAAGGACTGGTTTCTGGCTATCAGCCTTCATCAGCCTGGATAGCTTGACTCCAGTGGTGTGGAGAGCATGGGACTCACGTCTGAGCATACCCATCCCACTCGGGGTGACAAATGCAAAAACAACAATTGATGGACAGAATGCAGAACAATGTCATACATTCACCCCAGTACAGAGATCTGGGCCTAAATCCATCGTTTTTTTGCACTCCACACCACCCCAGGTCAGACATGGCCATATGCAAATCAGCCTTGACCCTGTGCCTCATGGGAACAGTCCAGCCCGAACTGCCAAGCCATGTCTTTCCTGGACCGGAATCAAGCATCCAAGGACCGGTTTCTGGCTATCAGCCTTCATCAGCCTGGATAGCTTGACTCCAGTGGTGTGGAGAGCATGGGACTCACGTCTGAGCATACCCATCCCACTCGGGGTGACAAATGCAAAAACAACAATTGATGGACAGAATGCAGAACAATGTCATACATTCACCCCAGTACAGAGATCTGGGCCTAAATCCATCGTTTTTTTGCACTCCACACCACCCCAGGTCAGACATGGCCATATGCAAATCAGCCTTGACCCTGTGCCTCATGGGAACAGTCCAGCCCGAACTGCCAAGCCAAGTCTTTCCTGGACCGGAATCAAGCATCCAAGGACCGGTTTCTGGCTATCAGCCTTCATCAGCCTGGATAGCTTGACTCCAGTGGTATGGAGAGCATGGGACTCACGTCTGAGCATACCCATCCCACTCGGTGTGACAAATGCAAAAACAACAATTGATGGACAGAATGCAGAACAATGTCATACATTCACCCCAGTACAGAGATCTGGGCCTAAATCCATTGTTTTTTTGCACTCCACACCACCCCAGGTCAGACGTGGCCATATGCAAAGCAGCCTTGACCCTGTGCCTCATGGGAACAGTCCAGCCCGAACTGCCAAGCTATGTCTTTCCTGGACCGGAATCAAGCATCCAAGGACCGGTTTCTGGCTATCAGCCTTCATCAGCCTGGATAGCTTGACTCCAGTGGTGTGGAGAGCATGGGACTCACGTCTGAGCATACCCATCCGACTCGGGGTGACAAATGCAAAAACAACAATTGATGGACAGAATGCAGAACAATGTCATACATTCACCCCAGTACAGAGATCTGGGCCTAAATCCATCGTTTTTTTGCAATCCACACCACCCCAGGGCAGACATGGCCATATGCAAATCAGCCTTGACCCTGTGCCTCATGGGAACAGTCCAGCCCGAACTGCCAAGCCATGTCTTTCCTGGACCGGAATCAAGCATCCAAGGACCAGTTTCTGGCTATCAGCCTTCATGATCCTGGATAGCTTGACTCGAGTGGTGTGGAGAGCATGGGTCTCACGTCTGAGCATACCCATCCCACTCGGGGTGACAAATGCAAAAACAACAATTGATGGACAGAATGCAGAACAATGTCATACATTCACCCCAGTACAGAGATCTGGGCCTAAATCCATTGTTTTTTTGCACTCCACACCACCCCAGGTCAGACATGGCCATATGCAAATCAGCCTTGACCCAGTGCCTCATGGGAACAGTCCAACCCGAACTGCCAAGCCATGTCTTTCCTGGACCGGAATCAAGCATCCAAGGACCGGTTTCTGGCTATCAGCCTTCATCAGCCTGGATAGCATGACTCCAGTGGTGTGGAGAGCATGGGACTCACGTCTGAGCATACCCATCCCACTCGGGGTGACAAATGCAAAAACAACAATTGATGGACAGAATGCAGAACAATGTCATACATTCACCCCAGTACAGAGATCTGGGCCTAAATCCATCGTTTTTTTGCAATCCACACCACCCCAGGGCAGACATGGCCATATGCAAATCAGCCTTGACCCTGTGCCTCATGGGAACAGTCCAGCCCGAACTGCCAAGCCATGTCTTTCCTGGACCGGAATCAAGCATCCAAGGACCGGTTTCAGGCTATCAGCCTTCATCAGCCTGGATAGCTTGACTCCAGTGGTATGGAGAGCATGGGACTCACGTCTGAGCATACCCATCCCACTCGGGGTGACAAATGCAAAAACAACAATTGATGGACAGAATGCAGAACAATGTCATACATTCACCCCAGTACAGAGATCTGGGCCTAAATCCATAGTTTTTTTGCACTCCACACGACCTCAGGTCAGACATGGCCATATGCAAATCAGCCTTGACCCTGTGCCTCATGGGAACAGTCCAGCCCGAACTGCCAAGCCATGTCTTTCCTGGACCGGAATCAAGCATCCAAGGACCGGTTTCTGGCTATCAGCCTTCATCAGCCTGGATAGCTTGACTCCAGTGGTGTGGAGAGCTTGGGACTCACGTCTGAGCATACCCATCCCACTCGGGGTGCCAAATGCAAAAACAACAATTGATGGACAGAATGCAGAACAATGTCATACATTCACCCCAGTACAGAGATCTGGGCCTAAATCCATCGTTTTTTTGCACTCCACATCACCCCAGGTCAGACATGGCCATATGCAAATCAGCCTTGACCCTGTGCCTCATGGGAACAGTCCAGCCCGAACTGCCAAGCCATGTCTTTCCTGGACCGGAATCAAGCATCCAAGGACCAGTTTCTGGCTATCAGCCTTCATGATCCTGGATAGCTTGACTCGAGTGGTGTGGAGAGCATGGGTCTCACGTCTGAGCATACCCATCCCACTCGGGGTGACAAATGCAAAAACAACAATTGATGGACAGAATGCAGAACAATGTCATACATTCACCCCAGTACAGAGATCTGGGCCTAAATCCATCGTTTTTTTGCACTCCACACCACCCCAGGTCAGACATGGCCATATGCAAATCAGCCTTGACCCTGTGCCTCATGGGAACAGTCCAGCCCGAACTGCCAAGCCAAGTCTTTCCTGGACCGGAATCAAGCATCCAAGGACCGGTTTCTGGCTATCAGCCTTCATCAGCCTGGATAGCTTGACTCCAGTGGTATGGAGAGCATGGGACTCACGTCTGAGCATACCCATCCCACTCGGGGTGACAAATGCAAAAACAACAATTGATGGACAGAATGCAGAACAATGTCATACATTCACCCCAGTACAGAGATCTGGGCCTAAATCCATTGTTTTTTTGCACTCCACACCACCCCAGGTCAGACGTGGCCATATGCAAAGCAGCCTTGACCCTGTGCCTCATGGGAACAGTCCAGCCCGAACTGCCAAGCCATGTCTTTCCTGGACCGGAATCAAGCATCCAAGGACCGGTTTCTGGCTATCAGCCTTCATCAGCCTGGATAGCTTGACTCCAGTGGTGTGGAGAGCATGGGAATCACGTCTGAGCATACCCATCCCACTCGGGGTGACAAATGCAAAAACAACAATTGATGGACAGAATGCAGAACAATGTCATACATTCACCCCAGTACAGAGATCTGGGCCTAAATCCATCGTTTTTTTGCAATCCACATCACCCCAGGGCAGACATGGCCATATGCAAATCAGCCTTGACCCTGTGCCTCATGGGAACAGTCCAGCCCGAACTGCCAAGCCAAGTCTTTCCTGGACCGGAATCAAGCATCCAAGGACCGGTTTCTGGCTATCAGCCTTCATCAGCCTGGATAGCTTGACTCCAGTGGTATGGAGAGCATGGGACTCACGTCTGAGCATACCCATCCCACTCGGGGTGACAAATGCAAAAACAACAATTGATGAACAGAATGCAGAACAATGTCATACATTCACCCCAGTACAGAGATCTGGGCCTAAATCCATTGTTTTTTTGCACTCCACACCACCCCAGGTCAGACGTGGCCATATGCAAAGCAGCCTTGACCCTGTGCCTCATGGGAACAGTCCAGCCCGAACTGCCAAGCCATGTCTTTCCTGGACCGGAATCAAGCATCCAAGGACCGGTTTCTGGCTATCAGCCTTCATCAGCCTGGATAGCTTGACTCCAGTGGTGTGGAGAGCATGGGAATCACGTCTGAGCATACCCATCCCACTCGGGGTGACAAATGCAAAAACAACAATTGATGGACAGAATGCAGAACAATGTCATACATTCACCCCAGTACAGAGATCTGTGCCTAAATCCATCGTTTTTTTGCAATCCACATCACCCCAGGGCAGACATGGCCATATGCAAATCAGCCTTGACCCTGTGCCTCATGGGAACAGTCCAGCCCGAACTGCCAAGCCATGTCTTTCCTGGACCGGAATCAAGCATCCAAAGACCGGTTTCTGGCTATCAGCCTTAATCAGCCTGGATAGCTTGACTCCAGTGGTGTGGAGAGCATGGGACTCACGTCTGAGCATACCCATCCCACTCAGGGTGACAAATGCAAAAACAACAATTAATGGACAGAATGCAGAACAATGTCATACATTCACCCCAGTACAGAGATCTGGGCCTAAATCCATTGTTTTTTTGCACTCCACACCACCCCAGGTCAGACATGGCCATATGCAAATCAGCCTTGACCCTGTGCCTCATGGGAACAGTCCAGCCCGAACTGCCAAGCCATGTCTTTCCTGGACCGGAATCAAGCATGCAAGGACCGGTTTCTGGCTATCAGCCTTCATCAGCCTGTATAGCTTGACTCCAGTGGTGTGGAGTGCATGGGACTCACGTCTGAGCATACCAATCCCACTCGGGATGACAAATGCAAAAACAACAATTGATGGACAGAATGCAGAACAATGTCATACATTCACCCCAGTACAGAGATCTGGGCCTAAATCCATTGTTTTTTTGCACTCCACACCACCCCAGGTCAGACATGGCCATATGCAAATCAGCCTTGACCCTGTGCCTCATGGGAACAGTCCAGCCCGAACTGCCAAGCCATGTCTTTCCTGGACCGGAATCAAGCATCCAAGGACCGGTTTCTGGCTATCAGCCTTCATCAGCCTGGATAGCGTGACTCCAGTGGTGTGGAGAGCATGGGACTCACGTCTGAGCATACCCATCCCACTCGGGGTGACAAATGCAAAAACAACAATTGATGGACAGAATGCAGAACAATGTCATACATTCACCCCAGTACAGAGATCTGGGCCTAAATCCATCGTTTTTTTGCAATCCACACCACCCCAGGGCAGACATGGCCATATGCAAATCAGCCTTGACCCTGTGCCTCATGGGAACAGTCCAGCCCGAACTGCCAAGCCATGTCTTTCCTGGACCGGAATCAAGCATCCAAGGACCGGTTTCTGGCTATCAGCCTTCATCAGCCTGGATAGCTTGACTCCAGTGGTATGGAGAGCATGGGACTCACGTCTGAGCATACCCATCCCACTCCGGGTGACAAATGCAAAAACAACAATTGATGGACAGAATGCAGAACAATGTCATACATTCACCCCAGTACAGAGATCTGGGCCTAAATCCATAGTTTTTTTGCACTCCACACGACCCCAGGTCAGACATGGCCATATGCAAATCAGCCTTGACCCTGTGCCTCATGGGAACAGTCCAGCCCGAACTGCCAAGCCATGTCTTTCCTGGACCGGAATCAAGCATCCAAGGACCGGTTTCTGGCTATCAGCCTTCATCAGCCTGGATAGCTTGACTCCAGTGGTGTGGAGAGCTTGGGACTCACGTCTGAGCATACCCATCCCACTCGGGGTGACAAATGCAAAAACAACAATTGATGGACAGAATGCAGAACAATGTCATACATTCACCCCAATACAGAGATCTGGGCCTAAATCCATCGTTTTTTTGCACTCCACATCACCCCAGGTCAGACATGGCCATATGCAAATCAGCCTTGACCCTGTGCCTCATGGGAACAGTCCAGCCCGAACTGCCAAGCCATGTCTTTCCTGGACCGGAATCAAGCATCCAAGGACCGGTTTCTGGCTATCAGCCTTCATGATCCTGGATAGCTTGACTCGAGTGGTGTGGAGAGCATGGGACTCACGTCTGAGCATACCCATCCCACTCGGGGTGACAAATGCATAAACAACAATTGATGGACAGAATGCAGAACAATGTCATACATTCACCCCAGTACAGAGATCTGGGCCTAAATCCGTCGTTTTTTTGCACTCCACACCACCCCAGGTCAGACATGGCCATATGCAAATCAGCCTTGACCCTGTGCCTCATGGGAACAGTCCAGCCCGAACTGCCAAGCCATGTCTTTCCTGGACCGGAATCAAGCATCCAAGGATCGGTTTCTGGCTATCAGCCTTCATCAGCCTGGATAGCTTGACTCCAGTGGTATGGAGAGCATGGGACTCACGTCTGAGCATACCCATCCCACTCGGGGTGACAATTGCAAAAACAACAATTGATGGACAGAATGCAGAACAATGTCATACATTCACCCCAGTACAGAGATCTGGGCCTAAATCCATCGTTTTTTTGCATTCCACACCACCCTAGGTCAGACATGGCCATATGCAAATCAGCCTTGACCCTGTGCCTCATGGGAACAGTCCAGCCCAAACTGCCAAGCCATGTCTTTCCTGGACCGGAATCAAGCATCCAAGGACTGGTTTCTGGCTATCAGCCTTCATCAGCCTGGATAGCTTGACTCCAGTGGTGTGGAGAGCATGGGACTCACGTCTGAGCATACCCATCCCACTCGGGGTGACAAATGCAAAAACAACAATTGATGGACAGAATGCAGAACAATGTCATACATTCACCCCAGTACAGAGATCTGGGCCTAGATCCATCGTTTTTTTGCACTCCACACCACCCCAGGTCAGACATGGCCATATGCAAATCAGCCTTGACCCTGTGCCTCATGGGAACAGTCCAGCCCGAACTGCCAAGCCATGTCTTTCCTGGGCCGGAATCAAGCATCCAAGGACCGGTTTCTGGCTATCAGCCTTCATCAGCCTGGATAGCTTGACTCCAGTGGTGTGGAGAGCATGGGACTCACGTCTGAGCATACCCATCCCACTCGGGGTGACAAATGCAAAAACAACAATTGATGGACAGAATGCAGAACAATGTCATACATTCACCCCAGTACAGAGATCTGGGCCTAAATCCATCGTTTTTTTGCACTCCACACCACCCCAGGTCAGACATGGCCATATGCAAATCAGCCTTGACCCTGTGCCTCATGGGAACAGTCCAGCCCGAACTGCCAAGCCAAGTCTTTCCTGGACCGGAATCAAGCATCCAAGGACCGGTTTCTGGCTATCAGCCTTCATCAGCCTGGATAGCTTGACTCCAGTGGTATGGAGAGCATGGGACTCACGTCTGAGCATACCCATCCCACTCGGGGTGACAAATGCAAAAACAACAGTTGATGGACAGAATGCAGAACAATGTCATACATTCACCCCAGTACAGAGATCTGGGCCTAAATCCATCGTTTTTTTGCAATCCACACCACCCCAGGGCAGACATGGCCATATGCAAATCAGCCTTGACCCTGTGCCTCATGGGAACAGTCCAGCCCGAACTGCCAAGCCATGTCTTTCCTGGACCGGAATCAAGCATCCAAGGACCGGTTTCTGGCTATCAGCCTTCATCAGCCTGGATAGCTTGACTCCAGTGGTGTGGAGAGCTTGGGACTCACGTCTGAGCATACCCATCCCACTCGGGGTGACAAATGCAAAAACAACAATTGATGGACAGAATGCAGAACAATGTCATACATTCACCCCAGTACAGAGATCTGGGCCTAAATCCATCGTTTTTTTGCACTCCACATCACCCCAGGTCAGACATGGCCATATGCAAATCAGCCTTGACCCTGTGCCTCATGGGAACAGTCCAGCCCGAACTGCCAAGCCATGTCTTTCCTGGACCGGAATCAAGCATCCAAGGACCGGTTTCTGGCTATCAGCCTTCATGATCCTGGATAGCTTGACTCGAGTGGTGTGGAGAGCAAGGGACTCACGTCTGAGCATACCCATCCCACTCGGGGTGACAAATGCACAAACAACAATTGATGGACAGAATGCAGAACAATGTCATACAGTCACCCCAGTACAGAGATCTGGGCCTAAATCCATCGTTTTTTTGCACTCCACACCACCCCAGGTCAGACATGGCCATATGCAAATCAGCCTTGACCCTGTGCCTCATGGGAACAGTCCAGCCCGAACTGCCAAGCCATGTCTTTCCTGGACCGGAATCAAGCATCCAAGGATCGGTTTCTGGCTATCAGCCTTCATCAGCCTGGATAGCTTGACTCCAGTGGTATGGAGAGCATGGGACTCACGTCTGAGCATACCCATCCCACTCGGGGTGACAAATGCAAAAACAACAATTGATGGACAGAATGCAGAGCAATGTCATACATTCACCCCAGTACAGAGATCTGGGCCTAAATCCATCGTTTTTTTGCATTCCACACCACCCCAGGTCAGACATGGCCATATGCAAATCAGCCTTGACCCTGTGCCTCATGGGAACAGTCCAGCCCAAACTGCCAAGCCATGTCTTTCCTGGACCGGAATCAAGCATCCAAGGACTGGTTTCTGGCTATCAGCCTTCATCAGCCTGGATAGCTTGACTCCAGTGGTGTGGAGAGCATGGGACTCACGTCTGAGCATACCCATCCCACTCGGGGTGACAAATGCAAAAACAACAATTGATGGACAGAATGCAGAACAATGTCATACATTCACCCCAGTACAGAGATCTGGGCCTAAATCCATCGTTTTTTTGCACTCCACACCACCCCAGGTCAGACATGGCCATATGCAAATCAGCCTTGACCCTGTGCCTCATGGGAACAGTCCAGCCCGAACTGCCAAGCCATGTCTTTCCTGGACCGGAATCAAGCATCCAAGGACCGGGTACTGGCTATCAGCCTTCATCAGCCTGGATAGCTTGACTCCAGTGGTGTGGAGAGCATGGGACTCACGTCTGAGCATATCCATCCCACTCGGGGTGACAAATGCAAAAACAACAATTGATGGACAGAATGCAGAACAATGTCATACATTCACCCCAGTACAGAGATCTGGGCCTAAATCCATCGTTTTTTTGCACTCCACACCACCCCAGGTCAGACATGGCCATATGCAAATCAGCCTTGACCCTGTGCCTCATGGGAACAGTCCAGCCCGAACTGCCAAGCCATGTCTTTCCTGGACCGGAATCAAGCATCCAAGGACCGGTTTCTGGCTATCAGCCTTCATCAGCCTGGATAGCTTGACTCCAGTGGTGTGGAGAGCATGGGACTCACGTCTGAGCATACCCATCCAACTCGGGGTGACAAATGTAAAAACAACAATTGATGGACAGAATGCAGAACAATGTCATACATTCACCCCAGTACAGAGATCTGGGCATAAATCCATCGTTTTTTTGCACTCCACACCACCCCAGGTCAGACATGGCCATATGCAAATCAGCCTTGACCCTGTGCCTCATGGGAACAGTCCAGCCCGAACTACCAAGCCATGTCTTTCCTGGAGACCGGAATCAAGCATCCAAGGACCGGTTTCTGGCTATCAGCCTTCATCAGCCTGGATAGCTTGACTCCAGTGGTGTGGATAGCATGGGACTCACGTCTGAGCATACCAATCCCACTCGGGGTGACAAATGCAAAAACAACAATTGATGGACAGAATGCAGAACAATGTCATACATTCACCCCGTACAGAGATCTGGGCCTAAATCCATCGTTTTTTTGCACTCCACACAACCCCAGGTCAGACATGGCCATATGCAAATCAGCTTTGACCCTGTGCCTCATGGGAACAGTCCAGGCCGAACTGCCAAGCCATGTCTTTCCTGGACCGGAATCAAGCATCCAAGGACCGGTTTCTGGCTATCATCCTTCATCAGCCTGGATAGCTTGACTCCAGTGGTGTGGAGAGCATGGGACTCACGTCTGAGCATACCCATCCCACTCGGGGTGACAAATGCAAAAACAACAATTGATGGACAGAATGCAGAACAATGTCATACATTCACCCCAGTACAGATATCTGGGCCTAAATCCATCGTTTTTTCACTCCACACCACCCCAGGTCAAACATGGCCAAATGCAAATCAGCCTTGACCCTGTGCCTCATGGGAACAGTCCAGCCCGAACTGCCAAGCCATGTCTTTCCTGGACCAGAATCAAGCATCCAAGGACCGGTTTCTGGCTATCAGCCTTAATCAGCCTGGATAGCTTGACTCCAGTGGTGTGGAGAGCATGGGACTCACGTCTGAGCATACCCATCCCACTCGGGGTGACAAATGCAAAAACAACAATTGATGGACAGAATGCAGAACAATGTCATACATTCACCCCAGTACAGAGATCTGGGCCTAAATCCATTGTTTTTTTGCACTCCACACCACCCCAGGTCAGACATGGCCATATGCAAATCAGCCTTGACCCTGTGCCTCATGGGAACAGTCCAGCCCGAACTGCCAAGCCATGTCTTTCCTGGACCGGAATCAAGCATCCAAGGACCGGTTTCTGGCTATCAGCCTTCATCAGCCTGGATAGCTTGACTCCAGTGGTGTGGAGAGCATGGGACTCACGTCTGAGCAGACCCATCCCACTCGGGATGACAAATGCAAAAACAACAATTGATGGACAGAATGCAGAACAATGTCATACATTCACCCCAGTACAGAGATCTGGGCCTAAATCCATAGTTTTTTTGCACTCCACACCACCCCAGGTCAGACATGGCCATATGCAAATCAGCCTTGACCCTGTGCCTCATGGGAACAGTCCAGCCCGAACTGCCAAGCCATGTCTTTCCTGGACCGGAATCAAGCATCCAAGGACCGGTTTCTGGCTATCAGCCTTCATCAGACTGGATAGCTTGACTCCAGTGGTGTGGAGAGCATGGAACTCACGTCTGAGCATACCCATCCCACTCGGGGTGACAAATGCAAAAACAACAATTGATGGACAGAATGCAGAACAATGTCATACATTCACCCCAGTACAGAGATCTGAGCCTAAATCCATCGTTTTTTGCACTCCACACCACCCCAGGTCAAACATGGCCATATGCAAATCAGCCTTGACCCTGTGCCTCATGGGAACAGTCCAGCCCGAACTGCCAAGCCATGTCTTTCCTGGACCGGAATCAAGCATCCAAGGACCGGTTTCTGGCTATCATCCTTCATCAGCCTGGATAGCTTGACTCCAGTGGTGTGGAGAGCATGGGACTCACGTCTGAGCATACCCATCCCACTCGGGGTGACAAATGTAAAAACAACAATTGATGGACAGAATGCAGAACAATGTCATACATTCACCCCAGTACAGAGATCTGGGCCTAAATCCATCGTTTTTTTGCACTCCACATCACCCCAGGTCAGACATGGCCATATGCAAATCAGCCTTGACCCTGTGCCTCATGGGAACAGTCCAGCCCGAACTGCCAAGCCATGTCTTTCCTGGACCGGAATCAAGCATCCAAGGACCGGTTTCTGGCTATCAGCCTTCATGATCCTGGATAGCTTGACTCGAGTGGTGTGGAGAGCAAGGGACTCACGTCTGAGCATACCCATCCCACTCGGGGTGACAAATGCACAAACAACAATTGATGGACAGAATGCAGAACAATGTCATACAGTCACCCCAGTACAGAGATCTGGGCCTAAATCCATCGTTTTTTTGCACTCCACACCACCCCAGGTCAGACATGGCCATATGCACATCAGCCTTGACCCTGTGCCTCATGGGAACAGTCCAGCCCGAACTGCCAAGCCATGTCTTTCCTGGACCGGAATCAAGCATCCAAGGATCGGTTTCTGGCTATCAGCCTTCATCAGCCTCGATAGCTTGACTCCAGTGGTATGGAGAGCATGGGACTCACGTCTGAGCATACCCATCCCACTCGGGGTGACAAATGCAAAAACAACAATTGATGGACAGAATGCAGAGCAATGTCATACATTCACCCCAGTACAGAGATCTGGGCCTAAATCCATCGTTTTTTTGCATTACACACCACCCCAGGCCAGACATGGCCATATGCAAATCAGCCTTGACCCTGTGCCTCATGGGAACAGTCCAGCCCAAACTGCCAAGCCATGTCTTTCCTGGACCGGAATCAAGCATCCAAGGACTGGTTTCTGGCTATCAGCCTTCATCAGCCTGGATAGCTTGACTCCAGTGGTGTGGAGAGCATGGGACTCACGTCTGAGCATACCCATCCCACTCGGGGTGACAAATGCAAAAACAACAATTGATGGACAGAATGCAGAACAATGTCATACATTCACCCCAGTACAGAGATCTGGGCCTAAATCCATCGTTTTTTTGCACTCCACACCACCCCAGGTCAGACATGGCCATATGCAAATCAGCCTTGACCCTGTGCCTCATGGGAACAGTCCAGCCCGAACTGCCAAGCCATGTCTTTCCTGGACCGGAATCAAGCATCCAAGGACCGGGTACTGGCTATCAGCCTTCATCAGCCTGGATAGCTTGACTCCAGTGGTGTGGAGAGCATGGGACTCACGTCTGAGCATATCCATCCCACTCGGGGTGACAAATGCAAAAACAACAATTGATGGACAGAATGCAGAACAATGTCATACATTCACCCCAGTACAGAGATCTGGGCCTAAATCCATCGTTTTTTTGCACTCCACACCACCCCAGGTCAGACATGGCCATATGCAAATCAGCCTTGACCCTGTGCCTCATGGGAACAGTCCAGCCCGAACTGCCAAGCCATGTCTTTCCTGGACCGGAATCAAGCATCCAAGGACCGGTTTCTGGCTATCAGCCTTCATCAGCCTGGATAGCTTGACTCCAGTGGTGTGGAGAGCATGGGACTCACGTCTGAGCATACCCATCCAACTCGGGGTGACAAATGTAAAAACAACAATTGATGGACAGAATGCAGAACAATGTCATACATTCACCCCAGTACAGAGATCTGGGCATAAATCCATCGTTTTTTTGCACTCCACACCACCCCAGGTCAGACATGGCCATATGCAAATCAGCCTTGACCCTGTGCCTCATGGGAACAGTCCAGCCCGAACTACCAAGCCATGTCTTTCCTGGAGACCGGAATCAAGCATCCAAGGACCGGTTTCTGGCTATCAGCCTTCATCAGCCTGGATAGCTTGACTCCAGTGGTGTGGATAGCATGGGACTCACGTCTGAGCATACCAATCCCACTCGGGGTGACAAATGCAAAAACAACAATTGATGGACAGAATGCAGAACAATGTCATACATTCACCCCGTACAGAGATCTGGGCCTAAATCCATCGTTTTTTTGCACTCCACACAACCCCAGGTCAGACATGGCCATATGCAAATCAGCTTTGACCCTGTGCCTCATGGGAACAGTCCAGGCCGAACTGCCAAGCCATGTCTTTCCTGGACCGGAATCAAGCATCCAAGGACCGGTTTCTGGCTATCATCCTTCATCAGCCTGGATAGCTTGACTCCAGTGGTGTGGAGAGCATGGGACTCACGTCTGAGCATACCCATCCCACTCGGGGTGACAAATGCAAAAACAACAATTGATGGACAGAATGCAGAACAATGTCATACATTCACCCCAGTACAGATATCTGGGCCTAAATCCATCGTTTTTTGCACTCCACACCACCCCAGGTCAAACATGGCCAAATGCAAATCAGCCTTGACCCTGTGCCTCATGGGAACAGTCCAGCCCGAACTGCCAAGCCATGTCTTTCCTGGACCAGAATCAAGCATCCAAGGACCGGTTTCTGGCTATCAGCCTTAATCAGCCTGGATAGCTTGACTCCAGTGGTGTGGAGAGCATGGGACTCACGTCTGAGCATACCCATCCCACTCGGGGTGACAAATGCAAAAACAACAATTGATGGACAGAATGCAGAACAATGTCATACATTCACCCCAGTACAGAGATCTGGGCCTAAATCCATTGTTTTTTTGCACTCCACACCACCCCAGGTCAGACATGGCCATATGCAAATCAGCCTTGACCCTGTGCCTCATGGGAACAGTCCAGCCCGAACTGCCAAGCCATGTCTTTCCTGGACCGGAATCAAGCATCCAAGGACCGGTTTCTGGCTATCAGCCTTCATCAGCCTGGATAGCTTGACTCCAGTGGTGTGGAGAGCATGGGACTCACGTCTGAGCAGACCCATCCCACTCGGGATGACAAATGCAAAAACAACAATTGATGGACAGAATGCAGAACAATGTCATACATTCACCCCAGTACAGAGATCTGGGCCTAAATCCATAGTTTTTTTGCACTCCACACCACCCCAGGTCAGACATGGCCATATGCAAATCAGCCTTGACCCTGTGCCTCATGGGAACAGTCCAGCCCGAACTGCCAAGCCATATCTTTCCTGGACCGGAATCAAGCATCCAAGGACCGGTTTCTGGCTATCAGCCTTCATCAGACTGGATAGCTTGACTCCAGTGGTGTGGAGAGCATGGAACTCACGTCTGAGCATACCCATCCCACTCGGGGTGACAAATGCAAAAACAACAATTGATGGACAGAATGCAGAACAATGTCATACATTCACCCCAGTACAGAGATCTGAGCCTAAATCCATCGTTTTTTGCACTCCACACCACCCCAGGTCAAACATGGCCATATGCAAATCAGCCTTGACCCTGTGCCTCATGGGAACAGTCCAGCCCGAACTGCCAAGCCATGTCTTTCCTGGACCGGAATCAAGCATCCAAGGACCGGTTTATGGCTATCATCCTTCATCAGCCTGGATAGCTTGACTCCAGTGGTGTGGAGAGCATGGGACTCACGTCTGAGCATACCCATCCCACTCGGGGTGACAAATGTAAAAACAACAATTGATGGACAGAATGCAGAACAATGTCATACATTCACCCCAGTACAGAGATCTGGGCCTAAATCCATCGTTTTTTTGCACTCCACACCACCCCAGGTCAGACATGGCCATATGCAAATCAGCCTTGACCCTGTGCCTCATGGGAACAGTCCAGCCCGAACTACCAAGCCATGTCTTTCCTGGAGACCGGAATCAAGCATCCAAGGACCGGTTTCTGGCTATCAGCCTTCATCAGCCTGGATAGCTTGACTCCAGTGGTGTGGATAGCATGGGACTCACGTCTGAGCATACCAATCCCACTCGGGGTGACAAATGCAAAAACAACAATTGATGGACAGAATGCAGAACAATGTCATACATTCACCCCTTACAGAGATCTGGGCCTAAATCCATCGTTTTTTTGCACTCCACACAACCCCAGGTCAGACATGGCCATATGCAAATCAGCTTTGACCCTGTGCCTCATGGGAACAGTCCAGGCCGAACTGCCAAGCCATGTCTTTCCTGGACCGGAATCAAGCATCCAAGGACCGGTTTCTGGCTATCATCCTTCATCAGCCTGGATAGCTTGACTCCAGTGGTGTGGAGAGCATGGGACTCACGTCTGAGCATACCCATCCCACTCGGGGTGACAAATGCAAAAACAACAATTGATGGACAGAATGCAGAACAATGTCAATGTCGGTTTTCGCCCAGCCCACGGCACCGAAACAGCGGTCTTGGTTGCCATGGAGGATCTTCGAATGCGTGCAGACAGGGGCCAGGCAGTAGCCCTGATACTGCTGGACCTGTCTGCCGCATTCGACACGGTCAACCACAAGACTTTGCTGGAGAGACTCGGAGAGGCCGGTGTGGACGGCACAGCCCTGCTGTGGCTTCATTCCTACCTGCAGGACAGGAGACAGGCGGTATCCCTTCCCCCATTTCAATCGGAATTTGCAGCCGTGCCCCAGGGAGTTCCCCAGGGGTCCTCCATCAGCCCCATTCTTTTTAACGTGTCTCTCAAGCCTTTGATCACGCTTATAAAGTCCCACAGGATAAAAACCATCAATTATGCTGACGACACCCAGCTCATTCTCTCTTGGGAAGGTGAAGACTCTATTCCCTTAACATCCTTCCATGATTGCCTACGAGAGACGGCTGGGTGGCTGCATAACAACTCCCTACAATTCAACTCTTCCAAAACCGAGGTATTGTTCTGTGCTGGAAATAGAATTCCTCGTCCGTTCCCGAGCGATTTTTGGCCTTTGGAAATACCGGATAAACCACAGCCAGTAACCTCGGTCCGTAACCTTGGGGTTATGCTCAATAACAAGCTGAGCATGGAAACTCAAGTCACAAAAACAGTGGGGACTTGTTCTGCGTTGCTGCGTTCTCTGCGCAAAATTATGCCACTCCTACCCGCACATGCCCGAGCAACGATAGTCAGGTGCACTATTCTTAGTCGCCTTGACTACTGTATCGCGATGTTACTCGAGTCTCCAACCGTGTTGCTGGATCGGCTGCAAAGAATTCAGTCGGCGGCTGCCAAACTAGCCCTCGGCTGGACTAGGAGATCCTCGGCCACAGCAGCCCTAGCCGAGCTACACTGGCTACCACTGAAGCAGCGGGTGGCATTCAAAGCCCTCTGCCTGGTCTTCAAAGCTTTGCATGGACTCGGACCTAAACCTCTGCAAGCCTTGTTTTCTTGGTACACCCCCAACAGGACCCTGCGTTCTACATCTGCCTGTCTTGTAAAAGTGCCGAATTACTATAAAGTTAGAATCGGGGGCAGATCTTTCCAAATCGCAGCGGCTAAACTCTGGAACAGTCTGCCCATTGATATCCGCCAAATTTCCCACCTCCTCCCTTTCAGGAAACGCATTAAGACCTGGCTCTTTCCTTAAACCCTCCCCCTATGCCCCCGTTACGATTTGCCTCAGTTAAGAGTTTTCTCCAGCGCCAGGAAACCTGCAAGGTGTCAGCAGCGCTTTATAAATTCTTTAAATAAATAAATAAATAATACATTCACCCCAGTACAGATATCTGGGCCTAAATCCATCGTTTTTTGCACTCCACACCACCCCAGGTCAAACATGGCCAAATGCAAATCAGCCTTGACCCTGTGCCTCATGGGAACAGTCCAGCCCGAACTGCCAAGCCATGTCTTTCCTGGACCAGAATCAAGCATCCAAGGACCGGTTTCTGGCTATCAGCCTTAATCAGCCTGGATAGCTTGACTCCAGTGGTGTGGAGAGCATGGGACTCACGTCTGAGCATACCCATCCCACTCGGGGTGACAAATGCAAAAACAACAATTGATGGACAGAATGCAGAACAATGTCATACATTCACCCCAGTACAGAGATCTGGGCCTAAATCCATTGTTTTTTTGCACTCCACACCACCCCAGGTCAGACATGGCCATATGCAAATCAGCCTTGACCCTGTGCCTCATGGGAACAGTCCAGCCCGAACTGCCAAGCCATGTCTTTCCTGGACCGGAATCAAGCATCCAAGGACCGGTTTCTGGCTATCAGCCTTCATCAGCCTGGATAGCTTGACTCCAGTGGTGTGGAGAGCATGGGACTCACGTCTGAGCAGACCCATCCCACTCGGGATGACAAATGCAAAAACAACAATTGATGGACAGAATGCAGAACAATGTCATACATTCACCCCAGTACAGAGATCTGGGCCTAAATCCATAGTTTTTTTGCACTCCACACCACCCCAGGTCAGACATGGCCATATGCAAATCAGCCTTGACCCTGTGCCTCATGGGAACAGTCCAGCCCGAACTGCCAAGCCATGTCTTTCCTGGACCGGAATCAAGCATCCAAGGACAGGTTTCTGGCTATCAGCCTTCATCAGACTGGATAGCTTGACTCCAGTGGTGTGGAGAGCATGGAACTCACGTCTGAGCATACCCATCCCACTCGGGGTGACAAATGCAAAAACAACAATTGATGGACAGAATGCAGAACAATGTCATACATTCACCCCAGTACAGAGATCTGAGCCTAAATCCATCGTTTTTTGCACTCCACACCACCCCAGGTCAAACATGGCCATATGCAAATCAGCCTTGACCCTGTGCCTCATGGGAACAGTCCAGCCCGAACTGCCAAGCCATGTCTTTCCTGGACCGGAATCAAGCATCCAAGGACCGGTTTCTGGCTATCATCCTTCATCAGCCTGGATAGCTTGACTCCAGTGGTGTGGAGAGCATGGGACTCACGTCTGAGCATACCCATCCCACTCGGGGTGACAAATGTAAAAACAACAATTGATGGACAGAATGCAGAACAATGTCATACATTCACCCCAGTACAGAGATCTGGGCCTAAATCCATCGTTTTTTTGCACTCCACACCACCCCAGGTCAGACATGGCCATATGCAAAGGAGCCTTGACCCTGTGCCTCATGGGAACAGTCCAGCCCGAACTGCCAAGCCATGTCTTTCCTGGACCGGAATCAAGCATCCAAGGACCGGTTTCTGGCTATCAGCCTTCATCAGCCTGGATAGCTTGACTCCAGTGGTGTGGAGAGCATGGGACTCACGTCTGAGCATACCCATCCCACTCGGGGTGACAAATGCAAAAACAACAATTGATGGACAGAATGCAGAACAATGTCATACATTCACCCCAGTACAGAGATCTGGGCCTAAATCCATCGTTTTTTTGCACTCCACACCACCCCAGGTCAGACATGGCCATATGCAAATCAGCCTTGACCCTGTGCCTCATGGGAACAGTCCAGCCCGAACTGCCAAGCCAAGTCTTTCCTGGACCGGAATCAAGCATCCAAGGACCGGTTTCTGGCTATCAGCCTTCATCAGCCTGGATAGCTTGACTCCAGTGGTATGGAGAGCATGGGACTCACGTCTGAGCATACCCATCCCACTCGGGGTGACAAATGCAAAAACAACAATTGATGGACAGAATGCAGAACAATGTCATACATTCACCCCAGTACAGAGATCTGGGCCTAAATCCATTGTTTTTTTGCACTCCACACCACCCCAGGTCAGACGTGGCCATATGCAAAGCAGCCTTGACCCTGTGCCTCATGGGAACAGTCCAGCCCGAACTGCCAAGCCATGTCTTTCCTGGACCGGAATCAAGCATCCAAGGACCGGTTTCTGGCTATCAGCCTTCATCAGCCTGGATAGCTTGACTCCAGTGGTGTGGAGAGCATGGGACTCATGTCTGAGCATACCCATCCCACTCGGGGTGACAAATGCAAAAACAACAATTGATGGACAGAATGCAGAACAATGTCATACATTCACCCCAGTACAGAGATCTGGGCCTAAATCCATCGTTTTTTTGCAATCCACACCACCCCAGGGCAGACATGGCCATATGCAAATCAGCCTTGACCCTGTGCCTCATGGGAACAGTCCCGCCCGAACTGCCAAGCCATGTCTTTCCTGGACCGGAATCAAGCATCCAAGGACCGGTTTCTGGCTATCAGCCTTCATCAGCCTGGATAGCTTGACTCCAGTGGTGTGGAGTGCATGGGACTCACGTCTGAGCATACCAATCCCACTCGGGATGACAAATGCAAAAACAACAATTGATGGACAGAATGCAGAACAATTTATTTATTTATTTATTTATTTATTTTTAACATTTCTTAAGCGCGAACAATTGCCCGCAGGCATCTCGGCGCTGTAATGTCAACAACTCTCCTGAGGTAAGCAGTGGGTTCTAAAGGTTAAACAACCACGTTTTCAACTTCTTTCGGAAGACAAGCAGGTTTGGACTAGATCTGATAGATTGAGGAAGTGTGTTCCATAGCCTTGGAGCCACAACCAGGAAACGTCTGTCTCCCCAGTTGACTAACTTGGTCCGTGGAACAATCAGATCATTCTGTTTAGCTGAACGGAGTGGGCGAGAAGGAATATATGGAACCAAATGGTTTCTCAGAAATTGAGGTGCTTGGTGATGTAGTGATTTATAGACAATACACAAAGTTTTAAATTTGATACGATTTCTGATGGGCAGCCAATGATAGCTTCTCAGGACTTCAGTTATTGGTTCAAACTTGGGAATGTTAGCGAGAAGTCTTGCTGCAGCGTTCTGAACTGTCTGCATTTTCTTGATGACTCTGATTTGAGTGTTGGCGAACAAGCCATTACAATAGTCCAATGCTGACAGGACAAGAGCGCTGACTAATGTCTTACCGACATTTTTTGGGAGGAAAGGCAGAACCTTCTTTACCAAGCGTAGTTTATAAAATGCTGTTGCAGCTATTTGGTTGGCATGTGCCATGAAGTTCAGGCTATCATCGAAGATGACGCCCAGATTTCTCACCTTCGTGGAGGGTTTCGGCAAAGTTCCAAAAGATGATGGCCACCACACCTGAGACCAGGTGGGGCTGAGGTGGCCAAAGGTTACCACCTCGGTTTTTTCGGAATTCAATTTTAAGCAGTTTGCCGACATCCACTGTCCGATAGCCAACATACCTGCCCTAAAATTCTCCGCTACTCTATCCCCATCGTCTCTGACGGCCAGGATCAACTGAGTGTCATCCGCATATGAGGTAAGGTTCATCCCATGTGCTTTGATGGTCTTAGCAAGGTCCGACACATAGATATTGAATAGTGTCGGACTCAGGGATGAACCTTGAGGTACCCCACATGGCAAGGACAGCTCAGCTGATTCAAATTGTCCTAAGATGACCGCCTGAGATCTGTCCGTCAGAAAAGATGCCAGTAATTTTTTAGCTAAACCTTGCACACCCATCTCCTCGACACGGTTGACCAAGATCTTATGGTCAACCGTGTCGAAGGCAGCCGACAAGTCTAGTAGCACCAACAGTGCTGCACCTCCTTGATCCCGGATTAGCCGGATGTCATCTGCCGCTTTAATGAGCGCCGTCATACATTCACCCCAGTACAGAGATCTGGGCCTAAATCCATTGTTTTTTTGCACTCCACACCACCCCAGGTCAGACATGGCCATATGCAAATCAGCCTTGACCCTGTGCCTCATGGGAACAGTCCAGCCCGAACTGCCAAGCCATGTCTTTCCTGGACCGGAATCAAGCATCCAAGGACCGGTTTCTGGCTATCAGCCTTCATCAGCCTGGATAGCATGACTCCAGTGGTGTGGAGAGCATGGGACTCACGTCTGAGCATACCCATCCCACTCGGGGTGACAAATGCAAAAACAACAATTGATGGACAGAATGCAGAACAATGTCATACATTCACCCCAGTACAGAGATCTGGGCCTAAATCCATCGTTTTTTTGCAATCCACACCACCCGAGGGCAGACATGGCCATATGCAAATCAGCCTTGACCCTGTGCCTCATGGGAACAGTCCAGCCCGAACTGCCAAGCCATGTCTTTCCTGGACCGGAATCAAGCATCCAAGGACCGGTTTCAGGCTATCAGCCTTCATCAGCCTGGATAGCTTGACTCCAGTGGTATGGAGAGCATGGGACTCACGTCTGAGCATACCCATCCCACTCGGGATGACAAATGCAAAAACAACAATTGATGGACAGAATGCAGAACAATGTCATACATTCACCCCAGTACAGAGATCTGGGCCTAAATCCATTGTTTTTTTGCACTCCACACCACCCCAGGTCAGACATGGCCATATGCAAATCAGCCTTGACCCTGTGCCTCATGGGAACAGTCCAGCCCGAACTGCCAAGCCATGTCTTTCCTGGACCGGAATCAAGCATCCAAGGACCGGTTTCTGGCTATCAGCCTTCATCAGCCTGGATAGCTTGACTCCAGTGGTGTGGAGAGCATGGGACTCACGTCTGAGCAGACCCATCCCACTCGGGATGACAAATGCAAAAACAACAATTGATGGACAGAATGCAGAACAATGTCATACATTCACCCCAGTACAGAGATCTGGGCCTAAATCCATAGTTTTTTTGCACTCCACACCACCCCAGGTCAGACATGGCCATATGCAAATCAGCCTTGACCCTGTGCCTCATGGGAACAGTCCAGCCCGAACTGCCAAGCCATGTCTTTCCTGGACCGGAATCAAGCATCCAAGGACCGGTTTCTGGCTATCAGCCTTCATCAGACTGGATAGCTTGACTCCAGTGGTGTGGAGAACATGGAACTCACGTCTGAGCATACCCATCCCACTCGGGGTGACAAATGCAAAAACAACAATTGATGGACAGAATGCAGAACAATGTCATACATTCATCCCAGTACAGAGATCTGGGCCTAAATCCATCGTTTTTTTGCACTCCACACCACCCCAGGTCAGACATGGCCATATGCAAATCAGCCTTGACCCTGTGCCTCATGGGAACAGTCCAGCCCGAACTGCCAAGCCATGTCTTTCCTGGACCGGAATCAAGCATCCAAGGACCGGTTTCTGGCTATCAGCCTTCATCAGCCTGGATAGCTTGACTCCAGTGGTGTGGAGAGAATGGGACTCACGTCTGAGCATACCCATCCCACTCGGGGTGACAAATGCAAAAACAACAATTGATGGACAGAATGCAGAACAATGTCATACATTCACCCCAGTACAGAGATCTGGGCCTAAATCCATCGTTTTTTTGCACTCCACACCACCCCAGGTCAGACATGGCCATATGCAAATCAGCCTTGACCCTGTGCCTCATGGGAACAGTCCAGCCCGAACTGCCAAGCCAAGTCTTTCCTGGACCGGAATCAAGCATCCAAGGACCGGTTTCTGGCTATCAGCCTTCATCAGCCTGGATAGCTTGACTCCAGTGGTATGGAGAGCATGGGACTCACGTCTGAGCATACCCATCCCACTCGGGGTGACAAATGCAAAAACAACAATTGATGGACAGAATGCAGAACAATGTCATACATTCACCCCAGTACAGAGATCAGGGCCTAAATCCATTGTTTTTTTGCACTCCACACCACCCCAGGTCAGACGTGGCCATATGCAAAGCAGCCTTGACCCTGTGCCTCATGGGAACAGTCCAGCCCGAACTGCCAAGCCATGTCTTTCCTGGACCGGAATCAAGCATCCAAGGACCGGTTTCTGGCTATCAGCCTTCATCAGCCTGGATAGCTTGACTCCAGTGGTGTGGAGAGCATGGGACTCACGTCTGAGCATACCCATCCCACTCGGGGTGACAAATGCAAAAACAACAATTGATGGACAGAATGCAGAACAATGTCATACATTCACCCCAGTACAGAGATCTGGGCCTAAATCCATCGTTTTTTTGCAATCCACACCACCCCAGGGCAGACATGGCCATATGCAAATCAGCCTTGACCCTGTGCCTCATGGGAACAGTCCAGCCCGAACTGCCAAGCCATGTCTTTCCTGGACCGGAATCAAGCATCCAAGGACCGGTTTCAGGCTATCAGCCTTCATCAGCCTGGATAGCTTGACTCCAGTGGTATGGAGAGCATGGGACTCACGTCTGAGCATACCCATCCCACTCGGGGTGACAAATGCAAAAACAACAATTGATGGACAGAATGCAGAACAATGTCATACATTCACCCCAGTACAGAGATCTGGGCCTAAATCCATAGTTTTTTTGCACTCCACACGACCTCAGGTCAGACATGGCCATATGCAAATCAGCCTTGACCCTGTGCCTCATGGGAACAGTCCAGCCCGAACTGCCAAGCCATGTCTTTCCTGGACCGGAATCAAGCATCCAAGGACCGGTTTCTGGCTATCAGCCTTCATCAGCCTGGATAGCTTGACTCCAGTGGTGTGGAGAGCTTGGGACTCACGTCTGAGCATACCCATCCCACTCGGGGTGCCAAATGCAAAAACAACAATTGATGGACAGAATGCAGAACAATGTCATACATTCACCCCAATACAGAGATCTGGGCCTAAATCCATCGTTTTTTTGCACTCCACATCACCCCAGGTCAGACATGGCCATATGCAAATCAGCCTTGACCCTGTGCCTCATGGGAACAGTCCAGCCCGAACTGCCAAGCCATGTCTTTCCTGGACCGGAATCAAGCATCCAAGGACCAGTTTCTGGCTATCAGCCTTCATGATCCTGGATAGCTTGACTCGAGTGGTGTGGAGAGCATGGGTCTCACGTCTGAGCATACCCATCCCACTCGGGGTGACAAATGCAAAAACAACAATTGATGGACAGAATGCAGAACAATGTCATACATTCACCCCAGTACAGAGATCTGGGCCTAAATCCATCGTTTTTTTGCACTCCACACCACCCCAGGTCAGACATGGCCATATGCAAATCAGCCTTGACCCTGTGCCTCATGGGAACAGTCCAGCCCGAACTGCCAAGCCAAGTCTTTCCTGGACCGGAATCAAGCATCCAAGGACCGGTTTCTGGCTATCAGCCTTCATCAGCCTGGATAGCTTGACTCCAGTGGTATGGAGAGCATGGGACTCACGTCTGAGCATACCCATCCCACTCGGGGTGACAAATGCAAAAACAACAATTGATGGACAGAATGCAGAACAATGTCATACGTTCACCCCAGTACAGAGATCTGGGCCTAAATCCATTGTTTTTTTGCACTCCACACCACCCCAGGTCAGACGTGGCCATATGCAAAGCAGCCTTGACCCTGTGCCTCATGGGAACAGTCCAGCCCGAACTGCCAAGCCATGTCTTTCCTGGACCGGAATCAAGCATCCAAGGACCGGTTTCTGGCTATCAGCCTTCATCAGCCTGGATAGCTTGACTCCAGTGGTGTGGAGAGCATGGGAATCACGTCTGAGCATACCCATCCCACTCGGGGTGACAAATGCAAAAACAACAATTGATGGACAGAATGCAGAACAATGTCATACATTCACCCCAGTACAGAGATCTGGGCCTAAATCCATCGTTTTTTTGCAATCCACATCACCCCAGGGCAGACATGGCCATATGCAAATCAGCCTTGACCCTGTGCCTCATGGGAACAGTCCAGCCCGAACTGCCAAGCCAAGTCTTTCCTGGACCGGAATCAAGCATCCAAGGACCGGTTTCTGGCTATCAGCCTTCATCAGCCTGGATAGCTTGACTCCAGTGGTATGGAGAGCATGGGACTCACGTCTGAGCATACCCATCCCACTCGGGGTGACAAATGCAAAAACAACAATTGATGGACAGAATGCAGAACAATGTCATACATTCACCCCAGTACAGAGATCTGGGCCTAAATCCATTGTTTTTTTGCACTCCACACCACCCCAGGTCAGACGTGGCCATATGCAAAGCAGCCTTGACCCTGTGCCTCATGGGAACAGTCCAGCCCGAACTGCCAAGCCATGTCTTTCCTGGACCGGAATCAAGCATCCAAGGACCGGTTTCTGGCTATCAGCCTTCATCAGCCTGGATAGCTTGACTCCAGTGGTGTGGAGAGCATGGGAATCACGTCTGAGCATACCCATCCCACTCGGGGTGACAAATGCAAAAACAACAATTGATGGACAGAATGCAGAACAATGTCATACATTCACCCCAGTACAGAGATCTGGGCCTAAATCCATCGTTTTTTTGCAATCCACATCACCCCAGGGCAGACATGGCCATATGCAAATCAGCCTTGACCCTGTGCCTCATGGGAACAGTCCAGCCCGAACTGCCAAGCCATGTCTTTCCTGGACCGGAATCAAGCATCCAAAGACCGGTTTCTGGCTATCAGCCTTAATCAGCCTGGATAGCTTGACTCCAGTGGTGTGGAGAGCATGGGACTCACGTCTGAGCATACCCATCCCACTCAGGGTGACAAATGCAAAAACAACAATTAATGGACAGAATGCAGAACAATGTCACACATTCACCCCAGTACAGAGATCTGGGCCTAAATCCATTGTTTTTTTGCACTCCACACCACCCCAGGTCAGACATGGCCATATGCAAATCAGCCTTGACCCTGTGCCTCATGGGAACAGTCCAGCCCGAACTGCCAAGCCATGTCTTTCCTGGACCGGAATCAAGCATGCAAGGACCGGTTTCTGGCTATCAGCCTTCATCAGCCTGTATAGCTTGACTCCAGTGGTGTGGAGTGCATGGGACTCACGTCTGAGCATACCAATCCCACTCGGGATGACAAATGCAAAAACAACAATTGATGGACAGAATGCAGAACAATGTCATACATTCACCCCAGTACAGAGATCTGGGCCTAAATCCATTGTTTTTTTGCACTCCACACCACCCCAGGTCAGACATGGCCATATGCAAATCAGCCTTGACCCTGTGCCTCATGGGAACAGTCCAGCCCGAACTGCCAAGCCATGTCTTTCCTGGACCGGAATCAAGCATCCAAGGACCGGTTTCTGGCTATCAGCCTTCATCAGCCTGGATAGCGTGACTCCAGTGGTGTGGAGAGCATGGGACTCACGTCTGAGCATACCCATCCCACTCGGGGTGACAAATGCAAAAACAACAATTGATGGACAGAATGCAGAACAATGTCATACATTCACCCCAGTACAGAGATCTGGGCCTAAATCCATCGTTTTTTTGCAATCCACACCACCCCAGGGCAGACATGGCCATATGCAAATCAGCCTTGACCCTGTGCCTCATGGGAACAGTCCAGCCCGAACTGCCAAGCCATGTCTTTCCTGGACCGGAATCAAGCATCCAAGGACCGGTTTCTGGCTATCAGCCTTCATCAGCCTGGATAGCTTGACTCCAGTGGTATGGAGAGCATGGGACTCACGTCTGAGCATACCCATCCCACTCCGGGTGACAAATGCAAAAACAACAATTGATGGACAGAATGCAGAACAATGTCATACATTCACCCCAGTACAGAGATCTGGGCCTAAATCCATAGTTTTTTTGCACTCCACACGACCCCAGGTCAGACATGGCCATATGCAAATCAGCCTTGACCCTGTGCCTCATGGGAACAGTCCAGCCCAAACTGCCAAGCCATGTCTTTCCTGGACCGGAATCAAGCATCCAAGGACCGGTTTCTGGCTATCAGCCTTCATCAGCCTGGATAGCTTGACTCCAGTGGTGTGGAGAGCTTGGGACTCACGTCTGAGCATACCCATCCCACTCGGGGTGACAAATGCAAAAACAACAATTGATGGACAGAATGCAGAACAATGTCATACATTCACCCCAGTACAGAGATCTGGGCCTAAATCCATCGTTTTTTTGCACTCCACATCACCCCAGGTCAGACATGGCCATATGCAAATCAGCCTTGACCCTGTGCCTCATGGGAACAGTCCAGCCCGAACTGCCAAGCCATGTCTTTCCTGGACCGGAATCAAGCATCCAAGGACCGGTTTCTGGCTATCAGCCTTCATGATCCTGGATAGCTTGACTCGAGTGGTGTGGAGAGCATGGGACTCACGTCTGAGCATACCCATCCCACTCGGGGTGACAAATGCATAAACAACAATTGATGGACAGAATGCAGAACAATGTCATACATTCACCCCAGTACAGAGATCTGGGCCTAAATCCATCGTTTTTTTGCATTCCACATCACCCTAGGTCAGACATGGCCATATGCAAATCAGCCTTGACCCTGTGCCTCATGGGAACAGTCCAGCCCAAACTGCCAAGCCATGTCTTTCCTGGACCGGAATCAAGCATCCAAGGACTGGTTTCTGGCTATCAGCCTTCATCAGCCTGGATAGCTTGACTCCAGTGGTGTGGAGAGCATGGGACTCACGTCTGAGCATACCCATCCCACTCGGGGTGACAAATGCAAAAACAACAATTGATGGACAGAATGCAGAACAATGTCATACATTCACCCCAGTACAGAGATCTGGGCCTAAATCCATCGTTTTTTTGCACTCCACACCACCCCAGGTCAGACATGGCCATATGCAAATCAGCCTTGACCCTGTGCCTCATGGGAACAGTCCAGCCCGAACTGCCAAGCCATGTCTTTCCTGGGCCGGAATCAAGCATCCAAGGACCGGTTTCTGGCTATCAGCCTTCATCAGCCTGGATAGCTTGACTCCAGTGGTGTGGAGAGCATGGGACTCACGTCTGAGCATACCCATCCCACTCGGGGTGACAAATGCAAAAACAACAATTGATGGACAGAATGCAGAACAATGTCATACATTCACCCCAGTACAGAGATCTGGGCCTAAATCCATCGTTTTTTTGCACTCCACACCACCCAAGGTCAGACATGGCCATATGCAAATCAGCCTTGACCCTGTGCCTCATGGGAACAGTCCAGCCCGAACTGCCAAGCCAAGTCTTTCCTGGACCGGAATCAAGCATCCAAGGACCGGTTTCTGGCTATCAGCCTTCATCAGCCTGGATAGCTTGACTCCAGTGGTATGGAGAGCATGGGACTCACGTCTGAGCATACCCATCCCACTCGGGGTGACAAATGCAAAAACAACAGTTGATGGACAGAATGCAGAACAATGTCATACATTCACCCCAGTACAGAGATCTGGGCCTAAATCCATTGTTTTTTTGCACTCCACACCACCCCAGGTCAGACGTGGCCATATGCAAAGCAGCCTTGACCCTGTGCCTCATGGGAACAGTCCAGCCCGAACTGCCAAGCCATGTCTTTCCTGGACCGGAATCAAGCATCCAAGGACCGGTTTCTGGCTATCAGCCTTCATCAGCCTGGATAGCTTGACTCCAGTGGTGTGGAGAGCATGGGACTCACGTCTGAGCATACCCATCCCACTCGGGGTGACAAATGCAAAAACAACAATTGATGGACAGAATGCAGAACAATGTCATACATTCACCCCAGTACAGAGATCTGGGCCTAAATCCATCGTTTTTTTGCAATCCACACCACCCCAGGGCAGACATGGCCATATGCAAATCAGCCTTGACCCTGTGCCTCATGGGAACAGTCCAGCCCGAACTGCCAAGCCATGTCTTTCCTGGACCGGAATCAAGCATCCAAGGACCGGTTTCTGGCTATCAGCCTTCATCAGCCTGGATAGCTTGACTCCAGTGGTGTGGAGAGCTTGGGACTCACGTCTGAGCATACCCATCCCACTCGGGGTGACAAATGCAAAAACAACAATTGATGGACAGAATGCAGAACAATGTCATACATTCACCCCAGTACAGAGATCTGGGCCTAAATCCATCGTTTTTTTGCACTCCACATCACCCCAGGTCAGACATGGCCATATGCAAATCAGCCTTGACCCTGTGCCTCATGGGAACAGTCCAGCCCGAACTGCCAAGCCATGTCTTTCCTGGACCGGAATCAAGCATCCAAGGACCGGTTTCTGGCTATCAGCCTTCATGATCCTGGATAGCTTGACTCGAGTGGTGTGGAGAGCAAGGGACTCACGTCTGAGCATACCCATCCCACTCGGGGTGACAAATGCACAAACAACAATTGATGGACAGAATGCAGAACAATGTCATACAGTCACCCCAGTACAGAGATCTGGGCCTAAATCCATCGTTTTTTTGCACTCCACACCACCCCAGGTCAGACATGGCCATATGCAAATCAGCCTTGACCCTGTGCCTCATGGGAACAGTCCAGCCCGAACTGCCAAGCCATGTCTTTCCTGGACCGGAATCAAGCATCCAAGGATCGGTTTCTGGCTATCAGCCTTCATCAGCCTGGATAGCTTGACTCCAGTGGTATGGAGAGCATGGGACTCACGTCTGAGCATACCCATCCCACTCGGGGTGACAAATGCAAAAACAACAATTGATGGACAGAATGCAGAGCAATGTCATACATTCACCCCAGTACAGAGATCTGGGCCTAAATCCATCGTTTTTTTGCATTCCACACCACCCCAGGTCAGACATGGCCATATGCAAATCAGCCTTGACCCTGTGCCTCATGGGAACAGTCCAGCCCAAACTGCCAAGCCATGTCTTTCCTGGACCGGAATCAAGCATCCAAGGACCGGTTTCTGCCTATCAGCCTTCATTAGCCTGGATAGCTTGACTCCAGTGGTATGGAGAGCATGGGACTCACGTCTGAGCATACCCATCCCACTCCGGGTGACAAATGCAAAAACAACAATTGATGGACAGAATGCAGAACAATGTCATACATTCACCCCAGTACAGAGATCTGGGCCTAAATCCATAGTTTTTTTGCACTCCACACGACCCCAGGTCAGACATGGCCATATGCAAATCAGCCTTGACCCTGTGCCTCATGGGAACAGTCCAGCCCGAACTGCCAAGCCATGTCTTTCCTGGACCGGAATCAAGCATCCAAGGACCGGTTTCTGGCTATCAGCCTTCATCAGCCTGGATAGCTTGACTCCAGTGGTGTGGAGAGCTTGGGACTCACGTCTGAGCATACCCATCCCACTCGGGGTGACAAATGCAAAAACAACAATTGATGGACAGAATGCAGAACAATGTCATACATTCACCCCAGTACAGAGATCTGGGCCTAAATCCATCGTTTTTTTGCACTCCACAACACCCCAGGTCAGACATGGCCATATGCAAATCAGCCTTGACCCTGTGCCTCATGGGAACAGTCCAGCCCGAACTGCCAAGCCATGTCTTTCCTGGACCGGAATCAAGCATCCAAGGACCGGTTTCTGGCTATCAGCCTTCATGATCCTGGATAGCTTGACTCGAGTGGTGTGGAGAGCATGGGACTCACGTCTGAGCATACCCATCCCACTCGGGGTGACAAATGCATAAACAACAATTGATGGACAGAATGCAGAACAATGTCATACATTCACCCCAGTACAGAGATCTGGGCCTAAATCCATCGTTTTTTTGCATTCCACACCACCCTAGGTCAGACATGGCCATATGCAAATCAGCCTTGACCCTGTGCCTCATGGGAACAGTCCAGCCCAAACTGCCAAGCCATGTCTTTCCTGGACCGGAATCAAGCATCCAAGGACTGGTTTCTGGCTATCAGCCTTCATCAGCCTGGATAGCTTGACTCCAGTGGTGTGGAGAGCATGGGACTCACGTGTGAGCATACCCATCCCACTCGGGGTGACAAATGCAAAAACAACAATTGATGGACAGAATGCAGAACAATGTCATACATTCACCCCAGTACAGAGATCTGGGCCTAAATCCATCGTTTTTTTGCACTCCACACCACCCCAGGTCAGACATGGCCATATGCAAATCAGCCTTGACCCTGTGCCTCATGGGAACAGTCCAGCCCGAACTGCCAAGCCATGTCTTTCCTGGGCCGGAATCAAGCATCCAAGGACCGGTTTCTGGCTATCAGCCTTCATCAGCCTGGATAGCTTGACTCCAGTGGTGTGGAGAGCATGGGACTCACGTCTGAGCATACCCATCCCACTCGGGGTGACAAATGCAAAAACAACAATTGATGGACAGAATGCAGAACAATGTCATACATTCACCCCAGTACAGAGATCTGGGCCTAAATCCATCGTTTTTTTGCACTCCACACCACCCCAGGTCAGACATGGCCATATGCAAATCAGCCTTGACCCTGTGCCTCATGGGAACAGTCCAGCCCGAACTGCCAAGCCAAGTCTTTCCTGGACCGGAATCAAGCATCCAAGGACCGGTTTCTGGCTATCAGCCTTCATCAGCCTGGATAGCTTGACTCCAGTGGTATGGAGAGCATGGGACTCACGTCTGAGCATACCCATCCCACTCGGGGTGACAAATGCAAAAACAACAGTTGATGGACAGAATGCAGAACAATGTCATACATTCACCCCAGTACAGAGATCTGGGCCTAAATCCATTGTTTTTTTGCACTCCACACCACCCCAGGTCAGACGTGGCCATATGCAAAGCAGCCTTGACCCTGTGCCTCATGGGAACAGTCCAGCCCGAACTGCCAAGCCATGTCTTTCCTGGACCGGAATCAAGCATCCAAGGACCGGTTTCTGGCTATCAGCCTTCATCAGCCTGGATAGCTTGACTCCAGTGGTGTGGAGAGCATGGGACTCACGTCTGAGCATACCCATCCCACTCGGGGTGACAAATGCAAAAACAACAATTGATGGACAGAATGCAGAACAATGTCATACATTCACCCCAGTACAGAGATCTGGGCCTAAATCCATCGTTTTTTTGCAATCCACACCACCCCAGGGCAGACATGGCCATATGCAAATCAGCCTTGACCCTGTGCCTCATGGGAACAGTCCAGCCCGAACTGCCAAGCCATGTCTTTCCTGGACCGGAATCAAGCATCCAAGGACCGGTTTCTGGCTATCAGCCTTCATCAGCCTGGATAGCTTGACTCCAGTGGTGTGGAGAGCTTGGGACTCACGTCTGAGCATACCCATCCCACTCGGGGTGACAAATGCAAAAACAACAATTGATGGACAGAATGCAGAACAATGTCATACATTCACCCCAGTACAGAGATCTGGGCCTAAATCCATCGTTTTTTTGCACTCCACATCACCCCAGGTCAGACATGGCCATATGCAAATCAGCCTTGACCCTGTGCCTCATGGGAACAGTCCAGCCCGAACTGCCAAGCCATGTCTTTCCTGGACCGGAATCAAGCATCCAAGGACCGGTTTCTGGCTATCAGCCTTCATGATCCTGGATAGCTTGACTCGAGTGGTGTGGAGAGCAAGGGACTCACGTCTGAGCATACCCATCCCACTCGGGGTGACAAATGCACAAACAACAATTGATGGACAGAATGCAGAACAATGTCATACAGTCACCCCAGTACAGAGATCTGGGCCTAAATCCATCGTTTTTTTGCACTCCACACCACCCCAGGTCAGACATGGCCATATGCAAATCAGCCTTGACCCTGTGCCTCATGGGAACAGTCCAGCCCGAACTGCCAAGCCATGTCTTTCCTGGACCGGAATCAAGCATCCAAGGATCGGTTTCTGGCTATCAGCCTTCATCAGCCTGGATAGCTTGACTCCAGTGGTATGGAGAGCATGGGACTCACGTCTGAGCATACCCATCCCACTCGGGGTGACAAATGCAAAAACAACAATTGATGGACAGAATGCAGAGCAATGTCATACATTCACCCCAGTACAGAGATCTGGGCCTAAATCCATCGTTTTTTTGCATTCCACACCACCCCAGGTCAGACATGGCCATATGCAAATCAGCCTTGACCCTGTGCCTCATGGGAACAGTCCAGCCCAAACTGCCAAGCCATGTCTTTCCTGGACCGGAATCAAGCATCCAAGGACTGGTTTCTGGCTATCAGCCTTCATCAGCCTGGATAGCTTGACTCCAGTGGTGTGGAGAGCATGGGACTCACGTCTGAGCATACCCATCCCACTCGGGGTGACAAATGCAAAAACAACAATTGATGGACAGAATGCAGAACAATGTCATACATTCACCCCAGTACAGAGATCTGGGCCTAAATCCATCGTTTTTTTGCACTCCACACCACCCCAGGTCAGACATGGCCATATGCAAATCAGCCTTGACCCTGTGCCTCATGGGAACAGTCCAGCCCGAACTGCCAAGCCATGTCTTTCCTGGACCGGAATCAAGCATCCAAGGACCGGGTACTGGCTATCAGCCTTCATCAGCCTGGATAGCTTGACTCCAGTGGTGTGGAGAGCATGGGACTCACGTCTGAGCATATCCATCCCACTCGGGGTGACAAATGCAAAAACAACAATTGATGGACAGAATGCAGAACAATGTCATACATTCACCCCAGTACAGAGATCTGGGCCTAAATCCATCGTTTTTTTGCACTCCACACCACCCCAGGTCAGACATGGCCATATGCAAATCAGCCTTGACCCTGTGCCTCATGGGAACAGTCCAGCCCGAACTGCCAAGCCATGTCTTTCCTGGACCGGAATCAAGCATCCAAGGACCGGTTTCTGGCTATCAGCCTTCATCAGCCTGGATAGCTTGACTCCAGTGGTGTGGAGAGCATGGGACTCACGTCTGAGCATACCCATCCAACTCGGGGTGACAAATGTAAAAACAACAATTGATGGACAGAATGCAGAACAATGTCATACATTCACCCCAGTACAGAGATCTGGGCATAAATCCATCGTTTTTTTGCACTCCACACCACCCCAGGTCAGACATGGCCATATGCAAATCAGCCTTGACCCTGTGCCTCATGGGAACAGTCCAGCCCGAACTACCAAGCCATGTCTTTCCTGGAGACCGGAATCAAGCATCCAAGGACCGGTATCTGGCTATCAGCCTTCATCAGCCTGGATAGCTTGACTCCAGTGGTGTGGATAGCATGGGACTCACGTCTGAGCATACCAATCCCACTCGGGGTGACAAATGCAAAAACAACAATTGATGGACAGAATGCAGAACAATGTCATACATTCACCCCGTACAGAGATCTGGGCCTAAATCCATCGTTTTTTTGCACTCCACACAACCCCAGGTCAGACATGGCCATATGCAAATCAGCTTTGACCCTGTGCCTCATGGGAACAGTCCAGGCCGAACTGCCAAGCCATGTCTTTCCTGGACCGGAATCAAGCATCCAAGGACCGGTTTCTGGCTATCATCCTTCATCAGCCTGGATAGCTTGACTCCAGTGGTGTGGAGAGCATGGGACTCACGTCTGAGCATACCCATCCCACTCGGGGTGACAAATGCAAAAACAACAATTGATGGACAGAATGCAGAACAATGTCATACATTCACCCCAGTACAGATATCTGGGCCTAAATCCATCGTTTTTTGCACTCCACACCACCCCAGGTCAAACATGGCCAAATGCAAATCAGCCTTGACCCTGTGCCTCATGGGAACAGTCCAGCCCGAACTGCCAAGCCATGTCTTTCCTGGACCAGAATCAAGCATCCAAGGACCGGTTTCTGGCTATCAGCCTTAATCAGCCTGGATAGCTTGACTCCAGTGGTGTGGAGAGCATGGGACTCACGTCTGAGCATACCCATCCCACTCGGGGTGACAAATGCAAAAACAACAATTGATGGACAGAATGCAGAACAATGTCATACATTCACCCCAGTACAGAGATCTGGGCCTAAATCCATTGTTTTTTTGCACTCCACACCACCCCAGGTCAGACATGGCCATATACAAATCAGCCTTGACCCTGTGCCTCATGGGAACAGTCCAGCCCGAACTGCCAAGCCATGTCTTTCCTGGACCGGAATCAAGCATCCAAGGACCGGTTTCTGGCTATCAGCCTTCATTAGCCTGGATAGCTTGACTCCAGTGGTGTGGAGAGCATGGGACTCACGTCTGAGCAGACCCATCCCACTCGGGATGACAAATGCAAAAACAACAATTGATGGACAGAATGCAGAACAATGTCATACATTCACCCCAGTACAGAGATCTGGGCCTAAATCCATAGTTTTTTTGCACTCCACACCACCCCAGGTCAGACATGGCCATATGCAAATCAGCCTTGACCCTGTGCCTCATGGGAACAGTCCAGCCCGAACTGCCAAGCCATGTCTTTCCTGGACCGGAATCAAGCATCCAAGGACCGGTTTCTGGCTATCAGCCTTCATCAGACTGGATAGCTTGACTCCAGTGGTGTGGAGAGCATGGAACTCACGTCTGAGCATACCCATCCCACTCGGGGTGACAAATGCAAAAACAACAATTGATGGACAGAATGCAGAACAATGTCATACATTCACCCCAGTACAGAGATCTGAGCCTAAATCCATCGTTTTTTGCACTCCACACCACCCCAGGTCAAACATGGCCATATGCAAATCAGCCTTGACCCTGTGCCTCATGGGAACAGTCCAGCCCGAACTGCCAAGCCATGTCTTTCCTGGACCGGAATCAAGCATCCAAGGACCGGTTTCTGGCTATCATCCTTCATCAGCCTGGATAGCTTGACTCCAGTGGTGTGGAGAGCATGGGACTCACGTCTGAGCATACCCATCCCACTCGGGGTGACAAATGTAAAAACAACAATTGATGGACAGAATGCAGAACAATGTCATACATTCACCCCAGTACAGAGATCTGGGCCTAAATCCATCGTTTTTTTGCACTCCACATCACCCCAGGTCAGACATGGCCATATGCAAATCAGCCTTGACCCTGTGCCTCATGGGAACAGTCCAGCCCGAACTGCCAAGCCATGTCTTTCCTGGACCGGAATCAAGCATCCAAGGACCGGTTTCTGGCTATCAGCCTTCATGATCCTGGATAGCTTGACTCGAGTGGTGTGGAGAGCAAGGGACTCACGTCTGGGCATACCCATCCCACTCGGGGTGACAAATGCACAAACAACAATTGATGGACAGAATGCAGAACAATGTCATACAGTCACCCCAGTACAGAGATCTGGGCCTAAATCCATCGTTTTTTTGCACTCCACACAACCCCAGGTCAGACATGGCCATATGCAAATCAGCCTTGACCCTGTGCCTCATGGGAACAGTCCAGCCCGAACTGCCAAGCCATGTCTTTCCTGGACCGGAATCAAGCATCCAAGGATCGGTTTCTGGCTATCAGCCTTCATCAGCCTGGATAGCTTGACTCCAGTGGTATGGAGAGCATGGGACTCACGTCTGAGCATACCCATCCCACTCGGGGTGACAAATGCAAAAACAACAATTGATGGACAGAATGCAGAGCAATGTCATACATTCACCCCAGTACAGAGATCTGGGCCTAAATCCATCGTTTTTTTGCATTCCACACCACCCCAGGCCAGACATGGCCATATGCAAATCAGCCTTGACCCTGTGCCTCATGGGAACAGTCCAGCCCAAACTGCCAAGCCATGTCTTTCCTGGACCGGAATCAAGCATCCAAGGACTGGTTTCTGGCTATCAGCCTTCATCAGCCTGGATAGCTTGACTCCAGTGGTGTGGAGAGCATGGGACTCACGTCTGAGCATACCCATCCCACTCGGGGTGACAAATGCAAAAACAACAATTGATGGACAGAATGCAGAACAATGTCATACATTCACCCCAGTACAGAGATCTGGGCCTAAATCCATCGTTTTTTTGCACTCCACACCACCCCAGGTCAGACATGGCCATATGCAAATCAGCCTTGACCCTGTGCCTCATGGGAACAGTCCAGCCCGAACTGCCAAGCCATGTCTTTCCTGGACCGGAATCAAGCATCCAAGGACCGGGTACTGGCTATCAGCCTTCATCAGCCTGGATAGCTTGACTCCAGTGGTGTGGAGAGCATGGGACTCACGTCTGAGCATATCCATCCCACTCGGGGTGACAAATGCAAAAACAACAATTGATGGACAGAATGCAGAACAATGTCATACATTCACCCCAGTACAGAGATCTGGGCCTAAATCCATCGTTTTTTTGCACTCCACACCACCCCAGGTCAGACATGGCCATATGCAAATCAGCCTTGACCCTGTGCCTCATGGGAACAGTCCAGCCCGAACTGCCAAGCCATGTCTTTCCTGGACCGGAATCAAGCATCCAAGGACCGGTTTCTGGCTATCAGCCTTCATCAGCCTGGATAGCTTGACTCCAGTGGTGTGGAGAGCATGGGACTCACGTCTGAGCATACCCATCCAACTCGGGGTGACAAATGTAAAAACAACAATTGATGGACAGAATGCAGAACAATGTCATACATTCACCCCAGTACAGAGATCTGGGCATAAATCCATCGTTTTTTTGCACTCCACACCACCCCAGGTCAGACATGGCCATATGCAAATCAGCCTTGACCCTGTGCCTCATGGGAACAGTCCAGCCCGAACTACCAAGCCATGTCTTTCCTGGAGACCGGAATCAAGCATCCAAGGACCGGTTTCTGGCTATCAGCCTTCATCAGCCTGGATAGCTTGACTCCAGTGGTGTGGATAGCATGGGACTCACGTCTGAGCATACCAATCCCACTCGGGGTGACAAATGCAAAAACAACAATTGATGGACAGAATGCAGAACAATGTCATACATTCACCCCGTACAGAGATCTGGGCCTAAATCCATCGTTTTTTTGCACTCCACACAACCCCAGGTCAGACATGGCCATATGCAAATCAGCCTTGACCCTGTGCCTCATGGGAACAGTCCAGCCCGAACTGCCAAGCCATGTCTTTCCTGGACCGGAATCAAGCATCCAAGGACCGGTTTCTGGCTATCAGCCTTCATCAGCCTGGATAGCTTGACTCCAGTGGTGTGGAGAGCATGGGACTCACGTCTGAGCAGACCCATCCCACTCGGGATGACAAATGCAAAAACAACAATTGATGGACAGAATGCAGAACAATGTCATACATTCACCCCAGTACAGAGATCTGGGCCTAAATCCATAGTTTTTTTGCACTCCACACCACCCCAGGTCAGACATGGCCATATGCAAATCAGCCTTGACCCTGTGCCTCATGGGAACAGTCCAGCCCGAACTGCCAAGCCATGTCTTTCCTGGACCGGAATCAAGCATCCAAGGACCGGTTTCTGGCTATCAGCCTTCATCAGACTGGATAGCTTGACTCCAGTGGTGTGGAGAGCATGGAACTCACGTCTGAGCATACCCATCCCACTCGGGGTGACAAATGCAAAAACAACAATTGATGGACAGAATGCAGAACAATGTCATACATTCACCCCAGTACAGAGATCTGAGCCTAAATCCATCGTTTTTTGCACTCCACACCACCCCAGGTCAAACATGGCCATATGCAAATCAGCCTTGACCCTGTGCCTCATGGGAACAGTCCAGCCCGAACTGCCAAGCCATGTCTTTCCTGGACCGGAATCAAGCATCCAAGGACCGGTTTCTGGCTATCATCCTTCATCAGCCTGGATAGCTTGACTCCAGTGGTGTGGAGAGCATGGGACTCACGTCTGAGCATACCCATCCCACTCGGGGTGACAAATGTAAAAACAACAATTGATGGACAGAATGCAGAACAATGTCATACATTCACCCCAGTACAGAGATCTGGGCCTAAATCCATCGTTTTTTTGCACTCCACACCACCCCAGGTCAGACATGGCCATATGCAAATCAGCCTTGACCCTGTGCCTCATGGGAACAGTCCAGCCCGAACTACCAAGCCATGTCTTTCCTGGAGACCGGAATCAAGCATCCAAGGACCGGTTTCTGGCTATCAGCCTTCATCAGCCTGGATAGCTTGACTCCAGTGGTGTGGATAGCATGGGACTCACGTCTGAGCATACCAATCCCACTCGGGGTGACAAATGCAAAAACAACAATTGATGGACAGAATGCAGAACAATGTCATACATTCACCCCGTACAGAGATCTGGGCCTAAATCCATCGTTTTTTTGCACTCCACACAACCCCAGGTCAGACATGGCCATATGCAAATCAGCTTTGACCCTGTGCCTCATGGGAACAGTCCAGGCCGAACTGCCAAGCCATGTCTTTCCTGGACCGGAATCAAGCATCCAAGGACCGGTTTCTGGCTATCATCCTTCATCAGCCTGGATAGCTTGACTCCAGTGGTGTGGAGAGCATGGGACTCACGTCTGAGCATACCCATCCCACTCGGGGTGACAAATGCAAAAACAACAATTGATGGACAGAATGCAGAACAATGTCAATGTCGGTTTTCGCCCAGCCCACGGCACCGAAACAGCGGTCTTGGTTGCCATGGAGGATCTTCGAATGCGTGCAGACAGGGGCCAGGCAGTAGCCCTGATACTGCTGGACCTGTCTGCCGCATTCGACACGGTCAACCACAAGACTTTGCTGGAGAGACTCGGAGAGGCCGGTGTGGACGGCACAGCCCTGCTGTGGCTTCATTCCTACCTGCAGGACAGGAGACAGGCGGTATCCCTTCCCCCATTTCAATCGGAATTTGCAGCCGTGCCCCAGGGAGTTCCCCAGGGGTCCTCCATCAGCCCCATTCTTTTTAACGTGTATCTCAAGCCTTTGATCACGCTTATAAAGTCCCACAGGATAAAAACCATCAATTATGCTGACGACACCCAGCTCATTCTCTCTTGGGAAGGTGAAGACTCTATTCCCTTAACATCCTTCCATGATTGCCTACGAGAGACGGCTGGGTGGCTGCATAACAACTCCCTACAATTCAACTCTTCCAAAACCGAGGTATTGTTCTGTGCTGGAAATAGAATTCCTCGTCCGTTCCCGAGCGATTTTTGGCCTTTGGAAATACCGGATAAACCACAGCCAGTAACCTCGGTCCGTAACCTTGGGGTTATGCTCAATAACAAGCTGAGCATGGAAACTCAAGTCACAAAAACAGTGGGGACTTGTTCTGCGTTGCTGCGTTCTCTGCGCAAAATTATGCCACTCCTACCCGCACATGCCCGAGCAACGATAGTCAGGTGCACTATTCTTAGTCGCCTTGACTACTGTATCGCGATGTTACTCGAGTCTCCAACCGTGTTGCTGGATCGGCTGCAAAGAATTCAGTCGGCGGCTGCCAAACTAGCCCTCGGCTGGACTAGGAGATCCTCGGCCACAGCAGCCCTAGCCGAGCTACACTGGCTACCACTGAAGCAGCGGGTGGCATTCAAAGCCCTCTGCCTGGTCTTCAAAGCTTTGCATGGACTCGGACCTAAACCTCTGCAAGCCTTGTTTTCTTGGTACACCCCCAACAGGACCCTGCGTTCTACATCTGCCTGTCTTGTAAAAGTGCCGAATTACTATAAAGTTAGAATCGGGGGCAGATCTTTCCAAATCGCAGCGGCTAAACTCTGGAACAGTCTGCCCATTGATATCCGCCAAATTTCCCACCTCCTCCCTTTCAGGAAACGCATTAAGACCTGGCTCTTTCCTTAAACCCTCCCCCTATGCCCCCGTTACGATTTGCCTCAGTTAAGAGTTTTCTCCAGCGCCAGGAAACCTGCAAGGTGTCAGCAGCGCTTTATAAATTCTTTAAATAAATAAATAAATAATACATTCACCCCAGTACAGATATCTGGGCCTAAATCCATCGTTTTTTGCACTCCACACCACCCCAGGTCAAACATGGCCAAATGCAAATCAGCCTTGACCCTGTGCCTCATGGGAACAGTCCAGCCCGAACTGCCAAGCCATGTCTTTCCTGGACCAGAATCAAGCATCCAAGGACCGGTTTCTGGCTATCAGCCTTAATCAGCCTGGATAGCTTGACTCCAGTGGTGTGGAGAGCATGGGACTCACGTCTGAGCATACCCATCCCACTCGGGGTGACAAATGCAAAAACAACAATTGATGGACAGAATGCAGAACAATGTCATACATTCACCCCAGTACAGAGATCTGGGCCTAAATCCATAGTTTTTTTGCACTCCACACCACCCCAGGTCAGACATGGCCATATGCAAATCAGCCTTGACCCTGTGCCTCATGGGAACAGTCCAGCCCGAACTGCCAAGCCATGTCTTTCCTGGACCGGAATCAAGCATCCAAGGACCGGTTTCTGGCTATCAGCCTTCATCAGACTGGATAGCTTGACTCCAGTGGTGTGGAGAGCATGGAACTCACGTCTGAGCATACCCATCCCACTCGGGGTGACAAATGCAAAAACAACAATTGATGGACAGAATGCAGAACAATGTCATACATTCACCCCAGTACAGAGATCTGAGCCTAAATCCATCGTTTTTTGCACTCCACACCACCCCAGGTCAAACATGGCCATATGCAAATCAGCCTTGACCCTGTGCCTCATGGGAACAGTCCAGCCCGAACTGCCAAGCCATGTCTTTCCTGGACCGGAATCAAGCATCCAAGGACCGGTTTCTGGCTATCATCCTTCATCAGCCTGGATAGCTTGACTCCAGTGGTGTGGAGAGCATGGGACTCACGTCTGAGCATACCCATCCCACTCGGGGTGACAAATGTAAAAACAACAATTGATGGACAGAATGCAGAACAATGTCATACATTCACCCCAGTACAGAGATCTGGGCCTAAATCCATCGTTTTTTTGCACTCCACACCACCCCAGGTCAGACATGGCCATATGCAAATCAGCCTTGACCCTGTGCCTCATGGGAACAGTCCAGCCCGAACTACCAAGCCATGTCTTTCCTGGAGACCGGAATCAAGCATCCAAGGACCGGTTTCTGGCTATCAGCCTTCATCAGCCTGGATAGCTTGACTCCAGTGGTGTGGATAGCATGGGACTCACGTCTGAGCATACCAATCCCACTCGGGGTGACAAATGCAAAAACAACAATTGATGGACAGAATGCAGAACAATGTCATACATTCACCCCGTACAGAGATCTGGGCCTAAATCCATCGTTTTTTTGCACTCCACACAACCCCAGGTCAGACATGGCCATATGCAAATCAGCTTTGACCCTGTGCCTCATGGGAACAGTCCAGGCCGAACTGCCAAGCCATGTCTTTCCTGGACCGGAATCAAGCATCCAAGGACCGGTTTCTGGCTATCATCCTTCATCAGCCTGGATAGCTTGACTCCAGTGGTGTGGAGAGCATGGGACTCACGTCTGAGCATACCCATCCCACTCGGGGTGACAAATGCAAAAACAACAATTGATGGACAGAATGCAGAACAATGTCAATGTCGGTTTTCGCCCAGCCCACGGCACCGAAACAGCGGTCTTGGTTGCCATGGAGGATCTTCGAATGCGTGCAGACAGGGGCCAGGCAGTAGCCCTGATACTGCTGGACCTGTCTGCCGCATTCGACACGGTCAACCACAAGACTTTGCTGGAGAGACTCGGAGAGGCCGGTGTGGACGGCACAGCCCTGCTGTGGCTTCATTCCTACCTGCAGGACAGGAGACAGGCGGTATCCCTTCCCCCATTTCAATCGGAATTTGCAGCCGTGCCCCAGGGAGTTCCCCAGGGGTCCTCCATCAGCCCCATTCTTTTTAACGTGTATCTCAAGCCTTTGATCACGCTTATAAAGTCCCACAGGATAAAAACCATCAATTATGCTGACGACACCCAGCTCATTCTCTCTTGGGAAGGTGAAGACTCTATTCCCTTAACATCCTTCCATGATTGCCTACGAGAGACGGCTGGGTGGCTGCATAACAACTCCCTACAATTCAACTCTTCCAAAACCGAGGTATTGTTCTGTGCTGGAAATAGAATTCCTCGTCCGTTCCCGAGCGATTTTTGGCCTTTGGAAATACCGGATAAACCACAGCCAGTAACCTCGGTCCGTAACCTTGGGGTTATGCTCAATAACAAGCTGAGCATGGAAACTCAAGTCACAACAACAGTGGGGACTTGTTCTGCGTTGCTGCGTTCTCTGCGCAAAATTATGCCACTCCTACCCGCACATGCCCGAGCAACGATAGTCAGGTGCACTATTCTTAGTCGCCTTGACTACTGTATCGCGATGTTACTCGAGTCTCCAACCGTGTTGCTGGATCGGCTGCAAAGAATTCAGTCGGCGGCTGCCAAACTAGCCCTCGGCTGGACTAGGAGATCCTCGGCCACAGCAGCCCTAGCCGAGCTACACTGGCTACCACTGAAGCAGCGGGTGGCATTCAAAGCCCTCTGCCTGGTCTTCAAAGCTTTGCATGGACTCGGACCTAAACCTCTGCAAGCCTTGTTTTCTTGGTACACCCCCAACAGGACCCTGCGTTCTACATCTGCCTGTCTTGTAAAAGTGCCGAATTACTATAAAGTTAGAATCGGGGGCAGATCTTTCCAAATCGCAGCGGCTAAACTCTGGAACAGTCTGCCCATTGATATCCGCCAAATTTCCCACCTCCTCCCTTTCAGGAAACGCATTAAGACCTGGCTCTTTCCTTAAACCCTCCCCCTATGCCCCCGTTACGATTTGCCTCAGTTAAGAGTTTTCTCCAGCGCCAGGAAACCTGCAAGGTGTCAGCAGCGCTTTATAAATTCTTTAAATAAATAAATAAATAATACATTCACCCCAGTACAGATATCTGGGCCTAAATCCATCGTTTTTTGCACTCCACACCACCCCAGGTCAAACATGGCCAAATGCAAATCAGCCTTGACCCTGTGCCTCATGGGAACAGTCCAGCCCGAACTGCCAAGCCATGTCTTTCCTGGACCAGAATCAAGCATCCAAGGACCGGTTTCTGGCTATCAGCCTTAATCAGCCTGGATAGCTTGACTCCAGTGGTGTGGAGAGCATGGGACTCACGTCTGAGCATACCCATCCCACTCGGGGTGACAAATGCAAAAACAACAATTGATGGACAGAATGCAGAACAATGTCATACATTCACCCCAGTACAGAGATCTGGGCCTAAATCCATTGTTTTTTTGCACTCCACACCACCCCAGGTCAGACATGGCCATATGTAAATCAGCCTTGACCCTGTGCCTCATGGGAACAGTCCAGCCCGAACTGCCAAGCCATGTCTTTCCTGGACCGGAATCAAGCATCCAAGGACCGGTTTCTGGCTATCAGCCTTCATCAGCCTGGATAGCTTGACTCCAGTGGTGTGGAGAGCATGGGACTCACGTCTGAGCAGACCCATCCCACTCGGGATGACAAATGCAAAAACAACAATTGATGGACAGAATGCAGAACAATGTCATACATTCACCCCAGTACAGAGATCTGGGCCTAAATCCATAGTTTTTTTGCACTCCACACCACCCCAGGTCAGAAATGGCCATATGCAAATCAGCCTTGACCCTGTGCCTCATGGGAACAGTCCAGCCCGAACTGCCAAGCCATGTCTTTCCTGGACCGGAATCAAGCATCCAAGGACAGGTTTCTGGCTATCAGCCTTCATCAGACTGGATAGCTTGACTCCAGTGGTGTGGAGAGCATGGAACTCACGTCTGAGCATACCCATCCCACTCGGGGTGACAAATGCAAAAACAACAATTGATGGACAGAATGCAGAACAATGTCATACATTCACCCCAGTACAGAGATCTGAGCCTAAATCCATCGTTTTTTGCACTCCACACCACCCCAGGTCAAACATGGCCATATGCAAATCAGCCTTGACCCTGTGCCTCATGGGAACAGTCCAGCCCGAACTGCCAAGCCATGTCTTTCCTGGACCGGAATCAAGCATCCAAGGACCGGTTTCTGGCTATCATCCTTCATCAGCCTGGATAGCTTGACTCCAGTGGTGTGGAGAGCATGGGACTCACGTCTGAGCATACCCATCCCACTCGGGGTGACAAATGTAAAAACAACAATTGATGGACAGAATGCAGAACAATGTCATACATTCACCCCAGTACAGAGATCTGGGCCTAAATCCATCGTTTTTTTGCACTCCACACCACCCCAGGTCAGACATGGCCATATGCAAAGGAGCCTTGACCCTGTGCCTCATGGGAACAGTCCAGCCCGAACTGCCAAGCCATGTCTTTCCTGGACCGGAATCAAGCATCCAAGGACCGGTTTCTGGCTATCAGCCTTCATCAGCCTGGATAGCTTGACTCCAGTGGTGTGGAGAGCATGGGACTCACGTCTGAGCATACCCATCCCACTCGGGGTGACAAATGCAAAAACAACAATTGATGGACAGAATGCAGAACAATGTCATACATTCACCCCAGTACAGAGATCTGGGCCTAAATCCATCGTTTTTTTGCACTCCACACCACCCCAGGTCAGACATGGCCATATGCAAATCAGCCTTGACCCTGTGCCTCATGGGAACAGTCCAGCCCGAACTGCCAAGCCAAGTCTTTCCTGGACCGGAATCAAGCATCCAAGGACCGGTTTCTGGCTATCAGCCTTCATCAGCCTGGATAGCTTGACTCCAGTGGTATGGAGAGCATGGGACTCACGTCTGAGCATACCCATCCCACTCGGGGTGACAAATGCAAAAACAACAATTGATGGACAGAATGCAGAACAATGTCATACATTCACCCCAGTACAGAGATCTGGGCCTAAATCCATTGTTTTTTTGCACTCCACACCACCCCAGGTCAGACGTGGCCATATGCAAAGCAGCCTTGACCCTGTGCCTCATGGGAACAGTCCAGCCCGAACTGCCAAGCCATGTCTTTCCTGGACCGGAATCAAGCATCCAAGGACCGGTTTCTGGCTATCAGCCTTCATCAGCCTGGATAGCTTGACTCCAGTGGTGTGGAGAGCATGGGACTCACGTCTGAGCATACCCATCCCACTCGGGGTGACAAATGCAAAAACAACAATTGATGGACAGAATGCAGAACAATGTCATACATTCACCCCAGTACAGAGATCTGGGCCTAAATCCATCGTTTTTTTGCAATCCACACCACCCCAGGGCAGACATGGCCATATGCAAATCAGCCTTGACCCTGTGCCTCATGGGAACAGTCCAGCCCGAACTGCCAAGCCATGTCTTTCCTGGACCGGAATCAAGCATCCAAGGACCGGTTTCTGGCTATCAGCCTTCATCAGCCTGGATAGCTTGACTCCAGTGGTGTGGAGTGCATGGGACTCACGTCTGAGCATATCAATCCCACTCGGGATGACAAATGCAAAAACAACAATTGATGGACAGAATGCAGAACAATGTCATACATTCACCCCAGTACAGAGATCTGGGCCTAAATCCATTGTTTTTTTGCACTCCACACCACCCCAGGTCAGACATGGCCATATGCAAATCAGCCTTGACCCTGTGCCTCATGGGAACAGTCCAGCCCGAACTGCCAAGCCATGTCTTTCCTGGACCGGAATCAAGCATCCAAGGACCGGTTTCTGGCTATCAGCCTTCATCAGCCTGGATAGCATGACTCCAGTGGTGTGGAGAGCATGGGACTCACGTCTGAGCATACCCATCCCACTCGGGGTGACAAATGCAAAAACAACAATTGATGGACAGAATGCAGAACAATGTCATACATTCACCCCAGTACAGAGATCTGGGCCTAAATCCATCGTTTTTTTGCACTCCACACCACCCCAGGTCAGACATGGCCATATGCAAAGGAGCCTTGACCCTGTGCCTCATGGGAACAGTCCAGCCCGAACTGCCAAGCCATGTCTTTCCTGGACCGGAATCAAGCATCCAAGGACCGGTTTCTGGCTATCAGCCTTCATCAGCCTGGATAGCTTGACTCCAGTGGTGTGGAGAGCATGGGACTCACGTCTGAGCATACCCATCCCACTCGGGGTGACAAATGCAAAAACAACAATTGATGGACAGAATGCAGAACAATGTCATACATTCACCCCAGTACAGAGATCTGGGCCTAAATCCATCGTTTTTTTGCACTCCACACCACCCCAGGTCAGACATGGCCATATGCAAATCAGCCTTGACCCTGTGCCTCATGGGAACAGTCCAGCCCGAACTGCCAAGCCAAGTCTTTCCTGGACCGGAATCAAGCATCCAAGGACCGGTTTCTGGCTATCAGCCTTCATCAGCCTGGATAGCTTGACTCCAGTGGTATGGAGAGCATGGGACTCACGTCTGAGCATACCCATCCCACTCGGGGTGACAAATGCAAAAACAACAATTGATGGACAGAATGCAGAACAATGTCATACATTCACCCCAGTACAGAGATCTGGGCCTAAATCCATTGTTTTTTTGCACTCCACACCACCCCAGGTCAGACGTGGCCATATGCAAAGCAGCCTTGACCCTGTGCCTCATGGGAACAGTCCAGCCCGAACTGCCAAGCCATGTCTTTCCTGGACCGGAATCAAGCATCCAAGGACCGGTTTCTGGCTATCAGCCTTCATCAGCCTGGATAGCTTGACTCCAGTGGTGTGGAGAGCATGGGACTCACGTCTGAGCATACCCATCCCACTCGGGTTGACAAATGCAAAAACAACAATTGATGGACAGAATGCAGAACAATGTCATACATTCACCCCAGTACAGAGATCTGGGCCTAAATCCATCGTTTTTTTGCAATCCACACCACCCCAGGGCAGACATGGCCATATGCAAATCAGCCTTGACCCTGTGCCTCATGGGAACAGTCCAGCCCGAACTGCCAAGCCATGTCTTTCCTGGACCGGAATCAAGCATCCAAGGACCGGTTTCTGGCTATCAGCCTTCATCAGCCTGGATAGCTTGACTCCAGTGGTGTGGAGTGCATGGGACTCACGTCTGAGCATACCAATCCCACTCGGGATGACAAATGCAAAAACAACAATTGATGGACAGAATGCAGAACAATGTCATACATTCACCCCAGTACAGAGATCTGGGCCTAAATCCATTGTTTTTTTGCACTCCACACCACCCCAGGTCAGACATGGCCATATGCAAATCAGCCTTGACCCTGTGCCTCATGGGAACAGTCCAGCCCGAACTGCCAAGCCATGTCTTTCCTGGACCGGAATCAAGCATCCAAGGACCGGTTTCTGGCTATCAGCCTTCATCAGCCTGGATAGCATGACTCCAGTGGTGTGGAGAGCATGGGACTCACGTCTGAGCATACCCATCCCACTCGGGGTGACAAATGCAAAAACAACAATTGATGGACAGAATGCAGAACAATGTCATACATTCACCCCAGTACAGAGATCTGGGCCTAAATCCATCGTTTTTTTTGCAATCCACACCACCCGAGGGCAGACATGGCCATATGCAAATCAGCCTTGACCCTGTGCCTCATGGGAACAGTCCAGCCCGAACTGCCAAGCCATGTCTTTCCTGGACCGGAATCAAGCATCCAAGGACCGGTTTCAGGCTATCAGCCTTCATCAGCCTGGATAGCTTGACTCCAGTGGTATGGAGAGCATGGGACTCACGTCTGAGCATACCCATCCCACTCGGGATGACAAATGCAAAAACAACAATTGATGGACAGAATGCAGAACAATGTCATACATTCACCCCAGTACAGAGATCTGGGCCTAAATCCATTGTTTTTTTGCACTCCACACCACCCCAGGTCAGACATGGCCATATGCAAATCAGCCTTGACCCTGTGCCTCATGGGAACAGTCCAGCCCGAACTGCCAAGCCATGTCTTTCCTGGACCGGAATCAAGCATCCAAGGACCGGTTTCTGGCTATCAGCCTTCATCAGCCTGGATAGCTTGACTCCAGTGGTGTGGAGAGCATGGGACTCACGTCTGAGCAGACCCATCCCACTCGGGATGACAAATGCAAAAACAACAATTGATGGACAGAATGCAGAACAATGTCATACATTCACCCCAGTACAGAGATCTGGGCCTAAATCCATAGTTTTTTTGCACTCCACACCACCCCAGGTCAGACATGGCCATATGCAAATCAGCCTTGACCCTGTGCCTCATGGGAACAGTCCAGCCCGAACTGCCAAGCCATGTCTTTCCTGGACCGGAATCAAGCATCCAAGGACCGGTTTCTGGCTATCAGCCTTCATCAGACTGGATAGCTTGACTCCAGTGGTGTGGAGAGCATGGAACTCACGTCTGAGCATACCCATCCCACTCGGGGTGACAAATGCAAAAACAACAATTGATGGACAGAATGCAGAACAATGTCATACATTCACCCCAGTACAGAGATCTGGGCCTAAATCCATCGTTTTTTTGCACTCCACACCACCCCAGGTCAGACATGGCCATATGCAAATCAGCCTTGACCCTGTGCCTCATGGGAACAGTCCAGCCCGAACTGCCAAGCCATGTCTTTCCTGGACCGGAATCAAGCATCCAAGGACCGGTTTCTGGCTATCAGCCTTCATCAGCCTGGATAGCATGACTCCAGTGGTGTGGAGAGCATGGGACTCACGTCTGAGCATACCCATCCCACTCGGGGTGACAAATGCAAAAACAACAATTGATGGACAGAATGCAGAACAATGTCATACATTCACCCCAGTACCGAGATCTGGGCCTAAATCCATCGTTTTTTTTGCAATCCACACCACCCGAGGGCAGACATGGCCATATGCAAATCAGCCTTGACCCTGTGCCTCATGGGAACAGTCCAGCCCGAACTGCCAAGCCATGTCTTTCCTGGACCGGAATCAAGCATCCAAGGACCGGTTTCAGGCTATCAGCCTTCATCAGCCTGGATAGCTTGACTCCAGTGGTATGGAGAGCATGGGACTCACGTCTGAGCATACCCATCCCACTCGGGATGACAAATGCAAAAACAACAATTGATGGACAGAATGCAGAACAATGTCATACATTCACCCCAGTACAGAGATCTGGGCCTAAATCCATTGTTTTTTTGCACTCCACACCACCCCAGGTCAGACATGGCCATATGCAAATCAGCCTTGACCGTGTGCCTCATGGGAACAGTCCAGCCCGAACTGCCAAGCCATGTCTTTCCTGGACCGGAATCAAGCATCCAAGGACCGGTTTCTGGCTATCAGCCTTCATCAGCCTGGATAGCTTGACTCCAGTGGTGTGGAGAGCATGGGACTCACGTCTGAGCAGACCCATCCCACTCGGGATGACAAATGCAAAAACAACAATTGATGGACAGAATGCAGAACAATGTCATACATTCACCCCAGTACAGAGATCTGGGCCTAAATCCATAGTTTTTTTGCACTCCACACCACCCCAGGTCAGACATGGCCATATGCAAATCAGCCTTGACCCTGTGCCTCATGGGAACAGTCCAGCCCGAACTGCCAAGCCATGTCTTTCCTGGACCGGAATCAAGCATCCAAGGACCGGTTTCTGGCTATCAGCCTTCATCAGACTGGATAGCTTGACTCCAGTGGTGTGGAGAGCATGGAACTCACGTCTGAGCATACCCATCCCACTCGGGGTGACAAATGCAAAAACAACAATTGATGGACAGAATGCAGAACAATGTCATACATTCACCCCAGTACAGAGATCTGGGCCTAAATCCATCGTTTTTTTGCACTCCACACCACCCCAGGTCAGACATGGCCATATGCAAATCAGCCTTGACCCTGTGCCTCATGGGAACAGTCCAGCCCGAACTGCCAAGCCATGTCTTTCCTGGACCGGAATCAAGCATCCAAGGACCGGTTTCTGGCTATCAGCCTTCATCAGCCTGGATAGCTTGACTCCAGTGGTGTGGAGAGCATGGGACTCACGTCTGAGCATACCCATCCCACTCGGGGTGACAAATGCAAAAACAACAATTGATGGACAGAATGCAGAACAATGTCATACATTCACCCCAGTACAGAGATCTGGGCCTAAATCCATCGTTTTTTTGCACTCCACACCACCCCAGGTCAGACATGGCCATATGCAAATCAGCCTTGACCCTGTGCCTCATGGGAACAGTCCAGCCCGAACTGCCAAGCCAAGTCTTTCCTGGACCGGAATCAAGCATCCAAGGACCGGTTTCTGGCTATCAGCCTTCATCAGCCTGGATAGCTTGACTCCAGTGGTATGGAGAGCATGGGACTCACGTCTGAGCATACCCATCCCACTCGGGGTGACAAATGCAAAAACAACAATTGATGGACAGAATGCAGAACAATGTCATACATTCACCCCAGTACAGAGATCTGGGCCTAAATCCATTGTTTTTTTGCACTCCACACCACCCCAGGTCAGACGTGGCCATATGCAAAGCAGCCTTGACCCTGTGCCTCATGGGAACAGTCCAGCCCGAACTGCCAAGCCATGTCTTTCCTGGACCGGAATCAAGCATCCAAGGACCGGTTTCTGGCTATCAGCCTTCATCAGCCTGGATAGCTTGACTCCAGTGGTGTGGAGAGCATGGGACTCACGTCTGAGCATACCCATCCCACTCGGGGTGACAAATGCAAAAACAACAATTGATGGACAGAATGCAGAACAATGTCATACATTCACCCCAGTACAGAGATCTGGGCCTAAATCCATCGTTTTTTTGCAATCCACACCACCCCAGGGCAGACATGGCCATATGCAAATCAGCCTTGACCCTGTGCCTCATGGGAACAGTCCAGCCCGAACTGCCAAGCCATGTCTTTCCTGGACCGGAATCAAGCATCCAAGGACCGGTTTCTGGCTATCTGCCTTCATCAGCCTGGATAGCTTGACTCCAGTGGTGTGGAGTGCATGGGACTCACGTCTGAGCATACCAATCCCACTCGGGATGACAAATGCAAAAACAACAATTGATGGACAGAATGCAGAACAATGTCATACATTCACCCCAGTACAGAGATCTGGGCCTAAATCCATTGTTTTTTTGCACTCCACACCACCCCAGGTCAGACATGGCCATATGCAAATCAGCCTTGACCCTGTGACTCATGGGAACAGTCCAGCCCGAACTGCCAAGCCATGTCTTTCCTGGACCGGAATCAAGCATCCAAGGACCGGTTTCTGGCTATCAGCCTTCATCAGCCTGGATAGCATGACTCCAGTGGTGTGGAGAGCATGGGACTCACGTCTGAGCATACCCATCCCACTCGGGGTGACAAATGCAAAAACAACAATTGATGGACAGAATGCAGAACAATGTCATACATTCACCCCAGTACAGAGATCTGGGCCTAAATCCATCGTTTTTTTGCAATCCACACCACCCCAGGGCAGACATGGCCATATGCAAATCAGCCTTGACCCTGTGCCTCATGGGAACAGTCCCGCCCGAACTGCCAAGCCATGTCTTTCCTGGACCGGAATCAAGCATCCAAGGACCGGTTTCAGGCTATCAGCCTTCATCAGCCTGGATAGCTTGACTCCAGTGGTATGGAGAGCATGGGACTCATGTCTGAGCATACCCATCCCACTCGGGGTGACAAATGCAAAAACAACAATTGATGGACAGAATGCAGAACAATGTCATACATTCACCCCAGTACAGAGATCTGGGCCTAAATCCATAGTTTTTTTGCACTCCACACGACCTCAGGTCAGACATGGCCATATGCAAATCAGCCTTGACCCTGTGCCTCATGGGAACAGTCCAGCCCGAACTGCCAAGCCATGTCTTTCCTGGACCGGAATCAAGCATCCAAGGACCGGTTTCTGGCTATCAGCCTTCATCAGCCTGGATAGCTTGACTCCAGTGGTGTGGAGAGCTTGGGACTCACGTCTGAGCATACCCATCCCACTCGGGGTGACAAATGCAAAAACAACAATTGATGGACAGAATGCAGAACAATGTCATACATTCACCCCAGTACAGAGATCTGGGCCTAAATCCATCGTTTTTTTGCACTCCACATCACCCCAGGTCAGACATGGCCATATGCAAATCAGCCTTGACCCTGTGCCTCATGGGAACAGTCCAGCCCGAACTGCCAAGCCATGTCTTTCCTGGACCGGAATCAAGCATCCAAGGACCAGTTTCTGGCTATCAGCCTTCATGATCCTGGATAGCTTGACTCGAGTGGTGTGGAGAGCATGGGACTCACGTCTGAGCATACCCATCCCACTCGGGGTGACAAATGCATAAACAACAATTGATGGACAGAATGCAGAACAATGTCATACATTCACCCCAGTACAGAGATCTGGGCCTAAATCCATCGTTTTTTTGCACTCCACACCACCCCAGGTCAGACATGGCCATATGCAAATCAGCCTTGACCCTGTGCCTCATGGGAACAGTCCAGCCCGAACTGCCAAGCCATGTCTTTCCTGGACCGGAATCAAGCATCCAAGGATCGGTTTCTGGCTATCAGCCTTCATCAGCCTGGATAGCTTGACTCCAGTGGTATGGAGAGCATGGGACTCACGTCTGAGCATACCCATCCCACTCGGGGTGACAAATGCAAAAACAACAATTGATGGACAGAATGCAGAACAATGTCATACATTCACCCCAGTACAGAGATCTGGGCCTAAATCCATCGTTTTTTTGCATTCCACACCACCCCAGGTCAGACATGGCCATATGCAAATCAGCCTTGACCCTGTGCCTCATGGGAACAGTCCAGCCCAAACTGCCAAGCCATGTCTTTCCTGGACCGGAATCAAGCATCCAAGGACTGGTTTCTGGCTATCAGCCTTCATCAGCCTGGATAGCTTGACTCCAGTGGTGTGTAGAGCATGGGACTCACGTCTGAGCATACCCATCCCACTCTGGGTGACAAATGCAAAAACAACAATTGATGGACAGAATGCAGAACAATGTCAAACATTCACCCCAGTACAGAGATCTGGGCCTAAATCCATCGTTTTTTTGCACTCCACACCACCCCAGGTCAGACATGGCCATATGCAAATCAGCCTTGACCCTGTGCCTCATGGGAACAGTCCAGCCCGAACTGCCAAGCCATGTCTTTCATGGACCGGAATCAAGCATCCAAGGACCGGTTTCTGGCTATCAGCCTTCATCAGCCTGGATAGCTTGACTCCAGTGGTGTGGAGAGCATGGGACTCACGTCTGAGCATACCCATCCCACTCGGGGTGACAAATGCAAAAACAACAATTGATGGACAGAATGCAGAACAATGTCATACATTCACCCCAGTACAGAGATCTGGGCCTAAATCCATCGTTTTTTTGCACTCCACACCACCCCAGGTCAGACATGGCCATATGCAAATCAGCCTTGACCCTGTGCCTCATGGGAACAGTCCAGCCCGAACTGCCAAGCCAAGTCTTTCCTGGACCGGAATCAAGCATCCAAGGACCGGTTTCTGGCTATCAGCCTTCATCAGCCTGGATAGCTTGACTCCAGTGGTATGGAGAGCATGGGACTCACGTCTGAGCATACCCATCCCACTCGGGGTGACAAATGCAAAAACAACAATTGATGGACAGAATGCAGAACAATGTCATACATTCACCCCAGTACAGAGATCTGGGCCTAAATCCATTGTTTTTTTGCACTCCACACCACCCCAGGTCAGACGTGGCCATATGCAAAGCAGCCTTGACCCTGTGCCTCATGGGAACAGTCCAGCCCGAACTGCCAAGCCATGTCTTTCCTGGACCGGAATCAAGCATCCAAGGACCGGTTTCTGGCTATCAGCCTTCATCAGCCTGGATAGCTTGACTCCAGTGGTGTGGAGAGCATGGGACTCACGTCTGAGCATACCCATCCCACTCGGGGTGACAAATGCAAAAACAACAATTGATGGACAGAATGCAGAACAATGTCATACATTCACCCCAGTACAGAGATCTGGGCCTAAATCCATCGTTTTTTTGCAATCCACACCACCCCAGGGCAGACATGGCCATATGCAAATCAGCCTTGACCCTGTGCCTCATGGGAACAGTCCAGCCCGAACTGCCAAGCCATGTCTTTCCTGGACCGGAATCAAGCATCCAAAGACCGGTTTCTGGCTATCAGCCTTAATCAGCCTGGATAGCTTGACTCCAGTGGTGTGGAGAGCATGGGACTCACGTCTGAGCATACCCATCCCACTCAGGGTGACAAATGCAAAAACAACAATTAATGGACAGAATGCAGAACAATGTCATACATTCACCCCAGTACAGAGATCTGGGCCTAAATCCATTGTTTTTTTGCACTCCACACCACCCCAGGTCAGACATGGCCATATGCAAATCAGCCTTGACCCTGTGCCTCATGGGAACAGTCCAGCCCGAACTGCCAAGCCATGTCTTTCCTGGACCGGAATCAAGCATGCAAGGACCGGTTTCTGGCTATCAGCCTTCATCAGCCTGTATAGCTTGACTCCAGTGGTGTGGAGTGCATGGGACTCACGTCTGAGCATACCAATCCCACTCGGGATGACAAATGTAAAAACAACAATTGATGGACAGAATGCAGAACAATGTCATACATTCACCCCAGTACAGAGATCTGGGCATAAATCCATCGTTTTTTTGCACTCCACACCACCCCAGGTCAGACATGGCCATATGCAAATCAGCCTTGACCCTGTGCCTCATGGGAACAGTCCAGCCCGAACTACCAAGCCATGTCTTTCCTGGAGACCGGAATCAAGCATCCAAGGACCGGTATCTGGCTATCAGCCTTCATCAGCCTGGATAGCTTGACTCCAGTGGTGTGGATAGCATGGGACTCACGTCTGAGCATACCAATCCCACTCGGGGTGACAAATGCAAAAACAACAATTGATGGACAGAATGCAGAACAATGTCATACATTCACCCCGTACAGAGATCTGGGCCTAAATCCATCGTTTTTTTGCACTCCACACAACCCCAGGTCAGACATGGCCATATGCAAATCAGCTTTGACCCTGTGCCTCATGGGAACAGTCCAGGCCGAACTGCCAAGCCATGTCTTTCCTGGACCGGAATCAAGCATCCAAGGACCGGTTTCTGGCTATCATCCTTCATCAGCCTGGATAGCTTGACTCCAGTGGTGTGGAGAGCATGGGACTCACGTCTGAGCATACCCATCCCACTCGGGGTGACAAATGCAAAAACAACAATTGATGGACAGAATGCAGAACAATGTCATACATTCACCCCAGTACAGATATCTGGGCCTAAATCCATCGTTTTTTGCACTCCACACCACCCCAGGTCAAACATGGCCAAATGCAAATCAGCCTTGACCCTGTGCCTCATGGGAACAGTCCAGCCCGAACTGCCAAGCCATGTCTTTCCTGGACCAGAATCAAGCATCCAAGGACCGGTTTCTGGCTATCAGCCTTAATCAGCCTGGATAGCTTGACTCCAGTGGTGTGGAGAGCATGGGACTCACGTCTGAGCATACCCATCCCACTCGGGGTGACAAATGCAAAAACAACAATTGATGGACAGAATGCAGAACAATGTCATACATTCACCCCAGTACAGAGATCTGGGCCTAAATCCATTGTTTTTTTGCACTCCACACCACCCCAGGTCAGACATGGCCATATACAAATCAGCCTTGACCCTGTGCCTCATGGGAACAGTCCAGCCCGAACTGCCAAGCCATGTCTTTCCTGGACCGGAATCAAGCATCCAAGGACCGGTTTCTGGCTATCAGCCTTCATTAGCCTGGATAGCTTGACTCCAGTGGTGTGGAGAGCATGGGACTCACGTCTGAGCAGACCCATCCCACTCGGGATGACAAATGCAAAAACAACAATTGATGGACAGAATGCAGAACAATGTCATACATTCACCCCAGTACAGAGATCTGGGCCTAAATCCATAGTTTTTTTGCACTCCACACCACCCCAGGTCAGACATGGCCATATGCAAATCAGCCTTGACCCTGTGCCTCATGGGAACAGTCCAGCCCGAACTGCCAAGCCATGTCTTTCCTGGACCGGAATCAAGCATCCAAGGACCGGTTTCTGGCTATCAGCCTTCATCAGACTGGATAGCTTGACTCCAGTGGTGTGGAGAGCATGGAACTCACGTCTGAGCATACCCATCCCACTCGGGGTGACAAATGCAAAAACAACAATTGATGGACAGAATGCAGAACAATGTCATACATTCACCCCAGTACAGAGATCTGAGCCTAAATCCATCGTTTTTTGCACTCCACACCACCCCAGGTCAAACATGGCCATATGCAAATCAGCCTTGACCCTGTGCCTCATGGGAACAGTCCAGCCCGAACTGCCAAGCCATGTCTTTCCTGGACCGGAATCAAGCATCCAAGGACCGGTTTCTGGCTATCATCCTTCATCAGCCTGGATAGCTTGACTCCAGTGGTGTGGAGAGCATGGGACTCACGTCTGAGCATACCCATCCCACTCGGGGTGACAAATGTAAAAACAACAATTGATGGACAGAATGCAGAACAATGTCATACATTCACCCCAGTACAGAGATCTGGGCCTAAATCCATCGTTTTTTTGCACTCCACATCACCCCAGGTCAGACATGGCCATATGCAAATCAGCCTTGACCCTGTGCCTCATGGGAACAGTCCAGCCCGAACTGCCAAGCCATGTCTTTCCTGGACCGGAATCAAGCATCCAAGGACCGGTTTCTGGCTATCAGCCTTCATGATCCTGGATAGCTTGACTCGAGTGGTGTGGAGAGCAAGGGACTCACGTCTGGGCATACCCATCCCACTCGGGGTGACAAATGCACAAACAACAATTGATGGACAGAATGCAGAACAATGTCATACAGTCACCCCAGTACAGAGATCTGGGCCTAAATCCATCGTTTTTTTGCACTCCACACAACCCCAGGTCAGACATGGCCATATGCAAATCAGCCTTGACCCTGTGCCTCATGGGAACAGTCCAGCCCGAACTGCCAAGCCATGTCTTTCCTGGACCGGAATCAAGCATCCAAGGATCGGTTTCTGGCTATCAGCCTTCATCAGCCTGGATAGCTTGACTCCAGTGGTATGGAGAGCATGGGACTCACGTCTGAGCATACCCATCCCACTCGGGGTGACAAATGCAAAAACAACAATTGATGGACAGAATGCAGAGCAATGTCATACATTCACCCCAGTACAGAGATCTGGGCCTAAATCCATCGTTTTTTTGCATTCCACACCACCCCAGGCCAGACATGGCCATATGCAAATCAGCCTTGACCCTGTGCCTCATGGGAACAGTCCAGCCCAAACTGCCAAGCCATGTCTTTCCTGGACCGGAATCAAGCATCCAAGGACTGGTTTCTGGCTATCAGCCTTCATCAGCCTGGATAGCTTGACTCCAGTGGTGTGGAGAGCATGGGACTCACGTCTGAGCATACCCATCCCACTCGGGGTGACAAATGCAAAAACAACAATTGATGGACAGAATGCAGAACAATGTCATACATTCACCCCAGTACAGAGATCTGGGCCTAAATCCATCGTTTTTTTGCACTCCACACCACCCCAGGTCAGACATGGCCATATGCAAATCAGCCTTGACCCTGTGCCTCATGGGAACAGTCCAGCCCGAACTGCCAAGCCATGTCTTTCCTGGACCGGAATCAAGCATCCAAGGACCGGGTACTGGCTATCAGCCTTCATCAGCCTGGATAGCTTGACTCCAGTGGTGTGGAGAGCATGGGACTCACGTCTGAGCATATCCATCCCACTCGGGGTGACAAATGCAAAAACAACAATTGATGGACAGAATGCAGAACAATGTCATACATTCACCCCAGTACAGAGATCTGGGCCTAAATCCATCGTTTTTTTGCACTCCACACCACCCCAGGTCAGACATGGCCATATGCAAATCAGCCTTGACCCTGTGCCTCATGGGAACAGTCCAGCCCGAACTGCCAAGCCATGTCTTTCCTGGACCGGAATCAAGCATCCAAGGACCGGTTTCTGGCTATCAGCCTTCATCAGCCTGGATAGCTTGACTCCAGTGGTGTGGAGAGCATGGGACTCACGTCTGAGCATACCCATCCAACTCGGGGTGACAAATGTAAAAACAACAATTGATGGACAGAATGCAGAACAATGTCATACATTCACCCCAGTACAGAGATCTGGGCATAAATCCATCGTTTTTTTGCACTCCACACCACCCCAGGTCAGACATGGCCATATGCAAATCAGCCTTGACCCTGTGCCTCATGGGAACAGTCCAGCCCGAACTACCAAGCCATGTCTTTCCTGGAGACCGGAATCAAGCATCCAAGGACCGGTTTCTGGCTATCAGCCTTCATCAGCCTGGATAGCTTGACTCCAGTGGTGTGGATAGCATGGGACTCACGTCTGAGCATACCAATCCCACTCGGGGTGACAAATGCAAAAACAACAATTGATGGACAGAATGCAGAACAATGTCATACATTCACCCCGTACAGAGATCTGGGCCTAAATCCATCGTTTTTTTGCACTCCACACAACCCCAGGTCAGACATGGCCATATGCAAATCAGCCTTGACCCTGTGCCTCATGGGAACAGTCCAGCCCGAACTGCCAAGCCATGTCTTTCCTGGACCGGAATCAAGCATCCAAGGACCGGTTTCTGGCTATCAGCCTTCATCAGCCTGGATAGCTTGACTCCAGTGGTGTGGAGAGCATGGGACTCACGTCTGAGCAGACCCATCCCACTCGGGATGACAAATGCAAAAACAACAATTGATGGACAGAATGCAGAACAATGTCATACATTCACCCCAGTACAGAGATCTGGGCCTAAATCCATAGTTTTTTTGCACTCCACACCACCCCAGGTCAGACATGGCCATATGCAAATCAGCCTTGACCCTGTGCCTCATGGGAACAGTCCAGCCCGAACTGCCAAGCCATGTCTTTCCTGGACCGGAATCAAGCATCCAAGGACCGGTTTCTGGCTATCAGCCTTCATCAGACTGGATAGCTTGACTCCAGTGGTGTGGAGAGCATGGAACTCACGTCTGAGCATACCCATCCCACTCGGGGTGACAAATGCAAAAACAACAATTGATGGACAGAATGCAGAACAATGTCATACATTCACCCCAGTACAGAGATCTGAGCCTAAATCCATCGTTTTTTGCACTCCACACCACCCCAGGTCAAACATGGCCATATGCAAATCAGCCTTGACCCTGTGCCTCATGGGAACAGTCCAGCCCGAACTGCCAAGCCATGTCTTTCCTGGACCGGAATCAAGCATCCAAGGACCGGTTTCTGGCTATCATCCTTCATCAGCCTGGATAGCTTGACTCCAGTGGTGTGGAGAGCATGGGACTCACGTCTGAGCATACCCATCCCACTCGGGGTGACAAATGTAAAAACAACAATTGATGGACAGAATGCAGAACAATGTCATACATTCACCCCAGTACAGAGATCTGGGCCTAAATCCATCGTTTTTTTGCACTCCACACCACCCCAGGTCAGACATGGCCATATGCAAATCAGCCTTGACCCTGTGCCTCATGGGAACAGTCCAGCCCGAACTACCAAGCCATGTCTTTCCTGGAGACCGGAATCAAGCATCCAAGGACCGGTTTCTGGCTATCAGCCTTCATCAGCCTGGATAGCTTGACTCCAGTGGTGTGGATAGCATGGGACTCACGTCTGAGCATACCAATCCCACTCGGGGTGACAAATGCAAAAACAACAATTGATGGACAGAATGCAGAACAATGTCATACATTCACCCCGTACAGAGATCTGGGCCTAAATCCATCGTTTTTTTGCACTCCACACAACCCCAGGTCAGACATGGCCATATGCAAATCAGCTTTGACCCTGTGCCTCATGGGAACAGTCCAGGCCGAACTGCCAAGCCATGTCTTTCCTGGACCGGAATCAAGCATCCAAGGACCGGTTTCTGGCTATCATCCTTCATCAGCCTGGATAGCTTGACTCCAGTGGTGTGGAGAGCATGGGACTCACGTCTGAGCATACCCATCCCACTCGGGGTGACAAATGCAAAAACAACAATTGATGGACAGAATGCAGAACAATGTCAATGTCGGTTTTCGCCCAGCCCACGGCACCGAAACAGCGGTCTTGGTTGCCATGGAGGATCTTCGAATGCGTGCAGACAGGGGCCAGGCAGTAGCCCTGATACTGCTGGACCTGTCTGCCGCATTCGACACGGTCAACCACAAGACTTTGCTGGAGAGACTCGGAGAGGCCGGTGTGGACGGCACAGCCCTGCTGTGGCTTCATTCCTACCTGCAGGACAGGAGACAGGCGGTATCCCTTCCCCCATTTCAATCGGAATTTGCAGCCGTGCCCCAGGGAGTTCCCCAGGGGTCCTCCATCAGCCCCATTCTTTTTAACGTGTATCTCAAGCCTTTGATCACGCTTATAAAGTCCCACAGGATAAAAACCATCAATTATGCTGACGACACCCAGCTCATTCTCTCTTGGGAAGGTGAAGACTCTATTCCCTTAACATCCTTCCATGATTGCCTACGAGAGACGGCTGGGTGGCTGCATAACAACTCCCTACAATTCAACTCTTCCAAAACCGAGGTATTGTTCTGTGCTGGAAATAGAATTCCTCGTCCGTTCCCGAGCGATTTTTGGCCTTTGGAAATACCGGATAAACCACAGCCAGTAACCTCGGTCCGTAACCTTGGGGTTATGCTCAATAACAAGCTGAGCATGGAAACTCAAGTCACAAAAACAGTGGGGACTTGTTCTGCGTTGCTGCGTTCTCTGCGCAAAATTATGCCACTCCTACCCGCACATGCCCGAGCAACGATAGTCAGGTGCACTATTCTTAGTCGCCTTGACTACTGTATCGCGATGTTACTCGAGTCTCCAACCGTGTTGCTGGATCGGCTGCAAAGAATTCAGTCGGCGGCTGCCAAACTAGCCCTCGGCTGGACTAGGAGATCCTCGGCCACAGCAGCCCTAGCCGAGCTACACTGGCTACCACTGAAGCAGCGGGTGGCATTCAAAGCCCTCTGCCTGGTCTTCAAAGCTTTGCATGGACTCGGACCTAAACCTCTGCAAGCCTTGTTTTCTTGGTACACCCCCAACAGGACCCTGCGTTCTACATCTGCCTGTCTTGTAAAAGTGCCGAATTACTATAAAGTTAGAATCGGGGGCAGATCTTTCCAAATCGCAGCGGCTAAACTCTGGAACAGTCTGCCCATTGATATCCGCCAAATTTCCCACCTCCTCCCTTTCAGGAAACGCATTAAGACCTGGCTCTTTCCTTAAACCCTCCCCCTATGCCCCCGTTACGATTTGCCTCAGTTAAGAGTTTTCTCCAGCGCCAGGAAACCTGCAAGGTGTCAGCAGCGCTTTATAAATTCTTTAAATAAATAAATAAATAATACATTCACCCCAGTACAGATATCTGGGCCTAAATCCATCGTTTTTTGCACTCCACACCACCCCAGGTCAAACATGGCCAAATGCAAATCAGCCTTGACCCTGTGCCTCATGGGAACAGTCCAGCCCGAACTGCCAAGCCATGTCTTTCCTGGACCAGAATCAAGCATCCAAGGACCGGTTTCTGGCTATCAGCCTTAATCAGCCTGGATAGCTTGACTCCAGTGGTGTGGAGAGCATGGGACTCACGTCTGAGCATACCCATCCCACTCGGGGTGACAAATGCAAAAACAACAATTGATGGACAGAATGCAGAACAATGTCATACATTCACCCCAGTACAGAGATCTGGGCCTAAATCCATAGTTTTTTTGCACTCCACACCACCCCAGGTCAGACATGGCCATATGCAAATCAGCCTTGACCCTGTGCCTCATGGGAACAGTCCAGCCCGAACTGCCAAGCCATGTCTTTCCTGGACCGGAATCAAGCATCCAAGGACCGGTTTCTGGCTATCAGCCTTCATCAGACTGGATAGCTTGACTCCAGTGGTGTGGAGAGCATGGAACTCACGTCTGAGCATACCCATCCCACTCGGGGTGACAAATGCAAAAACAACAATTGATGGACAGAATGCAGAACAATGTCATACATTCACCCCAGTACAGAGATCTGAGCCTAAATCCATCGTTTTTTGCACTCCACACCACCCCAGGTCAAACATGGCCATATGCAAATCAGCCTTGACCCTGTGCCTCATGGGAACAGTCCAGCCCGAACTGCCAAGCCATGTCTTTCCTGGACCGGAATCAAGCATCCAAGGACCGGTTTCTGGCTATCATCCTTCATCAGCCTGGATAGCTTGACTCCAGTGGTGTGGAGAGCATGGGACTCACGTCTGAGCATACCCATCCCACTCGGGGTGACAAATGTAAAAACAACAATTGATGGACAGAATGCAGAACAATGTCATACATTCACCCCAGTACAGAGATCTGGGCCTAAATCCATCGTTTTTTTGCACTCCACACCACCCCAGGTCAGACATGGCCATATGCAAATCAGCCTTGACCCTGTGCCTCATGGGAACAGTCCAGCCCGAACTACCAAGCCATGTCTTTCCTGGAGACCGGAATCAAGCATCCAAGGACCGGTTTCTGGCTATCAGCCTTCATCAGCCTGGATAGCTTGACTCCAGTGGTGTGGATAGCATGGGACTCACGTCTGAGCATACCAATCCCACTCGGGGTGACAAATGCAAAAACAACAATTGATGGACAGAATGCAGAACAATGTCATACATTCACCCCGTACAGAGATCTGGGCCTAAATCCATCGTTTTTTTGCACTCCACACAACCCCAGGTCAGACATGGCCATATGCAAATCAGCTTTGACCCTGTGCCTCATGGGAACAGTCCAGGCCGAACTGCCAAGCCATGTCTTTCCTGGACCGGAATCAAGCATCCAAGGACCGGTTTCTGGCTATCATCCTTCATCAGCCTGGATAGCTTGACTCCAGTGGTGTGGAGAGCATGGGACTCACGTCTGAGCATACCCATCCCACTCGGGGTGACAAATGCAAAAACAACAATTGATGGACAGAATGCAGAACAATGTCAATGTCGGTTTTCGCCCAGCCCACGGCACCGAAACAGCGGTCTTGGTTGCCATGGAGGATCTTCGAATGCGTGCAGACAGGGGCCAGGCAGTAGCCCTGATACTGCTGGACCTGTCTGCCGCATTCGACACGGTCAACCACAAGACTTTGCTGGAGAGACTCGGAGAGGCCGGTGTGGACGGCACAGCCCTGCTGTGGCTTCATTCCTACCTGCAGGACAGGAGACAGGCGGTATCCCTTCCCCCATTTCAATCGGAATTTGCAGCCGTGCCCCAGGGAGTTCCCCAGGGGTCCTCCATCAGCCCCATTCTTTTTAACGTGTATCTCAAGCCTTTGATCACGCTTATAAAGTCCCACAGGATAAAAACCATCAATTATGCTGACGACACCCAGCTCATTCTCTCTTGGGAAGGTGAAGACTCTATTCCCTTAACATCCTTCCATGATTGCCTACGAGAGACGGCTGGGTGGCTGCATAACAACTCCCTACAATTCAACTCTTCCAAAACCGAGGTATTGTTCTGTGCTGGAAATAGAATTCCTCGTCCGTTCCCGAGCGATTTTTGGCCTTTGGAAATACCGGATAAACCACAGCCAGTAACCTCGGTCCGTAACCTTGGGGTTATGCTCAATAACAAGCTGAGCATGGAAACTCAAGTCACAACAACAGTGGGGACTTGTTCTGCGTTGCTGCGTTCTCTGCGCAAAATTATGCCACTCCTACCCGCACATGCCCGAGCAACGATAGTCAGGTGCACTATTCTTAGTCGCCTTGACTACTGTATCGCGATGTTACTCGAGTCTCCAACCGTGTTGCTGGATCGGCTGCAAAGAATTCAGTCGGCGGCTGCCAAACTAGCCCTCGGCTGGACTAGGAGATCCTCGGCCACAGCAGCCCTAGCCGAGCTACACTGGCTACCACTGAAGCAGCGGGTGGCATTCAAAGCCCTCTGCCTGGTCTTCAAAGCTTTGCATGGACTCGGACCTAAACCTCTGCAAGCCTTGTTTTCTTGGTACACCCCCAACAGGACCCTGCGTTCTACATCTGCCTGTCTTGTAAAAGTGCCGAATTACTATAAAGTTAGAATCGGGGGCAGATCTTTCCAAATCGCAGCGGCTAAACTCTGGAACAGTCTGCCCATTGATATCCGCCAAATTTCCCACCTCCTCCCTTTCAGGAAACGCATTAAGACCTGGCTCTTTCCTTAAACCCTCCCCCTATGCCCCCGTTACGATTTGCCTCAGTTAAGAGTTTTCTCCAGCGCCAGGAAACCTGCAAGGTGTCAGCAGCGCTTTATAAATTCTTTAAATAAATAAATAAATAATACATTCACCCCAGTACAGATATCTGGGCCTAAATCCATCGTTTTTTGCACTCCACACCACCCCAGGTCAAACATGGCCAAATGCAAATCAGCCTTGACCCTGTGCCTCATGGGAACAGTCCAGCCCGAACTGCCAAGCCATGTCTTTCCTGGACCAGAATCAAGCATCCAAGGACCGGTTTCTGGCTATCAGCCTTAATCAGCCTGGATAGCTTGACTCCAGTGGTGTGGAGAGCATGGGACTCACGTCTGAGCATACCCATCCCACTCGGGGTGACAAATGCAAAAACAACAATTGATGGACAGAATGCAGAACAATGTCATACATTCACCCCAGTACAGAGATCTGGGCCTAAATCCATAGTTTTTTTGCACTCCACACCACCCCAGGTCAGACATGGCCATATGTAAATCAGCCTTGACCCTGTGCCTCATGGGAACAGTCCAGCCCGAACTGCCAAGCCATGTCTTTCCTGGACCGGAATCAAGCATCCAAGGACCGGTTTCTGGCTATCAGCCTTCATCAGCCTGGATAGCTTGACTCCAGTGGTGTGGAGAGCATGGGACTCACGTCTGAGCAGACCCATCCCACTCGGGATGACAAATGCAAAAACAACAATTGATGGACAGAATGCAGAACAATGTCATACATTCACCCCAGTACAGAGATCTGGGCCTAAATCCATAGTTTTTTTGCACTCCACACCACCCCAGGTCAGACATGGCCATATGCAAATCAGCCTTGACCCTGTGCCTCATGGGAACAGTCCAGCCCGAACTGCCAAGCCATGTCTTTCCTGGACCGGAATCAAGCATCCAAGGACAGGTTTCTGGCTATCAGCCTTCATCAGACTGGATAGCTTGACTCCAGTGGTGTGGAGAGCATGGAACTCACGTCTGAGCATACCCATCCCACTCGGGGTGACAAATGCAAAAACAACAATTGATGGACAGAATGCAGAACAATGTCATACATTCACCCCAGTACAGAGATCTGAGCCTAAATCCATCGTTTTTTGCACTCCACACCACCCCAGGTCAGACATGGCCATATGCAAAGGAGCCTTGACCCTGTGCCTCATGGGAACAGTCCAGCCCGAACTGCCAAGCCATGTCTTTCCTGGACCGGAATCAAGCATCCAAGGACCGGTTTCTGGCTATCAGCCTTCATCAGCCTGGATAGCTTGACTCCAGTGGTGTGGAGAGCATGGGACTCACGTCTGAGCATACCCATCCCACTCGGGGTGACAAATGCAAAAACAACAATTGATGGACAGAATGCAGAACAATGTCATACATTCACCCCAGTACAGAGATCTGGGCCTAAATCCATCGTTTTTTTGCACTCCACACCACCCCAGGTCAGACATGGCCATATGCAAATCAGCCTTGACCCTGTGCCTCATGGGAACAGTCCAGCCCGAACTGCCAAGCCAAGTCTTTCCTGGACCGGAATCAAGCATCCAAGGACCGGTTTCTGGCTATCAGCCTTCATCAGCCTGGATAGCTTGACTCCAGTGGTATGGAGAGCATGGGACTCACGTCTGAGCATACCCATCCCACTCGGGGTGACAAATGCAAAAACAACAATTGATGGACAGAATGCAGAACAATGTCATACATTCACCCCAGTACAGAGATCTGGGCCTAAATCCATTGTTTTTTTGCACTCCACACCACCCCAGGTCAGACGTGGCCATATGCAAAGCAGCCTTGACCCTGTGCCTCATGGGAACAGTCCAGCCCGAACTGCCAAGCCATGTCTTTCCTGGACCGGAATCAAGCATCCAAGGACCGGTTTCTGGCTATCAGCCTTCATCAGCCTGGATAGCTTGACTCCAGTGGTGTGGAGAGCATGGGACTCACGTCTGAGCATACCCATCCCACTCGGGGTGACAAATGCAAAAACAACAATTGATGGACAGAATGCAGAACAATGTCATACATTCACCCCAGTACAGAGATCTGGGCCTAAATCCATCGTTTTTTTGCAATCCACACCACCCCAGGGCAGACATGGCCATATGCAAATCAGCCTTGACCCTGTGCCTCATGGGAACAGTCCAGCCCGAACTGCCAAGCCATGTCTTTCCTGGACCGGAATCAAGCATCCAAGGACCGGTTTCTGGCTATCAGCCTTCATCAGCCTGGATAGCTTGACTCCAGTGGTGTGGAGTGCATGGGACTCACGTCTGAGCATATCAATCCCACTCGGGATGACAAATGCAAAAACAACAATTGATGGACAGAATGCAGAACAATGTCATACATTCACCCCAGTACAGAGATCTGGGCCTAAATCCATTGTTTTTTTGCACTCCACACCACCCCAGGTCAGACATGGCCATATGCAAATCAGCCTTGACCCTGTGCCTCATGGGAACAGTCCAGCCCGAACTGCCAAGCCATGTCTTTCCTGGACCGGAATCAAGCATCCAAGGACCGGTTTCTGGCTATCAGCCTTCATCAGCCTGGATAGCATGACTCCAGTGGTGTGGAGAGCATGGGACTCACGTCTGAGCATACCCATCCCACTCGGGGTGACAAATGCAAAAACAACAATTGATGGACAGAATGCAGAACAATGTCATACATTCACCCCAGTACAGAGATCTGGGCCTAAATCCATCGTTTTTTTGCACTCCACACCACCCCAGGTCAGACATGGCCATATGCAAAGGAGCCTTGACCCTGTGCCTCATGGGAACAGTCCAGCCCGAACTGCCAAGCCATGTCTTTCCTGGACCGGAATCAAGCATCCAAGGACCGGTTTCTGGCTATCAGCCTTCATCAGCCTGGATAGCTTGACTCCAGTGGTGTGGAGAGCATGGGACTCACGTCTGAGCATACCCATCCCACTCGGGGTGACAAATGCAAAAACAACAATTGATGGACAGAATGCAGAACAATGTCATACATTCACCCCAGTACAGAGATCTGGGCCTAAATCCATCGTTTTTTTGCACTCCACACCACCCCAGGTCAGACATGGCCATATGCAAATCAGCCTTGACCCTGTGCCTCATGGGAACAGTCCAGCCCGAACTGCCAAGCCAAGTCTTTCCTGGACCGGAATCAAGCATCCAAGGACCGGTTTCTGGCTATCAGCCTTCATCAGCCTGGATAGCTTGACTCCAGTGGTATGGAGAGCATGGGACTCACGTCTGAGCATACCCATCCCACTCGGGGTGACAAATGCAAAAACAACAATTGATGGACAGAATGCAGAACAATGTCATACATTCACCCCAGTACAGAGATCTGGGCCTAAATCCATTGTTTTTTTGCACTCCACACCACCCCAGGTCAGACGTGGCCATATGCAAAGCAGCCTTGACCCTGTGCCTCATGGGAACAGTCCAGCCCGAACTGCCAAGCCATGTCTTTCCTGGACCGGAATCAAGCATCCAAGGACCGGTTTCTGGCTATCAGCCTTCATCAGCCTGGATAGCTTGACTCCAGTGGTGTGGAGAGCATGGGACTCACGTCTGAGCATACCCATCCCACTCGGGTTGACAAATGCAAAAACAACAATTGATGGACAGAATGCAGAACAATGTCATACATTCACCCCAGTACAGAGATCTGGGCCTAAATCCATCGTTTTTTTGCAATCCACACCACCCCAGGGCAGACATGGCCATATGCAAATCAGCCTTGACCCTGTGCCTCATGGGAACAGTCCAGCCCGAACTGCCAAGCCATGTCTTTCCTGGACCGGAATCAAGCATCCAAGGACCGGTTTCTGGCTATCAGCCTTCATCAGCCTGGATAGCTTGACTCCAGTGGTGTGGAGTGCATGGGACTCACGTCTGAGCATACCAATCCCACTCGGGATGACAAATGCAAAAACAACAATTGATGGACAGAATGCAGAACAATGTCATACATTCACCCCAGTACAGAGATCTGGGCCTAAATCCATTGTTTTTTTGCACTCCACACCACCCCAGGTCAGACATGGCCATATGCAAATCAGCCTTGACCCTGTGCCTCATGGGAACAGTCCAGCCCGAACTGCCAAGCCATGTCTTTCCTGGACCGGAATCAAGCATCCAAGGACCGGTTTCTGGCTATCAGCCTTCATCAGCCTGGATAGCATGACTCCAGTGGTGTGGAGAGCATGGGACTCACGTCTGAGCATACCCATCCCACTCGGGGTGACAAATGCAAAAACAACAATTGATGGACAGAATGCAGAACAATGTCATACATTCACCCCAGTACAGAGATCTGGGCCTAAATCCATCGTTTTTTTTGCAATCCACACCACCCGAGGGCAGACATGGCCATATGCAAATCAGCCTTGACCCTGTGCCTCATGGGAACAGTCCAGCCCGAACTGCCAAGCCATGTCTTTCCTGGACCGGAATCAAGCATCCAAGGACCGGTTTCAGGCTATCAGCCTTCATCAGCCTGGATAGCTTGACTCCAGTGGTATGGAGAGCATGGGACTCACGTCTGAGCATACCCATCCCACTCGGGATGACAAATGCAAAAACAACAATTGATGGACAGAATGCAGAACAATGTCATACATTCACCCCAGTACAGAGATCTGGGCCTAAATCCATTGTTTTTTTGCACTCCACACCACCCCAGGTCAGACATGGCCATATGCAAATCAGCCTTGACCCTGTGCCTCATGGGAACAGTCCAGCCCGAACTGCCAAGCCATGTCTTTCCTGGACCGGAATCAAGCATCCAAGGACCGGTTTCTGGCTATCAGCCTTCATCAGCCTGGATAGCTTGACTCCAGTGGTGTGGAGAGCATGGGACTCACGTCTGAGCAGACCCATCCCACTCGGGATGACAAATGCAAAAACAACAATTGATGGACAGAATGCAGAACAATGTCATACATTCACCCCAGTACAGAGATCTGGGCCTAAATCCATAGTTTTTTTGCACTCCACACCACCCCAGGTCAGACATGGCCATATGCAAATCAGCCTTGACCCTGTGCCTCATGGGAACAGTCCAGCCCGAACTGCCAAGCCATGTCTTTCCTGGACCGGAATCAAGCATCCAAGGACCGGTTTCTGGCTATCAGCCTTCATCAGACTGGATAGCTTGACTCCAGTGGTGTGGAGAGCATGGAACTCACGTCTGAGCATACCCATCCCACTCGGGGTGACAAATGCAAAAACAACAATTGATGGACAGAATGCAGAACAATGTCATACATTCACCCCAGTACAGAGATCTGGGCCTAAATCCATCGTTTTTTTGCACTCCACACCACCCCAGGTCAGACATGGCCATATGCAAATCAGCCTTGACCCTGTGCCTCATGGGAACAGTCCAGCCCGAACTGCCAAGCCATGTCTTTCCTGGACCGGAATCAAGCATCCAAGGACCGGTTTCTGGCTATCAGCCTTCATCAGCCTGGATAGCTTGACTCCAGTGGTGTGGAGAGCATGGGACTCACGTCTGAGCATACCCATCCCACTCGGGGTGACAAATGCAAAAACAACAATTGATGGACAGAATGCAGAACAATGTCATACATTCACCCCAGTACAGAGATCTGGGCCTAAATCCATCGTTTTTTTGCACTCCACACCACCCCAGGTCAGACATGGCCATATGCAAATCAGCCTTGACCCTGTGCCTCATGGGAACAGTCCAGCCCGAACTGCCAAGCCAAGTCTTTCCTGGACCGGAATCAAGCATCCAAGGACCGGTTTCTGGCTATCAGCCTTCATCAGCCTGGATAGCTTGACTCCAGTGGTATGGAGAGCATGGGACTCACGTCTGAGCATACCCATCCCACTCGGGGTGACAAATGCAAAAACAACAATTGATGGACAGAATGCAGAACAATGTCATACATTCACCCCAGTACAGAGATCTGGGCCTAAATCCATTGTTTTTTTGCACTCCACACCACCCCAGGTCAGACGTGGCCATATGCAAAGCAGCCTTGACCCTGTGCCTCATGGGAACAGTCCAGCCCGAACTGCCAAGCCATGTCTTTCCTGGACCGGAATCAAGCATCCAAGGACCGGTTTCTGGCTATCAGCCTTCATCAGCCTGGATAGCTTGACTCCAGTGGTGTGGAGAGCATGGGACTCACGTCTGAGCATACCCATCCCACTCGGGGTGACAAATGCAAAAACAACAATTGATGGACAGAATGCAGAACAATGTCATACATTCACCCCAGTACAGAGATCTGGGCCTAAATCCATCGTTTTTTTGCAATCCACACCACCCCAGGGCAGACATGGCCATATGCAAATCAGCCTTGACCCTGTGCCTCATGGGAACAGTCCAGCCCGAACTGCCAAGCCATGTCTTTCCTGGACCGGAATCAAGCATCCAAGGACCGGTTTCTGGCTATCTGCCTTCATCAGCCTGGATAGCTTGACTCCAGTGGTGTGGAGTGCATGGGACTCACGTCTGAGCATACCAATCCCACTCGGGATGACAAATGCAAAAACAACAATTGATGGACAGAATGCAGAACAATGTCATACATTCACCCCAGTACAGAGATCTGGGCCTAAATCCATTGTTTTTTTGCACTCCACACCACCCCAGGTCAGACATGGCCATATGCAAATCAGCCTTGACCCTGTGACTCATGGGAACAGTCCAGCCCGAACTGCCAAGCCATGTCTTTCCTGGACCGGAATCAAGCATCCAAGGACCGGTTTCTGGCTATCAGCCTTCATCAGCCTGGATAGCATGACTCCAGTGGTGTGGAGAGCATGGGACTCACGTCTGAGCATACCCATCCCACTCGGGGTGACAAATGCAAAAACAACAATTGATGGACAGAATGCAGAACAATGTCATACATTCACCCCAGTACAGAGATCTGGGCCTAAATCCATCGTTTTTTTGCAATCCACACCACCCCAGGGCAGACATGGCCATATGCAAATCAGCCTTGACCCTGTGCCTCATGGGAACAGTCCAGCCCGAACTGCCAAGCCATGTCTTTCCTGGACCGGAATCAAGCATCCAAGGACCGGTTTCAGGCTATCAGCCTTCATCAGCCTGGATAGCTTGACTCCAGTGGTATGGAGAGCATGGGACTCACGTCTGAGCATACCCATCCCACTCGGGGTGACAAATGCAAAAACAACAATTGATGGACAGAATGCAGAACAATGTCATACATTCACCCCAGTACAGAGATCTGGGCCTAAATCCATAGTTTTTTTGCACTCCACACGACCTCAGGTCAGACATGGCCATATGCAAATCAGCCTTGACCCTGTGCCTCATGGGAACAGTCCAGCCCGAACTGCCAAGCCATGTCTTTCCTGGACCGGAATCAAGCATCCAAGGACCGGTTTCTGGCTATCAGCCTTCATCAGCCTGGATAGCTTGACTCCAGTGGTGTGGAGAGCTTGGGACTCACGTCTGAGCATACCCATCCCACTCGGGGTGACAAATGCAAAAACAACAATTGATGGACAGAATGCAGAACAATGTCATACATTCACCCCAGTACAGAGATCTGGGCCTAAATCCATCGTTTTTTTGCACTCCACATCACCCCAGGTCAGACATGGCCATATGCAAATCAGCCTTGACCCTGTGCCTCATGGGAACAGTCCAGCCCGAACTGCCAAGCCATGTCTTTCCTGGACCGGAATCAAGCATCCAAGGACCAGTTTCTGGCTATCAGCCTTCATGATCCTGGATAGCTTGACTCGAGTGGTGTGGAGAGCATGGGACTCACGTCTGAGCATACCCATCCCACTCGGGGTGACAAATGCATAAACAACAATTGATGGACAGAATGCAGAACAATGTCATACATTCACCCCAGTACAGAGATCTGGGCCTAAATCCATTGTTTTTTTGCACTCCACACCACCCCAGGTCAGACATGGCCATATGCAAATCAGCCTTGACCCTGTGCCTCATGGGAACAGTCCAGCCCGAACTGCCAAGCCATGTCTTTCCTGGACCGGAATCAAGCATCCAAGGATCGGTTTCTGGCTATCAGCCTTCATCAGCCTGGATAGCTTGACTCCAGTGGTATGGAGAGCATGGGACTCACGTCTGAGCATACCCATCCCACTCGGGGTGACAAATGCAAAAACAACAATTGATGGACAGAATGCAGAACAATGTCATACATTCACCCCAGTACAGAGATCTGGGCCTAAATCCATCGTTTTTTTGCATTCCACACCACCCCAGGTCAGACATGGCCATATGCAAATCAGCCTTGACCCTGTGCCTCATGGGAACAGTCCAGCCCAAACTGCCAAGCCATGTCTTTCCTGGACCGGAATCAAGCATCCAAGGACTGGTTTCTGGCTATCAGCCTTCATCAGCCTGGATAGCTTGACTCCAGTGGTGTGTAGAGCATGGGACTCACGTCTGAGCATACCCATCCCACTCTGGGTGACAAATGCAAAAACAACAATTGATGGACAGAATGCAGAACAATGTCAAACATTCACCCCAGTACAGAGATCTGGGCCTAAATCCATCGTTTTTTTGCACTCCACACCACCCCAGGTCAGACATGGCCATATGCAAATCAGCCTTGACCCTGTGCCTCATGGGAACAGTCCAGCCCGAACTGCCAAGCCATGTCTTTCATGGACCGGAATCAAGCATCCAAGGACCGGTTTCTGGCTATCAGCCTTCATCAGCCTGGATAGCTTGACTCCAGTGGTGTGGAGAGCATGGGACTCACGTCTGAGCATACCCATCCCACTCGGGGTGACAAATGCAAAAACAACAATTGATGGACAGAATGCAGAACAATGTCATACATTCACCCCAGTACAGAGATCTGGGCCTAAATCCATCGTTTTTTTGCACTCCACACCACCCCAGGTCAGACATGGCCATATGCAAATCAGCCTTGACCCTGTGCCTCATGGGAACAGTCCAGCCCGAACTGCCAAGCCAAGTCTTTCCTGGACCGGAATCAAGCATCCAAGGACCGGTTTCTGGCTATCAGCCTTCATCAGCCTGGATAGCTTGACTCCAGTGGTATGGAGAGCATGGGACTCACGTCTGAGCATACCCATCCCACTCGGGGTGACAAATGCAAAAACAACAATTGATGGACAGAATGCAGAACAATGTCATACATTCACCCCAGTACAGAGATCTGGGCCTAAATCCATTGTTTTTTTGCACTCCACACCACCCCAGGTCAGACGTGGCCATATGCAAAGCAGCCTTGACCCTGTGCCTCATGGGAACAGTCCAGCCCGAACTGCCAAGCCATGTCTTTCCTGGACCGGAATCAAGCATCCAAGGACCGGTTTCTGGCTATCAGCCTTCATCAGCCTGGATAGCTTGACTCCAGTGGTGTGGAGAGCATGGGACTCACGTCTGAGCATACCCATCCCACTCGGGGTGACAAATGCAAAAACAACAATTGATGGACAGAATGCAGAACAATGTCATACATTCACCCCAGTACAGAGATCTGGGCCTAAATCCATCGTTTTTTTGCAATCCACACCACCCCAGGGCAGACATGGCCATATGCAAATCAGCCTTGACCCTGTGCCTCATGGGAACAGTCCAGCCCGAACTGCCAAGCCATGTCTTTCCTGGACCGGAATCAAGCATCCAAAGACCGGTTTCTGGCTATCAGCCTTAATCAGCCTGGATAGCTTGACTCCAGTGGTGTGGAGAGCATGGGACTCACGTCTGAGCATACCCATCCCACTCAGGGTGACAAATGCAAAAACAACAATTAATGGACAGAATGCAGAACAATGTCATACATTCACCCCAGTACAGAGATCTGGGCCTAAATCCATTGTTTTTTTGCACTCCACACCACCCCAGGTCAGACATGGCCATATGCAAATCAGCCTTGACCCTGTGCCTCATGGGAACAGTCCAGCCCGAACTGCCAAGCCATGTCTTTCCTGGACCGGAATCAAGCATGCAAGGACCGGTTTCTGGCTATCAGCCTTCATCAGCCTGTATAGCTTGACTCCAGTGGTGTGGAGTGCATGGGACTCACGTCTGAGCATACCAATCCCACTCGGGATGACAAATGCAAAAACAACAATTGATGGACAGAATGCAGAACAATGTCATACATTCACCCCAGTACAGAGATCTGGGCCTAAATCCATTGCTTTTTTGCACTCCACACCACCCCAGGTCAGACATGGCCATATGCAAATCAGCCTTGACCCTGTGCCTCATGGGAACAGTCCAGCCCGAACTGCCAAGCCATGTCTTTCCTGGACCGGAATCAAGCATCCAAGGACCGGTTTCTGGCTATCAGCCTTCATCAGCCTGGATAGCTTGACTCCAGTGGTGTGGAGAGCTTGGGACTCACGTCTGAGCATACCCATCCCACTCGGGGTGACAAATGCAAAAACAACAATTGATGGACAGAATGCAGAACAATGTCATACATTCACCCCAGTACAGAGATCTGGGCCTAAATCCATCGTTTTTTTGCACTCCACATCACCCCAGGTCAGACATGGCCATATGCAAATCAGCCTTGACCCTGTGCCTCATGGGAACAGTCCAGCCCGAACTGCCAAGCCATGTCTTTCCTGGACCGGAATCAAGCATCCAAGGACCAGTTTCTGGCTATCAGCCTTCATGATCCTGGATAGCTTGACTCGAGTGGTGTGGAGAGCATGGGACTCACGTCTGAGCATACCCATCCCACTCGGGGTGACAAATGCATAAACAACAATTGATGGACAGAATGCAGAACAATGTCATACATTCACCCCAGTACAGAGATCTGGGCCTAAATCCATCGTTTTTTTGCACTCCACACCACCCCAGGTCAGACATGGCCATATGCAAATCAGCCTTGACCCTGTGCCTCATGGGAACAGTCCAGCCCGAACTGCCAAGCCATGTCTTTCCTGGACCGGAATCAAGCATCCAAGGATCGGTTTCTGGCTATCAGCCTTCATCAGCCTGGATAGCTTGACTCCAGTGGTATGGAGAGCATGGGACTCACGTCTGAGCATACCCATCCCACTCGGGGTGACAAATGCAAAAACAACAATTGATGGACAGAATGCAGAACAATGTCATACATTCACCCCAGTACAGAGATCTGGGCCTAAATCCATCGTTTTTTTGCATTCCACACCACCCCAGGTCAGACATGGCCATATGCAAATCAGCCTTGACCCTGTGCCTCATGGGAACAGTCCAGCCCAAACTGCCAAGCCATGTCTTTCCTGGACCGGAATCAAGCATCCAAGGACTGGTTTCTGGCTATCAGCCTTCATCAGCCTGGATAGCTTGACTCCAGTGGTGTGTAGAGCATGGGACTCACGTCTGAGCATACCCATCCCACTCTGGGTGACAAATGCAAAAACAACAATTGATGGACAGAATGCAGAACAATGTCAAACATTCACCCCAGTACAGAGATCTGGGCCTAAATCCATCGTTTTTTTGCACTCCACACCACCCCAGGTCAGACATGGCCATATGCAAATCAGCCTTGACCCTGTGCCTCATGGGAACAGTCCAGCCCGAACTGCCAAGCCATGTCTTTCATGGACCGGAATCAAGCATCCAAGGACCGGTTTCTGGCTATCAGCCTTCATCAGCCTGGATAGCTTGACTCCAGTGGTGTGGAGAGCATGGGACTCACGTCTGAGCATACCCATCCCACTCGGGGTGACAAATGCAAAAACAACAATTGATGGACAGAATGCAGAACAATGTCATACATTCACCCCAGTACAGAGATCTGGGCCTAAATCCATCGTTTTTTTGCACTCCACACCACCCCAGGTCAGACATGGCCATATGCAAATCAGCCTTGACCCTGTGCCTCATGGGAACAGTCCAGCCCGAACTGCCAAGCCAAGTCTTTCCTGGACCGGAATCAAGCATCCAAGGACCGGTTTCTGGCTATCAGCCTTCATCAGCCTGGATAGCTTGACTCCAGTGGTATGGAGAGCATGGGACTCACGTCTGAGCATACCCATCCCACTCGGGGTGACAAATGCAAAAACAACAATTGATGGACAGAATGCAGAACAATGTCATACATTCACCCCAGTACAGAGATCTGGGCCTAAATCCATTGTTTTTTTGCACTCCACACCACCCCAGGTCAGACGTGGCCATATGCAAAGCAGCCTTGACCCTGTGCCTCATGGGAACAGTCCAGCCCGAACTGCCAAGCCATGTCTTTCCTGGACCGGAATCAAGCATCCAAGGACCGGTTTCTGGCTATCAGCCTTCATCAGCCTGGATAGCTTGACTCCAGTGGTGTGGAGAGCATGGGACTCACGTCTGAGCATACCCATCCCACTCGGGGTGACAAATGCAAAAACAACAATTGATGGACAGAATGCAGAACAATGTCATACATTCACCCCAGTACAGAGATCTGGGCCTAAATCCATCGTTTTTTTGCAATCCACACCACCCCAGGGCAGACATGGCCATATGCAAATCAGCCTTGACCCTGTGCCTCATGGGAACAGTCCAGCCCGAACTGCCAAGCCATGTCTTTCCTGGACCGGAATCAAGCATCCAAAGACCGGTTTCTGGCTATCAGCCTTAATCAGCCTGGATAGCTTGACTCCAGTGGTGTGGAGAGCATGGGACTCACGTCTGAGCATACCCATCCCACTCAGGGTGACAAATGCAAAAACAACAATTAATGGACAGAATGCAGAACAATGTCATACATTCACCCCAGTACAGAGATCTGGGCCTAAATCCATTGTTTTTTTGCACTCCACACCACCCCAGGTCAGACATGGCCATATGCAAATCAGCCTTGACCCTGTGCCTCATGGGAACAGTCCAGCCCGAACTGCCAAGCCATGTCTTTCCTGGACCGGAATCAAGCATGCAAGGACCGGTTTCTGGCTATCAGCCTTCATCAGCCTGTATAGCTTGACTCCAGTGGTGTGGAGTGCATGGGACTCACGTCTGAGCATACCAATCCCACTCGGGATGACAAATGCAAAAACAACAATTGATGGACAGAATGCAGAACAATGTCATACATTCACCCCAGTACAGAGATCTGGGCCTAAATCCATTGCTTTTTTGCACTCCACACCACCCCAGGTCAGACATGGCCATATGCAAATCAGCCTTGACCCTGTGCCTCATGGGAACAGTCCAGCCCGAACTGCCAAGCCATGTCTTTCCTGGACCGGAATCAAGCATCCAAGGACCGGTTTCTGGCTATCAGCCTTCATCAGCCTGGATAGCTTGACTCCAGTGGTGTGGAGAGCATGGGACTCACGTCTGAGCATACCCATCCCACTCGGGGTGACAAATGCAAAAACAACAATTGATGGACAGAATGCAGAACAATGTCATACATTCACCCCAGTACAGAGATCTGGGCCTAAATCCATCGTTTTTTTGCAATCCACACCACCCCAGGGCAGACATGGCCATATGCAAATCAGCCTTGACCCTGTGCCTCATGGGAACAGTCCAGCCCGAACTGCCAAGCCATGTCTTTCCTGGACCGGAATCAAGCATCCAAGGACCGGTTTCTGGCTATCAGCCTTCATCAGCCTGGATAGCTTGACTCCAGTGGTGTGGAGAGCTTGGGACTCACGTCTGAGCATACCCATCCCACTCGGGGTGACAAATGCAAAAACAACAATTGATGGACAGAATGCAGAACAATGTCATACATTCACCCCAGTACACAGATCTGGGCCTAAATCCATCGTTTTTTTGCACTCCACATCACCCCAGGTCAGACATGGCCATATGCAAATCAGCCTTGACCCTGTGCCTCATGGGAACAGTCCAGCCCGAACTGCCAAGCCATGTCTTTCCTGGACCGGAATCAAGCATCCAAGGACCGGTTTCTGGCTATCAGCCTTCATGATCCTGGATAGCTTGACTCCAGTGGTATGGAGAGCATGGGACTCACGTCTGAGCATACCCATCCCACTCGGGGTGACAAATGCAAAAACAACAATTGATGGACAGAATGCAGAACAATGTCATACATTCACCCCAGTACAGAGATCTGGGCCTAAATCCATTGTTTTTTTGCACTCCACACCACCCCAGGTCAGACGTGGCCATATGCAAAGCAGCCTTGACCCTGTGCCTCATGGGAACAGTCCAGCCCGAACTGCCAAGCCATGTCTTTCCTGGACCGGAATCAAGCATCCAAGGACCGGTTTCTGGCTATCAGCCTTCATCAGCCTGGATAGCTTGACTCCAGTGGTGTGGAGAGCATGGGACTCACGTCTGAGCAGACCCATCCCACTCGGGATGACAAATGCAAAAACAACAATTGATGGACAGAATGCAGAACAATGTCATACATTCACCCCAGTACAGAGATCTGGGCCTAAATCCATAGTTTTTTTGCACTCCACACCACCCCAGGTCAGACATGGCCATATGCAAATCAGCCTTGACCCTGTGCCTCATGGGAACAGTCCAGCCCGAACTGCCAAGCCATGTCTTTCCTGGACCGGAATCAAGCATCCAAGGACCGGTTTCTGGCTATCAGCCTTCATCAGACTGGATAGCTTGACTCCAGTGGTGTGGAGAGCATGGAACTCACGTCTGAGCATACCCATCCCACTCGGGGTGACAAATGCAAAAACAACAATTGATGGACAGAATGCAGAACAATGTCATACATTCACCCCAGTACAGAGATCTGGGCCTAAATCCATCGTTTTTTTGCACTCCACACCACCCCAGGTCAGACATGGCCATATGCAAATCAGCCTTGACCCTGTGCCTCATGGGAACAGTCCAGCCCGAACTGCCAAGCCATGTCTTTCCTGGACCGGAATCAAGCATCCAAGGACCGGTTTCTGGCTATCAGCCTTCATCAGCCTGGATAGCTTGACTCCAGTGGTGTGGAGAGCATGGGACTCACGTCTGAGCATACCCATCCCACTCGGGGTGACAAATGCAAAAACAACAATTGATGGACAGAATGCAGAACAATGTCATACATTCACCCCAGTACAGAGATCTGGGCCTAAATCCATCGTTTTTTTGCACTCCACACCACCCCAGGTCAGACATGGCCATATGCAAATCAGCCTTGACCCTGTGCCTCATGGGAACAGTCCAGCCCGAACTGCCAAGCCAAGTCTTTCCTGGACCGGAATCAAGCATCCAAGGACCGGTTTCTGGCTATCAGCCTTCATCAGCCTGGATAGCTTGACTCCAGTGGTATGGAGAGCATGGGACTCACGTCTGAGCATACCCATCCCACTCGGGGTGACAAATGCAAAAACAACAATTGATGGACAGAATGCAGAACAATGTCATACATTCACCCCAGTACAGAGATCTGGGCCTAAATCCATTGTTTTTTTGCACTCCACACCACCCCAGGTCAGACGTGGCCATATGCAAAGCAGCCTTGACCCTGTGCCTCATGGGAACAGTCCAGCCCGAACTGCCAAGCCATGTCTTTCCTGGACCGGAATCAAGCATCCAAGGACCGGTTTCTGGCTATCAGCCTTCATCAGCCTGGATAGCTTGACTCCAGTGGTGTGGAGAGCATGGGACTCACGTCTGAGCATACCCATCCCACTCGGGGTGACAAATGCAAAAACAACAATTGATGGACAGAATGCAGAACAATGTCATACATTCACCCCAGTACAGAGATCTGGGCCTAAATCCATCGTTTTTTTGCAATCCACACCACCCCAGGGCAGACATGGCCATATGCAAATCAGCCTTGACCCTGTGCCTCATGGGAACAGTCCAGCCCGAACTGCCAAGCCATGTCTTTCCTGGACCGGAATCAAGCATCCAAGGACCGGTTTCTGGCTATCTGCCTTCATCAGCCTGGATAGCTTGACTCCAGTGGTGTGGAGTGCATGGGACTCACGTCTGAGCATACCAATCCCACTCGGGATGACAAATGCAAAAACAACAATTGATGGACAGAATGCAGAACAATGTCATACATTCACCCCAGTACAGAGATCTGGGCCTAAATCCATTGTTTTTTTGCACTCCACACCACCCCAGGTCAGACATGGCCATATGCAAATCAGCCTTGACCCTGTGACTCATGGGAACAGTCCAGCCCGAACTGCCAAGCCATGTCTTTCCTGGACCGGAATCAAGCATCCAAGGACCGGTTTCTGGCTATCAGCCTTCATCAGCCTGGATAGCATGACTCCAGTGGTGTGGAGAGCATGGGACTCACGTCTGAGCATACCCATCCCACTCGGGGTGACAAATGCAAAAACAACAATTGATGGACAGAATGCAGAACAATGTCATACATTCACCCCAGTACAGAGATCTGGGCCTAAATCCATCGTTTTTTTGCAATCCACACCACCCCAGGGCAGACATGGCCATATGCAAATCAGCCTTGACCCTGTGCCTCATGGGAACAGTCCAGCCCGAACTGCCAAGCCATGTCTTTCCTGGACCGGAATCAAGCATCCAAGGACCGGTTTCAGGCTATCAGCCTTCATCAGCCTGGATAGCTTGACTCCAGTGGTATGGAGAGCATGGGACTCACGTCTGAGCATACCCATCCCACTCGGGGTGACAAATGCAAAAACAACAATTGATGGACAGAATGCAGAACAATGTCATACATTCACCCCAGTACAGAGATCTGGGCCTAAATCCATAGTTTTTTTGCACTCCACACGACCTCAGGTCAGACATGGCCATATGCAAATCAGCCTTGACCCTGTGCCTCATGGGAACAGTCCAGCCCGAACTGCCAAGCCATGTCTTTCCTGGACCGGAATCAAGCATCCAAGGACCGGTTTCTGGCTATCAGCCTTCATCAGCCTGGATAGCTTGACTCCAGTGGTGTGGAGAGCTTGGGACTCACGTCTGAGCAGACCCATCCCACTCGGGGTGACAAATGCAAAAACAACAATTGATGGACAGAATGCAGAACAATGTCATACATTCACCCCAGTACAGAGATCTGGGCCTAAATCCATCGTTTTTTTGCACTCCACATCACCCCAGGTCAGACATGGCCATATGCAAATCAGCCTTGACCCTGTGCCTCATGGGAACAGTCCAGCCCGAACTGCCAAGCCATGTCTTTCCTGGACCGGAATCAAGCATCCAAGGACCAGTTTCTGGCTATCAGCCTTCATGATCCTGGATAGCTTGACTCGAGTGGTGTGGAGAGCATGGGACTCACGTCTGAGCATACCCATCCCACTCGGGGTGACAAATGCATAAACAACAATTGATGGACAGAATGCAGAACAATGTCATACATTCACCCCAGTACAGAGATCTGGGCCTAAATCCATCGTTTTTTTGCACTCCACACCACCCCAGGTCAGACATGGCCATATGCAAATCAGCCTTGACCCTGTGCCTCATGGGAACAGTCCAGCCCGAACTGCCAAGCCATGTCTTTCCTGGACCGGAATCAAGCATCCAAGGATCGGTTTCTGGCTATCAGCCTTCATCAGCCTGGATAGCTTGACTCCAGTGGTATGGAGAGCATGGGACTCACGTCTGAGCATACCCATCCCACTCGGGGTGACAAATGCAAAAACAACAATTGATGGACAGAATGCAGAACAATGTCATACATTCACCCCAGTACAGAGATCTGGGCCTAAATCCATCGTTTTTTTGCATTCCACACCACCCCAGGTCAGACATGGCCATATGCAAATCAGCCTTGACCCTGTGCCTCATGGGAACAGTCCAGCCCGAACTGCCAAGCCAAGTCTTTCCTGGACCGGAATCAAGCATCCAAGGACCGGTTTCTGGCTATCAGCCTTCATCAGCCTGGATAGCTTGACTCCAGTGGTATGGAGAGCATGGGACTCACGTCTGAGCATACCCATCCCACTCGGGGTGACAAATGCAAAAACAACAATTGATGGACAGAATGCAGAACAATGTCATACATTCACCCCAGTACAGAGATCTGGGCCTAAATCCATTGTTTTTTTGCACTCCACACCACCCCAGGTCAGACGTGGCCATATGCAAAGCAGCCTTGACCCTGTGCCTCATGGGAACAGTCCAGCCCGAACTGCCAAGCCATGTCTTTCCTGGACCGGAATCAAGCATCCAAGGACCTTTTTCTGGCTATCAGCCTTCATCAGCCTGGATAGCTTGACTCCAGTGGTGTGGAGAGCATGGGACTCACGTCTGAGCATACCCATCCCACTCGGGGTGACAAATGCAAAAACAACAATTGATGGACAGAATGCAGAACAATGTCATACATTCACCCCAGTACAGAGATCTGGGCCTAAATCCATCGTTTTTTTGCAATCCACACCACCCCAGGGCAGACATGGCCATATGCAAATCAGCCTTGACCCTGTGCCTCATGGGAACAGTCCAGCCCGAACTGCCAAGCCATGTCTTTCCTGGACCGGAATCAAGCATCCAAAGACCGGTTTCTGGCTATCAGCCTTAATCAGCCTGGATAGCTTGACTCCAGTGGTGTGGAGAGCATGGGACTCACGTCTGAGCATACCCATCCCACTCAGGGTGACAAATGCAAAAACAACAATTAATGGACAGAATGCAGAACAATGTCATACATTCACCCCAGTACAGAGATCTGGGCCTAAATCCATTGTTTTTTTGCACTCCACACCACCCCAGGTCAGACATGGCCATATGCAAATCAGCCTTGACCCTGTGCCTCATGGGAACAGTCCAGCCCGAACTGCCAAGCCATGTCTTTCCTGGACCGGAATCAAGCATGCAAGGACCGGTTTCTGGCTATCAGCCTTCATCAGCCTGTATAGCTTGACTCCAGTGGTGTGGAGTGCATGGGACTCACGTCTGAGCATACCAATCCCACTCGGGATGACAAATGCAAAAACAACAATTGATGGACAGAATGCAGAACAATGTCATACATTCACCCCAGTACAGAGATCTGGGCCTAAATCCATTGTTTTTTTGCACTCCACACCACCCCAGGTCAGACATGGCCATATGCAAATCAGCCTTGACCCTGTGCCTCATGGGAACAGTCCAGCCCGAACTGCCAAGCCATGTCTTTCCTGGACCGGAATCAAGCATCCAAGGACCGGTTTCTGGCTATCAGCCTTCATCAGCCTGGATAGCTTGACTCCAGTGGTGTGGAGAGCATGGGACTCACGTCTGAGCATACCCATCCCACTCGGGGTGACAAATGCAAAAACAACAATTGATGGACAGAATGCAGAACAATGTCATACATTCACCCCAGTACAGAGATCTGGGCCTAAATCCATCGTTTTTTTGCAATCCACACCACCCCAGGGCAGACATGGCCATATGCAAATCAGCCTTGACCCTGTGCCTCATGGGAACAGTCCAGCCCGAACTGCCAAGCCATGTCTTTCCTGGACCGGAATCAAGCATCCAAGGACCGGTTTCTGGCTATCAGCCTTCATCAGCCTGGATAGCTTGACTCCAGTGGTGTGGAGAGCTTGGGACTCACGTCTGAGCATACCCATCCCACTCGGGGTGACAAATGCAAAAACAACAATTGATGGACAGAATGCAGAACAATGTCATACATTCACCCCAGTACACAGATCTGGGCCTAAATCCATCGTTTTTTTGCACTCCACATCACCCCAGGTCAGACATGGCCATATGCAAATCAGCCTTGACCCTGTGCCTCATGGGAACAGTCCAGCCCGAACTGCCAAGCCATGTCTTTCCTGGACCGGAATCAAGCATCCAAGGACCGGTTTCTGGCTATCAGCCTTCATGATCCTGGATAGCTTGACTCCAGTGGTATGGAGAGCATGGGACTCACGTCTGAGCATACCCATCCCACTCGGGGTGACAAATGCAAAAACAACAATTGATGGACAGAATGCAGAACAATGTCATACATTCACCCCAGTACAGAGATCTGGGCCTAAATCCATTGTTTTTTTGCACTCCACACCACCCCAGGTCAGACGTGGCCATATGCAAAGCAGCCTTGACCCTGTGCCTCATGGGAACAGTCCAGCCCGAACTGCCAAGCCATGTCTTTCCTGGACCGGAATCAAGCATCCAAGGACCGGTTTCTGGCTATCAGCCTTCATCAGCCTGGATAGCTTGACTCCAGTGGTGTGGAGAGCATGGGACTCACGTCTGAGCATACCCATCCCACTCGGGGTGACAAATGCAAAAACAACAATTGATGGACAGAATGCAGAACAATGTCATACATTCAACCCAGTACAGAGATCTGGGCCTAAATCCATAGTTTTTTTGCAATCCACACCACCCCAGGGCAGACATGGCCATATGCAAATCAGCCTTGACCCTGTGCCTCATGGGAACAGTCCAGCCCGAACTGCCAAGCCATGTCTTTCCTGGACCGGAATCAAGCATCCAAGGACCGGTTTCTGGCTATCAGCCTTCATCAGCCTGGATAGCTTGACTCCAGTGGTGTGGAGAGCATGGGACTCACGTCTGAGCATACCCATCCCACTCGGGGTGACAAATGCAAAAACAACAATTGATGGACAGAATGCAGAACAATGTCATACATTCACCCCAGTACAGAGATCTGGGCCTAAATCCATCGTTTTTTTGCAATCCACACCACCCCAGGGCAGACATGGCCATATGCAAATCAGCCTTGACCCTGTGCCTCATGGGAACAGTCCAGCCCGAACTGCCAAGCCATGTCTTTCCTGGACCGGAATCAAGCATCCAAAGACCGGTTTCTGGCTATCAGCCTTAATCAGCCTGGATAGCTTGACTCCAGTGGTGTGGAGAGCATGGGACTCACGTCTGAGCATACCCATCCCACTCAGGGTGACAAATGCAAAAACAACAATTAATGGACAGAATGCAGAACAATGTCATACATTCACCCCAGTACAGAGATCTGGGCCTAAATCCATTGTTTTTTTGCACTCCACACCACCCCAGGTCAGACATGGCCATATGCAAATCAGCCTTGACCCTGTGCCTCATGGGAACAGTCCAGCCCGAACTGCCAAGCCATGTCTTTCCTGGACCGGAATCAAGCATGCAAGGACCGGTTTCTGGCTATCAGCCTTCATCAGCCTGTATAGCTTGACTCCAGTGGTGTGGAGTGCATGGGACTCACGTCTGAGCATACCAATCCCACTCGGGATGACAAATGCAAAAACAACAATTGATGGACAGAATGCAGAACAATGTCATACATTCACCCCAGTACAGAGATCTGGGCCTAAATCCATTGTTTTTTTGCACTCCACACCACCCCAGGTCAGACATGGCCATATGCAAATCAGCCTTGACCCTGTGCCTCATGGGAACAGTCCAGCCCGAACTGCCAAGCCATGTCTTTCCTGGACCGGAATCAAGCATCCAAGGACCGGTTTCTGGCTATCAGCCTTCATCAGCCTGGATAGCTTGACTCCAGTGGTGTGGAGAGCATGGGACTCACGTCTGAGCATACCCATCCCACTCGGGGTGACAAATGCAAAAACAACAATTGATGGACAGAATGCAGAACAATGTCATACATTCACCCCAGTACAGAGATCTGGGCCTAAATCCATCGTTTTTTTGCAATCCACACCACCCCAGGGCAGACATGGCCATATGCAAATCAGCCTTGACCCTGTGCCTCATGGGAACAGTCCAGCCCGAACTGCCAAGCCATGTCTTTCCTGGACCGGAATCAAGCATCCAAGGACCGGTTTCTGGCTATCAGCCTTCATCAGCCTGGATAGCTTGACTCCAGTGGTGTGGAGAGCTTGGGACTCACGTCTGAGCATACCCATCCCACTCGGGGTGACAAATGCAAAAACAACAATTGATGGACAGAATGCAGAACAATGTCATACATTCACCCCAGTACACAGATCTGGGCCTAAATCCATCGTTTTTTTGCACTCCACATCACCCCAGGTCAGACATGGCCATATGCAAATCAGCCTTGACCCTGTGCCTCATGGGAACAGTCCAGCCCGAACTGCCAAGCCATGTCTTTCCTGGACCGGAATCAAGCATCCAAGGACCGGTTTCTGGCTATCAGCCTTCATGATCCTGGATAGCTTGACTCCAGTGGTATGGAGAGCATGGGACTCACGTCTGAGCATACCCATCCCACTCGGGGTGACAAATGCAAAAACAACAATTGATGGACAGAATGCAGAACAATGTCATACATTCACCCCAGTACAGAGATCTGGGCCTAAATCCATTGTTTTTTTGCACTCCACACCACCCCAGGTCAGACGTGGCCATATGCAAAGCAGCCTTGACCCTGTGCCTCATGGGAACAGTCCAGCCCGAACTGCCAAGCCATGTCTTTCCTGGACCGGAATCAAGCATCCAAGGACCGGTTTCTGGCTATCAGCCTTCATCAGCCTGGATAGCTTGACTCCAGTGGTGTGGAGAGCATGGGACTCACGTCTGAGCATACCCATCCCACTCGGGGTGACAAATGCAAAAACAACAATTGATGGACAGAATGCAGAACAATGTCATACATTCAACCCAGTACAGAGATCTGGGCCTAAATCCATAGTTTTTTTGCAATCCACACCACCCCAGGGCAGACATGGCCATATGCAAATCAGCCTTGACCCTGTGCCTCATGGGAACAGTCCAGCCCGAACTGCCAAGCCATGTCTTTCCTGGACCGGAATCAAGCATCCAAGGACCGGTTTCTGGCTATCAGCCTTCATCAGCCTGGATAGCTTGACTCCAGTGGTGTGGAGTGCATGGGACTCACGTCTGAGCATACCCATCCCACTCGGGGTGACAAATGCAAAAACAACAATTGATGGACAGAATGCAGAACAATGTCATACATTCACCCCAGTACAGAGATCTGGGCCTAAATCCATTGTTTTTTTGCACTCCACACCACCCCAGGTCAGACATGGCCATATGCAAATCAGCCTTGACCCTGTGCCTCATGGGAACAGTCCAGCCCGAACTGCCAAGCCATGTCTTTCCTGGACCGGAATCAAGCATCCAAGGACCGGTTTCTGGCTATCAGCCTTCATCAGCCTGGATAGCATGACTCCAGTGGTGTGGAGAGCATGGGACTCACGTCTGAGCATACCCATCCCACTCGGGGTGACAAATGCAAAAACAACAATTGATGGACAGAATGCAGAACAATGTCATACATTCACCCCAGTACAGAGATCTGGGCCTAAATCCATCGTTTTTTTGCACTCCACACCACCCCAGGTCAGACGTGGCCATATGCAAATCAGCCTTGACCCTGTGCCTCATGGGAACAGTCCAGCCCGAACTGCCAAGCCATGTCTTTCCTGGACCGGAATCAAGCATCCAAGGACCGGTTTCTGGCAATCAGCCTTCATCAGCCTGGATAGCTTGACTCCAGTGGTGTGGAGAGCATGGGACTCACGTCTGAGCATACCCATCCCACTCGGGGTGACAAATGCAAAAACAACAATTGATGGACAGAATGCAGAACAATGTCATACATTCACCCCAGTACAGAGATCTGGGCCTAAATCCATTGTTTTTTTGCAATCCACACCACCCCAGGGCAGACATGGCCATATGCAAATCAGCCTTGACCCTGTGCCTCATGGGAACAGTCCAGCCCGAACTGCCAAGCCATGTCTTTCCTGGACCGGAATCAAGCATCCAAGGACCGGTTTCTGGCTATCAGCCTTCATCAGCCTGGATAGCTTGACTCCAGTGGTGTGGAGTGCATGGGACTCACGTCTGAGCATACCAATCCCACTCGGGATGACAAATGCAAAAACAACAATTGATGGACAGAATGCAGAACAATGTCATACATTCACCCCAGTACAGAGATCTGGGCCTAAATCCATTGTTTTTTTGCATTCCACACCACCCCAGGTCAGACATGGCCATATGCAAATCAGCCTTGACCCTGTGCCTCATGGGAACAGTCCAGCCCGAACTGCCAAGCCATGTCTTTCCTGGACCGGAATCAAGCATCCAAGGACCGGTTTCTGGCTATCAGCCTTCATCAGCCTGGATAGCATGACTCCAGTGGTGTGGAGAGCATGGGACTCACGTCTGAGCATACCCATCCCACTCGGGGTGACAAATGCAAAAACAACAATTGATGGACAGAATGCAGAACAATGTCATACATTCACCCCAGTACAGAGATCTGGGCCTAAATCCATCGTTTTTTTGCAATCCACACCACCCCAGGGCAAACATGGCCATATGCAAATCAGCCTTGACCCTGTGCCTCATGGGAACAGTCCAGCCCGAACTGCCAAGCCATGTCTTTCCTGGACCGGAATCAAGCATCCAAGGACCGGTTTCAGGCTATCAGCCTTCATCAGCCTGGATAGCTTGACTCCAGTGGTATGGAGAGCATGGGACTCACGTCTGAGCATACCCATCCCACTCGGGGTGACAAATGCAAAAACAACAATTGATGGACAGAATGCAGAACAATGTCATACATTCACCCCAGTACAGAGATCTGGGCCTAAATCCATAGTTTTTTTGCACTCCACACGACCTCAGGTCAGACATGGCCATATGCAAATCAGCCTTGACCCTGTGCCTCATGGGAACAGTCCAGCCCGAACTGCCAAGCCATGTCTTTCCTTGACCGGAATCAAGCATCCAAGGACCGGTTTCTGGCTATCAGCCTTCATCAGCCTGGATAGCTTGACTCCAGTGGTGTGGAGAGCTTGGGACTCACGTCTGAGCATACCCATCCCACTCGGGGTGACAAATGCAAAAACAACAATTGATGGACAGAATGCAGAACAATGTCATACATTCACCCCAGTACAGAGATCTGGGCCTAAATCCATCGTTTTTTTGCACTCCACATCACCCCAGGTCAGACATGGCCATATGCAAATCAGCCTTGACCCTGTGCCTCATGGGAACAGTCCAGCCCGAACTGCCAAGCCATGTCTTTCCTGGACCGGAATCAAGCATCCAAGGACCAGTTTCTGGCTATCAGCCTTCATGATCCTGGATAGCTTGACTCGAGTGGTGTGGAGAGCATGGGACTCACGTCTGAGCATACCCATCCCACTCGGGGTGACAAATGCATAAACAACAATTGATGGACAGAATGCAGAACAATGTCATACATTCACCCCAGTACAGAGATCTGGGCCTAAATCCATCGTTTTTTTGCACTCCACACCACCCCAGGTCAGACATGGCCATATACAAATCAGCCTTGACCCTGTGCCTCATGGGAACAGTCCAGCCCGAACTGCCAAGCCATGTCTTTCCTGGACCGGAATCAAGCATCCAAGGATCGGTTTCTGGCTATCAGCCTTCATCAGCCTGGATAGCTTGACTCCAGTGGTATGGAGAGCATGGGACTCACGTCTGAGCATACCCATCCCACTCGGGGTGACAAATGCAAAAACAACAATTGATGGACAGAATGCAGAACAATGTCATACATTCACCCCAGTACAGAGATCTGGGCCTAAATCCATTGTTTTTTTGCATTCCACACCACCCCAGGTCAGACATGGCCATATGCAAATCAGCCTTGACCCTGTGCCTCATGGGAACAGTCCAGCCCAAACTGCCAAGCCATGTCTTTCCTGGACCGGAATCAAGCATCCAAGGACTGGTTTCTGGCTATCAGCCTTCATCAGCCTGGATAGCTTGACTCCAGTGGTGTGGAGAGCATGGGACTCACGTCTGAGCATACCCATCCCACTCGGGGTGACAAATGCAAAAACAACAATTGATGGACAGAATGCAGAACAATGTCATACATTCACCCCAGTACAGAGATCTGGGCCTAAATCCATCGTTTTTTTGCACTCCACACCACCCCAGGTCAGACATGGCCATATGCAAATCAGCCTTGACCCTGTGCCTCATGGGAACAGTCCAGCCCGAACTGCCAAGCCATGTCTTTCCTGGACCGGAATCAAGCATCCAAGGACCGGTTTCTGGCTATCAGCATTCATCAGCCTGGATAGCTTGACTCCAGTGGTGTGGAGAGCATGGGACTCACGTCTGAGCATACCCATCCCACTCGGGGTGACAAATGCAAAAACAACAATTGATGGACAGAATGCAGAACAATGTCATACATTCACCCCAGTACAGAGATCTGGGCCTAAATCCATCGTTTTTTTGCACTCCACACCACCCCAGGTCAGACATGGCCATATGCAAATCAGCCTTGACCCTGTGCCTCATGGGAACAGTCCAGCCCGAACTGCCAAGCCAAGTCTTTCCTGGACCGGAATCAAGCATCCAAGGACCGGTTTCTGGCTATCAGCCTTCATCAGCCTGGATAGCTTGACTCCAGTGGTATGGAGAGCATGGGATTCACGTCTGAGCATACCCATCCCACTCGGGGTGACAAATGCAAAAACAACAATTGATGGACAGAATGCAGAACAATGTCATACATTCACCCCAGTACAGAGATCTGGGCCTAAATCCATTGCTTTTTTTGCACTCCACACCACCCCAGGTCAGACGTGGCCATATGCAAAGCAGCCTTGACCCTGTGCCTCATGGGAACAGTCCAGCCCGAACTGCCAAGCCATGTCTTTCCTGGAACGGAATCAAGCATCCAAGGACCGGTTTCTGGCTATCAGCCTTCATCAGCCTGGATAGCTTGACTCCAGTGGTGTGGAGAGCATGGGACTCACGTCTGAGCATACCCATCCCACTCGGGGTGACAAATGCAAAAACAACAATTGATGGACAGAATGCAGAACAATGTCATACATTCACCCCAGTACAGAGATCTGGGCCTAAATCCATCGTTTTTTTGCAATCCACACCACCCCAGGGCAGACATGGCCATATGCAAATCAGCCTTGACCCTGTGCCTCATGGGAACAGTCCAGCCCGAACTGCCAAGCCATGTCTTTCCTGGACCGGAATCAAGCATCCAAAGACCGGTTTCTGGCTATCAGCCTTAATCAGCCTGGATAGCTTGACTCCAGTGGTGTGGAGAGCATGGGACTCACGTCTGAGCATACCCATCCCACTCAGGGTGACAAATGCAAAAACAACAATTAATGGACAGAATGCAGAACAATGTCATACATTCACCCCAGTACAGAGATCTGGGCCTAAATCCATTGTTGTTTTTTTGCACTCCACACCACCCCAGGTCAGACATGGCCATATGCAAATCAGCCTTGACCCTGTGCCTCATGGGAACAGTCCAGCCCGAACTGCCAAGCCATGTCTTTCCTGGACCGGAATCAAGCATGCAAGGACCGGTTTCTGGCTATCAGCCTTCATCAGCCTGTATAGCTTGACTCCAGTGGTGTGGAGTGCATGGGACTCACGTCTGAGCATACCAATCCCACTCGGGATGACAAATGCAAAAACAACAATTGATGGACAGAATGCAGAACAATGTCATACATTCACCCCAGTACAGAGATCTGGGCCTAAATCCATTGTTTTTTTGCACTCCACACCACCCCAGGTCAGACATGGCCATATGCAAATCAGCCTTGACCCTGTGCCTCATGGGAACAGTCCAGCCCGAACTGCCAAGCCATGTCTTTCCTGGACCGGAATCAAGCATCCAAGGACCGGTTTCTGGCTATCAGCCTTCATCAGCCTGGATAGCTTGACTCCAGTGGTGTGGAGAGCATGGGACTCACGTCTGAGCATACCCATCCCACTCGGGGTGACAAATGCAAAAACAACAATTGATGGACAGAATGCAGAACAATGTCATACATTCACCCCAGTACAGAGATCTGGGCCTAAATCCATCGTTTTTTTGCAATCCACACCACCCCAGGGCAGACATGGCCATATGCAAATCAGCCTTGACCCTGTGCCTCATGGGAACAGTCCAGCCCGAACTGCCAAGCCATGTCTTTCCTGGACCGGAATCAAGCATCCAAGGACCGGTTTCTGGCTATCAGCCTTCATCAGCCTGGATAGCTTGACTCCAGTGGTGTGGAGAGCTTGGGACTCACGTCTGAGCATTCCCATCCCACTCGGGGTGACAAATGCAAAAACAACAATTGATGGACAGAATGCAGAACAATGTCATACATTCACCCCAGTACAGAGATCTGGGCCTAAATCCATCGTTTTTTTGCACTCCACATCACCCCAGGTCAGACATGGCCATATGCAAATCAGCCTTGACCCTGTGCCTCATGGGAACAGTCCAGCCCGAACTGCCAAGCCATGTCTTTCCTGGACCGGAATCAAGCATCCAAGGACCGGTTTCTGGCTATCAGCCTTCATGATCCTGGATAGCTTGACTCGAGTGGTGTGGAGAGCATGGGACTCACGTCTGAGCATACCCATCCCACTCGGGGTGACAAATGCATAAACAACAATTGATGGACAGAATGCAGAACAATGTCATACATTCACCCCAGTACAGAGATCTGGGCCTAAATCCGTCGTTTTTTTACACTCCACACCACCCCAGGTCAGACATGGCCATATGCAAATCAGCCTTGACCCTGTGCCTCATGGGAACAGTCCAGCCCGAACTGCCAAGCCATGTCTTTCCTGGACCGGAATCAAGCATGCAAGGACCGGTTTCTGGCTATCAGCCTTCATCAGCCTGTATAGCTTGAGTCCAGTGGTGTGGAGTGCATGGGACTCACGTCTGAGCATACCAATCCCACTCGGGATGACAAATGCAAAAACAACAATTGATGGACAGAATGCAGAACAATGTCATACATTCACCCCAGTACAGAGATCTGGGCCTAAATCCATTGTTTTTTTGCACTCCACACCACCCCAGGTCAGACATGGCCATATGCAAATCAGCCTTGACCCTGTGCCTCATGGGAACAGTCCAGCCCGAACTGCCAAGCCATGTCTTTCCTGGACCGGAATCAAGCATCCAAGGACCGGTTTCTGGCTATCAGCCTTCATCAGCCTGGATAGCTTGACTCCAGTGGTGTGGAGAGCATGGGACTCACGTCTGAGCATACCCATCCCACTCGGGGTGACAAATGCAAAAACAACAATTGATGGACAGAATGCAGAACAATGTCATACATTCACCCCAGTACAGAGATCTGGGCCTAAATCCATCGTTTTTTTGCAATCCACACCACCCCAGGGCAGACATGGCCATATGCAAATCAGCCTTGACCCTGTGCCTCATGGGAACAGTCCAGCCCGAACTGCCAAGCCATGTCTTTCCTGGACCGGAATCAAGCATCCAAGGACCGGTTTCTGGCTATCAGCCTTCATCAGCCTGGATAGCTTGACTCCAGTGGTGTGGAGAGCTTGGGACTCACGTCTGAGCATACCCATCCCACTCGGGGTGACAAATGCAAAAACAACAATTGATGGACAGAATGCAGAACAATGTCATACATTCACCCCAGTACAGAGATCTGGGCCTAAATCCATCGTTTTTTTGCACTCCACATCACCCCAGGTCAGACATGGCCATATGCAAATCAGCCTTGACCCTGTGCCTCATGGGAACAGTCCAGCCCGAACTGCCAAGCCATGTCTTTCCTGGACCGGAATCAAGCATCCAAGGACCGGTTTCTGGCTATCAGCCTTCATGATCCTGGATAGCTTGACTCGAGTGGTGTGGAGAGCATGGGACTCACGTCTGAGCATACCCATCCCACTCGGGGTGACAAATGCATAAACAACAATTGATGGACAGAATGCAGAACAATGTCATACATTCACCCCAGTACAGAGATCTGGGCCTAAATCTGTCGTTTTTTTGCACTCCACACCACCCCAGGTCAGACATGGCCATATGCAAATCAGCCTTGACCCTGTGCCTCATGGGAACAGTCCAGCCCGAACTGCCAAGCCATGTCTTTCCTGGACCGGAATCAAGCATCCAAGGATCGGTTTCTGGCTATCAGCCTTCATCAGCCTGGATAGCTTGACTCCAGTGGTATGGAGAGCATGGGACTCACGTCTGAGCATACCCATCCCACTCGGGGTGACAAATGCAAAAACAACAATTGATGGACAGAATGCAGAACAATGTCATACATTCACCCCAGTACAGAGATCTGGGCCTAAATCCATCGTTTTTTTGCATTCCACACCACCCCAGGTCAGACATGGCCATATGCAAATCAGCCTTGACCCTGTTCCTCATGGGAACAGTCCAGCCCAAACTGCCAAGCCATGTCTTTCCTGGACCGGAATCAAGCATCCAAGGACTGGTTTCTGGCTATCAGCCTTCATCAGCCTGGATAGCTTGACTCCAGTGGTGTGGAGAGCATGGGACTCACGTCTGAGCATACCCATCCCACTCGGGGTGACAAATGCAAAAACAACAATTGATGGACAGAATGCAGAACAATGTCATACATTCACCCCAGTACAGAGATCTGGGCCTAAATCCATCGTTTTTTTGCACTCCACACCACCCCAGGTCAGACATGGCCATATGCAAATCAGCCTTGACCCTGTGCCTCATGGGAACAGTCCAGCCCGAACTGCCAAGCCATGTCTTTCCTGGACCGGAATCAAGCATGCAAGGACCGGTTTCTGGCTATCAGCCTTCATCAGCCTGTATAGCTTGACTCCAGTGGTGTGGAGTGCATGGGACTCACGTCTGAGCATACCAATCCCACTCGGGATGACAAATGCAAAAACAACAATTGATGGACAGAATGCAGAACAATGTCATACATTCACCCCAGTACAGAGATCTGGGCCTAAATCCATTGTTTTTTTGCACTCCACACCACCCCAGGTCAGACATGGCCATATGCAAATCAGCCTTGACCCTGTGCCTCATGGGAACAGTCCAGCCCGAACTGCCAAGCCATGTCTTTCCTGGACCGGAATCAAGCATCCAAGGACCGGTTTCTGGCTATCAGCCTTCATCAGCCTGGATAGCTTGACTCCAGTGGTGTGGAGAGCATGGGACTCACGTCTGAGCATACCCATCCCACTCGGGGTGACAAATGCAAAAACAACAATTGATGGACAGAATGCAGAACAATGTCATACATTCACCCCAGTACAGAGATCTGGGCCTAAATCCATCGTTTTTTTGCAATCCACACCACCCCAGGGCAGACATGGCCATATGCAAATCAGCCTTGACCCTGTGCCTCATGGGAACAGTCCAGCCCGAACTGCCAAGCCATGTCTTTCCTGGACCGGAATCAAGCATCCAAGGACCGGTTTCTGGCTATCAGCCTTCATCAGCCTGGATAGCTTGACTCCAGTGGTGTGGAGAGCTTGGGACTCACGTCTGAGCATACCCATCCCACTCGGGGTGACAAATGCAAAAACAACAATTGATGGACAGAATGCAGAACAATGTCATACATTCACCCCAGTACAGAGATCTGGGCCTAAATCCATCGTTTTTTTGCACTCCACATCACCCCAGGTCAGACATGGCCATATGCAAATCAGCCTTGACCCTGTGCCTCATGGGAACAGTCCAGCCCGAACTGCCAAGCCATGTCTTTCCTGGACCGGAATCAAGCATCCAAGGACCGGTTTCTGGCTATCAGCCTTCATGATCCTGGATAGCTTGACTCGAGTGGTGTGGAGAGCATGGGACTCACGTCTGAGCATACCCATCCCACTCGGGGTGACATGCATAAACAACAATTGATGGACAGAATGCAGAACAATGTCATACATTCACCCCAGTACAGAGATCTGGGCCTAAATCCGTCGTTTTTTTGCACTCCACACCACCCCAGGTCAGACATGGCCATATGCAAATCAGCCTTGACCCTGTGCCTCATGGGAACAGTCCAGCCCGAACTGCCAAGCCATGTCTTTCCTGGACCGGAATCAAGCATCCAAGGATCGGTTTCTGGCTATCAGCCTTCATCAGCCTGGATAGCTTGACTCCAGTGGTATGGAGAGCATGGGACTCACGTCTGAGCATACCCATCCCACTCGGGGTGACAAATGCAAAAACAACAATTGATGGACAGAATGCAGAACAATGTCATACATTCACCCCAGTACAGAGATCTGGGCCTAAATCCATCGTTTTTTTGCATTCCACACCACCCCAGGTCAGACATGGCCATATGCAAATCAGCCTTGACCCTGTTCCTCATGGGAACAGTCCAGCCCAAACTGCCAAGCCATGTCTTTCCTGGACCGGAATCAAGCATCCAAGGACTGGTTTCTGGCTATCAGCCTTCATCAGCCTGGATAGCTTGACTCCAGTGGTGTGGAGAGCATGGGACTCACGTCTGAGCATACCCATCCCACTCGGGGTGACAAATGCAAAAACAACAATTGATGGACAGAATGCAGAACAATGTCATACATTCACCCCAGTACAGAGATCTGGGCCTAAATCCATCGTTTTTTTGCACTCCACACCACCCCAGGTCAGACATGGCCATATGCAAATCAGCCTTGATCCTGTGCCTCATGGGAACAGTCCAGCCCGAACTGCCAAGCCATGTCTTTCCTGGACCGGAATCAAGCATCCAAGGACCGGTTTCTGGCTATCAGCCTTCATCAGCCTGGATAGCTTGACTCCAGTGGTGTGGAGAGCATGGGACTCACGTCTGAGCATACCCATCCCACTCGGGGTGACAAATGCAAAAACAACAATTGATGGACAGAATGCAGAACAATGTCATACATTCACCCCAGTACAGAGATCTGGGCCTAAATCCATCGTTTTTTTGCACTCCACACCACCCCAGGTCAGACATGGCCATATGCAAATCAGCCTTGACCCTGTGCCTCATGGGAACAGTCCAGCCCGAACTGCCAAGCCAAGTCTTTCCTGGACCGGAATCAAGCATCCAAGGACCGGTTTCTGGCTATCAGCCTTCATCAGCCTGGATAGCTTGACTCCAGTGGTATGGAGAGCATGGGACTCACGTCTGAGCATACCCATCCCACTCGGGGTGACAAATGCAAAAACAACAATTGATGGACAGAATGCAGAACAATGTCATACATTCACCCCAGTACAGAGATCTGGGCCTAAATCCATTGTTTTTTTGCACTCCACACCACCCCAGGTCAGACGTGGCCATATGCAAAGCAGCCTTGACCCTGTGCCTCATGGGAACAGTCCAGCCCGAACTGCCAAGCCATGTCTTTCCTGGACCGGAATCAAGCATCCAAGGACCGGTTTCTGGCTATCAGCCTTCATCAGCCTGGATAGCTTGACTCCAGTGGTGTGGAGAGCATGGGACTCACGTCTGAGCATACCCATCCCACTCGGGGTGACAAATGCAAAAACAACAATTGATGGACAGAATGCAGAACAATGTCATACATTCACCCCAGTACAGAGATCTGGGCCTAAATCCATCGTTTTTTTGCAATCCACACCACCCCAGGGCAGACATGGCCATATGCAAATCAGCCTTGACCCTGTGCCTCATTGGAACAGTCCAGCCCGAACTGCCAAGCCATGTCTTTCCTGGACCGGAATCAAGCATCCAAGGACCGGTTTCTGGCTATCAGCCTTCATCAGCCTGGATAGCTTAACTCCAGTGGTGTGGAGAGCTTGGGACTCACGTCTGAGCATACCCATCCCACTCGGGGTGACAAATGCAAAAACAACAATTGATGGACAGAATGCAGAACAATGTCATACATTCACCCCAGTACAGAGATCTGGGCCTAAATCCATCGTTTTTTTGCACTCCACATCACCCCAGGTCAGACATGGCCATATGCAAATCAGCCTTGACCCTGTGCCTCATGGGAACAGTCCAGCCCGAACTGCCAAGCCATGTCTTTCCTGGACCGGAATCAAGCATCCAAGGACCGGTTTCTGGCTATCAGCCTTCATGATCCTGGATAGCTTGACTCGAGTGGTGTGGAGAGCAAGGGACTCACGTCTGAGCATACCCACCCCACTCGGGGTGACAAATGCACAAACAACAATTGATGGACAGAATGCAGAACAATGTCATACAGTCACCCCAGTACAGAGATCTGGGCCTAAATCCATCGTTTTTTTGCACTCCACACCACCCCAGGTCAGACATGGCCATATGCAAATCAGCCTTGACCCTGTGCCTCATGGGAACAGTCCAGCCCGAACTGCCAAGCCATGTCTTTCCTGGACCAGAATCAAGCATCCAAGGATCGGTTTCTGGCTATCAGCCTTCATCAGCCTGGATAGCTTGACTCCAGTGGTATGGAGACCATGGGACTCACGTCTGAGCATACCCATCCCACTCGGGGTGACAAATGCAAAAACAACAATTGATGGACAGAATGCAGAGCAATGTCATACATTCACCCCAGTACAGAGATCTGGGCCTAAATCCATCGTTTTTTTGCATTCCACACCACCCCAGGTCAGACATGGCCATATGCAAATCAGCCTTGACCCTGTGCCTCATGGGAACAGTCCAGCCCAAACTGCCAAGCCATGTCTTTCCTGGACCGGAATCAAGCATCCAAGGACTGGTTTCTGGCTATCAGCCTTCATCAGCCTGGATAGCTTGACTCCAGTGGTGTGGAGAGCATGGGACTCACGTCTGAGCATACCCATCCCACTCGGGGTGACAAATGCAAAAACAACAATTGATGGACAGAATGCAGAACAATGTCATACATTCACCCCAGTACAGAGATCTGGGCCTAAATCCATCGTTTTTTTGCACTCCACACCACCCCAGGTCAGACATGGCCATATGCAAATCAGCCTTGACCCTGTGCCTCATGGGAACAGTCCAGCCCGAACTGCCAAGCCATGTCTTTCCTGGACCGGAATCAAGCATCCAAGGACCGGGTACTGGCTATCAGCCTTCATCAGCCTGGATAACTTGACTCCAGTGGTGTGGAGAGCATGGGACTCACGTCTGAGCATACCCATCCCACTCGGGGTGACAAATGCAAAAACAACAATTGATGGACAGAATGCAGAACAATGTCATACATTCACCCCAGTACAGAGATCTGGGCATAAATCCATCGTTTTTTTGCACTCCACACCACCCCAGGTCAGACATGGCCATATGCAAATCAGCCTTGACCCTGTGCCTCATGGGAACAGTCCAGCCCGAACTACCAAGCCATGTCTTTCCTGGAGACCGGAATCAAGCATCCAAGGACCGGTTTCTGGCTATCAGCCTTCATCAGCCTGGATAGCTTGACTCCAGTGGTGTGGATAGCATGGGACTCACGTCTGAGCATACCAATCCCACTCGGGGTGACAAATGCAAAAACAACAATTGATGGACAGAATGCAGAACAATGTCATACATTCACCCCGTACAGAGATCTGGGCCTAAATCCATCGTTTTTTTGCACTCCACACAACCCCAGGTCAGACATGGCCATATGCAAATCAGCTTTGACCCTGTGCCTCATGGGAACAGTCCAGGCCGAACTGCCAAGCCATGTCTTTCCTGGACCGGAATCAAGCATCCAAGGACCGGTTTCTGGCAATCATCCTTCATCAGCCTGGATAGCTTGACTCCAGTGGTGTGGAGAGCATGGGACTCACGTCTGAGCATACCCATCCCACTCGGGGTGACAAATGCAAAAACAACAATTGATGGACAGAATGCAGAACAATGTCATACATTCACCCCAGTACAGATATCTGGGCCTAAATCCATCGTTTTTTGCACTCCACACCACCCCAGGTCAAACATGGCCAAATGCAAATCAGCCTTGACCCTGTGCCTCATGGGAACAGTCCAGCCCGAACTGCCAAGCCATGTCTTTCCTGGACCAGACTCAAGCATCCAAGGACCGGTTTCTGGCTATCAGCCTTAATCAGCCTGGATAGCTTGACTCCAGTGGTGTGGAGAGCATGGGACTCACGTCTGAGCATACCCATCCCACTCGGGGTGACAAATGCAAAAACAACAATTGATGGACAGAATGCAGAACAATGTCATACATTCACCCCAGTACAGAGATCTGGGCCTAAATCCATTGTTTTTTTGCACTCCACACCACCCCAGGTCAGACATGGCCATATGCAAATCAGCCTTGACCCTGTGCCTCATGGGAACAGTCCAGCCCGAACTGCCAAGCCATGTCTTTCCTGGACCGGAATCAAGCATCCAAGGACCGGTTTCTGGCTATCAGCCTTCATCAGCCTGGATAGCTTGACTCCAGTGGTGTGGAGAGCATGGGACTCACGTCTGAGCAGACCCATCCCACTCGGGATGACAAATGCAAAAACAACAATTGATGGACAGAATGCAGAACAATGTCATACATTCACCCCAGTACAGAGATCTGGGCCTAAATCCATAGTTTTTTTGCACTCCACACCACCCCAGGTCAGACATGGCCATATGCAAATCAGCCTTGACCCTGTGCCTCATGGGAACAGTCCAGCCCGAACTGCCAAGCCATGTCTTTCCTGGACCGGAATCAAGCATCCAAGGACCGGTTTCTGGCTATCAGCCTTCATCAGACTGGATAGCTTGACTCCAGTGGTGTGGAGAGCATGGAACTCACGTCTGAGCATACCCATCCCACTCGGGGTGACAAATGCAAAAACAACAATTGATGGACAGAATGCAGAACAATGTCATACATTCACCCCAGTACAGAGATCTGAGCCTAAATCCATCGTTTTTTGCACTCCACACCACCCCAGGTAAACATGGCCATATGCAAATCAGCCTTGACCCTGTGCCTCATGGGAACAGTCCAGCCCGAACTGCCAAGCCATGTCTTTCCTGGACCGGAATCAAGCATTCAAGGACCGGTTTCTGGCTATCATCCTTCATCAGCCTGGATAGCTTGACTCCAGTGGTTTGGAGAGCATGGTACTCACGTCTGAGCATACCCATCCCACTCGGGGTAACAAATGCAAAAACAACAATTGATGGACAGAATGCAGAACAATGTCATACATTCACCCCAGTACAGAGATCTGGGCCTAAATCCATCGTTTTTTTGCACTCCACACCACCCCAGGTCAGACGTGGCCATATGCAAAGCAGCCTTGACTCTGTGCCTCATGGGAACAGTCCAGCCCAAACTGCCAAGCAATGTCTTTCCTGGACCGGAATCAAGCATCCAAGGACCGGTTTCTGGCTATCAGCCTTCATCAGCCTGGATAGCTTGACTCCAGTGGTGTGGAGAGCATGGGACTCACGTCTGAGCATACCCATCCCACTCGGGGTGACAAATGCAAAAACAACAATTGATGGACAGAATGCAGAACAATGTCATACATTCACCCCAGTACAGAGATCTGGGCCTAAATCCATCGTTTTTTTGCAATCCACACCACCCCAGGGCAGACATGGCCATATGCAAATCAGCCTTGACCCTGTGCCTCATGGGAACAGTCCAGCCCGAACTGCCAAGCCATGTCTTTCCTGGACCGGAATCAAGCATCCAAGGACCGGTTTCTGGCTATCAGCCTTCATTAGCCTGGATAGCTTGACTCCAGTGGTATGGAGAGCATGGGACTCACGTCTGAGCATACCCATCCCACTCGGGGTGACAAATGCAAAAACAACAATTGATGGACAGAATGCAGAACAATGTCATACATTCACCCCAATACAGAGATCTGGGCCTAAATCCATAGTTTTTTTGCACTCCACACCACCCCAGGTCAGACATGGCCATATGCAAATCAGCCTTGACCCTGTGCCTCATGGGAACAGTCCAGCCCGAACTGCCAAGCCATGTCTTTCCTGGACCGGAATCAAGCATTCAAGGACCGGTTTCTGGCTATCAGCCTTCATCAGCCTGGATAGCTTGACTCCAGTGCTGTGGAGAGCTTGGGACTCACGTCTGAGCATACCCATCCCACTCGGGGTGACAAATGCAAAAACAACAATTGATGGACAGAATGCAGAACAATGTCATACATTCACCCCAGTACAGAGATCTGGGCCTAAATCCATCATATTTTTTGCACTCCACACCACCCCAGGTCAGACATGGCCATATGCAAATCAGCCTTGACCCTGTGCCTCATGGGAACTGTCCAGCCCGAACTGCCAAGCTATGTTTTTCCTGGACCGGAATCAAGCATCCAAGGATCGGTTTCTGGCTATCAGCCTTCATCAGCCTGGATAGCTTGACTCCAGTGGTATGGAGAGCATGGGACTCACGTCTGAGCATACCCATCCCACTCGGGGTGACAAATGCAAAAACAACAATTGATGGACAGAATGCAGAACAATGTCATACATTCACCCCAGTACAGAGATCTGGGCCTAAATCCATCGTTTTTTTGCATTCCACACCACCCCAGGTCAGACATGGCCATATGCAAATCAGCCTTGTCCCTGTGCCTCATGGGAACAGTCCAGCCCAAACTGCCAAGCCATGTCTTTCCTGGACCGGAATCAAGCATCCAAGGACTGGTTTCTGGCTATCAGCCTTCATCAGCCTGGATAGCTTGACTCCAGTGGTGTGGAGAGCATGGGACTCACGTCTGAGCATACCCATCCCACTCGGGGTGACAAATGCAAAAACAACAATTGATGGACAGAATGCAGAACAATGTCATACATTCACCCCAGTACAGAGATCTGGGCCTAAATCCATTGTTTTTTTGCACTCCACACAACCCCAGGTCAGACATGGCCATATGCAAATCAGCTTTGACCCTGTGCCTCATGGGAACAGTCCAGCCCGAACTGCCAAGCCATGTCTTTCCTGGACCGGAATCAAGCATCCAAGGACCGGTTTCTGGCTATCAGCCTTCATCAGCCTGGATAGCTTGACTCCAGTGGTGTGGAGAGCATGGGACTCACGTCTGAGCATACCCATCCCACTCGGGGTGACAAATGCAAAAACAACAATTGATGGACAGAATGCAGAACAATGTCATTTATTCACCCCAGTACAGAGATCTGGGCCTAAATCCATCGTTTTTTTGCACTCAACACCACCCCAGGTCAGACATGGCCATATGCAAATCAGCCTTGACCCTGTGCCTCATGGGAACAGTCCAGCCCGAACTGCCAAGCCATGTCTTTCCTGGACCGGAATCAAGCATCCAAGGACCGGTTTCTGGCTATCAGCCTTCATCAGCCTGGATAGCTTGACTCCAGTGGTGTGGAGAGCATGGGACTCACGTCTGAGCATACCCATCCCACTCGGGGTGACAAATGCAAAAACAACAATTGATGGACAGAATGCAGAACAATGTCATACATTCACCCCAGTACAGAGATCTGGGCCTATATCCATCGTTTTTTGCACTCCACACCACCCCAGGTCAAACATGGCCATATGCAAATCAGCCTTGACCCTGTGCCTCATGGGAACAGTCCAGCCTGAACTGCCAAGCCATGTCTTTCCTGGACCGGAATCAAGCATCCAAGGACCGGTTTCTGGCTATCAGCCTTCATCAGCCTGGATAGCTTGACTCCAGTGGTGTGGAGAGCATGGGACTCACGTCTGAGTATACCCATCCCACTCGGGGTGACAAATGCAAAAACAACAATTGATGGACAGAATGCAGCACAATGTCATACATTCACCCCAGTACAGAGATCTGGGCCTAAATCCATTGTTTTTTTGCACTCCACACCACCCCAGGTCAGACATGGCCATATGCAAATCAGCCTTGACCCTGTGCCTCATGGGAACAGTCCAGCCCGAACTGCCAAGCCATGTCTTTCCTGGACCGGAATCAAGCATCCAAGGACCGGTTTCTGGCTATCAGCCTTCATCAGCCTGGATAGCTTGACTCCAGTGGTGTGGAGAGCATGGGACTCACGTCTGAGCAGACCCATCCCACTCGGGATGACAAATGCAAAAACAACAATTGATGGACAGAATGCAGAACAATGTCATACATTCACCCCAGTACAGAGATCTGAGCCTAAATCCATCGTTTTTTGCACTCCACACCACCCCAGGTCAAACATGGCCATATGCAAATCAGCCTTGACCCTGTGCCTCATGGGAACAGTCCAGCCCGAACTGCCAAGCCATGTCTTTCCTGGACCGGAATCAATCATTCAAGGACCGGTTTCTGGCTATCATCCTTCATCAGCCTGGATAGCTTGACTCCAGTGGTTTGGAGAGCATGGTACTCACGTCTGAGCATACCCATCCCACTCGGGGTAACAAATGCAAAAACAACAATTGATGGACAGAATGCAGAACAATGTCATACATTCACCCCAGTACAGAGATCTGGGCCTAATTCCATTGTTTTTTTGCACTCCACACCACCCCAGGTCAGACGTGGCCATATGCAAAGCAGCCTTGACTCTGTGCCTCATGGGAACAGTCCAGCCCGAACTGCCAAGCAATGTCTTTCCTGGACCGGAATCAAGCATCCAAGGACCGGTTTCTGGCTATCAGCCTTCATCAGCCTGGATAGCTTGACTCCAGTGGTGTGGAGAGCATGGGACTCACGTCTGAGCATACCCATCCCACTCGGGGTGACAAATGCAAAAACAACAATTGATGGACAGAATGCAGAACAATGTCATACATTCACCCCAGTACAGAGATCTGGGCCTAAATCCATCGTTTTTTTGCAATCCACACCACCCCAGGGCAGACATGGCCATATGCAAATCAGCCTTGACCCTGTGCCTCATGGGAACAGTCCAGCCCGAACTGCCAAGCCATGTCTTTCCTGGACCGGAATCAAGCATCCAAGGACCGGTTTCTGGCTATCAGCCTTCATTAGCCTGGATAGCTTGACTCCAGTGGTATGGAGAGCATGGGACTCACGTCTGAGCATACCCATCCCACTCGGGGTGACAAATGCAAAAACAATAATTGATGGACAGAATGCAGAACAATGTCATACATTCACCCCAATACAGAGATCTGGGCCTAAATCCATAGTTTTTTTGCACTCCACACCACCCCAGGTCAGACATGGCCATATGCAAATCAGCCTTGACCTTGTGCCTCATGGGAACAGTCCAGCCCGAACTGCCAAGCCATGTCTTTCCTGGACCGGAATCAAGCATTCAAGGACCGGTTTCTGGCTATCAGCCTTCATCAGCCTGGATAGCTTGACTCCAGTGCTGTGGAGAGCATGGGACTCACGTCTGAGCATACCCATCCCACTCGGGGTGACAAATGCAAAAACAACAATTGATGGACAGAATGCAGAACAATGTCATTTATTCACCCCAGTACAGAGATCTGGGCCTAAATCCATCGTTTTTTTGCACTCAACACCACCCCAGGTCAGACATCGCCATATGCAAATCAGCCTTGACCCTGTGCCTCATGGGAACAGTCCAGCCCGAACTGCCAAGCCATGTCTTTCCTGGACCGGAATCAAGCATCCAAGGACCGGTTTCTGGCTATCAGCCTTCATCAGCCTGGATAGCTTGACTCCAGTGGTGTGGAGAGCATGGGACTCACGTCTGAGCATACCCATCCCACTCGGGGTGACAAATGCAAAAACAACAATTGATGGACAGAATGCAGAACAATGTCATACATTCACCCCAGTACAGAGATCTGGGCCTATATCCATCGTTTTTTGCACTCCACACCACCCCAGGTCAAACATGGCCATATGCAAATCAGCCTTGACCCTGTGCCTCATGGGAACAGTCCAGCCTGAACTGCCAAGCCATGTCTTTCCTGGACCGGAATCAAGCATCCAAGGACCGGTTTCTGGCTATCAGCCTTCATCAGCCTGGATAGCTTGACTCCAGTGGTGTGGAGAGCATGGGACTCACGTCTGAGTATACCCATCCCACTCGGGGTGACAAATGCAAAAACAACAATTGATGGACAGAATGCAGCACAATGTCATACATTCACCCCAGTACAGAGATCTGGGCCTAAATCCATTGTTTTTTTGCACTCCACACCACCCCAGGTCAGACATGGCCATATGCAAATCAGCCTTGACCCTGTGCCTCATGGGAACAGTCCAGCCCGAACTGCCAAGCCATGTCTTTCCTGGACCGGAATCAAGCATCCAAGGACCGGTTTCTGGCTATCAGCCTTCATCAGCCTGGATAGCTTGACTCCAGTGGTGTGGAGAGCATGGGACTCACGTCTGAGCAGACCCATCCCACTCGGGATGACAAATGCAAAAACAACAATTGATGGACAGAATGCAGAACAATGTCATACATTCACCCCAGTACAGAGATCTGGGCCTAAATCCATAGTTTTTTTGCACTCCACACCACCCCAGGTCAGACATGGCCATATGCAAATCAGCCTTGACCCTGTGCCTCATGGGAACAGTCCAGCCCGAACTGCCAAGCCATGTCTTTCCTGGACCGGAATCAAGCATCCAAGGACCGGTTTCTGGCTATCAGCCTTCATCAGACTGGATAGCTTGACTCCAGTGGTGTGGAGAGCATGGAACTCACGTCTGAGCATACCCATCCCACTCGGGGTGACAAATGCAAAAACAACAATTGATGGACAGAATGCAGAACAATGTCATACATTCACCCCAGTACAGAGATCTGAGCCTAAATCCATCGTTTTTTGCACTCCACACCACCCCAGGTCAAACATGGCCATATGCAAATCAGCCTTGACCCTGTGCCTCATGGGAACAGTCCAGCCCGAACTGCCAAGCCATGTCTTTCCTGGACCGGAATCAATCATTCAAGGACCGGTTTCTGGCTATCATCCTTCATCAGCCTGGATAGCTTGACTCCAGTGGTTTGGAGAGCATGGTACTCACGTCTGAGCATACCCATCCCACTCGGGGTAACAAATGCAAAAACAACAATTGATGGACAGAATGCAGAACAATGTCATACATTCACCCCAGTACAGAGATCTGGGCCTAAATCCATCGTTTTTTTGCACTCCACACCACCCCAGGTCAGACATGGCCATATGCAAATCATCCTTGACCCTGTGCCTCATGGGAACAGTCCAACCCGAACTGCCAAGCCAAGTCTTTCCTGGACCGGAATCAAGCATCCAATTACCGGTTTCTGGCTATCAGCCTTCATCAGCCTGGATAGCTTGACTCCAGTGGTATGGAGAGCATGGGACTCACGTCTGAGCATACCCATCCCACTCGGGGTGACAAATGCAAAAACAAAAATTGATGGACAGAATGCAGAACAATGTCATACATTCACCCCAGTACAGAGATCTGGGCCTAATTCCATTGTTTTTTTGCACTCCACACCACCCCAGGTCAGACGTGGCCATATGCAAAGCAGCCTTGACTCTGTGCCTCATGGGAACAGTCCAGCCCGAACTGCCAAGCAATGTCTTTCCTGGACCGGAATCAAGCATCCAAGGACCGGTTTCTGGCTATCAGCCTTCATCAGCCTGGATAGCTTGACTCCAGTGGTGTGGAGAGCATGGGACTCACGTCTGAGCATACCCATCCCACTCGGGGTGACAAATGCAAAAACAACAATTGATGGACAGAATGCAGAACAATGTCATACATTCACCCCAGTACAGAGATCTGGGCCTAAATCCATCGTTTTTTTGCAATCCACACCACCCCAGGGCAGACATGGCCATATGCAAATCAGCCTTGACCCTGTGCCTCATGGGAACAGTCCAGCCCGAACTGCCAAGCCATGTCTTTCCTGGACCGGAATCAAGCATCCAAGGACCGGTTTCTGGCTATCAGCCTTCATTAGCCTGGATAGCTTGACTCCAGTGGTATGGAGAGCATGGGACTCACGTCTGAGCATACCCATCCCACTCGGGGTGACAAATGCAAAAACAACAATTGATGGACAGAATGCAGAACAATGTCATACATTCACCCCAATACAGAGATCTGGGCCTAAATCCATAGTTTTTTTGCACTCCACACCACCCCAGGTCAGACATGGCCATATGCAAATCAGCCTTGACCTTGTGCCTCATGGGAACAGTCCAGCCCGAACTGCCAAGCCATGTCTTTCCTGGACCGGAATCAAGCATTCAAGGACCGGTTTCTGGCTATCAGCCTTCATCAGCCTGGATAGCTTGACTCCAGTGCTGTGGAGAGCTTGGGACTCACGTCTGAGCATACCCATCCCACTCGGGGTGACAAATGCAAAAACAACAATTGATGGACAGAATGCAGAACAATGTCATACATTCACCCCAGTACAGAGATCTGGGCCTAAATCCATCATATTTTTTGCACTCCACACCACCCCAGGTCAGACATGGCCATATGCAAATCAGCCTTGACCCTGTGCCTCATGGGAACTGTCCAGCCCGAACTGCCAAGCTATGTTTTTCCTGGACCGGAATCAAGCATCCAAGGATCGGTTTCTGGCTATCAGCCTTCATCAGCCTGGATAGCTTGACTCCAGTGGTATGGAGAGCATGGGACTCACGTCTGAGCATACCCATCCCACTCGGGGTGACAAATGCAAAAACAACAATTGATGGACAGAATGCAGAACAATGTCATACATTCACCCCAGTACAGAGATCTGGGCCTAAATCCATCGTTTTTTTGCATTCCACACCACCCCAGGTCAGACATGGCCATATGCAAATCAGCCTTGTCCCTGTGCCTCATGTGTGGAAAAGTAAATTTTGCCATGTTCTGTGTCCCTACGTGTCATCCATCATATGTTATGTGTGCATGATTAAATATGCATATGCATTCCCCATGTTCGATTAATGACGCAATTACAGTTGTGTCCACCTCTAGTATGCCAGTTTCCAGTCCTCGTGAATACTACGAATATCAGGCCTATGTAAAGCTACGTTGCCACGTTTCTCAGTGTGCACGTTATTCTATTATAAAGTCCCCGTTTCTAGGCCTCAAAAGGGCCTGGACACCAGATTCAGCTCCTGTCTCCTGAAGCCTCGCTGAGGAGCGATACAGCCCCCACCTGTATCCTCGACCCTTCACTTACTTCCTGCCTCGCAGTGCCCGGCTCAGTCTGGCTCAGCCTCTGAGTCTGCCAAAAGTATGTTATAGTTCCAGTTATCAGTTCAGTCCTCCTTCTCTGCATTCCTAAGCTACTGAATCGCATCGATAGTTTCCGTCATTGTCTAGCCTTTCCGGCTCCACTTAAGAGAAATACTGCATTTAATGGTCATTTAATATTCTTCATCACGCACTACATGTAGAATAATGCATGGTCCAGTCTTAGAATCAAGTTAGCCTTTCCCCTCCTAACTTCTAGTTTATATCAACATGTTCTCTAAACATCAGATACTAGATACTGTTTAGGTACATGTCGCCCTGACTCTCCAGACTTCAGTCTCTGCTCCTAGCACAGAGTTCATAGCCCCCAGTTTCTCCTAGTGATACGTCATTGCTAGTTTGCGCGCACCATCAGGTTAGAGGTCCCGGCTCCTTAGGTAGCCCCCTCCATGGTTTCCGCCCCATTCATGACATATTCTGTTACGTTTGCATCACATGTCTATGTATACGCCCCGTTACACCTCTTTTCGCCCTTATCTTTCGCGACTGCTACGCGTCACGCCTTCTGCTCCACCCACTGCTACGCCTACTGCAATGTAATGCTATGTGTTTGCGTTATGTATATATGCTCATGTATTGTTATTAAAAGTCAGCGCGCTCATCCCAGATCCAGCCCCAGCAGCTGCTGGGCCCTGTCATCCTATTCCTATGCAGGTTGTCCTGTTCCTGTCCTTATGCTGTATTAAACCTGCAAAACTCCTACTACCTCGAATCTTGACTCTTATTTATTGAGCTATCTGTTATGATATATGTCTAGTCAAAAAGAGAGGTATTATTTATTTATTTACCACATAATGGCGCCCGAATAGGGACTTGCCCTTTCCCCACGCGTCGGTGAAGCCACGCCGACCCCCTGACCCTCTGCAGTCGTGACGGAACTCTTCTGTGCACCGGCAGATATTTCTGCTTCAAGTATCCCTCAGGCCCACGGAGGAGACGGAGGAGGCGGTCCAGCATCCAAACGAGACGGTGGAGGAACGCGGCGAGTCCCGACCAGAGCCCAAGCCGAGAGTTCACGGTCCGAGGTATCCGGAGGCCCACCCGTAACTGAAGTCCGAAGTTCGTCGTCCGTCGTCGTAGCAGTCCAGTCCAGTCCGAGGCTTTCCGTTCTTGCTGCCCGGTGAGTACCATTACTGGGGTAGTATCTAGACAGGGTCAATCTAAATTGACTCTGGTCCGTGGGTTGGTGGTACACAGACTCACAAACGAAGTGTTCACCTAGGTGGATACGGGTCTTGATGCGTCCCTTTATGGGACCGGTATGTTCCGTACTGTTTCAGCAGTGCATCCAGTAACTCTAGTCTGTTCCGTTCTCGAGAAATTCTTGTGTTTCTGTTCTCAGTATTCCAGGTAATATTCTGTCCGAACTGTTATGTTATGATGTTGTTCAATGTATTTCCAATGTCGTGGTATGCCTGAATTGTTCTCCTAGTTGTTATTATTCCTCGTGTATTGTATTGTGTTCCGATTCAAGTTTACAATGTCTCTCTTTTCGAGATTACGTCAGCTAAGAACTAGAAAGGGTTTGTTAGAAGAAGCAGTTCCTGTTCCGCCGAGGGACAGTCCAGGTCATTTTATGTATCAGAAGCATGGCATAAGCGCCATATTGTATCTAGATTTATGGGTAGAGTATACCAAACAGTTAGAAGAAAAGTATAGATGGCCCGTATCGGGTACATGGGATGCCGAATGCATCATGCGAGTAGAAGAAGCATTATGGAAAAAGAAAGCCAGACAGTCACAGAAAGATGCCATCGAGTTATGGCGTAAAGAAGCTCATAAAAGAACCGAAAAAGAAATCAGAAAGTCAGAATTAAGTAGAGAATCCTTAGAACGAGCACAAGAAAAAGAACTAATCGAGATAGGTGAACAAGTCAAAGCCGAACAGTCAGACAGACAGAGGCATGCCCTTATTAGGGGTATGTATCCTCTTCTTGCCGAGGGCTTGCCAAAAGCGACCCCAGAGGCATCCAGTAATTTCCCGCCACCATTAGTTCCGACCAAGCTACGTCACAAACAGACCGCAGCTGATATTTTCATTTCGTCCTATTTGGACGACACAGTCCCAGAATATGCAAATCCTGTTCGCGCTCCGCCAGTCCCTGTAAATCAGGCACTTCCCGCTCCTCCAGACACCGGAGTACCTGTTACGGTACCCCCGGTCCAGCCCGCCATACAAGTCCAGCCTACATTTCCATTTCCCACTCTGCCAGGACGAAGAGCCTCAGTAGACCTAGACTCCAGTTTAGGGGCCGCAGGAGGAGGTACTCCTCAAACCCCGCCGCCACACAAGCGTTTAACGACAGCCGAATTACATGCACAAGCGTCACAGCGTACGCTTAGACATCAGACTGTAGCAGAAATAAGAAAATTCCTTGCCGAATGCGGTTATGATCCAGTCCCAGGCGAGGATAATATGGTTTTATATTCATTCCGCGTAAGAAAGGTGGCCGAGTACCTAGTCACCTTACCGAATATGAAAGAAGATCTAGACAGAATATATCGTTTCATCCGTACAGGGGATGATCCAGAAAGTATTAGCGAGGCCATGTCTCAAAGGAAAGCCGAGATCCAGCTCATGATATTAAAATTTCTGATCAATTGTCTAATAAGAGAACAAGATTACCCGTCTAAAGATCCGGCCGAAATGAGAACCCTGACAAGGTGGAGTGATAATATAGCCGAGGGTAAGCACAAGACCGTCGGTGCTATGGAGAGTATGTACAAGAAAATCCGTAGAGAAATAATAAAGATACACGAACAACGTAAAGCAGCACAAGTAAGCGAGAAAGAAAGTAACTCTGATACTGAAGAGGTAGAGGACGAGAATCCCGCCAGAATAGCGTATGTAGGAAAATCTAGATTTCCAGATCGCCATTTACGCCTAGAACACAAGTCTATTTTCCATCATCCAGCACCAGAACAAGGTTCACTAGAACAAGTATTCCAAGCTACCGATCACATTCTGAAATCACGAATCGGTTACAGTGAGTTAAGTACCATGCATGAACAAGAACTAGCCCGATCAGCAGTCCGATGGATTACTGATTCTATCACTTTTCCAGACGAAATAGTGGCACAAATGTTTCTGAAAATGCCCCCAGCCGAGCAACGACTGGTGGGTATGTATATGATCCAGCACCTCATCACATTGTATGAGGGTCAGCACTCTGATCCAGGCCCGTTACATGATATCCTGAACGAGTTACTCCAGTATAGATGGAAAGGTCTAGGTACCGATTTAATTAGTGTCATTCTAGAACAGCGTCACAAATATAGAACGTTTTTGAACCCGCATTTTGTTCATGTCTCACCTCCAGAAAGTAAACCATTTTACATGGAGAGACAGAATCCGTTACGAGAAGTCCACCCAGTCAGAGGAACGGGTGGCGAACTAGAACGAGTGTTTGTTTACACTCCGATTACAAAGATGGAACTCCTCGAGATGAAGAAATTAATTCCCTGTCATGACAAAGATCCAGCAGGGTTCCATAGAGAACTAAAAGACATGCTCCGTATGGGAGAATACACATATCCAGATATAATTAAAATGTTAAAGGTTCTGCTGCCCGCAGGGGTGTATGAAAAGCTCAAGGAAAAAGAATGGGAGGTGGGAGAGAAAAAGATCGATTGGGCAGTTCTAGAAGCCGAAGATAAGGCACGAGTACCAGGTACCGGTCTTGGAGATAAATGTAAAGAATTACCAGAATTATTAATACAAGTTTTACCCAGATTATTGACAACTAGAAAAGAAGACTGGGATGCAATCTCAGCCTGTAAACAGAAGCAAGATGAGGATATTAGTGATTTTTATTCTAGATTTGAAAAATGTTTCAGTATCAACAGTGGTCTCAAGACAAGTAGTGAGTCATACCCTCACCTTTTTGTTACTAAATTAGTCGAGAATTCAAGTCCACAAATTAAAAATCGAGTTTTGAAAGTCGAAAGTACCTGGCAAGCTAATACCCCGTCCCAGATGTTGCAAATGCTTCAATACCACCAGAATAGAATCAGAGAAGAACAAGAACACGAGAGAAAACGTATGAAAGACACGAAAATGAAAGTACTAGTTGCACAATCTGTCCCTCAAGACAGTCAGAAGAGGGGTCCGAATCAAGCCAGTCATCCTGCAGCTCCCGTTAAAGGGAATTGCAATTATTGTAAACAGCCAGGTCATTTTATAAATGAGTGTGCAGTTCTGAAACACAACATAGCTACTGGTAAGACTAAAGAAAGACCACGTCCGCCTAGACAAGAACAAGTTTCACAGATTCCTCAGCCACAGAATGCACAACAGACAGTTCCAGCACCGCAGCCTATTGCTGCAACACAGCATGTTACATCGCAGATGTACCAGTATGCACAGTCTGAGTATCCAGAGTACCAGCAGTATTCATGAAACAGCCTAGAGAGGGAGGTAGGCTTGCCTCTCATCGAGATACCTGTAGATCAAGAAGGTCCCTATGTTCACAGTCAAGTATTAGGGAAAGACAGAACGTTTTTGATCGATACAGGGGCAAGTAGGACCACAATTAGTCACGCCGAAGTTCCAGGGGCTCCGCTCTCAGGCTCAAGAAATGTTTCCCTTGGATTTTCAGGAAAACCTATCGTAAATGAGATTTCAAAGCCAGTTACTCTAGAAGTAGGTCCATTGTCCCGCACTACTGATCTGTTACTTACTAAGTCATGTCCAGAAAACCTATTAGGCATTAAGACACTGAAAGAGTTAGGTGCAGTTATATGCTGTTCCCCAGAGGGAATACGATTGTTCCTACGTGACTTTAAGGGTCACTATGTATTACGAGATTTTGATTCAAGACTGTCTAATGTTCCGCAGCACTTATGGGCGCAAGGTCCAACTGATGTAGGTTACATGCAAATCACACCCTATCGTGTGACTCTCAAGCCAGGTGTAGTGTTACCACGAATCAGACAGTACAGATTGCCACCTGAGGCTGTAGCAGCCTTATCCAAAATTATTGACGAGCTCATGGCTCAAGGAGTGGTTGTAGAAACTGACTCCAATGTATGTAATTCTCCGATCATTCCAGTCATGAAACGTACTGATCCAAATGCACCCCCAGTATATCGATTAGTGATTGACCTACGAGAGCTTAATAAATGTATTATTCCTCAGTACCCAGTTGTCCCAGACATCTCTTCCCTATTAACGGCCATTGATTCCGAAGCCACGTTCTTCACTGTCATAGACCTCAAGAACGCATTTTTCAGTGTTCCTATTCATCCAGACAGCCAGTTTCTTTTCGGATTTTGTTTAAATGGAAGGAGCTATATGTTTACACGAGCTCCTCAAGGTTTCACAGAAAGTCCTAGTATTTACAGTCAAGCACTCAAGAGACAACTAGACAACATTCACATGCCAACTGACACTGCCCTGCTCCAGTATGTCGATGATCTACTGATCACAGCCCGTTCTGAACGTGCTTGCGAGCGAGCATCCCTTACAGTCTTGTATTTCCTAGCCGAGATGGGGCACAAGGTGTCCCCTTCTAAGCTTCAATTCTGTGTCCAGCAAGTGGTCTACTTAGGACACTTACTGTCCAAGAGGGGTAGGCAGTTGACACCAGACCGTATCCAGTTAATAGCGAGTCTTCCTCAGCCCAAGACCCAGAAGGAGGTACGTGCTTTTATCGGCCTCACTTCTTACTGCAGACAATGGATTCCTCAGTATGCATTTCTAGCCAAATCACTGATACAGTTAACGACACAGGAGGCAGCCGTATCGACTGTTCTCCCTTGGACATCTGAACATACACTTAGTTTCAATGAGTTAAAGAAAGCTTTATGCCAAGCTCCAGTTCTAGCTACACCGAACTACAGTAAGCCTTTTACACTTTTTGTCACAGAACGCGAAGGTACAGCATTATCTGTTCTCACACAAGATCAAGCAGGACAATACAAGCCCTGTGCTTATTTTTCGAGCACATTAGATCCTGTAGCCCAGGCTCTGCCTGCGTGCCTCAAGTCAGTTGCAGCCACAGCACTAGCTATCAGACAAAGTGATTCCATAGTCTTAGGACATACCTTGACAGTACAAGTTCCACATTCTGTGGAAGTTCTTTTAAACCGAACACAAACTCAGCACTTGACAATTGCACGTTTAACAGGTTATGAATTGACACTGTTCCAGCCACACATAGAAATCAGACGCTGCAACATTTTAAATCCTGCTACATTGTTACAATCAGTTACTTCAAATCCAGCCACACATGATTGCGTGGAAGTAGTTAACATTACGACAAAGCCAAGACAAGATCTGACAGATACTCCGTTACCAGACCCCGACCTGACACTTTATGTGGATGGTTCATGCCTAAGAACTAGTACAGGAGAACTAGTCGCCGCGTATGCAGTGACTACTGACACCGAAGTTATTGAAACACACCGTATTGACACCCTGTCTGCTCAAGCAGCAGAGCTAGTTGCTCTGACACAAGCCTGTATACACACCAAGAACTTGAAAGTTAATGTTTACACAGATTCACGCTACGCATTTGGAGTTGTACACGACTTCGGAGTGCTCTGGCAGGAGAGAGGTTTCATGACTTCTCATGGAACCAAGATTCAGCATGGTCTCCTTATTCAAGCTCTGTTAGATGCCATACACTTGCCGACATCTATTGCTATCATGAAGTGCAAAGCACATACGAAAGTTACTGACATTATTTCCCAAGGTAATGATCTAGCAGATCGCACAGCCAAGCTTACAGCACAGACTCCAGACATTCAAGTTAATCCGACACAGACACATACTCCAGATCCGACTACATGTATGACAGTTAAGGACCCTACACAAGATGTCATAGATATCCAGTTACATGCTACTCCCGAAGAAATCAAGAAATGGTCCGAACAAGGAGGGGTCCAGACAGATCAAGGATGGTTAACGAAGGGTAGAGCCACATGGTTTCTCCCCGACTCTATGGTTCAAGTCATTATTAATACCGCACATAGTCCAGCACATTTAGGAGAAAAAGCTATGTTAGACAGTATCCAGAACATTTGGTTCAACAAGCATTTACGAGCTGCAGCCAAGCAGAAAGTCCGTACCTGTATGATATGTTGTCAGTTTAATCCAGGTAAAAGTGTCCCGGTGGAACAAGGTGGATTCCAGCCCCCTGACCACCCTTTTGAAGTCCTCCAGATGGATTATATTCAGATGGAGCGATGTCGAGGTTTCAAGTATGTCCTTGTAGTTGTATGCGCTTTGTCCAGGTGGACAGAAGCATATCCAGTCCCAGATTACACAGCCGCGACCACTGCCAAGCAGTTGGTTCGTGAGTTCTTCCCCCGTTATGGACTCCCTAGAGTCGTATATTCTGATAACGGCCAGCCATTCTCATCTGAACTCATGAAGCATGTTTCCCTTTTGCTAGGGTACCAGTGGAAGTTTCATTGTGTACGCCATCCTGAAGCAGCCGGTCTCGTAGAGAGACATAACCAGACCCTGAAAATCCGTATTGCAAAAGTGTGTAAAGAAAAAGGTGTGGACTGGCTAGTAGCTCTGCCAGTCGCTTTATTTTATATGCGCATGGTCGCACATTCCAGATCAGGTCTGTCCCCGTATGAGGTCGTTTTCGGCCGCCCCCCTAACATGTGGGGTACTCCTAGACCCCGAAGTATTACCAATGTTTCAAGTAATATGCTGACAGATTACCTAGCTTCCTTGATGTCTGCCCTCAACTCATGTCGTTCACAGGTTGCCGCCGCATTTCCAGACAATACCGAGGTGGCACCGCATGAAATCGTTCCAGGATCCATGGTGATGGTCCGCAACTTTGACAGATCAAGTCCGCTGGAGCCTCGTTGGAAAGAGCCCCGACAGGTCCTCCTCACCACCCGTACAGCCGTGAAGTTGGAAGGACGCAAAGGCTGGGTACACCTTTCTCATGTCAAACTTTTTAATGGACTGAAACCCGTCTTAAAGAACATTTCCCAGGATTTGAAGGATTGCCAAAATATTGTTCTCAAGGACTGTCCCGCAAAAGACATTGCTACAACCCCTCCCCTGTTAGAGAAAACTCCACAACAGGAGTATAAACTAAAACTCCGGTCTAGTAAAATAAGTCAGTCAGTTTGATTGTCTAAGTCCTCCCCTAGGTGAAACGGTTAGACTGTTTCTGACAATGTATAAAATAGACCCCCATAGTGAGAGAGTTAGTCAAAACTCAATCCGATGTATTGTTTTTCTATGTTTCATATTATTTCTCAGCATTATGATTTCCTGCACCAGTTATGCATTTTTCTTGTATTTCCCAGTTCTTCATGTAAATAAGTCTGCTAATGCTACAGTAGAGCACACGTTTAGTGATCTGCCTCCTCATGAACTCTCTTACCGCCTCGCTATGCGAAATAACTCATTCATCCGCATGTTACATTACTCACACCAGTCCACCAATGCCACTAATTGTTGGGTGTGTGGTCGACTCCCCCCTTTCCAGACACCGAAGGGAGTTCTGCCACTTTTTCCTTATCCATTTTCACATAATGGTTCGTGTGGAGCATGGTCCACGTTAACGTCATCCTCAACAGATATGTCTTTTCTTAACAGTACATGTTTTCCAGACAAGCAGGGTCTCCCCCACAGAACAGGTTTAGATCTAGAAAATGAAGTGTATAATTTAGGTAATTATTCTTCGAATTTTATGGTCCTGAATGTTCAGTCTGATACTACTCCAGACTTACCTGCTATTTCAGTACTACCAGTCAGAGGTGAATTATGTGTCCGAAATAATGGTTCCGTACATGTAGGACATAGTGATTGTACTACTATTGTCAAGTATAGTGACAGTGGGAAATCTATCTTCAAAGCTTCACGTCATTCTTATTTTATTTGTGGTCAAACCGCATATGTTCGTCTGCCCCTCGATTGGGAGGGAACCTGTTACATTGCCTTCCTACTGCCACCAGTTTTCCTAGCCCCACCTGATTATCATAGAAACACACATCTAGTACACATTAGACATAAAAGGGAGTCCCCAATTGTCGATTATACTGAAACTGCTCTAGAACAGTATACAGATTTCAACAGAGGTTTCTTTTTCTTTATAGGACCTATCCAGAATAGTAAGCTAATCCGTAGGTTAACCAGAACCCTCGAAGCTGTAGTAAATGAGACTGCCTCTGCTCTAGGTAACTTAACCGAAGAGCAATCTGCTATGAGATTTGTCGTTTTACAGAATCGTCTCGTCCTTGACGTCATACTGGCCGATAGGGGCGGGGCCTGTAGAGTCATCGGATCTAGTTGCTGCATTTTCATTCCAAATAACGCGCCGTCTGTTTATTCAGCTATAACCAGACTCCATAAAATTGCCCATCTGTTACACCAAGATCCAGGCACCTGGACATGGTCCGGTTGGTTCTGGAATATAATTTCCGCATGGGGATGGAAAATATTGTCCTTTCTAGGTATTGCAGTAGCGATCATATTCAGCTGCTGCCTCTGTATACAATGTGGCCCTGCGATTTGCGGCATTTGTGCTACCTCTTGTATTCCTAGTCCCAAGCCCCGTTCTAAATCCCGTTCCAGGATAATTCGAGACGAGCAAATGATACTGTATGAAATGATAGACGGTATCATGAAAATTGATGTTTCCTGATGGAAACGTAGTGACAAGGAGGGAATGTGGAAAAGTAAATTTTGCCATGTTCTGTGTCCCTACGTGTCATCCATCATATGTTATGTGTGCATGATTAAATATGCATATGCATTCCCCATGTTCGATTAATGACGCAATTACAGTTGTGTCCACCTCTAGTATGCCAGTTTCCAGTCCTCGTGAATACTACGAATATCAGGCCTATGTAAAGCTACGTTGCCACGTTTCTCAGTGTGCACGTTATTCTATTATAAAGTCCCCGTTTCTAGGCCTCAAAAGGGCCTGGACACCAGATTCAGCTCCTGTCTCCTGAAGCCTCGCTGAGGAGCGATACAGCCCCCACCTGTATCCTCGACCCTTCACTTACTTCCTGCCTCGCAGTGCCCGGCTCAGTCTGGCTCAGCCTCTGAGTCTGCCAAAAGTATGTTATAGTTCCAGTTATCAGTTCAGTCCTCCTTCTCTGCATTCCTAAGCTACTGAATCGCATCGATAGTTTCCGTCATTGTCTAGCCTTTCCGGCTCCATGTAAGAGAAATACTGCATTTAATGGTCATTTAATATTCTTCATCACGCACTACATGTAGAATAATGCATGGTCCAGTCTTAGAATCAAGTTAGCCTTTCCCCTCCTAACTTCTAGTTTATATCAACATGTTCTCTAAACATCAGATACTAGATACTGTTTAGGTACATGTCGCCCTGACTCTCCAGACTTCAGTCTCTGCTCCTAGCACAGAGTTCATAGCCCCCAGTTTCTCCTAGTGATACGTCATTGCTAGTTTGCGCGCACCATCAGGTTAGAGGTCCCGGCTCCTTAGGTAGCCCCCTCCATGGTTTCCGCCCCATTCATGACATATTCTGTTACGTTTGCATCACATGTCTATGTATACGCCCCGTTACACCTCTTTTCGCCCTTATCTTTCGCGACTGCTACGCGTCACGCCTTCTGCTCCACCCACTGCTACGCCTACTGCAATGTAATGCTATGTGTTTGCGTTATGTATATATGCTCATGTATTGTTATTAAAAGTCAGCGCGCTCATCCCAGATCCAGCCCCAGCAGCTGCTGGGCCCTGTCATCCTATTCCTATGCAGGTTGTCCTGTTCCTGTCCTTATGCTGTATTAAACCTGCAAAACTCCTACTACCTCGAATCTTGACTCTTATTTATTGAGCTATCTGTTATGATATATGTCTAGTCAAAAAGAGAGGTATTATTTATTTATTTACCACACATGGGAACAGTCCAGCCCAAACTGCCAAGCCATGTCTTTCCTGGACCGGAATCAAGCATCCAAGGACTGGTTTCTGGCTATCAGCCTTCATCAGCCTGGATAGCTTGACTCCAGTGGTGTGGAGAGCATGGGACTCACGTCTGAGCATACCCATCCCACTCGGGGTGACAAATGCAAAAACAACAATTGATGGACAGAATGCAGAACAATGTCATACATTCACCCCAGTACAGAGATCTGGGCCTAAATCCATTGTTTTTTTGCACTCCACACAACCCCAGGTCAGACATGGCCATATGCAAATCAGCTTTGACCCTGTGCCTCATGGGAACAGTCCAGCCCGAACTGCCAAGCCATGTCTTTCCTGGACCGGAATCAAGCATCCAAGGACCGGTTTCAGGCTATCAGCCTTCATCAGCCTGGATAGCTTGACTCCAGTGGTGTGGAGAGCATGGGACTCACGTCTGAGCATACCCATCCCACTCGGGGTGACAAATGCAAAAACAACAATTGATGGACAGAATGCAGAACAATGTCATTTATTCACCCCAGTACAGAGATCTGGGCCTAAATCCATCGTTTTTTTGCACTCAACACCACCCCAGGTCAGACATGGCCATATGCAAATCAGCCTTGACCCTGTGCCTCATGGGAACAGTCCAGCCCGAACTGCCAAGCCATGTCTTTCCTGGACCGGAATCAAGCATCCAAGGACCGGTTTCTGGCTATCAGCCTTCATCAGCCTGGATAGCTTGACTCCAGTGGTGTGGAGAGCATGGGACTCACGTCTGAGCATACCCATCCCACTCGGGGTGACAAATGCAAAAACAACAATTGATGGACAGAATGCAGCACAATGTCATACATTCACCCCAGTACAGAGATCTGGGCCTAAATCCATCGTTTTTTTGCACTCCACACCACCCCAGGTCAGACATGGCCATATGCAAATCAGCCTTGGCCCTGTGCCTCATGGGAACAGTCCAGCCCGAACTGCCAAGCCATGTCTTTCCTGGACCGGAATCAAGCATCCAAGGACCGGTTTCTGGCTATCAGCCTTCATCAGCCTGGATAGCTTGACTCCAGTGGTATGGAGAGCATGGGACTCACGTCTGAGCATACCCATCCCACTCGGGGTGACAAATTCAAAAACAACAATTGATGGACAGAATGCAGAACAATGTCATACATTCACCCCAGTTCAGAGATCTGGGCCTAAATCCATCGTTTTTTTGCACTCCACACCACCCCAGGTCAGACATGGCCATATGCAAATCAGCCTTGACCCTGTGCCTCATGGGAACAGTCCAGCCCGAACTGCCAAGCCATGTCTTTCCTGGACTGGAATCAAGCATCCAAGGACCGGTTTCTGGCTATCAGCCTTCATCAGCCTGGATAGCTTGACTCCAGTGGTGTGGAGAGCATGGGACTCACATCTGAGCATACCCATCCCACTCGGGGTGACAAATGCAAAAACAACAATTGATGGACAGAATGCAAAACAATGTCATACATTCACCCCAGTACAGAGATCTGGGCCTAAATCCATCGTTTTTTTGCACTCCACACCACCCCAGGTCAGACATGGCCATATGCAAATCAGCATTGAACCTGTGCCTCATGGGAACAGTCCAGCCCGAACTGCCAAGCCATGTCTTTCCTGGACCGAGATCAAGCATCCAAGGACCGGTTTCTGGCTATCAGCCTTCATCAGCCTGGATAGCTTGACTCCAGTGGTGTGGAGAGCATGGGACTCACGTCTGAGCATACCCATCCCACTCGGGGTGACAAATGCAAAAACAACAATTGATGGACAGAATGCAGAACAATGTCATACATTCACCCCAGTACAGAGATCTGGGCCTAAATCCATCGTTTTTTTGCACTCCACACCACCCCAGGTCAGACATGGCCATATGCAAATCAGCATTGACCCTGTGCCTCATGGGAACAGTCCAGCCCGAACTGCCAAGCCATGTCTTTCCTGGACCGGAATCAAGCATCCAAGGACCGGTTTCTGGCTATCAGCCTTCATGATCCTGGATAGCTTGACTCGAGTGGTGTGGAGAGCATGGGACTCACGTCTGAGCATACCCATCCCACTCGGGGTGACAAATGCATAAACAACAATTGATGGACAGAATGCAGAACAATGTCATACATTCACCCCAGTACAGAGATCTGGGCCTAAATCCATTGTTTTTTTTGCACTCCACACCACCCCAGGTCAGACATGGCCATATGCAAATCAGCCTTGACCCTGTGCCTCATGGGAACAGTCCAGCCCAAACTGCCAAGCCATGTCTTTCCTGGACCGGAATCAAGCATCCAAGGACTGGTTTCTGGCTATCAGCCTTCATCAGCCTGGATAGCTTGACTCCAGTGGTGTGGAGAGCATGGGACTCACGTCTGAGCATACCCATCCCACTCGGGGTGACAAATGCAAAAACAACAATTGATGGACAGAATGCAGAACAATGTCATACATTCACCCCAGTACAGAGATCTGGGCCTAAATCCATCGTTTTTTTGCACTCCACACCACCCCAGGTCAGACATGGCCATATGCAAATCAGCCTTGACCCTGTGCCTCATGGGAACAGTCCAGCCCGAACTGCCAAGCCATGTCTTTCCTGGACCGGAATCAAGCATCCAAGGACCGGTTTCTGGCTATCAGCCTTCATCAGCCTGGATAGCTTGACTCCAGTGGTGTGGAGAGCATGGGACTCACGTCTGAGCATACCCATCCCACTCGGGGTGACAAATGCAAAAACAACAATTGATGGACAGAATGCAGAACAATGTCATACATTCACCCCAGTACAGAGATCTGGGCCTATATCCATCGTTTTTTGCACTCCACACCACCCCAGGTCAAACATGGCCATATGCAAATCAGCCTTGACCCTGTGCCTCATGGGAACAGTCCAGCCCGAACTGCCAAGCCATGTCTTTCCTGGACCGGAATCAAGCATCCAAGGACCGGTTTCTGGCTATCAGCCTTCATCAGCCTGGATAGCTTGACTCCAGTGGTGTGGAGAGCATGGGACTCACGTCTGAGCATACCCATCCCACTCGGGGTGACAAATGCAAAAACAACAATTGATGGACAGAATGCAGAACAATGTCATACATTCACCCCAGTACAGAGATCTGGGCCTAAATCCATCGTTTTTTTGCACTCCACACCACCCCAGGTCAGACATGGCCATATGCAAATCAGCCTTGGCCCTGTGCCTCATGGGAACAGTCCAGCCCGAACTGCCAAGCCATGTCTTTCCTGGACCGGAATCAAGCATCCAAGGACCGGTTTCTGGCTATCAGCCTTCATCAGCCTGGATAGCTTGACTCCAGTGGTATGGAGAGCATGGGACTCACGTCTGAGCATACCCATCCCACTCGGGGTGACAAATTCAAAAACAACAATTGATGGACAGAATGCAGAACAATGTCATACATTCACCCCAGTTCAGAGATCTGGGCCTAAATCCATCGTTTTTTTGCACTCCACACCACCCCAGGTCAGACATGGCCATATGCAAATCAGCCTTGACCCTGTGCCTCATGGGAACAGTCCAGCCCGAACTGCCAAGCCATGTCTTTCCTGGACTGGAATCAAGCATCCAAGGACCGGTTTCTGGCTATCAGCCTTCATCAGCCTGGATAGCTTGACTCCAGTGGTGTGGAGAGCATGGGACTCACATCTGAGCATACCCATCCCACTCGGGGTGACAAATGCAAAAACAACAATTGATGGACAGAATGCAAAACAATGTCATACATTCACCCCAGTACAGAGATCTGGGCCTAAATCCATCGTTTTTTTGCACTCCACACCACCCCAGGTCAGACATGGCCATATGCAAATCAGCATTGAACCTGTGCCTCATGGGAACAGTCCAGCCCGAACTGCCAAGCCATGTCTTTCCTGGACCGAGATCAAGCATCCAAGGACCGGTTTCTGGCTATCAGCCTTCATCAGCCTGGATAGCTTGACTCCAGTGGTGTGGAGAGCATGGGACTCACGTCTGAGCATACCCATCCCACTCGGGGTGACAAATGCAAAAACAACAATTGATGGACAGAATGCAGAACAATGTCATACATTCACCCCAGTACAGAGATCTGGGCCTAAATCCATCGTTTTTTTGCACTCCACACCACCCCAGGTCAGACATGGCCATATGCAAATCAGCATTGACCCTGTGCCTCATGGGAACAGTCCAGCCCGAACTGCCAAGCCATGTCTTTCCTGGACCGGAATCAAGCATCCAAGGACCGGTTTCTGGCTATCAGCCTTCATGATCCTGGATAGCTTGACTCGAGTGGTGTGGAGAGCATGGGACTCACGTCTGAGCATACCCATCCCACTCGGGGTGACAAATGCATAAACAACAATTGATGGACAGAATGCAGAACAATGTCATACATTCACCCCAGTACAGAGATCTGGGCCTAAATCCATTGTTTTTTTTGCACTCCACACCACCCCAGGTCAGACATGGCCATATGCAAATCAGCCTTGACCCTGTGCCTCATGGGAACAGTCCAGCCCAAACTGCCAAGCCATGTCTTTCCTGGACCGGAATCAAGCATCCAAGGACTGGTTTCTGGCTATCAGCCTTCATCAGCCTGGATAGCTTGACTCCAGTGGTGTGGAGAGCATGGGACTCACGTCTGAGCATACCCATCCCACTCGGGGTGACAAATGCAAAAACAACAATTGATGGACAGAATGCAGAACAATGTCATACATTCACCCCAGTACAGAGATCTGGGCCTAAATCCATCGTTTTTTTGCACTCCACACCACCCCAGGTCAGACATGGCCATATGCAAATCAGCCTTGACCCTGTGCCTCATGGGAACAGTCCAGCCCGAACTGCCAAGCCATGTCTTTCCTGGACCGGAATCAAGCATCCAAGGACCGGTTTCTGGCTATCAGCCTTCATCAGCCTGGATAGCTTGACTCCAGTGGTGTGGAGAGCATGGGACTCACGTCTGAGCATACCCATCCCACTCGGGGTGACAAATGCAAAAACAACAATTGATGGACAGAATGCAGAACAATGTCATACATTCACCCCAGTACAGAGATCTGGGCCTATATCCATCGTTTTTTGCACTCCACACCACCCCAGGTCAAACATGGCCATATGCAAATCAGCCTTGACCCTGTGCCTCATGGGAACAGTCCAGCCCGAACTGCCAAGCCATGTCTTTCCTGGACCGGAATCAAGCATCCAAGGACCGGTTTCTGGCTATCAGCCTTCATCAGCCTGGATAGCTTGACTCCAGTGGTGTGGAGAGCATGGGACTCACGTCTGAGCATACCCATCCCACTCGGGGTGACAAATGCAAAAACAACAATTGATGGACAGAATGCAGAACAATGTCATACATTCACCCCAGTACAGAGATCTGGGCCTAAATCCATCGTTTTTTTGCACTCCACACCACCCCAGGTCAGACATGGCCATATGCAAATCAGCCTTGGCCCTGTGCCTCATGGGAACAGTCCAGCCCGAACTGCCAAGCCATGTCTTTCCTGGACCGGAATCAAGCATCCAAGGACCGGTTTCTGGCTATCAGCCTTCATCAGCCTGGATAGCTTGACTCCAGTGGTATGGAGAGCATGGGACTCACGTCTGAGCATACCCATCCCACTCGGGGTGACAAATGCAAAAACAACAATTGATGAACAGAATGCAGAACAATGTCATACATTCACCCCAGTACAGAGATCTGGGCCTAAATCCATCGTTTTTTTGCACTCCACACCACCCCAGGTCAGACATGGCCATATGCAAATCAGCCTTGACCCTGTGCCTCATGGGAACAGTCCAGCCCGAACTGCCAAGCCATGTCTTTCCTGGACCGGAATCAAGCATCCAAGGACCGGTTTCTGGCTATCAGCCTTCATCAGCCTGGATAGCTTGACTCCAGTGGTGTGGAGAGCTTGGGACTCACGTCTGAGCATACCCATCAAACTCGGGGTGACAAATGCAAAAACAACAATTGATGGACAGAATGCAGAACAATGTCATACATTCACCCCAGTACAGAGATCTGGGCCTAAATCCATCGTTTTTTGCACTCCACATCACCCCAGGTCAGACATGGCCATATGCAAATCAGCCTTGACCCTGTGCCTCATGGGAGCAGTCCAGCCCGAACTGCCAAGCCATGTCTTTCCTGGACCGGAATGAAGCATCCAAGGACCGGTTTCTGGCTATCAGCCTTCATGATCCTGGATAGCTTGACTCGAGTGGTGTGGAGAGCATGGGACTCACGTCTGAGCATACCCATCCCACTCGGGGTGACAAATGCAAAAACAACAATTGATGGACAGAATGCAGAACAATGTCATACATTCACCCCAGTACAGAGATCTGGGTCTAAATCCATCGTTTTTTTGCACTCCACACCACCCCAGGTCAGACATGGCCATATGCCAATCAGCCTTGACTCTGTGCCTCATGGGAACAGTCCAGCCCGAACTGCCAAGCCATGTCTTTCCTGGACCGGAATCAAGCATCCAAGGACCGGTTTCTGGCTATCAGCTTTCATCAGCCTGGATAGCTGGACTCCCGTGGTGTGGAGAGCATGGGACTCACGTCTGAGCATACCCATCCAACTCGTGGTGACAAATGCAAAAACAACAATTGATGGACAGAATGCAGAACAATGTCATACATTCACGCCAGTACAGAGATCTGGGCATAAATCCATCGTTTTTTTGCACTCCACATCACCCCAGGTCAGACATGGCCATATGCAAATCAGCCTTGACCCTGTGCCTCATTGGAACAGTCCAGCCCGAACTGCCAAGCCATGTCTTTCCTGGACCGGAATCAAGCATCCAAGGACCGGTTTCTGGCTATCAGCCTTTATCAGCCTGGATAGCTTGACTCCAGTGGTGTGGAGAGCATGGGACTCACGTCTGAGCATACCCATCCCACTCGGGGTGACAAATGCAAAAACAACAATTGATGGACAGAATGCAGAACAATGTCATTTATTCACCCCAGTACAGAGATCTGGGCCTAAATCCATCGTTTTTTTGCACTCAACACCACCCAAGGTCAGACATGGCCATATGCAAATCAGCCTTGACCCTGTGCCTCATGGGAACAGTCCAGCCCGAACTGCCAAGCCATGTCTTTCCTGGACCGGAATCAAGCATCCAAGGACCGGTTTCTGGCTATCAGCCTTCATCAGCCTGGATAGCTTGACTCCAGTGGTGTGGAGAGCATGGGACTCACGTCTGAGCATACCCATCCCACTCGGGGTGACAAATGCAAAAACAACAATTGATGGACAGAATGCAGAACAATGTCATACATTCACCCCAGTACAGAGATCTGGGCCTATATCCATCGTTTTTCGCACTCCACACCACCCCAGGTCAAACATGGCCATATGCAAATCAGCCTTGACCCTGTGCCTCATGGGAACAGTCCAGCCCGAACTGCCAAGCCATGTCTTTCCTGGACCGGAATCAAGCATCCAAGGACCGGTTTCTGGCTATCAGCCTTCATCAGCCTGGATAGCTTGACTCCAGTGGTGTGGAGAGCATGGGACTCACGTCTGAGCATACCCATCCCACTCGGGGTGACAAATGCAAAAACAACAATTGATGGACAGAATGCAGAACAATGTCATACATTCACCCCAGTACAGAGATCTGGGCCTAAATCCATCGTTTTTTTGCACTCCACACCACCCCAGGTCAGACATGGCCATATGCAAATCAGCCTTGGCCCTGTGCCTCATGGGAACAGTCCAGCCCGAACTGCCAAGCCATGTCTTTCCTGGACCGGAATCAAGCATCCAAGGACCGGTTTCTGGCTATCAGCCTTCATCAGCCTGGATAGCTTGACTCCAGTGGTATGGAGAGCATGGGACTCACGTCTGAGCATACCCATCCCACTCGGGGTGACAAATTCAAAAACAACAATTGATGGACAGAATGCAGAACAATGTCATACATTCACCCCAGTTCAGAGATCTGGGCCTAAATCCATCGTTTTTTTGCACTCCACACCACCCCAGGTCAGACATGGCCATATGCAAATCAGCCTTGACCCTGTGCCTCATGGGAACAGTCCAGCCCGAACTGCCAAGCCATGTCTTTCCTGGACCGGAATCAAGCATCCAAGGACCGGTTTCTGGCTATCAGCCTTCATCAGCCTGGATAGCTTGACTCCAGTGGTGTGGAGAGCATGGGACTCACATCTGAGCATACCCATCCCACTTGGGGTGACAAATGCAAAAACAACAATTGATGGACAGAATGCAAAACAATGTCATACATTCACCCCAGTACAGAGATCTGGGCCTAAATCCATCGTTTTTTTGCACTCCACACCACCCCAGGTCAGACATGGCCATATGCAAATCAGCATTGAACCTGTGCCTCATGGGAACAGTCCAGCCCGAACTGCCAAGCCATGTCTTTCCTGGACCGGAATCAAGCATCCAAGGACCGGTTTCTGGCTATCAGCCTTCATCAGCCTGGATAGCTTGACTCCAGTGGTGTGGAGAGCATGGGACTCACGTCTGAGCATACCCATCCCACTCGGGGTGACAAATGCAAAAACAACAATTGATGGACAGAATGCAGAACAATGTCATACATTCACCCCAGTACAGAGATCTGGGCCTAAATCCATCGTTTTTTTGCACTCCACACCACCCCAGGTCAGACATGGCCATATGCAAATCAGCCTTGACCCTGTGCCTCATGGGAACAGTCCAGCCCGAACTGCCAAGCCATGTCTTTCCTGGACCGGAATCAAGCATCCAAGGACCGGTTTCTGGCTATCAGCCTTCATCAGCCTGGATAGCTTGACTCCAGTGGTGTGGAGAGCTTGGGACTCACGTCTGAGCATACCCATCCCACTCGGGGTGACAAATGCAAAAACAACAATTGATGGACAGAATGCAGAACAATGTCATACATTCACCCCAGTACAGAGATCTGGGCCTAAATCCATCGTTTTTTGCACTCCACATCACCCCAGGTCAGACATGGCCATATGCAAATCAGCCTTGACCCTGTGCCTCATGGGAGCAGTCCAGCCCGAACTGCCAAGCCATGTCTTTCCTGGACCGGAATCAAGCATCCAAGGACCGGTTTCAGGCTATCAGCCTTCATGATCCTGGATAGCTTGACTCGAGTGGTGTGGAGAGCATGGGACTCACGTCTGAGCATGCCCATCCCACTCGGGGTGACAAATGCATAAACAACAATTGATGGACAGAATGCAGAACAATGTCATACATCACCCCAGTACAGAGATCTGGGTCTAAATCCATCGTTTTTTTGCACTCCACACCACCCCAGGTCAGACATGGCCATATGCAAATCAGCCTTGACCCTGTGCCTCATGGGAACAGTCCAGCCCAAACTGCCAAGCCATGTCTTTCCTGGACCGGAATCAAGCATCCAAGGACTGGTTTCTGGCTATCAGCCTTCATCAGCCTGGATAGCTTGACTCCAGTGGTGTGGAGAGCATGGGACTCACGTCTGAGCATACCCATCCCACTCGGGGTGACAAATGCAAAAACAACAATTGATGGACAGAATGCAGAACAATGTCATACATTCACCCCAGTACAGAGATCTGGGCCTAACTCCATCGTTTTTTTGCACTCCACACCACCCCAGGTCAGACATGGCCATATGCAAATCAGCCTTGACCCTGTGCCTCATGGGAACAGTCCAGCCCGAACTGCCAAGCCATGTCTTTCCTGGACCGGAATCAAGCATCCAAGGACCGGTTTCTGGCTATCAGCCTTCATCAGCCTGGATAGCTTGACTCCAGTGGTGTGGAGAGCATGGGACTCACGTCTGAGCATACCCATCCCACTCGGGGTGACAAATGCAAAAACAACAATTGATGGACAGAATGCAGAACAATGTCATACATTCACCCCAGTACAGAGATCTGGGCCTATATCCATCGTTTTTTGCACTCCACACCACCCCAGGTCAAACATGGCCATATGCAAATCAGCCTTGACCCTGTGCCTCATGGGAACAGTCCAGCCCGAACTGCCAAGCCATGTCTTTCCTGGACCGGAATCAAGCATCCAAGGACCGGTTTCTGGCTATCAGCCTTCATCAGCCTGGATAGCTTGACTCCAGTGGTGTGGAGAGCATGGGACTCACGTCTGAGCATACCCATCCCACTCGGGGTGACAAATGCAAAAACAACAATTGATGGACAGAATGCAGAACAATGTCATACATTCACCCCAGTACAGAGATCTGGGCCTAAATCCATCGTTTTTTTGCACTCCACACCACCCCAGGTCAGACATGGCCATATGCAAATCAGCCTTGGCCCTGTGCCTCATGGGAACAGTCCAGCCCGAACTGCCAAGCCATGTCTTTCCTGGACCGGAATCAAGCATCCAAGGACCGGTTTCTGGCTATCAGCCTTCATCAGCCTGGATAGCTTGACTCCAGTGGTATGGAGAGCATGGGACTCACGTCTGAGCATACCCATCCCACTCGGGGTGACAAATTCAAAAACAACAATTGATGGACAGAATGCAGAACAATGTCATACATTCACCCCAGTTCAGAGATCTGGGCCTAAATCCATCGTTTTTTTGCACTCCACACCACCCCAGGTCAGACATGGCCATATGCAAATCAGCCTTGACCCTGTGCCTCACGGGAACAGTCCAGCCCGAACTGCCAAGCCATGTCTTTCCTGGACCGGAATCAAGCATCCAAGGACCGGTTTCTGGCTATCAGCCTTCATCAGCCTGGATAGCTTGACTCCAGTGGTGTGGAGAGCATGGGACTCACATCTGAGCATACCCATCCCACTCTGGGTGACAAATGCAAAAACAACAATTGATGGACAGAATGCAGAACAATGTCATACATTCACCCCATTACAGAGATCTGGGCCTAAATCCATCGTTTTTTTGCACTCCACACCACCCCAGGTCAGACATGGCCATATGCAAATCAGCATTGACCCTGTGCCTCATGGGAACAGTCCAGCCCGAACTGCCAAGCCATGTCTTTCCTGGACCGGAATCAAGCATCCAAGGACCGGTTTCTGGCTATCAGCCTTCATCAGCCTGGATAGCTTGACTCCGGTGGTGTGGAGAGCTTGGGACTCACGTCTGAGCATACCCATCCCACTCGGGGTGACAAATGCAAAAACAACAATTGATGGACAGAATGCAGAACAATGTCATACATTCACCCCAGTACAGAGATCTGGGCCTAAATCCATCGTTTTTTGCACTCCACATCACCCCAGGTCAGACATGGCCATATGCAAATCAGCCTTGACCCTGTGCCTCATGGGAGCAGTCCAGCCCGAACTGCCAAGCCATGTCTTTCCTGAACCGGAATCAAGCATCCAAGGACCGGTTTCTGGCTATCAGCCTTCATGATCCTGGATAGCTTGACTCGAGTGGTGTGGAGAGCATGGGACTCACGTCTGAGCATACCCATCCCACTCGGGGTGACAAATGCATAAACAACAATTGATGGACAGAATGCAGAACAATGTCATACATTCACCCCAGTACAGAGATCTGGGCCTAAATCCATCGTTTTTTTGCACTCCACACCACCCCAGGTCAGACATGGCCATATACAAATCAGCCTTGACCCTGTGCCTCATGGGAACAGTCCAGCCCGAACTGCCAAGCCATGTCTTTCCTGGACCGGAATCAAGCATCCAAGGATCGGTTTCTGGCTATCAGCCTTCATCAGCCTGGATAGCTTGACTCCAGTGGTATGGAGAGCATGGGACTCACGTCTGAGCATACCCATCCCACTCGGGGTGACAAATGCAAAAACAACAATTGATGGACAGAATGCAGAACAATGTCATACATTCACCCCAGTACAGAGATCTGGGCCTAAATCCATCGTTTTTTTGCATTCCACACCACCCCAGGTCAGACATGGCCATATGCAAATCAGCCTTGACCCTGTGCCTCATGGGAACAGTCCAGCCCAAACTGCCAAGCCATGTCTTTCCTGGACCGGAATCAAGCATCCAAGGACCGGTTTCTGGCTATCAGCCTTCATCAGCCTGGATAGCTTGACTCCAGTGGTGTGGAGAGCATGGGACTCACGTCTGAGCATACCCATCCCACTCGGGGTGACAAATGCAAAAACAACAATTGATGGACAGAATGCAGAACAATGTCATACATTCACCCCAGTACAGAGATCTGGGCCTATATCCATCGTTTTTTGCACTCCACACCACCCCAGGTCAGACATGGCCATATGCAAATCAGCCTTGACCCTGTGCCTCATGGGAACAGTCCAGCCCGAACTGCCAAGCCATGTCTTTCCTGGACCGGAATCAAGCATCCAAGGACCGGTTTCTGGCTATCAGCCTTCATCAGCCTGGATAGCTTGACTCCAGTGGTGTGGAGAGCATGGGACTCACATCTGAGCATACCCATCCCACTCGGGGTGACAAATGCAAAAACAACAATTGATGGACAGAATGCAAAACAATGTCATACATTCACCCCAGTACAGAGATCTGGGCCTAAATCCATCGTTTTTTTGCACTCCACACCACCCCAGGTCAGACATGGCCATATGCAAATCAGCATTGAACCTGTGCCTCATGGGAACAGTCCAGCCCAAACTGCCAAGCCATGTCTTTCCTGGACCGGAATCAAGCATCCAAGGACCGGTTTCTGGCTATCAGCCTTCATCAGCCTGGATAGCTTGACTCCAGTGGTGTGGAGAGCATGGGACTCACGTCTGAGCATACCCATCCCACTCGGGTGACAAATGCAAAAACAACAATTGATGGACAGAATGCAGAACAATGTCATACATTCACCCCAGTACAGAGATCTGGGCCTAAATCCATCGTTTTTTTGCACTCCACACCACCCCAGGTCAGACATGGCCATATGCAAATCAGCCTTGACCCTGTGCCTCATGGGAACAGTCCAGCCCGAACTGCCAAGCCATGTCTTTCCTGGACCGGAATCAAGCATCCAAGGACCGGTTTCTGGCTATCAGCCTTCATCAGCCTGGATAGCTTGACTCCAGTGGTGTGGAGAGCTTGGGACTCACGTCTGAGCATACCCATCCCACTCGGGGTGACAAATGCAAAAACAACAATTGATGGACAGAATGCAGAACAATGTCATACATTCACTCCAGTACAGAGATCTGGGCCTAAATCCATCGTTTTTTGCACTCCACATAACCCCAGGTCAGACATGGCCATATGCAAATCAGCCTTGACCCTGTGCCTCATGGGAGCAGTCCAGCCCGAACTGCCAAGCCATGTCTTTCCTGGACCGGAATCAAGCATCCAAGGACCGGTTTCTGGCTATCAGCCTTCATGATCCTGGATAGCTTGACTCGAGTGGTGTGGAGAGCATGGGACTCACGTCTGAGCATGCCCATCCCACTCGGGGTGACAAATGCATAAACAACAATTGATGGACAGAATGCAGAACAATGTCATACATTCACCCCAGTACAGAGATCTGGGCCTAAATCCATCGTTTTTTTGCACTCCACACCACCCCAGGTCAGACATGGCCATATGCAAATCAGCCTTGACCCTGTGCCTCATGGGAACAGTCCAGCCCAAACTGCCAAGCCATGTCTTTCCTGGACCGGAATCAAGCATCCAAGGACTGGTTTCTGGCTATCAGCCTTCATCAGCCTGGATAGCTTGACTCCAGTGGTGTGGAGAGCATGGGACTCACGTCTGAGCATACCCATCCCACTCGGGGTGACAAATGCAAAAACAACAATTGATGGACAGAATGCAGAACAATGTCATACATTCACCCCAGTACAGAGATCTGGGCCTAACTCCATCGTTTTTTTGCACTCCACACCACCCCAGGTCAGACATGGCCATATGCAAATCAGCCTTGACCCTGTGCCTCATGGGAACAGTCCAGCCCGAACTGCCAAGCCATGTCTTTCCTGGACCGGAATCAAGCATCCAAGGACCGGTTTCTGGCTATCAGCCTTCATCAGCCTGGATAGCTTGACTCCAGTGGTGTGGAGAGCATGGGACTCACGTCTGAGCATACCCATCCCACTCGGGGTGACAAATGCAAAAACAACAATTGATGGACAGAATGCAGAACAATGTCATACATTCACCCCAGTACAGAGATCTGGGCCTATATCCATCGTTTTTTGCACTCCACACCACCCCAGGTCAAACATGGCCATATGCAAATCAGCCTTGACCCTGTGCCTCATGGGAACAGTCCAGCCCGAACTGCCAAGCCATGTCTTTCCTGGACCGGAATCAAGCATCCAAGGACCGGTTTCTGGCTATCAGCCTTCATCAGCCTGGATAGCTTGACTCCAGTGGTGTGGAGAGCATGGGACTCACGTCTGAGCATACCCATCCCACTCGGGGTGACAAATGCAAAAACAACAATTGATGGACAGAATACAGAACAATGTCATACATTCACCCCAGTACAGAGATCTGGGCCTAAATCCATCGTTTTTTTGCACTCCACACCACCCCAGGTCAGACATGGCCATATGCAAATCAGCCTTGGCCCTGTGCCTCATGGGAACTGTCCAGCCCGAACTGCCAAGCCATGTCTTTCCTGGACCGGAATCAAGCATCCAAGGACCAGTTTCTGGCTATCAGCCTTCATCAGCCTGGATAGCTTGACTCCAGTGGTATGGAGAGCATGGGACTCACGTCTGAGCATACCCATCCCACTCGGGGTGACAAATTCAAAAACAACAATTGATGGACAGAATGCAGAACAATGTCATACATTCACCCCAGTTCAGAGATCTGGGCCTAAATCCATCGTTTTTTTGCACTCCACACCACCCCAGGTCAGACATGGCCATATGCAAATCAGCCTTGACCCTGTTCCTCATTGGAACAGTCCAGCCCGAACTGCCAAGCCATGTCTTTCCTGGACCGGAATCAAGCATCCAAGGACCGGTTTCTGGCTATCAGCCTTCATCAGCCTGGATAGCTTGACTCCAGTGGTGTGGAGAGCATGGGACTCACATCTGAGCATACCCATCCCACTCGGGGTGACAAATGCAAAAACAACAATTGATGGACAGAATGCAAAACAATGTCATACATTCACCCCAGTACAGAGATCTGGGCCTAAATCCATCGTTTTTTTGCACTCCACACCACCCCAGGTCAGACATGGCCATATGCAAATCAGCATTGAACCTGTGCCTCATGGGAACAGTCCAGCCCGAACTGCCAAGCCATGTCTTTCCTGGACCGGAATCAAGCATCCAAGGACCGGTTTCTGGCTATCAGCCTTCATGATCCTGGATAGCTTGACTCGAGTGGTGTGGAGAGCATGGGACTCACGTCTGAGCATACCCATCCCACTCGGGGTGACAAATGCAAAAACAACAATTGATGGACAGAATGCAGAACAATGTCATACATTCACCCCAGTACAGAGATCTGGGCCTAAATCCATCGTTTTTTTGCACTCCACACCACCCCAGGTCAGACATGGCCATATGCAAAGCAGCCTTGACCCTGTGCCTCATGGGAACAGTCCAGCCCGAACTGCCAAGCCATGTCTTTCCTGGACCGGAATCAAGCATCCAAGGATCGGTTTCTGGCTATCAGCCTTCATCAGCCTGGATAGCTTGACTCCAGTGGTATGGAGAGCATGGGACTCACGTCTGAGCATACCCATCCCACTCGGGGTGACAAATGCAAAAACAACAATTGATGGACAGAATGCAGAACAATGTCATACATTCACCCCAGTACAGAGATCTGGGCCTAAATCCATCGTTTTTTTGCACTCCACACCACCCCAGGTCAGACATGGCCATATGCAAATCAGCCTTGACCCTGTGCCTCATGGGAACAGTCCAGCCCGAACTGCCAAGCCATGTCTTTCCTGGACCGGAATCAAGCATCCAAGGACCGGTTTCTGGCTATCAGCCTTTATCAGCCTGGATAGCTTGACTCCAGTGGTGTGGAGAGCATGGGACTCACATCTGAGCATACCCATCCCACTCGGGGTGACAAATGCAAAAACAACAATTGATGGACAGAATGCAAAACAATGTCATACATTCACCCCAGTACAGAGATCTGGGCCTAAATCCATCGTTTTTTTGCACTCCACACCACCCCAGGTCAGACATGGCCATATGCAAATCAGCATTGAACCTGTGCCTCATGGGAACAGTCCAGCCCGAACTGCCAAGCCATGTCTTTCCTGGACCGGAATCAAGCATCCAAGGACCGGTTTCTGGCTATCAGCCTTCATCAGCCTGGATAGCTTGACTCCAGTGGTGTGGAGAGCATGGGACTCACGTCTGAGCATACCCATCCCACTCGGGGTGACAAATGCAAAAACAACAATTGATGGACAGAATGCAGAACAATGTCATACATTCACCCCAGTACAGAGATCTGGGCCTAAATCCATCGTTTTTTTGCACTCCACACCACCCCAGGTCAGACATGGCCATATGCAAAGCAGCCTTGACCCTGTGCCTCATGGGAACAGTCCAGCCCGAACTGCCAAGCCATGTCTTTCCTGGACCGGAATCAAGCATCCAAGGACCGGTTTCTGGCTATCAGCCTTCATCAGCCTGGATAGCTTGACTCCAGTGGTGTGGAGAGCTTGGGACTCACGTCTGAGCATACCCATCCCACTCGGGGTGACAAATGCAAAAACAACAATTGATGGACAGAATGCAGAACAATGTCATACATTCACCCCAGTACAGAGATCTGGGCCTAAATCCATCGTTTTTTGCACTCCACATCACCCCAGGTCAGACATGGCCATATGCAAATCAGCCTTGACCCTGTGCCTCATGGGAACAGTCCAGCCCGAACTGCCAAGCCATGTCTTTCCTGGACCGGAATCAAGCATCCAAGGACCGGTTTCTGGCTATCAGCCTTCATCAGCCTGGATAGCTTGACTCCAGTGGTGTGGAGAGCATGGGACTCACGTCTGAGCATACCCATCCCACTCGGGGTGACAAATGCAAAAACAACAATTGATGGACAGAATGCAGAACAATGTCATACATTCACCCCAGTACAGAGATCTGGGCCTAAATCCATCGTTTTTTTGCACTCCACACCACCCCAGGTCAGACATGGCCATATGCAAATCAGCCTTGGCCCTGTGCCTCATGGGAACAGTCCAGCCCGAACTGCCAAGCCATGTCTTTCCTGGACCGGAATCAAGCATCCAAGGACCGGTTTCTGGCTATCAGCCTTCATCAGCCTGGATAGCTTGACTCCAGTGGTATGGAGAGCATGGGACTCACGTCTGAGCATACCCATCCCACTCGGGGTGACAAATTCAAAAACAACAATTGATGGACAGAATGCAGAACAATGTCATACATTCACCCCAGTTCAGAGATCTGGGCCTAAATCCATCGTTTTTTTGCACTCCACACCACCCCAGGTCAGACATGGCCATATGCAAATCAGCCTTGACCCTGTGCCTCACGGGAACAGTCCAGCCCGAACTGCCAAGCCATGTCTTTCCTGGACCGGAATCAAGCATCCAAGGACCGGTTTCTGGCTATCAGCCTTCATCAGCCTGGATAGCTTGACTCCAGTGGTGTGGAGAGCATGGGACTCACATCTGAGCATACCCATCCCACTCTGGGTGACAAATGCAAAAACAACAATTGATGGACAGAATGCAGAACAATGTCATACATTCACCCCAGTACAGAGATCTGGGCCTAAATCCATCGTTTTTTTGCACTCCACACCACCCCAGGTCAGACAAGGCCATATGCAAATCAGCATTGACCCTGTGCCTCATGGGAACAGTCCAGCCCGAACTGCCAAGCCATGTCTTTCCTGGACCGGAATCAAGCATCCAAGGACCGGTTTCTGGCTATCAGCCTTCATCAGCCTGGATAGCTTGACTCCAGTGGTGTGGAGAGCTTGGGACTCACGTCTGAGCATACCCATCCCACTCGGGGTGACAAATGCAAAAACAACAATTGATGGACAGAATGCAGAACAATGTCATACATTCACCCCAGTACAGAGATCTGGGCCTAAATCCATCGTTTTTTGCACTCCACATCACCCCAGGTCAGACATGGCCATATGCAAATCAGCCTTGACCCTGTGCCTCATGGGAGCAGTCCAGCCCGAACTGCCAAGCCATGTCTTTCCTGGACCGGAATCAAGCATCCAAGGACCGGTTTCTGGCTATCAGCCTTCATGATCCTGGATAGCTTGACTCGAGTGGTGTGGAGAGCATGGGACTCACGTCTGAGCATACCCATCCCACTCGGGGTGACAAATGCATAAACAACAATTGATGGACAGAATGCAGAACAATGTCATACATTCACCCCAGTACAGAGATCTGGGCCTAAATCCATCGTTTTTTTGCACTCCACACCACCCCAGGTCAGACATGGCCATATGCAAATCAGCCTTGACCCTGTGCCTCATGGGAACAGTCCAGCCCGAACTGCCAAGCCATGTCTTTCCTGGACCGGAATCAAGCATCCAAGGATCGGTTTCTGGCTATCAGCCTTCATCAGCCTGGATAGCTTGACTCCAGTGGTATGGAGAGCATGGGACTCACGTCTGAGCATACCCATCCCACTCGGGGTGACAAATGCAAAAACAACAATTGATGGACAGAATGCAGAACAATGTCATACATTCACGCCAGTACAGAGATCTGGGCCTAAATCCATCGTTTTTTTGCACTCCACATCACCCCAGGTCAGACATGGCCATATGCAAATCAGCCTTGACCCTGTTCCTCATTGGAACAGTCCAGCCCGAACTGCCAAGCCATGTCTTTCCTGGACCGGAATCAAGCATCCAAGGACCGGTTTCTGGCTATCAGCCTTTATCAGCCTGGATAGCTTGACTCCAGTGGTGTGGAGAGCATGGGACTCACGTCTGAGCATACCCATCCCACTCGGGGTGACAAATGCAAAAACAACAATTGATGGACAGAATGCAGAACAATGTCATTTATTCACCCCAGTACAGAGATCTGGGCCTAAATCCATCGTTTTTTTGCACTCAACACCACCCAAGGTCAGACATGGCCATATGCAAATCAGCCTTGACCCTGTGCCTCATGGGAACAGTCCAGCCCGAACTGCCAAGCCATGTCTTTCCTGGACCGGAATCAAGCATCCAAGGACCGGTTTCTGGCTATCAGCCTTCATCAGCCTGGATAGCTTGACTCCAGTGGTGTGGAGAGCATGGGACTCACGTCTGAGCATACCCATCCCACTCGGGGTGACAAATGCAAAAACAACAATTGATGGACAGAATGCAGAACAATGTCATACAGTCACCCCAGTACAGAGATCTGGGCCTATATCCATCGTTTTTTGCACTCCACACCACCCCAGGTCAAACATGGCCATATGCAAATCAGCCTTGACCCTGTGCCTCATGGGAACAGTCCAGCCCGAACTTCCAAGCCATGTCTTTCCTGGACCGGAATCAAGCATCCAAGGACCGGTTTCTGGCTATCAGCCTTCATCAGCCTGGATAGCTTGACTCCAGTGGTGTGGAGAGCATGGGACTCACGTCTGAGCATACCCATCCCACTCGGGGTGACAAATGCAAAAACAACAATTGATGGACAGAATGCAGAACAATGTCATACATTCACCCCAGTACAGAGATCTGGGCCTAAATCCATCGTTTTTTTGCACTCCACACCACCCCAGGTCAGACATGGCCATATGCAAATCAGCCTTGGCCCTGTGCCTCATGGGAACAGTCCAGCCCGAACTGCCAAGCCATGTCTTTCCTGGACCGGAATCAAGCATCCAAGGACCGGTTTCTGGCTATCAGCCTTCATCAGCCTGGATAGCTTGACTCCAGTGGTATGGAGAGCATGGGACTCACGTCTGAGCATACCCATCCCACTCGGGGTGACAAATTCAAAAACAACAATTGATGGACAGAATGCAGAACAATGTCATACATTCACCCCAGTTCAGAGATCTGGGCCTAAATCCATCGTTTTTTTGCACTCCACACCACCCCAGGTCAGACATGGCCATATGCAAATCAGCCTTGACCCTGTGCCTCATGGGAACAGTCCAGCCCGAACTGCCAAGCCATGTCTTTCCTGGACCGGAATCAAGCATCCAAGGACCGGTTTCTGGCTATCAGCCTTCATCAGCCTGGATAGCTTGACTCCAGTGGTGTGGAGAGCATGGGACTCACATCTGAGCATACCCATCCCACTCGGGGTGACAAATGCAAAAACAACAATTGATGGACAGAATGCAAAACAATGTCATACATTCACCCCAGTACAGAGATCTGGGCCTAAATCCATCGTTTTTTTGCACTCCACACCACCCCAGGTCAGACATGGCCATATGCAAATCAGCATTGAACCTGTGCCTCATGGGAACAGTCCAGCCCGAACTGCCAAGCCATGTCTTTCCTGGACCGGAATCAAGCATCCAAGGACCGGTTTCTGGCTATCAGCCTTCATCAGCCTGGATAGCTTGACTCCAGTGGTGTGGAGAGCATGGGACTCACGTCTGAGCATACCCATCCCACTCGGGGTGACAAATGCAAAAACAACAATTGATGGACAGAATGCAGAACAATGTCATACATTCACCGCAGTACAGAGATCTGGGCCTAAATCCATCGTTTTTTTGCACTCCACACCACCCCAGGTCAGACATGGCCATATGCAAAGCAGCCTTGACCCTGTGCCTCATGGGAACAGTCCAGCCCGAACTGCCAAGCCATGTCTTTCCTGGACCGGAATCAAGCATCCAAGGACCGGTTTCTGGCTATCAGCCTTCATCAGCCTGGATAGCTTGACTCCAGTGGTGTGGAGAGCTTGGGACTCACGTCTGAGCATACCCATCCCACTCGGGGTGACAAATGCAAAAACAACAATTGATGGACAGAATGCAGAACAATGTCATACATTCACCCCAGTACAGAGATCTGGGCCTAAATCCATCGTTTTTTGCACTCCACATCACCCCAGGTCAGACATGGCCATATGCAAATCAGCCTTGACCCTGTGCCTCATGGGAGCAGTCCAGCCCGAACTGCCAAGCCATGTCTTTCCTGGACCGGAATCAAGCATCCAAGGACCGGTTTCTGGCTATCAGCCTTCATGATCCTGGATAGCTTGACTTGAGTGGTGTGGAGAGCATGGGACTCACGTCTGAGCATGCCCATCCCACTCGGGGTGACAAATGCATAAACAACAATTGATGGACAGAATGCAGAACAATGTCATACATTCACCCCAGTACAGAGATCTGGGCCTAAATCCATCGTTTTTTTGCACTCCACACCACCCCAGGTCAGACATGGCCATATGCAAATCAGCCTTGACCCTGTGCCTCATGGGAACAGTCCAGCCCAAACTGCCAAGCCATGTCTTTCCTGGACCGGAATCAAGCATCCAAGGACTGGTTTCTGGCTATCAGCCTTCATCAGCCTGGATAGCTTGACTCCAGTGGTGTGGAGAGCATGGGACTCACGTCTGAGCATACCCATCCCACTCGGGGTGACAAATGCAAAAACAACAATTGATGGACAGAATGCAGAACAATGTCATACATTCACCCCAGTACAGAGATCTGGGCCTAACTCCATCGTTTTTTTGCACTCCACACCACCCCAGGTCAGACATGGCCATATGCAAATCAGCCTTGACCCTGTGCCTCATGGGAACAGTCCAGCCCGAACTGCCAAGCCATGTCTTTCCTGGACCGGAATCAAGCATCCAAGGACCGGTTTCTGGCTATCAGCCTTCATCAGCCTGGATAGCTTGACTCCAGTGGTGTGGAGAGCATGGGACTCACGTCTGAGCATACCCATCCCACTCGGGGTGACAAATGCAAAAACAACAATTGATGGACAGAATGCAGAACAATGTCATACATTCACCCCAGTACAGAGATCTGGGCCTATATCCATCGTTTTTTGCACTCCACACCACCCCAGGTCAAACATGGCCATATGCAAATCAGCCTTGACCCTGTGCCTCATGGGAACAGTCCAGCCGGAACTGCCAAGCCATGTCTTTCCTGGACCGGAATCAAGCATCCAAGGACCGGTTTCTGGCTATCAGCCTTCATCAGCCTGGATAGCTTGACTCCAGTGGTGTGGAGAGCATGGGACTCACGTCTGAGCATACCCATCCCACTCGGGGTGACAAATGCAAAAACAACAATTGATGGACAGAATGCAGAACAATGTCATACATTCACCCCAGTACAGAGATCTGGGCCTAAATCCATCGTTTTTTTGCACTCCACACCACCCCAGGTCAGACATGGCCATATGCAAATCAGCCTTGGCCCTGTGCCTCATGGGAACAGTCCAGCCCGAACTGCCAAGCCATGTCTTTCCTGGACCGGAATCAAGCATCCAAGGACCGGTTTCTGGCTATCAGCCTTCATCAGCCTGGATAGCTTGACTCCAGTGGTATGGAGAGCATGGGACTCACGTCTGAGCATACCCATCCCACTCGGGGTGACAAATTCAAAAACAACAATTGATGGACAGAATGCAGAACAATGTCATACATTCACCCCAGTTCAGAGATCTGGGCCTAAATCCATCGTTTTTTTGCACTCCACACCACCCCAGGTCAGACATGGCCATATGCAAATCAGCCTTGACCCTGTGCCTCACGGGAACAGTCCAGCCCGAACTGCCAAGCCATGTCTTTCCTGGACCGGAATCAAGCATCCAAGGACCGGTTTCTGGCTATCAGCCTTCATCAGCCTGGATAGCTTGACTCCAGTGGTGTGGAGAGCATGGGACTCACATCTGAGCATACCCATCCCACTCTGGGTGACAAATGCAAAAACAACAATTGATGGACAGAATGCAGAACAATGTCATACATTCACCCCAGTACAGAGATCTGGGCCTAAATCCATCGTTTTTTTGCACTCCACACCACCCCAGGTCAGACATGGCCATATGCAAATCAGCATTGACCCTGTGCCTCATGGGAACAGTCCAGCCCGAACTGCCAAGCCATGTCTTTCCTGGACCGGAATCAAGCATCCAAGGACCGGTTTCTGGCTATCAGCCTTCATCAGCCTGGATAGCTTGACTCCAGTGGTGTGGAGAGCTTGGGACTCACGTCTGAGCATACCCATCCCACTCGGGGTGACAAATGCAAAAACAACAATTGATGGACAGAATGCAGAACAATGTCATACATTCACCCCAGTACAGAGATCTGGGCCTAAATCCATCGTTTTTTGCACTCCACATCACCCCAGGTCAGACATGGCCATATGCAAATCAGCCTTGACCCTGTGCCTCATGGGAGCAGTCCAGCCCGAACTGCCAAGCCATGTCTTTCCTGGACCGGAATCAAGCATCCAAGGACCGGTTTCTGGCTATCAGCCTTCATGATCCTGGATAGCTTGACTCGAGTGGTGTGGAGAGCATGGGACTCACGTCTGAGCATACCCATCCCACTCGGGGTGACAAATGCATAAACAACAATTGATGGACAGAATGCAGAACAATGTCATACATTTACCCCAGTACAGAGATCTGGGCCTAAATCCATCGTTTTTTTGCACTCCACACCACCCCAGGTCAGACATGGCCATATGCAAATCAGCCTTGACCCTGTGCCTCATGGGAACAGTCCAGCCCGAACTGCCAAGCCATGTCTTTCCTGGACCGGAATCAAGCATCCAAGGATCGGTTTCTGGCTATCAGCCTTCATCAGCCTGGATAGCTTGACTCCAGTGGTATGGAGAGCATGGGACTCACGTCTGAGCATACCCATCCCACTCGGGGTGACAAATGCAAAAACAACAATTGATGGACAGAATGCAGAACAATGTCATACATTCACCCCAGTACAGAGATCTGGGCCTAAATCCATCGTTTTTTTGCATTCCACACCACCCCAGGTCAGACATGGCCATATGCAAATCAGCCTTGACCCTGTGCCTCATGGGAACAGTCCAGCCCAAACTGCCAAGCCATGTCTTTCCTGGACCGGAATCAAGCATCCAAGGACCGGTTTCTGGCTATCAGCCTTCATCAGCCTGGATAGCTTGACTCCAGTGGTGTGGAGAGCATGGGACTCACGTCTGAGCATACCCATCCCACTCGGGGTGACAAATGCAAAAACAACAATTGATGGACAGAATGCAGAACAATGTCATACATTCACCCCAGTACAGAGATCTGGACCTATATCCATCGTTTTTTGCACTCCACACCACCCCAGGTCAGACATGGCCATATGCAAATCAGCCTTGACCCTGTGCCTCATGGGAACAGTCCAGCCCGAACTGCCAAGCCATGTCTTTCCTGGACCGGAATCAAGCATCCAAGGACCGGTTTCTGGCTATCAGCCTTCATCAGCCTGGATAGCTTGACTCCAGTGGTGTGGAGAGCATGGGACTCACATCTGAGCATACCCATCCCACTCGGGGTGACAAATGCAAAAACAACAATTGATGGACAGAATGCAAAACAATGTCATACATTCACCCCAGTACACAGATCTGGGCCTAAATCCATCGTTTTTTTGCACTCCACACCACCCCAGGTCAGACATGGCCATATGCAAATCAGCATTGAACCTGTGCCTCATGGGAACAGTCCAGCCCGAACTGCCAAGCCATGTCTTTCCTGGACCGGAATCAAGCATCCAAGGACCGGTTTCTGGCTATCAGCCTTCATCAGCCTGGATAGCTTGACTCCAGTGGTGTGGAGAGCATGGGACTCACGTCTGAGCATACCCATCCCACTCGGGGTGACAAATGCAAAAACAACAATTGATGGACAGAATGCAGAACAATGTCATACATTCACCCCAGTACAGAGATCTGGGCCTAAATCCATCGTTTTTTTGCACTCCACACCACCCCAGGTCAGACATGGCCATATGCAAATCAGCCTTGACCCTGTGCCTCATGGGAACAGTCCAGCCCGAACTGCCAAGCCATGTCTTTCCTGGACCGGAATCAAGCATCCAAGGACCGGTTTCTGGCTATCAGCCTTCATCAGCCTGGATAGCTTGACTCCAGTGGTGTGGAGAGCTTGGGACTCACGTCTGAGCATACCCATCCCACTCGGGGTGACAAATGCAAAAACAACAATTGATGGACAGAATGCAGAACAATGTCATACATTCACCCCAGTACAGAGATCTGGGCCTAAATCCATCGTTTTTTGCACTCCACATCACCCCAGGTCAGACATGGCCATATGCAAATCAGCCTTGACCCTGTGCCTCATGGGAGCAGTCCAGCCCGAACTGCCAAGCCATGTCTTTCCTGGACCGGAATCAAGCATCCAAGGACCGGTTATTGGCTATCAGCCTTCATGATCCTGGATAGCTTGACTCGAGTGGTGTGGAGAGCATGGGACTCACGTCTGAGCATGCCCATCCCACTCGGGGTGACAAATGCATAAACAACAATTGATGGACAGAATGCAGAACAATGTCATACATTCACCCCAGTACAGAGATCTGGGCCTAAATCCATCGTTTTTTTTGCACTCCACACCACCCCAGGTCAGACATGGCCATATGCAAATCAGCCTTGACCCTGTGCCTCATGGGAACAGTCCAGCCCAAACTGCCAAGCCATGTCTTTCCTGGACCGGAATCAAGCATCCAAGGACTGGTTTCTGGCTATCAGCCTTCATCAGCCTGGATAGCTTGACTCCAGTGGTGTGGAGAGCATGGGACTCACGTCTGAGCATACCCATCCCACTCGGAGTGACAAATGCAAAAACAACAATTGATGGACAGAATGCAGAACAATGTCATACATTCACCCCAGTACAGAGATCTGGGCCTAACTCCATCGTTTTTTTGCACTCCACACCACCCCAGGTCAGACATGGCCATATGCAAATCAGCCTTGACCCTGTGCCTCATGGGAACAGTCCAGCCCGAACTGCCAAGCCATGTCTTTCCTGGACCGGAATCAAGCATCCAAGGACCGGTTTCTGGCTATCAGCCTTCATCAGCCTGGATAGCTTGACTCCAGTGGTGTGGAGAGCATGGGACTCACGTCTGAGCATACCCATCCCACTCGGGGTGACAAATACAAAAACAACAATTGATGGACAGAATGCAGAACAATGTCATACATTCACCCCAGTACAGAGATCTGGGCCTATATCCATCATTTTTTGCACTCCACACCACCCCAGGTCAAACATGGCCATATGCAAATCAGCCTTGACCCTGTGCCTCATGGGAACAGTCCAGCCCGAACTGCCAAGCCATGTCTTTCCTGGACCGGAATCAAGCATCCAAGGACCGGTTTCTGGCTATCAGCCTTCATCAGCCTGGATAGCTTGACTCCAGTGGTGTGGAGAGCATGGGACTCACGTCTGAGCATACCCATCCCACTCGGGGTGACAAATTCAAAAACAACAATTGATGGACAGAATGCAGAACAATGTCATACATTCACCCCAGTTCAGAGATCTGGGCCTAAATCCATCGTTTTTTTGCACTCCACACCACCCCAGGTCAGACATGGCCATATGCAAATCAGCCTTGACCCTGTGCCTCACGGGAACAGTCCAGCCCGAACTGCCAAGCCATGTCTTTCCTGGACCGGAATCAAGCATCCAAGGACCGGTTTCTGGCTATCAGCCTTCATCAGCCTGGATAGCTTGACTCCAGTGGTGTGGAGAGCATGGGACTCACATCTGAGCATACCCATCCCACTCTGGGTGACAAATGCAAAAACAACAATTGATGGACAGAATGCAGAACAATGTCATACATTCATCCCAGTACAGAGATCTGGGCCTAAATCCATCGTTTTTTTTGCACTCCACACCACCCCAGGTCAGACATGGCCATATGCAAATCAGCATTGACCCTGTGCCTCATGGGAACAGTCCAGCCCGAACTGCCAAGCCATGTCTTTCCTGGACCGGAATCAAGCATCCAAGGACCGGTTTCTGGCTATCAGCCTTCATCAGCCTAGATAGCTTGACTCCAGTGGTGTGGAGAGCTTGGGACTCACGTCTGAGCATACCCATCCCACTCGGGGTGACAAATGCAAAAACAACAATTGATGGACAGAATGCAGAACAATGTCATACATTCACCCCAGTACAGAGATCTGGGCCTAAATCCATCGTTTTTTGCACTCCACATCACCCCAGGTCAGACATGGCCATATGCAAATCAGCCTTGACCCTGTGCCTCATGGGAGCAGTCCAGCCCGAACTGCCAAACCATGTCTTTCCTGGACCGGAATCAAGCATCCAAGGACCGGTTTCTGGCTATCAGCCTTCATGATCCTGGATAGCTTGACTCGAGTGGTGTGGAGAGCATGGGACTCACGTCTGAGCATACCCATCCCACTCGGGGTGACAAATGCATAAACAACAATTGATGGACAGAATGCAGAACAATGTCATACATTCACCCCAGTACAGAGATCTGGGCCTAAATCCATCGTTTTTTTGCACTCCACACCACCCCAGGTCAGACATGGCCATATGCAAATCAGCCTTGACCCTGTGCCTCATGGGAACAGTCCAGCCCGAACTGCCAAGCCATGTCTTTCCTGGACCGGAATCAAGCATCCAAGGATCGGTTTCTGGCTATCAGCCTTCATCAGCCTGGATAGCTTGACTCCAGTGGTATGGAGAGCATGGGACTCACGTCTGAGCATACCCATCCCACTCGGGGTGACAAATGCAAAAACAACAATTGATGGACAGAATGCAGAACAATGTCATACATTCACCCCAGTACAGAGATCTGGGCCTAAATCCATCGTTTTTTTGCATTCCACACCACCCCAGGTCAGACATGGCCATATGCAAATCAGCCTTGACCCTGTGCCTCATGGGAACAGTCCAGCCCAAACTGCCAAGCCATGTCTTTCCTGGACCGGAATCAAGCATCCAAGGACCGGTTTCTGGCTATCAGCCTTCATCAGCCTGGATAGCTTGACTCCAGTGGTGTGGAGAGCATGGGACTCACGTCTGAGCATACCCATCCCACTCGGGGTGACAAATGCAAAAACAACAATTGATGGACAGAATGCAGAACAATGTCATACATTCACCCCAGTACAGAGATCTGGGCCTATATCCATCGTTTTTTGCACTCCACACCACCCCAGGTCAGACATGGCCATATGCAAATCAGCCTTGACCCTGTGCCTCATGGGAACAGTCCAGCCCGAACTGCCAAGCCATGTCTTTCCTGGACCGGAATCAAGCATCCAAGGACCGGTTTCTGGCTATCAGCCTTCATCAGCCTGGATAGCTTGACTCCAGTGGTGTGGAGAGCATGGGACTCACGTCTGAGCATACCCATCCCACTCGGGGTGACAAATGCAAAAACAACAATTGATGGACAGAATGCAGAACAATGTCATACATTCACCCCAGTACAGAGATCTGGGCCTATATCCATCGTTTTTTGCACTCCACACCACCCCAGGTCAAACATGGCCATATGCAAATCAGCCTTGACCCTGTGCCTCATGGGAACAGTCCAGCCCGAACTGCCAAGCCATGTCTTTCCTGGACCGGAATCAAGCATCCAAGGACCGGTTTCTGGCTATCAGCCTTCATCAGCCTGGATAGCTTGACTCCAGTGGTGTAGAGAGCATGGGACTCACGTCTGAGCATACCCATCCCACTCGGGGTGACAAATGCAAAAACAACAATTGATGGACAGAATGCAGAACAATGTCATACATTCACCCCAGTACAGAGATCTGGGCCTAAATCCATGGTTTTTTTGCACTCCACACCACCCCAGGTCAGACATGGCCATATGCAAATCAGCCTTGGCCCTGTGCCTCATGGGAACAGTCCAGCCCGAACTGCCAAGCCATGTCTTTCCTGGACCGGAATCAAGCATCCAAGGACCGGTTTCTGGCTATCAGCCTTCATCAGCCTGGATAGCTTGACTCCAGTGGTATGGAGAGCATGGGACTCACGTCTGAGCATACCCATCCCACTCGGGGTGACAAATTCAAAAACAACAATTGATGGACAGAATGCAGAACAATGTCATACATTCACCCCAGTTCAGAGATCTGGGCCTAAATCCATCGTTTTTTTGCACTCCACACCACCCCAGGTCAGACATGGCCATATGCAAATCAGCCTTGACCCTGTGCCTCATGGGAACAGTCCAGCCCGAACTGCCAAGCCATGTCTTTCCTGGACCGGAATCAAGCATCCAAGGACCGGTTTCTGGCTATCAGCCTTCATCAGCCTGGATAGCTTGACTCCAGTGGTGTGGAGAGCATGGGACTCACATCTGAGCATACCCATCCCACTCGGGGTGACAAATGCAAAAACAACAATTGATGGACAGAATGCAGAACAATGTCATACATTCACCCCAGTACAGAGATCTGGGCCTAAATCCATCGTTTTTTTGCACTCCACACCACCCCAGGTCAGACATGGCCATATGCAAATCAGCCTTGACCCTGTGCCTCATGGGAACAGTCCAGCCCGAACTGCCAAGCCATGTCTTTCCTGGACCGGAATCAAGCATCCAAGGACCGGTTTCTGGCTATCAGCCTTCATCAGCCTGGATAGCTTGACTCCAGTGGTGTGGAGAGCTTGGGACTCACGTCTGAGCATACCCATCCCACTCGGGGTGACAAATGCAAAAACAACAATTGATGGACAGAATGCAGAACAATGTCATACATTCACCCCAGTACAGAGATCTGGGCCTAAATCCATCGTTTTTTGCACTCCACATCACCCCAGGTCAGACATGGCCATATGCAAATCAGCCTTGACCCTGTGCCTCATGGGAGCAGTCCAGCCCGAACTGCCAAGCCATGTCTTTCCTGGACCGGAATCAAGCATCCAAGGACCGGTTTCTGGCTATCAGCCTTCATGATCCTGGATAGCTTGACTCGAGTGGTGTGGAGAGCATGGGACTCACGTCTGAGCATACCCATCCCACTCGGGGTGACAAATGCAAAAACAACAATTGATGGGAAGGAGGAGCCTAGCTCGCGTCCGAGATGGCCGCGTTTTAGCTCGGCTCCGTTCGCCTGCCTGTTTTAATCGTCTATCCTGTCGTTATCCTGCCCCGGGAAGCCCTCTTTGCTGTGCTGTAGTGCGAAGACGCCTTGCAGGCACTCACCCTTTGCTGCGGTGGTCCTGGGTGCCGTGGATCCTGTGCGGCGCTCCCGCTCGCTTCGGAGCCTCCGGGGCGGGCTGGCCTGGACCTCTCGGCGGCGCCCGGACGGGACGGAGCACGATGATCAGCCCTTGATGGCGCAGTGGACGTGGTCGTGGAGGCCGTTGTGCGTGTAGGCCGGCTGTGCTTGCTGGCCGACTCCGGTGGGCCGGAGGCCTTGGGTGGAGGCGCTGCCGTCCATTGGCTGGGCATCTCGTATATCTGGCTTGCTCCCCCTTTGTTCTCCGGTCCGGCCATTTTGATTTCTTCCGCCCGGACTCGGAGACCGGGACCGGCGGCACTGGGGAGCCGGCGATTACCCTTCTTCTGGTGGCCCTCCTTCCTGCCCCGGGATGCCCTGCCGCCGGTCGGCTGGTCTTCATTTGTCTCGCTGCTGCCCCGACGGAGGTTGCCGGCCGCCGCGGCCTCGCCGGGCTTCCAAGATGGCGGCCGACCCTGAGTGTCTCAGCCGGGCCTGGACGAGCGCTGGAGGCCCGCCGCGTGGCCCGGGTGCCGGATGTGATAAAGGTTCTCCTACACTTCTGGATATCCTGGATGCCCTGCACTCCTGGCGAGCTTCTGTGACTGCACCCGTTTTCGCTCTTGAGGCGGATCCCCTCTTCGGGCCGTTTGGGCCCCCAATCTCGGGGGTGGCCTCACCGTTGCTGGGTGCGGCTGGAAATATCCTGGGAAGTATGGCCCCGGCTACAGCCGCGTCTGTGGGTGTACGGGGTTCCGTTACCCTTCATCGTCCTGTGCGGTCTCCTTTGCCGCTGGTCTGGGGGCCGGATTCCGTCTGGCCTGGACTCGATGACTCTTCCTGCCCCTTCTCGCCTCGGCTGGCCGGCCATGGCTCCTGCGCCAACCCAGCTGGGTCGGCCTCGCTTGAACTGTCCCTGGAACTGTGCCTGCGATGTGTGCGATGTACCATGACTTTCCTGGATCTTCCGTGTTTTACTCCACGTGCCTTATCCGGACTGCCGTCAGATCTCCCTGTTCTATGCCTTCGGTTCTTCGCGGTCTGGTTCTTGTTGGATCGGACGGCTATGACTTTGGACAAACAAGGACAGGGTTGATATATATTTGCCTCTGTGTGCGGTAGTCTTGAATTGGTTGGATGATCGGCATGTTACGGTATGATTATGTGTGACTTTAAGGTGCTCCTGGAGTGTATCCTGATAATTTTGACTTCCCGTGGGCTCTGCCCTTTTTCTCAGGCGGGTGGGTGGGTGCAGATAATACTGTCCCTTGGCCCTCTCCCGTGTGTGATTCCTTCCCTTTTCCTTTCCCCTCCCCCGTTTTTGTCCTTTGTTTCCGTCCTGTCTTTGCTCTTCTATATTTCGGGTTCTAATTAGGGCGACAGGCACGCTGCAGGGGGGTAGGCCATAGGCTTCTGCAGGGGTGCAGGGTGGGCTTGTGGGGTGGGTCTGTCATTTTGGGGGGTCTTTTTCCTCCCCTTTTTTTTCTCCCTTTTTTGTTCTATGGCTCTTTAGTATTCACTGTTTCGGGACTCTGTCTCGTCATGTGTCCCCCTGGTGTATTTTTGATGCATTTACCTTCCGGTCGTACTGTGATTGTGGTTCGCTATGTGTTCTATCATCAACCTTTAATGTATGCTGTGTACCGGATTCTGTTTTCCTGCCTGTCGCCGGGGGGCGCGTGATTGGGTAGGAGTCCCTTCTCTTTCCTTTTTCTTCCTTCCCCTCCCTCTTTGTGAGGGGTTTCTTTCCTTATGTTGGGGTGCGTATCGTATTGTTTTTTTACGGTGGGGTCCTTTTTTTGTACTTAGGTTTGTCAAGTCGGGTGGTTGCTGTGGTGGGTGGGCGCTGGACGGCGAACGCCATTGCCTCTCCTTGTGGTCCTCCGATTGGGCTTGTACTTGTTGCTATGTTTACTTCATGTTGGTTTTATCCTGTATTTTTATGATCGCCGGACCGCGGCTCACCACGGCCCCTCCCTTGTTGTTGGATTCACTGCCCGTCATGATCCTGTACTCCCCGCCCTATAAAAAAAAAGAAAATTACCCTTCTAATTTCCTGTTCCTGCTGATTGCTCTATGGCTTATGGTGTATCTCCTGTTTTCTTGCCGTCATATCCTGTGTACACTTTTATATTGCTACTTATGCTTTCGCTATGTGGTGGCCAGCCCGTTGGGTTGTAGGCCCGTATTTGTGAGCACTCTTTGTACAATAAAGGTTTAAAAAAAAAAAAAAAAAAAAAAACAATTGATGGACAGAATGCAGAACAATGTCATACATTCACCCCAGTACAGAGATCTGGGTCTAAATCCATCGTTTTTTTTGCACTCCACACCACCCCAGGTCAGACATGGCCATATGCCAATCAGCCTTGACTCTGTGCCTCATGGGAACAGTCCAGCCCGAACTGCCAAGCCATGTCTTTCCTGGACCGGAATCAAGCATCCAAGGACTAGTTTCTGGCTATCAGCCTTCATCAGCCTGGATAGCTGGACTCCCGTGGTGTGGAGAGCATGGGACTCACGTCTGAGCATACCCATCCAACCCGTGGTGACAAATGCAAAAACAACAATTGATGGACAGAATGCAGAACAATGTCATACATTCACGCCAGTACAGAGATCTGGGCCTAAATCCATCGTTTTTTTGCACTCCACATCACCCCAGGTCAGACATGGCCATATGCAAATCAGCCTTGACCCTGTGCCTCATTGGAACAGTCCAGCCCGAACTGCCAAGCCATGTCTTTCCTGGACCGGAATCAAGCATCCAAGGACCGGTTTCTGGCTATCAGCCTTTATCAGCCTGGATAGCTTGACTCCAGTGGTGTGGAGAGCATGGGACTCACGTCTGAGCATACCCATCCCACTCGGGGTGACAAATGCAAAAACAACAATTGATGGACAGAATGCAGAACAATGTCATTTATTCACCCCAGTACAGAGATCTGGGCCTAAATCCATCGTTTTTTTGCACTCAACACCACCCCAGGTCAGACATGGCCATATGCAAATCAGCCTTGACCCTGTGCCTCATGGGAACAGTCCAGCCCGAACTGCCAAGCCATGTCTTTCCTGGACCGGAATCAAGCATCCAAGGACCGGTTTCTGGCTATCAGCCTTCATCAGCCTGGATAGCTTGACTCCAGTGGTGTGGAGAGCATGGGACTCACGTCTGAGCATACCCATCCCACTCGGGGTGACAAATGCAAAAACAACAATTGATGGACAGAATGCAGAACAATGTCATACATTCACCCCAGTACAGAGATCTGGGCCTATATCCATCGTTTTTTGCACTCCACACCACCCCAGGTCAAACATGGCCATATGCAAATCAGCCTTGACCCTGTGCCTCATGGGAACAGTCCAGCCCGAACTGCCAAGCCATGTCTTTCCTGGACCGGAATCAAGCATCCAAGGACCGGTTTCTGGCTATCAGCCTTCATCAGCCTGGATAGCTTGACTCCAGTGGTGTGGAGAGCATGGGACTCACGTCTGAGCATACCCATCCCACTCGGGGTGACAAATGCAAAAACAACAATTGATGGACAGAATGCAGAACAATGTCATACATTCACCCCAGTACAGAGATCTGGGCCTAAATCCATCGTTTTTTTGCACTCCACACCACCCCAGGTCAGACATGGCCATATGCAAATCAGCCTTGGCCCTGTGCCTCATGGGAACAGTCCAGCCCGAACTGCCAAGCCATGTCTTTCCTGGACCGGAATCAAGCATCCAAGGACCGGTTTCTGGCTATCAGCCTTCATCAGCCTGGATAGCTTGACTCCAGTGGTATGGAGAGCATGGGACTCACGTCTGAGCATACCCATCCCACTCGGGGTGACAAATTCAAAAACAACAATTGATGGACAGAATGCAGAACAATGTCATACATTCACCCCAGTTCAGAGATCTGGGCCTAAATCCATCGTTTTTTTGCACTCCACACCACCCCAGGTCAGACATGGCCATATGCAAATCAGCCTTGACCCTGTGCCTCATGGGAACAGTCCAGCCCAAACTGCCAAGCCATGTCTTTCCTGGACCGGAATCAAGCATCCAAGGACCGGTTTCTGGCTATCAGCCTTCATCAGCCTGGATAGCTTGACTCCAGTGGTGTGGAGAGCATGGGACTCACATCTGAGCATACCCATCCCACTCGGGGTGACAAATGCAAAAACAACAATTGATGGACAGAATGCAAAACAATGTCATACATTCACCCCAGTACAGAGATCTGGGCCTAAATCCATCGTTTTTTGCACTCCACACCACCCCAGGTCAGACATGGCCATATGCAAATCACCATTGAACCTGTGCCTCATGGGAACAGTCCAGCCCGAACTGCCAAGCCATGTCTTTCCTGGACCGGAATCAAGCATCCAAGGACCGGTTTCTGGCTATCAGCCTTCATCAGCCTGGATAGCTTGACTCCAGTGGTGTGGAGAGCATGGGACTCACGTCTGAGCATACCCATCCCACTCGGGGTGACAAATGCAAAAACAACAATTGATGGACAGAATGCAGAACAATGTCATACATTCACCCCAGTACAGAGATCTGGGCCTAAATCCATCGTTTTTTTGCACTCCACACCACCCCAGGTCAGACATGGCCATATGCAAATCAGCCTTGACCCTGTGCCTCATGGGAACAGTCCAGCCCGAACTGCCAAGCCATGTCTTTCCTGGACCGGAATCAAGCATCCAAGGACCGGTTTCTGGCTATCAGCCTTTATCAGCCTGGATAGCTTGACTCCAGTGGTGTGGAGAGCATGGGACTCACGTCTGAGCATACCCATCCCACTCGGGGTGACAAATGCAAAAACAACAATTGATGGACAGAATGCAGAACAATGTCATTTATTCACCCCAGTACAGAGATCTGGGCCTAAATCCATCGTTTTTTTGCACTCAACACCACCCCAGGTCAGACATGGCCATATGCAAATCAGCCTTGACCCTGTGCCTCATGGGAACAGTCCAGCCCGAACTGCCAAGCCATGTCTTTCCTGGACCGGAATCAAGCATCCAAGGACCGGTTTCTGGCTATCAGCCTTCATCAGCCTGGATAGCTTGACTCCAGTGGTGTGGAGAGCATGGGACTCACGTCTGAGCATACCCATCCCACTCGGGGTGACAAATGCAAAAACAACAATTGATGGACAGAATGCAGAACAATGTCATACATTCACCCCAGTACAGAGATCTGGGCCTATATCCATCGTTTTTTGCACTCCACACCACCCCAGGTCAAACATGGCCATATGCAAATCAGCCTTGACCCTGTGCCTCATGGGAACAGTCCAGCCCGAACTGCCAAGCCATGTCTTTCCTGGACCGGAATCAAGCATCCAAGGACCGGTTTCTGGCTATCAGCCTTCATCAGCCTGGATAGCTTGACTCCAGTGGTGTGGAGAGCATGGGACTCACGTCTGAGCATACCCATCCCACTCGGGGTGACAAATGCAAAAACAACAATTGATGGACAGAATGCAGAACAATGTCATACATTCACCCCAGTACAGAGATCTGGGCCTAAATCCATCGTTTTTTTGCACTCCACACCACCCCAGGTCAGACATGGCCATATGCAAATCAGCCTTGGCCCTGTGCCTCATGGGAACAGTCCAGCCCGAACTGCCAAGCCATGTCTTTCCTGGACCGGAATCAAGCATCCAAGGACCGGTTTCTGGCTATCAGCCTTCATCAGCCTGGATAGCTTGACTCCAGTGGTATGGAGAGCATGGGACTCACGTCTGAGCATACCCATCCCACTCGGGGTGACAAATTCAAAAACAACAATTGATGGACAGAATGCAGAACAATGTCATACATTCACCCCAGTTCAGAGATCTGGGCCTAAATCCATCGTTTTTTTGCACTCCACACCACCCCAGGTCAGACATGGCCATATGCAAATCAGCCTTGACCCTGTGCCTCATGGGAACAGTCCAGCCCGAACTGCCAAGCCATGTCTTTCCTGGACCGGAATCAAGCATCCAAGGACCGGTTTCTGGCTATCAGCCTTCATCAGCCTGGATAGCTTGACTCCAGTGGTGTGGAGAGCATGGGACTCACATCTGAGCATACCCATCCCACTCGGGGTGACAAATGCAAAAACAACAATTGATGGACAGAATGCAAAACAATGTCATACATTCACCCCAGTACAGAGATCTGGGCCTAAATCCATCGTTTTTTGCACTCCACACCACCCCAGGTCAGACATGGCCATATGCAAATCACCATTGAACCTGTGCCTCATGGGAACAGTCCAGCCCGAACTGCCAAGCCATGTCTTTCCTGGACCGGAATCAAGCATCCAAGGACCGGTTTCTGGCTATCAGCCTTCATCAGCCTGGATAGCTTGACTCCAGTGGTGTGGAGAGCATGGGACTCACGTCTGAGCATACCCATCCCACTCGGGGTGACAAATGCAAAAACAACAATTGATGGACAGAATGCAGAACAATGTCATACATTCACCCCAGTACAGAGATCTGGGCCTAAATCCATCGTTTTTTGCACTCCACACCACCCCAGGTCAGACATGGCCATATGCAAATCAGCCTTGACCCTGTGCCTCATGGGAACAGTCCAGCCCGAACTGCCAAGCCATGTCTTTCCTGGACCGGAATCAAGCATCCAAGGACCGGTTTCTGGCTATCAGCCTTCATCAGCCTGGATAGCTTGACTCCAGTGGTGTGGAGAGCTTGGGACTCACGTCTGAGCATACCCATCCCACTCGGGGTGACAAATGCAAAAACAACAATTGATGGACAGAATGCAGAACAATGTCATACATTCACCCCAGTACAGAGATCTGGGCCTAAATCCATCGTTTTTTGCACTCCACATCACCCCAGGTCAGACATGGCCATATGCAAATCAGCCTTGACCCTGTGCCTCATGGGAGCAGTCCAGCCCGAACTGCCAAGCCATGTCTTTCCTGGACCGGAATCAAGCATCCAAGGACCGGTTTCTGGCTATCAGCCTTCATGATCCTGGATAGCTTGACTCGAGTGGTGTGGAGAGCATGGGACTCACGTCTGAGCATGCCCATCCCACTCGGGGTGACAAATGCATAAACAACAATTGATGGACAGAATGCAGAACAATGTCATACATTCACCCCAGTACAGAGATCTGGGCCTAAATCCATCGTTTTTTTGCACTCCACACCACCCTAGGTCAGACATGGCCATATGCAAATCAGCCTTGACCCTGTGCCTCATGGGAACAGTCCAGCCCAAACTGCCAAGCCATGTCTTTCCTGGACCGGAATCAAGCATCCAAGGACTGGTTTCTGGCTATCAGCCTTCATCAGCCTGGATAGCTTGACTCCTTGGTGTGGAGAGCATGGGACTCACGTCTGAGCATACCCATCCCACTCGGGGTGACAAATGCAAAAACAACAATTGATGGACAGAATGCAGAACAATGTCATACATTCACCCCAGTACAGAGATCTGGGCCTAAATCCATCGTTTTTTTGCACTCCACACCACCCCAGGTCAGACATGGCCATATGCAAATCAGCCTTGACCCTGTGCCTCATGGGAACAGTCCAGCCCGAACTGCCAAGCCATGTCTTTCCTGGACCGGAATCAAGCATCCAAGGACCGGTTTCTGGCTATCAGCCTTCATCAGCCTGGATAGCTTGACTCCAGTGGTGTGGAGAGCATGGGACTCACGTCTGAGCATACCCATCCCACTCGGGGTGACAAATGCAAAAACAACAATTGATGGACAGAATGCAGAACAATGTCATACATTCACCCCAGTACAGAGATCTGGGCCTATATCCATCGTTTTTTGCACTCCACACCACCCCAGGTCAAACATGGCCATATGCAAATCAGCCTTGACCCTGTGCCTCATGGGAACAGTCCAGCCCAAACTGCCAAGCCATGTCTTTCCTGGACCGGAATCAAGCATCCAAGGACCGGTTTCTGGCTATCAGCCTTCATCAGCCTGGATAGCTTGACTCCAGTGGTGTGGAGAGCATGGGACTCACGTCTGAGCATACCCATCCCACTCGGGGTGACAAATGCAAAAACAACAATTGATGGACAGAATGCAGAACAATGTCATACATTCACCCCAGTACAGAGATCTGGGCCTAAATCCATCGGTTTTTTGCACTCCTCACCACCCCAGGTCAGACATGGCCATATGCAAATCAGCCTTGGCCCTGTGCCTCATGGGAACAGTCCAGCCCGAACTGCCAAGCCATGTCTTTCCTGGACCGGAATCAAGCATCCAAGGACCGGTTTCTGGCTATCAGCCTTCATCAGCCTGGATAGCTTGACTCCAGTGGTATGGAGAGCATGGGACTCACATCTGAGCATACCCATCCCACTCGGGGTGACAAATTCAAAAACAACAATTGATGGACAGAATGCAGAACAATGTCATACATTCACCCCAGTTCAGAGATCTGGGCCTAAATCCATCGTTTTTTTGCACTCCACACCACCCCAGGTCAGACATGGCCATATGCAAATCAGCCTTGACCCTGTGCCTCATGGGAACAGTCCAGCCCGAACTGCCAAGCCATGTCTTTCCTGGACCGGAATCAAGCATCCAAGGACCGGTTTCTGGCTATCAGCCTTCATCAGCCTGGATAGCTTGACTCCAGTGGTGTGGAGAGCATGGGACTCACATCTGAGCATACCCATCCCACTCGGGGTGACAAATGCAAAAACAACAATTGATGGACAGAATGCAGAACAATGTCATACATTCACCCCAGTACAGAGATCTGGGCCTAAATCCATCGTTTTTTTGCACTCCACACCACCCCAGGTCAGACATGGCCATATGCAAATCAGCATTGACCCTGTGCCTCATGGGAACAGTCCAGCCCGAACTGCCAAGCCATGTCTTTCCTGGACCGGAATCAAGCATCCAAGGACCGGTTTCTGGCTATCAGCCTTCATCAGCCTGGATAGCTTGACTCCAGTGGTGTGGAGAGCTTGGGACTCACGTCTGAGCATACCCATCCCACTCGGGGTGACAAATGCAAAAACAACAATTGATGGACAGAATGCAGAACAATGTCATACATTCACCCCAGTACAGAGATCTGGGCCTAAATCCATCGTTTTTTGCACTCCACATCACCCCAGGTCAGACATGGCCATATGCAAATCAGCCTTGACCCTGTGCCTCATGGGAGCAGTCCAGCCCGAACTGCCAAGCCATGTCTTTCCTGGACCGGAATCAAGCATCCAAGGACCGGTTTCTGGCTATCAGCCTTCATGATCCTGGATAGCTTGACTCGAGTGGTGTGGAGAGCATGGGACTCACGTCTGAGCATACCCATCCCACTCGGGGTGACAAATGCATAAACAACAATTGATGGACAGAATGCAGAACAATGTCATACATTCACCCCAGTACAGAGATCTGGGCCTAAATCCATCGTTTTTTTGCACTCCACACCACCCCAGGTCAGACATGGCCATATGCAAATCAGCCTTGACCCTGTGCCTCATGGGAACAGTCCAGCCCGAACTGCCAAGCCATGTCTTTCCTGGACCGGAATCAAGCATCCAAGGATCGGTTTCTGGCTATCAGCCTTCATCAGCCTGGATAGCTTGACTCCAGTGGTATGGAGAGCATGGGACTCACGTCTGAGCATACCCATCCCACTCGGGGTGACAAATGCAAAAACAACAATTGATGGACAGAATGCAGAACAATGTCATACATTCACCCCAGTACAGAGATCTGGGCCTAAATCCATCGTTTTTTTGCATTCCACACCACCCCAGGTCAGACATGGCCATATGCAAATCAGCCTTGACCCTGTGCCTCATGGGAACAGTCCAGCCCAAACTGCCAAGCCATGTCTTTCCTGGACCGGAATCAAGCATCCAAGGACTGGTTTCTGGCTATCAGCCTTCATCAGCCTGGATAGCTTGACTCCAGTGGTGTGGAGAGCATGGGACTCACGTCTGAGCATACCCATCCCACTCGGGGTGACAAATGCAAAAACAACAATTGATGGACAGAATGCAGAACAATGTCATACATTCACCCCAGTACAGAGATCTGGGCCTAAATCCATCGTTTTTTTGCACTCCACACCACCCCAGGTCAGACATGGCCATATGCAAATCAGCCTTGACCCTGTGCCTCATGGGAACAGTCCAGCCCGAATTGCCAAGCCATGTCTTTCCTGGACTGGAATCAAGCATCCAAGGACCGGTTTCTGGCTATCAGCCTTCATCAGCCTGGATAGCTTGACTCCAGTGGTGTGGAGAGCATGGGACTCACGTCTGAGCATACCCATCCAACTCGGGGTGACAAATGCAAAAACAACAATTGATGGACAGAATGCAGAACAATGTCATACATTCACCCCGTACAGAGATCTGGGCCTAAATCCATCATTTTTTTGCACTCCACACCACCCCAGGTCAGACATGGCCATATGCAAATCAGCCTTGACCCTGTGCCTCATGGGAACAGTCCAGCCCGAACTACCAAGCCATGTCTTTCCTGGAGACCGGAATCAAGCATCCAAGGACCGGTTTCTGGCTATCAGCCTTCATCAGCCTGGATAGCTTGACTCCAGTGGTGTGGATAGCATGGGACTCACGTCTGAGCATACCAATCCCACTCGGGGTGACAAATGCAAAAACAACAATTGATGGACAGAATGCAGAACAATGTCATACATTCACCCCGTACGGAGATCTGGGCCTAAATCCATCGTTTTTTTGCACTCCACACAACCCCAGGTCAGACATGGCCATATGCAAATCAGCCTTGACCCTGTGCCTCATGGGAACAGTCCAGCCCAAACTGCCAAGCCAAGTCTTTCCTGGACCGGAATCAAGCATCCAAGGACCGGTTTCTGGCTATCAGCCTTCATCAGCCTGGATAGCTTGACTCCAGTGGTATGGAGAGCATGGGACTCACGTCTGAGCATACCCATCCCACTCGGGGTGACAAATGCAAAAACAACAATTGATGGACAGAATGCAGAACAATGTCATACATTCACCCCAGTACAGAGATCTGGGCCTAAATCCATTGTTTTTTTGCACTCCACACCACCCCAGGTCAGACGTGGCCATATGCAAAGCAGCCTTGACCCTGTGCCTCATGGGAACAGTCCAGCCCGAACTGCCAAGCCATGTCTTTTCTGGACCGGAATCAAGCATCCAAGCACCGGTTTCTGGCTATCAGCCTTCATCAGCCTGGATAGCTTGACTCCAGTGGTGTGGAGAGCATGGGACTCACGTCTGAGCATACCCATCCCACTCGGGGTGACAAATGCAAAAACAACAATTGATGGACAGAATGCAGAACAATGTCATACATTCACCCCAGTACAGAGATCTGGGCCTAAATCCATCATTTTTTTGCACTCCACACCACCCCAGGTCAGACATGGCCATATGCAAATCAGCCTTGACCCTGTGCTTCATGGGAACTGTCCAGCCCGAACTGCCAAGCCATGTCTTTCCTGGACCGGAATCAAGCATCCAAGGATCGGTTTCTGGCTATCAGCCTTCATCAGCCTGGATAGCTTGACTCCAGTGGTATGGAGAGCATGGGACTCACGTCTGAGCATACCTATCCCACTCGGGGTGACAAATGCAAAAACAACAATTGATGGACAGAATGCAGAACAATGTCATACATTCACCCCAGTACAGAGATCTGGGCCTAAATCCATCGTTTTTTTGCATTCCACACCACCCCAGGTCAGACATGGCCATATGCAAATCAGCCTTGTCCCTGTGCCTCATGGGAACAGTCCAGCCCAAACTGCCAAGCCATGTCTTTCCTGGACCGGAATCAAGCATCCAAGGACTGGTTTCTGGCTATCAGCCTTCATCAGCCTGGATAGCTTGACTCCAGTGGTGTGGAGAGCATGGGACTCACGTCTGAGCATACCCATCCCACTCGGGGTGACAAATGCAAAAACAACAATTGATGGACAGAATGCAGAACAATGTCATACATTCACCCCAGTACAGAGATCTGGGCCTAAATCCATTGTTTTTTTGCACTCCACACCACCCCAGGTCAGACATGGCCATATGCAAATCAGCCTTGACCCTGTGCCTCATGGGAACAGTCCAGCCCGAACTGCCAAGCCATGTCTTTCCTGGACCGGAATCAAGCATCCAAGGACCGGTTTCTGGCTATCAGCCTTCATCAGCCTGGATAGCTTGACTCCAGTGCTGTGGAGAGCATGGGACTCACGTCTGAGCATACCCATCCCACTCGGGGTGACAAATGCAAAAACAACAATTGATGGACAGAATGCAGAACAATGTCATACATTCACCCCAGTACAGAGATCTGGGCCTAAATCCATCGTTTTTTTGCACTCCACACCACCCCAGGTCAGACATGGCCATATGCCAATCAGCCTTGACTCTGTGCCTCATGGGAACAGTCCAGCCCGAACTGCCAAGCCATGTCTTTCCTGGACCGGAATCAAGCATCCAAGGACCGGTTTCTGGCTATCAGCCTTCATCAGCCTGGATAGCTGGACTCCCGTGGTGTGGAGAGCATGGGACTCACGTCTGAGCATACCCATCCAACTCGTGGTGACAAATGCAAAAACAACAATTGATGGACAGAATGCAGAACAATGTCATACATTCACGCCAGTACAGAGATCTGGGCCTAAATCCATCGTTTTTTTGCACTCCACATCACCCCAGGTCAGACATGGCCATATGCAAATCAGCCTTGACCCTGTGCCTCATTGGAACAGTCCAGCCCGGACTGCCAAGCCATGTCTTTCCTGGACCGGAATCAAGCATCCAAGGACCGGTTTCTGGCTATCAGCCTTTATCAGCCTGGATAGCTTGACTCCAGTGGTGTGGAGAGCATGGGACTCACGTCTGAGCATACCCATCCCACTCGGGGTGACAAATGCAAAAACAACAATTGATGGACAGAATGCAGAACAATGTCATTTATTCACCCCAGTACAGAGATCTGGGCCTAAATCCATCGTTTTTTTGCACTCAACACCACCCCAGGTCAGACATGGCCATATGCAAATCAGCCTTGACCCTGTGCCTCATGGGAACAGTCCAGCCCGAACTGCCAAGCCATGTCTTTCCTGGACCGGAATCAAGCATCCAAGGACCGGTTTCTGGCTATCAGCCTTCATCAGCCTGGATAGCTTGACTCCAGTGGTGTGGAGAGCATGGGACTCACGTCTGAGCATACCCATCCCACTCGGGGTGACAAATGCAAAAACAACAATTGATGGACAGAATGCAGAACAATGTCATACATTCACCCCAGTACAGAGATCTGGGCCTATATCCATCGTTTTTTGCACTCCACACCACCCCAGGTCAAACATGGCCATATTCAAATCAGCCTTGACCCTGTGCCTCATGGGAACAGTCCAGCCCGAACTGCCAAGCCATGTCTTTCCTGAACCGGAATCAAGCATCCAAGGACCGGTTTCTGGCTATCAGCCTTCATCAGCCTGGATAGCTTGACTCCAGTGGTGTGGAGAGCATGGGACTCACGTCTGAGCATACCCATCCCACTCGGGGTGACAAATGCAAAAACAACAATTGATGGACAGAATTCAGAACAATGTCATACATTCACCCCAGTACAGAGATCTGGGCCTAAATCCATAGTTTTTTTGCACTCCACACCACCCCAGGTCAGACATGGCCATATGCAAACCAGCCTTGGCCCTGTGCCTCATGGGAACAGTCCAGCCCGAACTGCCAAGCCATTTCTTTCCTCGACCGGAATCAAGCATCCAAGGACCGGTTTCTGGCTATCAGCCTTCATCAGCCTGGATAGCTTGACTCCAGTGGTATGGAGAGCATGGGAATCACGTCTGAGCATACCCATCCAACTCGTGGTGACAAATGCAAAAACAACAATTGATGGACAGAATGCAGAACAATGTCATACATTCACGCCAGTACAGAGATCTGGGCCTAAATCCATCGTTTTTTTGCACTCCACATCACCCCAGGTCAGACATGGCCATATGCAAATCAGCCTTGACCCTGTGCCTCATTGGAACAGTCCAGCCCGGACTGCCAAGCCATGTCTTTCCTGGACCGGAATCAAGCATCCAAGGACCGGTTTCTGGCTATCAGCCTTTATCAGCCTGGATAGCTTGACTCCAGTGGTGTGGAGAGCATGGGACTCACGTCTGAGCATACCCATCCCACTCGGGGTGACAAATGCAAAAACAACAATTGATGGACAGAATGCAGAACAATGTCATACATTCACCCCAGTACAGAGATCTGGGCCTATATCCATCGTTTTTTGCACTCCACACCACCCCAGGTCAAACATGGCCATATTCAAATCAGCCTTGACCCTGTGCCTCATGGGAACAGTCCAGCCCGAACTGCCAAGCCATGTCTTTCCTGAACCGGAATCAAGCATCCAAGGACCGGTTTCTGGCTATCAGCCTTCATCAGCCTGGATAGCTTGACTCCAGTGGTGTGGAGAGCATGGGACTCACGTCTGAGCATACCCATCCCACTCGGGGTGACAAATGCAAAAACATCAATTGATGGACAGAATTCAGAACAATGTCATACATTCACCCCAGTACAGAGATCTGGGCCTAAATCCATAGTTTTTTTGCACTCCACACCACCCCAGGTCAGACATGGCCATATGCAAACCAGCCTTGGCCCTGTGCCTCATGGGAACAGTCCAGCCCGAACTGCCAAGCCATTTCTTTCCTCGACCGGAATCAAGCATCCAAGGACCGGTTTCTGGCTATCAGCCTTCATCAGCCTGGATAGCTTGACTCCAGTGGTATGGAGAGCATGGGAATCACGTCTGAGCATACCCATCCCACTCGGGGTGACAAATTCAAAAACAACAATTGATGGACAGAATGCAGAACAATGTCATACATTCACCCCAGTTCAGAGATCTGGGCCTAAATCCATCGTTTTTTTGCACTCCACACCACCCCAGGTCAGACCTGGCCATATGCAAATCAGCCTTGACCCTGTGCCTCATGGGAACAGTCCAGCCCGAACTGCCAAGCCATGTCTTTCCTGGACCGGAATCAAGCATCCAAGGACCGGTTTCTGGCTATCAGCCTTCATCAGCCTGGATAGCTTGACTCCAGTGGTGTGGAGAGCATGGGACTCACATCTGAGCATACCCATCCCACTCGGGGTGACAAATGCAAAAACAACAATTGATGGACAGAATGCAGAACAATGTCATACATTCACCCCAGTACAGAGATCTGGGCCTAAATCCATTGTTTTTTTGCACTCCACACCACCCCAAGGTCAGACATGGTCATATGCAAATCAGCATTGACCCTGTGCCTCATGGGAACAGTCCAGCCCGAACTGCCAAGCCATGTCTTTCCTGGACCGGAATCAAGCATCCAAGGACCGGTTTCTGGCTATCAGCCTTCATCAGCCTGGATAGCTTGACTCCAGTGGTGTGGAGAGCATGGGACTCACGTCTGAGCATACCCATCCCACTCGGGGTGACAAATGCAAAAACAACAATTGATGGACAGAATGCAGAACAATGTCATACATTCACCCCAGTACAGAGATCTGGGCCTAAATACATCGTTTTTTTGCACTCCACACCACCCCAGGTCAGACATGGCCATATGCAAATCAGCCTTGACCCTGTGCCTCATGGGAACAGTCCAGCCCGAACTGCCAAGCCATGTCTTTCCTGGACCGGAATCAAGCATCCAAGGACCGGTTTCTGGCTATCAGCCTTCATCAGCCTGGATAGCTTGACTCCAGTGGTGTGGAGAGCTTGGGACTCACGTCTGAGCATACCCATCCCACTCGGGGTGACAAATGCAAAAACAACAATTGATGGACAGAATGCAGAACAATGTCATACATTCACCCCAGTACAGAGATCTGGGCCTAAATCCATCGTTTTTTTGCACTCCACATCACCCCAGGTCAGACATGGCCATATGCAAATCAGCCTTGACCCTGTGCCTCATGGGAGCAGTCCAGCCCGAACTGCCAAGCCATGTCTTTCCTGGACCGGAATCAAGCATCCAAGGACTGGTTTCTGGCTATCAGCCTTCATCAGCCTGGATAGCTTGACTCCAGTGGTGTGGAGAGCATGGGACTCACGTCTGAGCATACCCATCCCACTCGGGGTGACAAATGCAAAAACAACAATTGATGGACAGAATGCAGAACAATGTCATACATTCACCCCAGTACAGAGATCTGGGCCTAAATCCATTGTTTTTTTGCACTCCACACCACCCCAGGTCAGACATGGCCATATGCAAATCAGCCTTGACCCTGTGCCTCATGGGAACAGTCCAGCCCGAACTGCCAAGCCATGTCTTTCCTGGACCGGAATCAAGCATCCAAGGACCGGTTTCTGGCTATCAGCCTTCATCAGCCTGGATAGCTTGACTCCAGTGGTGTGGAGAGCATGGGACTCACGTCTGAGCATACCCATCCCACTCGGGGTGACAAATGCAAAAACAACAATTGATGGACAGAATGCAGAACAATGTCATACATTCACCCCAGTACAGAGATCTGGGCCTAAATCCATCGTTTTTTTGCACTCCACACCACCCCAGGTCAGACATGGCCATATGCCAATCAGCCTTGACTCTGTGCCTCATGGGAACAGTCCAGCCCGAACTGCCAAGCCATGTCTTTCCTGGACCGGAATCAAGCATCCAAGGACCGGTTTCTGGCTATCAGCCTTCATCAGCCTGGATAGCTGGACTCCCGTGGTGTGGAGAGCATGGGACTCACGTCTGAGCATACCCATCCAACTCGTGGTGACAAATGCAAAAACAACAATTGATGGACAGAATGCAGAACAATGTCATACATTCACGCCAGTACAGAGATCTGGGCCTAAATCCATCGTTTTTTTGCACTCCACATCACCCCAGGTCAGACATGGCCATATGCAAATCAGCCTTGACCCTGTGCCTCATTGGAACAGTCCAGCCCGGACTGCCAAGCCATGTCTTTCCTGGACCGGAATCAAGCATCCAAGGACCGGTTTCTGGCTATCAGCCTTTATCAGCCTGGATAGCTTGACTCCAGTGGTGTGGAGAGCATGGGACTCACGTCTGAGCATACCCATCCCACTCGGGGTGACAAATGCAAAAACAACAATTGATGGACAGAATGCAGAACAATGTCATTTATTCACCCCAGTACAGAGATCTGGGCCTAAATCCATCGTTTTTTTGCACTCAACACCACCCCAGGTCAGACATGGCCATATGCAAATCAGCCTTGACCCTGTGCCTCATGGGAACAGTCCAGCCCGAACTGCCAAGCCATGTCTTTCCTGGACCGGAATCAAGCATCCAAGGACCGGTTTCTGGCTATCAGCCTTCATCAGCCTGGATAGCTTGACTCCAGTGGTGTGGAGAGCATGGGACTCACGTCTGAGCATACCCATCCCACTCGGGGTGACAAATGCAAAAACAACAATTGATGGACAGAATTCAGAACAATGTCATACATTCACCCCAGTACAGAGATCTGGGCCTAAATCCATCGTTTTTTTGCACTCCACACCACCCCAGGTCAGACATGGCCATATGCAAATCAGCCTTGGCCCTGTGCCTCATGGGAACAGTCCAGCCTGAACTTCCAAGCCATGTCTTTCCTCGACCGGAATCAAGCATCCAAGGACCGGTTTCTGGCTATCAGCCTTCATCAGCCTGGATAGCTTGACTCCAGTGGTATGGAGAGCATGGGAATCACGTCTGAGCATACCCATCCCACTCGGGGTGACAAATTCAAAAACAACAATTGATGGACAGAATGCAGAACAATGTCATACATTCACCCCAGTTCAGAGATCTAGGCCTAAATCCATCGTTTTTTTGCACTCCACACCACCCCAGGTCAGACCTGGCCATATGCAAATCAGCCTTGACCCTGTGCCTCATGGGAACAGTCCAGCCCGAACTGCCAAGCCATGTCTTTCCTGGACCGGAATCAAGCATCCAAGGACCGGTTTCTGGCTATCAGCCTTCATCAGCCTGGATAGCTTGACTACAGTGGTGTGGAGAGCATGGGACTCACATCTGAGCATACCCATCCCACTCGGGGTGACAAATGCAAAAACAACAATTGATGGACAGAATGCAGAACAATGTCATACATTCACCCCAGTACAGAGATCTGGGCCTAAATCCATCGTTTTTTTGCACTCCACACCACCCCAGGTCAGACATGGCCATATGCAAATCAGCATTGACCCTGTGCCTCATGGGAACAGTCCAGCCCGAACTGCCAAGCCATGTCTTTCCTGGACCGGAATCAAGCATCCAAGGACCGGTTTCTGGCTATCAGCCTTCATCAGCCTGGATAGCTTGACTCCAGTGGTGTGGAGAGCATGGGACTCACGTCTGAGCATACCCATCCCACTCGGGGTGACAAATGCAAAAACAACAATTGATGGACAGAATGCAGAACAATGTCATACATTCACCCCAGTACAGAGATCTGGGCCTAAATCCATCGTTTTTTTGCACTCCACACCACCCCAGGTCAGACATGGCCATATGCAAATCAGCCTTGACCCTGTGCCTCATGGGAACAGTCCAGCCCGAACTGCCAAGCCATGTCTTTCCTGGACCGGAATCAAGCATCCAAGGACCGGTTTCTGGCTATCAGCCTTCATCAGCCTGGATAGCTTGACTCCAGTGGTGTGGAGAGCTTGGGACTCACGTCTGAGCATACCCATCCCACTCGGGGTGACAAATGCAAAAACAACAATTGATGGACAGAATGCAGAACAATGTCATACATTCACCCCAGTACAGAGATCTGGGCCTAAATCCATCGTTTTTTTGCACTCCACATCACCCCAGGTCAGACATGGCCATATGCAAATCAGCCTTGACCCTGTGCCTCATGGGAGCAGTCCAGCCCGAACTGCCAAGCCATGTCTTTCCTGGACCGGAATCAAGCATCCAAGGACCGGTTTCTGGCTATCAGCCTTCATGATCCTGGATAGCTTGACTCGAGTGGTGTGGAGAGCATGGGACTCACGTCTGAGCATACCCATCCCACTCGGGGTGACAAATGCATAAACAACAATTGATGGACAGAATGCAGAACAATGTCATACATTCACCCCAGTACAGAGATCTGGGCCTAAATCCATCGTTTTTTTGCACTCCACACCACCCCAGGTCAGACATGGCCATATGCAAATCAGCCTTGACCCTGTGCCTCATGGGAACAGTCCAGCCCGAACTGCCAAGCCATGTCTTTCCTGGACCGGAATCAATCATCCAAGGATCGGTTTCTGGCTATCAGCCTTCATCAGCCTGGATAGCTTGACTCCAGTGGTGTGGAGAGCATGGGACTCACGTCTGAGCATACCCATCCCACTCGGGGTGACAAATGCAAAAACAACAATTGATGGACAGAATGCAGAACAATGTCATACATTCACCCCAGTACAGAGATCTGGGCCTAAATCCATCGTTTTTTTGCACTCCACACCACCCCAGGTCAGACATGGCCATATGCAAATCAGCCTTGACCCTGTGCCTCATGGGAACAGTCCAGCCCGAACTGCCAAGCCATGTCTTTCCTGGACCGGAATCAAGCATCCAAGGACCGGTTTCTGGCTATCAGCCTTCATCAGCCTGGATAGCTTGACTCCAGTGGTGTGGAGAGCATGGGACTCACGTCTGAGCATACCCATCCCACTCGGGGTGACAAATGCAAAAAACAACAATTGATGGACAGAATGCAGAACAATGTCATACATTCACCCCAGTACAGAGATCTGGGCCTAAATCCATCGTTTTTTTGCACTCCACACCACCCCAGGTCAGACATGGCCATATGCAAATCAGCCTTGACCCTGTGCCTCATGGGAACAGTCCAGCCCAAACTGCCAAGCCATGTCTTTCCTGGACCAGAATCAAGCATCCAAGGACTGGTTTCTGGCTATCAGCCTTCATCAGCCTGGATAGCTTGACTCCAGTGGTGTGGAGAGCATGGGACTCACGTCTGAGCATACCCATCCCACTCGGGGTGACAAATGCAAAAACAACAATTGATGGACAGAATGCAGAACAATGTCATACATTCACCCCAGTACAGAGATCTGGGCCTAAATCCATCGTTTTTTTGCACTCCACACCACCCCAGGTCAGACATGGCCATATGCAAATCAGCCTTGACCCTGTGCCTCATGGGAACAGTCCAGCCCGAACTGCCAAGCCATGTCTTTCCTGGACCGAAATCTAGCATCCAAGGACCGGTTTCTGGCTATCAGCCTTCATCAGCCTGGATAGCTTGACTCCAGTGGTGTGGAGAGCATGGGACTCACGTCTGAGCATACCCATCCCACTCGGGGTGACAAATGCAAAAACAACAATTGATGGACAGAATGCAGAACAATGTCATACATTCACCCCAGTACAGAGATCTGGGCCTAAATCCATCGTTTTTTTGCACTCCACACCACCCCAGGTCAGACATGGCCATATGCAAATCAGCCTTGACCCTGTGCCTCATGGGAACAGTCCAGCCCGAACTGCCAAGCCATGTCTTTCCTGGACCGAAATCTAGCATCCAAGGACCGGTTTCTGGCTATCAGCCTTCATCAGCCTGGATAGCTTGACTCCAGTGGTGTGGAGAGCATGGGACTCACGTCTGAGCATACCCATCCCACTCGGGGTGACAAATGCAAAAACAACAATTGATGGACAGAATGCAGAACAATGTCATACATTCACCCCAGTACAGAGATCTGGGCCTAAATCCATCGTTTTTTTGCACTCCACACCACCCCAGGTCAGACATGGCCATATGCAAATCAGCCTTGACCCTGTGCCTCATGGGAACAGTCCAGCCCAAACTGCCAAGCCATGTCTTTCCTGGACCAGAATCAAGCATCCAAGGACTGGTTTCTGGCTATCAGCCTTCATCAGCCTGGATAGCTTGACTCCAGTGGTGTGGAGAGCATGGGACTCACGTCTGAGCATACCCATCCCACTCGGGGTGACAAATGCAAAAACAACAATTGATGGACAGAATGCAGAACAATGTCATACATTCACCCCAGTACAGAGATCTGGACCTAAATCCATCGTTTTTTTGCACTCCACACCACCCCAGGTCAGACATGGCCATATGCAAATCAGCCTTGACCCTGTGCCTCATGGGAACAGTCCAGCCCGAACTGCCAAGCCATGTCTTTCCTGGACCGAAATCTAGCATCCAAGGACCGGTTTCTGGCTATCAGCCTTCATCAGCCTGGATAGCTTGACTCCAGTGGTGTGGAGAGCATGGGACTCACGTCTGAGCATACCAATCCCACTCGGGGTGACAAATGCAAAAACAACAATTGATGGACAGAATGCAGAACAATGTCATACATTCACCCCAGTACAGAGATCTGGGCCTAAATCCATCGTTTTTTTGCACTCCACACCACCCCAGGTCAGACATGGCCATATGCAAATCAGCCTTGACCCTGTGCCTCATGGGAACAGTCCAGCCCGAACTGCCAAGCCATGTCTTTCCTGGACCGAAATCTAGCATCCAAGGACCGGTTTCTGGCTATCAGCCTTCATCAGCCTGGATAGCTTGACTCCAGTGGTGTGGAGAGCATGGGACTCACGTCTGAGCATACCCATCCCACTCGGGGTGACAAATGCAAAAACAACAATTGATGGACAGAATGCAGAACAATGTCATACATTCACCCCAGTACAGAGATCTGGGCCTAAATCCATCGTTTTTTTGCACTCCACACCACCCCAGGTCAGACATGGCCATATGCAAATCAGCCTTGACCCTGTGCCTCATGGGAACAGTCCAGCCCGAACTGCCAAGCCATGTCTTTCCTGGACCGGAATCAAGCATCCAAGGACCGGTTTCTGGCTATCAGCCTTCATCAGCCTGGATAGCTTGACTCCAGTGGTGTTAAGAGCATGGGACTCACGTCTGAGCATACCCATCCAACTCGGGGTGACAAATGCAAAAACAACAATTGATGGACAGAATGCAGAACAATGTCATACATTCACCCCGTACAGAGATCTGGGCCTAAATCCATCGTTTTTTTGCACTCCACACCACCCCAGGTCAGAAATGGCCATATGCAAATCAGCCTTGACCCTGTGCCTCATGGGAACAGTCCAGCCCGAACTACCAAGCCATGTCTTTCCTGGAGACCGGAATCAAGCATCCAAGGACCGGTTTCTGGCTATCAGCCTTTATCAGCCTGGATAGCTTGACTCCAGTGGTGTGGATAGCATGGGACTCACGTCTGAGCATACCAATCCCACTCGGGGTGACAAATGCAAAAACAACAATTGATGGACAGAATGCAGAACAATGTCATACATTCACCCCGTACAGAGATCTGGGCCTAAATCCATCGTTTTTTTGCACTCCACACAACCCCAGGTCAGACATGGCCATATGCAAATCAGCCTTGACCCTGTGCCTCATGGGAACAGTCCAGCCCGAACTGCCAAGCCATGTCTTTCCTGGACCGGAATCAAGCATCCAAGGACCGGTTTCTGGCTATCAGCCTTCATCAGCTTGGATAGCTTGACTCTAGTGGTGTGGAGAGCATGGGACTCACGTCTGAGCATACTCATCCCACTCGGGGTGACAAATGCAAAAACAACAATTGATGGACAGAATGCAGAACAATGTCATACATTCACCCCAGTACAGATATCTGGGCCTAAATCCATCGTTTTTTGCACTCCACACCACCCCAGGTCAAACATGGCCATATGCAAATCAGCCTTGACCCTGTGCCTCATGGGAACAGTCCAGCCCGAACTGCCAAGCCATGTCTTTCCTGGACCAGAATCAAGCATCCAAGGACCGGTTTCTGGCTATCAGCCTTAATCAGCCTGGATAGCTTGACTCCAGTGGTGTGGAGAGCATGGGACTCACGTCTGAGCATACCCATCCCACTCGGGGTGACAAATGCCAAAACAACAATTGATGGACAGAATGCAGAACAATGTCATACATTCACCCCAGTACAGAGATCTGGGCCTAAATCCATTGTTTTTTTGCACTCTACACCACCCCAGTTCAGACATGGCCATATGCAAATCAGCCTTGACCCTGTGCCTCATGGGAACAGTCCAGCCCGAACTGCCAAGCCAAGTCTTTCCTGGACCGGAATCAAGCATCCAAGGACCGGTTTCTGGCTATCAGCCTTCATCAGCCTGGATAGCTTGACTCCAGTGGTATGGAGAGCATGGGACTCACGTCTGAGCATACCCATCCCACTCTGGGTGACAAATGCAAAAACAACAATTGATGGACAGAATGCAGAACAATGTCATACATTCACCCCAGTACAGAGATCTGGGCCTAAATCCATTGTTTTTTTGCACTCCACACCACCCCAGGTCAGACGTGGCCATATGCAAAGCAGCCTTGACCCTGTGCCTCATGGGAACAGTCCAGCCCGAACTGCCAAGCCATGTCTTTCCTGGACCGGAATCAAGCATCCAAGGACCGGTTTCTGGCTATAAGCCTTCATCAGCCTGGATAGCTTGACTCCAGTGTTGTGGAGAGCATGGGACTCACGTCTGAGCATACCCATCCCACTCGGGGTGACAAATGCAAAAACAACAATTGATGGACAGAATGCAGAACAATGTCATACATTCACCCCAGTACAGAGATCTGGGCCTAAATCCATCATTTTTTTGCACTCCACACCACCCCAGGTCAGACATGGCCATATGCAAATCAGCCTTGACCCTGTGCCTCATGGGAACTGTCCAGCCCGAACTGCCAAGCCATGTCTTTCCTGGACCGGAATCAAGCATCCAAGGATCGGTTTCTGGCTATCAGCCTTCATCAGCCTGGATAGCTTGACTCCAGTGGTATGGAGAGCATGGGACTCACGTCTGAGCATACCCATCCCACTCGGGGTGACAAATGCAAAAACAACAATTGATGGACAGAATGCAGAACAATGTCATACATTCACCCCAGTACAGAGATCTGGGCCTAAATCCATCGTTTTTTTGCACTCCACACCACCCCAGGTCAGACATGGCCATATGCAAATCAGCCTTGACCCTGTGCCTCATGGGAACAGTCCAGCCCGAACTGCCAAGCCATGTCTTTCCTGGACCGGAATCAAGCATCCAAGGACCGGTTTCTGGCTATCAGCCTTCATCAGCCTGGATAGCTTGACTCCAGTGGTGTGGAGAGCATGGGACTCACGTCTGAGCATACCCATCCCACTCGGGGTGACAAATGCAAAAAACAACAATTGATGGACAGAATGCAGAACAATGTCATACATTCACCCCAGTACAGAGATCTGGGCCTAAATCCATCGTTTTTTTGCACTCCACACCACCCCAGGTCAGACATGGCCATATGCAAATCAGCCTTGACCCTGTGCCTCATGGGAACAGTCCAGCCCAAACTGCCAAGCCATGTCTTTCCTGGACCAGAATCAAGCATCCAAGGACTGGTTTCTGGCTATCAGCCTTCATCAGCCTGGATAGCTTGACTCCAGTGGTGTGGAGAGCATGGGACTCACGTCTGAGCATACCCATCCCACTCGGGGTGACAAATGCAAAAACAACAATTGATGGACAGAATGCAGAACAATGTCATACATTCACCCCAGTACAGAGATCTGGGCCTAAATCCATCGTTTTTTTGCACTCCACACCACCCCAGGTCAGACATGGCCATATGCAAATCAGCCTTGACCCTGTGCCTCATGGGAACAGTCCAGCCCGAACTGCCAAGCCATGTCTTTCCTGGACCAAAATCTAGCATCCAAGGACCGGTTTCTGGCTATCAGCCTTCATCAGCCTGGATAGCTTGACTCCAGTGGTGTGGAGAGCATGGGACTCACGTCTGAGCATACCCATCCCACTCGGGGTGACAAATGCAAAAACAACAATTGATGGACAGAATGCAGAACAATGTCATACATTCACCCCAGTACAGAGATCTGGGCCTAAATCCATCGTTTTTTTGCACTCCACACCACCCCAGGTCAGACATGGCCATATGCAAATCAGCCTTGACCCTGTGCCTCATGGGAACAGTCCAGCCCGAACTGCCAAGCCATGTCTTTCCTGGACCGAAATCTAGCATCCAAGGACCGGTTTCTGGCTATCAGCCTTCATCAGCCTGGATAGCTTGACTCCAGTGGTGTGGAGAGCATGGGACTCACGTCTGAGCATACCCATCCCACTCGGGGTGACAAATGCAAAAACAACAATTGATGGACAGAATGCAGAACAATGTCATACATTCACCCCAGTACAGAGATCTGGGCCTAAATCCATCGTTTTTTTGCACTCCACACCACCCCAGGTCAGACATGGCCATATGCAAATCAGCCTTGACCCTGTGCCTCATGGGAACAGTCCAGCCCAAACTGCCAAGCCATGTCTTTCCTGGACCAGAATCAAGCATCCAAGGACTGGTTTCTGGCTATCAGCCTTCATCAGCCTGGATAGCTTGACTCCAGTGGTGTGGAGAGCATGGGACTCACGTCTGAGCATACCCATCCCACTCGGGGTGACAAATGCAAAAACAACAATTGATGGACAGAATGCAGAACAATGTCATACATTCACCCCAGTACAGAGATCTGGGCCTAAATCCATCGTTTTTTTGCACTCCACACCACCCCAGGTCAGACATGGCCATATGCAAATCAGCCTTGACCCTGTGCCTCATGGGAACAGTCCAGCCCGAACTGCCAAGCCATGTCTTTCCTGGACCGAAATCTAGCATCCAAGGACCGGTTTCTGGCTATCAGCCTTCATCAGCCTGGATAGCTTGACTCCAGTGGTGTGGAGAGCATGGGACTCACGTCTGAGCATACCCATCCCACTCGGGGTGACAAATGCAAAAACAACAATTGATGGACAGAATGCAGAACAATGTCATACATTCACCCCAGTACAGAGATCTGGGCCTAAATCCATCGTTTTTTTGCACTCCACACCACCCCAGGTCAGACATGGCCATATGCAAATCAGCCTTGACCCTGTGCCTCATGGGAACAGTCCAGCCCGAACTGCCAAGCCATGTCTTTCCTGGACCGAAATCTAGCATCCAAGGACCGGTTTCTGGCTATCAGCCTTCATCAGCCTGGATAGCTTGACTCCAGTGGTGTGGAGAGCATGGGACTCACGTCTGAGCATACCCATCCCACTCGGGGTGACAAATGCAAAAACAACAATTGATGGACAGAATGCAGAACAATGTCATACATTCACCCCAGTACAGAGATCTGGGCCTAAATCCATCGTTTTTTTGCACTCCACACCACCCCAGGTCAGACATGGCCATATGCAAATCAGCCTTGACCCTGTGCCTCATGGGAACAGTCCAGCCCGAACTGCCAAGCCATGTCTTTCCTGGACCGGAATCAAGCATCCAAGGACCGGTTTCTGGCTATCAGCCTTCATCAGCCTGGATAGCTTGACTCCAGTGGTGTGGAGAGCATGGGACTCACGTCTGAGCATACCCATCCAACTCGGGGTGACAAATGCAAAAACAACAATTGATGGACAGAATGCAGAACAATGTCATACATTCACCCCGTACAGAGATCTGGGCCTAAATCCATCGTTTTTTTGCACTCCACACCACCCCAGGTCAGAAATGGCCATATGCAAATCAGCCTTGACCCTGTGCCTCATGGGAACAGTCCAGCCCGAACTACCAAGCCATGTCTTTCCTGGAGACCGGAATCAAGCATCCAAGGACCGGTTTCTGGCTATCAGCCTTTATCAGCCTGGATAGCTTGACTCCAGTGGTGTGGATAGCATGGGACTCACGTCTGAGCATACCAATCCCACTCGGGGTGACAAATGCAAAAACAACAATTGATGGACAGAATGCAGAACAATGTCATACATTCACCCCGTACAGAGATCTGGGCCTAAATCCATCGTTTTTTTGCACTCCACACAACCCCAGGTCAGATATGGCCATATGCAAATCAGCCTTGACCCTGTGCCTCATGGGAACAGTCCAGCCCGAACTGCCAAGCCATGTCTTTCCTGGACCGGAATCAAGCATCCAAGGACCGGTTTCTGGCTATCAGCCTTCATCAGCTTGGATAGCTTGACTCTAGTGGTGTGGAGAGCATGGGACTCACGTCTGAGCATACTCATCCCACTCGGGGTGACAAATGCAAAAACAACAATTGATGGACAGAATGCAGAACAATGTCATACATTCACCCCAGTACAGAGATCTGGGCCTAAATCCATTGTTTTTTTGCACTCCACACCACCCCAGGTCAGACATGGCCATATGCAAATCAGCCTTGACCCTGTGCCTCATGGGAACAGTCCAGCCCGAACTGCCAAGCCAAGTCTTTCCTGGACCGGAATCAAGCATCCAAGGACCGGTTTCTGGCTATCAGCCTTCATCAGCCTGGATAGCTTGACTCCAGTGGTATGGAGAGCATGGGACTCACGTCTGAGCATACCCATCCCACTCTGGGTGACAAATGCAAAAACAACAATTGATGGACAGAATGCAGAACAATGTCATACATTCACCCCAGTACAGAGATCTGGGCCTAAATCCATTGTTTTTTTGCACTCCACACCACCCCAGGTCAGACGTGGCCATATGCAAAGCAGCCTTGACCCTGTGCCTCATGGGAACAGTCCAGCCCGAACTGCCAAGCCATGTCTTTCCTGGACCGGAATCAAGCATCCAAGGACCGGTTTCTGGCTATAAGCCTTCATCAGCCTGGATAGCTTGACTCCAGTGTTGTGGAGAGCATGGGACTCACGTCTGAGCATACCCATCCCACTCGGGGTGACAAATGCAAAAACAACAATTGATGGACAGAATGCAGAACAATGTCATACATTCACCCCAGTACAGAGATCTGGGCCTAAATCCATCATTTTTTTGCACTCCACACCACCCCAGGTCAGACATGGCCATATGCAAATCAGCCTTGACCCTGTGCCTCATGGGAACTGTCCAGCCCGAACTGCCAAGCCATGTCTTTCCTGGACCGGAATCAAGCATCCAAGGATCGGTTTCTGGCTATCAGCCTTCATCAGCCTGGATAGCTTGACTCCAGTGGTATGGAGAGCATGGGACTCACGTCTGAGCATACCCATCCCACTCGGGGTGACAAATGCAAAAACAACAATTGATGGACAGAATGCAGAACAATGTCATACATTCACCCCAGTACAGAGATCTGGGCCTAAATCCATCGTTTTTTTGCATTCCACACCACCCCAGGTCAGACATGGCCATATGCTAATCAGCCTTGTCCCTGTGCCTCATGGGAACAGTCCAGCCCAAACTGCCAAGCCATGTCTTTCCTGGACCGGAATCAAGCATCCAAGGACTGGTTTCTGGCTATCAGCCTTCATCAGCCTGGATAGCTTGACTCCAGTGGTGTGGAGAGCATGGGACTCACGTCTGAGCATACCCATCCCACTCGGGGTGACAAATGCAAAAACAACAATTGATGGACAGAATGCAGAACAATGTTATACATTCACCCCAGTACAGAGTTCTGGGACTAAATCCATTGTTTTTTTGCACTCCACACCACCCCAGGTCAGACATGGCCATATGCAAATCAGCCTTGACCCTGTGCCTCATGGGAACAGTCCAGCCCGAACTGCCAAGCCATGTCTTTCCTGGACCGGAATCAAGCATCCAAGGACCGGTTTCTGGCTATCAGCCTTCATCAGCCTGGATAGCTTGACTCCAGTGGTGCGGAGAGCATGGGACTCACTTCTGAGCATACCCATCCCACTCGGGGTGACAAATGCAAAAACAACAATTGATGGACAGAATGCAGAACAATGTCATACATTCACCCCAGTACAGAGATCTGGGCCTAAATCCATCGTTTTTTTGCACTCCACACCACCCCAGGTCAGACATGGCCATATGCCAATCAGCCTTGACTCTGTGCCTCATGGGAACAGTCCAGCCCGAACTGCCAAGCCATGTCTTTCCTGGACCGGAATCAAGCATCCAAGGACCGGTTTCTGGCTATCAGCCTTCATCAGCCTGGATAGCTGGACTCCCGTGGTGTGGAGAGCATGGGACTCACGTCTGAGCATACCCATCCAACTCGTGGTGACAAATGCAAAAACAACAATTGATGGACAGAATGCAGAACAATGTCATACATTCACGCCAGTACAGAGATCTGGGCCTAAATCCATCGTTTTTTTGCACTCCACATCACCCAGGTCAGACATGGCCATATGCAAATCAGCCTTGACCCTGTGCCTCATTGGAACAGTCCAGCCCGGACTGCCAAGCCATGTCTTTCCTGGACCGGAATCAAGCATCCAAGGACCGGTTTCTGGCTATCAGCCTTTATCAGCCTGGATAGCTTGACTCCAGTGGTGTGGAGAGCATGGGACTCACGTCTGAGCATACCCATCCCACTCGGGGTGACAAATGCAAAAACAACAATTGATGGACAGAATGCAGAACAATGTCATACATTCACCCCAGTACAGAGATCTGGGCCTAAATCCATCCTTTTTTTGCACTCCACACCACCCCAGGTCAGACATGGCCATATGCAAATCAGCCTTGACCCTGTGCCTCATGGGAACAGTCCAGCCCGAACTGCCAAGCCATGTCTTTCCTGGACCGGAATCAAGCATCCAAGGACCGGTTTCTGGCTATCAGCCTTCATCAGCCTGGATAGCTTGACTCCAGTGGTGTGGAGAGCATGGGACTCACGTCTGAGCATACCCATCCCACTCGGGGTGACAAATGCAAAAACAACAATTGATGGACAGAATGCAGAACAATGTCATACATTCACCCCAGTACAGAGATCTGGGCCTATATCCATCGTTTTTTGCACTCCACACCACCCCAGGTCAAACATGGCCATATGCAAATCAGCCTTGACCCTGTGCCTCATGGGAACAGTCCAGCCCGAACTGCCAAGCCATGTCTTTCCTGGACCGGAATCAAGCATCCAAGGACCGGTTTCTGGCTATCAGCCTTCATCAGCCTGGATAGCTTGACTCCAGTGGTGTGGAGAGCATGGGACTCACGTCTGAGCATACCCATCCCACTCGGGGTGACAAATGCAAAAACAACAATTGATGGACAGAATGCAGAACAATGTCATACATTCACCCCAGTACAGAGATCTGGGCCTAAATCCATCGTTTTTTTGCACTCCACACCACCCCAGGTCAGACATGGCCATATGCAAATCAGCCTTGGCCCTGTGCCTCATGGGAACAGTCCAGCCCGAACTGCCAAGCCATGTCTTTCCTGGACCGGAATCAAGCATCCAAGGACCGGTTTCTGGCTATCAGCCTTCATCAGCCTGGATAGCTTGACTCCAGTGGTATGGAGAGCATGGGACTCACGTCTGAGCATACCCATCCCACTCGGGGTGACAAATTCAAAAACAACAATTGATGGACAGAATGCAGAACAATGTCATACATTCACCCCAGTTCAGAGATCTGGGCCTAAATCCATCGTTTTTTTGCACTCCACACCACCCCAGGTCAGACATGGCCATATGCAAATCAGCCTTGACCCTGTGCCTCATGGGAACAGTCCAGCCCGAACTGCCAAGCCATGTCTTTCCTGGACCGGAATCAAGCATCCAAGGACCGGTTTCTGGCTATCAGCCTTCATCAGCCTGGATAGCTTGACTCCAGTGGTGTGGAGAGCATGGGACTCACATCTGAGCATACCCATCCCACTCGGGGTGACAAATGCAAAAACAACAATTGATGGACAGAATGCAGAACAATGTCATACATTCACCCCAGTACAGAGATCTGGGCCTAAATCCATCGTTTTTTTGCACTCCACACCACCCCAGGTCAGACATGGCCATATGCAAATCAGCATTGACCCTGTGCCTCATGGGAACAGTCCAGCCCGAACTGCCAAGCCATGTCTTTCCTGGACCGGAATCAAGCATCCAAGGACCGGTTTCTGGCTATCAGCCTTCATCAGCCTGGATAGCTTGACTCCAGTGGTGTGGAGAGCATGGGACTCACGTCTGAGCATACCCATCCCACTCGGGGTGACAAATGCAAAAACAACAATTGATGGACAGAATGCAGAACAATGTCATACATTCACCCCAGTACAGAGATCTGGGCCTAAATCCATCGTTTTTTTGCACTCCACACCACCCCAGGTCAGACATGGCCATATGCAAAGCAGCCTTGACCCTGTGCCTCATGGGAACAGTCCAGCCCGAACTGCCAAGCCATGTCTTTCCTGGACCGGAATCAAGCATCCAAGGACCGGTTTCTGGCTATCAGCCTTCATCAGCCTGGATAGCTTGACTCCAGTGGTGTGGAGAGCTTGGGACTCACGTCTGAGCATACCCATCCCACTCGGGGTGACAAATGCAAAAACAACAATTGATGGACAGAATGCAGAACAATGTCATACATTCACCCCAGTACAGAGATCTGGGCCTAAATCCATCGTTTTTTTGCACTCCACATCACCCCAGGTCAGACATGGCCATATGCAAATCAGCCTTGACCCTGTGCCTCATGGGAGCAGTCCAGCCCGAACTGCCAAGCCATGTCTTTCCTGGACCGGAATCAAGCATCCAAGGACCGGTTTCTGGCTATCAGCCTTCATGATCCTGGATAGCTTGACTCGAGTGGTGTGGAGAGCATGGGACTCACGTCTGAGCATACCCATCCCACTCGGGGTGACAAATGCATAAACAACAATTGATGGACAGAATGCAGAACAATGTCATACATTCACCCCAGTACAGAGATCTGGGCCTAAATCCATTGTTTTTTTGCACTCCACACCACCCCAGGTCAGACATGGCCATATGCAAATCAGCATTGACCCTGTGCCTCATGGGAACTGTCCAGCCCGAACTGCCAAGCCATGTTTTTCCTGGACCGGAATCAAGCATCCAAGGATCGGTTTCTGGCTATCAGCCTTCATCAGCCTGGATAGCTTGACTCCAGTGGTATGGAGAGCATGGGACTCACGTCTGAGCATACCCATCCCACTCGGGGTGACAAATGCAAAAACAACAATTGATGGACAGAATGCAGAACAATGTCATACATTCACCCCAGTACAGAGATCTGGGCCTAAATCCATCTTTTTTTGCATTCCACACCACCCCAGGTCAGACATGGCCATATGCAAATCAGCCTTGACCCTGTGCCTCATGGGAACAGTCCAGCCCAAACTGCCAAGCCATGTCTTTCCTGGACCGGAATCAAGCATCCAAGGACTGGTTTCTGGCTATCAGCCTTCATCAGCCTGGATAGCTTGACTCCAGTGGTGTGGAGAGCATGGGACTCACGTCTGAGCATACCCATCCCACTCGGGGTGACAAATGCAAAAACAACAATTGATGGACAGAATGCAGAACAATGTCATACATTCACCCCAGTACAGAGATCTGGGCCTAAATCCATCGTTTTTTTGCACTCCACACCACCCCAGGTCAGACATGGCCATATGCAAATCAGCCTTGACCCTGTGCCTCATGGGAACAGTCCAGCCCGAACTGCCAAGCCATGTCTTTCCTGGACCGGAATCAAGCATCCAAGGACCGGTTTCTGGCTATCAGCCTTCATCAGCCTGGATAGCTTGACTCCAGTGGTGTGGAGAGCATGGGACTCACGTCTGAGCATACCCATCCCACTCGGGGTGACAAATGCAAAAAACACCAATTGATGGACAGAATGCAGAACAATGTCATACATTCACCCCAGTACAGAGATCTGGGCCTAAATCTATCGTTTTTTTGCACTCCACACCACCCCAGGTCAGACATGGCCATATGCAAATCAGCCTTGACCCTGTGCCTCATGGGAACAGTCCAGCCCGAACTGCCAAGCCATGTCTTTCCTGGACCGGAATCAAGCATCCAAGGACCGGTTTCTGGCTATCAGCCTTCATCAGCCTGGATAGCTTGACTCCAGTGGTGTGGAGAGCATGGGACTCACGTCTGAGCATACCCATCCAACTCGGGGTGACAAATGCAAAAACAACAATTGATGGACAGAATGCAGAACAATGTCATACATTCACCCCGTTCAGAGATCTGGGCCTAAATCCATCGTTTTTTTGCACTCCACACCACCCCAGGTCAGACATGGCCATATGCAAATCAGCCTTGACCCTGTGCCTCATGGGAACAGTCCAGCCCGAACTACCAAGCCATGTCTTTCCTGGAGACCGGAATCAAGCATCCAAGGACCGGTTTCTGGCTATCAGCCTTCATCAGCCTGGATAGCTTGACTCCAGTGGTGTGGATAGCATGGGACTCACGTCTGAGCATACCAATCCCACTCGGGGTGACAAATGCAAAAACAACAATTGATGGACAGAATGCAGAACAATGTCATACATTCACCCCGTACAGAGATCTGGGCCTAAATCCATCATTTTTTTGCACTCCACACAACCCCAGGTCAGACATGGCCATATGCAAATCAGCCTTGACCCTGTGCCTCATGGGAACAGTCCAGCCCGAACTGCCAAGCCATGTCTTTCCTGGACCGGAATCAAGCATCCAAGGACCGGTTTCTGGCTATCAGCCTTCATCAGCTTGGATAGCTTGACTCTAGTGGTGTGGAGAGCATGGGACTCACGTCTGAGCATACCCATCCCACTCGGGGTGACAAATGCAAAAACAACAATTGATGGACAGAATGCAGAACAATGTCATACATTCACCCCAGTACAGAGATCTGGGCCTAAATCCATCGTTTTTTTGCACTCCACACCACCCCAGGTCAGACATGGCCATATGCAAATCAGCCTTGACCCTGTGCCTCATGGGAACAGTCCAGCCCGAACTGCCAAGCCATGTCTTTCCTGGACCGGAATCAAGCATCCAAGGACCGGTTTCTGGCTATCAGCCTTCATCAGCCTGGATAGCTTGACTCCAGTGGTGTGGAGAGCATGGGACTCACGTCTGAGCATACCCATCCCACTCGGGGTGACAAATGCAAAAAACACCAATTGATGGACAGAATGCAGAACAATGTCATACATTCACCCCAGTACAGAGATCTGGGCCTAAATCTATCGTTTTTTTGCACTCCACACCACCCCAGGTCAGACATGGCCATATGCAAATCAGCCTTGACCCTGTGCCTCATGGGAACAGTCCAGCCCGAACTGCCAAGCCATGTCTTTCCTGGACCGGAATCAAGCATCCAAGGACCGGTTTCTGGCTATCAGCCTTCATCAGCCTGGATAGCTTGACTCCAGTGGTGTGGAGAGCATGGGACTCACGTCTGAGCATACCCATCCAACTCGGGGTGACAAATGCAAAAACAACAATTGATGGACAGAATGCAGAACAATGTCATACATTCACCCCGTTCAGAGATCTGGGCCTAAATCCATCGTTTTTTTGCACTCCACACCACCCCAGGTCAGACATGGCCATATGCAAATCAGCCTTGACCCTGTGCCTCATGGGAACAGTCCAGCCCGAACTACCAAGCCATGTCTTTCCTGGAGACCGGAATCAAGCATCCAAGGACCGGTTTCTGGCTATCAGCCTTCATCAGCCTGGATAGCTTGACTCCAGTGGTGTGGATAGCATGGGACTCACGTCTGAGCATACCAATCCCACTCGGGGTGACAAATGCAAAAACAACAATTGATGGACAGAATGCAGAACAATGTCATACATTCACCCCGTACAGAGATCTGGGCCTAAATCCATCATTTTTTTGCACTCCACACAACCCCAGGTCAGACATGGCCATATGCAAATCAGCCTTGACCCTGTGCCTCATGGGAACAGTCCAGCCCGAACTGCCAAGCCATGTCTTTCCTGGACCGGAATCAAGCATCCAAGGACCGGTTTCTGGCTATCAGCCTTCATCAGCTTGGATAGCTTGACTCTAGTGGTGTGGAGAGCATGGGACTCACGTCTGAGCATACCCATCCCACTCGGGGTGACAAATGCAAAAACAACAATTGATGGACAGAATGCAGAACAATGTCATACATTCACCCCAGTACAGATATCTGGGCCTAAATCCATCGTTTTTTGCACTCCACACCACCCCAGGTCAAACATGGCCATATGCAAATCAGCCTTGACCCTGTGCCTCATGGGAACAGTCCAGCCCGAACTGCCAAGCCATGTCTTTCCTGGACCAGAATCAAGCATCCAAGGACCGGTTTCTGGCTATCAGCCTTAATCAGCCTGGATAGCTTGACTCCAGTGGTGTGGAGAGCATGGGACTCACGTCTGAGCATACCCATCCCACTCGGGGTGACAAATGCAAAAACAACAATTGATGGACAGAATGCAGAACAATGTCATACATTCACCCCAGTACAGAGATCTGGGCCTAAATCCATCTTTTTTTGCACTCCACACCACCCCAGGTCAGACATGGCCATATGCAAATCAGCCTTGACCCTGTGCCTCATGGGAACAGTCCAGCCCGAACTGCCAAGCCATGTCTTTCCTGGACCGGAATCAAGCATCCAAGGACCGGTTTCTGGCTATCAGCCTTCATCAGCCTGGATAGCTTGACTCCAGTGGTGTGGAGAGCATGGGACTCACATCTGAGCATACCCATCCCACTCGGGGTGACAAATGCAAAAACAACAATTGATGGACAGAATGCAGAACAATGTCATACATTCACCCCAGTACAGAGATCTGGGCCTAAATCCATCGTTTTTTTGCACTCCACACCACCCCAGGTCAGACATGGCCATATGCAAATCAGCATTGACCCTGTGCCTCATGGGAACAGTCCAGCCCGAACTGCCAAGCCATGTCTTTCCTGGACCGGAATCAAGCATCCAAGGACCGGTTTCTGGCTATCAGCCTTCATCAGCCTGGATAGCTTGACTCCAGTGGTGTGGAGAGCATGGGACTCACGTCTGAGCATACCCATCCCACTCGGGGTGACAAATGCAAAAACAACAATTGATGGACAGAATGCAGAACAATGTCATACATTCACCCCAGTACAGAGATCTGGGCCTAAATCCATCGTTTTTTTGCACTCCACACCACCCCAGGTCAGACATGGCCATATGCAAAGCAGCCTTGACCCTGTGCCTCATGGGAACAGTCCAGCCCGAACTGCCAAGCCATGTCTTTCCTGGACCGGAATCAAGCATCCAAGGACCGGTTTCTGGCTATCAGCCTTCATCAGCCTGGATAGCTTGACTCCAGTGGTGTGGAGAGCTTGGGACTCACGTCTGAGCATACCCATCCCACTCGGGGTGACAAATGCAAAAACAACAATTGATGGACAGAATGCAGAACAATGTCATACATTCACCCCAGTACAGAGATCTGGGCCTAAATCCATCGTTTTTTTGCACTCCACATCACCCCAGGTCAGACATGGCCATATGCAAATCAGCCTTGACCCTGTGCCTCATGGGAGCAGTCCAGCCCGAACTGCCAAGCCATGTCTTTCCTGGACCGGAATCAAGCATCCAAGGACCGGTTTCTGGCTATCAGCCTTCATGATCCTGGATAGCTTGACTCGAGTGGTGTGGAGAGCATGGGACTCACGTCTGAGCATACCAATCCCACTCGGGGTGACAAATGCATAAACAACAATTGATGGACAGAATGCAGAACAATGTCATACATTCACCCCAGTACAGAGATCTGGGCCTAAATCCATCGTTTTTTTGCACTCCACACCACCCCAGGTCAGACATGGCCATATGCAAATCAGCATTGACCCTGTGCCTCATGGGAACTGTCCAGCCCGAACTGCCAAGCCATGTTTTTCCTGGACCGGAATCAAGCATCCAAGGATCGGTTTCTGGCTATCAGCCTTCATCAGCCTGGATAGCTTGACTCCAGTGGTATGGAGAGCATGGGACTCACGTCTGAGCATACCCATCCCACTCGGGGTGACAAATGCAAAAACAACAATTGATGGACAGAATGCAGAACAATGTCATACATTCACCCCAGTACAGAGATCTGGGCCTAAATCCATCTTTTTTTGCATTCCACACCACCCCAGGTCAGACATGGCCATATGCAAATCAGCCTTGACCCTGTGCCTCATGGGAACAGTCCAGCCCAAACTGCCAAGCCATGTCTTTCCTGGACCGGAATCAAGCATCCAAGGACTGGTTTCTGGCTATCAGCCTTCATCAGCCTGGATAGCTTGACTCCAGTGGTGTGGAGAGCATGGGACTCACGTCTGAGCATACCCATCCCACTCGGGGTGACAAATGCAAAAACAACAATTGATGGACAGAATGCAGAACAATGTCATACATTCACCCCAGTACAGAGATCTGGGCCTAAATCCATCGTTTTTTTGCACTCCACACCACCCCAGGTCAGACATGGCCATATGCAAATCAGCCTTGACCCTGTGCCTCATGGGAACAGTCCAGCCCGAACTGCCAAGCCATGTCTTTCCTGGACCGGAATCAAGCATCCAAGGACCGGTTTCTGGCTATCAGCCTTCATCAGCCGGGATAGCTTGACTCCAGTGGTGTGGAGAGCATGGGACTCACGTCTGAGCATACCCATCCCACTCGGGGTGACAAATGCAAAAAACACCAATTGATGGACAGAATGCAGAACAATGTCATACATTCACCCCAGTACAGAGATCTGGGCCTAAATCTATCGTTTTTTTGCACTCCACACCACCCCAGGTCAGACATGGCCATATGCAAATCAGCCTTGACCCTGTGCCTCATGGGAACAGTCCAGCCCGAACTGCCAAGCCATGTCTTTCCTGGACCGGAATCAAGCATCCAAGGACCGGTTTCTGGCTATCAGCCTTCATCAGCCTGGATAGCTTGACTCCAGTGGTGTGGAGAGCATGGGACTCACGTCTGAGCATACCCATCCAACTCGGGGTGACAAATGCAAAAACAACAATTGATGGACAGAATGCAGAACAATGTCATACATTCACCCCGTTCAGAGATCTGGGCCTAAATCCATCGTTTTTTTGCACTCCACACCACCCCAGGTCAGACATGGCCATATGCAAATCAGCCTTGACCCTGTGCCTCATGGGAACAGTCCAGCCCGAACTACCAAGCCATGTCTTTCCTGGAGACCGGAATCAAGCATCCAAGGACCGGTTTCTGGCTATCAGCCTTCATCAGCCTGGATAGCTTGACTCCAGTGGTGTGGATAGCATGGGACTCACGTCTGAGCATACCAATCCCACTCGGGGTGACAAATGCAAAAACAACAATTGATGGACAGAATGCAGAACAATGTCATACATTCACCCCGTACAGAGATCTGGGCCTAAATCCATCATTTTTTTGCACTCCACACAACCCCAGGTCAGACATGGCCATATGCAAATCAGCCTTGACCCTGTGCCTCATGGGAACAGTCCAGCCCGAACTGCCAAGCCATGTCTTTCCTGGACCGGAATCAAGCATCCAAGGACCGGTTTCTGGCTATCAGCCTTCATCAGCTTGGATAGCTTGACTCTAGTGGTGTGGAGAGCATGGGACTCACGTCTGAGCATACCCATCCCACTCGGGGTGACAAATGCAAAAACAACAATTGATGGACAGAATGCAGAACAATGTCATACATTCACCCCAGTACAGATATCTGGGCCTAAATCCATCGTTTTTTGCACTCCACACCACCCCAGGTCAAACATGGCCATATGCAAATCAGCCTTGACCCTGTGCCTCATGGGAACAGTCCAGCCCGAACTGCCAAGCCATGTCTTTCCTGGACCAGAATCAAGCATCCAAGGACCGGTTTCTGGCTATCAGCCTGGATAGCTTGACTCCAGTGGTGTGGAGAGCATGGGACTCACGTCTGAGCATACCCATCCCATTCGGGGTGACAAATGCAAAAACAACAATTGATGGACAGAATGCAGAACAATGTCATACATTCACCCCAGTACAGAGATCTGGGCCTAAATCCATTGTTTTTTTGCACTCCACACCACCCCAGGTCAGACATGGCCATATGCAAATCAGCCTTGACCCTGTGCCTCATGGGAACAGTCCAGCCCGAACTGCCAAGCCAAGTCTTTCCTGGACCGGAATCAAGCATCCAAGTACCGGTTTCTGGCTATCAGCCTTCATCAGCCTGGATAGCTTGACTCCAGTGGTATGGAGAGCATGGGACTCACGTCTGAGCATACCCATCCCACTCGGGGTGACAAATGCAAAAACAACAATTGATGGACAGAATGCAGAACAATGTCATACATTCACCCCAGTACAGAGATCTGGGCCTAAATCCATTGTTTTTTTGCACTCCACACCACCCCAGGTCAGACGTGGCCATATGCAAAGCAGCCTTGACCCTGTGCCTCATGGGAACAGTCCAGCCCGAACTGCCAAGCCATGTCTTTCCTGGACCGGAATCAAGCATCCAAGGACCGGTTTCTGGCTATCAGCCTTCATCAGCCTGGATAGCTTGACTCCAGTGGTGTGGCGAGCATGGGACTCACGTCTGAGCATACCCATCCCACTCGGGGTGACAAATGCAAAAACAACAATTGATGGACAGAATGCAGAACAATGTCATACATTCACCCCAGTACAGAGATCTGGGCCTAAATCCATAGTTTTTTTGCAATCCACACCACCCCAGGGCAGACATGGCCATATGCAAATCAGCCTTGACCCTGTGCCTCATGGGAACAGTCCAGCCCGAACTGCCAAGCCATGTCTTTCCTGGACCGGAATCAAGCATCCAAGGACCGGTTTCTGGCTATCAGCCTTCATCAGCCTGGATAGCTTGACTCCAGTGGTATGGAGAGCATGGGACTCACGTCTGAGCATACCCATCCCACTCGGGGTGACAAATGCAAAAACAACGATTGATGGACAGAATGCAGAACAATGTCATACATTCACCCCAGTACAGAGATCTGGGCCTAAATCCATAGTTTTTTTGCACTCCACACCACCCAGGTCAGACATGGCCATATGCAAATCAGCCTTGACCCTGTGCCTCATGGGAACAGTCCAGCCCGAACTGCCAAGCCATGTCTTTCCTGGACCGGAATCAAGCATCCAAGGACCGGTTTCTGGCTATCAGCCTTCATCAGCCTGGATAGCTTGACTCCAGTGGTGTGGAGAGCTTGGGACTCACGTCTGAGCATACCCATCCCACTCGGGGTGACAAATGCAAAAACAACAATTGATGGACAGAATGCAGAACAATGTCATACATTCACCCCAGTACAGAGATCTGGGCCTAAATCCATCGTTTTTTTGCACTCCACATCACCCCAGGTCAGACATGGCCATATGCAAATCAGCCTTGACCTTGTGCCTCATGGGAACAGTCCAGCCCGAACTGCCAAGCCATGTCTTTCCTGGACCGGAATCAAGCATCCAAGGACCGGTTTCTGGCTATCAGCCTTCATGATCCTGGATAGCTTGACTCGAGTGGTGTGGAGAGCATGGGACTCACGTCTGAGCATACCCATCCCACTCGGGGTGACAAATGCACAAACAACAATTGATGGACAGAATGCAGAACAATGTCATACATTCACCCCAGTACAGAAATCTGGGCCTAAATCCATCGTTTTTTTGCACTCCACACCACCCCAGGTCAGACATGGCCATATGCAAATCAGCCTTGACCCTGTGCCTCATGGGAACAGTCCAGCCCAAACTGCCAAGCCATGTCTTTCCTGGACCGGAATCAAGAATCCAAGGACTGGTTTCTGGCTATCAGCCTTCATCAGCCTGGATAGCTTGACTCCAGTGGTGTGGAGAGCATGGGACTCACGTCTGAGCATACCCATCCCACTCGGGGTGACAAATGCAAAAACAACAATTGATGGACAGAATGCAGAACAATGTCATACATTCACCCCAGTACAGAGATCTGGGCCTAAATCCATCGTTTTGTTGCACTCCACACCACCCCAGGTCAGACATGGCCATATGCAAATCAGCCTTGACCCTGTGCCTCATGGGAACAGTCCAGCCCGAACTGCCAAGCCATGTCTTTCCTGGACCGGAATCAAGCATCCAAGGACCGGTTTCTGGCTATCAGCCTTCATCAGCCTGGATAGCTTGACTCCAGTGGTGTGGAGAGCATGGGACTCACGTCTGAGCATACCCATCCCACTCGGGGTGACAAATGCAAAAACAACAATTGATGGACAGAATGCAGAACAATGTCATACATTCACCCCAGTACAGAGATCTGGGCCTAAATCCATCGTTTTTTTGCACTCCACACCACCCCAGGTCAGACATGGCCATATGCAAATCAGCCTTGACCCTGTGCCTCATGGGAACAGTCCAGCCCGAACTGCCAAGCCATGTCTTTCCTGGACCGGAATCAAGCATCCAAGGACCGGTTTCTGGCTATCAGCCTTCATCAGCCTGGATAGCTTGACTCCAGTGGTGTGGAGAGCATGGGACTCACGTCTGAGCATACCCATCCAACTCGGGGTGACAAATGCAAAAACAACAATTGATGGACAGAATGCAGAACAATGTCATACATTCACCCCGTACAGAGGTCTGGGCCTAAATCCATCGTTTTTTTGCACTCCACACAACCCCAGGTCAGACATGGCCATACTCCACTCCACACAACCCCAGGTCAGCCTTGACCCTGTGCCTCATGGGAACAGTCCAGCCCGAACTGCCAAGCCATGTCTTTCCTGGACCGGAATCAAGCATCCAAGGACCGGTTTCTGGCTATCAGCCTTCATCAGCCTGGATAGCTTGACTCCAGTGGTGTGGAGAGCATGGGACTCACGTCTGAGCATACCCATCCCACTCGGGGTAACAAATGCAAAAACAACAATTGATGGACAGAATGCAGAACAATGTCATACATTCACCCCAGTACAGATATCTGGGCCTAAATCCATAGTTTTTTGCACTCCACACCACCCCAGGTCAAACATGGCCATATGCAAATCAGCCTTGACCCTGTGCCTCATGGGAACAGTCCAGCCCGAACTGCCAAGCCATGTCTTTCCTGGACCAGAATCAAGCATCGAAGGACCGGTTTCTGGCTATCAGCCTTAATCAGCCTGGATAGCTTGACTCCAGTGGTGTGGAGAGCATGGGACTCACGTCTGAGCATACCCATCCCACTCGGGGTGACAAATGCAAAAACAACAATTGATGGACAGAATGCAGAACAATGTCATACATTCACCCCAGTACAGAGATCTGGGCCTAAATCCATTGTTTTTTTGCACTCCACACCACCCCAGGTCAGACATGGCCATATGCAAATCAGCCTTGACCCTGTGCCTCATGGGAACAGTCCAGCCCGAACTGCCAAGCCATGTGTTTCCTGGACCGGAATCAAGCATCCAAGGACCGGTTTCTGGCTATCAGCCTTCATCAGCCTGGATGGCTTGACTCCAGTGGTGTGGAGAGCATGGGACTCACGTCTGAGCAGACCCATCCCACTCGGGATGACAAATGCAAAAACAACAATTGAAGGACAGAATGCAGAACAATGTCATACATTCACCCCAGTACAGAGATCTGGGCCTAAATCCATCGTTTTTTTGCACTCCACACCACCCCAGGTCAGACATGGCCATATGCAAATCAGCCTTGACCCTGTGCCTCATGGGAACAGTCCAGCCCGAACTGCCAAGCCATGTCTTTCCTGGACCGGAATCAAGCATCCAATTACCGGTTTCTGGCTATCAGCCTTCATCAGCCTGGATAGCTTGACTCCAGTGGTTTGGAGAGCATGGTACTCACGTCTGAGCATACCCATCCCACTCGGGGTAACAAATGCAAAAACAACAATTGATGGACAGAATGCAGAACAATGTCATACATTCACCCCAGTACAGAGATCTGGGCCTAAATCCATCATTTTTTTGCACTCCACACCACCCCAGGTCAGACATGGCCATATGCAAATCATCCTTGACCCTGTGCCTCATGGGAACAGTCCAGCCCGAACTGCCAAGCCAAGTCTTTCCTGGACCGGAATCAAGCATCCAAGGACCGGTTTCTGGCTATCAGCCTTCATCAGCCTGGATAGCTTGACTCCAGTGGTATGGAGAGCATGGGACTCACGTCTGAGCATACCCATCCCACTCGGGGTGACAAATGCAAAAACAAAAATTGATGGACAGAATGCAGAACAATGTCATACATTCACCCAAGTACAGAGATCTGGGCCTAAATCCATTGTTTTTTTGCACTCCACACCACCCCAGGTCAGACGTGGTCATATGCAAAGCAGCCTTGACTCTGTGCCTCATGGGAACAGTCCAGCCCGAACTGCCAAGCAATGTCTTTCCTGGACCGGAATCAAGCATCCAAGGACCGGTTTCTGGCTATCAGCCTTCATCAGCCTGGATAGCTTGACTCCAGTGGTGTGGAGAGCATGGGACTCACGTCTGAGCATACCCATCCCACTCGGGGTGACAAATGCAAAAACAACAATTGATGGACAGAATGCAGAACAATGTCATACATTCACCCCAGTACAGAGATCTGGGCATAAATCCATCGTTTTTTTGCAATTCACACCACCCCAGGGCAGACATGGCCATATGCAAATCAGCCTTGACCCTGTGCCTCATGGGAACAGTCCAGCCCGAACTGCCAAGCCATGTCTTTCCTGGACCGGAATCAAGCATCCAAGGACCGGTTTCTGGCTATCAGCCTTCATCAGCCTGGATAGCTTGACTCCAGTGGTATGGAGAGCATGGGACTCACGTCTGAGCATACCCATCCCACTCGGGGTGACAAATGTAAAAACAACAATTGATGGACAGAATGCAGAACAATGTCATACATTCACCCCAGTACAGAGATCTGGGCCTAAATCCATAGTTTTTTTGCACTCCACACCACCCCAGGTCAGACATGGCCATCTGCAAATCAGCCTTGACCCTGTGCCTCATGGGAACAGTCCAGCCCGAACTGCCAAGCCATGTCTTTCCTGGACCGGAATCAAGCATCCAAGGACTGGTTTCTGGCTATCAGCCTTCATCAGCCTGGATAGCTTGACTCCAGTGCTGTGGAGAGCTTGGGACTCACGTCTGAGCATACCCATCCCACTCGGGGTGACAAATGCAAAAACAACAATTGATGGACAGAATGCAGAACAATGTCATACATTCACCCCAGTACAGAGATCTGGGCCTAAATCCATCGTTTTTTTGCACTCCACACCACCCCAGGTCAGACATGGCCATATGCAAATCAGCCTTGACCCTGTGCCTCATGGGAACTATGGGAACTGTCCAGCCCGAACTGCCAAGCCATGTCTTTCCTGGACCGGAATCAAGCATCCAAGGATCGGTTTCTGGCTATCAGCCTTCATCAGCCTGGATAGCTTGACTCCAGTGGTATGGAGAGCATGGGACTCACGTCTGAGCATACCCATCCCACTCGGGGTGACAAATGCAAAAACAACAATTGATGGAGAGAATGCAGAACAATGTCATACATTCACCCCAGTACAGAGATCTGGGCCTAAATCCATCGTTTTTTTGCATTCCACACCACCCCAGGTCAGACATGGCCATATGCAAATCAGCCTTGTCCCTGTGCCTCATGGGAACAGTCCAGCCCAAACTGCCAAGCCATGTCTTTCCTGGACCGGAATCAAGCATCCAAGGACTGGTTTCTGGCTATCAGCCTTCATCAGCCTGGATAGCTTGACTCCAGTGGTGTGGAGAGCATGGGACTCACGTCTGAGCATACCCATCCCACTCGGGGTGACAAATGCAAAAACAACAATTGATGGACAGAATGCAGAACAATGTCATACATTCACCCCAGTACAGAGATCTGGGCCTAAATCCATTGTTTTTTGCACTCCACACCACCCCAGGTCAGACATGGCCATACGCAAATCAGCCTTGACCCTGTGCCTCATGGGAACAGTCCAGCCCGAACTGCCAAGCCATGTCTTTCCTGGACCGGAATCAAGCATCCAAGGACCGGTTTCTGGCTATCAGCCTTCATCAGCCTGGATAGCTTGACTCCAGTGGTGTGGAGAGCAGGGGACTCACGTCTGAGCATACCCATCCCACTCGGTGTGACAAATGCAAAAACAACAATTGATGGACAGAATGCAGAACAATTTAATACATTCACCCCAGTACAGAGATCTGGGCCTAAATCCATCGTTTTTTTGCACTCCACACCACCCCAGGTCAGACATGGCCATATGCCAATCAGCCTTGACTCTGTGCCTCATGGGAACAGTCCAGCCCGAACTGCCAAGCCATGTCTTTCCTGGACCGGAATCAAGCATCCAAGGACCGGTTTCTGGCTATCAGCCTTCATCAGCCTGGATAGCTTGACTCCAGTGGTGTGGAGAGCATGGGACTCACGTCTGAGCATACCCATCCCACTCGGGGTGACAAATGCAAAAACAACAATTGATGGACAGAATGCAGAACAATGTCATTTATTCACCCCAGTACAGAGATCTGGGCCTAAATCCATCGTTTTTTTGCACTCCACACCACCCCAGGTCAGACATGGCCATATGCAAATCAGCCTTGACCCTGTGCCTCATGGGAACAGTCCAGCCCGAACTGCCAAGCCATGTCTTTCCTGGACCGGAATCAAGCATCCAAGGACCGGTTTCTGGCTATCAGCCTTCATCAGCCTGGATAGCTTGACTCCAGTGGTGTGGAGAGCATGGGACTCACGTCTGAGCATACCCATCCCACTCGGGGTGACAAATGCAAAAACAACAATTGATGGACAGAATGCAGAACAATGTCATACGTTCACCCCAGTACAGAGATCTGGGCCTAAATCCATTGTTTTTTGCACTCCACACCACCCCAGGTCAAACATGGCCATATGCAAATCAGCCTTGACCCTGTGCCTCATGGGAACAGTCCAGCCCGAACTGCCAAGCCATGTCTTTCCTGGACCGGAATCAAGCATCCAAGGACCGGTTTCTGGCTATCAGCCTTCATCAGCCTGGATAGCTTGACTCCAGTGGTATGGAGAGCATGGGACTCACGTCTGAGCATACCCATCCCACTCAGGGTGACAAATTCAAAAACAACAATTGATGGACAGAATGCAGAACAATGTCATACATTCACCCCAGTTCAGAGATCTGGGCCTAAATCCATCGTTTTTTTGCACTCCACACCACCCCAGGTCAGACATGGCCATATGCAAATCAGCCTTGACCCTGTGCCTCATGGGAACAGTCCAGCCCGAACTGCCAAGCCATGTCTTTCCTGGACCGGAATCAAGCATCCAAGGACCGGTTTCTGGCTATCAGCCTTCATCAGCCTGGATAGCTTGACTCCAGTGGTGTGGAGAGCATGGGACTCACATCTGAGCATACCCATCCCACTCGGGGTGACAAATGCAAAAACAACAATTGATGGACAGAATGCAGAACAATGTCATACATTCACCCCAGTACAGAGATCTGGGCCTAAATCCATTGTTTTTTTGCACTCCACACCACCCCAGGTCAGACATGGCCATATGCAAATCAGCATTGACCCTGTGCCTCATGGGAACAGTCCAGCCCGAACTGCCAAGCCATGTCTTTCCTGGACCGGAATCAAGCATCCAAGGACCGGTTTCTGGCTATCAGCCTTCATCAGCCTGGATAGCTTGACTCCAGTGGTGTGGAGAGCATGGGGCTCACGTCTGAGCATACCCATCCCACTCGGGGTGACAAATGCAAAAACAACAATTGATGGACAGAATGCAGAACAATGTCATACATTCACCCCAGTACAGAGATCTGGGCATAAATCCATCGTTTTTTTGCACTCCACACCACCCCAGGTCAGACATGGCCATATGCAAATCAGCCTTGACCCTGTGCCTCATGGGAACAGTCCAGCCCGAACTGCCAAGCCATGTCTTTCCTGGACCGGAATCAAGCATCCAAGGACTGGTTTCTGGCTATCAGCCTTCATCAGCCTGGATAGCCTGACTCCAGTGGTGTGGAGAGCATGGGACTCACGTCTGAGCATACCCATCCCACTCGGGGTGACAAATGCAAAAACAACAATTGATGGACAGAATGCAGAACAATGTCATACATTCACCCCAGTACAGAGATCTGGGCCTAAATCCATCGTTTTTTTGCACTCCACACCACCCCAGGTCAGACATGGCCATATGCAAATCAGCCTTGACCCTGTGCCTCATGGGAACAGTACAGCCCGAACTGCCAATCCATGTCTTTCCTGGACCGGAATCAAGCATCCAAGGACCGGTTTCTGGCTATCAGCCTTCATCAGCCTGGATAGCTTGACTCCAGTGGTGTGGAGAGCATGGGACTCACGTCTGAGCATACCCATCCAACTCGGGGTGACAAATGCAAAAACAACTATTGATGGACAGAATGCAGAACAATGTCATACATTCACCCCAGTACAGAGATCTGGGCATAAATCCATCGTTTTTTTGCACTCCACACCACCCCAGGTCAGAAATGGCCATATGCAAATCAGCCTTGACCCTGTGCCTCATGGGAACAGTCCAGCCCGAACTACCAAGCCATGTCTTTCCTGGAGACCGGAATCAAGCATCCAAGGACCGGTTTCTGGCTATCAGCCTTCATCAGCCTGGATAGCTTGACTCCAGTGGTGTGGATAGCATGGGACTCACGTCTGAGCATACCAATCCCACTCGGGGTGACAAATGCAAAAAACAACAATTGATGGACAGAATGCAGAACAATGTCATACATTCACCCCGTACAGAGATCTGGGCCTAAATCCATCGTTTTTTTGCACTCCACACAACCCAAGGTCAGACATGGCCATATGCAAATCAGCCTTGACCCTGTGCCTCATGGGAACAGTCCAGCCCGAACTGCCAAGCCATGTCTTTCCTGGACCGGAATCAAGCATCCAAGGACCGGTTTCTGGCTATCAGCCTTCATCAGCTTGGATAGCTTGACTCTAGTGGTGTGGAGAGCATGGGACTCACGTCTGAGCATACCCATCCCACTCGGGGTGACAAATGCAAAAACAACAATTGATGGACAGAATGCAGAACAATGTCATACATTCACCCCAGTACAGATATCTGGGCCTAAATCCATCGTTTTTTGCACTCCACACCACCCCAGGTCAAACATGGCCATATGCAAATCAGCCTTGACCGTGTGCCTCATGGGAACAGTCCAGCCCGAACTGCCAAGCCATGTCTTTCCTGGACCAGAATCAAGCATCCAAGGACCGGTTTCTGGCTATCAGCCTTAATCAGCCTGGATAGCTTGACTCCAGTGGTGTGGAGAGCATGGGACTCACGTCTGAGCATACCCATCCCACTCGGGGTGACAAATGCAAAAACAACAATTGATGGACAGAATGCAGAACAATGTCATACGTTCACCCCAGTACAGAGATCTGGGCCTAAATCCATCGTTTTTTTGCACTCCACATCACCCCAGGTCAGACATGGCCATATGCAAATCAGCCTTGACACTGTGCCTCATTGGAACAGTCCAGCCCGAACTGCCAAGCCATGTCTTTCCTGGACCGGAATCAAGCATCCAAGGACCGGTTTCTGGCTATCAGCCTTCATCAGCCTGGATAGCTTGACTCCAGTGGTGTGGAGAGCATGGGACTCACGTCTGAGCATACCCATCCCACTCGGGGTGACAAATGCAAAAACAACAATTGATGGACAGAATGCAGAACAATGTCATTTATTCACCCCAGTACAGAGATCTGGGCCTAAATCCATCGTTTTTTTGCACTCCACACCACCCCAGGTCAGACATGGCCATATGGAAATCAGCCTTGACCCTGTGCCTCATGGGAACAGTCCAGCCCGAACTGCCAAGCCATGTCTTTCCTGGACCGGAATCAAGCATCCAAGGACCGGTTTCTGGCTATCAGCCTTCATCAGCCTGGATAGCTTGACTCCAGTGGTGTGGAGAGCATGGGACTCACGTCTGAGCATACCCATCCCACTCGGGGTGACAAATGCAAAAACAACAATTGATGGACAGAATGCAGAACAATGTCATACATTCACCCCAGTACAGAGATCTGGGCCTAAATCCATCGTTTTTTGCACTCCACACCACCCCAGGTCAAACATGGCCATATGCAAATCAGCCTTGACCCTGTGCCTCATGGGAACAGTCCAGCCCGAACTGCCAAGCCATGTCTTTCCTGGACCCGAATCAAGCATCCAAGGACCGGTTTCTGGCTATCAGCCTTCATCAGCCTGGATAGCTTGACTCCAGTGGTGTAGAGAGCATGGGACTCACGTCTGAGCATACCCATCCCACTCGGGGTGACAAATGCAAAAACAACAATTGATGGACAGAATGCAGAACAATGTCATACATTCACCCCAGTACAGAGATCTGGGCCTAAATCCATCGTTTTTTTGCACTCCACACCACCCCAGGTCAGACATGGCCATATGCAAATCAGCCTTGGCCCTGTGCCTCATGGGAACAGTCCAGCCCGAACTGCCAAGCCATGTCTTTCCTGGACCGGAATCAAGCATCCAAGGACCGGTTTCTGGCTATCAGCCTTCATCAGCCTGGATAGCTTGACTCCAGTGGTGTGGAGAGCATGGGACTCACATCTGAGCATACCCATCCCACTCGGGGTGACTAATGCAAAAACAACAATTGATGGACAGAATGCAGAACAATGTCATACATTCACCCCAGTACAGAGATCTGGGCCTAAATCCATCGTTTTTTTGCACTCCACACCACCCCAGGTCAGACATGGCCATATGCAAATCAGCATTGACCCTGTGCCTCATGGGAACAGTCCAGCCCGAACTGCCAAGCCATGTCTTTCCTGGACCGGAATCAAGCATCCAAGGACCGGTTTCTGGCTATCAGCCTTCATCAGCCTGGATAGCTTGACTCCAGTGGTGTGGAGAGCATGGGACTCACGTCTGAGCATACCCATCCCACTCGGGGTGATAAATGCAAAAACAACAATTGATGGACAGAATGCAGAACAATGTCATACATTCACCCCAGTACAGAGATCTGGGCCTAAATCCATCGTTTTTTTGCACTCCACATCACCCCAGGTCAGACATGGCCATATGCAAATCAGCCTTGACCCTGTGCCTCATGGGAGCAGTCCAGCCCGAACTGCCAAGCCATGTCTTTCCTGGACCGGAATCAAGCATCCAAGGACCGGTTTCTGGCTATCAGCCTTCATGATCCTGGATAGCTTGACTCGAGTGGTGTGGAGAGCATGGGACTCACGTCTGAGCATACCCATCCCACTCGGGGTGACAAATGCATAAACAACAATTGATGGACAGAATGCAGAACAATGTCATACATTCACCCCAGTACAGAGATCTGGGCCTAAATCCATCGTTTTTTTGCACTCCACACCACCCCAGGTCAGACATGGCCATATGCAAATCAGCCTTGACCCTGTGCCTCATGGGAACAGTCCAGCCCGAACTGCCAAGCCATGTCTTTCCTGGACCGGAACCAAGCATCCAAGGATCGGTTTCTGGCTATCAGCCTTCATCAGCCTGGATAGCTTGACTCCAGTGGTATGGAGAGCATGGGACTCACGTCTGAGCATACCCATCCCACTCGGGGTGACAAATGCAAAAACAACAATTGATGGACAGAATGCAGAACAATGTCATACATTCACCCCAGTACAGAGATCTGGGCCTAAATCCATCGTTTTTTTGCACTCCACACCACCCCAGGTCAGACATGGCCATATGCAAATCAGCCTTGACCCTGTGCCTCATGGGAACAGTCCAGCCCGAACTGCCAAGCCATGTCTTTCCTGGACCGGAATCAAGCATCCAAGGACCGGTTTCTGGCTATCAGCCTTCATCAGCCTGGATAGCTTGACTCCAGTGGTGTGGAGAGCATGGGACTCACGTCTGAGCATACCCATCCAACTCGGGGTGACAAATGCAAAAACAACAATTGATGGACAGAATGCAGAACAATGTCATACATTCACCCCAGTACAGAGATCTGGGCATAAATCCATCGTGTTTTTGCACTCCACACCACCCCAGGTCAGACATGGCCATATGCAAATCAGCCTTGACCCTGTGCCTCATGGGAACAGTCCAGACCGAACTACCAAGCCATGTCTTTCCTGGAGACCGGAATCAAGCATCCAAGGACCGGTTTCTGGCTATCAGCCTTCATCAGCCTAGATAGCTTGACTCCAGTGGTGTGGATAGCACGGGACTCACGTCTGAGCATACCAATCCCACTCGGGGTGACAAATGCAAAAACAACAATTGATGGACAGAATGCAGAACAATGTCATACAATCACCCCGTACAGAGATCTGGGCCTAAATCCATCGTTTTTTTGCACTCCACACAACCCAAGGTCAGACATGGCCATATGCAAATCAGCCTTGACCCTGTGCCTCATGGGAACAGTCCAGCCCGAACTGCCAAGCCATGTCTTTCCTGGACCGGAATCAAGCATCCAAGGACCGGTTTCTGGCTATCAGCCTTCATCAGCTTGGATAGCTTGACTCTAGTGGTGTGGAGAGCATGGGACTCACGTCTGAGCATACCCATCCCACTCGGGGTGACAAATGCAAAAACAACAATTGATGGACAGAATGCAGAACAATGTCATACATTCACCCCAGTACAGATATCTGGGCCTAAATCCATCGTTTTTTGCACTCCACACCACCCCAGGTCAAACATGGCCATATGCAAATCAGCCTTGACCCTGTGCCTCAGGGGAACAGTCCAGCCCGAACTGCCAAGCCATGTCTTTCCTGGACCAGAATCAAGCATCCAAGGACCGGTTTCTGGCTATCAGCCTTAATCAGCCTGAATAGCTTGACTCCAGTGGTGTGGAGAGCATGGGACTCACGTCTGAGCATACCCATCCCACTCGGGGTGACAAATGCAAAAACAACAATTGATGGACAGAATGCAGAACAATGTCATACATTCACCCCAGTACAGAGATCTGGGCCTAAATCCATTGTTTTTTCTGCACTCCACACCACCCCAGGTCAGACATGGCCATATGCAAATCAGCCTTGACCCTGTGCCTCATGGGAACAGTCCAGCCCGAACTGCCAAGCCATGTCTTTCCTGGACCAGAATCAAGCATCCAAGGACCGGTTTCTGGCTATCAGCCTTCATCAGCCTGTATAGCTTGACTCCAGTGGTGTGGAGAGCATGGGACTCACGTCTGAGCATACCCATCCCACTCGGGGTGACAAATGCAAAAACAACAATTGATGGACAGAATGCAGAACAATGTCATACATTCACCCCAGTACAGAGATCTGGGCCTAAATCCATCGTTTTTTTGCATTCCACACCACCCCAGGTCAGACATGGCCATATGCAAATCAGCCTTGACCCTGTGCCTCATGGGAAAAGTCCAGCCCAAACTGCCAAGCCATGTCTTTCCTGGACCGGAATCAAGCATCCAAGGACTGGTTTCTGGATATCAGCCTTCATCAGCCTGGATAGCTTGACTCCAGTGGTGTGGAGAGCATGGGACTCACGTCTGAGCATACCCATCCCACTCGGGGTGACAACTGCAAAAACAACAATTGATGGACAGAATGCAGAACAATGTCATACATTCACCCCAGTACAGAGATCTGGGCCTAAATCCATCGTTTTTTTGCACTCCACACCAACCCGGTCAGACATGGCCATATGCAAATCAGCCTTGACCCTGTGCCTCATGGGAACAGTCCAGCCCGAACTGCCAAGCCATGTCTTTCCTGGACCGGAATCAAGCATCCAAGGACCGGTTTCTGGCTATCAGCCTTCATCAGCCTGGATAGCTTGACTCCAGTGGTGTGGAGAGCATGGGACTCACGTCTGAGCATACCCATCCCACTCGGGGTGACAAATGCAAAAACAACAATTGATGGACAGAATGCAGAACAATGTCATACATTCACCCCAGTACAGAGATCTGGCCCTAAATCCATCGTCTTTTTTGCACTCCACACCACCCCAGGTCAGACATGGCCATATGCAAATCAGCCTTGACCCTGTGCCTCATGGGAACAGTCCAGCCCGAACTGCCAAGCCATGTCTTTCCTGGACCGGAATCAAGCATCCAAGGACCGGTTTCTGGCTATCAGCCTTCATCAGCCTGGATAGCTTGACTCCAGTGGTGTGGAGAGCATGGGACTCACGTCTGAGCATACCCATCCAACTCGGGGTGACAAATGCAAAAACAACAATTGATGGACAGAATGCAGAACAATGTCATACATTCACCCCAGTACAGAGATCTGGGCCTAAATCCATCGTTTCTTTGCATTCCACACCACCCCAGGTCAGACATGGCCATATGCAAATCAGCCTTGACCCTGTGCCTCATGGGAACAGTCCAGCCCAAACTGCCAAGCCATGTCTTTCCTGGACCGGAATCAAGCATCCAAGGACTGGTTTCTGGCTATCAGCCTTCATCAGCCTGGATAGCTTGACTCCAGTGGTGTGGAGAGCATGGGACTCACGTCTGAGCATACCCATCCCACTCGGGGTGACAAATGCAAAAACAACAATTGATGGACAGAATGCAGAACAATGTCATACATTCACCCCAGTACAGAGATCTGGGCCTAAATCCATCGTTTTTTTGCACTCCACACCACCCCAGGTCAGACCTGGCCATATGCAAATCAGCCTTGACCCTGTGCCTCATGGGAACAGTCCAGCCCGAACTGCCAAGCCATGTCTTTCCTGGACCGGAATCAAGCATCCAAGGACCGGTTTCTGGCTATCAGCCTTCATCAGCCTGGATAGCTTGACTCCAGTGGTGTGGAGAGCATGGGACTCACGTCTGAGCATACCCATCCCACTCGGGGTGACAAATGCAAAAACAACAATTGAGGGACAGAATGCAGAACAATGTCATACATTCACCCCAGTACAGAGATCTGGGCCTAAATCCATCGTTTTTTTGCACTCCACTCCACCCCAGGTCAGACATGGCCATATGCAAATCAGCCTTGACCCTGTGCCTCATGGGAACAGTCCAGCCCGAACTGCCAAGCCATGTCTTTCCTGGACCGGAATCAAGCATCCAAGGACCGGTTTCTGGCTATCAGCCTTCATCAGCCTGGATAGCTTGACTCCAGTGGTGTGGAGAGCATGGGACTCACGTCTGAGCATACCCATCCAACTCGGGGTGACAAATGCAAAAACAACTATTGATGGACAGAATGCAGAACAATGTCATACATTCACCCCAGTACAGAGATCTGGGCATAAATCCATCGTTTTTTTGCACTCCACACCACCCCAGGTCAGACATGGCCATATGCAAATCAGCCTTGACCCTGTGCCTCATGGGAACAGTCCAGCCCGAACTACCAAGCCATGTCTTTCCTGGAGACCGGAATCAAGCATCCAAGGACCGGTTTCTGGCTATCAGCCTTCATCAGCCTGGATAGCTTGACTCCAGTGGTGTGGATAGCATGGGACTCACGTCTGAGCATACCAATCCCACTCAGGGTGACAAATGCAAAGACAACAATTGATGGACAGAATGCAGAACAATGTCATACATTCACCCCGTACAGAGATCTGGGCCTAAATCCATCGTTTTTTTGCACTCCACACAACCCAAGGTCAGACATGGCCATATGCAAATCAGCCTTGACCCTGTGCCTCATGGGAACAGTCCAGCCCGAACTGCCAAGCCATGTCTTTCCTGGACCGGAATCAAGCATCCAAGGACCGGTTTCTGGCTATCAGCCTTCATCAGCTTGGATAGCTTGACTCTAGTGGTGTGGAGAGCATGGGACTCACGTCTGAGCATACCCATCCCACTCGGGGTGACAAATGCAAAAACAACAATTGATGGACAGAATGCAGAACAATGTCATACATTCACCCCAGTACAGATATCTGGGCCTAAATCCATCATTTTTTGCACTCCACACCACCCCAGGTCAAACATGGCCATATGCAAGTCAGCCTTGACCCTGTGCCTCATGGGAACAGTCCAGCCCGAACTGCCAAGCCATGTCTTTCCTGGACCAGAATCAAGCATCCAAGGACCGGTTTCTGGCTATCAGCCTTAATCAGCCTGGATAGCTTGACTCCAGTGGTGTGGAGAGCATGGGACTCACGTCTGAGCATACCCATCCCACTCGGGGTGACAAATGCAAAAACAACAATTGATGGACAGAATGCAGAACAATGTCATACATTCACCCCAGTACAGAGATCTGGGCCTAAATCCATCGTTTTTTTGCACTCCACATCACCCCAGGTCAGACATGGCCATATGCAAATCAGCCTTGACACTGTGCCTCATTGGAACAGTCCAGCCCGAACTGCCAAGCCATGTCTTTCCTGGACCGGAATCAAGCATCCAAGGACCGGTTTCTGGCTATCAGCCTTCATCAGCCTGGATAGCTTGACTCCAGTGGTGTGGAGAGCATGGGACTCACGTCTGAGCATACCCATCCCACTCGGGGTGACAAATGCAAAAACAACAATTGATGGACAGAATGCAGAACAATGTCATTTATTCACCCCAGTACAGAGATCTGGGCCTAAATCCATCGTTTTTTTGCACTCCACACCACCCCAGGTCAGACATGGCCATATGCAAATCAGCCTTGACCCTGTGCCTCATGGGAACAGTCCAGCCTGAACTGCCAAGCCATGTCTTTCCTGGACCGGAATCAAGCATCCAAGGACCGGTTTCTAACTATCAGCCTTCATCAGCCTGGATAGCTTGACTCCAGTGGTGTGGAGAGCATGGGACTCACGTCTGAGCATACCCATCCCACTCGGGGTGACAAATGCAAAAACAACAATTGATGGACAGAATGCAGAACAATGTCATACATTCACCCCAGTACAGAGATCTGGGCCTAAATCCATCGTTTTTTTGCACTCCACTCCACCCCAGGTCAGACATGGCCATATGCAAATCAGCCTTGACCCTGTGCCTCATGGGAACAGTCCAGCCCGAACTGCCAAGCCATGTCTTTCCTGGACCGGAATCAAGCATCCAAGGACCGGTTTCTGGCTATCAGCCTTCATCAGCCTGGATAGCTTGACTCCAGTGGTGTGGAGAGCATGGGACTCACGTCTGAGCATACCCATCCAACTCGGGGTGACAAATGCAAAAACAACTATTGATGGACAGAATGCAGAACAATGTCATACATTCACCCCAGTACAGAGATCTGGGCATAAATCCATCGTTTTTTTGCACTCCACACCACCCCAGGTCAGACATGGCCATATGCAAATCAGCCTTGACCCTGTGCCTCATGGGAACAGTCCAGCCCGAACTACCAAGCCATGTCTTTCCTGGAGACCGGAATCAAGCATCCAAGGACCGGTTTCTGGCTATCAGCCTTCATCAGCCTGGATAGCTTGACTCCAGTGGTGTGGATAGCATGGGACTCACGTCTGAGCATACCAATCCCACTCGGGGTGACAAATGCAAAGACAACAATTGATGGACAGAATGCAGAACAATGTCATACATTCACCCCGTACAGAGATCTGGGCCAAAATCCATCGTTTTTTTGCACTCCACACAACCCAAGGTCAGACATGGCCATATGCAAATCAGCCTTGACCCTGTGCCTCATGGGAACAGTCCAGCCCGAACTGCCAAGCCATGTCTTTCCTGGACCGGAATCAAGCATCCAAGGACCGGTTTCTGGCTATCAGCCTTCATCAGCTTGGATAGCTTGACTCTAGTGGTGTGGAGAGCATGGGACTCACGTCTGAGCATACCCATCCCACTCGGGGTGACAAATGCAAAAACAACAATTGATGGACAGAATGCAGAACAATGTCATACATTCACCCCAGTACAGATATCTGGGCCTAAATCCATCATTTTTTGCACTCCACACCACCCCAGGTCAAACATGGCCATATGCAAATCATCCTTGACCCTGTGCCTCATGGGAACAGTCCAGCCCGAACTGCCAAGCCATGTCTTTCCTGGACCAGAATCAAGCATCCAAGGACCGGTTTCTGGCTATCAGCCTTAATCAGCCTGGATAGCTTGACTCCAGTGGTGTGGAGAGCATGGGACTCACGTCTGAGCATACCCATCCCACTCGGGGTGACAAATGCAAAAACAACAATTGATGGACAGAATGCAGAACAATGTCATACATTCACCCCAGTACAGAGATCTGGGCCTAAATCCATTGTTTTTTGCACTCCACACCACCCCAGGTCAGACATGGCCATACGCAAATCAGCCTTGACCCTGTGCCTCATGGGAACAGTCCAGCCCGAACTGCCAAGCCATGTCTTTCCTGGACCGGAATCAAGCATCCAAGGACCGGTTTCTGGCTATCAGCCTTCATCAGCCTGGATAGCTTGACTCCAGTGGTGTGGAGAGCAGGGGACTCACGTCTGAGCATACCCATCCCACTCGGTGTGACAAATGCAAAAACAACAATTGATGGACAGAATGCAGAACAATTTAATACATTCACCCCAGTACAGAGATCTGGGCCTAAATCCATCGTTTTTTTGCACTCCACACCACCCCAGGTCAGACATGGCCATATGCCAATCAGCCTTGACTCTGTGCCTCATGGGAACAGTCCAGCCCGAACTGCCAAGCCATGTCTTTCCTGGACCGGAATCAAGCATCCAAGGACCGGTTTCTGGCTATCAGCCTTCATCAGCCTGGATAGCTTGACTCCAGTGGTGTGGAGAGCATGGGACTCACGGCTGAGCATACCCATCCCACTCGGGGTGACAAATGCAAAAACAACAATTGATGGACAGAATGCAGAACAATGTCATTTATTCACCCCAGTACAGAGATCTGGGCCTAAATCCATCGTTTTTTTGCACTCCACACCACCCCAGGTCAGACATGGCCATATGCAAATCAGCCTTGACCCTGTGCCTCATGGGAACAGTCCAGCCCGAACTGCCAAGCCATGTCTTTCCTGGACCGGAATCAAGCATCCAAGGACCGGTTTCTGGCTATCAGCCTTCATCAGCCTGGATAGCTTGACTCCAGTGGTGTGGAGAGCATGGGACTCACGTCTGAGCATACCCATCCCACTCGGGGTGACAAATGCAAAAACAACAATTGATGGACAGAATGCAGAACAATGTCATACGTTCACCCCAGTACAGAGATCTGGGCCTAAATCCATTGTTTTTTGCACTCCACACCACCCCAGGTCAAACATGGCCATATGCAAATCAGCCTTGACCCTGTGCCTCATGGGAACAGTCCAGCCCGAACTGCCAAGCCATGTCTTTCCTGGACCGGAATCAAGCATCCAAGGACCGGTTTCTGGCTATCAGCCTTCATCAGCCTGGATAGCTTGACTCCAGTGGTATGGAGAGCATGGGACTCACGTCTGAGCATACCCATCCCACTCAGGGTGACAAATTCAAAAACAACAATTGATGGACAGAATGCAGAACAATGTCATACATTCACCCCAGTTCAGAGATCTGGGCCTAAATCCATCGTTTTTTTGCACTCCACACCACCCCAGGTCAGACATGGCCATATGCAAATCAGCCTTGACCCTGTGCCTCATGGGAACAGTCCAGCCCGAACTGCCAAGCCATGTCTTTCCTGGACCGGAATCAAGCATCCAAGGACCGGTTTCTGGCTATCAGCCTTCATCAGCCTGGATAGCTTGACTCCAGTGGTGTGGAGAGCATGGGACTCACATCTGAGCATACCCATCCCACTCGGGGTGACAAATGCAAAAACAACAATTGATGGACAGAATGCAGAACAATGTCATACATTCACCCCAGTACAGAGATCTGGGCCTAAATCCATTGTTTTTTTGCACTCCACACCACCCCAGGTCAGACATGGCCATATGCAAATCAGCATTGACCCTGTGCCTCATGGGAACAGTCCAGCCCGAACTGCCAAGCCATGTCTTTCCTGGACCGGAATCAAGCATCCAAGGACCGGTTTCTGGCTATCAGCCTTCATCAGCCTGGATAGCTTGACTCCAGTGGTGTGGAGAGCATGGGGCTCACGTCTGAGCATACCCATCCCACTCGGGGTGACAAATGCAAAAACAACAATTGATGGACAGAATGCAGAACAATGTCATACATTCACCCCAGTACAGAGATCTGGGCATAAATCCATCGTTTTTTTGCACTCCACACCACCCCAGGTCAGACATGGCCATATGCAAATCAGCCTTGACCCTGTGCCTCATGGGAACAGTCCAGCCCGAACTGCCAAGCCATGTCTTTCCTGGACCGGAATCAAGCATCCAAGGACTGGTTTCTGGCTATCAGCCTTCATCAGCCTGGATAGCCTGACTCCAGTGGTGTGGAGAGCATGGGACTCACGTCTGAGCATACCCATCCCACTCGGGGTGACAAATGCAAAAACAACAATTGATGGACAGAATGCAGAACAATGTCATACATTCACCCCAGTACAGAGATCTGGGCCTAAATCCATCGTTTTTTTGCACTCCACACCACCCCAGGTCAGACATGGCCATATGCAAATCAGCCTTGACCCTGTGCCTCATGGGAACAGTCCAGCCCGAACTGCCAATCCATGTCTTTCCTGGACCGGAATCAAGCATCCAAGGACCGGTTTCTGGCTATCAGCCTTCATCAGCCTGGATAGCTTGACTCCAGTGGTGTGGAGAGCATGGGACTCACGTCTGAGCATACCCATCCCACTCGGGGTGACAAATGCAAAAACAACAATTGATGGACAGAATGCAGAACAATGTCATACATTCACCCCAGTACAGAGATCTGGGCCTAAATCCATCGTTTTTTTGCACTCCACACCACCCCAGGTCAGACATGGCCATATGCAAATCAGCCTTGACCCTGTGCCTCATGGGAACAGTACAGCCCGAACTGCCAAGCCATGTCTTTCCTGGACCGGAATCAAGCATCCAAGGACCGGTTTCTGGCTATCAGCCTTCATCAGCCTGGATAGCTTGACTCCAGTGGTGTGGAGAGCATGGGACTCACGTCTGAGCATACCCATCCAACTCGGGGTGACAAATGCAAAAACAACTATTGATGGACAGAATGCAGAACAATGTCATACATTCACCCCAGTACAGAGATCTGGGCATAAATCCATCGTTTTTTTGCACTCCACACCACCCCAGGTCAGAAATGGCCATATGCAAATCAGCCTTGACCCTGTGCCTCATGGGAACAGTCCAGCCCGAACTACCAAGCCATGTCTTTCCTGGAGACCGGAATCAAGCATCCAAGGACCGGTTTCTGGCTATCAGCCTTCATCAGCCAGGATAGCTTGACTCCAGTGGTGTGGATAGCATGGGACTCACGTCTGAGCATACCAATCCCACTCGGGGTGACAAATGCAAAAAACAACAATTGATGGACAGAATGCAGAACAATGTCATACATTCACCCCGTACAGAGATCTGGGCCTAAATCCATCGTTTTTTTGCACTCCACACAACCCAAGGTCAGACATGGCCATATGCAAATCAGCCTTGACCCTGTGCCTCATGGGAACAGTCCAGCCCGAACTGCCAAGCCATGTCTTTCCTGGACCGGAATCAAGCATCCAAGGACCGGTTTCTGGCTATCAGCCTTCATCAGCTTGGATAGCTTGACTCTAGTGGTGTGGAGAGCATGGGACTCACGTCTGAGCATACCCATCCCACTCGGGGTGACAAATGCAAAAACAACAATTGATGGACAGAATGCAGAACAATGTCATACATTCACCCCAGTACAGATATCTGGGCCTAAATCCATCGTTTTTTGCACTCCACACCACCCCAGGTCAAACATGGCCATATGCAAATCAGCCTTGACCCTGTGCCTCATGGGAACAGTCCAGCCCGAACTGCCAAGCCATGTCTTTCCTGGACCAGAATCAAGCATCCAAGGACCGGTTTCTGGCTATCAGCCTTAATCAGCCTGGATAGCTTGACTCCAGTGGTGTGGAGAGCATGGGACTCACGTCTGAGCATACCCATCCCACTCGGGGTGACAAATGCAAAAACAACAATTGATGGACAGAATGCAGAACAATGTCATACGTTCACCCCAGTACAGAGATCTGGGCCTAAATCCATCGTTTTTTTGCACTCCACATCACCCCAGGTCAGACATGGCCATATGCAAATCAGCCTTGACACTGTGCCTCATTGGAACAGTCCAGCCCGAACTGCCAAGCCATGTCTTTCCTGGACCGGAATCAAGCATCCAAGGACCGGTTTCTGGCTATCAGCCTTCATCAGCCTGGATAGCTTGACTCCAGTGGTGTGGAGAGCATGGGACTCACGTCTGAGCATACCCATCCCACTCGGGGTGACAAATGCAAAAACAACAATTGATGGACAGAATGCAGAACAATGTCATTTATTCACCCCAGTACAGAGATCTGGGCCTAAATCCATCGTTTTTTTGCACTCCACACCACCCCAGGTCAGACATGGCCATATGCAAATCAGCCTTGACCCTGTGCCTCATGGGAACAGTCCAGCCCGAACTGCCAAGCCATGTCTTTCCTGGACCGGAATCAAGCATCCAAGGACCGGTTTCTGGCTATCAGCCTTCATCAGCCTGGATAGCTTGACTCCAGTGGTGTGGAGAGCATGGGACTCACGTCTGAGCATACCCATCCCACTCGGGGTGACAAATGCAAAAACAACAATTGATGGACAGAATGCAGAACAATGTCATACATTCACCCCAGTACAGAGATCTGGGCCTAAATCCATCGTTTTTTGCACTCCACACCACCCCAGGTCAAACATGGCCATATGCAAATCAGCCTTGACCCTGTGCCTCATGGGAACAGTCCAGCCCGAACTGCCAAGCCATGTCTTTCCTGGACCCGAATCAAGCATCCAAGGACCGGTTTCTGGCTATCAGCCTTCATCAGCCTGGATAGCTTGACTCCAGTGGTGTAGAGAGCATGGGACTCACGTCTGAGCATACCCATCCCACTCGGGGTGACAAATGCAAAAACAACAATTGATGGACAGAATGCAGAACAATGTCATACATTCACCCCAGTACAGAGATCTGGGCCTAAATCCATCGTTTTTTTGCACTCCACACCACCCCAGGTCAGACATGGCCATATGCAAATCAGCCTTGGCCCTGTGCCTCATGGGAACAGTCCAGCCCGAACTGCCAAGCCATGTCTTTCCTGGACCGGAATCAAGCATCCAAGGACCGGTTTCTGGCTATCAGCCTTCATCAGCCTGGATAGCTTGACTCCAGTGGTGTGGAGAGCATGGGACTCACATCTGAGCATACCCATCCCACTCGGGGTGACTAATGCAAAAACAACAATTGATGGACAGAATGCAGAACAATGTCATACATTCACCCCAGTACAGAGATCTGGGCCTAAATCCATCGTTTTTTTGCACTCCACACCACCCCAGGTCAGACATGGCCATATGCAAATCAGCATTGACCCTGTGCCTCATGGGAACAGTCCAGCCCGAACTGCCAAGCCATGTCTTTCCTGGACCGGAATCAAGCATCCAAGGACCGGTTTCTGGCTATCAGCCTTCATCAGCCTGGATAGCTTGACTCCAGTGGTGTGGAGAGCATGGGACTCACGTCTGAGCATACCCATCCCACTCGGGGTGATAAATGCAAAAACAACAATTGATGGACAGAATGCAGAACAATGTCATACATTCACCCCAGTACAGAGATCAGGGCCTAAATCCATTGTTTTTTTGCACTCCACATCACCCCAGGTCAGACATGGCCATATGCAAATCAGCCTTGACCCTGTGCCTCATGGGAGCAGTCCAGCCCGAACTGCCAAGCCATGTCTTTCCTGGACCGGAATCAAGCATCCAAGGACCGGTTTCTGGCTATCAGCCTTCATGATCCTGGATAGCTTGACTCGAGTGGTGTGGAGAGCATGGGACTCACGTCTGAGCATACCCATCCCACTCGGGGTGACAAATGCATAAACAACAATTGATGGACAGAATGCAGAACAATGTCATACATTCACCCCAGTACAGAGATCTGGGCCTAAATCCATCGTTTTTTTGCACTCCACACCACCCCAGGTCAGACATGGCCATATGCAAATCAGCCTTGACCCTGTGCCTCATGGGAACAGTCCAGCCCGAACTGCCAAGCCATGTCTTTCCTGGACCGGAACCAAGCATCCAAGGATCGGTTTCTGGCTATCAGCCTTCATCAGCCTGGATAGCTTGACTCCAGTGGTATGGAGAGCATGGGACTCACGTCTGAGCATACCCATCCCACTCGGGGTGACAAATGCAAAAACAACAATTGATGGACAGAATGCAGAACAATGTCATACATTCACCCCAGTACAGAGATCTGGGCCTAAATCCATCGTTTTTTTGCACTCCACACCACCCCAGGTCAGACATGGCCATATGCAAATCAGCCTTGACCCTGTGCCTCATGGGAACAGTCCAGCCCGAACTGCCAAGCCATGTCTTTCCTGGACCGGAATCAAGCATCCAAGGACCGGTTTCTGGCTATCAGCCTTCATCAGCCTGGATAGCTTGACTCCAGTGGTGTGGAGAGCATGGGACTCACGTCTGAGCATACCCATCCAACTCGGGGTGACAAATGCAAAAACAACAATTGATGGACAGAATGCAGAACAATGTCATACATTCACCCCAGTACAGAGATCTGGGCATAAATCCATCGTGTTTTTGCACTCCACACCACCCCAGGTCAGACATGGCCATATGCAAATCAGCCTTGACCCTGTGCCTCATGGGAACAGTCCAGACCGAACTACCAAGCCATGTCTTTCCTGGAGACCGGAATCAAGCATCCAAGGACCGGTTTCTGGCTATCAGCCTTCATCAGCCTAGATAGCTTGACTCCAGTGGTGTGGATAGCACGGGACTCACGTCTGAGCATACCAATCCCACTCGGGGTGACAAATGCAAAAACAACAATTGATGGACAGAATGCAGAACAATGTCATACAATCACCCCGTACAGAGATCTGGGCCTAAATCCATCGTTTTTTTGCACTCCACACAACCCAAGGTCAGACATGGCCATATGCAAATCAGCCTTGACCCTGTGCCTCATGGGAACAGTCCAGCCCGAACTGCCAAGCCATGTCTTTCCTGGACCGGAATCAAGCATCCAAGGACCGGTTTCTGGCTATCAGCCTTCATCAGCTTGGATAGCTTGACTCTAGTGGTGTGGAGAGCATGGGACTCACGTCTGAGCATACCCATCCCACTCGGGGTGACAAATGCAAAAACAACAATTGATGGACAGAATGCAGAACAATGTCATACATTCACCCCAGTACAGATATCTGGGCCTAAATCCATCGTTTTTTGCACTCCACACCACCCCAGGTCAAACATGGCCATATGCAAATCAGCCTTGACCCTGTGCCTCAGGGGAACAGTCCAGCCCGAACTGCCAAGCCATGTCTTTCCTGGACCAGAATCAAGCATCCAAGGACCGGTTTCTGGCTATCAGCCTTAATCAGCCTGAATAGCTTGACTCCAGTGGTGTGGAGAGCATGGGACTCACGTCTGAGCATACCCATCCCACTCGGGGTGACAAATGCAAAAACAACAATTGATGGACAGAATGCAGAACAATGTCATACATTCACCCCAGTACAGAGATCTGGGCCTAAATCCATTGTTTTTTCTGCACTCCACACCACCCCAGGTCAGACATGGCCATATGCAAATCAGCCTTGACCCTGTGCCTCATGGGAACAGTCCAGCCCGAACTGCCAAGCCATGTCTTTCCTGGACCAGAATCAAGCATCCAAGGACCGGTTTCTGGCTATCAGCCTTCATCAGCCTGTATAGCTTGACTCCAGTGGTGTGGAGAGCATGGGACTCACGTCTGAGCATACCCATCCCACTCGGGGTGACAAATGCAAAAACAACAATTGATGGACAGAATGCAGAACAATGTCATACATTCACCCCAGTACAGAGATCTGGGCCTAAATCCATCGTTTTTTTGCATTCCACACCACCCCAGGTCAGACATGGCCATATGCAAATCAGCCTTGACCCTGTGCCTCATGGGAAAAGTCCAGCCCAAACTGCCAAGCCATGTCTTTCCTGGACCGGAATCAAGCATCCAAGGACTGGTTTCTGGATATCAGCCTTCATCAGCCTGGATAGCTTGACTCCAGTGGTGTGGAGAGCATGGGACTCACGTCTGAGCATACCCATCCCACTCGGGGTGACAACTGCAAAAACAACAATTGATGGACAGAATGCAGAACAATGTCATACATTCACCCCAGTACAGAGATCTGGGCCTAAATCCATCGTTTTTTTGCACTCCACACCAACCCGGTCAGACATGGCCATATGCAAATCAGCCTTGACCCTGTGCCTCATGGGAACAGTCCAGCCCGAACTGCCAAGCCATGTCTTTCCTGGACCGGAATCAAGCATCCAAGGACCGGTTTCTGGCTATCAGCCTTCATCAGCCTGGATAGCTTGACTCCAGTGGTGTGGAGAGCATGGGACTCACGTCTGAGCATACCCATCCCACTCGGGGTGACAAATGCAAAAACAACAATTGATGGACAGAATGCAGAACAATGTCATACATTCACCCCAGTACAGAGATCTGGCCCTAAATCCATCGTCTTTTTTGCACTCCACACCACCCCAGGTCAGACATGGCCATATGCAAATCAGCCTTGACCCTGTGCCTCATGGGAACAGTCCAGCCCGAACTGCCAAGCCATGTCTTTCCTGGACCGGAATCAAGCATCCAAGGACCGGTTTCTGGCTATCAGCCTTCATCAGCCTGGATAGCTTGACTCCAGTGGTGTGGAGAGCATGGGACTCACGTCTGAGCATACCCATCCAACTCGGGGTGACAAATGCAAAAACAACAATTGATGGACAGAATGCAGAACAATGTCATACATTCACCCCAGTACAGAGATCTGGGCCTAAATCCATCGTTTCTTTGCATTCCACACCACCCCAGGTCAGACATGGCCATATGCAAATCAGCCTTGACCCTGTGCCTCATGGGAACAGTCCAGCCCAAACTGCCAAGCCATGTCTTTCCTGGACCGGAATCAAGCATCCAAGGACTGGTTTCTGGCTATCAGCCTTCATCAGCCTGGATAGCTTGACTCCAGTGGTGTGGAGAGCATGGGACTCACGTCTGAGCATACCCATCCCACTCGGGGTGACAAATGCAAAAACAACAATTGATGGACAGAATGCAGAACAATGTCATACATTCACCCCAGTACAGAGATCTGGGCCTAAATCCATCGTTTTTTTGCACTCCACACCACCCCAGGTCAGACCTGGCCATATGCAAATCAGCCTTGACCCTGTGCCTCATGGGAACAGTCCAGCCCGAACTGCCAAGCCATGTCTTTCCTGGACCGGAATCAAGCATCCAAGGACCGGTTTCTGGCTATCAGCCTTCATCAGCCTGGATAGCTTGACTCCAGTGGTGTGGAGAGCATGGGACTCACGTCTGAGCATACCCATCCCACTCGGGGTGACAAATGCAAAAACAACAATTGAGGGACAGAATGCAGAACAATGTCATACATTCACCCCAGTACAGAGATCTGGGCCTAAATCCATCGTTTTTTTGCACTCCACTCCACCCCAGGTCAGACATGGCCATATGCAAATCAGCCTTGACCCTGTGCCTCATGGGAACAGTCCAGCCCGAACTGCCAAGCCATGTCTTTCCTGGACCGGAATCAAGCATCCAAGGACCGGTTTCTGGCTATCAGCCTTCATCAGCCTGGATAGCTTGACTCCAGTGGTGTGGAGAGCATGGGACTCACGTCTGAGCATACCCATCCAACTCGGGGTGACAAATGCAAAAACAACTATTGATGGACAGAATGCAGAACAATGTCATACATTCACCCCAGTACAGAGATCTGGGCATAAATCCATCGTTTTTTTGCACTCCACACCACCCCAGGTCAGACATGGCCATATGCAAATCAGCCTTGACCCTGTGCCTCATGGGAACAGTCCAGCCCGAACTGCCAAGCCATGTCTTTCCTGGACCGGAATCAAGCATCCAAGGACCGGTTTCTGGCTATCAGCCTTCATCAGCCTGGATAGCTTGACTCCAGTGGTGTGGAGAGCATGGGACTCACGTCTGAGCATACCCATCCAACTCGGGGTGACAAATGCAAAAACAACAATTGATGGACAGAATGCAGAACAATGTCATACATTCACCCCAGTACAGAGATCTGGGCATAAATCCATCGTTTTTTTGCACTCCACACCACCCCAGGTCAGACATGGCCATATGCAAATCAGCCTTGACCCTGTGCCTCATGGGAACAGTCCAGCCCGAACTACCAAGCCATGTCTTTCCTGGAGACCGGAATCAAGCATCCAAGGACCGGTTTCTGGCTATCAGCCTTCATCAGCCTGGATAGCTTGACTCCAGTGGTGTGGATAGCATGGGACTCACGTCTGAGCATACCAATCCCACTCAGGGTGACAAATGCAAAGACAACAATTGATGGACAGAATGCAGAACAATGTCATACATTCACCCCGTACAGAGATCTGGGCCTAAATCCATCGTTTTTTTGCACTCCACACAACCCAAGGTCAGACATGGCCATATGCAAATCAGCCTTGACCCTGTGCCTCATGGGAACAGTCCAGCCCGAACTGCCAAGCCATGTCTTTCCTGGACCGGAATCAAGCATCCAAGGACCGGTTTCTGGCTATCAGCCTTCATCAGCTTGGATAGCTTGACTCTAGTGGTGTGGAGAGCATGGGACTCACGTCTGAGCATACCCATCCCACTCGGGGTGACAAATGCAAAAACAACAATTGATGGACAGAATGCAGAACAATGTCATACATTCACCCCAGTACAGATATCTGGGCCTAAATCCATCATTTTTTGCACTCCACACCACCCCAGGTCAAACATGGCCATATGCAAGTCAGCCTTGACCCTGTGCCTCATGGGAACAGTCCAGCCCGAACTGCCAAGCCATGTCTTTCCTGGACCAGAATCAAGCATCCAAGGACCGGTTTCTGGCTATCAGCCTTAATCAGCCTGGATAGCTTGACTCCAGTGGTGTGGAGAGCATGGGACTCACGTCTGAGCATACCCATCCCACTCGGGGTGACAAATGCAAAAACAACAATTGATGGACAGAATGCAGAACAATGTCATACATTCACCCCAGTACAGAGATCTGGGCCTAAATCCATCGTTTTTTTGCACTCCACATCACCCCAGGTCAGACATGGCCATATGCAAATCAGCCTTGACACTGTGCCTCATTGGAACAGTCCAGCCCGAACTGCCAAGCCATGTCTTTCCTGGACCGGAATCAAGCATCCAAGGACCGGTTTCTGGCTATCAGCCTTCATCAGCCTGGATAGCTTGACTCCAGTGGTGTGGAGAGCATGGGACTCACGTCTGAGCATACCCATCCCACTCGGGGTGACAAATGCAAAAACAACAATTGATGGACAGAATGCAGAACAATGTCATTTATTCACCCCAGTACAGAGATCTGGGCCTAAATCCATCGTTTTTTTGCACTCCACACCACCCCAGGTCAGACATGGCCATATGCAAATCAGCCTTGACCCTGTGCCTCATGGGAACAGTCCAGCCTGAACTGCCAAGCCATGTCTTTCCTGGACCGGAATCAAGCATCCAAGGACCGGTTTCTAACTATCAGCCTTCATCAGCCTGGATAGCTTGACTCCAGTGGTGTGGAGAGCATGGGACTCACGTCTGAGCATACCCATCCCACTCGGGGTGACAAATGCAAAAACAACAATTGATGGACAGAATGCAGAACAATGTCATACATTCACCCCAGTACAGAGATCTGGGCCTAAATCCATCGTTTTTTTGCACTCCACTCCACCCCAGGTCAGACATGGCCATATGCAAATCAGCCTTGACCCTGTGCCTCATGGGAACAGTCCAGCCCGAACTGCCAAGCCATGTCTTTCCTGGACCGGAATCAAGCATCCAAGGACCGGTTTCTGGCTATCAGCCTTCATCAGCCTGGATAGCTTGACTCCAGTGGTGTGGAGAGCATGGGACTCACGTCTGAGCATACCCATCCAACTCGGGGTGACAAATGCAAAAACAACTATTGATGGACAGAATGCAGAACAATGTCATACATTGACCCCAGTACAGAGATCTGGGCATAAATCCATCGTTTTTTTGCACTCCACACCACCCCAGGTCAGACATGGCCATATGCAAATCAGCCTTGACCCTGTGCCTCATGGGAACAGTCCAGCCCGAACTACCAAGCCATGTCTTTCCTGGAGACCGGAATCAAGCATCCAAGGACCGGTTTCTGGCTATCAGCCTTCATCAGCCTGGATAGCTTGACTCCAGTGGTGTGGATAGCATGGGACTCACGTCTGAGCATACCAATCCCACTCGGGGTGACAAATGCAAAGACAACAATTGATGGACAGAATGCAGAACAATGTCATACATTCACCCCGTACAGAGATCTGGGCCAAAATCCATCGTTTTTTTGCACTCCACACAACCCAAGGTCAGACATGGCCATATGCAAATCAGCCTTGACCCTGTGCCTCATGGGAACAGTCCAGCCCGAACTGCCAAGCCATGTCTTTCCTGGACCGGAATCAAGCATCCAAGGACCGGTTTCTGGCTATCAGCCTTCATCAGCTTGGATAGCTTGACTCTAGTGGTGTGGAGAGCATGGGACTCACGTCTGAGCATACCCATCCCACTCGGGGTGACAAATGCAAAAACAACAATTGATGGACAGAATGCAGAACAATGTCATACATTCACCCCAGTACAGATATCTGGGCCTAAATCCATCATTTTTTGCACTCCACACCACCCCAGGTCAAACATGGCCATATGCAAATCATCCTTGACCCTGTGCCTCATGGGAACAGTCCAGCCCGAACTGCCAAGCCATGTCTTTCCTGGACCAGAATCAAGCATCCAAGGACCGGTTTCTGGCTATCAGCCTTAATCAGCCTGGATAGCTTGACTCCAGTGGTGTGGAGAGCATGGGACTCACGTCTGAGCATACCCATCCCACTCGGGGTGACAAATGCAAAAACAACAATTGATGGACAGAATGCAGAACAATGTCATACATTCACCCCAGTACAGAGATCTGGGCCTAAATCCATTGTTTTTTGCACTCCACACCACCCCAGGTCAGACATGGCCATACGCAAATCAGCCTTGACCCTGTGCCTCATGGGAACAGTCCAGCCCGAACTGCCAAGCCATGTCTTTCCTGGACCGGAATCAAGCATCCAAGGACCGGTTTCTGGCTATCAGCCTTCATCAGCCTGGATAGCTTGACTCCAGTGGTGTGGAGAGCAGGGGACTCACGTCTGAGCATACCCATCCCACTCGGTGTGACAAATGCAAAAACAACAATTGATGGACAGAATGCAGAACAATTTAATACATTCACCCCAGTACAGAGATCTGGGCCTAAATCCATCGTTTTTTTGCACTCCACACCACCCCAGGTCAGACATGGCCATATGCCAATCAGCCTTGACTCTGTGCCTCATGGGAACAGTCCAGCCCGAACTGCCAAGCCATGTCTTTCCTGGACCGGAATCAAGCATCCAAGGACCGGTTTCTGGCTATCAGCCTTCATCAGCCTGGATAGCTTGACTCCAGTGGTGTGGAGAGCATGGGACTCACGTCTGAGCATACCCATCCCACTCGGGGTGACAAATGCAAAAACAACAATTGATGGACAGAATGCAGAACAATGTCATTTATTCACCCCAGTACAGAGATCTGGGCCTAAATCCATCGTTTTTTTGCACTCCACACCACCCCAGGTCAGACATGGCCATATGCAAATCAGCCTTGACCCTGTGCCTCATGGGAACAGTCCAGCCCGAACTGCCAAGCCATGTCTTTCCTGGACCGGAATCAAGCATCCAAGGACCGGTTTCTGGCTATCAGCCTTCATCAGCCTGGATAGCTTGACTCCAGTGGTGTGGAGAGCATGGGACTCACGTCTGAGCATACCCATCCCACTCGGGGTGACAAATGCAAAAACAACAATTGATGGACAGAATGCAGAACAATGTCATACGTTCACCCCAGTACAGAGATCTGGGCCTAAATCCATTGTTTTTTGCACTCCACACCACCCCAGGTCAAACATGGCCATATGCAAATCAGCCTTGACCCTGTGCCTCATGGGAACAGTCCAGCCCGAACTGCCAAGCCATGTCTTTCCTGGACCGGAATCAAGCATCCAAGGACCGGTTTCTGGCTATCAGCCTTCATCAGCCTGGATAGCTTGACTCCAGTGGTATGGAGAGCATGGGACTCACGTCTGAGCATACCCATCCCACTCAGGGTGACAAATTCAAAAACAACAATTGATGGACAGAATGCAGAACAATGTCATACATTCACCCCAGTTCAGAGATCTGGGCCTAAATCCATCGTTTTTTTGCACTCCACACCACCCCAGGTCAGACATGGCCATATGCAAATCAGCCTTGACCCTGTGCCTCATGGGAACAGTCCAGCCCGAACTGCCAAGCCATGTCTTTCCTGGACCGGAATCAAGCATCCAAGGACCGGTTTCTGGCTATCAGCCTTCATCAGCCTGGATAGCTTGACTCCAGTGGTGTGGAGAGCATGGGACTCACATCTGAGCATACCCATCCCACTCGGGGTGACAAATGCAAAAACAACAATTGATGGACAGAATGCAGAACAATGTCATACATTCACCCCAGTACAGAGATCTGGGCCTAAATCCATTGTTTTTTTGCACTCCACACCACCCCAGGTCAGACATGGCCATATGCAAATCAGCATTGACCCTGTGCCTCATGGGAACAGTCCAGCCCGAACTGCCAAGCCATGTCTTTCCTGGACCGGAATCAAGCATCCAAGGACCGGTTTCTGGCTATCAGCCTTCATCAGCCTGGATAGCTTGACTCCAGTGGTGTGGAGAGCATGGGGCTCACGTCTGAGCATACCCATCCCACTCGGGGTGACAAATGCAAAAACAACAATTGATGGACAGAATGCAGAACAATGTCATACATTCACCCCAGTACAGAGATCTGGGCATAAATCCATCGTTTTTTTGCACTCCACACCACCCCAGGTCAGACATGGCCATATGCAAATCAGCCTTGACCCTGTGCCTCATGGGAACAGTCCAGCCCGAACTGCCAAGCCATGTCTTTCCTGGACCGGAATCAAGCATCCAAGGACTGGTTTCTGGCTATCAGCCTTCATCAGCCTGGATAGCCTGACTCCAGTGGTGTGGAGAGCATGGGACTCACGTCTGAGCATACCCATCCCACTCGGGGTGACAAATGCAAAAACAACAATTGATGGACAGAATGCAGAACAATGTCATACATTCACCCCAGTACAGAGATCTGGGCCTAAATCCATCGTTTTTTTGCACTCCACACCACCCCAGGTCAGACATGGCCATATGCAAATCAGCCTTGACCCTGTGCCTCATGGGAACAGTCCAGCCCGAACTGCCAATCCATGTCTTTCCTGGACCGGAATCAAGCATCCAAGGACCGGTTTCTGGCTATCAGCCTTCATCAGCCTGGATAGCTTGACTCCAGTGGTGTGGAGAGCATGGGACTCACGTCTGAGCATACCCATCCCACTCGGGGTGACAAATGCAAAAACAACAATTGATGGACAGAATGCAGAACAATGTCATACATTCACCCCAGTACAGAGATCTGGGCCTAAATCCATCGTTTTTTTGCACTCCACACCACCCCAGGTCAGACATGGCCATATGCAAATCAGCCTTGACCCTGTGCCTCATGGGAACAGTACAGCCCGAACTGCCAAGCCATGTCTTTCCTGGACCGGAATCAAGCATCCAAGGACCGGTTTCTGGCTATCAGCCTTCATCAGCCTGGATAGCTTGACTCCAGTGGTGTGGAGAGCATGGGACTCACGTCTGAGCATACCCATCCAACTCGGGGTGACAAATGCAAAAACAACTATTGATGGACAGAATGCAGAACAATGTCATACATTCACCCCAGTACAGAGATCTGGGCATAAATCCATCGTTTTTTTGCACTCCACACCACCCCAGGTCAGAAATGGCCATATGCAAATCAGCCTTGACCCTGTGCCTCATGGGAACAGTCCAGCCCGAACTACCAAGCCATGTCTTTCCTGGAGACCGGAATCAAGCATCCAAGGACCGGTTTCTGGCTATCAGCCTTCATCAGCCAGGATAGCTTGACTCCAGTGGTGTGGATAGCATGGGACTCACGTCTGAGCATACCAATCCCACTCGGGGTGACAAATGCAAAAAACAACAATTGATGGACAGAATGCAGAACAATGTCATACATTCACCCCGTACAGAGATCTGGGCCTAAATCCATCGTTTTTTTGCACTCCACACAACCCAAGGTCAGACATGGCCATATGCAAATCAGCCTTGACCCTGTGCCTCATGGGAACAGTCCAGCCCGAACTGCCAAGCCATGTCTTTCCTGGACCGGAATCAAGCATCCAAGGACCGGTTTCTGGCTATCAGCCTTCATCAGCTTGGATAGCTTGACTCTAGTGGTGTGGAGAGCATGGGACTCACGTCTGAGCATACCCATCCCACTCGGGGTGACAAATGCAAAAACAACAATTGATGGACAGAATGCAGAACAATGTCATACATTCACCCCAGTACAGATATCTGGGCCTAAATCCATCGTTTTTTGCACTCCACACCACCCCAGGTCAAACATGGCCATATGCAAATCAGCCTTGACCCTGTGCCTCATGGGAACAGTCCAGCCCGAACTGCCAAGCCATGTCTTTCCTGGACCAGAATCAAGCATCCAAGGACCGGTTTCTGGCTATCAGCCTTAATCAGCCTGGATAGCTTGACTCCAGTGGTGTGGAGAGCATGGGACTCACGTCTGAGCATACCCATCCCACTCGGGGTGACAAATGCAAAAACAACAATTGATGGACAGAATGCAGAACAATGTCATACGTTCACCCCAGTACAGAGATCTGGGCCTAAATCCATCGTTTTTTTGCACTCCACATCACCCCAGGTCAGACATGGCCATATGCAAATCAGCCTTGACACTGTGCCTCATTGGAACAGTCCAGCCCGAACTGCCAAGCCATGTCTTTCCTGGACCGGAATCAAGCATCCAAGGACCGGTTTCTGGCTATCAGCCTTCATCAGCCTGGATAGCTTGACTCCAGTGGTGTGGAGAGCATGGGACTCACGTCTGAGCATACCCATCCCACTCGGGGTGACAAATGCAAAAACAACAATTGATGGACAGAATGCAGAACAATGTCATTTATTCACCCCAGTACAGAGATCTGGGCCTAAATCCATCGTTTTTTTGCACTCCACACCACCCCAGGTCAGACATGGCCATATGCAAATCAGCCTTGACCCTGTGCCTCATGGGAACAGTCCAGCCCGAACTGCCAAGCCATGTCTTTCCTGGACCGGAATCAAGCATCCAAGGACCGGTTTCTGGCTATCAGCCTTCATCAGCCTGGATAGCTTGACTCCAGTGGTGTGGAGAGCATGGGACTCACGTCTGAGCATACCCATCCCACTCGGGGTGACAAATGCAAAAACAACAATTGATGGACAGAATGCAGAACAATGTCATACATTCACCCCAGTACAGAGATCTGGGCCTAAATCCATCGTTTTTTGCACTCCACACCACCCCAGGTCAAACATGGCCATATGCAAATCAGCCTTGACCCTGTGCCTCATGGGAACAGTCCAGCCCGAACTGCCAAGCCATGTCTTTCCTGGACCCGAATCAAGCATCCAAGGACCGGTTTCTGGCTATCAGCCTTCATCAGCCTGGATAGCTTGACTCCAGTGGTGTAGAGAGCATGGGACTCACGTCTGAGCATACCCATCCCACTCGGGGTGACAAATGCAAAAACAACAATTGATGGACAGAATGCAGAACAATGTCATACATTCACCCCAGTACAGAGATCTGGGCCTAAATCCATCGTTTTTTTGCACTCCACACCACCCCAGGTCAGACATGGCCATATGCAAATCAGCCTTGGCCCTGTGCCTCATGGGAACAGTCCAGCCCGAACTGCCAAGCCATGTCTTTCCTGGACCGGAATCAAGCATCCAAGGACCGGTTTCTGGCTATCAGCCTTCATCAGCCTGGATAGCTTGACTCCAGTGGTGTGGAGAGCATGGGACTCACATCTGAGCATACCCATCCCACTCGGGGTGACTAATGCAAAAACAACAATTGATGGACAGAATGCAGAACAATGTCATACATTCACCCCAGTACAGAGATCTGGGCCTAAATCCATCGTTTTTTTGCACTCCACACCACCCCAGGTCAGACATGGCCATATGCAAATCAGCATTGACCCTGTGCCTCATGGGAACAGTCCAGCCCGAACTGCCAAGCCATGTCTTTCCTGGACCGGAATCAAGCATCCAAGGACCGGTTTCTGGCTATCAGCCTTCATCAGCCTGGATAGCTTGACTCCAGTGGTGTGGAGAGCATGGGACTCACGTCTGAGCATACCCATCCCACTCGGGGTGATAAATGCAAAAACAACAATTGATGGACAGAATGCAGAACAATGTCATACATTCACCCCAGTACAGAGATCTGGGCCTAAATCCATCGTTTTTTTGCACTCCACATCACCCCAGGTCAGACATGGCCATATGCAAATCAGCCTTGACCCTGTGCCTCATGGGAGCAGTCCAGCCCGAACTGCCAAGCCATGTCTTTCCTGGACCGGAATCAAGCATCCAAGGACCGGTTTCTGGCTATCAGCCTTCATGATCCTGGATAGCTTGACTCGAGTGGTGTGGCGAGCATGGGACTCACGTCTGAGCATACCCATCCCACTCGGGGTGACAAATGCATAAACAACAATTGATGGACAGAATGCAGAACAATGTCATACATTCACCCCAGTACAGAGATCTGGGCCTAAATCCATCGTTTTTTTGCACTCCACACCACCCCAGGTCAGACATGGCCATATGCAAATCAGCCTTGACCCTGTGCCTCATGGGAACAGTCCAGCCCGAACTGCCAAGCCATGTCTTTCCTGGACCGGAACCAAGCATCCAAGGATCGGTTTCTGGCTATCAGCCTTCATCAGCCTGGATAGCTTGACTCCAGTGGTATGGAGAGCATGGGACTCACGTCTGAGCATACCCATCCCACTCGGGGTGACAAATGCAAAAACAACAATTGATGGACAGAATGCAGAACAATGTCATACATTCACCCCAGTACAGAGATCTGGGCCTAAATCCATCGTTTTTTTGCACTCCACACCACCCCAGGTCAGACATGGCCATATGCAAATCAGCCTTGACCCTGTGCCTCATGGGAACAGTCCAGCCCGAACTGCCAAGCCATGTCTTTCCTGGACCGGAATCAAGCATCCAAGGACCGGTTTCTGGCTATCAGCCTTCATCAGCCTGGATAGCTTGACTCCAGTGGTGTGGAGAGCATGGGACTCACGTCTGAGCATACCCATCCAACTCGGGGTGACAAATGCAAAAACAACAATTGATGGACAGAATGCAGAACAATGTCATACATTCACCCCAGTACAGAGATCTGGGCATAAATCCATCGTTTTTTTGCACTCCACACCACCCCAGGTCAGACATGGCCATATGCAAATCAGCCTTGACCCTGTGCCTCATGGGAACAGTCCAGACCGAACTACCAAGCCATGTCTTTCCTGGAGACCGGAATCAAGCATCCAAGGACCGGTTTCTGGCTATCAGCCTTCATCAGCCTAGATAGCTTGACTCCAGTGGTGTGGATAGCACGGGACTCACGTCTGAGCATACCAATCCCACTCGGGGTGACAAATGCAAAAACAACAATTGATGGACAGAATGCAGAACAATGTCATACAATCACCCCGTACAGAGATCTGGGCCTAAATCCATCGTTTTTTTGCACTCCACACAACCCAAGGTCAGACATGGCCATATGCAAATCAGCCTTGACCCTGTGCCTCATGGGAACAGTCCAGCCCGAACTGCCAAGCCATGTCTTTCCTGGACCGGAATCAAGCATCCAAGGACCGGTTTCTGGCTATCAGCCTTCATCAGCTTGGATAGCTTGACTCTAGTGGTGTGGAGAGCATGGGACTCACGTCTGAGCATACCCATCCCACTCGGGGTGACAAATGCAAAAACAACAATTGATGGACAGAATGCAGAACAATGTCATACATTCACCCCAGTACAGATATCTGGGCCTAAATCCATCGTTTTTTGCACTCCACACCACCCCAGGTCAAACATGGCCATATGCAAATCAGCCTTGACCCTGTGCCTCAGGGGAACAGTCCAGCCCGAACTGCCAAGCCATGTCTTTCCTGGACCAGAATCAAGCATCCAAGGACCGGTTTCTGGCTATCAGCCTTAATCAGCCTGAATAGCTTGACTCCAGTGGTGTGGAGAGCATGGGACTCACGTCTGAGCATACCCATCCCACTCGGGGTGACAAATGCAAAAACAACAATTGATGGACAGAATGCAGAACAATGTCATACATTCACCCCAGTACAGAGATCTGGGCCTAAATCCATTGTTTTTTCTGCACTCCACACCACCCCAGGTCAGACATGGCCATATGCAAATCAGCCTTGACCCTGTGCCTCATGGGAACAGTCCAGCCCGAACTGCCAAGCCATGTCTTTCCTGGACCAGAATCAAGCATCCAAGGACCGGTTTCTGGCTATCAGCCTTCATCAGCCTGTATAGCTTGACTCCAGTGGTGTGGAGAGCATGGGACTCACGTCTGAGCATACCCATCCCACACGGGGTGACAAATGCAAAAACAACAATTGATGGACAGAATGCAGAACAATGTCATACATTCACCCCAGTACAGAGATCTGGGCCTAAATCCATCGTTTTTTTGCACTCCACACCACCCCAGGTCAGACATGGCCATATGCAAATCAGCCTTGACCCTGTGCCTCATGGGAACAGTCCAGCCCGAACTGCCAAGCCATGTCTTTCCTGGACCGGAATCAAGCATCCAAGGATCGGTTTCTGGCTATCAGCCTTCATCAGCCTGGATAGCTTGACTCCAGTGGTATGGAGAGCATGGGACTCACGTCTGAGCATACCCATCCCACTCGGGGTGACAAATGCAAAAACAACAATTGATGGACAGAATGCAGAACAATGTCATACATTCACCCCAGTACAGAGATCTGGGCCTAAATCCATCGTTTTTTTGCATTCCACACCACCCCAGGTCAGACATGGCCATATGCAAATCAGCCTTGACCCTGTGCCTCATGGGAAAAGTCCAGCCCAAACTGCCAAGCCATGTCTTTCCTGGACCGGAATCAAGCATCCAAGGACTGGTTTCTGGATATCAGCCTTCATCAGCCTGGATAGCTTGACTCCAGTGGTGTGGAGAGCATGGGACTCACGTCTGAGCATACCCATCCCACTCGGGGTGACAACTGCAAAAACAACAATTGATGGACAGAATGCAGAACAATGTCATACATTCACCCCAGTACAGAGATCTGGGCCTAAATCCATCGTTTTTTTGCACTCCACACCACCCCAGGTCAGACATGGCCATATGCAAATCAGCCTTGACCCTGTGCCTCATGGGAACAGTCCAGCCCGAACTGCCAAGCCATGTCTTTCCTGGACCGGAATCAAGCATCCAAGGACCGGTTTCTGGCTATCAGCCTTCATCAGCCTGGATAGCTTGACTCCAGTGGTGTGGAGAGCATGGGACTCACGTCTGAGCATACCCATCCAACTCGGGGTGACAAATGCAAAAACAACAATTGATGGACAGAATGCAGAACAATGTCATACATTCACCCCAGTACAGAGATCTGGGCCTAAATCCATCGTTTCTTTGCATTCCACACCACCCCAGGTCAGACATGGCCATATGCAAATCAGCCTTGACCCTGTGCCTCATGGGAACAGTCCAGCCCAAACTGCCAAGCCATGTCTTTCCTGGACCGGAATCAAGCATCCAAGGACTGGTTTCTGGCTATCAGCCTTCATCAGCCTGGATAGCTTGACTCCAGTGGTGTGGAGAGCATGGGACTCACGTCTGAGCATACCCATCCCACTCGGGGTGACAAATGCAAAAACAACAATTGATGGACAGAATGCAGAACAATGTCATACATTCACCCCAGTACAGAGATCTGGGCCTAAATCCATCGTTTTTTTGCACTCCACACCACCCCAGGTCAGACCTGGCCATATGCAAATCAGCCTTGACCCTGTGCCTCATGGGAACAGTCCAGCCCGAACTGCCAAGCCATGTCTTTCCTGGACCGGAATCAAGCATCCAAGGACCGGTTTCTGGCTATCAGCCTTCATCAGCCTGGATAGCTTGACTCCAGTGGTGTGGAGAGCATGGGACTCACGTCTGAGCATACCCATCCCACTCGGGGTGACAAATGCAAAAACAACAATTGAGGGACAGAATGCAGAACAATGTCATACATTCACCCCAGTACAGAGATCTGGGCCTAAATCCATCGTTTTTTTGCACTCCACTCCACCCCAGGTCAGACATGGCCATATGCAAATCAGCCTTGACCCTGTGCCTCATGGGAACAGTCCAGCCCGAACTGCCAAGCCATGTCTTTCCTGGACCGGAATCAAGCATCCAAGGACCGGTTTCTGGCTATCAGCCTTCATCAGCCTGGATAGCTTGACTCCAGTGGTGTGGAGAGCATGGGACTCACGTCTGAGCATACCCATCCAACTCGGGGTGACAAATGCAAAAACAACTATTGATGGACAGAATGCAGAACAATGTCATACATTCACCCCAGTACAGAGATCTGGGCATAAATCCATCATTTTTTTGCACTCCACACCACCCCAGGTCAGACATGGCCATATGCAAATCAGCCTTGACCCTGTGCCTCATGGGAACAGTCCAGCCCGAACTACCAAGCCATGTCTTTCCTGGAGACCGGAATCAAGCATCCAAGGACCGGTTTCTGGCTATCAGCCTTCATCAGCCTGGATAGCTTGACTCCAGTGGTGTGGATAGCATGGGACTCACGTCTGAGCATACCAATCCCACTCAGGGTGACAAATGCAAAGACAACAATTGATGGACAGAATGCAGAACAATGTCATACATTCACCCCGTACAGAGATCTGGGCCTAAATCCATCGTTTTTTTGCACTCCACACAACCCAAGGTCAGACATGGCCATATGCAAATCAGCCTTGACCCTGTGCCTCATGGGAACAGTCCAGCCCGAACTGCCAAGCCATGTCTTTCCTGGACCGGACTCAAGCATCCAAGGACCGGTTTCTGGCTATCAGCCTTCATCAGCTTGGATAGCTTGACTCTAGTGGTGTGGAGAGCATGGGACTCACGTCTGAGCATACCCATCCCACTCGGGGTGACAAATGCAAAAACAACAATTGATGGACAGAATGCAGAACAATGTCATACATTCACCCCAGTACAGATATCTGGGCCTAAATCCATCATTTTTTGCACTCCACACCACCCCAGGTCAAACATGGCCATATGCAAATCAGCCTTGACCCTGTGCCTCATGGGAACAGTCCAGCCCGAACTGCCAAGCCATGTCTTTCCTGGACCAGAATCAAGCATCCAAGGACCGGTTTCTGGCTATCAGCCTTAATCAGCCTGGATAGCTTGACTCCAGTGGTGTGGAGAGCATGGGACTCACGTCTGAGCATACCCATCCCACTCGGGGTGACAAATGCAAAAACAACAATTGATGGACAGAATGCAGAACAATGTCATACATTCACCCCAGTACAGAGATCTGGGCCTAAATCCATCGTTTTTTTGCACTCCACATCACCCCAGGTCAGACATGGCCATATGCAAATCAGCCTTGACACTGTGCCTCATTGGAACAGTCCAGCCCGAACTGCCAAGCCATGTCTTTCCTGGACCGGAATCAAGCATCCAAGGACCGGTTTCTGGCTATCAGCCTTCATCAGCCTGGATAGCTTGACTCCAGTGGTGTGGAGAGCATGGGACTCACGTCTGAGCATACCCATCCCACTCGGGGTGACAAATGCAAAAACAACAATTGATGGACAGAATGCAGAACAATGTCATTTATTCACCCCAGTACAGAGATCTGGGCCTAAATCCATCGTTTTTTTTGCACTCCACACCACCCCAGGTCAGACATGGCCATATGCAAATCAGCCTTGACCCTGTGCCTCATGGGAACAGTCCAGCCCGAACTGCCAAGCCATGTATTTCCTGGACCGGAATCAAGCATCCAAGGACCGGTTTCTAACTATCAGCCTTCATCAGCCTGGATAGCTTGACTCCAGTGGTGTGGAGAGCATGGGACTCACGTCTGAGCATACCCATCCCACTCGGGGTGACAAATGCAAAAACAACAATTGATGGACAGAATGCAGAACAATGTCATACATTCACCCCAGTAGAGAGATCTGGGCCTAAATCCATCGTTTTTTTGCACTCCACTCCACCCCAGGTCAGACATGGCCATATGCAAATCAGCCTTGACCCTGTGCCTCATGGGAACAGTCCAGCCCGAACTGCCAAGCCATGTCTTTCCTGGACCGGAATCAAGCATCCAAGGACCGGTTTCTGGCTATCAGCCTTCATCAGCCTGGATAGCTTGACTCCAGTGGTGTGGAGAGCATGGGACTCACGTCTGAGCATACCCATCCAACTCGGGGTGACAAATGCAAAAACAACTATTGATGGACAGAATGCAGAACAATGTCATACATTCACCCCAGTACAGAGATCTGGGCATAAATCCATCGTTTTTTTGCACTCCACACCACCCCAGGTCAGACATGGCCATATGCAAATCAGCCTTGACCCTGTGCCTCATGGGAACAGTCCAGCCCGAACTACCAAGCCATGTCTTTCCTGGAGACCGGAATCAAGCATCCAAGGACCGGTTTCTGGCTATCAGCCTTCATCAGCCTGGATAGCTTGACTCCAGTGGTGTGGCTAGCATGGGACTCACGTCTGAGCATACCAATCCCACTCGGGGTGACAAATGCAAAGACAACAATTGATGGACAGAATGCAGAACAATGTCATACATTCACCCCGTACAGAGATCTGGGCCAAAATCCATCGTTTTTTTGCACTCCACACAACCCAAGGTCAGACATGGCCATATGCAAATCAGCCTTGACCCTGTGCCTCATGGGAACAGTCCAGCCCGAACTGCCAAGCCATGTCTTTCCTGGACCGGAATCAAGCATCCAAGGACCGGTTTCTGGCTATCAGCCTTCATCAGCCTGGATAGCTTGACTCCAGTGGTGTGGAGAGCATGGGACTCACGTCTGAGCATACCCATCCCACTCGGGGTGACAAATGCAAAAACAACAATTGATGGACAGAATGCAGAACAATGTCATTTATTCACCCCAGTACAGAGATCTGGGCCTAAATCCATCGTTTTTTTGCACTCCACACCACCCCAGGTCAGACATGGCCATATGCAAATCAGCCTTGACCCTGTGCCTCATGGGAACAGTCCAGCCCGAACTGCCAAGCCATGTCTTTCCTGGACCGGAATCAAGCATCCAAGGACCGGTTTCTAACTATCAGCCTTCATCAGCCTGGATAGCTTGACTCCAGTGGTGTGGAGAGCATGGGACTCACGTCTGAGCATACCCATCCCACTCGGGGTGACAAATGCAAAAACAACAATTGATGGACAGAATGCAGAACAATGTCATACATTCACCCCAGTACGGAGATCTGGGCCTAAATCCATCGTTTTTTGCACTCCACACCACCCCAGGTCAAACATGGCCATATGCAAATCAGCCTTGACCCTGTGCCTCATGGGAACAGTCCAGCCCGAACTGCCAAGCCATGTCTTTCCTGGACCGGAATCAAGCATCCAAGGACCGGTTTCTGGCTATCAGCCTTCATCAGCCTGGATAGCTTGACTCCAGTGGTGTAGAGAGCATGGGACTCACGTCTGAGCATACCCATCCCACTCGGTGTGACAAATGCAAAAACAACAATTGATGGACAGAATGCAGAACAATGTCATTTATTCACCCCAGTACAGAGATCTGGGCATAAATCCATTGTTTTTTTGCACTCCACACCACCCCAGGTCAGACATGGCCATATGCAAATCAGCCTTGACCCTGTGCCTCATGGGAACAGTCCAGCCCGAACTACCAAGCCATGTCTTTCCTGGAGACCGGAATCAAGCATCCAAGGACCGGTTTCTGGCTATCAGCCTTCATCAGCCTGGATAGCTTGACTCCAGTGGTGTGGATAGCATGGGACTCACGTCTGAGCATACCAATCCCACTCGGGGTGACAAATGCAAAGACAACAATTGATGGACAGAATGCAGAACAATGTCATACATTCACCCCGTACAGAGATCTGGGCCAAAATCCATCGTTTTTTTGCACTCCACACAACCCAAGGTCAGACATGGCCATATGCAAATCAGCCTTGACCCTGTGCCTCATGGGAACAGTCCAGCCCGAACTGCCAAGCCATGTCTTTCCTGGACCGGAATCAAGCATCCAAGGACCGGTTTCTGGCTATCAGCCTTCATCAGCTTGGATAGCTTGACTCTAGTGGTGTGGAGAGCATGGGACTCACGTCTGAGCATACCCATCCCACTCGGGGTGACAAATGCAAAAACAACAATTGATGGACAGAATGCAGAACAATGTCATACATTCACCCCAGTACAGATATCTGGGCCTAAATCCATCATTTTTTGCACTCCACACCACCCCAGGTCAAACATGGCCATATGCAAATCATCCTTGACCCTGTGCCTCATGGGAACAGTCCAGCCCGAACTGCCAAGCCATGTCTTTCCTGGACCAGAATCAAGCATCCAAGGACCGGTTTCTGGCTATCAGCCTTAATCAGCCTGGATAGCTTGACTCCAGTGGTGTGGAGAGCATGGGACTCACGTCTGAGCATACCCATCCCACTCGGGGTGACAAATGCAAAAACAACAATTGATGGACAGAATGCAGAACAATGTCATACATTCACCCCAGTACAGAGATCTGGGCCTAAATCCATCGTTTTTTTGCACTCCACATCACCCCAGGTCAGACATGGCCATATGCAAATCAGCCTTGACACTGTGCCTCATTGGAACAGTCCAGCCCGAACTGCCAAGCCATGTCTTTCCTGGACCGGAATCAAGCATCCAAGGACCGGTTTCTGGCTATCAGCCTTCATCAGCCTGGATAGCTTGACTCCAGTGGTGTGGAGAGCATGGGACTCACGTCTGAGCATACCCATCCCACTCGGGGTGACAAATGCAAAAACAACAATTGATGGACAGAATGCAGAACAATGTCATTTATTCACCCCAGTACAGAGATCTGGGCCTAAATCCATCGTTTTTTTGCACTCCACACCACCCCAGGTCAGACATGGCCATATGCAAATCAGCCTTGACCCTGTGCCTCATGGGAACAGTCCAGCCCGAACTGCCAAGCCATGTCTTTCCTGGACCGGAATCAAGCATCCAAGGACCGGTTTCTAACTATCAGCCTTCATCAGCCTGGATAGCTTGACTCCAGTGGTGTGGAGAGCATGGGACTCACGTCTGAGCATACCCATCCCACTCGGGGTGACAAATGCAAAAACAACAATTGATGGGCAGAATGCAGAACAATGTCATACATTCACCCCAGTACAGAGATCTGGGCCTAAATCCATCGTTTTTTGCACTCCACACCACCCCAGGTCAAACATGGCCATATGCAAATCAGCCTTGACCCTGTGCCTCATGGGAACAGTCCAGCCCGAACTGCCAAGCCATGTCTTTCCTGGACCCGAATCAAGCATCCAAGGACCGGTTTCTGGCTATCAGCCTTCATCAGCCTGGATAGCTTGACTCCAGTGGTGTAGAGAGCATGGGACTCACGTCTGAGCATACCCATCCCACTCGGTGTGACAAATGCAAAAACAACAATTGATGGACAGAATGCAGAACAATGTCATACATTCACCCCAGTACAGAGATCTGGGCCTAAATCCATCGTTTTTTTGCACTCCACACCACCCCAGGTCAGACATGGCCATATGCAAATCAGCCTTGGCCCTGTGCCTCATGGGAACAGTCCAGCCCGAACTGCCAAGCCATGTCTTTCCTGGACCGGAATCAAGCATCCAAGGACCGGTTTCTGGCTATCATCCTTCATCAGCCTGGATAGCTTGACTCCAGTGGTATGGAGAGCATGGGACTCACGTCTGAGCATACCCATCCCACTCGGGGTGACAAATTCAAAAACAACAATTGATGGACAGAATGCAGAACAATGTCATACATTCACCCCAGTTCAGAGATCTGGGCCTAAATCCATCGTTTTTTTGCACTCCACACCACCCCAGGTCAGACATGGCCATATGCAAATCAGCCTTGACCCTGTGCCTCATGGGAACAGTCCAGCCCAAACTGTCAAGCCATGTCTTTCCTGGACCGGAATCAAGCATCCAAGGACCGGTTTCTGGCTATCAGCCTTCATCAGCCTGGATAGCTTGACTCCAGTGGTGTGGAGAGCATGGGACTCACATCTGAGCATACCCATCCCACTCGGGGTGACTAATGCAAAAACAACAATTAATGGACAGAATGCAGAACAATGTCATACATTCAACCCAGTACAGAGATCTGGGCCTAAATCCATCGTTTTTTTGCACTCCACACCACCCCAGGTCAGACATGGCCATATGCAAATCAGCATTGACCCTGTGCCTCATGGGAACAGTCCAGCCCGAACTGCCAAGCCATGTCTTTCCTGGACCGGAATCAAGCATCCAAGGACCGGTTTCTGGATATCAGCCTTCATCAGCCTGGATAGCTTGACTCCAGTGGTGTGGAGAGCATGGGACTCACGTCTGAGCATACCCCTCCCACTCGGGGTGATAAATGCAAAAACAACAATTGATGGACAGAATGCAGAACAATGTCATACATTCACCCCAGTACAGAGATCTGGGCCTAAATCCATCGTTTTTTTGCACTCCACACCACCCCAGGTCAGACATGGCCATATGCAAATCAGCCTTGACCCTGTGCCTCATGGGAACAGTCCAGCCCGAACTGCCAAGCCATGTCTTTCCTGGACCGGAATCAAGCATCCAAGGACCGGTTTCTGGCTATCAGCCTTCATCAGCCTGGATAGCTTGACTCCAGTGGTGTGGAGAGCTTGGGACTCACGTCTGAGCATACCCATCCCACTCGGGGTGACAAATGCAAAAACAACAATTGATGGACAGAATGCAGAACAATGTCATACATTCACCCCAGTACAGAGATCTGGGCCTAAATCCATCGTTTTTTTGCACTCCACATCACCCCAGGTCAGACATGGCCATATGCAAATCAGCCTTGACCCTGTGCCTCATGGGAGCAGTCCAGCCCGAACTGCCAAACCATGTCTTTCCTGGACCGGAATCAAGCATCCAAGGACCGGTTTCTGGCTATCAGCCTTCATGATCCTGGATAGCTTGACTCGAGTGGTGTGGAGAGCATGGGACTCACGTCTGAGCATACCCATCCCACTCGGGGTGACAAATGCATAAACAACAATTGATGGACAGAATGCAGAACAATGTCATACATTCACCCCAGTACAGAGATCTGGGCCTAAATCCATCGTTTTTTTGCACTCCACACCACCCCAGGTCAGACATGGCCATATGCAAATCAGCCTTGACCCTGTGCCTCATGGTACAAGTCCAGCCCGAACTGCCAAGCCATGTCTTTCCTGGACCGGAACCAAGCATCCAAGGATCGGTTTCTGGCTATCAGCCTTCATCAGCCTGGATAGCTTGACTCCAGTGGTGTGGAGAGCATGGGACTCACGTCTGAGCATACCCATCCCACTCGGGGTGACAAATGCAAAAACAACAATTGATGGACAGAATGCAGAACAATGTCATACATTCACCCCAGTACAGAGATCTGGGCCTAAATCCATCGTTTTTTTGCACTCCACACCACCCCGGTCAGACATGGCCATATGCAAATCAGCCTTGACCCTGTGCCTCATGGGAACAGTCCAGCCCGAACTGCCAAGCCATGTCTTTCCTGGACCGGAATCAAGCATCCAAGGACCGGTTTCTGGCTATCAGCCTTCATCAGCCTGGATAGCTTGACTCCAGTGGTGTGGAGAGCATGGGACTCACGTCTGAGCATACCCATCCAACTCGGGGTGACAAATGCAAAAACAACAATTGATGGACAGAATGCAGAACAATGTCATACATTCACCCCAGTACAGAGATCTGGGCATAAATCCATCGTTTTTTTGCACTCCACACCACCCCAGGTCAGACATGGCCATATGCAAATCAGCCTTGACCCTGTGCCTCATGGGAACAGTCCAGACCGAACTACCAAGCCATGTCTTTCCTGGAGACCGGAATCAAGCATCCAAGGACCGGTTTCTGGCTATCAGCCTTCATCAGCCTAGATAGCTTGACTCTAGTGGTGTGGAGAGCATGGGACTCACGTCTGAGCATACCCATCCCACTCGGGGTGACAAATGCAAAAACAACAATTGATGGACAGAATGCAGAACAATGTCATACATTCACCCCAGTACAGATATCTGGGCCTAAATCCATCGTTTTTGCACTCCACACCACCCCAGGTCAAACATGGCCATATGCAAATCAGCCTTGACCCTGTGCCTCATGGGAACAGTCCAGCCCGAACTGCCAAGCCATGTCTTTCCTGGACCAGAATCAAGCATCCAAGGACTGGTTTCTGGCTATCAGCCTTAATCAGCCTGAATAGCTTGACTCCAGTGGTGTGGAGAGCATGGGACTCACGTCTGAGCATACCCATCCCACTCGGGGTGACAAATGCAAAAACAACAATTGATGGACAGAATGCAGAACAATGTCATACATTCACCCCAGTACAGAGATCTGGGCCTAAATCCATTGTTTTTTCTGCACTCCACACCACCCCAGGTCAGATATGGCCATATGCAAATCAGCCTTGACCCTGTGCCTCATGGGAACAGTCCAGCCCGAACTGCCAAGCCATGTCTTTCCTGGACCAGAATCAAGCATCCAAGGACCGGTTTCTGGCTATCAGCCTTCATCAGCCTGTATAGCTTGACTCCAGTGGTGTGGAGAGCATGGGACTCACGTCTGAGCATACCCATCCCACACGGGGTGACAAATGCAAAAACAACAATTGATGGACAGAATGCAGAACAATGTCATACATTCACCCCAGTACAGAGATCTGGGCCTAAATCCATCGTTTTTTTGCACTCCACACCACCCCAGGTCAGACATGGCCATATGCAAATCAGCCTTGACCCTGTGCCTCATGGGAACAGTCCAGCCCAAACTGCCAAGCCATGTCTTTCCTGGACCGGAATCAAGCATCCAAGGACTGGTTTCTGGCTATCAGCCTTCATCAGCCTGGATAGCTTGACTCCAGTGGTGTGGAGAGCATGGGACTCACGTCTGAGCATACCCATCCCACTCGGGGTGACAACTGCAGAAACAACAATTGATGGACAGAATGCAGAACAATGTCATACATTCACCCCAGTACAGAGATCTGGGCCTAAATCCATCGTTTTTTTGCACGCCACACCACCCCGGTCAGACATGGCCATATGCAAATCAGCCTTGACCCTGTGCCTCATGGGAACAGTCCAGCCCGAACTGCCAAGCCATGTCTTTCCTGGACCGGAATCAAGCATCCAAGGACCGGTTTCTGGCTATCAGCCTTCATCAGCCTGGATAGCTTGACTCCAGTGGTGTGGAGAGCATGGGACTCACGTCTGAGCATACCCATCCCACTCGGGGTGACAAATGCAAAAACAACAATTGATGGACAGAATGCAGAACAATGTCATACATTCACCCCAGTACAGAGATCTGGGCCTAAATCCATCGTTTTTTTGCACTCCACACCACCCCAGGTCAGACATGGCCATATGCAAATCAGCCTTGACCCTGTGCCTCATGGGAACAGTCCAGCCCGAACTGCCAAGCCATGTCTTTCCTGGACCGGAATCAAGCATCCAAGGACCGGTTTCTGGCTATCAGCCTTCATCAGCCTGGATAGCTTGACTCCAGTGGTGTGGAGAGCATGGGACTCACGTCTGAGCATACCCATCCAACTCGGGGTGACAAATGCAAAAACAACAATTGATGGACAGAATGCAGAACAATGTCATACATTCACCCCAGTACAGAGATCTGGGCATAAATCCATTGTTTTTTTGCACTCCACACCACCCCAGGTCAGACATGGCCATATGCAAATCAGCCTTGACCCTGTGCCTCATGGGAACAGTCCAGCCCGAACTACCAAGCCATGTCTTTCCTGGAGACCGGAATCAAGCATCCAAGGACCGGTTTCTGGCTATCATCCTTCATCAGCCTAGATAGCTTGACTCCAGTTGTGTGGATAGCATGGGACTCACGTCTGAGCATACCAATCCCACTCGGGGTGACAAATGCAAAAACAACAATTGATGGACAGAATGCAGAACAATGTCATACAATCACCCCGTACAGAGATCTGGGCATAAATCCATCGTTTTTTTGCACTCCACACCACCCCAGGTCAGACATGGCCATATGCAAATCAGCCTTGACCCTGTGCCTCATGGGAACAGTCCAGCCCAAACTGCCAAGCCATGTCTTTCCTGGACCGGAATCAAGCATCCAAGGACCGGTTTCTGGCTATCAGCCTTCATCAGCCTGGATAGCTTGACTCTAGTGGTGTGGAGAGCATGGGACTCACGTCTGAGCATACCCATCCCACTCGGGGTGACAAATGCAAAAACAACAATTGATGGACAGAATGCAGAACAATGTCATACATTCACCCCAGTACAGAGATCTGGGCCTAAATCCATCGTTTTTTTGCACTCCACACCACCCCAGGTCAGACATGGCCATATGCAAATCAGCCTTGACCCTGTGCCTCATGGGAACAGTCCAGCCCGAACTGCCAAGCCATGTCTTTCCTGGACCGGAATCAAGCATCCAAGGATCGGTTTCTGGCTATCAGCCTTCATCAGCCTCGATAGCTTGACTCCAGTGGTATGGAGAGCATGGGACTCACGTCTGAGCATACCCATCCCACTCGGGGTGACAAATGCAAAAACAACAATTGATGGACAGAATGCAGAACAATGTCATACATTCACCCCAGTACAGAGATCTGGGCCTAAATCCATCGTTTTTTTGCATTCCACACCACCCCAGGTCAGACATGGCCATATGCAAATCAGCCTTGACCCTGTGCCTCATGGGAACAGTCCAGCCCAAACTGCCAAGCCATGTCTTTCCTGGACCGGAATCAAGCATCCAAGGACTGGTTTCTGGCTATCAGCCTTCATCAGCCTGGATAGCTTGACTCCAGTGGTGTGGAGAGCATGGGACTCACGTCTGAGCATACCCATCCCACTCGGGGTGACAACTGCAAAAACAACAATTGATGGACAGAATGCAGAACAATGTCATACATTCACCCCAGTACAGAGATCTGGGCCTAAATCCATCGTTTTTTTGCACTCCACACCACCCCGGTCAGACATGGCCATATGCAAATCAGCCTTGACCCTGTGTCTCATGGGAACAGTCCAGCCCGAACTGCCAAGCCATGTCTTTCCTGGACCGGAATCAAGCATCCAAGGACCGGTTTCTGGCTATCAGCCTTCATCAGCCTGGATAGCTTGACTCCAGTGGTGTGGAGAGCATGGGACTCACGTCTGAGCATACCCATCCCACTCGGGGTGACAAATGCAAAAACAACAATTGATGGACAGAATGCAGAACAATGTCATACATTCACCCCAGTACAGAGATCTGGGCCTAAATCCATCGTTTTTTTGCACTCCACACCACCCCAGGTCAGACATGGCCATATGCAAATCAGCCTTGACCCTGTACCTCATGGGAACAGTCCAGCCCGAACTGCCAAGCCATGTCTTTCCTGGACCGGAATCAAGCATCCAAGGACCGGTTTCTGGCTATCAGCCTTCATCAGCCTGGATAGCTTGACTCCAGTGGTGTGGAGAGCATGGGACTCACGTCTGAGCATACCCATCCAACTCGGGGTGACAAATGCAAAAACAACAATTGATGGACAGAATGCAGAACAATGTCATACATTCACCCCAGTACAGAGATCTGGGCATAAATCCATCGTTTTTTTGCACTCCACACCACCCCAGGTCAGACATGGCCATATGCAAATCAGCCTTGACCCTGTGCCTCATGGGAACAGTCCAGCCCGAACTACCAAGCCATGTCTTTCCTGGAGACCCGAATCAAGCATCCAAGGACCGGTTTCTGGCTATCAGCCTTCATCAGCCTAGATAGCTTGACTCCAGTGGTGTGGATAGCATGGGACTCACGTCTGAGCATACCAATCCCACTCGGGGTGACAAATGCAAAAACAACAATTGATGGACAGAATGCAGAACAATGTCATACAATCACCCCGTACAGAGATCTGGGCCTAAATCCATCGTTTTTTTGCACTCCACACCACCCCAGGTCAGACATGGCCATATGCAAATCAGCCTTGACCCTGTGCCTCATGGGAACAGTCCAGCCCGAACTGCCAAGCCATGTCTTTCCTGGACCAGAATCAAGCATCCAAGGACCGGTTTCTGGCTATCAGCCTTCATCAGCCTGTATAGCTTGACTCCAGTGGTGTGCAGAGCATGGGACTCACGTCTGAGCATACCCATCCCACTCGGGGTGACAAATGCAAAAACAACAATTGATGGACAGAATGCAGAACAATGTCATACATTCACCCCAGTACAGAGATCTGGGCCTAAATCCATCGTTTTTTTGCACTCCACACCACCCCAGGTCAGACATGGCCATATGCAAATCAGCCTTGACCCTGTGCCTCATGGGAACAGTCCAGCCCGAACTGCCAAGCCATGTCTTTCCTGGACCGGAATCAAGCATCCAAGGATCGGTTTCTGGCTATCAGCCTTCATCAGCCTGGATAGCTTGACTCCAGTGGTATGGAGAGCATGGGACTCACGTCTGAGCATACCCATCCCACTCGGGGTGACAAATGCAAAAACAACAATTGATGGACAGAATGCAGAACAATTTCATACATTCACCCCAGTACAGAGATCTGGGCCTAAATCCATCGTTTTTTTGCATTCCACACCACCCCAGGTCAGACATGGCCATATGCAAATCAGCCTTGACCCTGTGCCTCATGGGAACAGTCCAGCCCAAACTGCCAAGCCATGTCTTTCCTGGACCGGAATCAAGCATCCAAGGACTGGTTTCTGGCTATCAGCCTTCATCAGCCTGGATAGCTTGACTCCAGTGGTGTGGAGAGCATGGGACTCACGTCTGAGCATACCCATCCCACTCGGGGTGACAACTGCAAAAACAACAATTGATGGACAGAATGCAGAACAATGTCATACATTCACCCCAGTACAGAGATCTGGGCCTAAATCCATCGTTTTTTTGCAGTCCACACCACCCCGGTCAGACATGGCCATATGCAAATCAGCCTTGACCCTGTGCCTCATGGGAACAGTCCAGCCCGAACTGCCAAGCCATGTCTTTCCTGGACCGGAATCAAGCATCCAAGGACCGGTTTCTGGCTATCAGCCTTCATCAGCCTGGATAGCTTGACTCCAGTGGTGTGGAGAGCATGGGACTCACGTCTGAGCATACCCATCCAACTCGGGGTGACAAATGCAAAAACAACAATTGATGGACAGAATGCAAAACAATGTCATACATTCACCCCAGTACAGAGATCTGGGCATAAATCCATCGTTTTTTTGCACTCCACACCACCCCAGGTCAGACATGGCCATATGCAAATCAGCCTTGACCCTGTGCCTCATGGGAACAGTCCAGCCCGAACTACCAAGCCATGTCTTTCCTGGACACCGGAATCAAGCATCCAAGGACCGGTTTCTGGCTATCAGCCTTCATCAGCCTAGATAGCTTGACTCCAGTGGTGTGGATAGCATGGGACTCACGTCTGAGCATACCAATCCCACTCGGGGTGACAAATGCAAAAACAACAATTGATGGACAGAATGCAGAACAATGTCTTACAATCACCCCGTACAGAGATCTGGGCCTAAATCCATTGTTTTTTTGCACTCCACACAACCCAAGGTCAGACATGGCCATATGCAAATCAGCCTTGACCCTGTGCCTCATGGGAACAGTCCAGCCCGAACTGCCAAGCCATGTCTTTCCTGGACCGGAATCAAGCATCCAAGGACCGGTTTCTGGCTATCAGCCTTCATCAGCTTGGATAGCTTGACTCTAGTGGTGTGGAGAGCATGGGACTCACGTCTGAGCATACCCATCCCACTCGGGGTGACAAATGCAAAAACAACAATTGATGGACAGAATGCAGAACAATGTCATACATTCACCCCAGTACAGATATCTGGGCCTAAATCCATCGTTTTTTGCACTCCACACCACCCCAGGTCAAACATGGCCATATGCAAATCAGCCTTGACCCTGTGCCTCATGGGAACAGTCCAGCCTGAACTGCCAAGCCATGTCTTTCCTGGACCAGAATCAAGCATCCAAGGACCGGTTTCTGGCTATCAGCCTTAATCAGCCTGAATAGCTTGACTCCAGTGGTGTGGAGAGCATGGGACTCACGTCTGAGCATACCCATCCCACTCGGGGTGACAAATGCAAAAACAACAATTGATGGACAGAATGCAGAACAATGTCATACATTCACCCCAGTACAGATATCTGGGCCTAAATCCATCGTTTTTTGCACTCCACACCACCCCAGGTCAAACATGGCCATATGCAAATCAGCCTTGACCCTGTGCCTCATGGGAACAGTCCAGCCCGAACTGCCAAGCCATGTCTTTCCTGGACCAGAATCAAGCATCCAAGGACCGGTTTCTGGCTATCAGCCTTCATCAGCCTGTATAGCTTGACTCCAGTGGTGTGGAGAGCATGGGACTCACGTCTGAGCATACCCATCCCACTCGGGGTGACAAATGCAAAAACAACAATTGATGGACAGAATGCAGAACAATGTCATACATTCACCCCAGTACAGAGATCTGGGCCTAAATCCATCGTTTTTTTGCACTCCACACCACCCCAGGTCAGACATGGCCATATGCAAATCAGCCTTGACCCTGTGCCTCATTGGAACAGTCCAGCCCGAACTGCCAAGCCATGTCTTTCCTGGACCGGAATCAAGCATCCAAGGACCGGTTTCTGGCTATCAGCCTTCATCAGCCTGGATAGCTTGACTCCAGTGGTGTGGAGAGCATGGGACTCACATCTGAGCATACCCATCCAACTCGGGGTGACAAATGCAAAAACAACAATTGATGGACAGAATGCAGAACAATGTCATACATTCACCCCAGTACCGAGATCTGGGCATAAATCCATCGTTTTTTTGCACTCCACACCACCCCAGGTCAGACATGGCCATATGCAAATCAGCCTTGACCCTGTGCCTCATGGGAACAGTCCAGCTCGAACTACCAAGCCATGTCTTTCCTGGAGACCGGAATCAAGCATCCAAGGACCGGTTTCTGGCTATCAGCCTTCATCAGCCTAGATAGCTTGACTCCAGTGGTGTGGATAGCATGGGACTCACGTCTGAGCATACCAATCCCACTCGGGGTGACAAATGCAAAAAAAACAATTGATGGACAGAATGCAGAACAATGTCATACAATCACCCTGTACAGAGATCTGGGCTTAAATCCATCGTTTTTTTGCACTCCACACAACCCAAGGTCAGACATGGCCATATGCAAATCAGCCTTGACCCTGTGCCTCATGGGAACAGTCCAGCCCGAACTGCCAAGCCATGTCTTTCCTGGACCGGAATCAAGCATCCAAGGACCGGTTTCTGGCTATCAGCCTTCATCAGCTTGGATAGCTTGACTCTAGTGGTGTGGAGAGCATGGGACTCACGTCTGAGCATACCCATCCCACTCGGGGTGACAAATGCAAAAACAACAATTGATGGACAGAATGCAGAACAATGTCATACATTCACCCCAGTACAGATATCTGGGCCTAAATCCATCGTTTTTTGCACTCCACACCACCCCAGGTCAAACATGGCCATATGCAAATCAGCCTTGACCCTGTGCCTCATGGGAACAGTCCAGCCCGAACTGCCAAGCCATGTCTTTCCTGGACCAGAATCAAGCATCCAAGGACCGGTTTCTGGCTATCAGCCTTAATCAGCCTGAATAGCTTGACTCCAGTGGTGTGGAGAGCATGGGACTCACGTCTGAGCATACCCATCCCACTCGGGGTGACAAATGCAAAAACAACAATTGATGGACAGAATGCAGAACAATGTCATACATTCACCCCAGTACAGAGATCTGGGCCTAAATCCATTGTTTTTTCTGCACTCCACACCACCCCAGGTCAGACATGGCCATATGCAAATCAGCCTTGACCCTGTGCCTCATGGGAACAGTCCAGCCCGAACTGCCAAGCCATGTCTTTCCTGGACCAGAATCAAGCATCCAAGGACCGGTTTCTGGCTATCAGCCTTCATCAGCCTGTATAGCTTGACTCCAGTGGTGTGGAGAGCATGGGACTCACGTCTGAGCATACCCATCCCACTCGGAGTGACAAATGCAAAAACAACAATTGATGGACAGAATGCAGAACAATGTCATACATTCACCCCAGTACAGAGATCTGGGCCTAAATCCATCGTTTTTTTGCACTTCACACCACCCCAGGTCAGACATGGCCATATGCAAATCAGCCTTGACCCTGTGCCTCATGGGAACAGTCCAGCCCGAACTGCCAAGCCATGTCTTTCCTGGACCGGAATCAAGCATCCAAGGACCGGTTTCTGGCTATCAGCCTTCATCAGCCTGGATAGCTTGACTCCAGTGGTGTGGAGAGCATGGGACTCACGTCTGAGCATACCCATCCCACTCGGGGTGACAAATGCAAAAACAACAATTGATGGACAGAATGCAGAACAATGTCATACATTCACCCCAGTACAGAGATCTGGGCCTAAATCCATCGTTTTTTTGCACTCCACACCACCCCAGGTCAGACATGGCCATATGCAAATCAGCCTTGACCCTGTGCCTCATGGGAACAGTCCAGCCCGAACTGCCAAGCCATGTCTTTCCTGGACCGGAATCAAGCATCCAAGGACCGGTTTCTGGCTATCAGCCTTCATCAGCCTGGATAGCTTGACTCCAGTGGTGTGGAGAGCATGGGACTCACGTCTGAGCATACCCATCCAACTCGGGGTGACAAATGCAAAAACAACAATTGATGGACAGAATGCAGAACAATGTCATACATTCACCCCAGTACAGAGATCTGGGCATAAATCCATCGTTTTTTTGCACTCCACACCACCCCAGGTCAGACATGGCCATATGCAAATCAGCCTTGACCCTGTGCCTCATGGGAACAGTCCAGCCCGAACTACCAAGCCATGTCTTTCCTGGAGACCGGAATCAAGCATCCAAGGACCGGTTTCTGGCTATCAGCCTTCATCAGCCTAGATAGCTTGACTCCAGTGGTGTGGATAGCATGGGACTCACGTCTGAGCATACCAATCCCACTCGGGGTGACAAATGCAAAAAAAACAATTGATGGACAGAATGCAGAACAATGTCATACAATCACCCCGTACAGAGATCTGGGCCTAACTCCATCGTTTTTTTGCACTCCACACAACCCAAGGTCAGACATGGCCATATGCAAATCAGCCTTGACCCTGTGCCTCATGGGAACAGTCCAGCCCGAACTGCCAAGCCATGTCTTTCCTGGACCGGAATCAAGCATCCAAGGACCGGTTTCTGGCTATCAGCCTTCATCAGCTTGGATAGCTTGACTCTAGTGGTGTGGAGAGCATGGGACTCACGTCTGAGCATACCCATCCCACTCGGGGTGACAAATGCAAAAACAACAATTGATGGACAGAATGCAGAACAATGTCATACATTCACCCCAGTACAGATATCTGGGCCTAAATCCATCGTTTTTTGCACTCCACACCACCCCAGGTCATACATGGCCATATGCAAATCAGCCTTGACTCTGTGCCTCATGGGAACAGTCCAGCCCGAACTGCCAAGCCATGTCTTTCCTGGACCAGAATCAAGCATCCAAGGACCGGTTTCTGGCTATCAGCCTTAATCAGCCTGAATAGCTTGACTCCAGTGGTGTGGAGAGCATGGGACTCACGTCTGAGCATACCCATCCCACTCGGGGTGACAAATGCAAAAACAACAATTGATGGACAGAATGCAGAACAATGTCATACATTCACCCCAGTACAGAGATCTGGGCCTAAATCCATTGTTTTTTCTGCACTCCACACCACCCCAGGTCAGACATGGCCATATGCAAATCAGCCTTGACCCTGTGCCTCATGGGAACAGTCCAGCCCGAACTGCCAAGCCATGTCTTTCCTGGACCAGAATCAAGCATCCAAGGACCGGTTTCTGGCTATCAGCCTTCATCAGCCTGTATAGCTTGACTCCAGTGGTGTGGAGAGCATGGGACTCACGTCTGAGCATACCCATCCCACTCGGGGTGACAAATGCAAAAACAACAATTGATGGACAGAATGCAGAACAATGTCATACATTCACCCCAGTACAGAGATCTGGGCCTAAATCCATCGTTTTTTTGCACTCCACACCACCCCAGGTCAGACATGGCCATATGCAAATCAGCCTTGACCCTGTGCCTCATGGGAACAGTCCAGCCCGAACTGCCAAGCCATGTCTTTCCTGGACCGGAATCAAGCATCCAAGGACCGGTTCTGGCTATCAGCCTTCATCAGCCTGGATAGCTTGACTCCAGTGGTGTGGAGAGCTTGGGACTCACGTCTGAGCATACACATCCCACTCGGGGTGACAAATGCAAAAACAACAATTGATGGACAGAATGCAGAACAATGTCATACATTCACCCCAGTACAGAGATCTGGGCCTAAATCCATCGTTTTTTTGCACTCTACATCACCCCAGGTCAGACATGGCCATATGCAAATCAGCCTTGACCCTGTGCCTCATGGGAGCAGTCCAGCCCGAACTGCCAAGCCATGTCTTTCCTGGACCGGAATCAAGCATCCAAGGACCGGTTTCTGGCTATCAGCCTTCATGATCCTGGATAGCTTGACTCGAGTGGTGTGGAGAGCATGGGACTCACGTCTGAGCATACCCATCCCACTCGGGGTGACAAATGCATAAACAACAATTGATGGACAGAATGCAGAACAATGTCATACATTCACCCCAGTACAGAGATCTGGGCCTAAATCCATCGTTTTTTTGCACTCCACACCACTCCAGGTCAGACATGGCCATATGCAAATCAGCCTTGACCCTGTGCCTCATGGGAACAGTCCAGCCCGAACTGCCAAGCCATGTCTTTCCTGGACCGGAATCAAGCATCCAAGGATCGGTTTCTGGCTATCAGCCTTCATCAGCCTGGATAGCTTGACTCCAGTGGTATGGAGAGCATGGGACTCACGTCTGAGCATACCCATCCCACTCGGGGTGACAAATACAAAAACAACAATTGATGGACAGAATGCAGAACAATGTCCTACATTCACCCCAGTACAGAGATCTGGGCCTAAATCCATCATTTTTTTGCATTCCACACCACCCCAGGTCAGACATGGCCATATGCAAATCAGCCTTGACCCTGTGCCTCATGGGAACAGTCCAGCCCAAACTGCCAAGCCATGTCTTTCCTGGACCGGAATCAAGCATCCAAGGACTGGTTTCTGGCTATCAGCCTTCATCAGCCTGGATAGCTTGACTCCAGTGGTGTGGAGAGCATGGGACTCACGTCTGAGCATACCCATCCAACTCGGGGTGACAAATGCAAAAACAACAATTGATGGACAGAATGCAGAACAATGTCATACATTCACCCCAGTACAGAGATCTGGGCCTAAATCCATCGTTTCTTTGCATTCCACACCACCCCAGGTCAGACATGGCCATATGCAAATCAGCCTTGACCCTGTGCCTCATGGGAACAGTCCAGCCCAAACTGCCAAGCCATGTCTTTCCTGGACCGGAATCAAGCATCCAAGGACTGGTTTCTGGCTATCAGCCTTCATCAGCCTGGATAGCTTGACTCCAGTGGTGTGGAGAGCATGGGACTCACGTCTGAGCATACCCATCCCACTCGGGGTGACAAATGCAAAAACAACAATTGATGGACAGAATGCAGAACAATGTCATACATTCACCCCAGTACAGAGATCTGGGCCTAAATCCATCGTTTTTTTGCACTCCACACCACCCCAGGTCAGACCTGGCCATATGCAAATCAGCCTTGACCCTGTGCCTCATGGGAACAGTCCAGCCCGAACTGCCAAGCCATGTCTTTCCTGGACCGGAATCAAGCATCCAAGGACCGGTTTCTGGCTATCAGCCTTCATCAGCCTGGATAGCTTGACTCCAGTGGTGTGGAGAGCATGGGACTCACGTCTGAGCATACCCATCCCACTCGGGGTGACAAATGCAAAAACAACAATTGAGGGACAGAATGCAGAACAATGTCATACATTCACCCCAGTACAGAGATCTGGGCCTAAATCCATCGTTTTTTTGCACTCCACTCCACCCCAGGTCAGACATGGCCATATGCAAATCAGCCTTGACCCTGTGCCTCATGGGAACAGTCCAGCCCGAACTGCCAAGCCATGTCTTTCCTGGACCGGAATCAAGCATCCAAGGACCGGTTTCTGGCTATCAGCCTTCATCAGCCTGGATAGCTTGACTCCAGTGGTGTGGAGAGCATGGGACTCACGTCTGAGCATACCCATCCAACTCGGGGTGACAAATGCAAAAACAACTATTGATGGACAGAATGCAGAACAATGTCATACATTCACCCCAGTACAGAGATCTGGGCATAAATCCATCGTTTTTTTGCACTCCACACCACCCCAGGTCAGACATGGCCATATGCAAATCAGCCTTGACCCTGTGCCTCATGGGAACAGTCCAGCCCGAACTACCAAGCCATGTCTTTCCTGGAGACCGGAATCAAGCATCCAAGGACCGGTTTCTGGCTATCAGCCTTCATCAGCCTGGATAGCTTGACTCCAGTGGTGTGGATAGCATGGGACTCACGTCTGAGCATACCAATCCCACTCAGGGTGACAAATGCAAAGACAACAATTGATGGACAGAATGCAGAACAATGTCATACATTCACCCCGTACAGAGATCTGGGCCTAAATCCATCGTTTTTTTGCACTCCACACAACCCAAGGTCAGACATGGCCATATGCAAATCAGCCTTGACCCTGTGCCTCATGGGAACAGTCCAGCCCGAACTGCCAAGCCATGTCTTTCCTGGACCGGAATCAAGCATCCAAGGACCGGTTTCTGGCTATCAGCCTTCATCAGCTTGGATAGCTTGACTCTAGTGGTGTGGAGAGCATGGGACTCACGTCTGAGCATACCCATCCCACTCGGGGTGACAAATGCAAAAACAACAATTGATGGACAGAATGCAGAACAATGTCATACATTCACCCCAGTACAGATATCTGGGCCTAAATCCATCATTTTTTGCACTCCACACCACCCCAGGTCAAACATGGCCATATGCAAATCAGCCTTGACCCTGTGCCTCATGGGAACAGTCCAGCCCGAACTGCCAAGCCATGTCTTTCCTGGACCAGAATCAAGCATCCAAGGACCGGTTTCTGGCTATCAGCCTTAATCAGCCTGGATAGCTTGACTCCAGTGGTGTGGAGAGCATGGGACTCACGTCTGAGCATACCCATCCCACTCGGGGTGACAAATGCAAAAACAACAATTGATGGACAGAATGCAGAACAATGTCATACATTCACCCCAGTACAGAGATCTGGGCCTAAATCCATCGTTTTTTTGCACTCCACATCACCCCAGGTCAGACATGGCCATATGCAAATCAGCCTTGACACTGTGCCTCATTGGAACAGTCCAGCCCGAACTGCCAAGCCATGTCTTTCCTGGACCGGAATCAAGCATCCAAGGACCGGTTTCTGGCTATCAGCCTTCATCAGCCTGGATAGCTTGACTCCAGTGGTGTGGAGAGCATGGGACTCACGTCTGAGCATACCCATCCCACTCGGGGTGACAAATGCAAAAACAACAATTGATGGACAGAATGCAGAACAATGTCATTTATTCACCCCAGTACAGAGATCTGGGCCTAAATCCATCGTTTTTTTGCACTCCACACCACCCCAGGTCAGACATGGCCATATGCAAATCAGCCTTGACCCTGTGCCTCATGGGAACAGTCCAGCCCGAACTGCCAAGCCATGTCTTTCCTGGACCGGAATCAAGCATCCAAGTACCGGTTTCTAACTATCAGCCTTCATCAGCCTGGATAGCTTGACTCCAGTGGTGTGGAGAGCATGGGACTCACGTCTGAGCATACCCATCCCACTCGGGGTGACAAATGCAAAAACAACAATTGATGGACAGAATGCAGAACAATGTCATACATTCACCCCAGTACAGAGATCTGGGCCTAAATCCATCGTTTTTTTGCACTCCACTCCACCCCAGGTCAGACATGGCCATATGCAAATCAGCCTTGACCCTGTGCCTCATGGGAACAGTCCAGCCCGAACTGCCAAGCCATGTCTTTCCTGGACCGGAATCAAGCATCCAAGGACCGGTTTCTGGCTATCAGCCTTCATCAGCCTGGATAGCTTGACTCCAGTGGTGTGGAGAGCATGGGACTCACGTCTGAGCATACCCATCCAACTCGGGGTGACAAATGCAAAAACAACTATTGATGGACAGAATGCAGAACAATGTCATACATTCACCCCAGTACAGAGATCTGGGCATAAATCCATCGTTTTTTTGCACTCCACACCACCCCAGGTCAGACATGGCCATATGCAAATCAGCCTTGACCCTGTGCCTCATGGGAACAGTCCAGCCCGAACTACCAAGCCATGTCTTTCCTGGAGACCGGAATCAAGCATCCAAGGACCGGTTTCTGGCTATCAGCCTTCATCAGCCTGGATAGCTTGACTCCAGTGGTGTGGATAGCATGGGACTCACGTCTGAGCATACCAATCCCACTCGGGGTGACAAATGCAAAGACAACAATTGATGGACAGAATGCAGAACAATGTCATACATTCACCCCGTACAGAGATCTGGGCCAAAATCCATCGTTTTTTTGCACTCCACACAACCCAAGGTCAGACATGGCCATATGCAAATCAGCCTTGACCCTGTGCCTCATGGGAACAGTCCAGCCCGAACTGCCAAGCCATGTCTTTCCTGGACCGGAATCAAGCATCCAAGGACCGGTTTCTGGCTATCAGCCTTCATCAGCTTGGATAGCTTGACTCTAGTGGTGTGGAGAGCATGGGACTCACGTCTGAGCATACCCATCCCACTCGGGGTGACAAATGCAAAAACAACAATTGATGGACAGAATGCAGAACAATGTCATACATTCACCCCAGTACAGATATCTGGGCCTAAATCCATCATTTTTTGCACTCCACACCACCCCAGGTCAAACATGGCCATATGCAAATCAGCCTTGACCCTGTGCCTCATGGGAACAGTCCAGCCCGAACTGCCAAGCCATGTCTTTCCTGGACCAGAATCAAGCATCCAAGGACCGGTTTCTGGCTATCAGCCTTAATCAGCCTGGATAGCTTGACTCCAGTGGTGTGGAGAGCATGGGACTCACGTCTGAGCATACCCATCCCACTCGGGGTGACAAATGCAAAAACAACAATTGATGGACAGAATGCAGAACAATGTCATACATTCACCCCAGTACAGAGATCTGGGCCTAAATCCATCGTTTTTTTGCACTCCACATCACCCCAGGTCAGACATGGCCATATGCAAATCAGCCTTGACACTGTGCCTCATTGGAACAGTCCAGCCTGAACTGCCAAGCCATGTCTTTCCTGGACCGGAATCAAGCATCCAAGGACCGGTTTCTGGCTATCAGCCTTCATCAGCCTGGATAGCTTGACTCCAGTGGTGTGGAGAGCATGGGACTCACGTCTGAGCATACCCATCCCACTCGGGGTGACAAATGCAAAAACAACAATTGATGGACAGAATGCAGAACAATGTCATTTATTCACCCCAGTACAGAGATCTGGGCCTAAATCCATCGTTTTTTTGCACTCCACACCACCCCAGGTCAGACATGGCCATATGCAAATCAGCCTTGACCCTGTGCCTCATGGGAACAGTCCAGCCCGAACTGCCAAGCCATGTCTTTCCTGGACCGGAATCAAGCATCCAAGGACCGGTTTCTAACTATCAGCCTTCATCAGCCTGGATAGCTTGACTCCAGTGGTGTGGAGAGCATGGGACTCACGTCTGAGCATACCCATCCCACTCGGGGTGACAAATGCAAAAACAACAATTGATGGACAGAATGCAGAACAATGTCATACATTCACCCCAGTACAGAGATCTGGGCCTAAATCCATCGTTTTTTGCACTCCACACCACCCCAGGTCAAACATGGCCATATGCAAATCAGCCTTGACCCTGTGCCTCATGGGAACAGTCCAGCCCGAACTGCCAAGCCATGTCTTTCCTGGACCCGAATCAAGCATCCAAGGACCGGTTTCTGGCTATCAGCCTTCATCAGCCTGGATAGCTTGACTCCAGTGGTGTAGAGAGCATGGGACTCACGTCTGAGCATACCCATCCCACTCGGTGTGACAAATGCAAAAACAACAATTGATGGACAGAATGCAGAACAATGTCATACATTCACCCCAGTACAGAGATCTGGGCCTAAATCCATCGTTTTTTTGCACTCCACACCACCCCAGGTCAGACATGGCCATATGCAAATCAGCCTTGGCCCTGTGCCTCATGGGAACAGTCCAGCCCGAACTGCCAAGCCATGTCTTTCCTGGACCGGAATCAAGCATCCAAGGACCGGTTTCTGGCTATCATCCTTCATCAGCCTGGATAGCTTGACTCCAGTGGTATGGAGAGCATGGGACTCACGTCTGAGCATACCCATCCCACTCGGGGTGACAAATTCAAAAACAACAATTGATGGACAGAATGCAGAACAATGTCATACATTCACCCCAGTTCAGAGATCTGGGCCTAAATCCATCGTTTTTTTGCACTCCACACCACCCCAGGTCAGACATGGCCATATGCAAATCAGCCTTGACCCTGTGCCTCATGGGAACAGTCCAGCCCAAACTGTCAAGCCATGTCTTTCCTGGACCGGAATCAAGCATCCAAGGACCGGTTTCTGGCTATCAGCCTTCATCAGCCTGGATAGCTTGACTCCAGTGGTGTGGAGAGCATGGGACTCACATCTGAGCATACCCATCCCACTCGGGGTGACTAATGCAAAAACAACAATTAATGGACAGAATGCAGAACAATGTCATACATTCAACCCAGTACAGAGATCTGGGCCTAAATCCATCGTTTTTTTGCACTCCACACCACCCCAGGTCAGACATGGCCATATGCAAATCAGCATTGACCCTGTGCCTCATGGGAACAGTCCAGCCCGAACTGCCAAGCCATGTCTTTCCTGGACCGGAATCAAGCATCCAAGGACCGGTTTCTGGATATCAGCCTTCATCAGCCTGGATAGCTTGACTCCAGTGGTGTGGAGAGCATGGGACTCACGTCTGAGCATACCCCTCCCACTCGGGGTGATAAATGCAAAAACAACAATTGATGGACAGAATGCAGAACAATGTCATACATTCACCCCAGTACAGAGATCTGGGCCTAAATCCATCGTTTTTTTGCACTCCACACCACCCCAGGTCAGACATGGCCATATGCAAATCAGCCTTGACCCTGTGCCTCATGGGAACAGTCCAGCCCGAACTGCCAAGCCATGTCTTTCCTGGACCGGAATCAAGCATCCAAGGACCCGTTTCTGGCTATCAGCCTTCATCAGCCTGGATAGCTTGACTCCAGTGGTGTGGAGAGCTTGGGACTCACGTCTGAGCATACCCATCCCACTCGGGGTGACAAATGCAAAAACAACAATTGATGGACAGAATGCAGAACAATGTCATACATTCACCCCAGTACAGAGATCTGGGCCTAAATCCATCGTGTTTTTGCACTCCACATCACCCCAGGTCAGACATGGCCATATGCAAATCAGCCTTGACCCTGTGCCTCATGGGAGCAGTCCAGCCCGAACTGCCAAACCATGTCTTTCCTGGACCGGAATCAAGCATCCAAGGACCGGTTTCTGGCTATCAGCCTTCATGATCCTGGATAGCTTGACTCGAGTGGTGTGGAGAGCATGGGACTCACGTCTGAGCATACCCATCCCACTCGGGGTGACAAATGCATAAACAACAATTGATGGACAGAATGCAGAACAATGTCATACATTCACCCCAGTACAGAGATCTGGGCCTAAATCCATCGTTTTTTTGCACTCCACACCACCCCAGGTCAGACATGGCCATATGCAAATCAGCCTTGACCCTGTGCCTCATGGTACAAGTCCAGCCCGAACTGCCAAGCCATGTCTTTCCTGGACCGGAACCAAGCATCCAAGGATCGGTTTCTGGCTATCAGCCTTCATCAGCCTGGATAGCTTGACTCCAGTGGTGTGGAGAGCATGGGACTCACGTCTGAGCATACCCATCCCACTCGGGGTGACAAATGCAAAAACAACAATTGATGGACAGAATGCAGAACAATGTCATACATTCACCCCAGTACAGAGATCTGGGCCTAAATCCATCGTTTTTTTGCACTCCACACCACCCCGGTCAGACATGGCCATATGCAAATCAGCCTTGACCCTGTGCCTCATGGGAACAGTCCAGCCCGAACTGCCAAGCCATGTCTTTCCTGGACCGGAATCAAGCATCCAAGGACCGGTTTCTGGCTATCAGCCTTCATCAGCCTGGATAGCTTGACTCCAGTGGTGTGGAGAGCATGGGACTCACGTCTGAGCATACCCATCCAACTCGGGGTGACAAATGCAAAAACAACAATTGATGGACAGAATGCAGAACAATGTCATACATTCACCCCAGTACAGAGATCTGGGCATAAATCCATCGTTTTTTTGCACTCCACACCACCCCAGGTCAGACATGGCCATATGCAAATCAGCCTTGACCCTGTGCCTCATGGGAACAGTCCAGACCGAACTACCAAGCCATGTCTTTCCTGGAGACCGGAATCAAGCATCCAAGGACCGGTTTCTGGCTATCAGCCTTCATCAGCCTAGATAGCTTGACTCTAGTGGTGTGGAGAGCATGGGACTCACGTCTGAGCATACCCATCCCACTCGGGGTGACAAATGCAAAAACAACAATTGATGGACAGAATGCAGAACAATGTCATACATTCACCCCAGTACAGATATCTGGGCCTAAATCCATCGTTTTTGCACTCCACACCACCCCAGGTCAAACATGGCCATATGCAAATCAGCCTTGACCCTGTGCCTCATGGGAACAGTCCAGCCCGAACTGCCAAGCCATGTCTTTCCTGGACCAGAATCAAGCATCCAAGGACTGGTTTCTGGCTATCAGCCTTAATCAGCCTGAATAGCTTGACTCCAGTGGTGTGGAGAGCATGGGACTCACGTCTGAGCATACCCATCCCACTCGGGGTGACAAATGCAAAAACAACAATTGATGGACAGAATGCAGAACAATGTCATACATTCACCCCAGTACAGAGATCTGGGCCTAAATCCATTGTTTTTTCTGCACTCCACACCACCCCAGGTCAGATATGGCCATATGCAAATCAGCCTTGACCCTGTGCCTCATGGGAACAGTCCAGCCCGAACTGCCAAGCCATGTCTTTCCTGGACCAGAATCAAGCATCCAAGGACCGGTTTCTGGCTATCAGCCTTCATCAGCCTGTATAGCTTGACTCCAGTGGTGTGGAGAGCATGGGACTCACGTCTGAGCATACCCATCCCACACGGGGTGACAAATGCAAAAACAACAATTGATGGACAGAATGCAGAACAATGTCATACATTCACCCCAGTACAGAGATCTGGGCCTAAATCCATCGTTTTTTTGCACTCCACACCACCCCAGGTCAGACATGGCCATATGCAAATCAGCCTTGACCCTGTGCCTCATGGGAACAGTCCAGCCCGAACTGCCAAGCCATGTCTTTCCTGGACCGGAATCAAGCATCCAAGGATCGGTTTCTGGCTATCAGCCTTCATCAGCCTGGATAGCTTGACTCCAGTGGTATGGAGAGCATGGGACTCACGTCTGAGCATACCCATCCCACTCGGGGTGACAAATGCAAAAACAACAATTGATGGACAGAATGCAGAACAATGTCATACATTCACCCCAGTACAGAGATCTGGGCCTAAATCCATCGTTTTTTTGCATTCCACACCACCCCAGGTCAGACATGGCCATATGCAAATCAGCCTTGACCCTGTGCCTCATGGGAACAGTCCAGCCCAAACTGCCAAGCCATGTCTTTCCTGGACCGGAATCAAGCATCCAAGGACTGGTTTCTGGCTATCAGCCTTCATCAGCCTGGATAGCTTGACTCCAGTGGTGTGGAGAGCATGGGACTCACGTCTGAGCATACCCATCCCACTCGGGGTGACAACTGCAGAAACAACAATTGATGGACAGAATGCAGAACAATGTCATACATTCACCCCAGTACAGAGATCTGGGCCTAAATCCATCGTTTTTTTGCACGCCACACCACCCCGGTCAGACATGGCCATATGCAAATCAGCCTTGACCCTGTGCCTCATGGGAACAGTCCAGCCCGAACTGCCAAGCCATGTCTTTCCTGGACCGGAATCAAGCATCCAAGGACCGGTTTCTGGCTATCAGCCTTCATCAGCCTGGATAGCTTGACTCCAGTGGTGTGGAGAGCATGGGACTCACGTCTGAGCATACCCATCCCACTCGGGGTGACAAATGCAAAAACAACAATTGATGGACAGAATGCAGAACAATGTCATACATTCACCCCAGTACAGAGATCTGGGCCTAAATCCATCGTTTTTTTGCACTCCACACCACCCCAGGTCAGACATGGCCATATGCAAATCAGCCTTGACCCTGTGCCTCATGGGAACAGTCCAGCCCGAACTGCCAAGCCATGTCTTTCCTGGACCGGAATCAAGCATCCAAGGACCGGTTTCTGGCTATCAGCCTTCATCAGCCTGGATAGCTTGACTCCAGTGGTGTGGAGAGCATGGGACTCACGTCTGAGCATACCCATCCAACTCGGGGTGACAAATGCAAAAACAACAATTGATGGACAGAATGCAGAACAATGTCATACATTCACCCCAGTACAGAGATCTGGGCATAAATCCATTGTTTTTTTGCACTCCACACCACCCCAGGTCAGACATGGCCATATGCAAATCAGCCTTGACCCTGTGCCTCATGGGAACAGTCCAGCCCGAACTACCAAGCCATGTCTTTCCTGGAGACTGGAATCAAGCATCCAAGGACCGGTTTCTGGCTATCATCCTTCATCAGCCTAGATAGCTTGACTCCAGTTGTGTGGATAGCATGGGACTCACGTCTGAGCATACCAATCCCACTAGGGGTGACAAATGCAAAAACAACAATTGATGGACAGAATGCAGAACAATGTCATACAATCACCCCGTACAGAGATCTGGGCATAAATCCATCGTTTTTTTGCACTCCACACCACCCCAGGTCAGACATGGCCATATGCAAATCAGCCTTGACCCTGTGCCTCATGGGAACAGTCCAGCCCAAACTGCCAAGCCATGTCTTTCCTGGACCGGAATCAAGCATCCAAGGACCGGTTTCTGGCTATCAGCCTTCATCAGCCTGGATAGCTTGACTCTAGTGGTGTGGAGAGCATGGGACTCACGTCTGAGCATACCCATCCCACTCGGGGTGACAAATGCAAAAACAACAATTGATGGACAGAATGCAGAACAATGTCATACATTCACCCCAGTACAGAGATCTGGGCCTAAATCCATCGTTTTTTTGCACTCCACACCACCCCAGGTCAGACATGGCCATATGCAAATCAGCCTTGACCCTGTGCCTCATGGGAACAGTCCAGCCCGAACTGCCAAGCCATGTCTTTCCTGGACCGGAATCAAGCATCCAAGGATCGGTTTCTGGCTATCAGCCTTCATCAGCCTCGATAGCTTGACTCCAGTGGTATGGAGAGCATGGGACTCACGTCTGAGCATACCCATCCCACTCGGGGTGACAAATGCAAAAACAACAATTGATGGACAGAATGCAGAACAATGTCATACATTCACCCCAGTACAGAGATCTGGGCCTAAATCCATCGTTTTTTTGCATTCCACACCACCCCAGGTCAGACATGGCCATATGCAAATCAGCCTTGACCCTGTGCCTCATGGGAACAGTCCAGCCCAAACTGCCAAGCCATGTCTTTCCTGGACCGGAATCAAGCATCCAAGGACTGGTTTCTGGCTATCAGCCTTCATCAGCCTGGATAGCTTGACTCCAGTGGTGTGGAGAGCATGGGACTCACGTCTGAGCATACCCATCCCACTCGGGGTGACAACTGCAAAAACAACAATTGATGGACAGAATGCAGAACAATGTCATACATTCACCCCAGTACAGAGATCTGGGCCTAAATCCATCTTTTTTTGCACTCCACACCACCCCGGTCAGACATGGCCATATGCAAATCAGCCTTGACCCTGTGTCTCATGGGAACAGTCCAGCCCGAACTGCCAAGCCATGTCTTTCCTGGACCGGAATCAAGCATCCAAGGACCGGTTTCTGGCTATCAGCCTTCATCAGCCTGGATAGCTTGACTCCAGTGGTGTGGAGAGCATGGGACTCACGTCTGAGCATACCCATCCCACTCGGGGTGACAAATGCAAAAACAACAATTGATGGACAGAATGCAGAACAATGTCATACATTCACCCCAGTACAGAGATCTGGGCCTAAATCCATCGTTTTTTTGCACTCCACACCACCCCAGGTCAGACATGGCCATATGCAAATCAGCCTTGACCCTGTACCTCATGGGAACAGTCCAGCCCGAACTGCCAAGCCATGTCTTTCCTGGACCGGAATCAAGCATCCAAGGACCGGTTTCTGGCTATCAGCCTTCATCAGCCTGGATAGCTTGACTCCAGTGGTGTGGAGAGCATGGGACTCACGTCTGAGCATACCCATCCAACTCGGGGTGACAAATGCAAAAACAACAATTGATGGACAGAATGCAGAACAATGTCATACATTCACCCCAGTACAGAGATCTGGGCATAAATCCATCGTTTTTTTGCACTCCACACCACCCCAGGTCAGACATGGCCATATGCAAATCAGCCTTGACCCTGTGCCTCATGGGAACAGTCCAGCCCGAACTACCAAGCCATGTCTTTCCTGGAGACCTGAATCAAGCATCCAAGGACCGGTTTCTGGCTATCAGCCTTCATCAGCCTAGATAGCTTGACTCCAGTGGTGTGGATAGCATGGGACTCACGTCTGAGCATACCAATCCCACTCGGGGTGACAAATGCAAAAACAACAATTGATGGACAGAATGCAGAACAATGTCATACAATCACCCCGTACAGAGATCTGGGCCTAAATCCATCGTTTTTTTGCACTCCACACAACCCAAGGTCAGACATGGCCATATGCAAATCAGCCTTGACCCTGTGCCTCATGGGAACAGTCCAGCCCGAACTGCCAAGCCATGTCTTTCCTGGACCGGAATCAAGCATACAAGGACCGGTTTCTGGCTATCAGCCTTCATCAGCTTGGATAGCTTGACTCTAGTGGTGTGGAGAGCATGGGACTCACGTCTGAGCATACCCATTCCACTCGGGGTGACAAATGCAAAAACAACAATTGATGGACAGAATGCAGAACAATGTCATACATTCACCCCAGTACAGAGATCTGGGCCTAAATCCATTGTTTTTTCTGCACTCCACACCACCCCAGGTCAGACATGGCCATATGCAAATCAGCCTTGACCCTGTGCCTCATGGGAACAGTCCAGCCCGAACTGCCAAGCCATGTCTTTCCTGGACCAGAATCAAGCATCCAAGGACCGGTTTCTGGCTATCAGCCTTCATCAGCCTGTATAGCTTGACTCCAGTGGTGTGGAGAGCATGGGACTCACGTCTGAGCATACCCATCCCACTCGGGGTGACAAATGCAAAAACAACAATTGATGGACAGAATGCAGAACAATGTCATACATTCACCCCAGTACAGAGATCTGGGCCTAAATCCATCGTTTTTTTGCACTCCACACCACCCCAGGTCAGACATGGCCATATGCAAATCAGCCTTGACCCTGTGCCTCATGGGAACAGTCCAGCCCGAACTGCCAAGCCATGTCTTTCCTGGACCGGAATCAAGCATCCAAGGATCGGTTTCTGGCTATCAGCCTTCATCAGCCTGGATAGCTTGACTCCAGTGGTATGGAGAGCATGGGACTCACGTCTGAGCATACCCATCCCACTCGGGGTGACAAATGCAAAAACAACAATTGATGGACAGAATGCAGAACAATGTCATACATTCACCCCAGTACAGAGATCTGGGCCTAAATCCATCGTTTTTTTGCATTCCACACCACCCCAGGTCAGACATGGCCATATGCAAATCAGCCTTGACCCTGTGCCTCATGGGAACAGTCCAGCCCAAACTGCCAAGCCATGTCTTTCCTGGACCGGAATCAAGCATCCAAGGACTGGTTTCTGGCTATCAGCCTTCATCAGCCTGGATAGCTTGACTCCAGTGGTGTGGAGAGCATGGGACTCACGTCTGAGCATACCCATCCCACTCGGGGTGACAACTGCAAAAACAACAATTGATGGACAGAATGCAGAACAATGTCATACATTCACCCCAGTACAGAGATCTGGGCCTAAATCCATCGTTTTTTTGCAGTCCACACCACCCCGGTCAGACATGGCCATATGCAAATCAGCCTTGACCCTGTGCCTCATGGGAACAGTCCAGCCCGAACTGCCAAGCCATGTCTTTCCTGGACCGGAATCAAGCATCCAAGGACCGGTTTCTGGCTATCAGCCTTCATCAGCCTGGATAGCTTGACTCCAGTGGTGTGGAGAGCATGGGACTCACGTCTGAGCATACCCATCCAACTCGGGGTGACAAATGCAAAAACAACAATTGATGGACAGAATGCAAAACAATGTCATACATTCACCCCAGTACAGAGATCTGGGCATAAATCCATCGTTTTTTTGCACTCCACACCACCCCAGGTCAGACATGGCCATATGCAAATCAGCCTTGACCCTGTGCCTCATGGGAACAGTCCAGCCCGAACTACCAAGCCATGTCTTTCCTGGACACCGGAATCAAGCATCCAAGGACCGGTTTCTGGCTATCAGCCTTCATCAGCCTAGATAGCTTGACTCCAGTGGTGTGGATAGCATGGGACTCACGTCTGAGCATACCAATCCCACTCGGGGTGACAAATGCAAAAACAACAATTGATGGACAGAATGCAGAACAATGTCTTACAATCACCCCGTACAGAGATCTGGGCCTAAATCCATTGTTTTTTTGCACTCCACACAACCCAAGGTCAGACATGGCCATATGCAAATCAGCCTTGACCCTGTGCCTCATGGGAACAGTCCAGCCCGAACTGCCAAGCCATGTCTTTCCTGGACCGGAATCAAGCATCCAAGGACCGGTTTCTGGCTATCAGCCTTCATCAGCCTGGATAGCTTGACTCCAGTGGTGTGGAGAGCATGGGACTCACGTCTGAGCATACCCATCCCACTCGGGGTGACAAATGCAAAAACAACAATTGATGGACAGAATGCAGAACAATGTCATACATTCACCCCAGTACAGAGATCTGGGCCTAAATCCATCGTTTTTTTGCACTCCACACCACCCCAGGTCAGACATGGCCATATGCAAATCAGCCTTGACCCTGTGCCTCATGGGAACAGTCCAGCCCGAACTGCCAAGCCATGTCTTTCCTGGACCGGAATCAAGCATCCAAGGACCGGTTTCTGGCTATCAGCCTTCATCAGCCTGGATAGCTTGACTCCAGTGGTGTGGAGAGCATGGGACTCACGTCTGAGCATACCCATCCAACTCGGGGTGACAAATGCAAAAACAACAATTGATGGACAGAATGCAGAACAATGTCATACATTCACCCCAGTACAGAGATCTGGGCATAAATCCATTGTTTTTTTGCACTCCACACCACCCCAGGTCAGACATGGCCATATGCAAATCAGCCTTGACCCTGTGCCTCATGGGAACAGTCCAGCCCGAACTGCCAAGCCATGTCTTTCCTGGACCAGAATCAAGCATCCAAGGACCGGTTTCTGGCTATCAGCCTTCATCAGCCTGTATAGCTTGACTCCAGTGGTGTGGAGAGCATGGGACTCACGTCTGAGCATACCCATCCCACTCGGGGTGACAAATGCAAAAACAACAATTGATGGACAGAATGCAGAACAATGTCATACATTCACCCCAGTACAGAGATCTGGGCCTAAATCCATCGTTTTTTTGCACTCCACACCACCCCAGGTCAGACATGGCCATATGCAAATCAGCCTTGACCCTGTGCCTCATGGGAACAGTCCAGCCCGAACTGCCAAGCCATGTCTTTCCTGGACCGGAATCAAGCATCCAAGGATCGGTTTCTGGCTATCAGCCTTCATCAGCCTGGATAGCTTGACTCCAGTGGTATGGAGAGCATGGGACTCACGTCTGAGCATACCCATCCCACTCGGGGTGACAAATGCAAAAACAACAATTGATGGACAGAATGCAGAACAATGTCATACATTCACCCCAGTACAGAGATCTGGGCCTAAATCCATCGTTTTTTTGCATTCCACACCACCCCAGGTCAGACATGGCCATATGCAAATCAGCCTTGACCCTGTGCCTCATGGGAACAGTCCAGCCCAAACTGCCAAGCCATGTCTTTCCTGGACCGGAATCAAGCATCCAAGGACTGGTTTCTGGCTATCAGCCTTCATCAGCCTGGATAGCTTGACTCCAGTGGTGTGGAGAGCATGGGACTCACGTCTGAGCATACCCATCCCACTCGGGGTGACAACTGCAAAAACAACAATTGATGGACAGAATGCAGAACAATGTCATACATTCACCCCAGTACAGAGATCTGGGCCTAAATCCATCGTTTTTTTGCAGTCCACACCACCCCGGTCAGACATGGCCATATGCAAATCAGCCTTGACCCTGTGCCTCATGGGAACAGTCCAGCCCGAACTGCCAAGCCATGTCTTTCCTGGACCGGAATCAAGCATCCAAGGACCGGTTTCTGGCTATCAGCCTTCATCAGCCTGGATAGCTTGACTCCAGTGGTGTGGAGAGCATGGGACTCACGTCTGAGCATACCCATCCAACTCGGGGTGACAAATGCAAAAACAACAATTGATGGACAGAATGCAAAACAATGTCATACATTCACCCCAGTACAGAGATCTGGGCATAAATCCATCGTTTTTTTGCACTCCACACCACCCCAGGTCAGACATGGCCATATGCAAATCAGCCTTGACCCTGTGCCTCATGGGAACAGTCCAGCCCGAACTACCAAGCCATGTCTTTCCTGGACACCGGAATCAAGCATCCAAGGACCGGTTTCTGGCTATCAGCCTTCATCAGCCTAGATAGCTTGACTCCAGTGGTGTGGATAGCATGGGACTCACGTCTGAGCATACCAATCCCACTCGGGGTGACAAATGCAAAAACAACAATTGATGGACAGAATGCAGAACAATGTCTTACAATCACCCCGTACAGAGATCTGGGCCTAAATCCATTGTTTTTTTGCACTCCACACAACCCAAGGTCAGACATGGCCATATGCAAATCAGCCTTGACCCTGTGCCTCATGGGAACAGTCCAGCCCGAACTGCCAAGCCATGTCTTTCCTGGACCGGAATCAAGCATCCAAGGACCGGTTTCTGGCTATCAGCCTTCATCAGCCTGGATAGCTTGACTCCAGTGGTGTGGAGAGCATGGGACTCACGTCTGAGCATACCCATCCCACTCGGGGTGACAAATGCAAAAACAACAATTGATGGACAGAATGCAGAACAATGTCATACATTCACCCCAGTACAGAGATCTGGGCCTAAATCCATCGTTTTTTTGCACTCCACACCACCCCAGGTCAGACATGGCCATATGCAAATCAGCCTTGACCCTGTGCCTCATGGGAACAGTCCAGCCCGAACTGCCAAGCCATGTCTTTCCTGGACCGGAATCAAGCATCCAAGGACCGGTTTCTGGCTATCAGCCTTCATCAGCCTGGATAGCTTGACTCCAGTGGTGTGGAGAGCATGGGACTCACGTCTGAGCATACCCATCCAACTCGGGGTGACAAATGCAAAAACAACAATTGATGGACAGAATGCAGAACAATGTCATACATTCACCCCAGTACAGAGATCTGGGCATAAATCCATTGTTTTTTTGCACTCCACACCACCCCAGGTCAGACATGGCCATATGCAAATCAGCCTTGACCCTGTGCCTCATGGGAACAGTCCAGCCCGAACTACCAAGCCATGTCTTTCCTGGAGACTGGAATCAAGCATCCAAGGACCGGTTTCTGGCTATCATCCTTCATCAGCCTAGATAGCTTGACTCCAGTTGTGTGGATAGCATGGGACTCACGTCTGAGCATACCAATCCCACTCGGGGTGACAAATGCAAAAACAACAATTGATGGACAGAATGCAGAACAATGTCATACAATCACCCCGTACAGAGATCTGGGCATAAATCCATCGTTTTTTTGCACTCCACACCACCCCAGGTCAGACATGGCCATATGCAAATCAGCCTTGACCCTGTGCCTCATGGGAACAGTCCAGCCCAAACTGCCAAGCCATGTCTTTCCTGGACCGGAATCAAGCATCCAAGGACCGGTTTCTGGCTATCAGCCTTCATCAGCCTGGATAGCTTGACTCTAGTGGTGTGGAGAGCATGGGACTCACGTCTGAGCATACCCATCCCACTCGGGGTGACAAATGCAAAAACAACAATTGATGGACAGAATGCAGAACAATGTCATACATTCACCCCAGTACAGAGATCTGGGCCTAAATCCATCGTTTTTTTGCACTCCACACCACCCCAGGTCAGACATGGCCATATGCAAATCAGCCTTGACACTGTGCCTCATGGGAACAGTCCAGCCCGAACTGCCAAGCCATGTCTTTCCTGGACCGGAATCAAGCATCCAAGGATCGGTTTCTGGCTATCAGCCTTCATCAGCCTCGATAGCTTGACTCCAGTGGTATGGAGAGCATGGGACTCACGTCTGAGCATACCCATCCCACTCGGGGTGACAAATGCAAAAACAACAATTGATGGACAGAATGCAGAACAATGTCATACATTCACCCCAGTACAGAGATCTGGGCCTAAATCCATCGTTTTTTTGCATTCCACACCACCCCAGGTCAGACATGGCCATATGCAAATCAGCCTTGACCCTGTGCCTCATGGGAACAGTCCAGCCCAAACTGCCAAGCCATGTCTTTCCTGGACCGGAATCAAGCATCCAAGGACTGGTTTCTGGCTATCAGCCTTCATCAGCCTGGATAGCTTGACTCCAGTGGTGTGGAGAGCATGGGACTCACGTCTGAGCATACCCATCCCACTCGGGGTGACAACTGCAAAAACAACAATTGATGGACAGAATGCAGAACAATGTCATACATTCACCCCAGTACAGAGATCTGGGCCTAAATCCATCTTTTTTTGCACTCCACACCACCCCGGTCAGACATGGCCATATGCAAATCAGCCTTGACCCTGTGTCTCATGGGAACAGTCCAGCCCGAACTGCCAAGCCATGTCTTTCCTGGACCGGAATCAAGCATCCAAGGACCGGTTTCTGGCTATCAGCCTTCATCAGCCTGGATAGCTTGACTCCAGTGGTGTGGAGAGCATGGGACTCACGTCTGAGCATACCCATCCCACTCGGGGTGACAAATGCAAAAACAACAATTGATGGACAGAATGCAGAACAATGTCATACATTCACCCCAGTACAGAGATCTGGGCCTAAATCCATCGTTTTTTTGCACTCCACACCACCCCAGGTCAGACATGGCCATATGCAAATCAGCCTTGACCCTGTACCTCATGGGAACAGTCCAGCCCGAACTGCCAAGCCATGTCTTTCCTGGACCGGAATCAAGCATCCAAGGACCGGTTTCTGGCTATCAGCCTTCATCAGCCTGGATAGCTTGACTCAAGTGGTGTGGAGAGCATGGGACTCACGTCTGAGCATACCCATCCAACTCGGGGTGACAAATGCAAAAACAACAATTGATGGACAGAATGCAGAACAATGTCATACATTCACCCCAGTACAGAGATCTGGGCATAAATCCATCGTTTTTTTGCACTCCACACCACCCCAGGTCAGACATGGCCATATGCAAATCAGCCTTGACCCTGTGCCTCATGGGAACAGTCCAGCCCGAACTACCAAGCCATGTCTTTCCTGGAGACCTGAATCAAGCATCCAAGGACCGGTTTCTGGCTATCAGCCTTCATCAGCCTAGATAGCTTGACTCCAGTGGTGTGGATAGCATGGGACTCACATCTGAGCATACCAATCCCACTCGGGGTGACAAATGCAAAAACAACAATTGATGGACAGAATGCAGAACAATGTCATACAATCACCCCGTACAGAGATCTGGGCCTAAATCCATCGTTTTTTTGCACTCCACACAACCCAAGGTCAGACATGGCCATATGCAAATCAGCCTTGACCCTGTGCCTCATGGGAACAGTCCAGCCCGAACTGCCAAGCCATGTCTTTCCTGGACCGGAATCAAGCATACAAGGACCGGTTTCTGGCTATCAGCCTTCATCAGCTTGGATAGCTTGACTCTAGTGGTGTGGAGAGCATGGGACTCACGTCTGAGCATACCCATTCCACTCGGGGTGACAAATGCAAAAACAACAATTGATGGACAGAATGCAGAACAATGTCATACATTCACCCCAGTACAGAGATCTGGGCCTAAATCCATTGTTTTTTCTGCACTCCACACCACCCCAGGTCAGACATGGCCATATGCAAATCAGCCTTGACCCTGTGCCTCATGGGAACAGTCCAGCCCGAACTGCCAAGCCATGTCTTTCCTGGACCAGAATCAAGCATCCAAGGACCGGTTTCTGGCTATCAGCCTTCATCAGCCTGTATAGCTTGACTCCAGTGGTGTGGAGAGCATGGGACTCACGTCTGAGCATACCCATCCCACTCGGGGTGACAAATGCAAAAACAACAATTGATGGACAGAATGCAGAACAATGTCATACATTCACCCCAGTACAGAGATCTGGGCCTAAATCCATCGTTTTTTTGCACTCCACACCACCCCAGGTCAGACATGGCCATATGCAAATCAGCCTTGACCCTGTGCCTCATGGGAACAGTCCAGCCCGAACTGCCAAGCCATGTCTTTCCTGGACCGGAATCAAGCATCCAAGGATCGGTTTCTGGCTATCAGCCTTCATCAGCCTGGATAGCTTGACTCCAGTGGTATGGAGAGCATGGGACTCACGTCTGAGCATACCCATCCCACTCGGGGTGACAAATGCAAAAACAACAATTGATGGACAGAATGCAGAACAATGTCATACATTCACCCCAGTACAGAGATCTGGGCCTAAATCCATCGTTTTTTTGCATTCCACACCACCCCAGGTCAGACATGGCCATATGCAAATCAGCCTTGACCCTGTGCCTCATGGGAACAGTCCAGCCCAAACTGCCAAGCCATGTCTTTCCTGGACCGGAATCAAGCATCCAAGGACTGGTTTCTGGCTATCAGCCTTCATCAGCCTGGATAGCTTGACTCCAGTGGTGTGGAGAGCATGGGACTCACGTCTGAGCATACCCATCCCACTCGGGGTGACAACTGCAAAAACAACAATTGATGGACAGAATGCAGAACAATGTCATACATTCACCCCAGTACAGAGATCTGGGCCTAAATCCATCGTTTTTTTGCAGTCCACACCACCCCGGTCAGACATGGCCATATGCAAATCAGCCTTGACCCTGTGCCTCATGGGAACAGTCCAGCCCGAACTGCCAAGCCATGTCTTTCCTGGACCGGAATCAAGCATCCAAGGACCGGTTTCTGGCTATCAGCCTTCATCAGCCTGGATAGCTTGACTCCAGTGGTGTGGAGAGCATGGGACTCACGTCTGAGCATACCCATCCAACTCGGGGTGACAAATGCAAAAACAACAATTGATGGACAGAATGCAAAACAATGTCATACATTCACCCCAGTACAGAGATCTGGGCATAAATCCATCGTTTTTTTGCACTCCACACCACCCCAGGTCAGACATGGCCATATGCAAATCAGCCTTGACCCTGTGCCTCATGGGAACAGTCCAGCCCGAACTACCAAGCCATGTCTTTCCTGGACACCGGAATCAAGCATCCAAGGACCGGTTTCTGGCTATCAGCCTTCATCAGCCTAGATAGCTTGACTCCAGTGGTGTGGATAGCATGGGACTCACGTCTGAGCATACCAATCCCACTCGGGGTGACAAATGCAAAAACAACAATTGATGGACAGAATGCAGAACAATGTCTTACAATCACCCCGTACAGAGATCTGGGCCTAAATCCATTGTTTTTTTGCACTCCACACAACCCAAGGTCAGACATGGCCATATGCAAATCAGCCTTGACCCTGTGCCTCATGGGAACAGTCCAGCCCGAACTGCCAAGCCATGTCTTTCCTGGACCGGAATCAAGCATCCAAGGACCGGTTTCTGGCTATCAGCCTTCATCAGCTTGGATAGCTTGACTCTAGTGGTGTGGAGAGCATGGGACTCACGTCTGAGCATACCCATCCCACTCGGGGTGACAAATGCAAAAACAACAATTGATGGACAGAATGCAGAACAATGTCATACATTCACCCCAGTACAGATATCTGGGCCTAAATCCATCGTTTTTTGCACTCCACACCACCCCAGGTCAAACATGGCCATATGCAAATCAGCCTTGACCCTGTGCCTCATGGGAACAGTCCAGCCCGAACTGCCAAGCCATGTCTTTCCTGGACCAGAATCAAGCATCCAAGGACCGGTTTCTGGCTATCAGCCTTAATCAGCCTGAATAGCTTGACTCCAGTGGTGTGGAGAGCATGGGACTCACGTCTGAGCATACCCATCCCACTCGGGGTGACAAATGCAAAAACAACAATTGATGGACAGAATGCAGAACAATGTCATACATTCACCCCAGTACAGATATCTGGGCCTAAATCCATCGTTTTTTGCACTCCACACCACCCCAGGTCAAACATGGCCATATGCAAATCAGCCTTGACCCTGTGCCTCATGGGAACAGTCCAGCCCGAACTGCCAAGCCATGTCTTTCCTGGACCAGAATCAAGCATCCAAGGACCGGTTTCTGGCTATCAGCCTTCATCAGCCTGTATAGCTTGACTCCAGTGGTGTGGAGAGCATGGGACTCACGTCTGAGCATACCCATCCCACTCGGGGTGACAAATGCAAAAACAACAATTGATGGACAGAATGCAGAACAATGTCATACATTCACCCCAGTACAGAGATCCGGGCCTAAATCCATCGTTTTTTTGCACTCCACACCACCCCAGGTCAGACATGGCCATATGCAAATCAGCCTTGACCCTGTGCCTCATTGGAACAGTCCAGCCCGAACTGCCAAGCCATGTCTTTCCTGGACCGGAATCAAGCATCCAAGGACCGGTTTCTGGCTATCAGCCTTCATCAGCCTGGATAGCTTGACTCCAGTGGTGTGGAGAGCATGGGACTCACATCTGAGCATACCCATCCAACTCGGGGTGACAAATGCAAAAACAACAATTGATGGACAGAATGCAGAACAATGTCATACATTCACCCCAGTACCGAGATCTGGGCATAAATCCATCGTTTTTTTGCACTCCACACCACCCCAGGTCAGACATGGCCATATGCAAATCAGCCTTGACCCTGTGCCTCATGGGAACAGTCCAGCTCGAACTACCAAGCCATGTCTTTCCTGGAGACCGGAATCAAGCATCCAAGGACCGGTTTCTGGCTATCAGCCTTCATCAGCCTAGATAGCTTGACTCCAGTGGTGTGGATAGCATGGGACTCACGTCTGAGCATACCAATCCCACTCGGGGTGACAAATGCAAAAAAAACAATTGATGGACAGAATGCAGAACAATGTCATACAATCACCCTGTACAGAGATCTGGGCTTAAATCCATCGTTTTTTTGCACTCCACACAACCCAAGGTCAGACATGGCCATATGCAAATCAGCCTTGACCCTGTGCCTCATGGGAACAGTCCAGCCCGAACTGCCAAGCCATGTCTTTCCTGGACCGGAATCAAGCATCCAAGGACCGGTTTCTGGCTATCAGCCTTCATCAGCTTGGATAGCTTGACTCTAGTGGTGTGGAGAGCATGGGACTCACGTCTGAGCATACCCATCCCACTCGGGGTGACAAATGCAAAAACAACAATTGATGGACAGAATGCAGAACAATGTCATACATTCACCCCAGTACAGATATCTGGGCCTAAATCCATCGTTTTTTGCACTCCACACCACCCCAGGTCAAACATGGCCATATGCAAATCAGCCTTGACCCTGTGCCTCATGGGAACAGTCCAGCCCGAACTGCCAAGCCATGTCTTTCCTGGACCAGAATCAAGCATCCAAGGACCGGTTTCTGGCTATCAGCCTTAATCAGCCTGAATAGCTTGACTCCAGTGGTGTGGAGAGCATGGGACTCACGTCTGAGCATACCCATCCCACTCGGGGTGACAAATGCAAAAACAACAATTGATGGACAGAATGCAGAACAATGTCATACATTCACCCCAGTACAGAGATCTGGGCCTAAATCCATTGTTTTTTCTGCACTCCACACCACCCCAGGTCAGACATGGCCATATGCAAATCAGCCTTGACCCTGTGCCTCATGGGAACAGTCCAGCCCGAACTGCCAAGCCATGTCTTTCCTGGACCAGAATCAAGCATCCAAGGACCGGTTTCTGGCTATCAGCCTTCATCAGCCTGTATAGCTTGACTCCAGTGGTGTGGAGAGCATGGGACTCACATCTGAGCATACCCATCCCACTCGGAGTGACAAATGCAAAAACAACAATTGATGGACAGAATGCAGAACAATGTCATACATTCACCCCAGTACAGAGATCTGGGCCTAAATCCATCGTTTTTTTGCACTCCACACCACCCCAGGTCAGACATGGCCATATGCAAATCAGCCTTGACCCTGTGCCTCATGGGAACAGTCCAGCCCGAACTGCCAAGCCATGTCTTTCCTGGACCGGAATCAAGCATCCAAGGACCGGTTTCTGGCTATCAGCCTTCATCAGCCTGGATAGCTTGACTCCAGTGGTGTGGAGAGCATGGGACTCACGTCTGAGCATACCCATCCCACTCGGGGTGACAAATGCAAAAACAACAATTGATGGACAGAATGCAGAACAATGTCATACATTCACCCCAGTACAGAGATCTGGGCCTAAATCCATCGTTTTTTTGCACTCCACACCACCCCAGGTCAGACATGGCCATATGCAAATCAGCCTTGACCCTGTGCCTCATGGGAACAGTCCAGCCCGAACTGCCAAGCCATGTCTTTCCTGGACCGGAATCAAGCATCCAAGGACCGGTTTCTGGCTATCAGCCTTCATCAGCCTGGATAGCTTGACTCCAGTGGTGTGGAGAGCATGGGACTCACGTCTGAGCATACCCATCCAACTCGGGGTGACAAATGCAAAAACAACAATTGATGGACAGAATGCAGAACAATGTCATACATTTACCCCAGTACAGAGATCTGGGCATAAATCCATCGTTTTTTTGCACTCCACACCACCCCAGGTCAGACATGGCCATATGCAAATCAGCCTTGACCCTGTGCCTCATGGGAACAGTCCAGCCCGAACTACCAAGCCATGTCTTTCCTGGAGACCGGAATCAAGCATCCAAGGACCGGTTTCTGGCTATCAGCCTTCATCAGCCTAGATAGCTTGACTCCAGTGGTGTGGATAGCATGGGACTCACGTCTGAGCATACCAATCCCACTCGGGGTGACAAATGCAAAAAAACAATTGATGGACAGAATGCAGAACAATGTCATACAATCACCCCGTACAGAGATCTGGGCCTAAATCCATCGTTTTTTTGCACTCCACACAACCCAAGGTCAGACATGGCCATATGCAAATCAGCCTTGACCCTGTGCCTCATGGGAACAGTCCAGCCCGAACTGCCAAGCCATGTCTTTCCTGGACCGGAATCAAGCATCCAAGGACCGGTTTCTGGCTATCAGCCTTCATCAGCTTGGATAGCTTGACTCTAGTGGTGTGGAGAGCATGGGACTCACGTCTGAGCATACCCATCCCACTCGGGGTGACAAATGCAAAAACAACAATTGATGGACAGAATGCAGAACAATGTCATACATTCACCCCAGTACAGATATCTGGGCCTAAATCCATCGTTTTTTGCACTCCACACCACCCCAGGTCATACATGGCCATATGCAAATCAGCCTTGACTCTGTGCCTCATGGGAACAGTCCAGCCCGAACTGCCAAGCCATGTCTTTCCTGGACCAGAATCAAGCATCCAAGGACCGGTTTCTGGCTATCAGCCTTAATCAGCCTGAATAGCTTGACTCCAGTGGTGTGGAGAGCATGGGACTCACGTCTGAGCATACCCATCCCACTCGGGGTGACAAATGCAAAAACAACAATTGATGGACAGAATGCAGAACAATGTCATACATTCACCCCAGTACAGAGATCTGGGCCTAAATCCATTGTTTTTTCTGCACTCCACACCACCCCAGGTCAGACATGGCCATATGCAAATCAGCCTTGACCCTGTGCCTCATGGGAACAGTCCAGCCCGAACTGCCAAGCCATGTCTTTCCTGGACCAGAATCAAGCATCCAAGGACCGGTTTCTGGCTATCAGCCTTCATCAGCCTGTATAGCTTGACTCCAGTGGTGTGGAGAGCATGGGACTCACGTCTGAGCATACCCATCCCACTCGGGGTGACAAATGCAAAAACAACAATTGATGGACAGAATGCAGAACAATGTCATACATTCACCCCAGTACAGAGATCTGGGCCTAAATCCATCGTTTTTTTGCACTCCACACCACCCCAGGTCAGACATGGCCATATGCAAATCAGCCTTGACCCTGTGCCTCATGGGAACAGTCCAGCCCGAACTGCCAAGCCATGTCTTTCCTGGACCGGAATCAAGCATCCAAGGACCGGTTCTGGCTATCAGCCTTCATCAGCCTGGATAGCTTGACTCCAGTGGTGTGGAGAGCTTGGGACTCACGTCTGAGCATACACATCCCACTCGGGGTGACAAATGCAAAAACAACAATTGATGGACAGAATGCAGAACAATGTCATACATTCACCCCAGTACAGAGATCTGGGCCTAAATCCATCGTTTTTTTGCACTCTACATCACCCCAGGTCAGACATGGCCATATGCAAATCAGCCTTGACCCTGTGCCTCATGGGAGCAGTCCAGCCCGAACTGCCAAGCCATGTCTTTCCTGGACCGGAATCAAGCATCCAAGGACCGGTTTCTGGCTATCAGCCTTCATGATCCTGGATAGCTTGACTCGAGTGGTGTGGAGAGCATGGGACTCACGTCTGAGCATACCCATCCCACTCGGGGTGACAAATGCATAAACAACAATTGATGGACAGAATGCAGAACAATGTCATACATTCACCCCAGTACAGAGATCTGGGCCTAAATCCATCGTTTTTTTGCACTCCACACCACCCCAGGTCAGACATGGCCATATGCAAATCAGCCTTGACCCTGTGCCTCATGGGAACAGTCCAGCCCGAACTGCCAAGCCATGTCTTTCCTGGACCGGAATCAAGCATCCAAGGATCGGTTTCTGGCTATCAGCCTTCATCAGCCTGGATAGCTTGACTCCAGTGGTATGGAGAGCATGGGACTCACGTCTGAGCATACCCATCCCACTCGGGGTGACAAATACAAAAACAACAATTGATGGACAGAATGCAGAACAATGTCCTACATTCACCCCAGTACAGAGATCTGGGCCTAAATCCATCATTTTTTTGCATTCCACACCACCCCAGGTCAGACATGGCCATATGCAAATCAGCCTTGACCCTGTGCCTCATGGGAACAGTCCAGCCCAAACTGCCAAGCCATGTCTTTCCTGGACCGGAATCAAGCATCCAAGGACTGGTTTCTGGCTATCAGCCTTCTTCAGCCTGGATAGCTTGACTCCAGTGGTGTGGAGAGCATGGGACTCACGTCTGAGCATACCCATCCCACTCGGGGTGACAACTGCAAAAACAACAATTGATGGACAGAATGCAGAACAATGTCATACATTCACCCCAATACAGAGATCTGGGCCTAAATCCATCGTTTTTTTGCACTCCACACCACCCCAGGTCAGACATGGCCATATGCAAATCAGCCTTGACCCTGTGCCTCATGGGAACAGTCCAGCCCGAACTGCCAAGCCATGTCTTTCCTGGACCGGAATCAAGCATCCAAGGACCGGTTTCTGGCTATCAGCCTTCATCAGCCTGGATAGCTTGACTCCAGTGGTGTGGAGAGCATGGGACTCACGTCTGAGCATACCCATCCCACTCGGGGTGACAAATGCAAAAACAACAATTGATGGACAGAATGCAGAACAATGTCATACATTCACCCCAGTACAGAGATCTGGGCCTAAATCCATCGTTTTTTTGCACTCCACACCACCCCAGGTCAGACATGGCCATATGCAAATCAGCCTTGACCCTGTGCCTCATGGGAACAGTCCAGCCCGAACTGCCAAGCCATGTCTTTCCTGGACCGGAATCAAGCATCCAAGGACCGGTTTCTGGCTATCAGCCTTCATCAGCCTGGATAGCTTGACTCCAGTGGTGTGGAGAGCATGGGACTCACGTCTGAGCATACCCATCCAACTCGGGGTGACAAATGCAAAAACAACAATTGATGGACAGAATGCAGAACAATGTCATACATTCACCCCAGTACAGAGATCTGGGCATAAATCCATCGTTTTTTTGCACTCCACACCACCCCAGGTCAGACATGGCCATATGCAAATCAGCCTTGACCCTGTGCCTCATGGGAACAGTCCAGCCCGAACTACCAAGCCATGTCTTTCCTGGAGACCGGAATCAAGCATCCAAGGACCGGTTTCTGGCTATCAGCCTTCATCAGCCTAGATAGCTTGACTCCAGTGGTGTGGATAGCATGGGACTCACGTCTGAGCATACCAATCCCACTCGGGGTGACAAATGCAAAAACAACAATTGATGGACAGAATGCAGAACAATGTCATACAATCACCCCGTACAGAGATCTGGGCCTAAATCCATCGTTTTTTTGCACTCCACACAACCCAAGGTCAGACATGGCCATATGCAAATCAGCCTTGACCCTGTGCCTCATGGGAACAGTCCAGCCCGAACTGCCAAGCCATGTCTTTCCTGGACCGGAATCAAGCATCCAAGGACCGGTTTCTGGCTATCAGCCTTCATCAGCTTGGATAGCTTGACTCTAGTGGTGTGGAGAGCATGGGACTCACGTCTGAGCATACCCATCCCACTCGGGGTGACAAATGCAAAAACAACAATTGATGGACAGAATGCAGAACAATGTCATACATTCACCCCAGTACAGATATCTGGGCCTAAATCCATCGTTTTTTGCACTCCACACCAGCCCAGGTCAAACATGGCCATATGCAAATCAGCCTTGACCCTGTGCCTCATGGGAACAGTCCAGCCCGAACTGCCAAGCCATGTCTTTCCTGGACCAGAATCAAGCATCCAAGGACCGGTTTCTGGCTATCAGCCTTATTCAGCCTGGATAGCTTGACTCCAGTGGTGTGGAGAGCATGGGACTCACGTCTGAGCATACCCATCCCACTCGGGGTGACAAATGCAAAAACAACAATTGATGGACAGAATGCAGAACAATGTCATACATTCACCCCAGTACAGAGATCTGGGCCTAAATCCATTGTTTTTTCTGCACTCCACACCACCCCAGGTCAGACATGGCCATATGCAAATCAGCCTTGACCCTGTGCCTCATGGGAACAGTCCAGCCCGAACTGCCAAGCCATGTCTTTCCTGGACCGGAATCAAGCATCCAAGGACCGGTTTCTGGCTATCAGCCTTCATCAGCCTGGATAGCTTGACTCCAGTGGTGTGGAGAGCATGGGACTCACGTCTGAGCATACCCATCCCACTCGGGGTGACAAATGCAAAAACAACAATTGATGGACAGAATGCAGAACAATGTCATACATTCACCCCAGTACAGAGATCTGGGCCTAAATCCATCGTTTTTTTGCACTCCACACCACCCCAGGTCAGACATGGCCATATGCAAATCAGCCTTGACCCTGTGCCTCATGGGAACAGTCCAGCCCGAACTGCCAAGCCATGTCTTTCCTGGACCGGAATCAAGCATCCAAGGACCGGTTTCTGGCTATCAGCCTTCATCAGCCTGGATAGCTTGACTCCAGTGGTGTGGAGAGCATGGGACTCACGTCTGAGCATACCCATCCAACTCGGGGTGACAAATGCAAAAACAACAATTGATGGACAGAATGCAGAACAATGTCATACATTCACCCCAGTACAGAGATCTGGGCATAAATCCATCGTTTTTTTGCACTCCACACCACCCCAGGTCAGACATGGCCATATGCAAATCAGCCTTGACCCTGTGCCTCATGGGAACAGTCCAGCCCGAACTGCCAAGCCATGTCTTTCCTGGACCGGAATCAAGCATCCAAGGACCGGTTTCTGGCTATCAGCCTTCATCAGCTTGGATAGCTTGACTCTAGTGGTGTGGAGAGCATGGGACTCACGTCTGAGCATACCCATCCCACTCGGGGTGACAAATGCAAAAACAACAATTGATGGACAGAATGCAGAACAATGTCATACATTCACCCCAGTACAGATATCTGGGCCTAAATCCATCGTTTTTTGCACTCCACACCAGCCCAGGTCAAACATGGCCATATGCAAATCAGCCTTGACCCTGTGCCTCATGGGAACAGTCCAGCCCGAACTGCCAAGCCATGTCTTTCCTGGACCAGAATCAAGCATCCAAGGACCGGTTTCTGGCTATCAGCCTTATTCAGCCTGGATAGCTTGACTCCAGTGGTGTGGAGAGCATGGGACTCACGTCTGAGCATACCCATCCCACTCGGGGTGACAAATGCAAAAACAACAATTGATGGACAGAATGCAGAACAATGTCATACATTCACCCCAGTACAGAGATCTGGGCCTAAATCCATTGTTTTTTCTGCACTCCACACCACCCCAGGTCAGACATGGCCATATGCAAATCTGCCTTGACCCTGTGCCTCATGGGAACAGTCCAGCCCGAACTGCCAAGCCATGTCTTTCCTGGACCAGAATCAAGCATCCAAGGACCGGTTTCTGGCTATCAGCCTTCATCAGCCTGTATAGCTTGACTCCAGTGGTGTGGAGAGCATGGGACTCACGTCTGAGCATACCCATCCCACTCGGGGTGACAAATGCAAAAACAACAATTGATGGACAGAATGCAGAACAATGTCATACATTCACCCCAGTACAGAGATCTGGGCCTAAATCCATCGTTTTTTTGCACTCCACACCACCCCAGGTCAGACATGGCCATATGCAAATCAGCCTTGACCCTGTGCCTCATGGGAACAGTCCAGCCCGAACTGCCAAGCCATGTCTTTCCTGGACCGGAATCAAGCATCCAAGGACCGGTTCTGGCTATCAGCCTTCATCAGCCTGGATAGCTTGACTCCAGTGGTGTGGAGAGCTTGGGACTCACGTCTGAGCATACACATCCCACTCGGGGTGACAAATGCAAAAACAACAATTGATGGACAGAATGCAGAACAATGTCATACATTCACCCCAGTACAGAGATCTGGGCCTAAATCCATCGTTTTTTTGCACTCTACATCACCCCAGGTCAGACATGGCCATATGCAAATCAGCCTTGACCCTGTGCCTCATGGGAGCAGTCCAGCCCGAACTGCCAAGCCATGTCTTTCCTGGACCGGAATCAAGCATCCAAGGACCGGTTTCTGGCTATCAGCCTTCATGATCCTGGATAGCTTGACTCGAGTGGTGTGGAGAGCATGGGACTCACGTCTGAGCATACCCATCCCACTCGGGGTGACAAATGCATAAACAACAATTGATGGACAGAATGCAGAACAATGTCATACATTCACCCCAGTACAGAGATCTGGGCCTAAATCCATCGTTTTTTTGCACTCCACACCACCCCAGGTCAGACATGGCCATATGCAAATCAGCCTTGACCCTGTGCCTCATGGGAACAGTCCAGCCCGAACTGCCAAGCCATGTCTTTCCTGGACCGGAATCAAGCATCCAAGGATCGGTTTCTGGCTATCAGCCTTCATCAGCCTGGATAGCTTGACTCCAGTGGTATGGAGAGCATGGGACTCACGTCTGAGCATACCCATCCCACTCGGGGTGACAAATACAAAAACAACAATTGATGGACAGAATGCAGAACAATGTCCTACATTCACCCCAGTACAGAGATCTGGGCCTAAATCCATCATTTTTTTGCATTCCACACCACCCCAGGTCAGACATGGCCATATGCAAATCAGCCTTGACCCTGTGCCTCATGGGAACAGTCCAGCCCAAACTGCCAAGCCATGTCTTTCCTGGACCGGAATCAAGCATCCAAGGACTGGTTTCTGGCTATCAGCCTTCATCAGCCTGGATAGCTTGACTCCAGTGGTGTGGAGAGCATGGGACTCACGTCTGAGCATACCCATCCCACTCGGGGTGACAACTGCAAAAACAACAATTGATGGACAGAATGCAGAACAATGTCATACATTCACCCCAATACAGAGATCTGGGCCTAAATCCATCGTTTTTTTGCACTCCACACCACCCCAGGTCAGACATGGCCATATGCAAATCAGCCTTGACCCTGTGCCTCATGGGAACAGTCCAGCCCGAACTGCCAAGCCATGTCTTTCCTGGACCGGAATCAAGCATCCAAGGACCGGTTTCTGGCTATCAGCCTTCATCAGCCTGGATAGCTTGACTCCAGTGGTGTGGAGAGCATGGGACTCACGTCTGAGCATACCCATCCCACTCGGGGTGACAAATGCAAAAACAACAATTGATGGACAGAATGCAGAACAATGTCATACATTCACCCCAGTACAGAGATCTGGGCCTAAATCCATCGTTTTTTTGCACTCCACACCACCCCAGGTCAGACATGGCCATATGCAAATCAGCCTTGACCCTGTGCCTCATGGGAACAGTCCAGCCCGAACTGCCAAGCCATGTCTTTCCTGGACCGGAATCAAGCATCCAAGGACCGGTTTCTGGCTATCAGCCTTCATCAGCCTGGATAGCTTGACTCCAGTGGTGTGGAGAGCATGGGACTCACGTCTGAGCATACCCATCCCACTCGGGGTGACAAATGCAAAAACAACAATTGATGGACAGAATGCAGAACAATGTCATACATTCACCCCAGTACAGAGATCTGGGCCTAAATCCATCGTTTTTTTGCACTCCACACCACCCCAGGTCAGACATGGCCATATGCAAATCAGCCTTGACCCTGTGCCTCATGGGAACAGTCCAGCCCGAACTGCCAAGCCATGTCTTTCCTGGACCGGAATCAAGCATCCAAGGACCGGTTCTGGCTATCAGCCTTCATCAGCCTGGATAGCTTGACTCCAGTGGTGTGGAGAGCTTGGGACTCACGTCTGAGCATACACATCCCACTCGGGGTGACAAATGCAAAAACAACAATTGATGGACAGAATGCAGAACAATGTCATACATTCACCCCAGTACAGAGATCTGGGCCTAAATCCATCGTTTTTTTGCACTCTACATCACCCCAGGTCAGACATGGCCATATGCAAATCAGCCTTGACCCTGTGCCTCATGGGAGCAGTCCAGCCCGAACTGCCAAGCCATGTCTTTCCTGGACCGGAATCAAGCATCCAAGGACCGGTTTCTGGCTATCAGCCTTCATGATCCTGGATAGCTTGACTCGAGTGGTGTGGAGAGCATGGGACTCACGTCTGAGCATACCCATCCCACTCGGGGTGACAAATGCATAAACAACAATTGATGGACAGAATGCAGAACAATGTCATACATTCACCCCAGTACAGAGATCTGGGCCTAAATCCATCGTTTTTTTGCACTCCACACCACCCCAGGTCAGACATGGCCATATGCAAATCAGCCTTGACCCTGTGCCTCATGGGAACAGTCCAGCCCGAACTGCCAAGCCATGTCTTTCCTGGACCGGAATCAAGCATCCAAGGATCGGTTTCTGGCTATCAGCCTTCATCAGCCTGGATAGCTTGACTCCAGTGGTATGGAGAGCATGGGACTCACGTCTGAGCATACCCATCCCACTCGGGGTGACAAATACAAAAACAACAATTGATGGACAGAATGCAGAACAATGTCCTACATTCACCCCAGTACAGAGATCTGGGCCTAAATCCATCATTTTTTTGCATTCCACACCACCCCAGGTCAGACATGGCCATATGCAAATCAGCCTTGACCCTGTGCCTCATGGGAACAGTCCAGCCCAAACTGCCAAGCCATGTCTTTCCTGGACCGGAATCAAGCATCCAAGGACTGGTTTCTGGCTATCAGCCTTCATCAGCCTGGATAGCTTGACTCCAGTGGTGTGGAGAGCATGGGACTCACGTCTGAGCATACCCATCCCACTCGGGGTGACAACTGCAAAAACAACAATTGATGGACAGAATGCAGAACAATGTCATACATTCACCCCAATACAGAGATCTGGGCCTAAATCCATCGTTTTTTTGCACTCCACACCACCCCAGGTCAGACATGGCCATATGCAAATCAGCCTTGACCCTGTGCCTCATGGGAACAGTCCAGCCCGAACTGCCAAGCCATGTCTTTCCTGGACCGGAATCAAGCATCCAAGGACCGGTTTCTGGCTATCAGCCTTCATCAGCCTGGATAGCTTGACTCCAGTGGTGTGGAGAGCATGGGACTCACGTCTGAGCATACCCATCCCACTCGGGGTGACAAATGCAAAAACAACAATTGATGGACAGAATGCAGAACAATGTCATACATTCACCCCAGTACAGAGATCTGGGCCTAAATCCATCGTTTTTTTGCACTCCACACCACCCCAGGTCAGACATGGCCATATGCAAATCAGCCTTGACCCTGTGCCTCATGGGAACAGTCCAGCCCGAACTGCCAAGCCATGTCTTTCCTGGACCGGAATCAAGCATCCAAGGACCGGTTTCTGGCTATCAGCCTTCATCAGCCTGGATAGCTTGACTCCAGTGGTGTGGAGAGCATGGGACTCACGTCTGAGCATACCCATCCAACTCGGGGTGACAAATGCAAAAACAACAATTGATGGACAGAATGCAGAACAATGTCATACATTCACCCCAGTACAGAGATCTGGGCATAAATCCATCGTTTTTTTGCACTCCACACCACCCCAGGTCAGACATGGCCATATGCAAATCAGCCTTGACCCTGTGCCTCATGGGAACAGTCCAGCCCGAACTACCAAGCCATGTCTTTCCTGGAGACCGGAATCAAGCATCCAAGGACCGGTTTCTGGCTATCAGCCTTCATCAGCCTAGATAGCTTGACTCCAGTGGTGTGGATAGCATGGGACTCACGTCTGAGCATACCAATCCCACTCGGGGTGACAAATGCAAAAACAACAATTGATGGACAGAATGCAGAACAATGTCATACAATCACCCCGTACAGAGATCTGGGCCTAAATCCATCGTTTTTTTGCACTCCACACAACCCAAGGTCAGACATGGCCATATGCAAATCAGCCTTGACCCTGTGCCTCATGGGAACAGTCCAGCCCGAACTGCCAAGCCATGTCTTTCCTGGACCGGAATCAAGCATCCAAGGACCGGTTTCTGGCTATCAGCCTTCATCAGCTTGGATAGCTTGACTCTAGTGGTGTGGAGAGCATGGGACTCACGTCTGAGCATACCCATCCCACTCGGGGTGACAAATGCAAAAACAACAATTGATGGACAGAATGCAGAACAATGTCATACATTCACCCCAGTACAGATATCTGGGCCTAAATCCATCGTTTTTTGCACTCCACACCAGCCCAGGTCAAACATGGCCATATGCAAATCAGCCTTGACCCTGTGCCTCATGGGAACAGTCCAGCCCGAACTGCCAAGCCATGTCTTTCCTGGACCAGAATCAAGCATCCAAGGACCGGTTTCTGGCTATCAGCCTTATTCAGCCTGGATAGCTTGACTCCAGTGGTGTGGAGAGCATGGGACTCACGTCTGAGCATACCCATCCCACTCGGGGTGACAAATGCAAAAACAACAATTGATGGACAGAATGCAGAACAATGTCATACATTCACCCCAGTACAGAGATCTGGGCCTAAATCCATTGTTTTTTCTGCACTCCACACCACCCCAGGTCAGACATGGCCATATGCAAATCACCCTTGACCCTGTGCCTCATGGGAACAGTCCAGCCCGAACTGCCAAGCCATGTCTTTCCTGGACCAGAATCAAGCATCCAAGGACCGGTTTCTGGCTATCAGCCTTCATCAGCCTGTATAGCTTGACTCCAGTGGTGTGGAGAGCATGGGACTCACGTCTGAGCATACCCATCCCACTCGTGGTGACAAATGCAAAAACAACAATTGATGGACAGAATGCAGAACAATGTCATACATTCACCCCAGTACAGAGATCTGGGCCTAAATCCATTGTTTTTTTGCACTCCACACCACCCCAGGTCAGACATGGCCATATGCAAATCAGCCTTGACCTTGTGCCTCATGGGAACAGTCCAGCCCGAACTGCCAAGCCATGTCTTTCCTGGACCGGAATCAAGCATCCAAGGACCGGTTTCTGGCTATCAGCCTTCATCAGCCTGGATAGCTTGACTCCAGTGGTGTGGAGAGCATGGGACTCACGTCTGAGCAGACCCATCCCACTCGGGATGACAAATACAAAAACAACAATTGATGGACAGAATGCAGAACAATGTCATACATTCACCCCAGTACAGAGATCTGGGCCTAAATCCATCATTTTTTTGCACTCCACACCACCCCAGGTCAGACATGGCCATATGCAAATCAGCCTTGACCCTGTGCCTCATGGGAACAGTCCAGCCCGAACTGCCAAGCCATGTCTTTCCTGGACCGGAATCAAGCATCCAAGGACCGGTTTCTGGCTATCAGCCTTCATCAGACTGGATAGCTTGACTCCAGTGGTGTGGAGAGCATGGGACTCACGTCTGAGCATACCCATCCCACTCGGGGTGACAAATGCAAAAACAACAATTGATGGACAGAATGCAGAACAATGTCATACATTCACCCCAGTACAGAGATCTGAGCCTAAATCCATCGTATTTTTGCACTCCACACCACCCCAGGTCAAACATGGCCATATGCAAATCAGCCTTGACCCTGTGCCTCATGGGAACAGTCCAGCCCGAACTGCCAAGCCATGTCTTTCCTGGACCGGAATCAAGCGTCCAAGGACTGGTTTCTGGCTATCAGCCTTCATCAGCCTGGATAGCTTGACTCCAGTGGTGTGGAGAGCATGGGACTCACGTCTGAGCATACCCATCCCACTCGGGGTGACAAATGCAAAAACAACAATTGATGGACAGAATGCAGAACAATGTCATACATTCACCCCAGTACAGAGATCTGGGCCTAAATCCATCGTTTTTTTGCACTCCACACCACCCCAGGTCAGACATGGCCATATGCAAATCAGCCTTGACCCTGTGCCTCATGGGAACAGTCCAGCCCGAACTGCCAAGCCATGTCTTTCCTGGACCGGAATCAAGCATCCAAGGACCGGTTTCTGGCTATCAGCCTTCATCAGCCTGGATAGCTTGACTCCAGTGGTGTGGAGAGCATGGGACTCACGTCTGAGCATACCCAACCAACTCGGGGTGACAAATGCAAAAACAACAATTGATGTACAGAATGCAGAACAATGTCATACATTCACCCCAGTATAGAGATCTGGGCATAAATCCATCGTTTTTTTGCACTCCACACCACCCCAGGTCAGACATGGCCATATGCAAATCAGCCTTGACCCTGTGCCTCATGGGAACAGTCCAGCCCGAACTGCCATGCCATGTCTTTCCTGGACCAGAATCAAGCATCCAAGGACCGGTTTCTGGCTATCAGCCTTCATCAGCCTGTATAGCTTCACTCCAGTGGTGTGGAGAGCATGGGACTCACGTCTGAGCATACCCATCCCACTCGGGGTGACAAATGCAAAAACAACAATTGATGGACAGAATGCAGAACAATGTCATACATTCACCCCAGTACAGAGATCTGGGCCTAAACCCATCGTGTTTTTTGCACTCCACACCACCCCAGGTCAGACATGGCCATATGCAAATCAGCCTTGACCCTGTGCCTCATGGGAACAGTCCAGCCCGAACTGCCAAGCCATGTCTTTCCTGGACCGGAATCAAGCATCCAAGGACCGGTTTCTGGCTATCAGCCTTCATCAGCCTGGATAGCTTGACTCCAGTGGTGTGGAGAGCTTGGGACTCACGTCTGAGCATACCCATCCCACTCGGGGTGACAAATGCAAAAACAACAATTGATGGACAGAATGCAGAACAATGTCATACATTCACCCCAGTACAGAGATCTGGGCCTAAATCCATCGTTTTTTTGCACTCCACATCACCCCAGGTCAGACATGGCCATATGCAAATCAGCCTTGACCCTGTGCCTCATGGGAGCAGTCCAGCCCGAACTGCCAAGCCATGTCTTTCCTGGACCGGAATCAAGCATCCAAGGACCGGTTTCTGGCTATCAGCCTTCATGATCCTGGATAGCTTGACTCGAGTGGTGTGGAGAGCATGGGACTCACGTCTGAGCATACCCATCCCACTCGGGGTGACAAATGCATAAACAACAATTGATGGACAGAATGCAGAACAATGTCATACATTCACCCCAGTACAGAGATATGGGCCTAAATCCATCGTTTTTTTGCACTCCACACCACCCCAGGTCAGACATGGCCATATGGAAATCAGCCTTGACCCTGTGCCTCATGGGAACAGGCCAGCCCGAACTGCCAAGCCATGTCTTTCCTGGACCGGAATCAAGCATCCAAGGATCGGTTTCTGGCTATCAGCCTTCATCAGCCTGGATAGCTTGACTCCAGTGGTATGGAGAGCATGGGACTCACGTCTGAGCATACCCATCCCACTCGGGGTGACAAATGCAAAAACAACAATTGATGGACAGAATGCAGAACAATGTCATACATTCACCCCAGTACAGAGATCTGGGCCTAAATCCATCGTTTTTTTGCATTCCACACCACCCCAGGTCAGACATGGCCATATGCGAATCAGCCTTGACCCTGTGCCTCATGGGAGCAGTCCAGCCCGAACTGCCAAGCCATATCTTTCCTGGACCGGAATCAAGCATCCAAGGACCGGTTTCTGGCTATCAGCCTTCATGATCCTGGATAGCTTGACTCGAGTGGTGTGGAGAGCATGGGACTCACGTCTGAGCATACCCATCCCACTCGGGGTGACAAATGCATAAACAACAATTGATGGACAGAATGCAGAACAATGTCATACATTCACCCCAGTACAGAGATCTGGGCCTAAATCCATCGTTTTTTTTGCACTCCACACCACCCAAGGTCAGACATGGCCATATGCAAATCAGCCTTGACCCTGTGCCTCATGGGAACAGTCCAGCCCGAACTGCCAAGCCATGTCTTTCCTGGACCGGAATCAAGCATCCAAGGATCGGTTTCTGGCTATCAGCCTTCATCAGCCTGGATAGCTTGACTCCAGTGGTATGGAGAGCATGGGACTCACGTCTGAGCATACCCATCCCACTCGGGGTGACAAATGCAAAAACAACAATTGATGGACAGAATGCAGAACAATGTCATACATTCACCCCAGTACAGAGATCTGGGCCTAAATCCATCGTTTTTTTGCACTCCACACCACCCCAGGTCAGACATGGCCATATGCAAATCAGCCTTGACCCTGTGCCTCATGGGAACAGTCCAGCCCGAACTGCCAAGCCATGTCTTTCCTGGACCGGAATCAAGCATCCAAGGACCGGTTTCTGGCTATCAGCCTTCATCAGCCTGGATAGCTTGACTCCAGTGGTGTGGAGAGCATGGGACTCACGTCTGAGCATACCCATCCCACTCGGGGTGACAAATGCAAAAACAACAATTGATGGACAGAATGCAGAACAATGTCATACATTTGCCCCAGTACAGAGATCTGGGCCTAAATCCATCGTTTTTTTGCACTCCACACCACCCCAGGTCAGACATGGCCATATGCAAATCAGCCTTGACCCTGTGCCTCATGGGAACAGTCCAGCCCGAACTGCCAAGCCATGTCTTTCCTGGACCGGAATCAAGCATCCAAGGACCGGTTTCTGGCTATCAGCCTTCATCAGCCTGGATAGCTTGACTCCAGTGGTGTGGAGAGCATGGGACTCACGTCTGAGCATACCCATCCAACTCGGGGTGACAAATGCAAAAACAACAATTGATGGACAGAATGCAGAACAATGTCATACAATCACCCCGTACAGAGATCTGGGCCTAAATCCATCGTTTTTTTGCACTCCACACAACCCAAGGTCAGACATGGCCATATGCAAATCAGCCTTGACCCTGTGCCTCATGGGAACAGTCCAGCCCGAACTGCCAAGCCATGTCTTTCCTGGACCGGAATCAAGCATCCAAGGACCGGTTTCTGGCTATCAGCCTTCATCAGCTTGGATAGCTTGACTCTAGTGGTGTGGAGAGCATGGGACTCACGTCTGAGCATACCCATCCCACTCGGGGTGACAAATGCAAAAACAACAATTGATGGACAGAATGCAGAACAATGTCATGCATTCACCCCAGTACAGATATCTGGGCCTAAATCCATCGTTTTTTGCACTCCACACCACCCCAGGTCAAACATGGCCATATGCAAATCAGCCTTGACCTTGTGCCTCATGGGAACAGTCCAGCCCGAACTGCCAAGCCATGTCTTTCCTGGACCAGAATCAAGCATCCAAGGACCGGTTTCTGGCTATCAGCCTTAATCAGCCTGGATAGCTTGACTCCAGTGGTGTGGAGAGCATGGGACTCACGTCTGAGCATACCCATCCCACTCGGGGTGACAAATGCAAAAACAACAATTGATGGACAGAATGCAGAACAATGTCATACATTCACCCCAGTACAGAGATCTGGGCCTAAATCCATTGTTTTTTCTGCACTCCACACCACCCCAGGTCAGACATGGCCATATGCAAATCACCCTTGACCCTGTGCCTCATGGGAACAGTCCAGCCCGAACTGCCAAGCCATGTCTTTCCTGGACCAGAATCAAGCATCCAAGGACCGGTTTCTGGCTATCAGCCTTCATCAGCCTGGATAGCTTGACTCCAGTGGTGTGGAGAGCATGGGACTCACGTCTGAGCAGACCCATCCCACTCAGGATGACAAATGCAAAAACAACAATTGATGGACAGAATGCAGAACAATGTCATACATTCACCCCAGTACAGAGATCTGGGCCTAAATCCATCATTTTTTTGCACTCCACACCACCCCAGGTCAGACATGGCCATATGCAAATCAGCCTTGACCCTGTGCCTCATGGGAACAGTCCAGCCCGAACTGCCAAGCCATGTCTTTCCTGGACCGGAATCAAGCATCCAAGGACCGGTTTCTGGCTATCAGCCTTCATCAGACTGGATAGCTTGACTCCAGTGGTGTGGAGAGCATGGGACTCACGTCTGAGCATACCCATCCCACTCGGGGTGACAAATGCAAAAACAACAATTGATGGACAGAATGCAGAACAATGTCATACATTCACCCCAGTACAGAGATCTGGGCCTAAATCCATCGTTTTTTTGCACTCCACACCACCCCAGGTCAGACATGGCCATATGCAAATCAGCCTTGACCCTGTGCCTCATGGGAACAGTCCAGCCCGAACTGCCAAGCCATGTCTTTCCTGGACCGGAATCAAGCATCCAAGGACCGGTTTCTGGCTATCAGCCTTCATCAGCCTGGATAGCTTGACTCCAGTGGTGTGGAGAGCATGGGACTCACGTCTGAGCATACCCATCCAACTCGGGGTGACAAATGCAAAAACAACAATTGATGGACAGAATGCAGAACAATGTCATACATTCACCCCAGTACAGAGATCTGGGCATAAATCCATCGTTTTTTTGCACTCCACACCACCCCAGGTCAGACATGGCCATATGCAAATCAGCCTTGACCCTGTGCCTCATGGGAACAGTCCAGCCCGAACTGCCATGCCATGTCTTTCCTGGACCAGAATCAAGCATCCAAGGACCGGTTTCTGGCTATCAGCCTTCATCAGCCTGTATAGCTTGACTCCAGTGGTGTGGAGAGCATGGGACTCACGTCTGAGCATACCCATCCCACTCGGGGTGACAAATGCAAAAACAACAATTGATGGACAGAATGCAGAACAATGTCATACATTCACCCCAGTACAGAGATCTGGGCCTAAATCCATCGTGTTTTTTGCACTCCACACCACCCCAGGTCAGACATGGCCATATGCAAATCAGCCTTGACCCTGTGCCTCATGGGAACAGTCCAGCCCGAACTGCCAAGCCATGTCTTTCCTGGACCGGAATCAAGCATCCAAGGACCGGTTTCTGGCTATCAGCCTTCATCAGCCTGGATAGCTTGACTCCAGTGGTGTGGAGAGCTTGGGACTCACGTCTGAGCATACCCATCCCACTCGGGGTGACAAATGCAAAAACAACAATTGATGGACAGAATGCAGAACAATGTCATACATTCACCCCAGTACAGAGATCTGGGCCTAAATCCATCGTTTTTTTGCACTCCACATCACCCCAGGTCAGACATGGCCATATGCAAATCAGCCTTGACCCTGTGCCTCATGGGAGCAGTCCAGCCCGAACTGCCAAGCCATGTCTTTCCTGGACCGGAATCAAGCATCCAAGGACCGGTTTCTGGCTATCAGCCTTCATGATCCTGGATAGCTTGACTCGAGTGGTGTGGAGAGCATGGGACTCACGTCTGAGCATACCCATCCCACTCGGGGTGACAAATGCATAAACAACAATTGATGGACAGAATGCAGAACAATGTCATACATTCACCCCAGTACAGAGATCTGGGCCTAAATCCATCGTTTTTTTGCACTCAACACCACCCCAGGTCAGACATGGCCATATGCAAATCAGCCTTGACCCTGTGCCTCATGGGAACAGTCCAGCCCGAACTGCCAAGCCATGTCTTTCCTGGACCGGAATCAAGCGTCCAAGGATCGGTTTCTGGCTATCAGCCTTCATCAGCCTGGATAGCTTGACTCCAGTGGTATGGAGAGCATGGGACTCACGTCTGAGCATACCCATCCCACTCGGGGTGACAAATGCAAAAACAACAATTGATGGACAGAATGCAGAACAATGTCATACATTCACCCCAGTACAGAGATCTGGGCCTAAATCCATCTTTTATTTGCATTCCACACCACCCCAGGTCAGACATGGCCATATGCAAATCAGCCTTGACCCTGTGCCTCATGGGAACAGTCCAGCCCAAACTGCCAAGCCATGTCTTTCCTGGACCGAAATCAAGCATCCAGGGACTGGTTTCTGGCTATCAGCCTTCATCAGCCTGGATAGCTTGACTCCAGTTTTGTGGAGAGCATGGGACTCACGTCTGAGCATACCCATCCCACTCGGGGTGACAACTGCAAAAACAACAATTGATGGACAGAATGCAGAACAATGTCATACATTCACCCCAGTACAGAGATCTGGGCCTAAATCCATCGTTTTTTTGCACTCCACACCACCCCAGGTCAGACATGGCCATATGCAAATCAGCCTTGACCCTGTGCCTCATGGGAACAGTCCAGCCCGAACTGCCAAGCCATGTCTTTCCTGAACCGGAATCAAGCATCCAAGGACCGGTTTCTGGCTATCAGCCTTCATCAGCCTGGATAGCTTGACTCCAGTGGTGTGGAGAGCATGGGACTCACGTCTGAGCATACCCATCCCACTCGGGGTGACAAATGCAAAAACAACAATTGATGGACAGAATGCAGAACAATGTCATACATTCACCCCAGTACAGAGATCTGGGCCTAATTCCATCGTTTTTTTGCACTCCACACCACCCCAGGTCAGACATGGCCATATGCAAATCAGCCTTGACCCTGTGCCTCATGGGAACAGTCCAGCCCGAACTGCCAAGCCATGTCTTTCCTGGACCGGAATCAAGCATCCAAGGACCGGTTTCTGGCTATCAGCCTTCATCAGCCTGGATAGCTTGACTCCAGTGGTGTGGAGAGCATGGGACTCACGTCTGAGCATACCCATCCAACTCGGGGTGACAAATGCAAAAACAACAATTGATGGACAGAATGCAGAACAATGTCATACATTCACCCCAGTACAGAGATCTGGGCATAAATCCATCGTTTTTTTTGCACTCCACACCACCCCAGGTCAGACATGGCCATATGCAAATCAGCCTTGACCCTGTGCCTCATGGGAACAGTCCAGCCCGAACTGCCATGCCATGTCTTTCCTGGACCAGAATCAAGCATCCAAGGACCGGTTTCTGGCTATCAGCCTTCATCAGCCTGTATAGCTTGACTCCAGTGGTGTGGAGAGCATGGGACTCACGTCTGAGCATACCCATCCCACTCGGGGTGACAAATGCAAAAACAACAATTGATGGACAGAATGCAGAACAATGTCATACATTCACCCCAGTACAGAGATCTGGGCCTAAATCCATCGTGTTTTTTGCACTCCACACCACCCCAGGTCAGACATGGCCATATGCAAATCAGCCTTGACCCTGTGCCTCATGGGAACAGTCCAGCCCGAACTGCCAAGCCATGTCTTTCCTGGACCGGAATCAAGCATCCAAGGACCGGTTTCTGGCTATCAGCCTTCATCAGCCTGGATAGCTTGACTCCAGTGGTGTGGAGAGCTTGGGACTCACGTCTGAGCATACCCATCCCACTCGGGGTGACAAATGCAAAAACAACAATTGATGGACAGAATGCAGAACAATGTCATACATTCACCCCAGTACAGAGATCTGGGCCTAAATCCATCGTTTTTTTGCACTCCACATCACCCCAGGTCAGACATGGCCATATGCAAATCAGCCTTGACCCTGTGCCTCATGGGAGCAGTCCAGCCCGAACTGCCAAGCCATGTCTTTCCTGGACCGGAATCAAGCATCCAAGGACCGGTTTCTGGCTATCAGCCTTCATGATCCTGGATAGCTTGACTCGAGTGGTGTGGAGAGCATGGGACTCACGTCTGAGCATACCCATCCCACTCGGGGTGACAAATGCATAAACAACAATTGATGGACAGAATGCAGAACAATGTCATACATTCACCCCAGTACAGAGATCTGGGCCTAAATCCATCGTTTTTTTGCACTCAACACCACCCCAGGTCAGACATGGCCATATGCAAATCAGCCTTGACCCTGTGCCTCATGGGAACAGTCCAGCCCGAACTGCCAAGCCATGTCTTTCCTGGACCGGAATCAAGCATCCAAGGATCGGTTTCTGGCTATCAGCCTTCATCAGCCTGGATAGCTTGACTCCAGTGGTATGGAGAGCATGGGACTCACGTCTGAGCATACCCATCCCACTCGGGATGACAAATGCAAAAACAACAATTGATGGACAGAATGCAGAACAATGTCATACATTCACCCCAGTACAGAGATCTGGGCCTAAATCCATCGTTTTTTTGCATTCCACACCACCCCAGGTCAGACATGGCCATATGCAAATCAGCCTTGACCCTGTGCCTCATGGGAACAGTCCAGCCCAAACTGCCAAGCCATGTCTTTCCTGGACCGAAATCAAGCATCCAAGGACTGGTTTCTGGCTATCAGCCTTCATCAGCCTGGATAGCTTGACTCCAGTGGTGTGGAGAGCATGGGACTCACGTCTGAGCATACCCATCCCACTCGGGGTGACAACTGCAAAAACAACAATTGATGGACAGAATGCAGAACAATGTCATACATTCACCCCAGTACAGAGATCTGGGCCTAAATCCATCGTTTTTTTGCACTCCACACCACCCCAGGTCAGACATGGCCATATGCAAATCAGCCTTGACCCTGTGCCTCATGGGAACAGTCCAGCCCGAACTGCCAAGCCATGTCTTTCCTGAACCGGAATCAAGCATCCAAGGACCGGTTTCTGGCTATCAGCCTTCATCAGCCTGGATAGCTTGACTCCAGTGGTGTGGAGAGCATGGGACTCACGTCTGAGCATACCCATCCCACTCGGGGTGACAAATGCAAAAACAACAATTGATGGACAGAATGCAGAACAATGTCATACATTCACCCCAGTACAGAGATCTGGGCCTAATTCCATCGTTTTTTTGCACTCCACACCACCCCAGGTCAGACATGGCCATATGCAAATCAGCCTTGACCCTGTGCCTCATGGGAACAGTCCAGCCCGAACTGCCAAGTCATGTCTTTCCTGGACCGGAATCAAGCATCCAAGGACCGGTTTCTGGCTATCAGCCTTCATCAGCCTGGATAGCTTGACTCCAGTGGTGTGGAGAGCATGGGACTCACGTCTGAGCATACCCATCCAACTCGGGGTGACAAATGCAAAAACAACAATTGATGGACAGAATGCAGAACAATGTCATACATTCACCCCAGTACAGAGATCTGGGCATAAATCCATCGTTTTTTTGCACTCCACACCACCCCAGGTCAGACATGGCCATATGCAAATCAGCCTTGACCCTGTGCCTCATGGGAACAGTCCAGCCCGAACTACCAAGCCATGTCTTTCCTGGAGACCGGAATCAAGCATCCAAGGACCGGTTTCTGGCTATCAGCCTTCATCAGCCTAGATAGCTTGACTCCAGTGGTGTGGATAGCATGGGACTCACGTCTGAGCATACCAATCCCACTCGGGGTGACAAATGCAAAAACAACAATTGATGGACAGAATTCAGAACAATGTCATACAATCACCCCGTACAGAGATCTGGGCCTAAATCCATCGTTTTTTTGCACTCCACATAACCCAAGGTCAGACATGGCCATATGCAAATCAGCCTTGACCCTGTGCCTCATGGGAACAGTCCAGCCCGAACTGCCAAGTCATGTCTTTCCTGGACCGGAATCAAGCATCCAAGGACCGGTTTCTGGCTATCAGCCTTCATCAGCCTGTATAGCTTGACTCCAGTGGTGTGGAGAGCATGGGACTCACGTCTGAGCATACCCATCCCACTCGGGGTGACAAATGCAAAAACAACAATTGATGGACAGAATGCAGAACAATGTCATACATTCACCCCAGTACAGAGATCTGGGCCTAAATCCATCGTGTTTTTTGCACTCCACACCACCCCAGGTCAGACATGGCCATATGCAAATCAGCCTTGACCCTGTGCCTCATGGGAACAGTCCAGCCCGAACTGCCAAGCCATGTCTTTCCTGGACCGGAATCAAGCATCCAAGGACCGGTTTCTGGCTATCAGCCTTCATCAGCCTGGATAGCTTGACTCCAGTGGTGTGGAGAGCTTGGGACTCACGTCTGAGCATACCAATCCCACTCGGGGTGACAAATGCAAAAACAACAATTGATGGACAGAATGCAGAACAATGTCATACATTCACCCCAGTACAGAGATCTGGGCCTAAATCCATCGTTTTTTTGCACTCCACATCACCCCAGGTCAGACATGGCCATATGCAAATCAGCCTTGACCCTGTGCCTCATGGGAGCAGTCCAGCCCGAACTGCCAAGCCATGTCTTTCCTGGACCAGAATCAAGCATCCAAGGACCGGTTTCTGGCTATCAGCCTTCATGATCCTGGATAGCTTGACTCGAGTGGTGTGGAGAGCATGGGACTCACGTCTGAGCATACCCATCCCACTCGGGGTGACAAATGCATAAACAACAATTGATGGACAGAATGCAGAACAATGTCATACATTCACCCCAGTACAGAGATCTGGGCCTAAATCCATCGTTTTTTTGCACTCAACACCACCCCAGGTCAGACATGGCCATATGCAAATCAGCCTTGACCCTGTGCCTCATGGGAACAGTCCAGCCCGAACTGCCAAGCCATGTCTTTCCTGGACCGGAATCAAGCATCCAAGGACTGGTTTCTGGCTATCAGCCTTCATCAGCCTGGATAGCTTGACTCCAGTGGTGTGGAGAGCATGGGACTCACGTCTGAGCATACCCATCCCACTCGGGGTGACAACTGCAAAAACAACAATTGATGGACAGAATGCAGAACAATGTCATACATTCACCCCAGTACAGAGATCTGGGCCTAAATCCATCGTTTTTTTGCACTCCACACCACCCCAGGTCAGACATGGCCATATGCAAATCAGCCTTGACCCTGTGCCTCATGGGAACAGTCCAGCCCAAACTGCCAAGCCATGTCTTTCCTGGACCGGAATCAAGCATCCAAGGACTGGTTTCTGGCTATCAGCCTTCATCAGCCTGGATAGCTTGACTCCAGTGGTGTGGAGAGCATGGGACTCACGTCTGAGCATACCCATCCCACTCGGGGTGACAACTGCAAAAACAACAATTGATGGACAGAATGCAGAACAATGTCATACATTCACCCCAGTACAGAGATCTGGGCCTAAATCCATCGTTTTTTTGCACTCCACACCACCCCAGGTCAGACATGGCCATATGCAAATCAGCCTTGACCCTGTGCCTCATGGGAACAGTCCAGCCCGAACTGCCAAGCCATGTCTTTCCTGAACCGGAATCAAGCATCCAAGGACCGGTTTCTGGCTATCAGCCTTCATCAGCCTGGATAGCTTGACTCCAGTGGTGTGGAGAGCATGGGACTCACGTCTGAGCATACCCATCCCACTCGGGGTGACAAATGCAAAAACAACAATTGATGGACAGAATGCAGAACAATGTCATACATTCACCCCAGTACAGAGATCTGAGCCTAAATCCATCGTTTTTTGCACTCCACACCACCCCAGGTCAAACATGGCCATATGCAAATCAGCCTTGACCCTGTGCCTCATGGGAACAGTCCAGCCCGAACTGCCAAGCCATGTCTTTCCTGGACCGGAATCAAGCGTCCAAGGACTGGTTTCTGGCTATCAGCCTTCATCAGCCTGGATAGCTTGACTCCATTGGTGTGGAGAGCATGGGACTCACGTCTGAGCATACCCATCCCACTCGGGGTGACAAATGCAAAAACAACAATTGATGGACAGAATGCAGAACAATGTCATACATTCACCCCAGTACAGAGATCTGGGCCTAAATCCATCGTTTTTTTGCACTCCACACCACCCCAGGTCAGACATGGCCATATGCAAATCAGCCTTGACCCTGTGCCTCATGGGAACAGTCCAGCCCGAACTGCCAAGCCATGTCTTTCCTGGACCGGAATCAAGCATCCAAGGACCGGTTTCTGGCTATCAGCCTTCATCAGCCTGGATAGCTTGACTCCAGTGGTGTGGAGAGCATGGGACTCACGTCTGAGCATACCCATCCAACTCGGGGTGACAAATGCAAAAACAACAATTGATGGACAGAATGCAGAACAATGTCATACATTCACCCCAGTACAGAGATCTGGGCATAAATCCATCGTTTTTTTGCACTCCACACCACCCCAGGTCAGACATGGCCATATGCAAATCAGCCTTGACCCTGTGCCTCATGGGAACAGTCCAGCCCGAACTGCCATGCCATGTCTTTCCTGGACCAGAATCAAGCATCCAAGGACCGGTTTCTGGCTATCAGCCTTCATCAGCCTGTATAGCTTGACTCCAGTGGTGTGGAGAGCATGGGACTCACGTCTGAGCATACCCATCCCACTCGGGGTGACAAATGCAAAAACAACAATTGATGGACAGAATGCAGAACAATGTCATACATTCACCCCAGTACAGAGATCTGGGCCTAAATCCATCGTGTTTTTTGCACTCCACACCACCCCAGGTCAGACATGGCCATATGCAAATCAGCCTTGACCCTGTGCCTCATGGGAACAGTCCAGCCCGAACTGCCAAGCCATGTCTTTCCTGGACCGGAATCAAGCATCCAAGGACCGGTTTCTGGCTATCAGCCTTCATCAGCCTGGATAGCTTGACTCCAGTGGTGTGGAGAGCTTGGGACTCACGTCTGAGCATACCCATCCCACTCGGGGTGACAAATGCAAAAACAACAATTGATGGACAGAATGCAGAACAATGTCATACATTCACCCCAGTACAGAGATCTGGGCCTAAATCCATCGTTTTTTTGCACTCAACACCACCCCAGGTCAGACATGGCCATATGCAAATCAGCCTTGACCCTGTGCCTCATGGGAACAGTCCAGCCCGAACTGCCAAGCCATGTCTTTCCTGGACCGGAATCAAGCATCCAAGGATCGGTTTCTGGCTATCAGCCTTCATCAGCCTGGATAGCTTGACTCCAGTGGTATGGAGAGCATGGGACTCACGTCTGAGCATACCCATCCCACTCGGGGTGACAAATGCAAAAACAACAATTGATGGACAGAATGCAGAACAATGTCATACATTCACCCCAGTACAGAGATCTGGGCCTAAATCCATCGTTTTTTTGCATTCCACACCACCCCAGGTCAGACATGGCCATATGCAAATCAGCCTTGACCCTGTGCCTCATGGGAACAGTCCAGCCCAAACTGCCAAGCCATGTCTTTCCTGGACCGGAATCAAGCATCCAAGGACTGGTTTCTGGCTATCAGCCTTCATCAGCCTGGATAGCTTGACTCCAGTGGTGTGGAGAGCATGGGACTCACGTCTGAGCATACCCATCCCACTCGGGGTGACAACTGCAAAAACAACAATTGATGGACAGAATGCAGAACAATGTCATACATTCACCCCAGTACAGAGATCTGGGCCTAAATCCATCGTTTTTTTGCACTCCACACCACCCCAGGTCAGACATGGCCATATGCAAATCAGCCTTGACCCTGTGCCTCATGGGAACAGTCCAGCCCGAACTGCCAAGCCATGTCTTTCCTGAACCGGAATCAAGCATCCAAGGACCGGTTTCTGGCTATCAGCCTTCATCAGCCTGGATAGCTTGACTCCAGTGGTGTGGAGAGCATGGGACTCACGTCTGAGCATACCCATCCCACTCGGGGTGACAAATGCAAAAACAACAATTGATGGACAGAATGCAGAACAATGTCATACATTCACCCCAGTACAGAGATCTGGGCCTAAATCCATCGTTTTTATGCACTCCACACCACCCCAGGTCAGACATGGCCATATGCAAATCAGCCTTGACCCTGTGCCTCATGGGAACAGTCCAGCCCGAACTGCCAAGTCATGTCTTTCCTGGACCGGAATCAAGCATCCAAGGACCGGTTTCTGGCTATCAGCCTTCATCAGCCTGGATAGCTTGACTCCAGTGGTGTGGAGAGCATGGGACTCACGTCTGAGCATACCCATCCAACTCGGGGTGACAAATGCAAAAACAACAATTGATGGACAGAATGCAGAACAATGTCATACATTCACCCCAGTACAGAGATCTGGGCATAAATCCATCGTTTTTTTGCACTCAACACCACCCCAGGTCAGACATGGCCATATGCAAATCAGCCTTGACCCTGTGCCTCATGGGAACAGTCCAGCCCGAACTGCCAAGCCATGTCTTTCCTGGACCGGAATCAAGCATCCAAGGATCGGTTTCTGGCTATCAGCCTTCATCAGCCTGGATAGCTTGACTCCAGTGGTATGGAGAGCATGGGACTCACGTCTGAGCATACCCATCCCACTCGGGGTGACAAATGCAAAAACAACAATTGATGGACAGAATGCAGAACAATGTCATACATTCACCCCAGTACAGAGATCTGGGCCTAAATCCATCGTTTTTTTGCACTCCACACCACCCCAGGTCAGACATGGCCATATGCAAATCAGCCTTGACCCTGTGCCTCATGGGAACAGTCCAGCCCGAACTGCCAAGTCATGTCTTTCCTGGACCGGAATCAAGCATCCAAGGACCGGTTTCTGGCTATCAGCCTTCATCAGCCTGGATAGCTTGACTCCAGTGGTGTGGAGAGCATGGGACTCACGTCTGAGCATACCCATCCAACTCGGGGTGACAAATGCAAAAACAACAATTGATGGACAGAATGCAGAACAATGTCATACATTCACCCCAGTACAGAGATCTGGGCATAAATCCATCGTTTTTTTGCACTCCACACCACCCCAGGTCAGACATGGCCATATGCAAATCAGCCTTGACCCTGTGCCTCATGGGAACAGTCCAGCCCGAACTACCAAGCCATGTCTTTCCTGGAGACCGGAATCAAGCATCCAAGGACCGGTTTCTGGCTATCAGCCTTCATCAGCCTAGATAGCTTGACTCCAGTGGTGTGGATAGCATGGGACTCACGTCTGAGCATACCAATCCCACTCGGGGTGACAAATGCAAAAACAACAATTGATGGACAGAATTCAGAACAATGTCATACAATCACCCCGTACAGAGATCTGGGCCTAAATCCATCGTTTTTTTGCACTCCACACAACCCAAGGTCAGACATGGCCATATGCAAATCAGCCTTGACCCTGTGCCTCATGGGAACAGTCCAGCCCGAACTGCCAAGTCATGTCTTTCCTGGACCGGAATCAAGCATCCAAGGACCGGTTTCTGGCTATCAGCCTTCATCAGCCTGTATAGCTTGACTCCAGTGGTGTGGAGAGCATGGGACTCACGTCTGAGCATACCCATCCCACTCGGGGTGACAAATGCAAAAACAACAATTGATGGACAGAATGCAGAACAATGTCATACATTCACCCCAGTACAGAGATCTGGGCCTAAATCCATCGTGTTTTTTGCACTCCACACCACCCCAGGTCAGACATGGCCATATGCAAATCAGCCTTGACCCTGTGCCTCATGGGAGCAGTCCAGCCCGAACTGCCAAGCCATGTCTTTCCTGGACCGGAATCAAGCATCCAAGGACCGGTTTCTGGCTATCAGCCTTCATGATCCTGGATAGCTTGACTCGAGTGGTGTGGAGAGCATGGGACTCACGTCTGAGCATACCCATCCCACTCGGGGTGACAAATGCATAAACAACAATTGATGGACAGAATGCAGAACAATGTCATACATTCACCCCAGTACAGAGATCTGGGCCTAAATCCATCGTTTTTTTGCACTCAACACCACCCCAGGTCAGACATGGCCATATGCAAATCAGCCTTGACCCTGTGCCTCATGGGAACAGTCCAGCCCGAACTGCCAAGCCATGTCTTTCCTGGACCGGAATCAAGCATCCAAGGATCGGTTTCTGGCTATCAGCCTTCATCAGCCTGGATAGCTTGACTCCAGTGGTATGGAGAGCATGGGACTCACGTCTGAGCATACCCATCCCACTCGGGGTGACAAATGCAAAAACTACAATTGATGGACAGAATGCAGAACAATGTCATACATTCACCCCAGTACAGAGATCTGGGCCTAAATCCATCGTTTTTTTGCATTCCACACCACCCCAGGTCAGACATGGCCATATGCAAATCAGCCTTGACGCTGTGCCTCATGGGAACAGTCCAGCCCAAACTGCCAAGCCATGTCTTTCCTGGACCGGAATCAAGCATCCAAGGACTGGTTTCTGGCTATCAGCCTTCATCAGCCTGGATAGCTTGACTCCAGTGGTGTGGAGAGCATGGGACTCACGTCTGAGCATACCCATCCCACTCGGGGTGACAACTGCAAAAACAACAATTGATGGACAGAATGCAGAACAATGTCATACATTCACCCCAGTACAGAGATCTCGGCCTAAATCCATCGTTTTTTTGCACTCCACACCACCCCAGGTCAGACATGGCCATATGCAAATCAGCCTTGACCCTGTGCCTCATGGGAACAGTCCAGCCCGAACTGCCAAGCCATGTCTTTCCTGAACCGGAATCAAGCATCCAAGGACCGGTTTCTGGCTATCAGCCTTCATCAGCCTGGATAGCTTGACTCCAGTGGTGTGGAGAGCATGGGACTCACGTCTGAGCATACCCATCCCACTCGGGGTGACAAATGCAAAAACAACAATTGATGGACAGAATGCAGAACAATGTCATACATTCACCCCAGTACAGAGATCTGGGCCTAAATCCATCGTTTTTTTGCACTCCACACCACCCCAGGTCAGACATGGCCATATGCAAATCAGCCTTGACCCTGTGCCTCATGGGAACAGTCCAGCCCGAACTGCCAAGTCATGTCTTTCCTGGACCGGAATCAAGCATCCAAGGACCGGTTTCTGGCTATCAGCCTTCATCAGCCTGGATAGCTTGACTCCAGTGGTGTGGAGAGCATGGGACTCACGTCTGAGCATACCCATCCAACTCGGGGTGACAAATGCAAAAACAACAATTGATGGACAGAATGCAGAACAATGTCATACATTCACCCCAGTACAGAGATCTGGGCATAAATCCATCGTTTTTTTGCACTCCACACCACCCCAGGTCAGACATGGCCATATGCAAATCAGCCTTGACCCTGTGCCTCATGGGAACAGTCCAGCCCGAACTACCAAGCCATGTCTTTCCTGGAGACCGGAATCAAGCATCCAAGGACCGGTTTCTGGCTATCAGCCTTCATCAGCCTAGATAGCTTGACTCCAGTGGTGTGGATAGCATGGGACTCACGTCTGAGCATACCAATCCCACTCGGGGTGACAAATGCAAAAACAACAATTGATGGACAGAATGCAGAACAATGTCATACAATCACCCCGTACAGAGATCTGGGCCTAAATCCATCGTTTTTTTGCACTCCACACAACCCAAGGTCAGACATGGCCATATGCAAATCAGCCTTGACCCTGTGCCTCATGGGAACAGTCCAGCCCGAACTGCCAAGCCATGTCTTTCCTGAACCGGAATCAAGCATCCAAGGACCGGTTTCTGGCTATCAGCCTTCATCAGCCTGGATAGCTTGACTCCAGTGGTGTGGAGAGCATGGGACTCACGTCTGAGCATACCCATCCAACTCGGGGTGACAAATGCAAAAACAACAATTGATGGACAGAATGCAGAACAATGTCATACATTCACCCCAGTACAGAGATCTGGGCATAAATCCATCGTTTTTTTGCACTCCACACCACCCCAGGTCAGACATGGCCATATGCAAATCAGCCTTGACCCTGTGCCTCATGGGAACAGTCCAGCCCGAACTGCCATGCCATGTCTTTCCTGGACCAGAATCAAGCATCCAAGGACCGGTTTCTGGCTATCAGCCTTCATCAGCCTGTATAGCTTGACTCCAGTGGTGTGGAGAGCATGGGACTCACGTCTGAGCATACCCATCCCACTCGGGGTGACAAATGCAAAAACAACAATTGATGGACAGAATGCAGAACAATGTCATACATTCACCCCAGTACAGAGATCTGGGCCTAAATCCATCGTGTTTTTTGCACTCCACACCACCCCAGGTCAGACATGGCCATATGCAAATCAGCCTTGACCCTGTGCCTCATGGGAACAGTCCAGCCCGAACTGCCAAGCCATGTCTTTCCTGGACCGGAATCAAGCATCCAAGGACCGGTTTCTGGCTATCAGCCTTCATCAGCCTGGATAGCTTGACTCCAGTGGTGTGGAGAGCTTGGGACTCACGTCTGAGCATACCCATCCCACTCGGGGTGACAAATGCAAAAACAACAATTGATGGACAGAATGCAGAACAATGTCATACATTCACCCCAGTACAGAGATCTGGGCCTAAATCCATCGTTTTTTTGCACTCAACACCACCCCAGGTCAGACATGGCCATATGCAAATCAGCCTTGACCCTGTGCCTCATGGGAACAGTCCAGCCCGAACTGCCAAGCCATGTCTTTCCTGGACCGGAATCAAGCATCCAAGGATCGGTTTCTGGCTATCAGCCTTCATCAGCCTGGATAGCTTGACTCCAGTGGTATGGAGAGCATGGGACTCACGTCTGAGCATACCCATCCCACTCGGGGTGACAAATGCAAAAACAACAATTGATGGACAGAATGCAGAACAATGTCATACATTCACCCCAGTACAGAGATCTGGGCCTAAATCCATCGTTTTTTTGCATTCCACACCACCCCAGGTCAGACATGGCCATATGCAAATCAGCCTTGACCCTGTGCCTCATGGGAACAGTCCAGCCCGAACTGCCAAGCCATGTCTTTCCTGAACCGGAATCAAGCATCCAAGGACCGGTTTCTGGCTATCAGCCTTCATCAGCCTGGATAGCTTGACTCCAGTGGTGTGGAGAGCATGGGACTCACGTCTGAGCATACCCATCCCACTCGGGGTGACAAATGCAAAAACAACAATTGATGGACAGAATGCAGAACAATGTCATACATTCACCCCAGTACAGAGATCTGGGCCTAAATCCATCGTTTTTTTGCACTCCACACCACCCCAGGTCAGACATGGCCATATGCAAATCAGCCTTGACCCTGTGCCTCATGGGAACAGTCCAGCCCGAACTGCCAAGTCATGTCTTTCCTGGACCGGAATCAAGCATCCAAGGACCGGTTTCTGGCTATCAGCCTTCATCAGCCTGGATAGCTTGACTCCAGTGGTGTGGAGAGCATGGGACTCACGTCTGAGCATACCCATCCAACTCGGGGTGACAAATGCAAAAACAACAATTGATGGACAGAATGCAGAACAATGTCATACATTCACCCCAGTACAGAGATCTGGGCATAAATCCATCGTTTTTTTGCACTCAACACCACCCCAGGTCAGACATGGCCATATGCAAATCAGCCTTGACCCTGTGCCTCATGGGAACAGTCCAGCCCGAACTGCCAAGCCATGTCTTTCCTGGACCGGAATCAAGCATCCAAGGATCGGTTTCTGGCTATCAGCCTTCATCAGCCTGGATAGCTTGACTCCAGTGGTATGGAGAGCATGGGACTCACGTCTGAGCATACCCATCCCACTCGGGGTGACAAATGCAAAAACAACAATTGATGGACAGAATGCAGAACAATGTCATTCATTCACCCCAGTACAGAGATCTGGGCCTAAATCCATCGTTTTTTTGCATTCCACACCACCCCAGGTCAGACATGGCCATATGCAAATCAGCCTTGACCCTGTGCCTCATGGGAACAGTCCAGCCCAAACTGCCAAGCCATGTCTTTCCTGGACCGGAATCAAGCATCCAAGGACTGGTTTCTGGCTATCAGCCTTCATCAGCCTGGATAGCTTGACTCCAGTGGTGTGGAGAGCATGGGACTCACGTCTGAGCATACCCATCCCACTCGGGGTGACAACTGCAAAAACAACAATTGATGGACAGAATGCAGAACAATGTCATACATTCACCCCAGTACAGAGATCTGGGCCTAAATCCATCGTTTTTTTGCACTCCACACCACCCCAGGTCAGACATGGCCATATGCAAATCAGCCTTGACCCTGTGCCTCATGGGAACAGTCCAGCCCGAACTGCCAAGTCATGTCTTTCCTGGACCGGAATCAAGCATCCAAGGACCGGTTTCTGGCTATCAGCCTTCATCAGCCTGGATAGCTTGACTCCAGTGGTGTGGAGAGCATGGGACTCACGTCTGAGCATACCCATCCAACTCGGGGTGACAAATGCAAAAACAACAATTGATGGACAGAATGCAGAACAATGTCATACATTCACCCCAGTACAGAGATCTGGGCATAAATCCATCGTTTTTTTGCACTCCACACCACCCCAGGTCAGACATGGCCATATGCAAATCAGCCTTGACCCTGTGCCTCATGGGAACAGTCCAGCCCGAACTGCCATGCCATGTCTTTCCTGGACCAGAATCAAGCATCCAAGGACCGGTTTCTGGCTATCAGCCTTCATCAGCCTGTATAGCTTGACTCCAGTGGTGTGGAGAGCATGGGACTCACGTCTGAGCATACCCATCCCACTCGGGGTGACAAATGCAAAAACAACAATTGATGGACAGAATGCAGAACAATGTCATACATTCACCCCAGTACAGAGATCTGGGCCTAAATCCATCGTGTTTTTTGCACTCCACACCACCCCAGGTCAGACATGGCCATATGCAAATCAGCCTTGACCCTGTGCCTCATGGGAACAGTCCAGCCCGAACTGCCAAGCCATGTCTTTCCTGGACCGGAATCAAGCATCCAAGGACCGGTTTCTGGCTATCAGCCTTCATCAGCCTGGATAGCTTGACTCCAGTGGTGTGGAGAGCTTGGGACTCACGTCTGAGCATACCCATCCCACTCGGGGTGACAAATGCAAAAACAACAATTGATGGACAGAATGCAGAACAATGTCATACATTCACCCCAGTACAGAGATCTGGGCCTAAATCCATCGTTTTTTTGCACTCAACACCACCCCAGGTCAGACATGGCCATATGCAAATCAGCCTTGACCCTGTGCCTCATGGGAACAGTCCAGCCCGAACTGCCAAGCCATGTCTTTCCTGGACCGGAATCAAGCATCCAAGGATCGGTTTCTGGCTATCAGCCTTCATCAGCCTGGATAGCTTGACTCCAGTGGTATGGAGAGCATGGGACTCACGTCTGAGCATACCCATCCCACTCGGGGTGACAAATGCAAAAACAACAATTGATGGACAGAATGCAGAACAATGTCATACATTCACCCCAGTACAGAGATCTGGGCCTAAATCCATCGTTTTTTTGCATTCCACACCACCCCAGGTCAGACATGGCCATATGCAAATCAGCCTTGACCCTGTGCCTCATGGGAACAGTCCAGCCCAAACTGCCAAGCCATGTCTTTCCTGGACCGGAATCAAGCATCCAAGGACTGGTTTCTGGCTATCAGCCTTCATCAGCCTGGATAGCTTGACTCCAGTGGTGTGGAGAGCATGGGACTCACGTCTGAGCATACCCATCCCACTCGGGGTGACAACTGCAAAAACAACAATTGATGGACAGAATGCAGAACAATGTCATACATTCACCCCAGTACAGAGATCTGGGCCTAAATCCATCGTTTTTTTGCACTCCACACCACCCCAGGTCAGACATGGCCATATGCAAATCAGCCTTGACCCTGTGCCTCATGGGAACAGTCCAGCCCGAACTGCCAAGCCATGTCTTTCCTGAACCGGAATCAAGCATCCAAGGACCGGTTTCTGGCTATCAGCCTTCATCAGCCTGGATAGCTTGACTCCAGTGGTGTGGAGAGCATGGGACTCACGTCTGAGCATACCCATCCCACTCGGGGTGACAAATGCAAAAACAACAATTGATGGACAGAATGCAGAACAATGTCATACATTCACCCCAGTACAGAGATCTGGGCCTAAATCCATCGTTTTTTTGCACTCCACACCACCCCAGGTCAGACATGGCCATATGCAAATCAGCCTTGACCCTGTGCCTCATGGGAACAGTCCAGCCCGAACTGCCAAGTCATGTCTTTCCTGGACCGGAATCAAGCATCCAAGGACCGGTTTCTGGCTATCAGCCTTCATCAGCCTGGATAGCTTGACTCCAGTGGTGTGGAGAGCATGGGACTCACGTCTGAGCATACCCATCCAACTCGGGGTGACAAATGCAAAAACAACAATTGATGGACAGAATGCAGAACAATGTCATACATTCACCCCAGTACAGAGATCTGGGCATAAATCCATCGTTTTTTTGCACTCAACACCACCCCAGGTCAGACATGGCCATATGCAAATCAGCCTTGACCCTGTGCCTCATGGGAACAGTCCAGCCCGAACTGCCAAGCCATGTCTTTCCTGGACCGGAATCAAGCATCCAAGGATCGGTTTCTGGCTATCAGCCTTCATCAGCCTGGATAGCTTGACTCCAGTGGTATGGAGAGCATGGGACTCACGTCTGAGCATACCCATCCCACTCGGGGTGACAAATGCAAAAACAACAATTGATGGACAGAATGCAGAACAATGTCATTCATTCACCCCAGTACAGAGATCTGGGCCTAAATCCATCGTTTTTTTGCATTCCACACCACCCCAGGTCAGACATGGCCATATGCAAATCAGCCTTGACCCTGTGCCTCATGGGAACAGTCCAGCCCAAACTGCCAAGCCATGTCTTTCCTGGACCGGAATCAAGCATCCAAGGACTGGTTTCTGGCTATCAGCCTTCATCAGCCTGGATAGCTTGACTCCAGTGGTGTGGAGAGCATGGGACTCACGTCTGAGCATACCCATCCCACTCGGGGTGACAACTGCAAAAACAACAATTGATGGACAGAATGCAGAACAATGTCATACATTCACCCCAGTACAGAGATCTGGGCCTAAATCCATCGTTTTTATGCACTCCACACCACCCCAGGTCAGACATGGCCATATGCAAATCAGCCTTGACCCTGTGCCTCATGGGAACAGTCCAGCCCGAACTGCCAAGCCATGTCTTTCCTGAACCGGAATCAAGCATCCAAGGACCGGTTTCTGGCTATCAGCCTTCATCAGCCTGGATAGCTTGACTCCAGTGGTGTGGAGAGCATGGGACTCACGTCTGAGCATACCCATCCCACTCGGGGTGACAAATGCAAAAACAACAATTGATGGACAGAATGCAGAACAATGTCATACATTCACCCCAGTACAGAGATCTGGGCCTAAATCCATCGTTTTTTTGCACTCCACACCACCCCAGGTCAGACATGGCCATATGCAAATCAGCCTTGACCCTGTGCCTCATGGGAACAGTCCAGCCCGAACTGCCAAGTCATGTCTTTCCTGGACCGGAATCAAGCATCCAAGGACCGGTTTCTGGCTATCAGCCTTCATCAGCCTGGATAGCTTGACTCCAGTGGTGTGGAGAGCATGGGACTCACGTCTGAGCATACCCATCCAACTCGGGGTGACAAATGCAAAAACAACAATTGATGGACAGAATGCAGAACAATGTCATACATTCACCCCAGTACAGAGATCTGGGCATAAATCCATTGTTTTTTTGCACTCCACACCACCCCAGGTCAGACATGGCCATATGCAAATCAGCCTTGACCCTGTGCCTCATGGGAACAGTCCAGCCCGAACTACCAAGCCATGTCTTTCCTGGAGACCGGAATCAAGCATCCAAGGACCGGTTTCTGGCTATCAGCCTTCATCAGCCTAGATAGCTTGACTCCAGTGGTGTGGATAGCATGGGACTCACGTCTGAGCATACCAATCCCACTCGGGGTGACAAATGCAAAAACAACAATTGATGGACAGAATTCAGAACAATGTCATACAATCACCCCGTACAGAGATCTGGGCCTAAATCCATCGTTTTTTTGCACTCCACACAACCCAAGGTCAGACATGGCCATATGCAAATCAGCCTTGACCCTGTGCCTCATGGGAACAGTCCAGCCCGAACTGCCAAGTCATGTCTTTCCTGGACCGGAATCAAGCATCCAAGGACCGGTTTCTGGCTATCAGCCTTCATCAGCCTGTATAGCTTGACTCCAGTGGTGTGGAGAGCATGGGACTCACGTCTGAGCATACCCATCCCACTCGGGGTGACAAATGCAAAAACAACAATTGATGGACAGAATGCAGAACAATGTCATACATTCACCCCAGTACAGAGATCTGGGCCTAAATCCATCGTGTTTTTTGCACTCCACACCACCCCAGGTCAGACATGGCCATATGCAAATCAGCCTTGACCCTGTGCCTCATGGGAGCAGTCCAGCCCGAACTGCCAAGCCATGTATTTCCTGGACCGGAATCAAGCATCCAAGGACCGGTTTCTGGCTATCAGCCTTCATGATCCTGGATAGCTTGACTCGAGTGGTGTGGAGAGCATGGGACTCACGTCTGAGCATACCCATCCCACTCGGGGTGACAAATGCATAAACAACAATTGATGGACAGAATGCAGAACAATGTCATACATTCACCCCAGTACAGAGATCTGGGCCTAAATCCATCGTTTTTTTGCACTCAACACCACCCCAGGTCAGACATGGCCATATGCAAATCAGCCTTGACCCTGTGCCTCATGGGAACAGTCCAGCCCGAACTGCCAAGCCATGTCTTTCCTGGACCGGAATCAAGCATCCAAGGATCGGTTTCTGGCTATCAGCCTTCATCAGCCTGGATAGCTTGACTCCAGTGGTGTGGAGAGCATGGGACTCACGTCTGAGCATACCCATCCCACTCGGGGTGACAACTGCAAAAACAACAATTGATGGACAGAATGCAGAACAATGTCATACATTCACCCCAGTACAGAGATCTCGGCCTAAATCCATCGTTTTTTTGCACTCCACACCACCCCAGGTCAGACATGGCCATATGCAAATCAGCCTTGACCCTGTGCCTCATGGGAACAGTCCAGCCCGAACTGCCAAGCCATGTCTTTCCTGAACCGGAATCAAGCATCCAAGGACCGGTTTCTGGCTATCAGCCTTCATCAGCCTGGATAGCTTGACTCCAGTGGTGTGGAGAGCATGGGACTCACGTCTGAGCATACCCATCCCACTCGGGGTGACAAATGCAAAAACAACAATTGATGGACAGAATGCAGAACAATGTCATACATTCACCCCAGTACAGAGATCTGGGCCTAAATCCATCGTTTTTTTGCACTCCACACCACCCCAGGTCAGACATGGCCATATGCAAATCAGCCTTGACCCTGTGCCTCATGGGAACAGTCCAGCCCGAACTGCCAAGTCATGTCTTTCCTGGACCGGAATCAAGCATCCAAGGACCGGTTTCTGGCTATCAGCCTTCATCAGCCTGGATAGCTTGACTCCAGTGGTGTGGAGAGCATGGGACTCACGTCTGAGCATACCCATCCAACTCGGGGTGACAAATGCAAAAACAACAATTGATGGACAGAATGCAGAACAATGTCATACATTCACCCCAGTACAGAGATCTGGGCATAAATCCATCGTTTTTTTGCACTCCACACCACCCCAGGTCAGACATGGCCATATGCAAATCAGCCTTGACCCTGTGCCTCATGGGAACAGTCCAGCCCGAACTACCAAGCCATGTCTTTCCTGGAGACCGGAATCAAGCATCCAAGGACCGGTTTCTGGCTATCAGCATTCATCAGCCTAGATAGCTTGACTCCAGTGGTGTGGATAGCATGGGACTCACGTCTGAGCATACCAATCCCACTCGGGGTGACAAATGCAAAAACAACAATTGATGGACAGAATGCAGAACAATGTCATACAATCACCCCGTACAGAGATCTGGGCCTAAATCCATCGTTTTTTTGCACTCCACACAACCCAAGGTCAGACATGGCCATATGCAAATCAGCCTTGACCCTGTGCCTCATGGGAACAGTCCAGCCCGAACTGCCAAGCCATGTCTTTCTTGGACCGGAATCAAGCATCCAAGGACCGGTTTCTGGCTATCAGCCTTCATCAGCTTGGATAGCTTGACTCTAGTGGTGTGGAGAGCATGGGACTCACGTCTGAGCATACCCATCCCACTCGGGGTGACAAATGCAAAAACAACAATTGATGGACAGAATGCAGAACAATGTCATACATTCATCCCAGTACAGAGATCTGGGCCTAAATCCATTGTTTTTTTGCACTCCACACCACCCCAGGTCAGACATGGCCATATGCAAATCAGCCTTGACCTTGTGCCTCATGGGAACAGTCCAGCCCGAACTGCCAAGCCATGTCTTTCCTGGACCGGAATCAAGCATCCAAGGACCGGTTTCTGGCTATCAGCCTTCATCAGCCTGGATAGCTTGACTCCAGTGGTGTGGAGAGCATGGGACTCACGTCTGAGCAGACCCATCCCACTCGGGATGACAAATGCAAAAACAACAATTGATGGACAGAATGCAGAACAATGTCATACATTCACCCCAGTACAGAGATCTGGGCCTAAATCCATCATTTTTTTGCACTCCACACCACCCCAGGTCAGACATGGCCATATGCAAATCAGCCTTGACCCTGTGCCTCATGGGAACAGTCCAGCCCGAACTGCCAAGCCATGTCTTTCCTGAACCGGAATCAAGCATCCAAGGACCGGTTTCTGGCTATCAGCCTTCATCAGACTGGATAGCTTGACTCCAGTGGTGTGGAGAGCATGGAACTCACGTCTGAGCATACCCATCCCACTCGGGGTGACAAATGCAAAAACAACAATTGATGGACAGAATGCAGAACAATGTCATACATTCACCCCAGTACAGAGATCTGGGCTTAAATCCATCGGTTTTTTTGCACTCCACACCACCCCAGGTCAGACATGGCCATATGCAAATCTGCCTTGACCCTGTGCCTCATGGGAACAGTCCAGCCCGAACTGCCAAGCCATGTCTTTCCTGGACCGGAATCAAGCGTCCAAGGACTGGTTTCTGGCTATCAGCCTTCATCAGCCTGGATAGCTTGACTCCAGTGGTGTGGAGAGCATGGGACTCACGTCTGAGCATACCCATCCCACTCGGGGTGACAAATGCAAAAACAACAATTGATGGACAGAATGCAGAACAATGTCATACATTCACCCCAGTACAGAGATCTGGGCCTAAATCCATCGTTTTTTTGCACTCCACACCACCCCAGGTCAGACATGGCCATATGCAAATCAGCCTTGACCCTGTGCCTCATGAGAACAGTCCAGCCCGAACTGCCAAGCCATGTCTTTCCTGGACCGGAATCAAGCATCCAAGGACCGGTTTCTGGCTATCAGCCTTCATCAGCCTGGATAGCTTGACTCCAGTGGTGTGGAGAGCATGGGACTCACGTCTGAGCATACCCATCCAACTCGGGGTGACAAATGCAAAAACAACAATTGATGGACAGAATGCAGAACAATGTCATACATTAACCCCAGTACAGAGATCTGGGCATAAATCCATCGTTTTTTTGCACTCCACACCACCCCAGGTCAGACATGGCCATATGCAAATCAGCCTTGACCCTGTGCCTCATGGGAACAGTCCAGCCCGAACTACCAAGCCATGTCTTTCCTGGAGACCGGAATCTAGCATCCAAGGACCGGTTTCTGGCTATCAGCCTTCATCAGCCTGGATAGCTTGACTCCAGTGGTGTGGATAGCATGGGACTCACGTCTGAGCATACCAATCCCACTCGGGGTGACAAATGCAAAAACAACAATTGATGGACAGAATGCAGAACAATGTCATACATTCACCCCGTACAGAGATCTGGGCCTAAATCCATCGTTTTTTTGCACTCCACACAACCCCAGGTCAGACATGGCCATATGCAAATCAGCCTTGACCCTGTGCCTCATGGGAACAGTCCAGCCCGAACTGCCAAGCCATGTCTTTCCTGGACCGGAATCAAGCATCCAACGACCGGTTTCTGGCTATCAGCCTTCATCAGCTTGGATAGCTTGACTCCAGTGGTGTGGAGAGCATGGGACTCACGTCTGAGCATACCCATCCCACTCGGGGTGACAAATGCAAAAACAACAATTGATGGACAGAATGCAGAACAATGTCATACATTCACCCCAGTACAGATATCTGGGCCTAAATCCATTGTTTTTTGCACTCCACACCACCCCAGGTCAAACATGGCCATATGCAAATCAGCCTTGACCCTGTGCCTCATGGGAACAGTCCAGCCCGAACTGCCAAGCCATGTCTTTCCTGGACCAGAATCAAGCATCCAAGGACCGGTTTCTGGCTATCAGCCTTAATCAGCCTGGATAGCTTGACTCCAGTGGTGTGGAGAGCATGGGACTCACGTCTGAGCATACCCATCCCACTCGGGGTGACAAATGCAAAAACAACAATTGATGGACAGAATGCAGAACAATGTCATACATTCACCCCAGTACAGAGATCTGGGCCTAAATCCATCGTTTTTTTGCACTCCACACCACCCCAGGTCAGACATGGCCATATGCAAATCAGCCTTGACCCTGTGCCTCATGGGAACAGTCCAGCCCGAACTGCCAAGCCATGTCTTTCCTGGACCGGAATCAAGCATCCAAGGATCGGTTTCTGGCTATCAGCCTTCATCAGCCTGGATAGCTTGACTCCAGTGGTATGGAGAGCATGGGACTCACGTCTGAGCATACCCATCCCACTCGGGGTGACAAATGCAAAAACAACAATTGATGGACAGAATGCAGAACAATGTCATACATTCACCCCAGTACAGAGATCTGAGCCTAAATCCATCGTTTTTTGCACTCCACACCACCCCAGGTCAAACATGGCCATATGCAAATCAGCCTTGACCCTGTGCCTCATGGGAACAGTCCAGCCGAACTGCCAAGCCATGTCTTTCCTGGACCGGAATCAAGCATCCAAGGACTGGTTTCTGGCTATCAGCCTTCATCATCCTGGATAGCTTGACTCCAGTGATGTGGAGAGCATGGGACTCACGTCTGAGCATACCCATCCCACTCGGGGTGACAAATGCAAAAACAACAATTGATGGACAGAATGCAGAACAATGTCATACATTCACCCCAGTACAGAGATCTGGGCCTAAATCCATTGGTTTTTTGCACTCCACACCACCCCAGGTCAGACATGGCCATATGCAAATCAGCCTTGACCCTGTGCCTCATGGGAACAGTCCAGCCCGAACTGCCAAGCCATGTCTTTCCTGGACCGGAATCAAGCATCCAAGGACCGGTTTCTGGCTATCAGCCTTCATCAGCCTGGATAGCTTGACTCCAGTGGTGTGGAGAGCATGGGACTCACGTCTGAGCATACCCATCCAACTCGGGGTGACAAATGCAAAAACAACAATTGATGGACAGAATGCAGAACAATGTCATACATTCACCCCAGTACAGAGATCTGGGCATAAATCCATCGTTTTTTTGCACTCCACACCACCCCAGGTCAGACATGGCCATATGCAAATCAGCCTTGACCCTGTGCCTCATGGGAACAGTCCAGCCCGAACTACCAAGCCATGTCTTTCCTGGAGACCGGAATCAAGCATCCAAGGACCGGTTTCTGGCTATCAGCCTTCATCAGCCTGGATAGCTTTACTCCAGTGGTGTGGATAGCATGGGACTCACGTCTGAGCATACCAATCCCACTCGGGGTGACAAATGCAAAAACAACAATTGATGGACAGAATGCAGAACAATGTCATACATTCACCCCGTACAGAGATCTGGGCCTAAATCCATCATTTTTTTGCACTCCACACAACCCCAGGTCAGACATGGCCATATGCAAATCAGCCTTGACCCTGTGCCTCATGGGAACAATCCAGCCCGAACTGCCAAGCCATGTCTTTCCTGGACCGGAATCAAGCATCCAAGGACCGGTTTCTGGCTATCAGCCTTCATCAGCTTGGATAGCTTGACTCCAGTGGTGTGGAGAGCATGGGACTCACGTCTGAGCATACCCATCCCACTCGGGGTGACAAATGCAAAAACAACAATTGATGGACAGAATGCAGAACAATGTCATACATTCACCCCAGTACAGATATCTGGGCCTAAATCCATTGTTTTTTGCACTCCACACCACCCCAGGTCAAACATGGCCATATGCAAATCAGCCTTGACCCTGTGCCTCATGGGAACAGTCCAGCCCGAACTGCCAAGCCATGTCTTTCCTGGACCAGAATCAAGCATCCAAGGACCGGTTTCTGGCTATCAGCCTTAATCAGCCTGGATAGCTTGACTCCAGTGGTGTGGAGAGCATGGGACTCACGTCTGAGCATACCCATCCCACTCGGGGTGACAAATGCAAAAACAACAATTGATGGACAGAATGCAGAACAATGTCATACATTCACCCCAGTACAGAGATCTGGGCCTAAATCCATTGTTTTTTTGCACTCCACACCACCCCAGGTCAGACATGGCCATATGCAAATCAGCCTTGACCCTGTGCCTCATGGGAACAGTCCAGCCCGAACTGCCAAGCCATGTCTTTCCTGGACCGGAATCAAGCATCCAAGGACCGGTTTCTGGCTATCAGCCTTCATCGGACTGGATAGCTTGACTCCAGTGGTGTGGAGAGCATGGGACTCACGTCTGAGCATACCCATCCCACTCGGGGTGACAAATGCAAAAACAACAATTGATGGACAGAATGCAGAACAATGTCATACATTCACCCCAGTACAGAGATCTGGGCCTAAATCCATCGTTTTTTTGCACTCCACACCACCCCAGGTCAGACATGGCCATATGCAAATCATCCTTGACCCTGTGCCTCATGGGAACAGTCCAGCCCGAACTGCCAAGCCAAGTCTTTCCTGGACCGGAATCAAGCATCCAAGGACCGGTTTCTGGCTATCAGCCTTCATCAGCCTGGATAGCTTGACTCCAGTGGTATGGAGAGCAAGGGACTCACGTCTGAGCATACCCATCCCACTCGGGGTGACAAATGCAAAAACAAAAATTGATGGACAGAATGCAGAACAATGTCATACATTCACCCCAGTACAGAGATCTGGGCCTAAATCCATCGTTTTTTTGCACTCCACATCACCCCAGGTCAGACATGGCCATATGCAAATCAGCCTTGACCCTGTGCCTCATGGGAACAGTCCAGCCTGAACTGCCAAGCCATGTCTTTCCTGGACCGGAATAAAGAATCCAAGGACCGGTTTCTGGCTATCAGCCTTCATGATCCTGGATAGCTTGACTCGAGTGGTGTGGAGAGCATGGGACTCACGTCTGAGCATACCCATCCCACTCGGGGTGACAAATGCATAAACAACAATTGATGGACAGAATGCAGAACAATGTCATACATTAACCCCAGTACAGAGATCTGGGCCTAAATCCATTGTTTTTTTGCACTCCACACCACCCCAGGTCAGACATGGCCATATGCAAATCAGCCTTGACCCTGTGCCTCATGGGAACAGTCCAGCCCAAACTGCCAAGCCATGTCTTTCCTGGACCGAAATCAAGCATCCAAGGATCGGTTTCTGGCTATCAGCCTTCATCAGCCTGGATAGCTTGACTCCAGTGGTATGGAGAGCATGGGACTCACGTCTGAGCATACCCATCCCACTCGGGGTGACAAATGCAAAAACAACAATTGATGGACAGAATGCAGAACAATGTCATACATTCACCCCAGTACAGAGATCTGGGCCTAAATCCATCGTTTTTTTGCATTCCACACCACCCCAGGTCAGACATGGCCATATGCAAATCAGCCTTGACCCTGTGCCTCATGGGAACAGTCCAGCCCAAACTGCCAAGCCATGTCTTTCCTGGACCGGAATCAAGCATCCAAGGACTGGTTTCTGGCTATCAGCCTTCATCAGCCTGGATAGCTTGACTCCAGTGGTGTGGAGAGCATGGGACTCACATCTGAGCATACCCATCCCACTCGGGTTGACAAATGCAAAAACAACAATTGATGGACAGAATGCAGAACAATGTCATACATTCACCCCAGTACAGAGATCTGGGCCTAAATCCATCTTTTTTTGCACTCCACACCTCCCCAGGTCAGACATGGCCATATGCAAATCAGCCTTGACCCTGTGCCTCATGGGAACAGTCCAGCCCGAACTGCCAAGCCATGTCTTTCCTGGAGACCGGAATCAAGCATCCAAGGACCGGTTTCTGGCTATCAGCCTTCATCAGCCTGGATAGCTTTACTCCAGTGGTGTGGATAGCATGGGACTCACGTCTGAGCATACCAATCCCACTCGGGGTGACAAATGCAAAAACAACAATTGATGGACAGAATGCAGAACAATGTCATACATTCACCCCGTACAGAGATCTGGGCCTAAATCCATCATTTTTTTGCACTCCACACAACCCCAGGTCAGACATGGCCATATGCAAATCAGCCTTGACCCTTTGCCTCATGGGAACAATCCAGCCCGAACTGCCAAGCCATGTCTTTCCTGGACCGGAATCAAGCATCCAAGGACCGGTTTCTGGCTATCAGCCTTCATCAGCTTGGATAGCTTGACTCCAGTGGTGTGTAGAGCATGGGACTCACGTCTGAGCATACCCATCCCACTCGGGGTGACAAATGCAAAAACAACAATTGATGGACAGAATGCAGAACAATGTCATACATTCACCCCAGTACAGATATCTGGGCCTAAATCCATCGTTTTTTGCACTCCACACCACCCCAGGTCAAACATGGCCATATGCAAATCAGCCTTGACCCTGTGCCTCATGGGAACAGTCCAGCCCGAACTGCCAAGCCATGTCTTTCCTGGACCAGAATCAAGCATCCAAGGACCGGTTTCTGGCTATCAGCCTTAATCAGCCTGGATAGCTTGACTCCAGTGGTGTGGAGAGCATGGGACTCACGTCTGAGCATACCCATCCCACTCGGGGTGACAAATGCAAAAACAACAATTGATGGACAGAATGCAGAACAATGTCATACATTCACCCCAGTACAGAGATCTGGGCCTAAATCCATTGTTTTTTTGCACTCCACACCACCCCAGGTCAGACATGGCCATATGCAAATCAGCCTTGACCCTGTGCCTCATGGGAACAGTCCAGCCCGAACTGCCAAGCCATGTCTTTCCTGGACCGGAATCAAGCATCCAAGGACCGGTTTCTGGCTATCAGCCTTCATCGGACTGGATAGCTTGACTCCAGTGGTGTGGAGAGCATGGGACTCACGTCTGAGCATACCCATCCCACTCGGGGTGACAAATGCAAAAACAACAATTGATGGACAGAATGCAGAACAATGTCATACATTCACCCCAGTACAGAGATCTGGGCCTAAATCCATCGTTTTTTTGCACTCCACACCACCCCAGGTCAGACATGGCCATATGCAAATCATCCTTGACCCTGTGCCTCATGGGAACAGTCCAGCCCGAACTGCCAAGCCAAGTCTTTCCTGGACCGGAATCAAGCATCCAAGGACCGGTTTCTGGCTATCAGCCTTCATCAGCCTGGATAGCTTGACTCCAGTGGTATGGAGAGCAAGGGACTCACGTCTGAGCATACCCATCCCACTCGGGGTGACAAATGCAAAAACAAAAATTGATGGACAGAATGCAGAACAATGTCATACATTCACCCCAGTACAGAGATCTGGGCCTAAATCCATCGTTTTTTTGCACTCCACACCACCCCAGGTCAGACATGGCCATATGCAAATCAGCCTTGACCCTGTGCCTCATGGGAACAGTCCAGCCCAAACTGCCAAGCCATGTCTTTCCTGGACCGAAATCAAGCATCCAAGGATCGGTTTCTGGCTATCAGCCTTCATCAGCCTGGATAGCTTGACTCCAGTGGTATGGAGAGCATGGGACTCACGTCTGAGCATACCCATCCCACTCGGGGTGACAAATGCAAAAACAACAATTGATGGACAGAATGCAGAACAATGTCATACATTCACCCCAGTACAGAGATCTGGGCCTAAATCCATCGTTTTTTTGCATTCCACACCACCCCAGGTCAGACATGGCCATATGCAAATCAGCCTTGACCCTGTGCCTCATGGGAACAGTCCAGCCCAAACTGCCAAGCCATGTCTTTCCTGGACCGGAATCAAGCATCCAAGGACTGGTTTCTGGCTATCAGCCTTCATCAGCCTGGATAGCTTGACTCCAGTGGTGTGGAGAGCATGGGACTCACATCTGAGCATACCCATCCCACTCGGGTTGACAAATGCAAAAACAACAATTGATGGACAGAATGCAGAACAATGTCATACATTCACCCCAGTACAGAGATCTGGGCCTAAATCCATCGTTTTTTTGCACTCCACACCTCCCCAGGTCAGACATGGCCATATGCAAATCAGCCTTGACCCTGTGCCTCATGGGAACAGTCCAGCCCGAACTGCCAAGCCATGTCTTTCCTGGAGACCGGAATCAAGCATCCAAGGACCGGTTTCTGGCTATCAGCCTTCATCAGCCTGGATAGCTTTACTCCAGTGGTGTGGATAGCATGGGACTCACGTCTGAGCATACCAATCCCACTCGGGGTGACAAATGCAAAAACAACAATTGATGGACAGAATGCAGAACAATGTCATACATTCACCCCGTACAGAGATCTGGGCCTAAATCCATCATTTTTTTGCACTCCACACAACCCCAGGTCAGACATGGCCATATGCAAATCAGCCTTGACCCTGTGCCTCATGGGAACAATCCAGCCCGAACTGCCAAGCCATGTCTTTCCTGGACCGGAATCAAGCATCCAAGGACCGGTTTCTGGCTATCAGCCTTCATCAGCTTGGATAGCTTGACTCCAGTGGTGTGGAGAGCATGGGACTCACGTCTGAGCATACCCATCCCACTCGGGGTGACAAATGCAAAAACAACAATTGATGGACAGAATGCAGAACAATGTCATACATTCACCCCAGTACAGATATCTGGGCCTAAATCCATCGTTTTTTGCACTCCACACCACCCCAGGTCAGACATGGCCATATGCAAATCAGCCTTGACCCTGTGCCTCATGGGAACAGTCCAGCCCGAACTGCCAAGCCATGTCTTTCCTGGACCGGAATCAAGCATCCAAGGACCGGTTTCTGGCTATCAGCCTTCATCGGACTGGATAGCTTGACTCCAGTGGTGTGGAGAGCATGGGACTCACGTCTGAGCATACCCATCCCACTCGGGGTGACAAATGCAAAAACAACAATTGATGGACAGAATGCAGAACAATGTCATACATTCACCCCAGTACAGAGATCTGGGCCTAAATCCATCGTTTTTTTGCACTCCACACCACCCCAGGTCAGACATGGCCATATGCAAATCATCCTTGACCTTGTGCCTCATGGGAACAGTCCAGCCCGAACTGCCAAGCCAAGTCTTTCCTGGACCGGAATCAAGCATCCAAGGACCGGTTTCTGGCTATCAGCCTTCATCAGCCTGGATAGCTTGACTCCAGTGGTATGGAGAGCAAGGGACTCACGTCTGAGCATACCCATCCCACTCGGGGTGACAAATGCAAAAACAACAATTGATGGACAGAATGCAGAACAATGTCATACATTCACCCCAGTACAGAGATCTGGGCCTAAATCCATCGTTTTTTTGCACTCCACACCACCCCAGGTCAGACATGGCCATATGCAAATCAGCCTTGACCCTGTGCCTCATGGGAACAGTCCAGCCCAAACTGCCAAGCCATGTCTTTCCTGGACCGAAATCAAGCATCCAAGGATCGGTTTCTGGCTATCAGCCTTCATCAGCCTGGATAGCTTGACTCCAGTGGTATGGAGAGCATGGGACTCACGTCTGAGCATACCCATCCCACTCGGGGTGACAAATGCAAAAACAACAATTGATGGACAGAATGCAGAACAATGTCATACATTCACCCCAGTACAGAGATCTGGGCCTAAATCCATCGTTTTTTTGCATTCCACACCACCCCAGGTCAGACATGGCCATATGCAAATCAGCCTTGACCATGTGCCTCATGGGAACAGTCCAGCCCAAACTGCCAAGCCATGTCTTTCCTGGACCGGAATCAAGCATCCAAGGACTGGTTTCTGGCTATCAGCCTTCATCAGCCTGGATAGCTTGACTCCAGTGGTATGGAGAGCATGGGACTCACGTCTGAGCATACCCATCCCACTCGGGTTGACAAATGCAAAAACAACAATTGATGGACAGAATGCAGAACAATGTCATACATTCACCCCAGTACAGAGATCTGGGCCTAAATCCATCGTTTTTTTGCACTCCACACCTCCCCAGGTCAGACATGGCCATATGCAAATCAGCCTTGACCCTGTGCCTCATGGGAACAGTCCAGCCCGAACTGCCAAGCCATGTCTTTCCTGGACCGGAATCAAGCATCCAAGGACCGGTTTCTGGCTATCAGCCTTCATCGGACTGGATAGCTTGACTCCAGTGGTGTGGAGAGCATGGGACTCACGTCTGAGCATACCCATCCCACTCGGGGTGACAAATGCAAAAACAACAATTGATGGACAGAATGCAGAACAATGTCATACATTCACCCCAGTACAGAGATCTGGGCCTAAATCCATCGTTTTTTTGCACTCCACACCACCCCAGGTCAGACATGGCCATATGCAAATCATCCTTGACCTTGTGCCTCATGGGAACAGTCCAGCCCGAACTGCCAAGCCAAGTCTTTCCTGGACCGGAATCAAGCATCCAAGGACCGGTTTCTGGCTATCAGCCTTCATCAGCCTGGATAGCTTGACTCCAGTGGTATGGAGAGCAAGGGACTCACGTCTGAGCATACCCATCCCACTCGGGGTGACAAATGCAAAAACAACAATTGATGGACAGAATGCAGAACAATGTCATACATTCACCCCAGTACAGAGATCTGGGCCTAAATCCATCGTTTTTTTGCACTCCACACCACCCCAGGTCAGACATGGCCATATGCAAATCAGCCTTGACCCTGTGCCTCATGGGAACAGTCCAGCCCAAACTGCCAAGCCATGTCTTTCCTGGACCGAAATCAAGCATCCAAGGATCGGTTTCTGGCTATCAGCCTTCATCAGCCTGGATAGCTTGACTCCAGTGGTATGGAGAGCATGGGACTCACGTCTGAGCATACCCATCCCACTCGGGGTGACAAATGCAAAAACAACAATTGATGGACAGAATGCAGAACAATGTCATACATTCACCCCAGTACAGAGATCTGGGCCTAAATCCATCGTTTTTTTGCATTCCACACCACCCCAGGTCAGACATGGCCATATGCAAATCAGCCTTGACCCTGTGCCTCATGGGAACAGTCCAGCCCAAACTGCCAAGCCATGTCTTTCCTGGACCGGAATCAAGCATCCAAGGACTGGTTTCTGGCTATCAGCCTTCATCAGCCTGGATAGCTTGACTCCAGTGGTGTGGAGAGCATGGGACTCACATCTGAGCATACCCATCCCACTCGGGTTGACAAATGCAAAAACAACAATTGATGGACAGAATGCAGAACAATGTCATACATTCACCCCAGTACAGAGATCTGGGCCTAAATCCATCGTTTTTTTGCACTCCACACCTCCCCAGGTCAGACATGGCCATATGCAAATCAGCCTTGACCCTGTGCCTCATGGGAACAGTCCAGCCCGAACTGCCAAGCCATGTCTTTCCTGGACCGGAATCAAGCATCCAAGGACCGGTTTCTGGCTATCAGCCTTCATCAGCCTGGATAGCTTGACTCCAGTGGTGTGGAGAGCATGGGACTCACGTCTGAGCATACCCATCCCACTCGGGGTGACAAATGCAAAAACAACAATTGATGGACAGAATGCAGAACAATGTCATACATTCACCCCAGTACAGAGATCTGGGCCTAAATCCATCGTTTTTTTGCACTCCACACCACCCCAGGTCAGACATGGCCATACGCAAATCAGCCTTGACCCTGTGCCTCATGGGAACAGTCCAGCCCGAACTGCCAAGCCATGTCTTTCCTGGACCGGAATCAAGCATCCAAGGACCGGTTTCTGGCTATCAGCCTTCATCAGCCTGGATAGCTTGACTCCAGTGGTGTGGAGAGCATGGGACTCACGTCTGAGCATACCCATCCAACTCGGGGTGACAAATGCAAAAACAACAATTGATGGACAGAATGCAGAACAATGTCATACATTAACCCCAGTACAGAGATCTGGGCATAAATCCATCGTTTTTTTGCACTCCACACCACCCCAGGTCAGACATGGCCATATGCAAATCAGCCTTGACCCTGTGCCTCATGGGAACAGTCCAGCCCGAACTACCAAGCCATGTCTTTCCTGGAGACCGGAATCTAGCATCCAAGGACCGGTTTCTGGCTATCAGCCTTCATCAGCCTGGATAGCTTGACTCCAGTGGTGTGGATAGCATGGGACTCACGTCTGAGCATACCAATCCCACTCGGGGTGACAAATGCAAAAACAACAATTGATGGACAGAATGCAGAACAATGTCATACATTCACCCCGTACAGAGATCTGGGCCTAAATCCATCGTTTTTTTGCACTCCACACAACCCCAGGTCAGACATGGCCATATGCAAATCAGCCTTGACCCTGTGCCTCATGGGAACAGTCCAGCCCGAACTGCCAAGCCATGTCTTTCCTGGACCGGAATCAAGCATCCAACGACCGGTTTCTGGCTATCAGCCTTCATCAGCTTGGATAGCTTGACTCCAGTGGTGTGGAGAGCATGGGACTCACGTCTGAGCATACCCATCCCACTCGGGGTGACAAATGCAAAAACAACAATTGATGGACAGAATGCAGAACAATGTCATACATTCACCCCAGTACAGATATCTGGGCCTAAATCCATTGTTTTTTGCACTCCACACCACCCCAGGTCAAACATGGCCATATGCAAATCAGCCTTGACCCTGTGCCTCATGGGAACAGTCCAGCCCGAACTGCCAAGCCATGTCTTTCCTGGACCAGAATCAAGCATCCAAGGACCGGTTTCTGGCTATCAGCCTTAATCAGCCTGGATAGCTTGACTCCAGTGGTGTGGAGAGCATGGGACTCACGTCTGAGCATACCCATCCCACTCGGGGTGACAAATGCAAAAACAACAATTGATGGACAGAATGCAGAACAATGTCATACATTCACCCCAGTACAGAGATCTGGGCCTAAATCCATCGTTTTTTTGCACTCCACACCACCCCAGGTCAGACATGGCCATATGCAAATCAGCCTTGACCCTGTGCCTCATGGGAACAGTCCAGCCCGAACTGCCAAGCCATGTCTTTCCTGGACCGGAATCAAGCATCCAAGGATCGGTTTCTGGCTATCAGCCTTCATCAGCCTGGATAGCTTGACTCCAGTGGTATGGAGAGCATGGGACTCACGTCTGAGCATACCCATCCCACTCGGGGTGACAAATGCAAAAACAACAATTGATGGACAGAATGCAGAACAATGTCATACATTCACCCCAGTACAGAGATCTGAGCCTAAATCCATCGTTTTTTGCACTCCACACCACCCCAGGTCAAACATGGCCATATGCAAATCAGCCTTGACCCTGTGCCTCATGGGAACAGTCCAGCCGAACTGCCAAGCCATGTCTTTCCTGGACCGGAATCAAGCATCCAAGGACTGGTTTCTGGCTATCAGCCTTCATCATCCTGGATAGCTTGACTCCAGTGATGTGGAGAGCATGGGACTCACGTCTGAGCATACCCATCCCACTCGGGGTGACAAATGCAAAAACAACAATTGATGGACAGAATGCAGAACAATGTCATACATTCACCCCAGTACAGAGATCTGGGCCTAAATCCATTGGTTTTTTGCACTCCACACCACCCCAGGTCAGACATGGCCATATGCAAATCAGCCTTGACCCTGTGCCTCATGGGAACAGTCCAGCCCGAACTGCCAAGCCATGTCTTTCCTGGACCGGAATCAAGCATCCAAGGACCGGTTTCTGGCTATCAGCCTTCATCAGCCTGGATAGCTTGACTCCAGTGGTGTGGAGAGCATGGGACTCACGTCTGAGCATACCCATCCAACTCGGGGTGACAAATGCAAAAACAACAATTGATGGACAGAATGCAGAACAATGTCATACATTCACCCCAGTACAGAGATCTGGGCATAAATCCATCGTTTTTTTGCACTCCACACCACCCCAGGTCAGACATGGCCATATGCAAATCAGCCTTGACCCTGTGCCTCATGGGAACAGTCCAGCCCGAACTACCAAGCCATGTCTTTCCTGGAGACCGGAATCAAGCATCCAAGGACCGGTTTCTGGCTATCAGCCTTCATCAGCCTGGATAGCTTTACTCCAGTGGTGTGGATAGCATGGGACTCACGTCTGAGCATACCAATCCCACTCGGGGTGACAAATGCAAAAACAACAATTGATGGACAGAATGCAGAACAATGTCATACATTCACCCCGTACAGAGATCTGGGCCTAAATCCATCATTTTTTTGCACTCCACACAACCCCAGGTCAGACATGGCCATATGCAAATCAGCCTTGACCCTGTGCCTCATGGGAACAATCCAGCCCGAACTGCCAAGCCATGTCTTTCCTGGACCGGAATCAAGCATCCAAGGACCGGTTTCTGGCTATCAGCCTTCATCAGCTTGGATAGCTTGACTCCAGTGGTGTGGAGAGCATGGGACTCACGTCTGAGCATACCCATCCCACTCGGGGTGACAAATGCAAAAACAACAATTGATGGACAGAATGCAGAACAATGTCATACATTCACCCCAGTACAGATATCTGGGCCTAAATCCATTGTTTTTTGCACTCCACACCACCCCAGGTCAAACATGGCCATATGCAAATCAGCCTTGACCCTGTGCCTCATGGGAACAGTCCAGCCCGAACTGCCAAGCCATGTCTTTCCTGGACCAGAATCAAGCATCCAAGGACCGGTTTCTGGCTATCAGCCTTAATCAGCCTGGATAGCTTGACTCCAGTGGTGTGGAGAGCATGGGACTCACGTCTGAGCATACCCATCCCACTCGGGGTGACAAATGCAAAAACAACAATTGATGGACAGAATGCAGAACAATGTCATACATTCACCCCAGTACAGAGATCTGGGCCTAAATCCATTGTTTTTTTGCACTCCACACCACCCCAGGTCAGACATGGCCATATGCAAATCAGCCTTGACCCTGTGCCTCATGGGAACAGTCCAGCCCGAACTGCCAAGCCATGTCTTTCCTGGACCGGAATCAAGCATCCAAGGACCGGTTTCTGGCTATCAGCCTTCATCGGACTGGATAGCTTGACTCCAGTGGTGTGGAGAGCATGGGACTCACGTCTGAGCATACCCATCCCACTCGGGGTGACAAATGCAAAAACAACAATTGATGGACAGAATGCAGAACAATGTCATACATTCACCCCAGTACAGAGATCTGGGCCTAAATCCATCGTTTTTTTGCACTCCACACCACCCCAGGTCAGACATGGCCATATGCAAATCATCCTTGACCCTGTGCCTCATGGGAACAGTCCAGCCCGAACTGCCAAGCCAAGTCTTTCCTGGACCGGAATCAAGCATCCAAGGACCGGTTTCTGGCTATCAGCCTTCATCAGCCTGGATAGCTTGACTCCAGTGGTATGGAGAGCAAGGGACTCACGTCTGAGCATACCCATCCCACTCGGGGTGACAAATGCAAAAACAAAAATTGATGGACAGAATGCAGAACAATGTCATACATTCACCCCAGTACAGAGATCTGGGCCTAAATCCATCGTTTTTTTGCACTCCACATCACCCCAGGTCAGACATGGCCATATGCAAATCAGCCTTGACCCTGTGCCTCATGGGAACAGTCCAGCCTGAACTGCCAAGCCATGTCTTTCCTGGACCGGAATAAAGAATCCAAGGACCGGTTTCTGGCTATCAGCCTTCATGATCCTGGATAGCTTGACTCGAGTGGTGTGGAGAGCATGGGACTCACGTCTGAGCATACCCATCCCACTCGGGGTGACAAATGCATAAACAACAATTGATGGACAGAATGCAGAACAATGTCATACATTAACCCCAGTACAGAGATCTGGGCCTAAATCCATTGTTTTTTTGCACTCCACACCACCCCAGGTCAGACATGGCCATATGCAAATCAGCCTTGACCCTGTGCCTCATGGGAACAGTCCAGCCCAAACTGCCAAGCCATGTCTTTCCTGGACCGAAATCAAGCATCCAAGGATCGGTTTCTGGCTATCAGCCTTCATCAGCCTGGATAGCTTGACTCCAGTGGTATGGAGAGCATGGGACTCACGTCTGAGCATACCCATCCCACTCGGGGTGACAAATGCAAAAACAACAATTGATGGACAGAATGCAGAACAATGTCATACATTCACCCCAGTACAGAGATCTGGGCCTAAATCCATCGTTTTTTTGCATTCCACACCACCCCAGGTCAGACATGGCCATATGCAAATCAGCCTTGACCCTGTGCCTCATGGGAACAGTCCAGCCCAAACTGCCAAGCCATGTCTTTCCTGGACCGGAATCAAGCATCCAAGGACTGGTTTCTGGCTATCAGCCTTCATCAGCCTGGATAGCTTGACTCCAGTGGTGTGGAGAGCATGGGACTCACATCTGAGCATACCCATCCCACTCGGGTTGACAAATGCAAAAACAACAATTGATGGACAGAATGCAGAACAATGTCATACATTCACCCCAGTACAGAGATCTGGGCCTAAATCCATCTTTTTTTGCACTCCACACCTCCCCAGGTCAGACATGGCCATATGCAAATCAGCCTTGACCCTGTGCCTCATGGGAACAGTCCAGCCCGAACTGCCAAGCCATGTCTTTCCTGGAGACCGGAATCAAGCATCCAAGGACCGGTTTCTGGCTATCAGCCTTCATCAGCCTGGATAGCTTTACTCCAGTGGTGTGGATAGCATGGGACTCACGTCTGAGCATACCAATCCCACTCGGGGTGACAAATGCAAAAACAACAATTGATGGACAGAATGCAGAACAATGTCATACATTCACCCCGTACAGAGATCTGGGCCTAAATCCATCATTTTTTTGCACTCCACACAACCCCAGGTCAGACATGGCCATATGCAAATCAGCCTTGACCCTTTGCCTCATGGGAACAATCCAGCCCGAACTGCCAAGCCATGTCTTTCCTGGACCGGAATCAAGCATCCAAGGACCGGTTTCTGGCTATCAGCCTTCATCAGCTTGGATAGCTTGACTCCAGTGGTGTGTAGAGCATGGGACTCACGTCTGAGCATACCCATCCCACTCGGGGTGACAAATGCAAAAACAACAATTGATGGACAGAATGCAGAACAATGTCATACATTCACCCCAGTACAGATATCTGGGCCTAAATCCATCGTTTTTTGCACTCCACACCACCCCAGGTCAAACATGGCCATATGCAAATCAGCCTTGACCCTGTGCCTCATGGGAACAGTCCAGCCCGAACTGCCAAGCCATGTCTTTCCTGGACCAGAATCAAGCATCCAAGGACCGGTTTCTGGCTATCAGCCTTAATCAGCCTGGATAGCTTGACTCCAGTGGTGTGGAGAGCATGGGACTCACGTCTGAGCATACCCATCCCACTCGGGGTGACAAATGCAAAAACAACAATTGATGGACAGAATGCAGAACAATGTCATACATTCACCCCAGTACAGAGATCTGGGCCTAAATCCATTGTTTTTTTGCACTCCACACCACCCCAGGTCAGACATGGCCATATGCAAATCAGCCTTGACCCTGTGCCTCATGGGAACAGTCCAGCCCGAACTGCCAAGCCATGTCTTTCCTGGACCGGAATCAAGCATCCAAGGACCGGTTTCTGGCTATCAGCCTTCATCGGACTGGATAGCTTGACTCCAGTGGTGTGGAGAGCATGGGACTCACGTCTGAGCATACCCATCCCACTCGGGGTGACAAATGCAAAAACAACAATTGATGGACAGAATGCAGAACAATGTCATACATTCACCCCAGTACAGAGATCTGGGCCTAAATCCATCGTTTTTTTGCACTCCACACCACCCCAGGTCAGACATGGCCATATGCAAATCATCCTTGACCCTGTGCCTCATGGGAACAGTCCAGCCCGAACTGCCAAGCCAAGTCTTTCCTGGACCGGAATCAAGCATCCAAGGACCGGTTTCTGGCTATCAGCCTTCATCAGCCTGGATAGCTTGACTCCAGTGGTATGGAGAGCAAGGGACTCACGTCTGAGCATACCCATCCCACTCGGGGTGACAAATGCAAAAACAAAAATTGATGGACAGAATGCAGAACAATGTCATACATTCACCCCAGTACAGAGATCTGGGCCTAAATCCATCGTTTTTTTGCACTCCACACCACCCCAGGTCAGACATGGCCATATGCAAATCAGCCTTGACCCTGTGCCTCATGGGAACAGTCCAGCCCAAACTGCCAAGCCATGTCTTTCCTGGACCGAAATCAAGCATCCAAGGATCGGTTTCTGGCTATCAGCCTTCATCAGCCTGGATAGCTTGACTCCAGTGGTATGGAGAGCATGGGACTCACGTCTGAGCATACCCATCCCACTCGGGGTGACAAATGCAAAAACAACAATTGATGGACAGAATGCAGAACAATGTCATACATTCACCCCAGTACAGAGATCTGGGCCTAAATCCATCGTTTTTTTGCATTCCACACCACCCCAGGTCAGACATGGCCATATGCAAATCAGCCTTGACCCTGTGCCTCATGGGAACAGTCCAGCCCAAACTGCCAAGCCATGTCTTTCCTGGACCGGAATCAAGCATCCAAGGACTGGTTTCTGGCTATCAGCCTTCATCAGCCTGGATAGCTTGACTCCAGTGGTGTGGAGAGCATGGGACTCACATCTGAGCATACCCATCCCACTCGGGTTGACAAATGCAAAAACAACAATTGATGGACAGAATGCAGAACAATGTCATACATTCACCCCAGTACAGAGATCTGGGCCTAAATCCATCGTTTTTTTGCACTCCACACCTCCCCAGGTCAGACATGGCCATATGCAAATCAGCCTTGACCCTGTGCCTCATGGGAACAGTCCAGCCCGAACTGCCAAGCCATGTCTTTCCTGGAGACCGGAATCAAGCATCCAAGGACCGGTTTCTGGCTATCAGCCTTCATCAGCCTGGATAGCTTTACTCCAGTGGTGTGGATAGCATGGGACTCACGTCTGAGCATACCAATCCCACTCGGGGTGACAAATGCAAAAACAACAATTGATGGACAGAATGCAGAACAATGTCATACATTCACCCCGTACAGAGATCTGGGCCTAAATCCATCATTTTTTTGCACTCCACACAACCCCAGGTCAGACATGGCCATATGCAAATCAGCCTTGACCCTGTGCCTCATGGGAACAATCCAGCCCGAACTGCCAAGCCATGTCTTTCCTGGACCGGAATCAAGCATCCAAGGACCGGTTTCTGGCTATCAGCCTTCATCAGCTTGGATAGCTTGACTCCAGTGGTGTGGAGAGCATGGGACTCACGTCTGAGCATACCCATCCCACTCGGGGTGACAAATGCAAAAACAACAATTGATGGACAGAATGCAGAACAATGTCATACATTCACCCCAGTACAGATATCTGGGCCTAAATCCATCGTTTTTTGCACTCCACACCACCCCAGGTCAGACATGGCCATATGCAAATCAGCCTTGACCCTGTGCCTCATGGGAACAGTCCAGCCCGAACTGCCAAGCCATGTCTTTCCTGGACCGGAATCAAGCATCCAAGGACCGGTTTCTGGCTATCAGCCTTCATCGGACTGGATAGCTTGACTCCAGTGGTGTGGAGAGCATGGGACTCACGTCTGAGCATACCCATCCCACTCGGGGTGACAAATGCAAAAACAACAATTGATGGACAGAATGCAGAACAATGTCATACATTCACCCCAGTACAGAGATCTGGGCCTAAATCCATCGTTTTTTTGCACTCCACACCACCCCAGGTCAGACATGGCCATATGCAAATCATCCTTGACCTTGTGCCTCATGGGAACAGTCCAGCCCGAACTGCCAAGCCAAGTCTTTCCTGGACCGGAATCAAGCATCCAAGGACCGGTTTCTGGCTATCAGCCTTCATCAGCCTGGATAGCTTGACTCCAGTGGTATGGAGAGCAAGGGACTCACGTCTGAGCATACCCATCCCACTCGGGGTGACAAATGCAAAAACAACAATTGATGGACAGAATGCAGAACAATGTCATACATTCACCCCAGTACAGAGATCTGGGCCTAAATCCATCGTTTTTTTGCACTCCACACCACCCCAGGTCAGACATGGCCATATGCAAATCAGCCTTGACCCTGTGCCTCATGGGAACAGTCCAGCCCAAACTGCCAAGCCATGTCTTTCCTGGACCGAAATCAAGCATCCAAGGATCGGTTTCTGGCTATCAGCCTTCATCAGCCTGGATAGCTTGACTCCAGTGGTATGGAGAGCATGGGACTCACGTCTGAGCATACCCATCCCACTCGGGGTGACAAATGCAAAAACAACAATTGATGGACAGAATGCAGAACAATGTCATACATTCACCCCAGTACAGAGATCTGGGCCTAAATCCATCGTTTTTTTGCATTCCACACCACCCCAGGTCAGACATGGCCATATGCAAATCAGCCTTGACCATGTGCCTCATGGGAACAGTCCAGCCCAAACTGCCAAGCCATGTCTTTCCTGGACCGGAATCAAGCATCCAAGGACTGGTTTCTGGCTATCAGCCTTCATCAGCCTGGATAGCTTGACTCCAGTGGTATGGAGAGCATGGGACTCACGTCTGAGCATACCCATCCCACTCGGGTTGACAAATGCAAAAACAACAATTGATGGACAGAATGCAGAACAATGTCATACATTCACCCCAGTACAGAGATCTGGGCCTAAATCCATCGTTTTTTTGCACTCCACACCACCCCAGGTCAGACATGGCCATATGCAAATCAGCCTTGACCCTGTGCCTCATGGGAACAGTCCAGCCCAAACTGCCAAGCCATGTCTTTCCTGGACCGAAATCAAGCATCCAAGGATCGGTTTCTGGCTATCAGCCTTCATCAGCCTGGATAGCTTGACTCCAGTGGTATGGAGAGCATGGGACTCACGTCTGAGCATACCCATCCCACTCGGGGTGACAAATGCAAAAACAACAATTGATGGACAGAATGCAGAACAATGTCATACATTCACCCCAGTACAGAGATCTGGGCCTAAATCCATCGTTTTTTTGCATTCCACACCACCCCAGGTCAGACATGGCCATATGCAAATCAGCCTTGACCATGTGCCTCATGGGAACAGTCCAGCCCAAACTGCCAAGCCATGTCTTTCCTGGACCGGAATCAAGCATCCAAGGACTGGTTTCTGGCTATCAGCCTTCATCAGCCTGGATAGCTTGACTCCAGTGGTATGGAGAGCATGGGACTCACGTCTGAGCATACCCATCCCACTCGGGGTGACAAATGCAAAAACAACAATTGATGGACAGAATGCAGAACAATGTCATACATTCACCCCAGTACAGAGATCTGGGCCTAAATCCATCGTTTTTTTGCACTCCACACCACCCCAGGTCAGACATGGCCATATGCAAATCAGCCTTGACCCTGTGCCTCATGGGAACAGTCCAGCCCAAACTGCCAAGCCATGTCTTTCCTGGACCGAAATCAAGCATCCAAGGATCGGTTTCTGGCTATCAGCCTTCATCAGCCTGGATAGCTTGACTCCAGTGGTATGGAGAGCATGGGACTCACGTCTGAGCATACCCATCCCACTCGGGGTGACAAATGCAAAAACAACAATTGATGGACAGAATGCAGAACAATGTCATACATTCACCCCAGTACAGAGATCTGGGCCTAAATCCATCGTTTTTTTGCATTCCACACCACCCCAGGTCAGACATGGCCATATGCAAATCAGCCTTGACCATGTGCCTCATGGGAACAGTCCAGCCCAAACTGCCAAGCCATGTCTTTCCTGGACCGGAATCAAGCATCCAAGGACTGGTTTCTGGCTATCAGCCTTCATCAGCCTGGATAGCTTGACTCCAGTGGTATGGAGAGCATGGGACTCACGTCTGAGCATACCCATCCCACTCGGGTTGACAAATGCAAAAACAACAATTGATGGACAGAATGCAGAACAATGTCATACATTCACCCCAGTACAGAGATCTGGGCCTAAATCCATCGTTTTTTTGCACTCCACACCACCCCAGGTCAGACATGGCCATATGCAAATCAGCCTTGACCCTGTGCCTCATGGGAACAGTCCAGCCCAAACTGCCAAGCCATGTCTTTCCTGGACCGAAATCAAGCATCCAAGGATCGGTTTCTGGCTATCAGCCTTCATCAGCCTGGATAGCTTGACTCCAGTGGTATGGAGAGCATGGGACTCACGTCTGAGCATACCCATCCCACTCGGGGTGACAAATGCAAAAACAACAATTGATGGACAGAATGCAGAACAATGTCATACATTCACCCCAGTACAGAGATCTGGGCCTAAATCCATCGTTTTTTTGCATTCCACACCACCCCAGGTCAGACATGGCCATATGCAAATCAGCCTTGACCATGTGCCTCATGGGAACAGTCCAGCCCAAACTGCCAAGCCATGTCTTTCCTGGACCGGAATCAAGCATCCAAGGACTGGTTTCTGGCTATCAGCCTTCATCAGCCTGGATAGCTTGACTCCAGTGGTATGGAGAGCATGGGACTCACGTCTGAGCATACCCATCCCACTCGGGTTGACAAATGCAAAAACAACAATTGATGGACAGAATGCAGAACAATGTCATACATTCACCCCAGTACAGAGATCTGGGCCTAAATCCATCGTTTTTTTGCACTCCACACCTCCCCAGGTCAGACATGGCCATATGCAAATCAGCCTTGACCCTGTGCCTCATGGGAACAGTCCAGCCCGAACTGCCAAGCCATGTCTTTCCTGGACCGGAATCAAGCATCCAAGGACCGGTTTCTGGCTATCAGCCTTCATCGGACTGGATAGCTTGACTCCAGTGGTGTGGAGAGCATGGGACTCACGTCTGAGCATACCCATCCCACTCGGGGTGACAAATGCAAAAACAACAATTGATGGACAGAATGCAGAACAATGTCATACATTCACCCCAGTACAGAGATCTGGGCCTAAATCCATCGTTTTTTTGCACTCCACACCACCCCAGGTCAGACATGGCCATATGCAAATCATCCTTGACCTTGTGCCTCATGGGAACAGTCCAGCCCGAACTGCCAAGCCAAGTCTTTCCTGGACCGGAATCAAGCATCCAAGGACCGGTTTCTGGCTATCAGCCTTCATCAGCCTGGATAGCTTGACTCCAGTGGTATGGAGAGCAAGGGACTCACGTCTGAGCATACCCATCCCACTCGGGGTGACAAATGCAAAAACAACAATTGATGGACAGAATGCAGAACAATGTCATACATTCACCCCAGTACAGAGATCTGGGCCTAAATCCATCGTTTTTTTGCACTCCACACCACCCCAGGTCAGACATGGCCATATGCAAATCAGCCTTGACCCTGTGCCTCATGGGAACAGTCCAGCCCAAACTGCCAAGCCATGTCTTTCCTGGACCGAAATCAAGCATCCAAGGATCGGTTTCTGGCTATCAGCCTTCATCAGCCTGGATAGCTTGACTCCAGTGGTATGGAGAGCATGGGACTCACGTCTGAGCATACCCATCCCACTCGGGGTGACAAATGCAAAAACAACAATTGATGGACAGAATGCAGAACAATGTCATACATTCACCCCAGTACAGAGATCTGGGCCTAAATCCATCGTTTTTTTGCATTCCACACCACCCCAGGTCAGACATGGCCATATGCAAATCAGCCTTGACCCTGTGCCTCATGGGAACAGTCCAGCCCAAACTGCCAAGCCATGTCTTTCCTGGACCGGAATCAAGCATCCAAGGACTGGTTTCTGGCTATCAGCCTTCATCAGCCTGGATAGCTTGACTCCAGTGGTGTGGAGAGCATGGGACTCACATCTGAGCATACCCATCCCACTCGGGTTGACAAATGCAAAAACAACAATTGATGGACAGAATGCAGAACAATGTCATACATTCACCCCAGTACAGAGATCTGGGCCTAAATCCATCGTTTTTTTGCACTCCACACCTCCCCAGGTCAGACATGGCCATATGCAAATCAGCCTTGACCCTGTGCCTCATGGGAACAGTCCAGCCCGAACTGCCAAGCCATGTCTTTCCTGGACCGGAATCAAGCATCCAAGGACCGGTTTCTGGCTATCAGCCTTCATCAGCCTGGATAGCTTGACTCCAGTGGTGTGGAGAGCATGGGACTCACGTCTGAGCATACCCATCCCACTCGGGGTGACAAATGCAAAAACAACAATTGATGGACAGAATGCAGAACAATGTCATACATTCACCCCAGTACAGAGATCTGGGCCTAAATCCATCGTTTTTTTGCACTCCACACCACCCCAGGTCAGACATGGCCATACGCAAATCAGCCTTGACCCTGTGCCTCATGGGAACAGTCCAGCCCGAACTGCCAAGCCATGTCTTTCCTGGACCGGAATCAAGCATCCAAGGACCGGTTTCTGGCTATCAGCCTTCATCAGCCTGGATAGCTTGACTCCAGTGGTGTGGAGAGCATGGGACTCACGTCTGAGCATACCCATCCAACTCGGGGTGACAAATGCAAAAACAACAATTGATGGACAGAATGCAGAACAATGTCATACATTCACCCCAGTACAGAGATCTGGGCATAAATCCATTGTTTTTTTGCACTCCACACCACCCCAGGTCAGACATGGCCATATGCAAATCAGCCTTGACCCTGTGCCTCATGGGAACAGTCCAGCCCGAACTACCAAGCCATGTCTTTCCTGGAGACCGGAATCAAGCATCCAAGGACCGGTTTCTGGCTATCAGCCTTCATCAGCCTGGATAGCTTGACTCCAGTGGTGTGGATAGCATGGGACTCACGTCTGAGCATACCAATCCCACTCGGGGTGACAAATGCAAAAACAACAATTGATGGACAGAATACAGAACAATGTCATACATTCACCCCGTACAGAGATCTGGGCCTAAATCCATCGGTTTTTTGCACACCACACAACCCCAGGTCAGACATGGCCATATGCAAATCAGCCTTGACCCTGTGCCTCATGGGAACAGTCCAGCCCGAACGCCAAGCCATGTCTTTCCTGGACCGGAATCAAGCATCCAAGGACCGGTTTCTGGCTATCAGCCTTCATCAGCTTGGATAGCTTGACTCTAGTGGTGTGGAGAGCATGGGACTCACGTCTGAGCATACCCATCCCACTCGGGGTGACAAATGCAAAAACAACAATTGATGGACAGAATGCAGAACAATGTCATACATTCACCCCAGTACAGATATCTGGGCCTAAATCCATCGTTTTTTGCACTCCACACCACCCCAGGTCAAACATGGCCATATGCAAATCAGCCTTGACCCTGTGCCTCATGGGAACAGTCCAGCCCGAACTGCCAAGCCATGTCTTTCCTGGACCAGAATCAAGCATCCAAGGACCGGTTTCTGGCTATCAGCCTTAATCAGCCTGGATAGCTTGACTCCAGTGGTGTGGAGAGCATGGGACTCACGTCTGAGCATACCCATCCCACTCGGGGTGACAAATGCAAAAACAACAATTGATGGACAGAATGCAGAACAATGTCATACATTCACCCCAGTACAGAGATCTGGGCCTAAATCCATTGTTTTTTTGCACTCCACACCACCCCAGGTCAGACATGGCCATATGCAAATCAGCCTTGACCCTGTGCCTCATGGGAACAGTCCAGCCCGAACTGCCAAGCCATGTCTTTCCTGGACCGGAATCAAGCATCCAAGGACCGGTTTCTGGCTATCAGCCTTCATCAGCCTGTATAGCTTGACTCCAGTGGTGTGGAGAGCATGGGACTCACGTCTGAGCATACCCATCCCACTCGGGGTGACAAATGCAAAAACAACAATTGATGGACAGAATGCAGAACAATGTCATACATTCACCCCAGTACAGAGATCTGGGCCTAAATCCATTGTTTTTTTGCACTCCACACCACCCCAGGTCAGACATGGCCATATGCAAATCAGCCGTGACCTTGTGCCTCATGGGAACAGTCCAGCCCGAACTGCCAAGCCATGACTTTCCTGGACCGGAATCAAGCATCCAAGGACCGGTTTCTGGCTATCAGCCTTCATCAGCCTGGATAGCTTGACTCCAGTGGTGTGGAGAGCATGGGACTCACGTCTGAGCATACCCATCCCACTCGGGGTGACAAATGCAAAAACAACAATTGATGGACAGAATGCAGAACAATGTCATACATTCACCCCAGTACAGATATCTGGGCCTAAATCCATCGTTTTTTGCACTCCACACCACCCCAGGTCAAACATGGCCATATGCAAATCAGCCTTGACCCTGTGCCTCATGGGAACAGTCCAGCCCAAACTGCCAAGCCATGTCTTTCCTGGACCGGAATCAAGCATCCAAGGACTGGTTTCTGGCTATCAGCCTTCATCAGCCTGGATAGCTTGACTCCAGTGGTGTGGAGAGCATGGGACTCACGTCTGAGCATACCCATCCCACTCGGGTTGACAAATGCAAAAACAACAATTGATGGACAGAATGCAGAACAATGTCATAGATTCACCCCAGTACAGATATCTGAGCCTAAATCCATCGTTTTTTGCACTCGACACCACCCCAGGTCAAACATGGCCATATGCAAATCAGCCTTGACCCTGTGCCTCATGGGAACAGTCCAGCCCGAACTGCCAAGCCATGTCTTTCCTGGACCAGAATCAAGCATCCAAGGACTGGTTTCTGGCTATCAGCCTTCATCAGCCTGGATAGCTTGACTCCAGTGGTGTGGAGAGCATGGGACTCACGTCTGAGCATACCCATCCCACTCGGGGTGACAAATGCAAAAACAACAATTGATGGACAGAATGCAGAACAATGTCATACATTCACCCCAGTACAGATATCTGGGCCTAAATCCATCGTTTTTTGCACTCCACACCACCCCAGGTCAAACATGGCCATTTGCAAATCAGCCTTGACCCTGTGCCTCATGGGAACAGTCCAGCCCAAACTGCCAAGCCATGTCTTTCCTGGACCGGAATCAAGCATCCAAGGACTGGTTTCTGGCTATCAGCCTTCATCAGCCTGGATAGCTTGACTCCAGTGGTGTGGAGAGCATGGGACTCACGTCTGAGCATACCCATCCCACTCGGGTTGACAAATGCAAAAACAACAATTGATGGACAGAATGCAGAACAATGTCATACATTCACCCCAGTACAGAGATCTGGGCCTAAATCCATCGTTTTTTTGCACTCCACACCACCCCAGGTCAGACATGGCCATATGCAAATCATCCTTGACCCTGTGCCTCATGGGAACAGTCCACCCCGAACTGCCAAGCCAAGTCTTTCCTGGACCGGAATCAAGCATCTAAGGACCGGTTTCTGGCTATCAGCCTTCATCAGCCTGGATAGCTTGACTCCAGTGGTATGGAGAGCAAGGGACTCACGTCTGAGCATACCCATCCCACTCGGGGTGACAAATGCAAAAACAAAAATTGATGGACAGAATGCAGAACAATGTCATACATTCACCCCAGTACAGAGATCTGGGCCTAAATCCATCGTTTTTTTGCACTCCACATCACCCCAGGTCAGACATGGCCATATGCAAATCAGCCTTGACCCTGTGCCTCATGGGAACAGTCCAGCCCGAACTGCCAAGCCATGTCTTTCCTGGACCGGAATCAAGCATCCAAGGACCGGTTTCTGGCTATCAGCCTTCATGATCCTGGATAGCTTGACTCGAGTGGTGTGGAGAGCATGGGACTCACGTCTGAGCATACCCATCCCACTCGGGGTGACAAATGCATAAACAACAATTGATGGACAGAATGCAGAACAATGTCATACATTCACCCCAGTACAGAGATCTGGGCCTAAATCCATCGTTTTTTTGCACTCCACACCACCCCAGGTCAGACATGGCCATATGCAAATCAGCCTTGACCCTGTGCCTCATGGGAACAGTCCAGCCCAAACTGCCAAGCCATGTCTTTCCTGGACCGAAATCAAGCATCCAAGGATCGGTTTCTGGCTATCAGCCTTCATCAGCCTGGATAGCTTGACTCCAGTGGTATGGAGAGCATGGGACTCACGTCTGAGCATACCCATCCCACTCGGGGTGACAAATGCAAAAACAACAATTGATGGACAGAATGCAGAACAATGTCATACATTCACCCCAGTACAGAGATCTGGGCCTAAATCCATCGTTTTTTTGCATTCCACACCACCCCAGGTCAGACATGGCCATATGCAAATCAGCCTTGACCCTGTGCCTCATGGGAACAGTCCAGCCCAAACTGCCAAGCCATGTCTTTCCTGGACCGGAATCAAGCATCCAAGGACTGGTTTCTGGCTATCAGCCTTCATCAGCCTGGATAGCTTGACTCCAGTGGTGTGGAGAGCATGGGACTCACATCTGAGCATACCCATCCCACTCGGGTTGACAAATGCAAAAACAACAATTGATGGACAGAATGCAGAACAATGTCATACATTCACCCCAGTACAGAGATCTGGGCCTAAATCCATCGTTTTTTTGCACTCCACACCTCCCCAGGTCAGACATGGCCATATGCAAATCAGCCTTGACCCTGTGCCTCATGGGAACAGTCCAGCCCGAACTGCCAAGCCATGTCTTTCCTGGACCGGAATCAAGCATCCAAGGACCGGTTTCTGGCTATCAGCCTTCATCAGCCTGGATAGCTTGACTCCAGTGGTGTGGAGAGCATGGGACTCACGTCTGAGCATACCCATCCCACTCGGGGTGACAAATGCAAAAACAACAATTGATGGACAGAATGCAGAACAATGTCATACATTCACCCCAGTACAGAGATCTGGGCCTAAATCCATCGTTTTTTTGCACTCCACACCACCCCAGGTCAGACATGGCCATACGCTAATCAGCCTTGACCCTGTGCCTCATGGGAACAGTCCAGCCCGAACTGCCAAGCCATGTCTTTCCTGGACCGGAATCAAGCATCCAAGGACCGGTTTCTGGCTATCAGCCTTCATCAGCCTGGATAGCTTGACTCCAGTGGTGTGGAGAGCATGGGACTCACGTCTGAGCATACCCATCCAACTCGGGGTGACAAATGCAAAAACAACAATTGATGGACAGAATGCAGAACAATGTCATACATTCACCCCAGTACAGAGATCTGGGCATAAATCCATCGTTTTTTTGCACTCCACACCACCCCAGGTCAGACATGGCCATATGCAAATCAGCCTTGACCCTGTGCCTCATGGGAACAGTCCAGCCCGAACTACCAAGCCATGTCTTTCCTGGAGACCGGAATCAAGCATCCAAGGACCGGTTTCTGGCTATCAGCCTTCATCAGCCTGGATAGCTTGACTCCAGTGGTGTGGATAGCATGGGACTCACGTCTGAGCATACCAATCCCACTCGGGGTGACAAATGCAAAAACAACAATTGATAGACAGAATACAGAACAATGTCATACATTCACCCCGTACAGAGATCTGGGCCTAAATCCATCGTTTTTTTGCACACCACACAACCCCAGGTCAGACATGGCCATATGCAAATCAGCCTTGACCCTGTGCCTCATGGGAACAGTCCAGCCCGAACGCCAAGCCATGTCTTTCCTGGACCGGAATCAAGCATCCAAGGACCGGTTTCTGGCTATCAGCCTTCATCAGCTTGGATAGCTTGACTCTAGTGGTGTGGAGAGCATGGGACTCACGTCTGAGCATACCCATCCCACTCGGGGTGACAAATGCAAAAACAACAATTGATGGACAGAATGCAGAACAATGTCATACATTCACCCCAGTACAGAGATCTGGGCCTAAATCCATCGTTTTTTGCACTCCACACCACCCCAGGTCAAACATGGCCATATGCAAATCAGCCTTGACCCTGTGCCTCATGGGAACAGTCCAGCCCGAACTGCCAAGCCATGTCTTTCCTGGACCAGAATCAAGCATCGAAGGACCGGTTTCTGGCTATCAGCCTTAATCAGCCTGGATAGCTTGACTCCAGTGGTGTGGAGAGCATGGGACTCACGTCTGAGCATACCCATCCCACTCGGGGTGACAAATGCAAAAAAAACAATTGATGGACAGAATGCAGAACAATGTCATACATTCACCCCAGTACAGAGATCTGGGCCTAAATCCATTGTTTTTTTGCACTCCACACCACCCCAGGTCAGACATGGCCATATGCAAATCAGCCTTGACCCTGTGCCTCATGGGAACAGTCCAGCCCGAACTGCCAAGCCATGTCTTTCCTGGACTGGAATCAAGCATCCAAGGACCGGTTTCTGGCTATCAGCCTTCATCAGCCTGTATAGCTTGACTCCAGTGGTGTGGAGAGCATGGGACTCACGTCTGAGCATACCCATCCCACTCGGGGTGACAAATGCAAAAACAACAATTGATGGACAGAATGCAGAACAATGTCATACATTCACCCCAGTACAGAGATCTGGGCCTAAATCCATTGTTTTTTTGCACTCCACACCACCCCAGGTCAGACATGGCCATATGCAAATCAGCCGTGACCTTGTGCCTCATGGGAACAGTCCAGCCCGAACTGCCAAGCCATGTCTTTCCTGGACCGGAATCAAGCATCCAAGGACCGGTTTCTGGCTATCAGCCTTCATCAGCCTGGATAGCTTGACTCTAGTGGTGTGGAGAGCATGGGACTCACGTCTGAGCATACCCATCCCACTCGGGGTGACAAATGCAAAAACAACAATTGATGGACAGAATGCAGAACAATGTCATACATTCACCCCAGTACAGATATCTGGGCCTAAATCCATCGTTTTTTGCACTCCACACCACCCCAGGTCAAACATGGCCATATGCAAATCAGCCTTGACCCTGTGCCTCACGGGAACAGTCCAGCCCGAACTGCCAAGCCATGTCTTTCCTGGACCAGAATCAAGCATCCAAGGACTGGTTTCTGGCTATCAGCCTTAATCAGCCTGGATAGCTTGACTCCAGTGGTGTGGAGAGCATGGGACTCACGTCTGAGCATACCCATCCCACTCGGGGTGACAAATGCAAAAACAACAATTGATGGACAGAATGCAGAACAATGTCATACATTCACCCCAGTACAGAGATCTGGGCCTAAATCCATTGTTTTTTTGCACTCCACACCACCCCAGGTCAGACATGGCCATATGCAAATCAGCCGTGACCTTGTGCCTCATGGGAACAGTCCAGCCCGAACTGCCAAGCCATGACTTTCCTGGACCGGAATCAAGCATCCAAGGACCGGTTTCTGGCTATCAGCCTTCATCAGCCTGGATAGCTTGACTCCAGTGGTGTGGAGAGCATGGGACTCACGTCTGAGCATACCCATCCCACTCGGGGTGACAAATGCAAAAACAACAATTGATGGACAGAATGCAGAACAATGTCATACATTCACCCCAGTACAGATATCTGGGCCTAAATCCATCGTTTTTTGCACTCCACACCACCCCAGGTCAAACATGGCCATATGCAAATCAGCCTTGACCCTGTGCCTCATGGGAACAGTCCAGCCCAAACTGCCAAGCCATGTCTTTCCTGGACCGGAATCAAGCATCCAAGGACTGGTTTCTGGCTATCAGCCTTCATCAGCCTGGATAGCTTGACTCCAGTGGTGTGGAGAGCATGGGACTCACGTCTGAGCATACCCATCGCACTCGGGTTGACAAATGCAAAAACAACAATTGATGGACAGAATGCAGAACAATGTCATAGATTCACCCCAGTACAGATATCTGAGCCTAAATCCATCGTTTTTTGCACTCGACACCACCCCAGGTCAAACATGGCCATATGCAAATCAGCCTTGACCCTGTGCCTCATGGGAACAGTCCAGCCCGAACTGCCAAGCCATGTCTTTCCTGGACCAGAATCAAGCATCCAAGGACTGGTTTCTGGCTATCAGCCTTCATCAGCCTGGATAGCTTGACTCCAGTGGTGTGGAGAGCATGGGACTCACGTTTGAGCATACCCATCCCACTCGGGGTGACAAATGCAAAAACAACAATTGATGGACAGAATGCAGAAAAATGTCATACATTCACCCCAGTACAGATATCTGGGCCTAAATCCATCGTTTTTTGCACTCCACACCACCCCAGGTCAAACATGGCCATTTGCAAATCAGCCTTGACCCTGTGCCTCATGGGAACAGTCCAGCCCAAACTGCCAAGCCATGTCTTTCCTGGACCGGAATCAAGCATCCAAGGACTGGTTTCTGGCTATCAGCCTTCATCAGCCTGGATAGCTTGACTCCAGTGGTGTGGAGAGCATGGGACTCGCGTGTGAGCATACCCATCCCACTCGGGTTGACAAATGCAAAAACAACAATTGATGGACAGAATGCAGAACAATGTCATACATTCACCCCAGTACAGAGATCTGGGCCTAAATCCATCGTTTTTTTGCACTCCACACCACCCCAGGCCAGACATGGCCATATGCAAATCAGCCTTGACCCTGTGCCTCATGGGAACAGTCCAGCCCGAACTGCCAAGCCATTTCTTTCCTGGACCGGAATCAAGCATCCAAGGACCGGTTTCTGGCTATCAGCCTTCATCAGCCTGGATAGCTTGACTCCAGTGGTGTGGAGAGCATGGGACTCACGTCTGAGCATACCCATCCCACTCGGGGTGACAAATGCAAAAACAACAATTGATGGACAGAATGCAGAACAATGTCATACATTCACCCCAGTACAGAGATCTGGGCCTAAATCCATCGTTTTTTTGCACTCCACACCACCCCAGGTCAGACATGGCCATACGCAAATCAGCCTTGACCCTGTGCCTCATGGGAACAGTCCAGCCCGAACTGCCAAGCCATGTCTTTCCTGGACCGGAATCAAGCATCCAAGGACCGGTTTCTGGCTATCAGCCTTCATCAGCCTGGATAGCTTGACTCCAGTGGTGTGGAGAGCATGGGACTCACGTCTGAGCATACCCATCCAACTCGGGGTGACAAATGCAAAAACAACAATTGATGGACAGAATGCAGAACAATGTCATACATTCACCCCAGTACAGAGATCTGGGCATAAATCCATCGTTTTTTTGCACTCCACACCACCCCAGGTCAGACATGGCCATATGCAAATCAGCCTTGACCCTGTGCCTCATGGGAACAGTCCAGCCCGAACTACCAAGCCATGTCTTTCCTGGAGACCGGAATCAAGCATCCAAGGACCGGTTTCTGGCTATCAGCCTTCATCAGCCTGGATAGCTTGACTCCAGTGGTGTGGATAGCATGGGACTCACGTCTGAGCATACCAATCCCACTCGGGGTGACAAATGCAAAAACAACAATTGATGGACAGAATGCAGAACAATGTCATACATTCACCCCGTACAGAGATCTGGGCCTAAATCCATCGTTTTTTTGCACTCCACACAACCCCAGGTCAGACATGGCCATATGCAAATCAGCCTTGACCCTGTGCCTCATGGGAACAGTCCAGCCCGAACTGCCAAGCCATGTCTTTCCTGGACCGGAATCAAGCATCCAAGGACCGGTTTCTGGCTATCAGCCTTCATCAGCTTGGATAGCTTGACTCTAGTGGTGTGGAGAGCATGGGACTCACGTCTGAGCATACCCATCCCACTCGGGGTGACAAATGCAAAAACAACAATTGATGGACAGAATGCAGAACAATGTCATACATTCACCCCAGTACAGATATCTGGGCCTAAATCCATCGTTTTTTGCACTCCACACCACCCCAGGTCAAACATGGCCATATGCAAATCAGCCTTGACCCTGTGCCTCATGGGAACAGTCCAGCCCGAACTGCCAAGCCATGTCTTTCCTGGACCAGAATCAAGCATCCAAGGACCGGTTTCTGGCTATCAGCCTTAATCAGCCTGGATAGCTTGACTCCAGTGGTGTGGAGAGCATGGGACTCACGTCTGAGCATACCCATCCCACTCGGGGTGACAAATGCAAAAACAACAATTGATGGACAGAATGCAGAACAATGTCATACATTCACCCCAGTACAGAGATCTGGGCCTAAATCCATTGTTTTTTTGCACTCCACACCACCCCAGGTCAGACATGGCCATATGCAAATCAGCCTTGACCCTGTGCCTCATGGGAACAGTCCAGCCCGAACTGCCAAGCCATGTCTTTCCTGGACCGGAATCAAGCATCCAAGGACCGGTTTCTGGCTATCAGCCTTCATCAGCCTGTATAGCTTGACTCCAGTGGTGTGGAGAGCATGGGACTCACGTCTGAGCATACCCATCCCACTCGGGGTGACAAATGCAAAAACAACAATTGATGGACAGAATGCAGAACAATGTCATACATTCACCCCAGTACAGAGATCTGGGCCTAAATCCATTGTTTTTTTGCACTCCACACCACCCCAGGTCAGACATGGCCATATGCAAATCAGCCTTGACCTTGTGCCTCATGGGAACAGTCCAGCCCGAACTGCCAAGCCATGTCTTTCCTGGACCGGAATCAAGCATCCAAGGACCGGTTTCTGGCTATCAGCCTTCATCAGCCTGGATAGCTTGACTCCAGTGGTGTGGAGAGCATGGGACTCACGTCTGAGCAGACCCATCCCACTCGGGATGACAAATGCAAAAACAACAATTGATGGACAGAATGCAGAACAATGTCATACATTCACCCCAGTACAGAGATCTGGGCCTAAATCCATCGTTTTTTTGCACTCCACACCACCCCAGGTCAGACATGGCCATATGCAAATCAGCCTTGACCCTGTGCCTCATGGGAACAGTCCAGCCCGAACTGCCAAGCCATGTCTTTCCTGGACCGGAATCAAGCATCCAAGGACCGGTTTCTGGCTATCAGCCTTCATCAGCCTGGATAGCTTGACTCCAGTGGTGTGGAGAGCATGGGACTCACGTCTGAGCAGACCCATCCCACTCGGGATGACAAATGCAAAAACAACAATTGATGGACAGAATGCAGAACAATGTCATACATTCACCCCAGTACAGAGATCTGGGCCTAAATCCATCGTTTTTTTGCACTCCACACCACCCCAGGTCAGACATGGCCATATGCAAATCAGCCTTGACCCTGTGCCTCATGGGAACAGTCCAGCCCGAACTACCAAGCCATGTCTTTCCTGGAGAACGGAATCAAGCATCCAAGGACCGGTTTCTGGCTATCAGCCTTCATCAGCCTGGATAGCTTGACTCCAGTGGTGTGGATAGCATGGGACTCACGTCTGAGCATACCAATCCCACTCGGGGTGACAAATGCAAAAACAACAATTGATGGACAGAATGCAGAACAATGTCATACATTCACCCCGTACAGAGATCTGGGCCTAAATCCATTGTTTTTTTGCACTCCACACAACCCCAGGTCAGCCATGGCCATATGCAAATCAGCCTTGACCCTGTGCCTCATGGGAACAGTCCAGCCCGAACTGCCAAGCCATGTCTTTCCTGGACCGGAATCAAGCATCCAAGGACCGGTTTCTGGCTATCAGCCTTCATCAGCTTGGATAGCTTGACTCTAGTGGTGTGGAGAGCATGGGACTCACGTCTGAGCATACCCATCCCACTCGGGGTGACAAATGCAAAAACAACAATTGATGGACAGAATGCAGAACAATGTCATACATTCACCCCAGTACAGAGATCTGGGCCTAAATCCATCGTTTTTTTGCACTCCACACCACCCCAGGTCAGACATGGCCATATGCAAATCAGCCTTGACCCTGTGCCTCATGGGAACTGTCCAGCCCGAACTGCCAAGCCATGTCTTTCCTGGACCGGAATCAAGCATCCAAGGACCGGTTTCTGGCTATCAGCCTTCATCAGACTGGATAGCTTGACTCCAGTGGTGTGGAGAGCATGGGACTCACGTCTGAGCATACCCATCCCACTCGGGGTGACAAATGCAAAAACAACAATTGATGGACAGAATGCAGAACAATGTCATACATTCACCCCAGTACAGAGATCTGAGCCTCAATCCATCGTGTTTTGCACTCCACACCACCCCAGGTCAAACATGGCCATATGTAAATCAGCCTTGACCTGTGCCTCATGGGAACAGTCCAGCCCGAACTGCCAAGCCATGTCTTTCCTGGACCGGAATCAAGCATCCAAGGACTGGTTTCTGGCTATCAGCCTTCATCAGCCTGGATAGCTTGACTCCAGTGGTGTGGAGAGCATGGGACTCACGTCTGAGCATACCCATCCCACTCGGGGTGACAAATGCAAAAACAACAATTGATGGACAGAATGCAGAACAATGTCATACATTCACCCCAGTACAGAGATCTGGGCCTAAATCCATCGTTTTTTTGCACTCCACACCACCCCAGGTCAGACATGGCCATATGCAAATCAGCCTTGACCCTGTGCCTCATGGGAACAGTCCAGCCCGAACTGCCAAGCCATGTATTTCCTGGACCGGAATCAAGCATCCAAGGACCGGTTTCTGGCTATCAGCCTTCATCACCCTGGATAGCTTGACTCCAGTGGTGTGGAGAGCATGGGACTCACGTCTGAGCATACCCATCCAACTCGGGGTGACAAATGCAAAAACAACAATTGATGGACAGAATGCAGAACAATGTCATACATTCACCCCAGTACAGAGATCTGGGCATAAATCCATCGTTTTTTTGCACTCCACACCACCCCAGGTCAGACATGGCCATATGCAAATCAGCCTTGACCCTGTGCCTCATGGGAACAGTCCAGCCCGAACTACCAAGCCATGTCTTTCCTGGAGACCGGAATCAAGCATCCAAGGACCGGTTTCTGGCTATCAGCCTTCATCAGCCTGGATAGCTTGACTCCAGTGGTGTGGATAGCATGGGACTCACGTCTGAGCATACCCATCCAACTCGGGGTGACAAATGCAAAAACAACAATTGATGGACAGAATGCAGAACAATGTCATACATTCACCCCAGTACAGATATCTGGGCCTAAATCCATCGTTTTTTGCACTCCACACCACCCCAGGTCAAACATGGCCATATGCAAATCAGCCTTGACCCTGTGCCTCATGGGAACAGTCCAGCCCAAACTGCCAAGCCATGTCTTTCCTGGACCGGAATCAAGCATCCAAGGACTGGTTTCTGGCTATCAGCCTTCATCAGCCTGGATAGCTTGACTCCAGTGGTGTGGAGAGCATGGGACTCACGTCTGAGCATACCCATCCCACTCGGGTTGACAAATGCAAAAACAACAATTGATGGACAGAATGCAGAACAATGTCATAGATTCACCCCACTACAGATATCTGAGCCTAAATCCATCGTTTTTTGCACTCGACACCACCCCAGGTCAAACATGGCCATATGCAAATCAGCCTTGACCCTGTGCCTCATGGGAACAGTCCAGCCCGAACTGCCAAGCCATGTCTTTCCTGGACCAGAATCAAGCATCCAAGGACTGGTTTCTGGCTATCAGCCTTCATCAGCCTGGATAGCTTGACTCCAGTGGTGTGGAGAGCATGGGACTCACGTTTGAGCATACCCATCCCACTCGGGGTGACAAATGCAAAAACAACAATTGATGGACAGAATGCAGAACAATGTCATACATTCACCCCAGTACAGATATCTGGGCCTAAATCCATCGTTTTTTGCACTCCACACCACCCCAGGTCAAACATGGCCATTTGCAAATCAGCCTTGACCCTGTGCCTCATGGCAACAGTCCAGCCCAAACTGCCAAGCCATGTCTTTCCTGGACCGGAATCAAGCATCCAAGGACTGGTTTCTGGCTATCAGCCTTCATCAGCCTGGATAGCTTGACTCCAGTGGTGTGGAGAGCATGGGACTCACGTCTGAGCATACCCATCCCACTCGGGTTGACAAATGCAAAAACAACAATTGATGGACAGAATGCAGAACAATGTCATACATTCACCCCAGTACAGAGATCTGGGCCTAAATCCATCGTTTTTTTGCACTCCACACCACCCCAGGCCAGACATGGCCATATGCAAATCAGCCTTGACCCTGTGCCTCATGGGAACAGTCCAGCCCGAACTGCCAAGCCATGTCTTTCCTGGACCGGAATCAAGCATCCAAGGACCGGTTTCTGGCTATCAGCCTTCATCAGCCTGGATAGCTTGACTCCAGTGGTGTGGAGAGCATGGGACTCACGTCTGAGCATACCCATCCCACTCGGGGTGACAAATGCAAAAACAACAATTGATGGACAGAATGCAGAACAATGTCATACATTCACCCCAGTACAGAGATCTGGGCCTAAATCCATCGTTTTTTTGCACTCCACACCACCCCAGGTCAGACATGGCCATACGCAAATCAGCCTTGACCCTGTGCCTCATGGGAACAGTCCAGCCCGAACTGCCAAGCCATGTCTTTCCTGGACCGGAATCAAGCATCCAAGGACCGGTTTCTGGCTATCAGCCTTCATCAGCCTGGATAGCTTGACTCCAGTGGTGTGGAGAGCATGGGACTCACGTCTGAGCATACCCATCCAACTCGGGGTGACAAATGCAAAAACAACAATTGATGGACAGAATGCAGAACAATGTCATACATTCACCCCAGTACAGAGATCTGGGCATAAATCCATCGTTTTTTTGCACTCCACACCACCCCAGGTCAGACATGGCCATATGCAAATCAGCCTTGACCCTGTGCCTCATGGGAACAGTCCAGCCCGAACTACCAAGCCATGTCTTTCCTGGAGACCGGAATCAAGCATCCAAGGACCGGTTTCTGGCTATCAGCCTTCATCAGCCTGGATAGCTTGACTCCAGTGGTGTGGATAGCATGGGACTCACGTCTGAGCATACCAATCCCACTCGGGGTGACAAATGCAAAAACAACAATTGATGGACAGAATGCAGAACAATGTCATACATTCACCCCGTACAGAGATCTGGTCCTAAATCCATCGTTTTTTTGCACTCCACACAACCCCAGGTCAGACATGGCCATATGCAAATCAGCCTTGACCCTGTGCCTCATGGGAACAGTCCAGCCCGAACTGCCAAGCCATGTCTTTCCTGGACCGGAATCAAGCATCCAAGGACCGGTTTCTGGCTATCAGCCTTCATCAGCTTGGATAGCTTGACTCTAGTGGTGTGGAGAGCATGGGACTCACGTCTGAGCATACCCATCCCACTCGGGGTGACAAATGCAAAAACAACAATTGATGGACAGAATGCAGAACAATGTCATACATTCACCCCAGTACAGATATCTGGGCCTAAATCCATTGTTTTTTGCACTCCACACCACCCCAGGTCAAACATGGCCATATGCAAATCAGCCTTGACCCTGTGCCTCATGGGAACAGTCCAGCCCGAACTGCCAAGCCATGTCTTTCCTGGACCAGAATCAAGCATCCAAGGACCGGTTTCTGGCTATCAGCCTTAATCAGCCTGGATAGCTTGACTCCAGTGGTGTGGAGAGCATGGGACTCACGTCTGAGCATACCCATCCCACTCGGGGTGACAAATGCAAAAACAACAATTGATGGACAGAATGCAGAACAATGTCATACATTCACCCCAGTACAGAGATCTGGGCCTAAATCCATTGTTTTTTTGCACTCCAGACCACCCCAGGTCAGACATGGCCATATGCAAATCAGCCTTGACCCTGTGCCTCATGGGAACAGTCCAGCCCGAACTGCCAAGCCATGTCTTTCCTGGACCGGAATCAAGCATCCAAGGACCGGTTTCTGGCTATCAGCCTTCATCAGCCTGTATAGCTTGACTCCAGTGGTGTGGAGAGCATGGGACTCACGTCTGAGCATACCCATCCCACTCGGGGTGACAAATGCAAAAACAACAATTGATGGACAGAATGCAGAACAATGTCATACATTCACCCCAGTACAGAGATCTGGGCCTAAATCCATTGTTTTTTTGCACTCCACACCACCCCAGGTCAGACATGGCCATATGCAAATCAGCCTTGACCTTGTGCCTCATGGGAACAGTCCAGCCCGAACTGCCAAGCCATGTCTTTCCTGGACCGGAATCAAGCATCCAAGGACCGGTTTCTGGCTATCAGCCTTCATCAGCCTGGATAGCTTGACTCCAGTGGTGTGGAGAGCATGGGACTCACGTCTGAGCAGACCCATCCCACTCGGGATGACAAATGCAAAAACAACAATTGATGGACAGAATGCAGAACAATGTCATACATTCACCCCAGTACAGAGATCTGGGCCTAAATCCATCGTTTTTTTGCACTCCACACCACCCCAGGTCAGACATGGCCATATGCAAATCAGCCTTGACCCTGTGCCTCATGGGAACAGTCCAGCCCGAACTGCCAAGCCATGTCTTTCCTGGACCGGAATCAAGCATCCAAGGACCGGTTTCTGGCTATCAGCCTTCATCAGCCTGGATAGCTTGACTCCAGTGGTGTGGAGAGCATGGGACTCACGTCTGAGCAGACCCATCCCACTCGGGATGACAAATGCAAAAACAACAATTGATGGACAGAATGCAGAACAATGTCATACATTCACCCCAGTACAGAGATCTGGGCCTAAATCCATCGTTTTTTTGCACTCCACACCACCCCAGGTCAGACATGGCCATATGCAAATCAGCCTTGACCCTGTGCCTCATGGGAACAGTCCAGCCTGAACTACCAAGCCATGTCTTTCCTGGAGAACGGAATCAAGCATCCAAGGACCGGTTTCTGGCTATCAGCCTTCATCAGCCTGGATAGCTTGACTCCAGTGGTGTGGATAGCATGGGACTCACGTCTGAGCATACCAATCCCACTCGGGGTGACAAATGCAAAAACAACAATTGATGGACAGAATGCAGAACAATGTCATACATTCACCCCGTACAGAGATCTGGGCCTAAATCCATTGTTTTTTTGCACTCCACACAACCCCAGGTCAGCCATGGCCATATGCAAATCAGCCTTGACCCTGTGCCTCATGGGAACAGTCCAGCCCGAACTGCCAAGCCATGTCTTTCCTGGACCGGAATCAAGCATCCAAGGACCGGTTTCTGGCTATCAGCCTTCATCAGCTTGGATAGCTTGACTCTAGTGGTGTGGAGAGCATGGGACTCACGTCTGAGCATACCCATCCCACTCGGGGTGACAAATGCAAAAACAACAATTGATGGACAGAATGCAGAACAATGTCATACATTCACCCCAGTACAGAGATCTGGGCCTAAATCCATCGTTTTTTTGCACTCCACACCACCCCAGGTCAGACATGGCCATATGCAAATCAGCCTTGACCCTGTGCCTCATGGGAACTGTCCAGCCCGAACTGCCAAGCCATGTCTTTCCTGGACCGGAATCAAGCATCCAAGGACCGGTTTCTGGCTATCAGCCTTCATCAGACTGGATAGCTTGACTCCAGTGGTGTGGAGAGCATGGGACTCACGTCTGAGCATACCCATCCCACTCGGGGTGACAAATGCAAAAACAACAATTGATGGACAGAATGCAGAACAATGTCATACATTCACCCCAGTACAGAGATCTGAGCCTCAATCCATCGTGTTTTGCACTCCACACCACCCCAGGTCAAACATGGCCATATGCAAATCAGCCTTGACCTGTGCCTCATGGGAACAGTCCAGCCCGAACTGCCAAGCCATGTCTTTCCTGGACCGGAATCAAGCATCCAAGGACTGGTTTCTGGCTATCAGCCTTCATCAGCCTGGATAGCTTGACTCCAGTGGTGTGGAGAGCATGGGACTCACGTCTGAGCATACCCATCCCACTCGGGGTGACAAATGCAAAAACAACAATTGATGGACAGAATGCAGAACAATGTCATAAATTCACCCCAGTACAGAGATCTGGGCCTAAATCCATCGTTTTTTTGCACTCCACACCACCCCAGGTCAGACATGGCCATATGCAAATCAGCCTTGACCCTGTGCCTCATGGGAACAGTCCAGCCCGAACTGCCAAGCCATGTATTTCCTGGACCGGAATCAAGCATCCAAGGACCGGTTTCTGGCTATCAGCCTTCATCACCCTGGATAGCTTGACTCCAGTGGTGTGGAGAGCATGGGACTCACTTCTGAGCATACCCATCCAACTCGGGGTGACAAATGCAAAAACAACAATTGATGGACAGAATGCAGAACAATGTCATACATTCACCCCAGTACAGAGATCTGGGCATAAATCCATCGTTTTTTTGCACTCCACACCACCCCAGGTCAGACATGGCCATATGCAAATCAGCCTTGACCCTGTGCCTCATGGGAACAGTCCAGCCCGAACTACCAAGCCATGTCTTTCCTGGAGACCGGAATCAAGCATCCAAGGACCGGTTTCTGGCTATCAGCCTTCATCAGCCTGGATAGCTTGACTCCAGTGGTGTGGATAGCATGGGACTCACGTCTGAGCATACCCATCCAACTCGGGGTGACAAATGCAAAAACAACAATAGATGGACAGAATGCAGAACAATGTCATACATTCACCCCAGTACAGATATCTGGGCCTAAATCCATCGTTTTTTGCACTCCACACCACCCCAGGTCAAACATGGCCATATGCAAATCAGCCTTGACCCTGTGCCTCATGGGAACAGTCCAGCCCAAACTGCCAAGCCATGTCTTTCCTGGACCGGAATCAAGCATCCAAGGACTGGTTTCTGGCTATCAGCCTTCATCAGCCTGGATAGCTTGACTCCAGTGGTGTGGAGAGCATGGGACTCACGTCTGAGCATACCCATCCCACTCGGGTTGACAAATGCAAAAACAACAATTGATGGACAGAATGCAGAACAATGTCATAGATTCACCCCACTACAGATATCTGAGCCTAAATCCATCGTTTTTTGCACTCGACACCACCCCAGGTCAAACATGGCCATATGCAAATCAGCCTTGACCCTGTGCCTCATGGGAACAGTCCAGCCCGAACTGCCAAGCCATGTCTTTCCTGGACCAGAATCAAGCATCCAAGGACTGGTTTCTGGCTATCAGCCTTCATCAGCCTGGATAGCTTGACTCCAGTGGTGTGGAGAGCATGGGACTCACGTTTGAGCATACCCATCCCACTCGGGGTGACAAATGCAAAAACAACAATTGATGGACAGAATGCAGAACAATGTCATACATTCACCCCAGTACAGATATCTGGGCCTAAATCCATCGTTTTTTGCACTCCACACCACCCCAGGTCAAACATGGCCATTTGCAAATCAGCCTTGACCCTGTGCCTCATGGGAACAGTCCAGCCCAAACTGCCAAGCCATGTCTTTCCTGGACCGGAATCAAGCATCCAAGGACTGGTTTCTGGCTATCAGCCTTCATCAGCCTGGATAGCTTGACTCCAGTGGTGTGGAGAGCATGGGACTCACGTCTGAGCATACCCATCCCACTCGGGTTGACAAATGCAAAAACAACAATTGATGGACAGAATGCAGAACAATGTCATACATTCACCCCAGTACAGAGATCTGGGCCTAAATCCATCGTTTTTTTGCACTCCACACCACCCCAGGCCAGACATGGCCATATGCAAATCAGCCTTGACCCTGTGCCTCATGGGAACAGTCCAGCCCGAACTGCCAAGCCATGTCTTTCCTGGACCGGAATCAAGCATCCAAGGACCGGTTTCTGGCTATCAGCCTTCATCAGCCTGGATAGCTTGACTCCAGTGGTGTGGAGAGCATGGGACTCACGTCTGAGCATACCCATCCCACTCGGGGTGACAAATGCAAAAACAACAATTGATGGACAGAATGCAGAACAATGTCATACATTCACCCCAGTACAGAGATCTGGGCCTAAATCCATAGTTTTTTTGCACTCCACACCACCCCAGGTCAGACATGGCCATACGCAAATCAGCCTTGACCCTGTGCCTCATGGGAACAGTCCAGCCCGAACTGCCAAGCCATGTCTTTCCTGGACCGGAATCAAGCATCCAAGGACCGGTTTCTGGCTATCAGCCTTCATCAGCCTGGATAGCTTGACTCCAGTGGTGTGGAGAGCATGGGACTCACGTCTGAGCATACCCATCCAACTCGGGGTGACAAATGCAAAAACAACAATTGATGGACAGAATGCAGAACAATGTCATACATTCACCCCAGTACAGAGATCTGGGCATAAATCCATCGTTTTTTTGCACTCCACACCACCCCAGGTCAGACATGGCCATATGCAAATCAGCCTTGACCCTGTGCCTCATGGGAACAGTCCAGCCCGAACTACCAAGCCATGTCTTTCCTGGAGACCGGAATCAAGCATCCAAGGACCGGTTTCTGGCTATCAGCCTTCATCAGCCTGGATAGCTTGACTCCAGTGGTGTGGATAGCATGGGACTCACGTCTGAGCATACCAATCCCACTCGGGGTGACAAATGCAAAAACAACAATTGATGGACAGAATGCAGAACAATGTCATACATTCACCCCGTACAGAGATCTGGGCCTAAATCCATCGTTTTTTTGCACTCCACACAACCCCAGGTCAGACATGGCCATATGCAAATCAGCCTTGACCCTGTGCCTCATGGGAACAGTCCAGCCCGAACTGCCAAGCCATGTCTTTCCTGGACCGGAATCAAGCATCCAAGGACCGGTTTCTGGCTATCAGCCTTCATCAGCTTGGATAGCTTGACTCTAGTGGTGTGGAGAGCATGGGACTCACGTCTGAGCATACCCATCCCACTCGGGGTGACAAATGCAAAAACAACAATTGATGGACAGAATGCAGAACAATGTCATACATTCACCCCAGTACAGATATCTGGGCCTAAATCCATCGTTTTTTGCACTCCACACCACCCCAGGTCAAACATGGCCATATGCAAATCAGCCTTGACCCTGTGCCTCATGGGAACAGTCCAGCCCGAACTGCCAAGCCATGTCTTTCCTGGACCAGAATCAAGCATCCAAGGACCGGTTTCTGGCTATCAGCCTTAATCAGCCTGGATAGCTTGACTCCAGTGGTGTGGAGAGCATGGGACTCACGTCTGAGCATACCCATCCCACTCGGGGTGACAAATGCAAAAACAACAATTGATGGACAGAATGCAGAACAATGTCATACATTCACCCCAGTACAGAGATCTGGGCCTAAATCCATTGTTTTATTGCACTCCACACCACCCCAGGTCAGACATGGCCATATGCAAATCAGCCTTGACCCTGTGCCTCATGGGAACAGTCCAGCCCGAACTGCCAAGCCATGTCTTTCCTGGACCGGAATCAAGCATCCAAGGACCGGTTTCTGGCTATCAGCCTTCATCAGCCTGTATAGCTTGACTCCAGTGGTGTGGAGAGCATGGGACTCACGTCTGAGCATACCCATCCCACTCGGGGTGACAAATGCAAAAACAACAATTGATGGACAGAATGCAGAACAATGTCATACATTCACCCCAGTACAGAGATCTGGGCCTAAATCCATTGTTTTTTTGCACTCCACACCACCCCAGGTCAGACATGGCCATATGCAAATCAGCCTTGACCTTGTGCCTCATGGGAACAGTCCAGCCCGAACTGCCAAGCCATGTCTTTCCTGGACCGGAATCAAGCATCCAAGGACCGGTTTCTGGCTATCAGCCTTCATCAACCTGGATAGCTTGACTCCAGTGGTGTGGAGAGCATGGGACTCACGTCTGAGCAGACCCATCCCACTCGGGATGACAAATGCAAAAACAACAATTGATGGACAGAATGCAGAACAATGTCATACATTCACCCCAGTACAGAGATCTGGGCCTAAATCCATCGTTTTTTTGCACTCCACACCACCCCAGGTCAGACATGGCCATATGCAAATCAGCCTTGACCCTGTGCCTCATGGGAACAGTCCAGCCCGAACTGCCAAGCCATGTCTTTCCTGGACCGGAATCAAGCATCCAAGGACCGGTTTCTGGCTATCAGCCTTCATCAGCCTGGATAGCTTGACTCCAGTGGTGTGGAGAGCATGGGACTCACGTCTGAGCAGACCCATCCCACTCGGGATGACAAATGCAAAAACAACAATTGATGGACAGAATGCAGAACAATGTCATACATTCACCCCAGTACAGAGATCTGGGCCTAAATCCATCGTTTTTTTGCACTCCACACCACCCCAGGTCAGACATGGCCATATGCAAATCAGCCTTGACCCTGTGCCTCATGGGAACAGTCCAGCCCGAACTACCAAGCCATGTCTTTCCTGGAGAACGGAATCAAGCATCCAAGGACCGGTTTCTGGCTATCAGCCTTCATCAGCCTGGATAGCTTGACTCCAGTGGTGTGGATAGCATGGGACTCACGTCTGAGCATACCAATCCCACTCGGGGTGACAAATGCAAAAACAACAATTGATGGACAGAATGCAGAACAATGTCATACATTCACCCCGTACAGAGATCTGGGCCTAAATCCATTGTTTTTTTGCACTCCACACAACCCCAGGTCAGCCATGGCCATATGCAAATCAGCCTTGACCCTGTGCCTCATGGGAACAGTCCAGCCCGAACTGCCAAGCCATGTCTTTCCTGGACCGGAATCAAGCATCCAAGGACCGGTTTCTGGCTATCAGCCTTCATCAGCTTGGATAGCTTGACTCTAGTGGTGTGGAGAGCATGGGACTCACGTCTGAGCATACCCATCCCACTCGGGGTGACAAATGCAAAAACAACAATTGATGGACAGAATGCAGAACAATGTCATACATTCACCCCAGTACAGAGATCTGGGCCTAAATCCATCGTTTTTTTGCACTCCACACCACCCCAGGTCAGACATGGCCATATGCAAATCAGCCTTGACCCTGTGCCTCATGGGAACTGTCCAGCCCGAACTGCCAAGCCATGTCTTTCCTGGACCGGAATCAAGCATCCAAGGACCGGTTTCTGGCTATCAGCCTTCATCAGACTGGATAGCTTGACTCCAGTGGTGTGGAGAGCATGGGACTCACGTCTGAGCATACCCATCCCACTCGGGGTGACAAATGCAAAAACAACAATTGATGGACAGAATGCAGAACAATGTCATACATTCACCCCAGTACAGAGATCTGAGCCTCAATCCATCGTGTTTTGCACTCCACACCACCCCAGGTCAAACATGGCCATATGCAAATCAGCCTTGACCTGTGCCTCATGGGAACAGTCCAGCCCGAACTGCCAAGCCATGTCTTTCCTGGACCGGAATCAAGCATCCAAGGACTGGTTTCTGGCTATCAGCCTTCATCAGCCTGGATAGCTTGACTCCAGTGGTGTGGAGAGCATGGGACTCACGTCTGAGCATACCCATCCCACTCGGGGTGACAAATGCAAAAACAACAATTGATGGACAGAATGCAGAACAATGTCATACATTCACCCCAGTACAGAGATCTGGGCCTAAATCCATCGTTTTTTTGCACTCCACACCACCCCAGGTCAGACATGGCCATATGCAAATCAGCCTTGACCCTGTGCCTCATGGGAACAGTCCAGCCCGAACTGCCAAGCCATGTATTTCCTGGACCGGAATCAAGCATCCAAGGACCGGTTTCTGGCTATCAGCCTTCATCACCCTGGATAGCTTGACTCCAGTGGTGTGGAGAGCATGGGACTCACGTCTGAGCATACCCATCCAACTCGGGGTGACAAATGCAAAAACAACAATTGATGGACAGAATGCAGAACAATGTCATACATTCACCCCAGTACAGAGATCTGGGCATAAATCCATCGTTTTTTTGCACTCCACACCACCCCAGGTCAGACATGGCCATATGCAAATCAGCCTTGACCCTGTGCCTCATGGGAACAGTCCAGCCCGAACTACCAAGCCATGTCTTTCCTGGAGACCGGAATCAAGCATCCAAGGACCGGTTTCTGGCTATCAGCCTTCATCAGCCTGGATAGCTTGACTCCAGTGGTGTGGATAGCATGGCACTCACGTCTGAGCATACCAATCCCACTCGGGGTGACAAATGCAAAAACAACAATTGATGGACAGAATGCAGAACAATGTCATACATTCACCCCGTACAGAGATCTGGGCCTAAATCCATCGTTTTTTTGCACTCCACACAACCCCAGGTCAGACATGGCCATATGCAAATCAGCCTTGACCCTGTGCCTCATGGGAACAGTCCAGCCCGAACTGCCAAGCCATGTCTTTCCTGGACCGGAATCAAGCATCCAAGGACCGGTTTCTGGCTATCAGCCTTCATCAGCTTGGATAGCTTGACTCCAGTGGTGTGGAGAGCATGGGACTCACGTCTGAGCATACCCATCCCACTCGGGGTGACAAATGCAAAAACAACAATTGATGGACAGAATGCAGAACAATGTCATACATTCACCCCAGTACAGATGTCTGGGCCTAAATCCATCGTTTTTTGCACTCCACACCACCCCAGGTCAGACATGGCCATATGCAAATCAGCCTTGACCCTGTGCCTCATGGGAACAGTCCAGCCCGAACTGCCAAGCCATGTCTTTCCTGGACCGGAATCAAGCATCCAAGGACTGGTTTCTGGCTATCAGCCTTCATCAGCCTGGATAGCTTGACTCCAGTGGTGTGGAGAGCATGGGACTCACGTCTGAGCATACCCATCCCACTCGGGATGACAAATGCAAAAACAACAATTGATGGACAGAATGCAGAACAATGTCATACATTCACCCCAGTACAGAGATCTGGGCCTAAATCCATCGTTTTTTTGCACTCCACACCACCCCAGGTCAGACATGGCCATACGCAAATCAGCCTTGACCCTGTGCATCATGGGAACAGTCCAGCCCGAACTGCCAAGCCATGTCTTTCCTGGACCGGAATCAAGCATCCAAGGACCGGTTTCTGGCTATCAGCCTTCATCAGCCTGGATAGCTTGACTCCAGTGGTGTGGAGAGCATGGGACTCACGTCTGAGCATACCCATCCAACTCGGGGTGACAAATGCAAAAACAACAATTGATGGACAGAATGCAGAACAATGTCATACATTCACCCCAGTACAGAGATCTGGGCATAAATCCATCGTTTTTTTGCACTCCACACCACCCCAGGTCAGACATGGCCATATGCAAATCAGCCTTGACCCTGTGCCTCATGGGAACAGTCCAGCCCGAACTACCAAGCCATGTCTTTCCTGGAGACCGGAATCAAGCATCCAAGGACCGGTTTCTGGCTATCAGCCTTCATCAGCCTGGATAGCTTGACTCCAGTGGTGTGGATAGCATGGGACTCACGTCTGAGCATACCAATCCCACTCGGGGTGACAAATGCAAAAACAACAATTGATGGACAGAATGCAGAACAATGTCATACATTCACCCCGTACAGAGATCTGGGCCTAAATCCATCGTTTTTTTGCACTCCACACAACCCCAGGTCAAACATGTCCATATGCAAATCAGCCTTGACCCTGTGCCTCATAGGAACAGTCCAGCCCGAACTGCCAAGCCATGTCTTTCCTGGACCGGAATCAAGCATCCAAGGACCGGTTTCTGGCTATCAGCCTTCATCAGCTTGGATAGCTTGACTCTAGTGGTGTGGAGAGCATGGGACTCACGTCTGAGCATACCCATCCCACTCGGGGTGACAAATGCAAAAACAACAATTGATGGACAGAATGCAGAACAATGTCATACATTCACCCCAGTACAGAGATCTGGGCCTAAATCCATCGTTTTTTTGCACTCCACACCACCCCAGGTCAGACATGGCCATATGCAAATCAGCCTTGACCCTGTGCCTCATGGGAACAGTCCAGCCTGAACTGCCAAGCCATGTCTTTCCTGGACCGGAATCAAGCATCCAAGGACCGGTTTCTGGCTATCAGCCTTCATCAGACTGGATAGCTTGACTCCAGTGGTGTGGAGAGCATGGGACTCACGTCTGAGCATACCCATCCCACTCGGGGTGACAAATGCAAAAACAACAATTGATGGACAGAATGCAGAACAATGTCATACATTCACCCCAGTACAGAGATCTGAGCCTAAATCCATCGTTTTTTGCACTCCACAACACCCCAGGTCAAACATGGCCATATGCAAATCAGCCTTGACCCTGTGCCTCATGGGAACAGTCCAGCCCGAACTGCCAAGCCATGTCTTTCCTGGACCGGAATCAAGCATCCAAGGACTGGTTTCTGGCTATCAGCCTTCATCAGCCTGGATAGCTTGACTCCAGTGGTGTGGAGAGCATGGGACTCACGTCTGAGCATACCCATCCCACTCGGGGTGACAAATGCAAAAACAACAATTGATGGACAGAATGCAGAACAATGTCATACATTCACCCCAGTACAGAGATCTGGGCCTAAATCCATCGTTTTTTTGCACTCCACCCCACCCCAGGTCAGACATGGCCATATGCAAATCAGCCTTGACCCTGTGCCTCATGGGAACAGTCTAGCCCGAACTGCCAAGCCATGTATTTCCTGGACCGGAATCAAGCATCCAAGGACCGGTTTCTGGCTATCAGCCTTCATCAGCCTGGATAGCTTGACTCCAGTGGTGTGGAGAGCATGGGACTCACGTCTGAGCATACCCATCCAACTCGGGGTGACAAATGCAAAAACAACAATTGATGGACAGAATGCAGAACAATGTCATACATTCACCCCAGTACAGAGATCTGGGCATAAATCCATCGTTTTTTTGCACTCCACACCACCCCAGGTCAGACATGGCCATATGCAAATCAGCCTTGACCCTGTGCCTCATGGGAACAGTCCAGCCCGAACTACCAAGCCATGTCTTTCCTGGAGACCGGAATCAAGCATCCAAGGACCGGTTTCTGGCTATCAGCCTTCATCAGCCTGGATAGCTTGACTCCAGTGGTGTGGATAGCATGGGACTCACGTCTGAGCATACCAATCCCACTCGGGGTGACAAATGCAAAAACAACAATTGATGGACAGAATGCAGAACAATGTCATACATTCACCCCGTACAGAGATCTGGGCCTAAATCCATCGTTTTTTAGCACTCCACACAACCCCAGGTCAGACATGGCCATATGCAAATCAGCCTTGACCCTGTGCCTCATGGGAACAGTCCAGCCCGAACTGCCAAGCCATGTCTTTCCTGGACCGGAATCAAGCATCCAAGGACCGGTTTCTGGCTATCAGCCTTCATCAGCTTGGATAGCTTGACTCCAGTGGTGTGGAGAGCATGGGACTCACGTCTGAGCATACCCATCCCACTCGGGGTGACAAATGCAAAAACAACAATTGATGGACAGAATGCAGAACAATGTCATACATTCACCCCAGTACAGATGTCTGGGCCTAAATCCATCGTTTTTTGCACTCCACACCACCCCAGGTCAGACATGGCCATATGCAAATCAGCCTTGACCCTGTGCCTCATGGGAACAGTCCAGCCCGAACTGCCAAGCCATGTCTTTCCTGGACCGGAATCAACCATCCAAGGACCGGTTTCTGGCTATCAGCCTTCATCAGCCTGTATAGCTTGACTCCAGTGGTGTGGAGAGCATGGGACTCACGTCTGAGCATACCCATCCCACTCGGGGTGACAAATGCAAAAACAACAATTGATGGACAGAATGCAGAACAATGTCATACATTCACCCCAGTACAGAGATCTGGGCCTAAATCCATTGTTTTTTGCACTCCACACCACCCCAGGTCAGACATGGCCATATGCAAATCAGCCTTGACCCTGTGCCTCATGGGAACAGTCCAGCCTGAACTGCCAAGCTATGTCTTTCCTGGACCGGAATCAAGCATCCAAGGACCGGTTTCTGGCTATCAGCCTTCATCAGCCTGGATAGCTTGACTCCAGTGGTGTGGAGAGCATGGGACTCACGTCTGAGCAGACCCATCCCACTCGGGATGACAAATGCAAAAACAACAATTGATGGACAGAATGCAGAACAATGTCATACATTCACCCCAGTACAGAGATCTGGGCCTAAATCCATCGTTTTTTTGCACTCCACACCACCCCAGGTCAGACATGGCCATATGCAAATCAGCCTTGACCCTGTGCCTCATGGGAACAGTCCAGCCCGAACTGCCAAGCCATGTCTTTCCTGGACCGGAATCAAGCATCCAAGGACCGGTTTCTGGCTATCAGCCTTCATCAGACTGGATAGCTTGACTCCAGTGGTGTGGAGAGCATGGGACTCACGTCTGAGCATACCCATCCCACTCGGGGTGACAAATGCAAAAACAACAATTGATGGACAGAATGCTGAACAATGTCATACATTCACCCCAGTACAGATATCTGAGCCTAAATCCATCATTTTTTGCACTCCACACCACCCCAGGTCAAACATGGCCATATGCAAATCAGCCTTGACCCTGTGCCTCATGGGAACAGTCCAGCCCGAAATGCCAAGCCATGTCTTTCCTGGACCGCAATCAAGCATCCAAGGACCGGTTTCTGGCTATCAGCCTTCATCAGCCTGGATAGCTTGACTCCAGTGGTTTGGAGAGCATGGTACTCACGTCTGAGCATTCCCATCCCACTAGGGGTAACAAATGCAAAAACAACAATTGATGGACAGAATGCAGAACAATGTCATACATTCACCCCAGTACAGAGATCTGGGCCTAAATCCATCATTTTTTTGCACTCCACACCACCCCAGGTCAGACATGGCCATATGCAAATCATCCTTGACCCTGTGCCTCATGGGAACAGTCCAGCCCGAACTGCCAAGCCAAGTCTTACCTGGACCGGAATCAAGCATCCAAGGACCGGTTTCTGGCTATCAGCCTTCATCAGCCTGGTTAGCTTGACTCCAGTGGTATGGAGAGCAAGGGACTCACGTCTGAGCATACCCATCCCACTCGGGGTGACAAATGCAAAAACAAAAATTGATGGACAGAATGCAGAAAATTGTCATACATTCACCCCAGTACAGAGATCTGGGCCTAAATCCATTGTTTTTTTGCACTCCACACCACCCCAGGTCAGACGTGGCCATATGCAAAGCAGCCTTGACCCTGTGCCTCATGGGAACAGTCCAGCCCGAACTGCCAAGCAATGTCTTTCCTGGACCGGAATCAAGCATCCAAGGACCGGTTTCTGGCAATCAGCCTTCATCAGCCTGGATAGCTTGACTCCAGTGGTGTGGAGAGCATGGGACTCACGTCTGAGCATACCCGTCCCACTCGGGGTGACAAATGCAAAAACAACAATTGATGGACAGAATGCAGAACAATGTCATACATTCACCCCAGTACAGAGATCTGGGCCTAAATCCATCGTTTTTTTGCAATCCACACCACCCCAGGGCAGACATGGCCATATGCAAATCAGCCTCATGGGAACAATCCAGCCCGAACTGCCAAGCCATGTCTTTCCTGGACCGGAATCAAGCATCCAAGGACCGGTTTCTGGCTATCAGCCTTCATCAGCCTGGATAGCTTGACTCCAGTGGTATGGAGAGCATGGGACTCACGTCTGAGCATACCCATCCCACTCGGGGTGACAAATGCAAAAACAACAATTGATGGACAGAATGCAGAACAATGTCATACATTCACCCCAGTACAGAGATCTGGGCCTAAATCCATAGTTTTTTTGCACTCCACACCACCCCAGGTCAGACATGGCCATATGCAAATCAGCCTTGACCCTTTGCCTCATGGGAACAGTCCAGCCCGAACTGCCAAGCCATGTCTTTCCTGGACCGGAATCAAGCATCCAAGGACCGGTTTCTGGCTATCAGCCTTCATCAGCCTGGATAGCTTGACTCCAGTGCTGTGGAGAGCTTGGGACTCACGTCTGAGCATACCCATCCCACTCGGGGTGACAAATGCAGAAACAACAATTGATGGACAGAATGCAGAACAATGTCATACATTCACCCCAGTACAGAGATCTGGGCCTAAATCCATCGTTTTTTTGCACTCCACACCACCCCAGGTCAGACATGGCCATATGCAAATCAGCCTTGACCCTGTGCCTCATGGGAACAGTCCAGCCCGAACTGCCAAGCCATGTCTTTCCTGGACCGGAATCAAGCATCCAAGGATCGGTTTCTGGCTATCAGCCTTCCTCAGCCTGGATAGCTTGACTCCAGTGGTATGGAGAGCATGGGACTCACGTCTGAGCATACCCATCCCACTCGGGGTGACAAATGCAAAAACAACAATTGATGGACAGAATGCAGAACAATGTCATACATTAACCCCAGTACAGAGATCTGGGCCTAAATCCATCGTTTTTTTGCATTCCACACCACCCCAGGTCAGACATGGCCATATGCAAATCAGCCTTGTCCCTGTGCCTCATGGGAACAGTCCAGCCCAAACTGCCAAGCCATGTCTTTCCTGGACCGGAATCAAGCATCCAAGGACTGGTTTCTGGCTATCAGCCTTCATCAGCCTGGATAGCTTGACTCCAGTGGTGTGGAGAGCATGGGACTCACGTCTGAGCATTCCCATCCCACTCGGGGTGACAAATGCAAAAACAACAATTGATGGACAGAATGCAGAACAATGTCATACATTCACCCCAGTACAGAGATCTGGGCCTAAATCCATTGTTTTTTTGCACTCCACACCACCCCAGGTCAGACATGGCCATATGCAAATCAGCCTTGACCCTGTGCCTCATGGGAACAGTCCAGCCCGAACTGCCAAGCCATGTCTTTCCTGGACCGGAATCAACCATCCAAGGACCGGTTTCTGGCTATCAGCCTTCATCAGCCTGGATAGCTTGACTCCAGTGGTGTGGAGAGCATGGGACTCACGTCTGAGCATACCCATCCCACTCGGGGTGACAAATGCAAAAACAACAATTGATGGACAGAATGCAGAACAATGTCATACATTCACCCCAGTACAGAGATCTGGGCCTAAATCCATTGTTTTTTTGCACTCCACACCACCCCAGGTCAGACATGGCCATATGCCAATCAGCCTTGACTCTGTGCCTCATGGGAACAGTCCAGCCCGAACTGCCAAGCCATGTCTTTCCTGGACCGGAATCAAGCATCCAAGGACCGGTTTCTGGCTATCAGCCTTCATCAGCCTGGATAGCTTGACTCCCGTGGTGTGGAGAGCATGGGACTCACGTCTGAGCATACCCATCCAACTCGTGGTGACAAATGCAAAAACAACAATTGATGGACAGAATGCAGAACAATGTCATACATTCACCCCAGTACAGAGATCTGGGCCTAAATCCATCGTTTTTTTGCACTCCACACCACCCCAGGTCAGACATGGCCATATGCAAATCAGCCTTGACCCTGTGCCTCATGGGAACAGTCCAGCCCGAACTGCCAAGCCATGTCTTTCCTGGACCGGAATCAAGCATCCAAGGACCGGTTTCTGGCTATCAGCCTTCATCAGCCTGGATAGCTTGACTCCAGTGGTGTGGAGAGCATGGGACTCACGTCTGAGCATACCCATCCCACTCGGGGTGACAAATGCAAAAACAACAATTGATGGACAGAATGCAGAACAATGTCATACATTCACCCCAGTACAGAGATCTGGGCCTAAATCCATCGTTTGTTTGCACTCCACACCACCTCAGGTCAGACATGGCCATATGCAAATCAGCCTTGACCCTGTGCCTCATGGGAACAGTCCAGCCCGAACTGCCAAGCCATGTCTTTCCTGGACCGGAATCAAGCATCCAAGGACCGGTTTCTGGCTATCAGCCTTCATCAGCCTGGATAGCTTGACTCCAGTGGTGTGGAGAGCATGGGACTCACGTCTGAGCATACCCATCCCACTCAGGGTGACAAATGCAAAAACAACAATTGATGGACAGAATGCAGAACAATGTCATACATTTGTAATTTTCACCCCGAGTGGGCTGGGTATGCTCAGACGTGAGTCCCAGGCTCTCCACGCCACTGGAGTCAAGCCTTCCAGGCTGATGAAGGCTGATAGCCAGAAACCGGTCCTTGGATGCTTGATTCCGGTCTGGGAAAGACATGGCTTGGTAGTTCGGACTGGACTGTTCCCATGAGGCACAGGGTCAGAGCTGATTTGCATATAGCCAGTGTCTAACCCAGGGTGGTGTGGAATGTAAAAAAACGATGGATTTAGGCCCAGATCCTTGTACTGGGGTGAATGTATAACATTGTTCTACATTCTGTCCATCAACTGTGTTTTTTGTAATTTTCACCCCGAGTGGGCTGGGTATGCTCAGACGTGAGTCCCAGGCTCTCCACACCACTGGAGTCAAGCTATCCAGGCTGATGAAGGCTGATAGCCAGAAACCGGTCCTTGGATGCTTGATTCCGGTCTGGGAAAGACATGGCTTGGTAGTTCGGACTGGACTGTTCCCATGAGGCACAGGGTCAGAGGTGATTTGCATATAGCCAGTGTCTAACCCAGGGTTGTGCGGAATGCAAAAAAACGATGGATTTAGGCCCAGATCCTTGTACTGGGGTGAATGTATGACATTGTTCTACATTCTGTCCATCAACTGTGTTTTTTGTAATTTTCACCCAGAGTGGGCTGGGTATGCTCAGGCATGAGTCCCAGGCTTTCCACACCACTGGAGTCAAGCTATCCAGGCTGATGAAGGCTGATAGCCAGAAACCGGTCCTTGGATGCTTAATTCCGGTCTGGGAAAGACATGGCTTGGCAGTTCGGGCTGGACTGTTCCCATGAGACACAGGGTCAAGGCTGATTTGCATATAGCCAGTGTCTAACCCAGGGTGGTGTGGAGTGCAACAAAACAATGGATTTAGGCCCAGATCCTTGTACTGGGGTGAATGTATGACATTGTTCTACATTCTGTCCATCAACTGTGTTTTTTGTAATTTTCACCCCGAGTGGGCTGGGTATACTCAGACGTGAGTCCCAGGCTCTCCACACCACTGGAGTCAAGCTATCCAGGCTGATGAAGGCTGATAGCCAGAAACCGGTCCTTGGACGCTTGATTCCGGTCTGGGAAAGACATGGCTTGGTAGTTCGGACTGGACTGTTCCCATGAGACACAGGGTCAGAGCTGATTTGCATATAGCCAGTGTCTAACCCAGGGTGGTGTGGAGTGCAAAAAAACGATGGATTTAGGCCCAGATCCTTGTACTGGGGTGAATGTATGACATTGTTCGACATTCTGTCCATCAACTGTGCTTTTTGTAATTTCCAGGGATGTCAGTCAGGGCTCGTTGGAGACCATGGAGCGGGCCTACACACCCAAGGATGGCTTCAAGTTTGGTTGCAATGATGCCGAAGCCCAACCGCACCTGCTCAGCCGTCTCCCTCTGGCACTCAAGCACATGGCTTTGGAAGGCCATGTGTTGTTCCTGGGGGTCATGGGAGAGTGCCAGGGCTGTGGGTGCCTCCTGCTGGGTGGTTTGGGTAGTGGGTGGGGTCTCCTCAATGCAACTGGACTGCCCTGATCCAGGAGGGGAGTGGCGGATGAGGTCCATGATGTCTTGGATGGTTTGGGTGTCGATGCTTGTGTTGTCCTCCTCGTCATCAGTGAAGACTGACTGGGACTGCTCTGCAGGTGGTGTGATGTGAAGGAGAGATGGTGTATTACAATGTGTCCACATGTATGTAACCGTATGGTACATGTTGACATTCAGACAGCATGGCACTGTATATTGTGAAAGTCTGTAGATCTGAGCGAGGTCGCAGAGTCATTGTGGGTGTGCACTGTGCTCTGCTTGATTGTGCATGTGTGCCATTGTGCCCATCTTCACCCGTCCCCCAGTACCTGTCGATCACTCACCCTTCTGGCAGTGTCTGATCCCCCGACTTCGGCCACAGTCTCCACACAGATGACTGTCACACCAGCTCCTCCATGTCATCCAGCAAGCGCTGTGGCACCGGGCCCCCACTTCCAGTATGCGTTGCTGCATTCTAGTTGGCGAGAGTTTCTCCTTGGTCTTTAGCTTGATACCATTCCATCGCCTCTTGACCTCGTCCATTGTCCTCTTGTGCTCCCCGACGGCATTCACCTTGTCCACGATGTCCCGCCATATTCCATTTTTGGTGCCCAATGACACGTTGGAGGTGATCCTGTTCTCCTGCGGACTGAGTTTCGTCTTCCTCTTCTTCTTGTCCTTGCCCTTCTCTGTCCCCGAGGTCCCGGGTTGATCGTCCGGGGGGCTTGTGGGGTTGTGCTCATCTTCTGCGTCTGCTCCAGCTGCCTCCATGGTGCTTGGGTGTTGGTCAGTTTGTGTTTGGGTGTTTTTTCTACTCTTATGGTGATTTTTCCCGCCTGCCGGGTGGGTGTTGCAGGCCTGGCGCTGCTTATCGCTGATTTTCTCATCGTGCTTTTGCCCATTGCAGGTTTTTTGGTGTTGTGGTTTGTGTTTTTTTCTCCATGGAGGTGCTTGTATCGCGGACATTGTCCGCGGTTTCGGCAGACTATTGCATGCTACCGCCTTGTTGTGAATTCCACGTTGTCACAGGGTTATTTTCCCGCGATAGGCTGCGATGTTGAAAGTTGCGTTTCACTACCCTTGCGGTAGTTATCACACGTTCTTGTGAATATACCCCTAAATGAGACGCAAAAACGGTGCAACAGCGATGTGAAAGTTGATTAAAAGAATGTAGTTAGAAAGCTCTTGGTATTGTAAATTTAGATTGTCTCCAAGCAGATAATACAATGGAAGGTGTAAATCTGATAGATTGTTATACTCGTATTTTGCACAAGCACTGCAATTTATTTTTTGGCATGTGAGCATGTCCTTCGAATATTAGCAGTGAGCGGAAGACATGGTGTATTTGAAAGTAGCTGCTTGAAAATCCAAAACAAACTTTCCCTGGGTGGTGTCAGCAGCCCCAGAAGTACATATTCCATGATGCCAGGACAAGTGACATTACCACGCACATCAGGCGTAGTTAGCTGGAAGATCTATTGTTAATTACATTTTTAAATCAATTGATTGTACCATAAACTTTTTCTGTTTATTTGTTTAAAATGCCACAGACAAAAAGCAAGGTGCATGAGTTGCGAACAACAAAGCAGGATGGAAATGCTTAATTGACGGCACTCTTATTACACTGATGGCCTCTGTTGACATCAAAGTGCGAGTGCAAAGATTAAAGGGTTTGTTTCACTTCAATAAACATGAGACGGGCGTTTACCTTCTGTGAATCAGTATAGTCCATGGCAGGAGAGCTTCCCAGAGAGTTAGCCTGCCAGAGGCAGGGCGAACCAGGTAAGCATTCTTAGGAGAGAGAATGCGTGGAACAATGATTTAACGGAAGCGGCAAACAGCAAGCAGCAGTGAGGGGCACAGAACAGATGCACTGTGAAAACAGCATCTGACATTTGATCTCAGTCTTTAAATGCTCCTCAAATATGACTAGATAAGAACATGTTTTACAGCCCTGTTTACAGTGGTGCTGTAGCAAATAAAAACACAAGCGTTCCTAGTGAGGAACCCACCAAAAGTGAGTTTCGCCATACACGAGCAGGAAACAAAGAATAAAACTGTGCAGACAAACAGATAAGTAATGATACCAGTAGTTGGGCGGTGCTCCGTGGAAGGAATTGAAGCACATAAAGGAGGGACAAAGGTGAAAGATTAATCACTAGCAAGTTAGCCTTTATAATGGAGAATTGTCGTAATAATAAAAAGGCAATAGGTGGGCTGTAAGCCCACAAAGTGCACACAACATGTCTTGAAGAGACAGTGCAGCACTGACTAGGCTCGGCCTAAAAAGTGGTGAAATATTGGATGTTACCTAAAAAGTGTGAAGTGCAGGAGTAAATCTGTTTCCAGCATGGGACTGGGAATGAAAGAGCTCTGAATTTGTTGAGGATTTAAATAAAGTGGACTTTTTTCACACAGAAAATTCAAGGTAACATGTGTAAATGCATTTTTGAATTAGTATGGATGTATAAATATCTATGTACAAAGAATGGTTCTGGAAAATTGTGACTGTAATAGCTTTGGAAGAGTACTTCTGGATTTTGATTGTTTTAAAAAAAATATATATATATTACTTCCAAATGCTGGTAAGGTATCCATTTGTACATTGCCCACACCACAATGGAGTTGTTAAAAAATATCATATCCATTGAAAAAATCTTATAAAAATTAATCTTTGAAATGTGATTTCACTGCTGTAAGTTTTTTATCATGACATATGTTTGAGCTGCTGAATTTTAACAGTGGATGCAAAATGTATTGCACTCAGTAATTAATTACCAGGTAAAATAAAGTGTGCCTTAGTCTCCACCTTTGTTGTTGACAGCATAATTACACTTTATATATAGTGAAAATGATTAACACACAAGTTGGGGATTGGACCAGTACTCAATGTTGGTAAATCCTGACAAAACCAGACAAACGCCATCTTTGTAAGGACCATTGTGCTTCAAAAACAAGTCCTCGTAGTGTGTTTAGGTACTTTCAAAACAGTGCATCGAAAAATTGAAAGCATAGTTATATTTGCTTTGGTCTGCTGTATAACCTGCTGAAAGAAATGCACCTTTTTACGTGGTGACTCCCTTTTTTGATTAATTTTTTTGCTAGTTTTTAGAATCTGCCCACTGTGGAACTGCTGTTCAGTGCATGTGCTTTGACCCCTAAAGCATGTACAATTGGATAATCTCCCATTGGCTCATTTAACTTTTCTATAAGGCCATCGAATATGGTCCAGAAATACACCCATGACAGGAAAAGTTAACTTCATCTGTGGACTACAGCACCTATTGGGCCATCCACTAGTGTGACAAGAGAAACATGGCTTCAGACCTGCCACTGTTAAAACCTGCAGCAGGCAGTCAACATAAACTCTGTGTAGGCCGTGTAGCCCATAAGGTAGGGTGCATGGTACTTAAAAGTGGAGCATGTAGAAATATAAGGATAACATGTCCATACAATGACTAGTGACCAAAATCTATTTTTACTCCTGAAGGCTCCGGTTCGGCCACAGAGAAACACTGAAAAACAATATTAAATTTCAATCCTGGTATCTCGGGTCTGGGACAAGCAAGGGAAATGGTTCAACTACTATTTATAGCATTTATTAAAAGTCCAATTCAAATATCAAGTTGCATTTTTAATAAATAGGAAAAGTAACTTTTGATAAATTACATTTTCCCTGCATGTAGTTCCTGATGGTTAATTTGCATCTGCTCTCCACATGTTACCCAGCCAATACTTGGCCTTAATGATGAGTGAAAACTGCTCTCTGGACTGGGTGTGGGGGTGTGATTTTCTTTCCTTTGCAAGAAGACCAGTTGGGGTGGAACTGGGAACTTCATTAACTTGCAACATGCCTGTAAACATAAATAAATGCACGGTCAGACCTGGAGAAGCCAAACGGTTGTTCCATCAGTCCGGCTGGTTCCAAACGCAGTGGTAAGAAAGCTACCTCCAGGATAAGTTTTGAAAGAACACAAAGGAGGGGACTACTCATTTCTCTGGGTACACCTCTGGGTGGACAATCAGGCACGGCATAAAGGAGGAAGGGTATCCCCATCTTTGAATTCAGGACCAAAATGCACTGTGGAATTGTTTGCAGTAAGGCAATCAAAAACTGCTGCAAAAGTGGGTAGAGTTGCCCCTGGGAACCTTTATCCCATGGGTTAGGGAGGAACCAGGAGCCACAGCCACCCACAAATTAGTGGCAATCAAAATTCTGGCACCTCTAGGCACCCCCAACAGAAATCTTTCTGGAAATGTGAAAGAACAGAAGAAGGAATGCATGCCGTTTTAGACCTGTGAAAAGACCTGAAGGACTGTACCTCCTCCCACTTATGCCCAGTACAGAGAAGTGGACTCCAAGGGTTGGTTGGGTGACCTCTTGTGTGGCTACAAGAACAAACAAGCTGCAAGAGGCTTTTTTTCTGAAGTGCCCACCATTTGCAAAAGAAAGTGCAATGAACTCTGTTGGTTGCTTCAGCTGAGTGACTCCTACCCGTAAGTGTGGTCCCCCAGATCCTGGCACCAATGCCTGTGTTTAACTGGCCTTCTCCTACAATCTCTGAAAAGCTGTGGGACTTAGAAAAGTTCTGACTTCCAGCTACCAGAGGAACTTGGACCAACCACCCTAGCTAATCCAGCCAAGGTGAGTCTTCACTGGGCTGAAGAAACAGGTTTTCCCTGCTTGAAGTTTCTCCTCAGGAGCAAATCCATTCCAGTGGGCCCAAGATGAGAAGGTATCTGGCCTTGTGGAATTCATCGCATTTACATCCTGCAGCCTTTGCTCCACTGGATGATTTAGACTTTCATTTTAGAGACTAAAGGTCTGATTTATAGTTCGGCAGAAGGGCTACTCCATTGCAGATGTTCCAGTCACTAGTGAACAGTGACTACTTATTAGCGCTTTACTTTTCCTGGCACTTTTTATCTTTAAAAATGTACACTTCTAATTACCCTTATTTCACTTTTGCCATTTTAGTGTAATTTTGTTTATTAAATTGTACTCTATTATCCTAAAAAGGAGTCTGATTTTTATTGTGTTGACATTTTGACTTTTTAACTGCTTTGGTACTTCTGAATGCTTTACATTTTTGTCGAGTTAAGCATTTTTTCTCTGTGCCATAGCAATGAGGTGTTGAGCTCAGGTTTAAATTACTTGAAACCTTTGACTAGACCTAGCAGGTTAGTGACTTTATTGTGGTGTACTTCCATCTACTGGGTTGGGTATTTGACACCTACCCTCGTATCAAGGCAAACGTGGAGTTAGAATAGTAAATATACACTCCATTATGGTCAGTACTTGAATACAGAGTATGTGTGAGAGAGAGTGTGTGACATGGTGTGTGTGTGCGTGTGTGTGTGTGTGTCTGCATGTGTGTATGTCTTAGACCTTACATTCTGCCTGCTATCCTGCCATTTGCAACACCATTTGTAGTTGGCAGCTCTGTCTTTGCTCTTGCACTATGATGATGATGTTATGGAGAGGTAGGTATGGATGCTCAATATTGTTGTCAGAATATCGATGGCACTGAAATATATAGTTTTTCTTTTTATAACAATCTGCTTTTGTTGGAAATTACCATCTTTTGCATAGTGTACCTCCAGTGTTTGCCTTACTTGTTTATGGTGGCTGTAGAACTCTGTGCACTTTACCCCGCTAACCAGTAGAATAGTGCTGGTGCTCACTCTTTCAACATGATGAAATTGCCAAACCCCTAATTGCTATATTTAATTTACTTATATGTCACTGGTATATGGTAAAAAAGTGTACCCAGGACCTGTAACTTAAACGTCACATGTTGAATGCAGCTCCCATTGTATCATCCACTGTAGGCCTCCCATTAATAGCTTGGCAGTGCAGTTTTAAACTGCTAATTTAACCTATCAAAATAATACTATTTGACAGGCCTAAACTTTCCTTTAAAATAATAATAAGTCCAGTTGTGGCCGACACAGGCAAAAGCGGGGGGGGGGCAGTTGCATGGTATTTAAACTGGAAAATGTAAATGTTTAATATTAAAAATGTCCTTATGATGAAAAAGGCCACTAAAGCAATTTTCACTGTAGCAGCGTTGACTATATCATACAAACACCACTGGGATCAGTGGTGTAACATAGGCCCTCGCAGCCATTGCGGTGCGGGAGGACCCCAAGCACCAGGGGTCCCATTCACACAGTACCCTGTCCTGAGAGCTCTACCGCACTACCATGACAACGCTGGTTTTACAACGCAAGTCGTTACCACGACTTGCGCTGTAGGGTGCTGGACTTAGGAATAGTACAGTAGGGAAGGTGTTGGAATAGTAAATCTACTATTCCTTAGCATAGAGCGCCCTCCAGCACAAGTCGTGGTAACGACTTGCATTGTAAAACCAGCGTTGTAATGGTAGTGCAGTGTAAACACTGCATCGTAATGGATGTTCCCCCCTGATTGGAGGGTGGTCCCACCATTTACCTTGCAGGGGCAGCCCTTCAACTTCTGTTATGACACTGACTGGGATACAATATTAATTTATTTTATAGTATATTTAGTTAGCATTTTACCCAAAGTCTCATTAACCATAATAGGAACTATACACTGTCCAGATAAGTAAAACACAATGCAGCGTTTTAAAACAGAAGGAGGGATGAAGCACACTGTCTCACATCCCAACAACTTGCCCCAATACATCATGGTAAATGCAGCGATGGACCCTCCCATCCAGGGGCAGAATTTGAACTGTATGAAATTAAATTATGCAGTAATAGCTGTTTCTTGTGGAGAGCTTAGGGCTTGTGGGGAGCTTAGGGCTTCAATCATCGTTGTCAATCTGGTGGAGGTCTCTCACCCAGGAGGCTCTCAGGTCAGGGAAGGAATCTGGTGTGTGTATAACCAGTGATTCATATATATAAAAGAGAGTTTATGGCAGACGTGAGCACTGAGCAGCACCTGTGTCTCCATGGGGCAGAATTCTGGAATCTCTGTCATTGTAGATTTATAAAGTAAAAGTGCGTGTCTGAGTTGCAGATACCAGAAGAATTGGGTTTTATTAAGTCTGAACTCTGCCTGTAAGATAGAGAAGGACTTAATAGTCGTCCCTGTCATGATATCCCCCAGAGTGGAGATACTAATAAGGTCCCACACTCTAAAACCCTCCAAGCTTGTGACCTGTGGTAGCCAGCACCCATTTCATAATGGGGTGGACCCAGTGAGGCACATATGCCAACCCAGATCGTGAAGTACATCACTTCAACCCTGAAAGACTACTCTTGTCACCAAGGGAATTTTTGACAGCTAAAGCTTTTCAGAAGTCAACTAGAAGCAATGCCTTTTCCCCCAGTATCCAGTTTCCCAAGAGCTGCTGTATATTTTGCAGCGTTGTGTACTCTTCAGATATTGTGACACATAGCCCAGCTGGGCATAAATCCAGACTGATCTGTGGGAATTAAGGATCCCACCAAGGTCAGGAGTTGGTTGGCTAGGACTTTTGCCCAAATCTTTATTTCCACATTAAGGAGGGAGATAGGATGAACAGATGGTTGGGGGAAATCCCAGCTTGGGAATCACTGCAATGTGAGCCAGGTCAGACAGCAACGGTTTAATTTTAAGTATCTCAAGGGACATCTCTACCATCACTGGACCCAACTGTGTCCAGTATGCCTTAATAAAACTCTGCTGTAAACTCATTAGGGCCCGGAGTTTTGTTCAGCTGAAGCTGGGCCATGGCATCCCCTAGTTCCTCCACAGGGACGTTTTAAGGTTTTGGGGGCCCTGGTCAAATGTATTTGGGGGGCCCCTTTTCGAATAGATTTGATTTTATGATCCAAATTCAGCTCTTTCATGCCCTCTTTGGTCAAATTCTAAATGTGTGTACCTACATCTGATATTCAGGGCTAGTGAGGAGTGTTTCAGTATTGTAACACAGCCTCTCACCCTCCCATTTCTAAACTTTTTGTACCGATGTTGCATGAAAGATAACCACATTTCGTCGCAAAATGTCTGTAATAGACTCACACATTAAAAATAATTGATACAAAAACGCTATTTACAACAATCTGTTTAAAAAATCATTCAAGGTCATCAGGACAAAACTCTCTGCAGAACATAGCTGGCTCTATCAGGGCCCCCCTTGCAAGGCTTGCAAGGGGCCCTGGGCCAGAACCCACTTTGCCCATGCGTTAAAACGTCTCTGTTCCTCCAGTGTAATTGCCTCTTCTATGGAGTTTCTCTCCTCAGAATAAAGTCAGTGAGTCAGCAGATATGCCACAAAGGATACTACCTCTGGAGCATGCCTGAGTTGAGCCATAAAGATTGGCATAATAGGCAGAATGCAGCTACTATCAAGGGTTTATCAGTAATGCTGTTGCCTGTGTCATCCACTATTTTACACACTGGTGTATACATGGTAGTTCCCAAGCAGAGACAATAAAGAGTTTTGCCAGTCACATACCACCATTGGTATATGTGACTCTGCATCGCGAGCCATGCAAGTCTTAATTCATCAAGGAGTGTTTGACGTAATACACGATTGGGTGTATGTTATGTTTGTAAGGAAGACTGTGTCTGGTAAATCGCCTAAATCCTTTCCAGCTTCAAAAGCTAGACGCCCCGTTCTTTGACCTCCTTGCAGGCTTGTAGTTTAGCCCCAGTTTTGTAAATAATAATTACTTCTCTAAGCGTAGATTTAAATGCTTCCCACAGTGTCCCTGGGGAGGAAACAGACCCTTTGTTGTGTGTTGTATAATGTTGCATTTCTTCCCAAAGGTGACCCCTCACACACAGGTGAGGAACCAAGTGCTGAAACGCCACCCTGAGCCAGTCTTCCGTGGGCAAAGACACAAAATGAGCATGACTGGAGAGTTATCAGAGAGACCTCTGGCCAATATTTTCCCCTCTGTCATGTGTGAGGATTCAGAGGTGGTAAGTCTAAAGTAGTCAAGGGGAGAGAACACCATGTGGGCCCCTGAATAGTATGTGTAACCCTGTATGACGGGGTTATAAAGATGTCTAGCGTATATCAGGTGCATGTTATCTAAGAAAGTAGCTAGGAATGCCGCTGGGTCGCATGTGTGACTAGTATTGTGGATTTATCATGGGGAAGGTCACCCACCACATTGAGATTGCCCCCCATTATCCACGGTCCTTTAAGGAGCTGCAGTCTGACTTCTCCCAAAGTAAGTAGAAAGTCTGCTGTGGCAGGGGCAGGGCATATACACTGTGAAAAGAGACAGGTAGGCTATAGAACTGGCCAGAGACCGCCACATATCTCCCCCATTTATCCCGTCAAACTTGTATTTTCTGGAAGAAAATAGTAGAATGGATCAAGACTGCTACTCTCCTGGAACCCCTAGTAAAGCCTGCATGAAAGATTTATGACAATACTGATCTGGTGACAAAGGAGCAGCAATCTCCCACCAGGTGGGTCTCTTGGAATAGTAGAATATCGGGGTGGAATCATCTTCCTAGTTATAATTTTACCAAGAATACCGTTCACGTTCCAGGTCACAAAGCAGATCAGGCCTTGCTGGGAAGTGAGCCGCTCTCGGCTGTCACGGGAGTTTCCATTAGCACGGGGTCAACCCGCCCAGAGTTGCAATGCTCTGCTTTGTCATCATTTTAGGGCTCCTAGAATAATTGCTGGGTAGTACATAGGAACTGGACAGTGTAAGAAATACCCACCTCCTAATATTTAAAAACTGGAGTATATGTCAGAGAGAACAGTACGAACCACTGCCAAACCAGGCATTTGAACATCAAACTCGTCCCTACACTCCAACTCCCCTAAAATTCCCTTTGATAAACAACGCATCAACAAATCAAAGTCTCAGCGGGCCAATCGATCCCACCCCACTTAAGTTGCACAGAAGAAGCAGAATAGGCAGTCAGCAATTGTAGTGTCAGACATGTCAGGAGAGGCATCTGAGTATCTATACCTTCGTTACTGTCCGTCACCATAAAAGGCTTTTTTATTTATTTTTTAGTCCTCTTATATGACATAGACAGGAGGTGTAATCTGGGAATGACCTGAGAATGCAGAATAACCACTATGGATTTAACCTTTTTTATCTAGCCTCAAACAATTGTTAGTGGGAAGTTGCGGGAACCACCGCTATACTCCTCCACTGTTGAAGTTTGTCTTTAATCCTTGAACTATCATAGTTAAGGTTTACGCCTCTACCTTCTAAGGGCTATTAAACCTGTCCCTACTATGAATGTCTTTAACCCAGGAGTGAGAAGATGGGACCCTACATTTTCTATCTCTTAATTAAACCATTGAACATTGAAACATTCAGCCTGCCGATATGTTTAGAACAGTCCACCCAGTCCAGAAAAGAAGGTGATATATTGGAATCCCATTTTATACATATTTCTCTTAATGCTATAATTATCAAGATAAAAAGCAGCTGGGTTTGTACCTTCCCAATTTTTGAGCCAACCCTCAACCTGCTAAAATCACAAAAATTATCAAAGGAAGACTTACTGCTATGTCTTTCCCCAAGATTCCAGTTAGCACCATACCTACTTCTTGTCAGAAGAGCAGGATACCTGGACACTGCCAAAGGAGATGGACATCATCTGCATTTTCCGAAGCATATTTTGAGCAATACCTCTTCTTACATCCTCCCATTTTCAAGAGCTTCTTATGAGACCCGTAAGCCATGTTTAAGGTGAATAAGTGTGTTCTCCTAAGGGGTGCAGATCTCCCTGTTATCCAAAGTGCAGACCTGGATACCTTCCATAGATGACTAATCCTGGCAGGTCCACCTTCCATATCTCCTCTAGCAGTATGGGAGAGCCATATTCACCTTGTACCAAAGCCCAGTACCACTTGGAAACTTCCTTTCTACATGTTTTAGCCTTCTGTAGTTCATCCTCCCCTTCTGTTCTAACCCCTAAATGTAATTTTTCTCGAGACCAACTCACAAGCTGATAGTGCTTGAATCTAAAAAGTCTGTACTTAGTGCTTTTTTATGAGGAGTCCCAAGAAACCAAAGATCCTTCTGCGAAACCCTGACCCAGTTCTACTATACCCACAGCTAACAGCGGAGTGGCTAAAACATCTTGTAGGCATGGGGGGGTTCCCGGAGATTTCCATATCGGGGTCAAACTGCTGTAGTATGGGATTCCCACAATTCTTCTAACTTGAACCCACACTTTACATCATACAATTAAGACTTTTAAGTTGACATTTTTAAAGGATTTTAAGGTGCCCTAATTTAAATAGGAAATAATTGCCTTCCTCTGGGAGATTTTTTGTTAAAACCCTGATTTGTGAAGATAGGTGTTGATATCTATCTGTTAAAAGCAGTATTGTGTTTTTCAAGAAAAAGACCCACTATAATAATTGAAAATCCGGGAGTGCTGTCCCTTCATCTATTTTCTTATTCCCAGAGTTGTTTCCAGGACATCCTTACACTCTTGTTCCTCTTTATAAAACTGCTTAGTTCTCCATGTAGTTTTTTAAACCATTCTGCTTTAAAATGTAGCAGTAATGCATTGACGATAAAAGTACATTTTTGGGAGGATCATCATTTTAACTATATTTGTTCTCCCTAGGTTGAAAAGAGGGAGGTGTGCCCCCAAGTTCAAGACCTTTTCAGTTTCCAGCATGTCTTAAATTTACATACGCCTTTTTCTCCAAGTCTTTAACCACACGTCCTCCCATATGACTAATTTCTGACTTTTCTAAGGGACTGTCCAGTGGCCTGATCCAGGTCATAATCTCTATTTTATCCTCATCGATTAGGTAACTAATATTGTGGGAAAGAGGCTTTAAAATCATGTGTATAAATTATAAGATCATCTGCATATAAAGCTTCTTTTTTAACCCAATCTAAGTAATGGAAGGGAGGGATTTTCTGTTGAGACCTGATTCTTCTAGCCAATGGCTTAATATAAAGATTAAACAGCAACAGAGACAGTGGACAGCTTTGCTGGCCGCATCTTCCTTTATGAAATTGTTAAGTGAGAGAACCATCAACCAATTTCCTAGCTGTAGGGGTGTTATATATTGATTTTATTGATGCAAGGAAATTATCCTAATGATTTCCTGCTCCCCTAGAACCTAGTAGACTTCTATCTAACGTTCATCTAGACGGGGGCTGGAAACTCTCTCCCTCTCTCTCTCTCTCTCTCTCTCTCTCTCTCTCTCTCTCTCTCTCTCTCTCTCTCTCTCTCTCTCTCTCTCTCTCCAGAGAGAGAGAGAGAGAGAGAGAGCTCCAGTTTTACCACAGCATGGTCAGATAAATGCCCAGGTTGATGTGCTACCCTATTATCTTGCAGATGCATCAAGCAAAATACCTCATGGTAATTTAGCCATTCGGTAAAACAGGACGACACCGAACGCAAAACCTGAAAATGCAATGCATCAACCCAAATCCCTTTAAAAATAAAGAATTGCTAAATAACCCCCGCGGTAAATTACCGATTAGCAAAATAGCCAATCGGTAATACCGAGAGAGAAATCAGCCTCCGGAAATACCGAATCGCTATTAAAGAATCGCAACGAAATACATCAAAACTCGCAAATGCCGAAAATGCCCAAAATCGCTATTTTGCAGGAGCAAAATAAGGGGAATCACAAACTTGAGGTAAAGTTATTGGAAGGAAGAAAAAAAAAATTAACACAGGTGCAGATAATCAGAAACCCTTCATATATGCCTCTGGAGACTCTGTATGTCTACCAAAATGGCTGCCCCCTACATGCTTGTTAGGAGGAGGAGAATCAACGCTCTTGCACAGTGCAGGAGGATGATCCAGGACAGAGTCTTCAGGGTGCGCATCACATTGCTGGGCCAGACAGAGGAACTGATCTACAACAAGTACAGGCTGAGCCGGGCTATGATCATGCGCCTCATTGCCGACCTGGAACCACTACTCCAGCACCAGACCCGTAGGACCAATGCCATCCCAGCCCATGTCCAGGTCCTGTGCAGCCTGCACATGCTGGCATCAGGAAGCTTCCAGGGGGTCATAGCAGAAGCTAGAGGCATGTCGCAAAGCGCACTTTCACGCTTCTTTCACAAATTCCTAGATGCCATGCTGACATTGATACATCATCACATCACCTTCCCCACAACCCCACAGCAGTTGAACCACAACAAACAGGAGTTCTACCAGGTGGCACAATTTCCACATGTGATAGGATGCTTTGACTGCACCCATGTCCCCATCTGTCCCCCCTCAGCCAACAAATACATCTTCCGCAACCGGAAGTCATACCATTTCATCAACGTGCAGGTCGTGTGCGATGCCAAGCACATCATAAAGGACATCGTAGCCCAATTTCCAGAAAGCACACACGACGCATACATATTCAGCCACAGTGGCATCCACAGGCGTCTGATCAACGGTGAATTTGGAGAGGGACACTTACTAGGTACATATAAATGTCTCAAAATTAACTACATCCTCACATATGTAAATGTATTCCTGCAGCTAACCCTTTGCTCCCCACCCTGCAGGTGACAGCGCCTACGCCTTGCGTGAATATCTCCTCGCTCCCTACCTCAACCCTGCAACACCTCAGGAGCAGCGCTACAACACAGCACACATCAGCACCAGGAATGTGGTAGTGCGAACCTTTGGCATCCTCAAGAGTTGCTTCCGGATACTACACAAGACAGGAGGAGCTTTGCAGTATGACCCAGTTACCTGCTGCCCGATAATAGCAGCCTGCGCCATGCTGCACAACATTGCCACAAGAAGGGGGATACCAATAGAGGTGGACGGAGAGGACGACTTACGTGCACAGCAACTCCCCCCAACACCAACAGGCACACGTGCCTAACACAGCTTAATGCACATGAGCACCTGTCAGGTGCATATGAATGAGACGCCAAAATGTTACAGAATCAAAATGATAATGGGATACATGGCCGTTGTCATCACGGGTGTATCATGTTGCAGTATAGTTGGCCCATGGTTACGTTACTATGGCCAAGGAGCCAATGGAACATGGCTATTTGCGCTTGCCCCGTACCCCTAGCTTCCTGTCTCGTGACCCCTCCATATCACCGCGATGTGTTTCTGTGGCTGTGGTGCTGCGCGCACTGCGCCTCCTCTCGCTGGCCTCCGGAACAGAGATGCTGCTCACGCTTGAAGCAGCCTCACTCCCCTCCTCCCCTCCCAAACTGCTGGCACTGAAAGTCCAAGACTGCAGATGCTCCACTGCAGTGGTCACTCTCTCTAAGGGCTTTGCCACATCTCTGCAATAATGGCCCAAGTCGACCTGCAGGGACACAGATCTGCGCGAAAGCTGATGGCCCTAATGGAAGCATTGGAACGGAGCATGTTCTGCCGATGCTTCTGGCGCTCGCTCTGTTGGCCTGCAATTACAGCATGTGTGAGTTCCTGCAGGCACAGTTTGATGTCTCTGTTGCCCTCAGCAACGGCTGTGGTCATCTCACGCATAGCGTCAGTCATGGTGCAAATTTTGTTTGTCAATTTTGTAATGTTAATGTTAATAGCACCCATGTGTCTCCCCTGCAGGCGCTCGACACGCAGCATCCGTGTCTCAACCACTCCGTATCCGTGTGCTGGATCATCAGATCTCTCTGCAGCTCTACCCAGGGGCCTTGCCCGCTGTCGGACTTGGACACGTGCTGCTGCTTGGGCGGTCAGAGTAACGACTGTCTGTTGTTGGACATTTGTGGCTGCTGGCCTCTGCTCTGTCTCCATCACCTGCAGGGAGGAGACATTTGCCCTTCGGCTTTGTGTTGTTGTCCGCCGTGGTGGTGGTGGTGGTGTTGTCCGCGGTAGTGGTGGTGGTGTTGTCCGTGGTGGTGGTGGTGGAGGGGTTGTCCGCCGTGGTGGTGGTGGTGGGGTTGGTGGGGATGGTTGTGGCGGTGGTGATGGTGGTGTTGTGGGTTCACGTCCCTGAGGGGTCTCAGCATCGGTCACCACTGGGGTTTCAGAGATGACGAGGCGTCCGCTGTCATCTGAATCAAGGGGTGATGCATCTGTGTGTGAACCAGTGCATTGTTATTATTTTGCCATTATGTATCTATTTTGCATACTTTCATCTGCATAAAGGACATTTTGTACTGACATTTGGCCCTGTGCTGCTGGTTTCATTCCATTTACATTAGGGGTCAGACATGCACTCTTTCATGATATGACTAGGGGTGGGCGTAGTGCGCGTAGTCGCGCTACGCGAAGCTACGCGAAGACGTTCTCGCACTACGCGAGCTTCGCGTAGCTTCGCGAGCATGCGTAGTAGCCTGCTGGTCCCGTTCGCGAGCCGTTTTTCTTGCTCGGGAGCGCGTAGTGCGTGGTCGGGGCGCTGTCTGCGTGTTCGGGGAATTGTAGCGTGCGACCTTACCCTTGTGGTTGGGCTATGGGCGCGGCCATCTTGTTTTTTCAATTGTCCCGCCCGCCCGCGCCCCCTATTTCCTCTTCCGGGTCGCGAATAACGCGTTCGCGCGGTGCACGTCTTGTTCGGGAACACAACAACTTGTTTGCACTGACAAAGTGCGTGTTCGCGTGAAATCTCGCGCGAACTTACCCACGTGGTCGCGATGGGCGCGGCCATCTTGGTTTTCACACTCTATGCTATGGTTCTGGGCCTAGTTTTCTATCCACCTTATATCTCTTCAATCCTTACCTCTTTTCACAGTTTTTCTTACTTTTTTTACTTATCATCTATCTCTCTCTGTCCCAAAGTTTATATTTTTCATTTTATTTCTACTTTTCCACCTTTTTTTAGCTTTTTTACTGTTTTATTTTATTCCTTTATTTAAGCTCCTACTGCTCCCCCCTAACTTTCTTTTCAACCTCCACCTCCACCCCAGAACCATGGCAAAGGGGAGCAGCAGAACCGGCTCGAAGGGCAAGGCGCCTGCGCCCAAGAGCCGGCTGCCTTGCGGCAGAATGCGCCCATCAGGGGTGAAGGCCCGGAATCTTTTCGGGGAGGCGGAGGTGGCCGCCCTTGTTTTTTTCATGCAGCGCCACCTCCCCTGGACCTTGGCAGCAGGCGGCAGGCCAGGGTCTGGTTACCTGCCAGAGGAGCGTCACCGGCGGTGGGCGAAGGTGCGCCGGGCAGTCTACCGTCGCTCAGGAATCCGGCGCACCCACCAGCAGCTGGCCCACCGGTGGGCAGACATCCTAGACAGGGAGCAGGACCTGTTGGACCTGATAGGTGTTGAAGTCGTGGGGCTTGGTGAGTATCTAGTAATATTAATAATTTAATATATATTATAGTAGTACAAGTATTGTGTAGAATTCTTTGATGAATAAGTAATGTTTGCGGGTAAAAATAAAATTGAAATGCCAACGTACTGACCAATTGGCCCATCTGCATTATTGAATAGGTGGTGTAGGTCAGGTGGTACTGACTTCGTTAGTATTCTGCAATCAGAATGTTTATGGCACATTTGATTAGTGTTCTATAAGTAGACGGTCTGTGGATCTTGCAAGCCAGTAGTCATCACTTCGAAGTCAATTTTATTGGAATTGTTGTTCCCTAAAATGTTTGAGAGGATTTTTGAATGAGGTCTTTGTTTCACAGCACTTAATGTTTCTCTTTCTTTATTATTTCTTACATGATCAGCACCACCGAAGGGCAAGAAGAAGACGGGGTCCGAGTTGGCGGGACAACCACAGGAGGCGCGCTCCTCTACCGCGGATCCTGCTGCTGGCCCCAGTAAGTCCTACAGTGCTTATATTATTAACAATTATATTTCCCTAACTTTTTAACGCACCTTCTTTTTTCCAACCTATGAATGCTCCTTCGTAATTCAATGTTAGCAAAACCTTCTTTGGTCTTACATTTGTTTTCCAAATTTTGCGTAACTATCCAATGCCATCCCTGACTTTCAGTTCCTTCAAACTGCCTCTGCCCCTAGAGTCTCTGTGCTACTACTATTAGACTGTGTGTAGCTAAGCTTGCCCTGTTGGCCACTCTTTAGTTAAGGACCGGTATTCTTTTGAATGATAGAATAGCTGTAGCCATTGGGTCCACTCCTGTCTTTTGCGTTGTCCTCTGTAATCTCCAGTCTCTCAATTCCCACCAACAAAAATGCACAACCAGATGTTTACCTACTAATTTTTGTTCAGTTAGTATACTTCTACTACTGTTGTGGTTATTATTATTCTCTCTCTGCACATACACAACTATGTACAAGAAGAAAATAGGATGTTGTTGATGTTGGTGATAGGGAGGTTGGACCTTACACCCTGGTCACAGAAGAACTCAGTCAGAAGAACCCATAATCCAATGACCATCTAGTCTACCTACCTAAGTGTCTCGGTCATAGCCAATTGTCCCACTCCCGACCCCCACACGAAGATAGTTAGATATACCCAATGTTAATACACAACCCACGCCACAACAGAAGAAGAAGAGTAGAAGACCCTTTCGCTCACTCACTCGTTTCAGTCCCCAGCACCCCAGACACTGAAAATATACCACAGAGTCTACGTGCAAGTTCAAAAACTTTATTTTTTGTAATAATTAACAAGCTTTGTAATGTTGAAACCTGGAAGTATTTCAATGAGAAACATCCTGCTCCACCATGCAAAATGAAGAAGATAAAATACTGTACATTTTGTACATCTAGTGCACGATAGAGTAATGTGTGAATTGTGGGAGACATCTTTCGAAAGCTCTGAAAATCCCTTGTTTCGTAGAAGGCGATCTTCTCTTCTCATCTGCCTATGAGAACAATGTTGCACGTTAGACAGTGAATACAACTATGCCAGTTTTTAGCAGTCATCATCACATGGCAACAAGTGCAACATTATGGACTAACAATACTGGTTTGTCAATTGTATGCCAGACTCATCATGTGCCCTCAATGGTGTCTTTCTTACCGTGCAACAAGCTGCAAGGTAACATGGGCAAAGCAGTAGACACGGATCAAAAAATGGTTATATGGCTCAGGCTAACTTTCCAAAGACTATAGTAGGAGTAGATTAGATGACCCTAGGGACCATCTAATAAATTAAAACAAAACTCTGTCTAATGTGAGTGCTGTAAATTGGACGCAATTTGGACAAGTTACACTGCCACAACGATTGTTGTTGTACGTAACTGTTTTTTCAATCTTCCTTCCTGGTGAAAAAAGTACAACTAGTAAAATAGGGGGCGGTGTGCAGGCATCTAAAAAGCTGTACTTGTTTTTACAGGTGCACAATCAATACTAACCACCAGTGCTGACGGGGCCAGCAGCGAAGAGATTGGCATCCAGGAGGGGACAGAGGACGCGGACCTGCAGGAGCATCAGTGGGGGAGGAAAGTTCAGCGGTGGGCGGTGGTAAGTTATATTCATAACTTATTTGCATTACTAGATGGATGGGGGACATTTTTTTCCTCACTGTGCTATGAGACTTATTAGGAAATTATGTATTTGAAGTTGTACTGGACAAAATACAATGGTTGAAGAACACACCCTTTGTAGCATTACCAGTTTGCGTTGAGTAAACAAGGCCTCTTCCATCAGACTCCAACTCAGCTGTGTAACTTTTGGAGAAGACTAAAAGTCAGATCACATGACCTGAGGGATGTGTTGAACAAAAAGGGAAAGAAGTTAACTAGGGTGGAAGGAGGTGGAAGGATAGACATTGACTTTTAATGGGTGGATGCCCCCTAAATGTATTTGTACATTCATCATAGGTGAAGACTGTCACTGGAACCAGAGTCTTACTTTGAAAAACTAAAAGGATACAAAAAAGACTTTTGTTCTTCTTATGTGTACTCAAGGCCACCCAGTACTAGGGCAAGTATAATGCCGGAAAAAACTTCAACAAATGCTACAGGCAGGGGAAGCAGGAGGACAGATTAGATAGATACTAAAAGTAGACACCAATTGTATGTACTGCGCTTGGTAGTGCTACTATGCCGAAATGTACTGTTGAATTAATTATGAAGAGTTTCAGTTACAATTCTGTTTCTTTTTTTATAGATACTCATACTCCTTCCTCAAAACCATCGCGGAAGGAGTTGGCAGCCAGGGCCCGGCAAAGGAAACTGCAGGCCATTGTGGAGGAGTACCGCAAGCTGGTGGCTGAGGCTGAGGAGGAGGAGGAGGAGGGGGCGGCTGCCTCTTCCAATGCGTCTGGCCCCAGCAAGGCTCCACCTGCAGGAGTACGGCGCCGCGGCCAGGCAGCCGCTCACCGCCGCCATTCAACATCTGCCACCCCCTCACAGCATGGATGCCAATGTAGGTGCCGTGCATTTCGTCAACAACTTCTCCTCCGGGTGGCCAAGCTGGAGGCCCAATTAGAGGAGCGTGGAAAGAAAGATTTTAGTGGACAAACACCCGCCAATTGGAATGGACCCTGTTGATTTGCCCTTTTTTGAATACTTTTGTTGGTGGGTGGGAATTGGGTGTTGGGGTTATTTTTGCGGGACATTCTTTGGACTTGGACTATGGTTGGGGTTAGGGTGGGGATAGGAGAATATTTTTATACATGAATAAATGTTATTTATTTTCAACTTCTACAGATATGCTATGATGTTGTTTTGTGGTGGGGTTACTGTTGTACGTCACAAGGTTTACTCTAGATGCAGGGCAGCGGCCAGTGTTTGATTGAAATAGTTTATTAACTGACCACATGTGTAACATGCAAACAGATAGATGCTGTGCCCCTCACTGAAAGCTATATTTGTCCTATTAGTACTACGAGCCTCTCCTCCAGTATACCTCCCAGGAAACTTCTCTTCTTACCTGTGGTTGATGTTGATTACGTTTGGCACCGCAAGGGCTAGTTGTCAGGGAAGAGGAGCTCGTCCTCAAACCCTGGTGGTTCTTCTGACAGAAGTAGGTCCTGTAACCCAATACTTATTTCTTCCGACTCGCTCTCCTCTTCCAGCTGTGATTCACGGACTTTGTAGTCTGGTGGTATCAAGTGCTGGTTCATTTTTATCATGGTTAACCGCTCCACGCTTTTGGGCGACAGACTGGTCCTTCTCACAGTCACAATGGCACCAGCAGCACTGAACACACGCTCTGAAGAGACACTTGCAACAGGGCAAGCTAGATACTTTATCGCCAGCCTGCCAAGCAGTGGCCATTGGCTTCTTGTCCTATACCAATACACCAATGGGCTTTGCTCCATGCACACCTCTGTTGTGTCATACAGATAGGCCTGGACCATCCGCTCAATGTTCATTGGTGCTCTGGTTTGCTCGTCCTCTTTTTGCTTTGCGGCAGCAACGGACTTCCCCATCCCTTTCCGTAGAAACCAAGCAGCTATTTTTTTGCTTGTGTCTGATGAATCAGATCCTGTTGGTGTTATTGTTTGTGTTGGTGACTGCTGGGAAGCAAACGCACTGCTCGCATGCTGTAAAGAGGACCTTGACTCTGTAGGATGCTCAGTAGTACTTGCACTGTCCTGGGCTGGCACTGGCAGGCCTCTAATTGAGAGCCGTTCATTTTCGAAATCAGTGGCTTCCTTGGCTATTACAGTTTTGTACTTGGAAACATCCTCTTTAGAAAAAGGAATTAATGCATTACTATTCACAAATAATTTGTACCGTGGATCCAAAATTGTGGCAGTAATGTAATGTTCATGTGACAAAATCTTATTTTGAATCCTTGTATTCTGAGATAAGCGCCATGCTAAGGACTTCGCAAAATTAAATGCTTCACGTTTTCCTTCCATACCTTCGTACGTTTCATACACCTCCTTCAGCTCTTGCTCAAGCATGTACAACAGTGGGATTGCTTGGCTCATAGTACAGTCCTCCCTGCTGACTGCACGTGTGAAGACCTCAAAAGGAAGTAGCATCTCAGTCAGGCATTTAATGAGGTCCCATTGCCACATCTCAACGGTCATGTCTTTAACAGCATTATCCCCTGATCTTGTCATGACATATGCATTGAGTGGTATGTACTGCTCAAACAGCCGTTCGAGCATGTAATACGTAGAGTTCCAACGTGTTGGTACCTCCTGAATGAGTGCTTTGACTGGCATGTTACACTCACGTTGAATGACCCGTAGCTGCTTCCGGGCTTTAAAAGAATGATTGAAATGCGTGCAGATTCTTCTGCAAATGGTCAGTAAGTTGCTGACTTTGCTTTCACTTTTCAGAAAGTCTTGAACCACAATGTTGATGCAGTGTGCCAAACACGGGACCCTGAAATAGCCGCCATCTTCCATGGCCTTAACTACATTACTGCCATTGTCGGTGGCAACAAAACCAATTCTGAGGCCTCTTGGTCGCAGCCATTCAAAGACCTTGCTGTTGAACTCATCCAAAATGTTTGCAGCAGTATGCGAGTTCTCCATAGCAAACATGGCTACAGTTGCATGTTTGCGAGTATCATTAAAAATCTCATTAATGTCAATGCCTGTAGATATCTTGTCTCTAACACCTGAAAAAGAGATCCAGTGTGCTGTGATGCACATGTAATCTGTGCCTTGACTACTGCTCCACATGTCTGTTGTCAGGTGGATACTATGCACTGCACTCTGCTGCAAGGTTTTTCCAAGCAATTCCAGCACGTCGTGGTGTAGTGCTGGAACAGCAACTCTGGCGAAATAGTAGCGGCTGGGAACATTCCATTTTGGGCAGAGGGTTGACACAAATTCCAGGAAACCCATCCCTTCAACAAAAGAAAATGGGAGAAGGTCCAGTGCTAACATTTTAGCAAGCTTAGCATTGTATAAATGTGCTATTGGGTGGTTGCGCTCGTACTTTCCCTCCTGCTTAATCATGCTAAGAATGGTACGCTGCTGCTTGGTATTTCTTTCAGATATGCCCAATGTAGTACTTTGTGTCGCAGACTTCGCACCCGTACTCCTTGGTGTCTCCGGGCTACTCGTACTCTGGTGCCACAGAGATGTTGCTGATCCGGAGGATCTGGGTTCTACCACTGCAGTGCTGGGGAGTGGACCTTCTACTGCTTTCCCACCAACATTAATGGTTCCAGTATTCATGATACGTAGGTGGTCCTCCCACTTGATTTGGTGGTGTTTTTTCAAATGGGTCATTTGGCCTCCGGTACCATAGTTTGTGCCAAGCTTACCACGACGAACAGAGGAATGACAAATGGAACATATAGCAATGTTGTCCTCATTTGCGCTAACTGTAAAGAAGTCCCACACTGGGGAGCTTAACTTTTGTCTCCTGCTAGAGGTGCCACTTCCAATGCCGGATGAACTGGAGGTTGTGTGCTGAACTGCACTATGTGGCTGCGCAGTAGTACCACTACCTCCTTCCGCTGAGGTGGAACTTGTGCTGGATGTAGGACGCTGCCGGCTGTGTGCAATTGTAAAAATGGAAGCTGGAGGTAGTTTTGGTGTGGCCTGGGTTGGTGGTATGCGTGCTACTACATCCCTAGTCGCAGCCATTCTTGATAGGGTAAAAATGTTGGTCTCCATGTCCTCAGGGCCAGGAGTAATGCTTGTGATGACTGGGTCTGACTCATCATCACCATCAGAGTCATTATCATTATCCGGCTGCTGAACATTGCACTCCATAAGTGGTAGGCTTCCTGGAACATTCCTTTTCTCTCGCCTGGTCTTCTTGGGATGTCCCTCCCTCTCATGCTCCGATCGTTCTGGCTCCCAATCGAGATCAAGATCATCAGAAGGGATGCTTGGCGAAGAACTCAATGTACTACTAACCCTCCTTTTCCTTGGTGGGGATTTGGAACCCAATAGATCTCCTGCAGGATGTGCTACCTCTTCTTGCTTTGCATCAGGCTCAATTTCCTGAACTGCCCCGACTTCAGGAGGAACTACTATTGCCAGTGGTGGTATTTGAAAAACTATTGCAGGCGGTGGTTGTGGTAGTTGTTTTGATACATACAGTTGTTGTTGTTGAACATCTACTATTGCAGGCGCTAGTTGTTGTTCACCGCTTTTCTGCTGTGTTCCCTCTTGCGTGGAATGTGTACTACTTTGCGATAAGTCCAGGTGATGCTCAGTATCACTGCTTTCCAAGATTAGGCTGGCTACCTCTCCCCCACTCATCTGCTTGGGCGTACTTTTTTTTCTCCCCAAAAAGGTTTTGGGGTCAACACCAGACTTAAGTGTCAGTTCCTTCTTCTCAGCAACTATTTTGGAGGACCTGGTACCTGCTTTCTTTGGGGCCATCTTCTTCAGATGTCAGCAGCAGCACTCAGTTGCACAAGTTGCTGAAAATGATGTCTGGTCAGGTTAGTCACTCACACCACACGTGACGTAGTACAAAAGGACGCCCGTCTGGCAGTAGAACAGCCGATGAAGGATGACAGACACCTGCTCCAGTATTTTGTGCACCTACAAGCAAAGAAGGCAGAACAACATCAGTCAAATATGGATTTATTTTAGCTTTAATTACTACTAGAAGTATTTCTACATCCAGTAAGAGTAAGAATAGAAAATAATTAAAATGCAAATGTAGTGGAAGTGGAACTTGTTTATCCATAATTTGTGCATCATGGATGCAGCATCAGTGACCTGCAGCAGATAGCAATGGGGATGTGAACAGTAGTAAGCCAACAGGAACAATGGCAAGACACAGGCCAATTTCTCTAATACAAAACGGCACACTACTACTACTACTACCACAACAGGTCCACATGGGCACTCATCACAGGTACATGGGTAAAGGGCAAAGGCCAAAAAAAATAAACTCAACCAGGCCGATATCCCTCCTTATATGGCCAGAAAAAGGAGGATGCATACATCACAGCTTAAAGCAAAAAATAAAAAGTCCCCATGGCTACAAGGTTTGAAAGTTACACATCAACACAAACAACAAAGGCATTTTGGAGTTCCCCCCCAAAGAGTTAACTAGTTAACTACACCCCAAACACCACATATGAAAATTCAATGCATTGCCACCCATGCCCTAAATGATGTTAAATTCAACAGACAAAATGGCAACCGCTACATCAAGCATCCCAGCTGACTATGTCTGGGACTCTAGGCCTACTGGCAGAAAAAAATAACACAACTGTGGAGGCCTGCGGCAAACAGGATGGAAGGTCACACAAAATGGCCGCCCCCACATGGCCGGGCCAGTGCCACCCCCAAAAACAGGAAAAGAAAGAGAAGACAGACAAATAGACAATACATTCCTATGGCAAAAGGACAATGCTTGGCTTGACAACAAGGCCGCCACCAAGCCGCCCACATGGTCAGGCCACCCTCAAACAACAAGGTGCATAGAGGACAGAAACAGTGAGTGGTCCATGCTCCAAAAACTACGAGCAAACTACGAGCAAATGACAACCTGAGGAGTTTCTATTAGCAAAATGAACAGCATCTACATTTTCGGGAGCTTTTTAGGCAACTCGAGAGATATTGCTCGCGAGAATGCAAATTCGGCGTGTTCGGCGGCGCGAACTGAACAAAACGTCGTGATCGCGCCCCCGAGCACGCACATTGAGCGCGCGAAGATGACAAAAACTGTAAGGTCGCGTTGCAGCAAAGATTAAGAAGCACAGAAAACTGTAGTTAAAAAAAACATTTATACAGTACACCAATTCTCAAACTTACTTGTGAAAGAAAAGTTCAAATCCAAAATTCCTCAATAAATCCAATTAAATGCTATGATGCAGCAGACACAAAGAGTAATCCTTCCAGCTCCAATTCCAAATGAAAGTGAACACCACATGGACAAAGCACTGGGAGGAGCCTGGTGAACAGGAACAGGAAGTTGGAGATTTAGGGTCACTTCCTTTCTCTTGAAAAAAATAGTAGAAACAAAAAGAAGACTCCTAGCACAAAAAAAATAAACCAAATCACAATCTGAGGGGTTAAATGAACATTTTAGAGAAAATTTTAACATGCTCGAGAGATATTCTGTGCCAGATTGCAGTTTCTGCGTGTTCGGAAACGCGATCTTACCAACATAGCGCTGTAAGAAGATCGCGCGTCCTAATTACGTGGTCGCGCGTCCAAATGACGTCATCGCGTTCTCACAGTCGGGTTGGATTGTGCGGCCGGATTCCAAACATCGTCGCGAACGCGAACGGGAAAGAAAAGCGAGAAAGCGAACGCAGAACCACGGTAAGTCTTTACCGCGCACGCGAGAATGCTACTGAGCGCGCGAGGAAGAAAAACTACTACGCGACGGCGAAGTAGACGAAGTAGACGACAGCTTCGCGCTCCCGACGAAGCGCGAAGTTGCCAAAACTTCGAAAACTCCGCGAACGGAGCGTAGTTGTCCGCCCACCCCTAGATATGACTACAACTCCTATGATGCAACACTCTGGTGAGGGGATATGCGTTAGGCACGGCTACATATGCACTGTGTTTGGCCTGGAGGAATGGGCAGGGGTGGACAACACGCTGCATATCTGCGCTGGCATGCATCTTACCTTCTCCTCCTGCTGCAGTGCCGGAAGTGTCCAATTGGGTGACCCCCACAACAGCTTCTGGCTCAATTGTAGCCTCAACAGGGTCCTCGACGGCTGTGTTTGGTGTGACGCTGGATGTTCCCCCTCCTGTGCCAGCTGCATCCTTCACCCTTTCTGCTATCCTCTCCTTTGCCCTCTTCCTGAGGTCATACCAACTCTTCTTCAAATCGTCAATGCTGCGGTGGGTGACTCCTACAGCATTGACTCTTTCTTTGATGCGCAGCCACATTTTGCGCTTCTCTGCCTCTGGCACCTTAAGGGACAGCTTGCCAAAGAGCCTGTCGTGTTTGCTGCTCACCCCCTCAATGAGCAGTTCAAGTTCTTTGTCCGAAAACTTTCTCTTTCTCTTCCTGGGCGTCTCCTTGTCCTGGGGTGCATCCTTCTCCATCCTGGTTCTCTGGTCGATGGCTGGTTTGTGCTGTCACTGTCTCACTCCTCAGCTCCTGTGCTCTGCCTCCTCCTCTGAGCTCCTCAGGGCACTGAATGAGCATGGGCTGTGTTACTTCCTAGTTGTGATGTCATCAACCTGCTTCCGATGCGACTTTTCTTTTTTAGCGAATTCGCTAATACCGAAATCGCAAATACCGATTCGGTATTTGCTATTTCGGTATTTGTTAATCTTTGATTTGGAGTCTCGCTAATGTGTTTTCCGAATTATTTAACAATTTTTAGCGATTCGGTATTTAATACCGAATCTGTTGATGCATCGCGGTATGTGAGTCCTTATTACCGATTCCTTATTTTTCGCTAATAAGGACTCGTTTTACCGAATTTTGATGCATATACCCATATATCTATTAGAAAGAAGTCTATCCTAGAAGAGTGAGAATATTTTTGTTCTGATAAGTAAATTCTTTCCTCTGGTTCGCCCTTAGCCCCCAAATATCTATAAGACCCGGATTGTTCATCAATTGGTGTGAACATTTTTGGTGAGTTTGCCGTTGGTCTCACCGTAGATTTATCTAACACTGCGTCAAAGCGTATGCTAAACTCTCCCCCTATAATTATGTAATTCCTTGTGTTAAGTAGGTGTTTGTATGGTTCCCTAAGTGGAGATGGGTAGTCTATATTAGGCCTATAATAGCCTACAATGTATACCCAATACTAAGCATCTTGACATTGATGATTAGCCGTCGGCCCCCTGGATCTGCAATGAAACTCTCTTGTCCAGAGTTTTTAAACAGGATTGCCACCCGTTTTACATTGAAGGATTGATTGTGCAGGCAAATTGGTTAATCCATTTTTGCCTTTTTAGAACATAACCCCACTCTTCATGACGTAGGTGCATTTCCTATAGTATAATAATATCATTATCAGAAATTTGAACAATTCCAGGTTATTTCTTCTTCTGCTATTAACCCTCAACCCATTTATGTTCCAGGGTAATACCCTTATTTTATGACGCTTTATCATCATATATTGGCACTGACCACCCCGGGCCAACACTAGACTTTGTGACATAAAAGACGACTATCACTTTTTTCCCATATGCCCCCTACCCACCACAATATCTACAGTAACCATCTGTGACCCCCCCCCTTTGTCGCTCCACCCTTGCCTACCCTGGAGAACCCTCCCTATATCCCTACGGAGTAGTTCATTCACACCCCTTGAGCTCTTACTCTCTGGTTTACCTTCTAAAAACCTTTTTGCATTTTTATCTGGCTAATTAAGCCCTCAACCTCAGATACCTCTTTGATGTTGTACATTTTTTTATTCCACATGACCCTTAACTACGCTGGAAATTTTAGTTGTGCACTTGCCCCCAATGCTTTGAGGTCTTGAATATATATTTTCCTAGCTCCCATTGCCGAATTTGAGTCACTTTTGCAATGTCAGACCTTATACAGTCAAGGTCCAATCATTCTTCTGGACACATTTTGCTTTAAAAGCTTCTGTGAGGATTAGCTCTTTTATTACATAAGTACGAAAATGTATTAACATTTTCCTTGGTTTCTCTCTTTTGGGATGTCTCTTGAATGGGTCCCGGTAGACCCTTTGGATATCCTGACCAAGGTCAAGAGAGGTAGTTGCCAGGATATATTCTTTGAGCAAATCTACGGGGAAATAAAAGAAATACAGTCCTGGGAGGTCGGGGATACATGCTTGTCCTTCCCCATTTTCGGCTGCCAGCCAGCAAAGAGGATTCCCTATCTGTGCAGGATTTGACTCCAGGACCACTAGTTAACCCCTTCCGTCCATTGGCCTGGGTCAGGAAGTGGGGGTTATCCCAAGATGGCCAGAAGAGGCTCCAGCTTCTACTTATTCATGACCGCCAGGGTCTCTGGATCTTTGTAGGTCTTCCTCCTTCCACAGCGTGGGGGGAATTCTTGACAACAATAGTGTTTTGTGGTGCAGCACCAAGAATGGGAGAGAGGGAGGTGTTGCCGCTGTGTACACTCCAGAAGATGAATGGCTGATGCCATGCACTGATATGTCTCCTCTGGGGGTGGCAGCACCCAAAGAACCATTGTAAGAACCCCACTTTGGTCTTCTGTTGACTGGCCCTCCCGGTGGCCAGCTACAGGGCCAAGTCAATGATGAGGCCACTTGGTTTCCAGGACAGGCAAGTGCCAGGTCAACAAGGAAATGGTGCTTCTGGTAGGTCACCCTTATCTAGGACTCCTATGGCCTGCTCTCTGTTGTAAGCCAGTTCTCAGTGGCCCATTTCACTCACTGCACAGCACAAGATCTCCACTGGTCCAGCAAGTCTTAATCCTTGGGCCTGCCACCTCCAGAGGGGCCCGAAGTCCCCAATCTCAGGCTGCCTTCTGGTCTTCTGGCCTGCAACTCACACAGGGGCTGTCCTCTGGTGCACCTTTTCTTTCACCACCCAGGTACAGGGGAGTGCTCACCTCCCGCTGCCTCAACAGGATGCCTGCCACAGCGGCAACTTGCTGTGTCATGCAGCCGCTCCCCAGTCATAAGGCCACTGCTCTTCCTCCTCCGTGTGGCAAGGCCTTCGAGGCTTTCCTCCCCGTATATTGCCTCTCGGCAATGCTGCTATGCGGTTCCAACAGAAAAGAAGGGGATCGATGTAGCTGTGCTGCTCCCTGGCAAAGGTACATCCCCACCGCTCTATCCTCAGCTATGGACCCAGGGTGGTGACCACGGTCTACGTTTAATGGCTGCCACATGCCGCGCCAGTCAAGTGATTGACTGGAGACGTGCTTCATGATCAGTGCTGATGCAAGGGCTGCGCTGTCTGTAGTCTGCCTCTGAATCCTATCGGATTAATGGTGGGGCAGCCAGTGAAGCTTAGAGTCTTGTGTCCATTATCTTTGGCCTTCAGGCCACACATCCCTACAATATTAAATTTTATAATATTATCTCTCAGTAGGAAATACCTATAAATTAAATTCTTGTACTTTTAAAAATAATTTTTGCCATCTCAATATACTGGTGAAGCTGAATTTGTAATAAATCTTTTGGAAGAGGTAATTTTAGGAAGCTACCTTTTACCAGCCTAAATCCTCTGGAGGCTCATTTGCATGAACCTCAACTGTGTCCTAGAAACTGAATAGCCCCTTTGATGAAGTCTGAAAACTGGTTCTGGAACAGGATGAAGGCTTTGGAGTGGGGAGATGTTTTCTATTCCTCTGTCAGGATGACCATCTGAGATTTGATTAACTTTAAAAAATCCTACCCTGTCTTAAACAAATGCTTGCTGAACACTGGGCAAACCCCTTCCTTTTTCCCCCAGTGAGCAATGTCCAATCCCAGTGGGAGAGGAGAGGGCCTGCCCACAGAATTAGTTTAGAATAACCACAGAGGAGGTGTTGCTCATTTACCTGGCCATACCTCTGGAAAGTGTAGGACTGTTTGCGATAGAACACAAAGGACATAAGGCTGACCTTCTGTTAAAGCTACAGGGACACACCATGCTACGAGAAGTGTTATGGAGAAGGGATTCAAATTTATGGAGCCCTCTTTGGCTCAACCTGCTGCCTTGCCCCACTGGAAGTTAAGTCAGAAGGTAGAAATATTCACTGGGTGCAGGTGCCAAAAATATCCGACCAGCGAGGGACCTTTTATGGGCATGAAATTCAAACTTCTCCTACTCTGAGCTTTCCCACCAAAAGACTATGGCTTCACTGGGTACTTGTCCAATGGCTACCTGAAATCATAAAGTCCTCTTCAGCCACAGTCTGCTGCCTTGCCCCGTTGAGGAATTTTGACTTCCATTTCATGGACTAAGGCCCAGATTTATTAAGGACTTGCATTGTTCTTGCATGACACAAGTCGTCCCAAGGCAATGCAGGTCCTTGAATGCATTTTACAAAGCCACACAAGGGGCTATTTACCACACCTTGCATGGCTTTGTGAAGAAATGTAAAGCAAAGCAGCATCTTGCAATGTTGCAATACATTTAGGGGTCTATTAGGATGGCGGTCCGAAAACCACCTTGACCGCCATGGTAGCGGGCGGTCCCATTAGGATCAACAGCCAAAAAATCAGACCGTGGCTGAAAGTGGCAATGAAAAAACGCCCGTAGTGGGCAAAGCTGGTAAAAAAACGTCCACGACGATCGGATTGGTGGCGGAAACACACAAAACACCCGCCAGGCCCGCGGAGTAACCGCCTGTGAAATTAGCATTCCCCCGATGTGACAGCAGTACGTTCCGCTGTGTCTGACCGCCGCGGTCGCAAATAGTGATGAATGGGAGAGCCGGCGGAAGAGCTGTAGCATAGCCGCAGGTGCGGACGCACCGTTACAAATATGGCGGTCGACAACAAAAATTCACAACAAGGCCACCATGTGCACACAGCAAACTAGCCTTGCCCCCAAAAACACCTAACACACTCCAATGACACACCCCCATGACAACCCACACAACACACTTGACAGCAATACCCCATTTTGACACACCCACAGAGCTGAGTATAAAACTAGCCCCTTCCCTGCCCAGAATCCTTTGCAATATATTTTTGCTTAAGTGTGTTTTGCCTAGGATTCCATAGCATTAAGTTGGCATAATGACCTCACCTGCCCTCATAGCAACATCCTCAGTAGGTGGAGGAGAAAAACAAGGGACATTAGACAATTATTTTATCAGGGCTGTTACAGGAACAGATAGGGACATCGCACTTGCTGTACGACGGGCCGAGAGACGTCGCTCTGTTGAGCTAATTAAGAACAAACCTTCATCTCTGGGCCCGCTACAGCTAGCCATGTCCCTGCTTCCTAGTATGTATTGCGAAAGTGAGGGTCCTGAAGCTTCGCTTGGAGATAGCATTCCACTACTCTTCCAAGACATAACCCCCCTCCCGATTTAAATAATGACTTGCTCATAAATCTCTCTGTCTCTTCAGGTAACATGACGCAAGAGGCAGAAGCCTTGGTTGATATACCGTCACCAGTGGTAGAGACTGCTAAAAAACTTAATAAACCTCAAAAAAACCCACGACCACAAGGCCCTCCCCCGAAAAGAAGGAAAAAGGGAGGTAGTAGATCACAGATAAATAAGATCAGTCTCATTGATTGTGCCAAACCTAAGAGCTCCTCATCTGATGCACCCACACTACCCGCACCAGCTATTGAGTCTCCCTTCCCATTACTAGATCCATCCGGTATTGATTTAATGGGAAGCATTGAAAAACTAGTCAGGTCTCTCACATTGCTTTTGGTAGAGAGACTACAAAAAATAGCCCAACAACTGGGGGACTTAGAACAGGCAATCGATGAAATCAAAGAAGGAATTAGGGGCGTTTCAGTGCCCCCATTAGTGTCTACAACTACCGTATCGCCCCCAAATGTTATTGAACAAATGGTGGCTAAAAGTACAAATCAAACTAACCCAAAAACCCCAAAACCAATGCCCTCCAAGAAACATTACAAAATTTGGAAACGCTGGGCTGAGTACAGGGGGCTCTGGCTGGAGCCGCCAGCATGTGATGGACCGGGGGAAGGACATTTGGACATTGTGCCCGAGTGAGGAGGGTTCCACACTTCATCTACTATATTAGATTCTATGTATGGTCTAATTTGACGCTGTGCAGGGGGTGGGGTGGGGGGGACCTTGGGTGGGAACCTAGGGGGGTGCTGGGGGGAGGGCGTTGGGGCTAGTGTTTGTGTTTATATAGCTGCTTGAATTGTCCCATAATGTGATTTTTGCCTTCATGCTCGCAGCCTCCCCGGACTCGGGACGCTGTATGTTTTCTGTAACTCTTCAACAGCACAATAAAATTTGTTCTGAAAAAAAAACCAATGCCCTCCAAAACATCCCGGCTAAAGGAGAAAAGTAGTGATAATGTGGCTCTGGAGGGTGGAAAATCTAAGCCTCCTGGAAATCTTCAAAAAATTACCGGTCATGAAGACTCTGTGAGGCCATCCGTTCCTAAGAGGCACAATGTGGCAGTTCCACTTGTGGTGGTCCTCACCGGAGTCCCGGTTTTGGAGGATGGTAAAGACGGTAAAAAGGAAAATCAAAATCAGCTAAAAAACAAAGTCATATTTTGGCTTAGGAAAAATCGACCACTTCCTCCTAACGTGAACGGTAAAATTGTATATGTCAGGCGCCTTCCCTGGTTAGGTCCTAGCACAAAGAATATTACGGGGGACATCATCATAATAAATTTCAGAGATACAAGGGCAGTCAGTTATATTTTAGATTGGTTTCCTCCCAATGGCAGTAATGCAATCACAGCCCGTGATTTGACTTACTTTTATCCCAGAAATCTGATAAACCCCATTAATCCCAGGCCGCCGGTCCATCATCAGGATGATTACATTAGACCCCTATTCCAACGTGAGGTCGATTGCTTTAGGCCTCAATTTGATCAACGAGACGATCACCTCAGACCTCTATCCCAACATCAGGATGCCTGTTTAAGGTCCCTACCCTTACATCAGATTGATCACTATAGACCTTCATTCCAATATAAGAATGATTATTTCAAGCATCCAGGTAATTACTATTCCTCACTATGGAATAATTTCCCAACTCAGGAACGCAGTTTTAATCATCAACTGACAACAAGACCATTTCTGATCCCCACCCAGAATCGATTTAACATCCTGTCAGGAATAGACGATATCGAATGACTAAAAACCACCCCAACTCCTTTGGATAATTTTAATTTGCGCCCCCTAGACAAGTCGACCATACCTCAAAAGGTCTCCTTATCTGAGGACTACCGTGGCAGCTTTTCTCCCTCCAGCGACCTTCCAAATAAGGCCCTGGATAATAGTATCCTGACTGAAGGGCCCTGGAACCTAATACAAGATCCTTTTCCGTTGTCTCAGGGTCAAATTGCGGAAACTCAAATCCATTCCAAACAACCGCATCTTCCTCTCAAGGTACTATCATCAAGTAGCTTGACCATTTCTATCCTATTTTGGAACATAGCAGGCCTGCATTCTAAAATCGACCAACCCAACTGGCTAGAAATAATTAGAAACCATAATATAGTATGCTGCCAGGAAACATGGTCGGTAACTGCTATCCATCTTCAGGGGTATAGATTGTATCACTCAAGTGCACGTCCTTCCCTTTTTGGTAGACCCAAGAGAGGTTTCTCAGTATATGTATCTAATACCCTTTCATTCAAGGAAATTGTAGAAATAACAACTGAAGAGAACTACCAGATAATTAAACTCTCAGTGAATCAAGGGCATACATATTTTCTGGTAAATTTCTATAACAATCTGTCACCACCTGATTTTGTGACAGTCCTAAATAGGATAACCTTTGTTTTAGATGAGCACCCGAATAGATGTTCCTCCTTGCCTTTTAAATTGATTTGGGGTGGCGATTTTAACATTACTTTATGTAAAGAATATATTAATCCAAATTGTGGTATTGTGGATGAGGGTGGGAGACCTTTAACACATTTCGCACACTCCAGTGCTGGGAACACTCTAAATGAAAAGTTATTTACCCTAGGACTGGGGTTTGCGAATGAATTAGCTGATCCCCCATTTGACTTCTCCCCTACCTTTCACGGCAGGGGCTGTAACACCATAATCGATTTTATTTTGATTTCTAATCATATGAAGGATGAGCTGCTTACATTTTTTACTGGAGATGATAGTAGTAGTGATCATTTCCCTAACAGTGTCACCATTTCAGTGCAAACTGGACGTGACACAACTGGTAACCCTGGGCTATTGAACCAAAGAGCCATAAGTATAGATAAAACTAATGGCTATTCGGTTAAATGGACCAAAGTAGATCCGGATGTTATCACAACTAAGGTCGTTACCAGAGCCCTTCCTATGTTAGAAACATGCCTAAATTCGCGTTCCTCTGCAGACCAGATTTTGAACAGTTTTATTAATATTACTAAAGTAATTAGCAAGGAGCTGCTTCGTAAACAAAAGCAGAATGTCTCGCATGAAAAAGGGTGGTTTAACTCTGAATGTCGTAAAGCCCTTTCGACCCTAAAAATAGCCTTACACAAACCCGAGAGGGATCAGCTTGAAATTAGGAAGATGAGAAAGCTTTATAATTTGGCTAAAAAAGAATGTAGGCAAGAAAGGAAAAAAGATCTGTGGGTGAAGCTCCACGAGAGCTGTAATAGAAAGGATAGTTTAATGTTTTGGAAAGTGGTCAACTCACCCTTCCTAAATGATGTGAACATTGGCCCCAGTATTGAAGTAGCAATTACTGCAGAGGGATGGGTCTCCCACTTTTCAAAAATATTCTTAGCTGAAGGTGTTAACCTAAATGAAAGTACATACACATCACCTTATCCTATTGAACTATCTTTTAGTCACGATGAAGTAATTAATGCTCTGTCATCCTCGAAGCCTGGCAAAGCACCCGGGCCGGATGGCGTACCGTTGGATATTTACACGCATACTCAGGAGCTCTGGTCACCAGTATTGACCAGAGTAATTGAAGCAGCACTAAAAGGGGGTCTTGTAAAATCTTGGTCAACCTCTACCCTGCTGCCCATTTTCAAGAAGGGTGACCGAAACAATCCTGCATGCAACAGGCCCATTTCCCTCCTGGATTCTCTTGGTAAAGTCGCAGGTCGCTTGATCCTAGATAGATTGCGGGCCTGGTCTGAGGACAACAACATCATGACAGACCTGCAATACGGCTTCCGGGAGGGCCGGGGCACTGTGGAGCAGGCGTTGAATCTCTCCTTCTTATTGGGATATATGCCCTGGCTAAGAAAGGCAATCTGCACTTGGTCTATGTGGATTTGACCACAGCTTTTGACTGTGTTTCACATTCAAGGCTGTGGTCAATCTTAACAGAATTGGGCGTAGACCCACCGATAATATCCTTCCTACACGAGCTGTATTCGGAAGCATCGGCCATGGTGAGATATGGGGTGAACGGGAGCTTACTCCCCCTTTTGCAGTCACAAAGGGAGATAGACAGGGGTGTGCCCTGGCTCCCTTTCTGTTTAACCTCTACATGAACGGTCTCGAGAAGGCCATGCTAGAGGGGAGTCAGGACCTACTAGCAATCGCCCGTCGTCCCATTCCTGCGTTACTTTACGCGGACGACGTGGTGATCATGGCGCGAACCCCACTATAACTTCAGATCCAGTTAAACTCCTACTGCAAATTCATGGCTTCACTGGACCTAATGGTCAATATTAAAAAAACCTTTGCTATGCATTTTGGTAAAGAGACAGCCAAGAAAAAATCGATACTTATTGAAGAAGCCAAGTTGGACTGCACCAAGACATACCCATACTTAGGTATTTTATTCGATAATACTTCTTCTTGGAAACCGGCCATTGTTAGTAGGCATCTCTTATTTTTAAGAGCTACTTCTGCCCTTATTGCCTTTGCACGTAAAATAGGGAAGCCTCCCCCCAAAAAACGTATGCAAATATACTATGCTAAATGTCATAGCGTAGCTGTCTACGGTGCTGGGGTGTGGGGCTACATACCTGTGGACATCTTGCAGAGGGTAGAGAACAATTTTATGCGCATCTTGTTGGCCGTTCCACAGTGCTCTCCAACGTTTGCTTGTCATGCCGAATTGGGCATGGATTACATTGCTGATCACATAAAAATTCAGCCAATATTACTATGGCACCGTATTTGGTCAACGGAGCAGTGTAGCTTAACACGTGAGTTAATCTCAGACTGTTTGGGCCTTGACAATTGGTCAGATATTCCGTGGCTGTCCTTTGTACACAACTTTCTTAAGGATTTGAATCTTTCTATATATTTTAAAGAACCTGCTATTTTATCTACTATTACAAGAAAGACCTTGAGATTGTTATGTTTGTTACATTTAAGGGAACTACGTATAGCCCAAGAAATTAATAAAGTTTCAAATCGACAAATTTTAACTATTCAATGTACTCAGGGCATCCAACCGTATCTCACCTTTTGTCTGACCAGCTATGAAAAATATTTGTTGACACGGTTTAGGCTCAATACGTTTTCTCCGTTTGGTTACATTTCCAAAGAGACAAGATTGGTCCACTTCAATTATCCGGTGCCCTTGTGATGGTATTTCTGAAGTATGTATGACGTTACAACGCAGGCTATTACAACGCCTGCCTTTACAACGCGGTTTTTACATCGCAATCCATTACAACGCATAGTGCTTTTGGGTGTTGGATAGTGAATAGTTTAATTTACTATTCCAACTCCAGTCCCCGTGGACACTAGGGAAGGTTATTGGATAGTAAATTAACCTATTCCCTATCCTAGAGCGCCCCCCAGAGCAATGCGTTGTAATAGTTTGCATTGTAATGACCTCGTTGTAATGGTAGTGCGTTGTAAAAGTTTCGTTGTAAAGGTTGTTTACCATTTCTGAACAGTCCAATATTCATGTATTTCTGTTCTGTAAATTCTATGAATTACCACGCAAGCGTTGGATTGTTCCAATATTGTTATCCCAGGGTCTGAGAAGATGCCGCCCTGCCCTTATGGCGTTACAACATGTAGAATCAGTATCAAATGCCAAATGTATAGCTATGTTTCTTAAAAACTGCTTGAAAATTCTTCACATACACGATCAACTGTAGTTCCAGTGTTTTACTAAATTCTTTGGCTGAAAACTGAAGCATTTATAGTAATTATGTCTGATACTACACAACTAGTCTGCGGAATCCAAACTTTTTTATCTAAAACTGTATTTATGTAAGACTTTATTTTGTCAACGTACATACAATGTTTAATACTATTTTTATTCTATTTCTATGATTGTGTATGATATTGTATATTATGATTGTTGCTTTTATGATTTTATCTTGTCTTAAAATCGAATAAAGCTTTCTACTACTCTACTCTACTCCACAACTAAAGGGCCCAACACCAGAGCACAAAGGAGAGGCAAATCTGCACACATCACAACAGCACCATAACACACCACACACACACACCACCCCCACAACTGCACCTCAAAACATTAGCACAACATACACCAAGGCAACACATAAAATGCCCAAATTCACAGAAAGGGAGTTGACAGTTATGGTAGATGATATAATCTGAGTAGAACCACAAGTGTTTGGTATCCTGGTCCAACAGACACCATTAGCCACAAGAGCACAAATGTGGTCAAGGATGGTCGACAAGGTCAATGCAGTAGGGAACACCCCGCGCTCCAAAAAGGAATTCATGAAGCGGTGACATGACCTGAAGAGGGTTGTCAAAAAGAAGAGAAACAAGAACCATGAGCTGGTTCAGAGGACTGGCGGTGGCCCTCCCATTGCACCCACAACATTCATTGCATGGAAGGAGAAGGTGCTTGCCATACTGCATTTACAGAGTCCCACAGGAATAGCGGGGGCGGGGGGGTGCAGGCTGGTAAGGACAAACAAATGTATACCATTACACTGTCATGTACTGTCTTACACAACTCCAAATCTTTACCTCCCAGCCCTAATCCCATTAATCTGCACCACCATACCCAACACAGGTCTCACAGATGTAGCATACACCCCATCTGATTCACCCCAAAGGTAGCCAGCTACATTCCAAGGGTTGTATGTATACAGGCAGTCAGTACCACAACTCCCACCAGGCCCCCTGTCCCACCCCTGAGCAGGATGGAGCACTCCCTCCCAACCAGATGCATGTGGCAGGCATTGTACAGTTCACCTTCACCTAACAGGTAGGTAGCCATCTTAACAGGGAGGTCTGTATGGTGGTGGGAGGCCTCCACAACAACTCCCAACAGTACCCCTGTCACACCCCTTAGCAGGATGGAGCACTCCCCCACCCAGAAGCATGTGGCAGCCATTGTATCACTACAAACAAACTAACAGGTAGGTAGCCACCTTCCCAAGTTGTGCTGTTTGGGGGTGGGAGGCTTGCACAACAACTCTTAACAGTCCCCCCTTTCACACCCCTGAGCAGGATGTAGTACTCCCCCACCCAGAAGCATGTGGCAGCCATTGTATCACTAGAAAACAAACTCACAGGTAGGTAGCCATCTTCCCAGGTTGTGCTGTTTGGAGGGGAGGCCTGCACAACAACTCCCAACAGTCCCCTCTGTCACACCCCTGAGCAGGATGGAGCACTCCCCCACCCAGAAGCATGTGGCAGCCATTGTATCACTACAAACAAACTAACAGGTAGGTAGCCATCTTCCCAGGTTGAGCTGTTTGGGGGTGGAAGGCCTGCACAACAACTCCCAACAGTCTCCACTGTCACACCCCTGAGCAGGATGGAACACACCCCCACCCAGAACCCCCACCCAGAAGCATGTGGCAGCCATTGTATCAATACAAACAAACTTACAGGTAGGTAGCTATCTTCCCAGATTGTGCTGTTTGGGGGTGGGAGGCCTGCAGGGCCTGCTCAGGGGTGTGACAGTGGGGACTGTTGGGAGTTGTTGTGCAGGCCTCGTGGTAGACTAATGGAAGATTTGAAAATTGCAGTAGGGCTGCTCTGCCACCGCGGAGCAGGCCATTGAATGCATTTGAAAAATGCACGACCGCGGTAGCGACCGCCGGGCCCCTGCGGTGTGTCACCACCATGGACCATGCCCGTACAGCCAATGGGAACTGCAATTGCATTAGACTAATGGAAGTTTTGAAAATCATGGTAGGCGTGCTCCGCCACCGCGGAGCAGGTCATTGGATGCATTTGAAAAATGCACCACGCGACAGTGACCGCCTGGCCCCTGCTGCGTTTTACTGCCATGGACCATACCCTTACAGCCAATGGGAACCGCAATTGCGTTAGACTAATGGAAGTTTTGAAAATCGCGGTAAACGTGCTCTGCCACCGCGGAGCAGGTCATTGAATGCATTTGAAAAATGCACGACCGCGGTAGCGACCACCTGGCCCCTGCGGTGTGTCACTGCCATGGACCATGCCCTTACAGCCAATGGGAATAACAATCGCCATAGACTCATTGAATTTTGAAAATCGAGGTAGGCGTGCTCTGCCACCGCTGAGCAGGTCATTGGATGCATTTGAAAAAGGCTGACCTGGAACACCAATTGCAGCAGCTTAGAACCACTGAAACTGCCCCAGGGAGCTATATATGTGAGGGAGAGAGCCTCACATTTCTACAGCTATCAGAGTCTGCTGCCTGCCACCCCTCACCACCACCTCCTGCTGCTGCTCCTGTCTCCAGAGCCTTGTGCCTGCCACCCCTCACCACTAACTGCTGCTGCTGCTGCTGCTGCTGCTGCTCCTGTCTCCATAACAATTTACAAACAAGGGAACCCGATAGGTAACTGAGGACGGCGGGTATCAATTATTATTTCAGAGAACACTGGTCCTGAGCAAACAAGAATTTTATTTAAGTCAATGTTTAAATAGAAGCAAGAATGGACGCACAAACAATTACAACAGGGCACAATCCTGTACCCAACATTAGGAAGGAAGTGAGGGAAGAAAACTAATTAGTAGTGTAAAACAAACAATTTATCAGGTAATAACTTTGGAGCAATGGTGACTTGCACTCAAAATCTATAGTAAAACAAGCTCTGCCAAACAATATCCACAATAATTACACACAATGGTCAATTTGTTTAGAAAAGTCGACGTTTCGATCCCAAGCTCCTAATTTAGGGGGATCATCATCAGGACTAATATTAATAGAATTGCCTGGTGTGTATTATTGAAGCCATGATTCATGGGAGATGTTTCATGAATCTGTAAAATTATAAGGTCCGAGCGGGGGGTCAATCCTTTCCTTCTCTGAGTGCGGTCCTTGGAAGTTATTCTATGGTCCGTTGTTGCGTGTAGCAGTGTGCCCGCAGGGCCAATGGGATGTTCAGCGTGACAGCATTGGTTGGCGGTTCCTTTGCTGAAGGAGCTCTAAGGAGTCTCGTGGGGAGATTGCAGCGATGTGCGTCTCCGGTTCAAGGCACAATGGCAAGAACAAAAGGTTCACTCACTTCCTTCCTAATGTTGGGTACAGGATTGTGCCCTGTTGTAATTGTTTGTTCGTCTATTCTTGCTTCTATTTAAACATTGACTTAAATAAAATTCCTTGTCCGGCTGGGCATTGGAAATATATATAGTACTCATCAAAGTCTATCTGAATTCTTCCTAAAATCCCTGGTTTGCTCAGCTCCTGTCTCCATAGCCTGCTGCTTGCTACCCCTCACCACCACCTGCTGCTGCTCCTGTCTCCAGAGCCTGCTGCCTGCCACCCCTCAGCACCACCTGCTGCTGCTGCTCCTGTTCCAGACCCTGCTGCCTGCCACCCCTCGCCACCAACTGCTGCTGCTGCTCCTGTCTCCTGGCTACAGTGATGGTGAGGACTGAGAAGATCCGTGCCAGTCCCTTCAGGAGCTTGAGGTCCTGGCGGACATGGTGCTCACACAGTATCCGAGGCTATATGGTGCTCCAAATGTTGTTGTAAGTGTTTCAGAGTGGAAGTGAGAGTGCAGGGGGGCAGTATTGGGCACAGTGAGGTAACCCCTAAACATATATTGAAATGTGATGTATGTCTTTTCTCACCCTCAGACTGGATTGTAGATGTGGGCAGCCTACACATGACTTTCTGTGCTGACATCCTACATGTGTCTGAGATGGGCAGATACTGTGTCCACCCTCATGCCTGCATGTAATTTTGTATGATTCTCCCATGCAAATGTGCCATATGAGATGCAGTATTGTCTGAGCTTGACATGTCTTTGAGGTTGGGCTGAGTTAGTATCATGCACCTGAACTGAGAAATAGTGGTACACAACACAGTCACTGATTTCCCCCTCTTGACTCCCATGCCTGCAGCTCAAAGTCCACCAGCGTAAGGCCATGTGGCGGGCCATTGCACGCAAGGTGCGGGCTCTGGGTGTCTCCAACCGACGGCGCACAGACGGTCACAAGAGGTGGGATGACATCTCCTGGCTGAGCAAGAACGTGGCAGTGATGACGCTGGGGCTGCTCCCTTGGACTGGCAGGTTAGCGCGCAGGAGCATGACACCACTAATGGCCCGCATCTTAGCTGTCACACAGCCTGAGCTGGATGCACGTTTGAAGGAGCATCAGCAGCAAGCTAGAGGTGAGTATTCTGGGAAGGGTGACTTTGGTTGTTAGTGGCTGCATGTATTCACAGCCTGGGCCAGCGCTGGGCTCTGTGATGTTGGTGGTGTGCTGGAGTGGCTTGTAAGTGGCCGCTGTGTTGTGTGCAGCTGTCATGCATTTGCCCTACCTGTACTTTCTCATGTCATTGGAGTATTGGCCCTTGACATTGCATTCAGAGTCGTGGCCTTCTGGCATTGTCTGCATTGAGGTAGTCAGGGACATCCCATGAAAGGGCACGGCAGTGTGCATCATCTGAGTGTGCGTTCCTCAATGTGTGACATCAGAATTGTGTGGACTAGACGTTCCCCCTGATGTGACAGTGGCAACATGTTTGGAGATGAATCTTTGCCCCACTCAAGGCCCTAGGTGTGCTATGAGGGATTTGTGTGTCTGGTTAAATGGAGCCACCGGCAGGCTATTTGGCTGTGTGGTCATCACATGGCTTACTTATGCCACGTTTGAATGATGACACGCAAAAATCGAGTTGTGAATTGAGTTTGCACAATGTTACTGCTCAGGGTGGTGTGCAACATGGGGATATCATCATCTTGTTTAGTGCATTGCTTGCATATGATGTTTGTGTTGATGCCACTTAACTGACCCCACGTATCTATCTCTTGCGGAAGGGCAGGGGACAGACACCAGTGGTGAGGCATCAAGCTTAACTGCTACACACTGGCACAGTGACACAGATGTGACCAGAACCTCAGAGGGGGACAGGAGTCTGCTTGAGGAATCACAAACCAGAGACACCAACCTCAACGTGATCTGACGCCAGCGCTGATGCATCTATGTTGGAGAGCACAGGGAACGGGGACTCTGCCTCCTCTTCCACCACGCAGCGTACAGTGCCCACCCTCCGAGCTACTTCCAATGTTGCTGCCTGTGTTTGCACCAGTAAGAAGGGAGGAGTGTCCTTCACCCCAGGCACTGCTGCCCCTGTCCCCCCTGCTGCCATCAGTCAGTGCTGAGTCTATGGACCTTTTGCACCAGCTGTGTGTGGGCCAGACAATTCTCATCAATGCCTTCCTAGACCACGACAAAAAGTTGGCACAGGTGGTTGCTTTCATGGAGGGCATTCATTCAGATGTGGGTGGGCTACACCGGACTGTCCAGTCTTTGTTCTCCACAGTGACGGCAGCCATTTAACTGGCACAATCTCCGAGTCCGGCTCCAGTCCCTTTGGCCACCCCCCTGCCAATGGCTACATCTGACGATAGTGACCACACACCACAGACATCAAGGGCAAGATACAGCACATGCAGCACACAGCAGCAGCAACCCAAGCGGTCCAGGTCGCAGATACCATCCCCACAGAAAGCTAAAGCCACCCCAGAGCGCAAAGGAAAAAGCCCTTCAGGCAACACCCAGGGCCATAAAGCCAAGAAGCAGGCCTCAGGCTCACAAGCCTCAGAGGCATCCCCAGCCAAAGGCTCTCCTGTCCAAAAAGCATCTCGCAAAGACAAGCAGACAGTTGCCATGCCCGCCGAGAAGCATGTGCCAGCTAAGAGTATACATAAAAAGAGCTCCAAGGGTGATCCACCCACAAACTCAACTCCCATCCAGAGCCCCGTGAAGCAGGGAAAGGAGGCCACTGTAGGGGGTACACCTGCTAAACAGGGGATGAAGGGGCAAAGGCAGGTCCAGACCAAGCGTACCGCTGGATCCAGCATGTCCCCCAGAGGGAGGGACACCGGCTGCACCTGATGCAGCTGTGGTGGAGAGTGTGCCTGTTGTGCCCGCCACATTTACCACCCCTACCAAGACAGTTCTTGGCTATTGAGTCCCCAAGAAGTGGAAAGGCACCCCTCCACAATCTTCCACCCACACTGTATCTCGGGACAGCATGACTCCACCTCCACGTACCACCACGCCAAGCAGCCCTACGGCTTCCATAGCCAGTGATATCTCCACCTCAGCTGGGTCTCTCTCTCCCTAGTACAGTCCTACAACTGTACCCGACACTCAGCCACCTCCCAGACAGACTGACAGGCAAGTCTGAATGGAAGTTCCCCTCACACACCTGTCTCTCCCACAGCGGTGTCTGGACGGCCCATTGTCACCCCCCTGACTGTGTTGCTGACCATGGCAGGGGACAGTTTCACCCATTCACAGTGCAGGATCTCATGTCCTTACTCTGCACCTTGGACTAGCCGCTGGCCTTGTTGCTCCTTGCTGTGTTAAAGTATTCCCTGTGCAGCTTCTCATGTACCCCATCTGCACTTTCGACTGGCCACTGGCTTTGTTGCTCCGTTGCTGTGTTAAAGTATTCCCTGTGCAGCTTCTCATATACCTCATCTACACTTTGGACTGGACACTGGCCTTGTTGCTCCTTGCTGTGTTAAAGTATTCCCTGTGCAGCTTCTCATGTACCTCATCGCACTTTGGACTGGCCACTGGCCTTGTTGCTCCTTGCTGTGTTAAAGTATTCCCTGTGCAGTTTCTCGTGTACCTCATCTGCTCTTTGGACTGGCCACTGTCTACCTTTGGCTGCCTATCTGTGTAATATGTGAATTAAACAGTTACTCCTGTTGTCTACCTTGTCAGTGTCCTTGCTAAATAAAGCGTTTTCTGTGTGGGTATGGTTTACTAAGACTCTGTATGCCACTTCAACATTGCCAATGGCTTGTTTAATTTATTAAGGGTTCTACGGAGGTGGCAGGCACTTCAGTTCTCCTTGACTCTGAGGCTTGGGGTTGCAATGATGTTGGTTTATGATGAACTACCGGTATCATAGTCACTTTGTGGTCAGGTTTGTATGCACAGAGTGGGATTCTATCCACAGTATTGCAGGCTGGCTGGCCAGGGTCATCATGTCTGTGTTATCTTTCTTGATGTGTGCACAGCAGTGTTGGTGTATGCTCATTTAGTGATGGCCATGTGTCCTGGTCACATGTGTGGAGTTCAATGTGTGCACTTATGTGTACATGAAGTGTGCAGTGTGAAGGGGTTGACTTTGTCAGTAGTGTTGATGTCTATGTGCCCCTACAATGTAAACTGCACACATGTGTCGCCCAGGAGTTGAGTGACTGTTGTTTGGATTGGTCAACCCTGTGCTTGTTGTGTGCACATGTGGGAGTTGTAGGTTGTGCAGTGTGCAGTGTGTTGGTGTATCCTTGCACTTCTGGGGGACACCTACCTGTTGTTGTTGGCAATTGTGAGTATGCAAAGTGTGTGACTGGCAAGTCAGTGTTGTGTTTTGTTGATCAGCCATGTGTCTTGATACTGTTTGTGCTCACTGTGCCGACCTGTTCGGCCACTCTGACATTGTGGGTGTGTTTTCTCATGCATTGCTGTCACATGGGGCTTTTTCTGGCTCCAGTATAGCATGTAGGGTGTGGAGCCATACCATTCCCTATCTGTGTTTCTGATGCCTACCCTTTGTGAGTCTGCACATCTATCTTTGTATGGGGCTCTCCTCACATGTCCACTACTGGCATACACAGCACTTCACTCTCGTGACAGCTGCCCCCTTGGCTTGCCAGTGTGTGTGCCTCACCATCAGTTCATTTGTTACACTATGCTTTGTGATGCTGATCCGTGCACAGGTCCAATGTGCCACTGAGGACAGTATACCAATTGGTTATATGTGATTTTCTTGTCTTGTTTTACAGCCATGGTTGCTCATATGCAGTTCTACTGTTTGTGCTGTACAGTCCTCTAGTCATGTTGTTCTCACCTGGGAGTCCCGGACCTGTGCATCTGTGGGTGTTGGCTTAGCTGTATGTGTTTTTGCTGAGGTGCTGCTTCCATTCCTGAGTGTGATGTTGTCTGCGTGCTGTGCTGATTAAAGTTGTGTGGGTTCATGTTGTGCCACTCATATCTGGAAGGACTGGTATGTTTGGTGAGCACACACTGCTTGTCCTGCATGCAGTGCTGTGAGTGTATGTTGTTTTTAACTTGCCTGGTGTACATCCCCTGATGTCCAGCTGTGTTTGCAATGTGGTGCATTGGCATGTGCATCTGTTGTGTGTTTGGTGTGGATGTGTGCAGTGTTTGGACTGTGTTGTCTCTTGCAGCTGACAGATGCTCTGTGTGTGATGTTCTAATTGCATGTCATTGTGTGTGATTTGTTTGTGCATTGTGGTACATCCAGATGTGTTTTGCAAGTGTAGTGTGCATTACCTGTGTGTGTGTCCATGATTGTTTTGAGATTATGCACTTCTTGTTTGTGTTGGGGTATGCTGTCTGTGCATTGTTCCTGAGTGATGATGTTGTGTACTCCTGTTCTGTCTGGGCTCCCATTGCCTTTCCACTGTTTTGCTGCACAGGTCTGGTTGTGTTGTCCTTAAGTATATATTGTTATTGGGTTTTGAGTTTGGCTATTGTTCTTGTACCAGCATTGCTTCAGGCATCCATGAGTGTGTGTGATATGTTTGTGGATACTCCCAGGGAGTGTGTTTGTTTGTCAGTGTATTGGCTGGACATTGTTGGCACCCTTCTGTGAGTTTGACACTGGTGTTGTGTGCTGCAGGTGTGATGTTGGTGGGGGGATGTGTGAAGGATCCTACTTGTGTTTGACAGTCATGGAGTGTAACAATGGGCCCTGTGTGTTGTGCTGCTGACACACACCTGTCAAGTAGTTGGATGCAGATGTGTGGCTGTTCACTGGTTGACTTCAGAGACTTCCTTTCAGTCCTAGGACTAGGCATGGTTGGCCTTGCTGTCTCCCTGAGTTGTTGCACAGAGGTGACTGTGGTTTGATTTCACTCACTGTGTCAGCCCTGTGTGATTTGATGGGTTAAGGGTGTTGTTATATGTATCTTATCTTGCATGTGATGTACACATGCTTAGTGGTTGTCTACTTGGCCTTCCATTTGTGTGGAACTCACTTTGGCTTTCCTATTTGCTGTTCTCCATTGCTGCTAACATCTGGTCTGAGTTTGTGGCTATGTGTCAATGTGGGGTATGTATGTGTGACTTGACAGGCTGTGTGTCCAGTTGAGTGATTGTTCCTGTAATGTATGTGTGCTCATTCTTTGCTTGTACTCAGTTTTGTTGCCATGAGTGTAGTGTAGGTGTGGTGTGAGGGTTGCCCTGGCCCTGTGTTTCTGTGCTGTGTGTTTCTCTGCAGCCCCACCTGCTGAGGATATCTCCCTAGTTGTTTGGTGTGTGGTGCAGGGTGTGGGTTCACCTGGCTGGTTGTTGTACATGGGGGGGCACAGGAGAGGCACATGGCATGTCCCTACGGCTGGGGGGGGGGGCTGGTGTGTTGACGGTAAAGGTGTGGCCCTATGATCTTTCTGCACTGCCCATGCCTGACGCTGGCCCTGCCTTCTGCATTGTGCGCATGTTTCCCACGTCTTCACCACTGCAGTGATGTGACCAGGACATTGCATCAATATCGCGGATGTTGGTGTGTGCGAAGTTGTGTTATTGCGTACCTGCGACGGCATCCGCGACGGTGCATGAGTTGCTGGAAGTGTATCGGGTACAGCACCGTGAAGACGTGTAGAGCTGGGTCCATTGCGGTCGGGACCGGGCGGTGAGGCCCTGCAGTCGTGCTTCTGCTGTCTCTGGTTGGGCGGTTTCTCCTCTGCCCTGCGACTGGCTGTTTGGGGCATCCTGATTTGTACAGCGGATGGGAAGTTATTCCGCATGGCTGTGAGTCTCCATTGGCTCCCACCGCCGCTGTGGCGGGAGCACTTTGATGGCGGTTCTCGTTGCACCGCAGCGGACGGGAAATGGGCTTTGTTTGGCCATATTAATATGGCGGACGTGACGACAGCAGCTGGCGTGCGGAAAAAGGCATTTTCTGTGACCGCCAGCACTGTGGTGGTGACTCCGCCCGCCATCATAATGGGCCCCTTAGTTGGGGTAGATGTTCCATGGATGGAGCATGGGCACTCCCATGCATCCATCTATGTAGTTTGATGCAATCTGAGATTTACTAAAGGCAGTAACGTGGAATTGCGTCAAAATTGTATGCCTACCACAGAGAGGTGTAACAAGGAGAAATATGTTTATTTCTCACCATTACTCCCTCTTTTATCGTTACTTCCTCTTTCCTCATTCTGCATCATGCACAGAGAGAGTACATTGCCTCTTCGGATTGGTTTTAAAAAGGAATGTGTTCCCTCCTGCACAAAAATAAACTTGCCTGTAACACAGGCACCATTGCAGCATGGCGCGAGGGTGCCTTTGTTGGCACTAGACATCCTCAAGAGTGCCAGCACAGGTAGAGAGCTGAACAGCAGCATATCTTAGCAGAATTTTCCGTAAATATACCAGCAGGTCTGAAGGTAAAACTTCCGACAGGTTGGAACCTGCTTTCTGTAGCCAACCCACGCTCCTAGGTACTAGTCAAGCGCAACAAGATGACTGGGGTTGGCACTGAATGCTTTTTGGTGCTATTTTTATATTTAAACTTTAAAAATTCATAGTTCCGGTTTCTCCGCCATTTATGTATTCTTGATTTGGTGTCATTTTATTTATTAAAAGTTACTCAATGTTTCCAAATTGGTTTGGAATTTTTCTTGTGTTTGATACTGCAAAAATACTTTACACATTGCCTCGAAGTGAAGCCTGTCTGCTCCTTGGCATAGGTACCAGGGGGTTGAACTTAGGTTAATTTAGTGACTCTGAAGATTTTGGCCGCGCCCCACCAGTGTGACTCACGAGGCTCACGAGGCTCGTCAGTGGGCATGTCAGTGGAGGAGTGCGGCGCAGCTGTGTGTAAAGGTTTCGCGAGGGGCAGGCAGGCCGCCGAGGTCGTGCACCGAGAGGACCGAGTCAGAGCCAGAGCCGGAGCCGGTGCCGGTCGGTGCCGGTGCCTGAACCAATCAGGGTGAGGCAGGAGCCGAGCCGAGCGGAGCCGCGAACGGACGGAGCGCATTCCGGTAAGGCCGCTAGTGCGGCACAAGCTCACGCAAGGGGGGTAAGGGGTGTAGGGGTCGACCGGGGGAAGCAGCCTCAGCACCGCCGCTCTCCCTTCGATCGGGTGAGTGGGTGATTCCAGTCCTGTCCCCCTCCCCCCCCGAGATATCGTTGATGCAACCGCCTTATGCTGAGAGCTCACCGAGTTCTCCAGCTTACCAGCTCCGCAGTCTGTGCTCCCTTGGCCTCTGATTGGTTCAGATGCTCCGTCCATCACCACCCCCTTTTGTACCGCTTTGGCCGCCATAAGTGTGGCATTGGTTCAGATGCTCCGTCCATCACCACCCCCTTTTGTACCGCTTTGGCCGCCATAAGTGTGGCAGGGTATGCTCAGACGTGAGTCCCTTGCTCACTTTGCCACTGGATTCAAGCAAGCTGGGCTGAAGACGGCTGTAATGCCAGAAACCGGTCCTCAGAAGCTTGTTTCCGGTCCAGGGAAGGCATGGCTTGGCAGTTCGGGCTGGACTGTTCCCATGAGGCACAGGGTCAGACTGATTTGCATATAGCCATGTCTGAACTGGGGTGGCAGAGTGGGCTAAAGAACGGTGATGGATCAAACCCAGAGTGTTTGATTGGTTCAGATGCTCCGTCCATCACCACCCCCTTTTGTACCCCCTTGGCCTCTGAGGCACACTGAGCTTTGGCTTTTGGCTTTGGCTTTGCGGGCATCCCCTGACCTCCGGTGCCTCTGGTGCCGGCGGTACCTGTCTCCCCCGCAGCTACCTGTCTGCCCCGCAGCTTTTTGCCCGCAGCCGCCCCTCCATCTGCTGGCCGCTTATTTGACTTGCGAACGGGAGTTCACCAGCCCTGGGGCTGCTCCCCTTGCACTTGTCCTGAGCCAGCTGTCCCACGACCCCCTTTCCCGGCGCTCACCTGCTACCACTGCCGGCCTACCCCGTCGCTGGACCTTGAGGTGTGCTGCCCTTCTCAGTGGACCGCGCTGCGCGTAACCTCCAGTGGCCTGAGTGACCCAGAGAGGAGTGGTGGGTCGGAGTGGAGTTTACGGGCCCGGGCAGGAGAGGGTGGTGGGTTGGTTTGGTTGGGCAGGATAAAGTGAGCAGGGGGGTGCCATTCGCTATAGACTGATACAGTCGCATAGAGTGCAGCCACGCAGTGTACGCCATCGCAGTCACCCCTGAAGAGGGAACCAGAAAATCGTCCTCCAACATTTCTGTTCCTGTACTAAAGTAGCAGCTGAGCCAGATCTGCGTTCAGTCAAAAGAGCCCAAGCCAAGACTATTCTGGTGCAATGAGATCCGGAAAAGAAAGAAAGTACACTGCACCCAAGCGAAGGAAGCCCAAGCAACCAGACGCAGCTGAGGCTCAGGGCCATGCCAAGTATACACCAAAACCTCAAAAACCCAAAAGCCTAACCCTACGGGACTATTTTAGAAAGACTCCATCAAAAACTGCGGAATTAATACAATTATTAGAGCAACAGCCGCAAACTTTGGAGGCAACCACTTATACAACCTCGGACCATTTAGGGTTCGACCGCCAAGCACCAGCGCAAAAATGGGTATTCAACACGATGTCAGCAAAAGAGCCGTCAGAGGTCTATACTTTTGGGTCTACTTGTACTAACCACAACAGGGAAAACACCCAAACTGTTCCTTTTCAACCAGGCAAGCCCTTCACATCTCCGGCAGACGACAATGGGCTTACCCTCCTACCACAGTTACAGCTGGAAGATACTATGTGTCCAATAGAGGCTTCCCCTTTGCTGCTACGACCTTCACAACTCCCCATCACCGGACCGGTGTCCTTGATCCCGTCTAAGCCACCCACAGGTCTTCCTCAGCAAACAACGACGGTGCAAATCCACGGGCAAGCTGGGCCAGTGCAATCCAATGGCAGTCACCCACTTTCAAATTCGCTAACCTCACCAATAACAGAAATACTAACAGCATCAACAGACTTGAGTCCTCTACACAAGTTATTTTCGCCTCCTGGCCAAACAAGGACTCCATGTCAAAGTCAATCAGCGCAGCTGGCGGCAAATGACCAACCCATGTCGGATCTGTCCCTCTTCTTTAAGACCACCCCAAATTTCCCAAGCCCGAGCCTCACTCCGAATGAAAAACCTAATATAGAAGAGGACACTACGACTAGTGTTTGGCCTCAATTATTGCAGACTCTTCAACAAACCGTGACCGCACTCAACTACCACTCAGTAAAACTAGAGGTGCAGGTAGATTTACTAAATACCCTGGCACTTTTTACGTCAGGGATTGACGGCAAATTAGACAAACTGAACTCGCTAATTCTAAGGGCGCAAGCATCCGCGAACTTTGTTCAACCAACGTGCTGCTGCTCCCCAATTATTGACTCCCTCTCCCTGCTCCCAGATTGCCTTTCCACCGTCATCAGGGAAGTAAAGCAGCTGAGGGGAGGAAACGTGTCAGCCAAACTGCAACCCTCCAAACATCAAGAACCGGACAAACCACTGGAGAACTTTGAAAACAAAACTGCAAAAACAAAGGAAGAAGAAGCGGATATTATAGGAACAATTAACCGCCTTCCACCGATGAACGGCCACCCTCATAGCGCTTCAATAAAATCGATACTGACGGTTGAAAATGGCACTCTCCCGTCACCAACTGGGCTAACAATCCAGCATGCCAAATCTGAGGATGGGCGAAATAATAGCTCTGCTTCTTCGCCCGCTCCATCAGTCCCGACCCCCCTGGGCCTATTCCTCCCTGCAGCAAGAGAGAGCGCAAACGTCAACGCAAAGCGAGAAATAAACTCAGGGCTAATTCCAACTTGGCCCATCAGAATCTCTTCCCCATTTTTTCGATAGCTGAAAATAAAAAATCCTCTATAGAACCCAGCACAGTGGAACCAACGACAAATGCAACAATAACCTTGAATGGAGCCACTGCGGACTTACCCACTCAAGAACTGGCGAGGAGTCCTCAGAGTCCAAGAACATCAACAATTGCCCTGGCAATGATAGCAGAGGGTAGCGATCCTGCAACAAACACAAGGGTGAGTCCAGTCAGGTCATGTAACACCGGGCAAGAGACAGCGGCAAGAAAATCTTGGCCTTTAATGGCTCTCCCCCTTTTCGGGAATGAAAACATAACTCCAAAACTGAGTTTTACTAAAACCATCTGCAATGATATAGCTACCCGGATCAGTCACACTCCACAATCAAAACGGGCTCCCTTCCGACCACCACAGCAGCTACTTAAAAACAGATCAGATGCAACAATCGAAAAACCGATCCTCAGACCCACAACTGCATCAGAGCCGCGAAGCGACGACCAATCGTGTCATCGGATTTTGCTAGCCCCCGAGTACAAATCTAAGGGGCGGCACGATATTCTTAACAGATCAAATCTGCTGAAATTAGTGGAAGGCATACCGGGGCTAGCAGGTCTGGACACGAATAGCATCGAATCTATTGAATTCCTCCCCCCACAAGGAAACCAACCATCTGAGGTCACCGTTGTAACTTTCATACAGGTAGGCTGGGTAGGAGCCTTTCTCGAACATAAGGCCACACTGCGGAATTGGGGGATTAGAGTGTACCCTTATTCAACGCCAGGGTATCCAATCACGCTGCTATCAGGAGCGACTACACCCAGCAAGCCGGCCCTCACCAAAAACACAGAGCATGGTGGGCCGTTCTCTGTTCTAAAAAATGCCTCAGGGTCGGATACAGAACTTAAATGCCCCGAAACAGCGGTTAGAAACAAAGAACCAGATCACGTTTGGGGATGGCTGCCAGCAGTATTGGCCTCAAAAAACACAAACTGACCATCGGTGGCGGGAACACCAGTAGAAATATACAATCCATCAAAATCACGCTTCCCGCCAGGGACACAACAGCACAGTGTGGATAACAGCAAGGGGGAGCTACTTTTTTCACTGTGCTCATGGAATATCAGCGGCCTACATCGAAAAATCCTAAACGAAGACACTATGTCTTTCCTGGGGGAACATGTGGCAATTGCCCTACAGGAAACCTGGGAACTAGAGGGCCGCCCTATAGAAGGATTTATTGAATATCGGAAAGGGGCACTTAGGGACAGCCGCTTCGGCCACCCTAAAGGCGGGCTGTCCACATACATATCCAATAACCTAATAGGCGAATTTAGTCAACTTTACCTGAAAGAAGACTGGCTACTGGGGATCAAAATTAATCTACGGTGCAGACAGCGATTGCTTTTACTTATAAATGTGTATATTAATCCTAATACCCGCACAAAAAAAGACCACCTGGCCAGACTCTGCGAAATTATGAATGATATCGCCATAGAATATCCCAACTCGGACTGCATTATCACAGGGGATTTTAACACTAACCTATTTCAGGGGAACATAGCAGACTCAGAAGGCCCCAATATGACCAGCATTATTGAGGCCGTCGCCCAATCCAAACCTCCTGCGCAAGTTTCCAACACATTAGGCGAGGTCACCGTGATGAGACTTTACAACGCAGGGTACCTGGTGGTGAATGGAAGATCGGCCAGCGACTCCCCTCCAAACTGGACCTGGTCAAATGGAAGAACAAAGTCCTACCTGGACTTTACCATCTGCAATTTGGAATTCCTGTTCAATCTGGCAAGTTTCTCCGTCCTGCCAAGGTCTGAAAGTGACCACAGGCCATTGGTCATCTCTTTCACCACAAATTTAGTTCTCTACAAAAAGGTACCATTTACCTACAAAGGAATACATTCCGACAACTTAAAACGCCTGAAAAGGAGTGAGTCTAACTGTCAGAGCATCTTAAAAACAAGCAAGGATTTTATCATGTGTGTTACAGACCAAGCGATTTCCCCAACAGTAATATGGTTGCAGTTATGCGCACATCTGATCAGAACTTACCCAGTGACAAGGCAGGGCCCAAATCGCACCCTACCAGTAGGAGCAACAGCCCTCACCATTATAAAAACACTAAAAAGAACGAGAAACAACGCACTGAGGTCGCTATTAAAATTTCCAGAGAACAGTAGCTTCCTCGTTACATACCGTCATGTCCAAAAGGCACTTAGGAGGGCAGTTACCGAAGAAAAAAAGGCCCAGGAATCTCAATTCTGGGTCAAACTGGTATGGGAAAGCAAGCAAAAGAACTCAAAGAAATTTTGGTCACTCGGCAACAGCACCGATCGAAACATAACATCCTTTGGATCAGCGAACATTCTGGAAGCAGACTGGATCTCATACTTAACAGAGCATTTCCAGGCACAAGATCACCCTGACCGCCCTGGATTAACATGGGTTTTTGACACTGGCACGGGCGCAGCATCAAATCTTCCACCCGATTTAATGCAGGGGCTTATCCCACCCGATGAATTGTTTGAAGAAAGAGTAGGTAAAGCCCTGACGAAAGGGAGACAAGACGGAGCACCGGGCCCGAATGGCCTGCCACAAAGGCTATTTAAGTCCGATGTCCCTTTCTGGTCCAAGGTGCTATCAAATCTCTTTAATTACACCCTGAGCTCTCAAACAATTCCGGATTCTTGGAGAAGTGCTATTATCCATCCCATTTATAAAGCTGGAGCACGAGGCAACCCGAACAACTACAGATTAATCGCCTTGCTGGATATAGAGGCAAAGCATTTTGCAGGCCTCATTTTGGATGATCTCAGACAATGGGCAAAGGACAACAATCTGATTCCCATGAATCAAACAGGGTTCGTTGCCAAATCAGGAACAATGACAAACTTACTGACAATCTCCACCATCATTGACAAAGCTCTTTCAAACTCCAGGTCGATTTTTTGCTGCTTTGTCGACTTCAAAGCAGCATTTGACAGGGTGCCCAGGGCTGCTCTGTGGCAAAAACTGAGGCAGTGGGGAATTCCAGACAATATCCTGAATCCAATCATCCTGCTTCATTCCAACACATGGGTTCGGGTGAAGTTACGGTCTGGCTCGCATCTTTCCCGGAAAATCTGGACCTTTCGTGGTGTCAAACAGGGATGCGTGCTGGCCCCCCTTCTCTTCAATCTATTCATTGCTGACCTATCAAGCTCTCTAGAGAAGGTAATCAGCCATCCACCAAAAGTAGGAGGCACGGCATTATGCAATCTCTTATATGCCGACGACTTGGCACTGTTCAGTCTCACCAGAGTGGGGCTACAAAGACTCCTTGATGCCTTAATGCAATACACGGCCAACAACCAGCTAGAAATCAACATGAAAAAAAAACATGGTTGTTCCGTTTGGCAGAAAACGCTACAGTGGTGGAGGCTGGACAATAGGTAAAGAAAGCATCTCAATCGGCCAAACTTACAAATACTTAGGGGTCCATTTGGACTCCAGGGGCAGTTCACCAAACAGAACACTGTGATTGCAGCCAAGGCTACAGCGTTAATGGTATCCTTTGCAAAGCTATCGAAGAGACTTTCAGGCCCCACCGTCTTGCCTTTACTGGAAGTGCTCAGAGCAAAGATCGGGCCCACACTTTCGTATGGCATAGAGATCTTTAAGGGTAAAATGAACAATACCTTAATAAATTAACAACCAAACTCTACAAGAAATTGCTTCACCTGCCGAGTTCCTCCTCGCCAGCTCAGGTCAGACTAGAGCTGGGCTTAATTAACTATGAAACCTCCAACGTTGGCTCATATCTTAACCTGATCCACAAATTAAGACAGGCAGAAGCTGGTACCTTGGAATTCCTTGTCTGGAACGAAATCAGTGTGAGCAATCCGGGGGGATCATTCGGCCGTCTCCTAAATGACTACATTCAACAAATGTCTGCTGCGGATCTCTGGGCTCTTAATCTAAGCCAGACTGCTTTTAAAAACACAATTAAAAAAGGTATAAGACTGAAATCCCTGATCATGGATAAAGCTCTTCTTGCGAAACGCAGTCATGCCTGGGCAGTAGCCAATTCATATAAACGATTATCCCCGGCCAATTACCTTTCGACAACATTTGCTTATCATCTAAAGCGATGCTTGATCGCCCTTAGACTGGGAGACTGGCGCTTCAACCAAAAAAATCTCCTATTAAAATCTATTAAATATTTCAACATTTTCTTTAAATACTTGCCTTTTTTGATATTTTGACTTGATTTGTTTAAGAATTTGTTTCTTAATTTAGGGGCACATCCAAAGAGGCACACTCATCCCCGACCATTCCTCTTTGGAAAATAGACTGTTAATCGATCCCATACCTGAAAAGGCGACCTCCACAATATACCGCAAATTAATAAATAACACACCAGACCCCTTGGTGGCCCTATGAGCTGCATGGGTCGATGACCTTGGGAATATCGGAGACAAGGAGTGTCTGGAGGCAATACAGAGCCCCAGAGAAATTGCAATCCGGACACGATTCAGGCTGGTGCAACTCAAGATACTCCATCGCTCCTACTATCCCCACACTCTTACATAAATTGGGTAGGGCACAAACATCGCTTTGCATAAGGGGATGCCAACGGGAGGGTTTCTTTTTTCATATCATATGGGAATGCCCAGGAATTGCCCAGTTCTGGCAAAGAGTGACAGCAGTAATGTCCAAAGTGTCCAGAATAAAAGTCCCAATGGATGCTAGTTGGCTCCTTCTAATGATCAAGGGAGAGATAGACCGTCCCAAGTACGTCAGTCTCTGGCTGGCCCTAGTGGTAGGGATAGCAAAGAGAAACATTGCAAGAAAATGGGAGCGCCCCTATCACCGTCTTTGAAGGAATGAGTAAGAGATTTAAACTGGTGACAATGAGCTGAGGAGACGGTATATAAAAGTAGAGGGTGCGTCAAGAAGTGGGAGAAAATATGGGCATCATGGAGCAAATACAGAATGAATGTGTGGGGGCGGGGGGCGTGGCTAGCAACATGGCTGACTAGATCGAGTCTCCCGGTAGCTCCGGTAAGCCGACTCTGATCCGACAATTTATTAGCACCCAGAAGTCCCATAACCACCGCCTAACGCAACCTGATGCTCCTGTGCGCCTGTGGGGAATAAATCGCGCGGTGTGCTGCTCCAGCGGCAGCTCCGGAGGTAGAAGACGACCTGGCGCGGAGATGGTGTACGACTCAAGATGGTGCCTGCCCTCGGACGAAGCCTGGAGAGCGATGCTGCATACGGGCCTGCTGAGATAGCTGGCGGTGAGCGGGGGAGGCCGCCGAGCTTGGGACTGCCGGTGGAGCCGGTGAACGATTGCCCCTCCTGGTGATATCGACTGGGGGTTTCAGGGGCGGACTAAGTGAGAGTCGGCGCGGTCCGCAGTGGAGAGAGGGACCGTGCCGAACGAGATCTGCAGGACGCCCCCCTGCCTTCTGCTTTCCCCCCGCCATCTCCTCCCCCCCCCGGGGGGCTTCTGCCTAGAGTGACAGGGACTCGCAGAGCAACGAGACCTGTGTGGTGGCCCCCGACGATGGTGCCCTGCGGGACGGCAGCCTCCCGGAGGGGGAAGAAGACGTGCCCGGACCTGGATGGGCAAATTGAGACCGAGGCTGTGAGGCCTGGAAGAGTCCGTCGGCTCTCGCAAGCGGAGTTTGGGGCCGGAGCGACCTGCGTGACCCGGTGAAGACCGGGGTCCGGTGAGTGGGGCTGCGGGGCAGGAAGACCCGTGACGGATGAGGCCTGCCCACTCCCTGGAGCTGCGAGTTGTGTGAGGGAGATCGGGCCCTGAGGGTGCTAGACAATGGTGGTTCCACGCTGCTCCTCTGTGATATAGTGAACTGTAAACCTTGGGGAGGCGGCCGGAGGCAATTCGGGGGCCCAAGCACAGTTTGGGGATCCTGGACAGTGCACAGCTGCGACCTGCGCCCTGACGGGGGGATGTTCACTGGAGGCCGGGCCGGGGGACTGAGGAGGGACATGCTGGGCCCTGTGTAGACGGAGGTAGCGACTGGGAGGCCCGGCGGTTGGCATTGAACTTACACCAGCAGAGGCGGCCAGGAGTGGAGGTGTGTTGGGCGGCCCGAGTTGAGGGGCCAGTGCTTGCGGCTTCGCAGGGCGGTGGACAGTGCCCCCCCACAGCTACCCAGGATGGGGAAGAGGGAAGCACCGGCTTGGACTCCGAAGCAAGGGACCTTGGATAGGTATGCCACGGGCCCACCCGCAGCGGAGGCGGACGCCGCCCCCCCACGCTCAGACACGGCTTTGCTAATGGGGGCCATCCAAGCTTCAAGAGATGACATTCAGGCCTCACGAGTGGCCCTTGAGGTCAAAATCAGAGAGGTGGGCTCAGAGGTGACACTATTGCGGCAGGACTTCCGAAATCTGACAGAGAGAGTGACTACTACTGAGACTCGGCTGGGGGAAGCAGAGGATGTCATCCATGGGCTCAAAAAGGACGTGGCGGAACTTCAGGCCTCTCATAAAAGCCTCCAGTTGAAAGTGAACGATGCGGAAAACAGGGCCCGCCGCAACAACCTCCGCTTTGTGGGCCTTAGGGAAGGAATTGAAGGGAACAACATGGGGGCCTTTGTACACGCGTGGCTCCTGAAAACCTTCCCGACGGTGCGCTTCTCTAATTGCTTCATCATAGAGAGGGCGCGAGACCACTGGAGGGGGCCCGGCCGAGGCCCGTGATAGCCCGCTTTTTGAACTTTGCGGACCGCGACACAATTTTGAGAGAGGCCCGTAGACTTGGGGAGATCAGACTAGAGAATGTGTCCATCATGATCTTTCCGGACTACAGTCAAGAGGTCCAGAAACAACGGCGCTCCTTCGACCAAGTAAAAGCGAGACTCAGAGACTTACGGCTGCAATACATGCTCCTCTTCCCTGCGAAGTTGAAAGTTATTTTCCAGGGAAAGTCGCACTTCTTTACTCATCCGGACGACGCCTGGCAGTGGCTGGAGGAGCGCCCATTGCGACGAGACCTGGAGGTCAGGGGAGAGGCCGGGCCGAGTAGGCCGGCGGAAGGGGCACAGTGGAGGCAGTAGAGATCTCAGAGGCCCAGGGGATCCCGTGGCGCCAGAAGGCAGCAGTCGACTCCTTATCCGGCACATAACTCAAACCGAAGGACCCGGAGGAACTCGTCTTCACCGGTACAGAGTGAGCACACCGGCTCCAGATACAGCTGTCTGGCGCGGAATGCAAGGTCTGAAGGGGAGGAGGACATAGGTGGACGCTCCTCTGATGACGAGGAGGCACGGACTCCATCGCTGCATCCCCTTGTGGTGGCAATCAATGAGCTGGAGAAGGAAGCGGGCGGAGGGGCAGGGCATCCCCAGGCGATCTCCAAGACTCACATTCGCGAAGTGGGAACTTCTGGGACATGGCTGATGCAGGCTTGAGACCGGACTACATGCAAGTTAGCATACCCCTCCCTGCATTTCCTTCCTTTTTTCTTATCCCTTTGATGTTTTGTTTTGGACCGAACATTGTCTATTGGTGTTAATGTCTAATTGAGAAGGGGATTCGGGGCTCCAAATTTTCTTTGGGGTTGGAGTTCTAAAGGGGGGTTTTGAGGGTGGGCGACAGACCCTTTCCTCCTGGCAATTCCTTTTGTGCCACTGGGCCGGAATGGGACAGACAGGGGGAGGAGATGGGGGGGGGGGAGTGGGGAAGGGGAGGAGTTGTATCCAGTTTTGGAGAGTTAGGTGGGGAGAGGGTCTGATTTGTAGTCTCTCTGGGAGGGAGGGGAGTTTGAGGGGGGAACTGTTTTTTGCATGTCATGTCACTCCGGAGGTACTGACTCTATGGGCTCACATCATGGCTCCTTTGGGACACCGCACACAGTTTGATGAGATGGGATGATGATAGTTCTGCTAAGGGAAGACCCACCCCCCGGAAGGCTGAAGATTTTAACGTGGAACGTTAATAACCTAGGAAGCAAGATAAAGAGGGGATTAGTAAATAATTACATTAAGAGACTGAAAGCAGATGCGATTCTATTGCAAGAAACTCACCTCCAGGGCACTCACTGTAATTTCCTTGCTAGAGGGCAATACCGGACGCTGGCACATGCAGGTTTCACTTTGGGCTCTAGGGGGGTGGCAGTCCTCTTCCAGAAGCAGCCTCCGTTCCACATTACACAGACATGGGTGGACCCACAGGGGACATACGTGGGGGTGAGGGGTCGCTGGAGTAGGCACATTGAAAGCTGTGGCGGATATCCTATTTGCAACGCCCGACACAATCCAAGTCGTAGGGGGAGATTTCAATGATGTTATGGACCCTGTTAGGGACAGGACGGGAGGGGGAATCAGACCACCGACTACTACACTGCTAGCGAGGACAATGGCCACGCTGGGCCTCATGGATGTGTGGAGGTGGCGACACCCAGAGGCGGCGGAGTTCTCCTTCTTTCTGGGGCACACAGGGTCTACTCCAGGTTGGATTATATCTTCATGGCTAGGGGGATGCTGCAAGTCACAGACAAGATCGACTACCAAGCGAGGGGCATATCGGACCACTCCCCTCTCTTAGCCGATATAGGGGAAGGCCGAGGGAAGCCGCAGTCGCATACGTGGAGGTTGGCGGCCTGGGATCTCCAAAATATGGACATCGTCCGTGGCCTTCGGGCTGACGTGAAGGTGTACTTAGCCGAAAACGAAGGCTCGGTGAAGCCCCGGGTGATGCTTTGGGAAGCGCTTAAGGCGGTTCTGCGGGACAGGGCTCAGAATAGGGTGGCAGGTGAGAGGAGGAAAGCAGAGGAGGAGGTGACTGCGCTTGAGGGGCGGATCCGGGTTCTGGATTGCCAATATCGCTCCGGGGGCGACTCAGGTATCCTTCGACTATTGTTGGATACCCAACGCCAGTATAGGCACCTGGTGACGGGCGAGGCAAAGGCGCAGGCTCTGGCGACGTTGCATCGCCTGTATGATGTCGGGGACAAGTCTGGTAGGCTGTTAGCGTGGCTTAGCAGGAAGGAACGGGATGCACGGTGGGTAGAGAAAGTGCAGGATGGCCTGGTAAATTGGGTGCAGGCGGACGACCGGATAGCTGCGGCCTTCGTGGACTATTATGGCGCCTTCTATGAGGCCAGAGCATTGGGGTCGGTAGAGGATGGGCTGCAGTATATGTCCCCTATAGACCTCCCGGAACTTGCCGAGGCGGACCAAGGTAGCCTGGAAGCGGACTTTACAATAGAGGAGGTCAGAGAGGCGCTGTCAAGGCTTCGGGTGGGGAAATCTACGGGTCCCAATGGCTTCCCGGCGGAATTCTTCAAGAAGACGGCGTACCTGCTGGCCCGTCACCTGCTGGGCCTGTTCGAAGACGCTGTGGAGGAGGGTAAATTACCGTTGGACCTCCGCCAAGCCACGATTGTCCCTATCTATAAAGAAGGCAGACCTCCAGAGGACTGCGCGTCCTATAGGCCCATCTCCCTACTGAATGTGGAGGTCAAGCTCCTTGCGACGCTCTTGGCTCTTCACCTCCGGGCTGTTATCTCCGGGCTGGTTCACTGGGACCAGACGGGCTTCCTCCTGGATAGGGCAACTCGTTATAATCTCAGACCGACGCACAATTGTCTACTGGATGTTTGTGACCGCGAGGACCCCCACTTTTTCCTGTCCCTTGACGCCGAAAAGGCTTTGACGCCGTACACTGGCCCTTCCTGGAGGGGGTTTTAATTAGGTTAGGGTTTGGAGCAAAGTTTAGGAAATGGGTGAGTCTGCTGTACACGGACCCCAGAGCACGAGTCAGGGTAAATGGAGTATTGTCTATGGACTTTCCGGTTAGACGAGGCACTAGGCAGGGATGCCCTTTATCCCCTCAATTGTTCGCCCTGACCATAGAAGTACTTGCTTGAGCAATTCGCCAAAATGAGGGGATCTCGGAGTTTCGCCTGGGTAGGGGGAGCGCCACACATGAGAAAATATCCCTGTATGCGGATGATATCCTTCTTTACATTACACATCCGGAAACTACGATCCGAGCGCTGTTCGCGGAGCTGGCTAGATATGGAGCCTGGGCGGGATATCAGATAAACTGGCACAAATCGGTCCTTTATGACCCCAGGGACAGAGAGGTCTGGCCTGCCCTTCCGGAGAAGCTCCAGACGACAAGGGAGGGCTTTAAGTATTTAGGGATATTTGTGACCACAGACGGTGCCCTCTCCTATATTAAGAATATTAAGAGAGTGTTGACCAGCTTTTCGGCCGACGCTGCAAGGTGGAGGCTGCTCCCGCTGCGCTCCTGGGCCGAGCGGCCATGTTCAAAATGATTACTTTACCAACATTTTTATATGCCCTCCAGAATAATTATTTCCCCCTCCGGAGACAGGTTTTCCGGGATGTGCACGCGGAAGTGCGTGCCTTTCTGTGGCTGGGGAAGCAGCCCCGAGTAGCATTGTCTACCTTGCAGAGGCATCAATACGATGGAGGTATATCTCTGCCCAACCTAGAAGCCTACTATTGGGCAGAACATTTGACCCCAATAAACGAATGGATACATGCACCTGCACATCACCTCACTTATGCCCTGGAACGGCATTCGATGGGCACACATACATTTATGCACTACTTGTATGGGGGCAGGGGTAGGGACAGGCTGCTTCTGGCCACGCGGATCACTCTGGGAGCGTGGGCTAAGTCAACGAGGGCTACGGGATGGCAGGGCAAACCTACTCATCAGACTCCCCTGTGGAAGTGTGCTTGGCTCAAGGAACTGAATAAACTGAGGGGCTTTGGGGCCTGGGATGCAATAGGTATCACTACCCTGGGAGACGTGATGAAGAGGGGAAAGCTACAATCGTTTGCGGAGCTGAGGAGGGAGTATGGTCTGGGTCCCACACAGGCTTTCAGGTATGCACAACTGAGACATGCCTGGAGGGCGGAGGCGGTGTTGGAGGGCCAACTTCCGGAATATGCCCCGCTAGAGGGTCGCCTCCTACAGGAACAGATCCCGCATAAGGCGGTCTCCCTCACATACAGGACGTTAATGAATAATATGCCTAATGGGCTAGTGAAATTGCGGGAGATTTGGGAGAGAGATATGGGGGATATGGATGAGGTAGATTGGGGTACGGTATTAATGCATCCACGTGAAGTAGCGATTAAATCTCTCTTACGACTGATACAATTCAAGGTGCTCCACAGGACATATTTAGACAGGGTGAGATTGCATAAAATTGGGAGGGTGCCTGACCCCTGTTGTTTGCGCTGTGGGTTTGAGAGTGGAGACTTTTTCCACACTATCTGGTCATGCCCGAACATCCAGGTTTTCTGGGGTGAAGTGCTCCGTGAATTGGGGGCGGTACTGGAGACTACCATTCAGCCCGACCCTAAGTTGGTCCTATTAGGAATGACAAATGATGTTGATGTGAGCCGCCCACAATTGATTTTCCTAGTGCTGGCTTTAGTGGTAGGGATGTGCCAGGAAGTGGGGAGCCCCAGACTGCCCGCGGCTAGAGGACTGGCGCGGTGGCCTGGACTTATATATGGCCGCAGAGAGGGTCACTTATAAAGCACAGGGATGCCCCAAAAAATTGGGAGAGTATGGGGGACATGGCGCCAATATCATGGGCTGGACGGCGGTCTCTGAGAACGTTGCTGTGCTAAGGATGTGGGGGACATGAGGGTCTTGGATTGAAGGTTGCCATATTGCATTTTTGGCCTGCGGGACTACTGTGGAAACCATATTGACTGTGTTATTCATTTGTGAGCAGAGATTTGGGGTACTGGTGGGCCGTGGGGGGGGTTCTGGGTTTGGAACTGTGGAGGAATAATGACATGCCTGTTCTATAATAAAGATATTTTAAAAAAAAAATGTGTGGGGGCGGGACCTATGCATTAGCCTCATTCAAAAGGGAAAGTAAGGTGGGTCCTAACATATGTTTACAAGAGGTTCTGGATTTAATGTCTTGTATTGACTCTGTGCCCTCTGGATCCCAAAGGTGATACGTTCCAAACCTCTCCTAAGTTACATTAATGTGACGAAGCAACCTAATGATGTACTGCATATGTGATTTTATAATTATATGGTCGTATGAACAAAGATAATAAAAAGAGTGTTAAAAAAAAGAATTTGTTTCTGAATTTTGTAAAAAACATTCTTTTTTTAATTAACAAAACATTTGCATTACTGTTTAGAAATGTAAGATTCTGTTTTGGGAATTAAATTGTTGTGTTATTCTTAATTTACATATTATTACATTTATTAATTAAATTAAATATATTACGTTTATAGGGTTGATTTTTGTTAAATAAAATTGTTTTGCTATTTTAGACTTAGGTAATACATTTCTCAGATTCTTAAGTTTTTTAAACTTTAACATTGATTAGTTTGAAGTGGGAATATTAAAGCTTGACCTCACAGAGTCCAACACTTTCCCCAATATTGTTTAGTTTAGAAAGGGAATAGTAAATCTAAACCCCTACCCCAAAGCCCAACACGTTCCCTAATGTTTTTGGAGTGTAATAGTAAATCTGATCTCTCAAGAGTCCAACCCCTTCCCTGATGTTGCATAGTTACGAGTGGGAATAGTAAACTTGACCCCTTGTGCTTAGTTTGGAGTAGGAAGAGTAAATTTGCCCTTGCCCCCAAACACTTTCCTTAGTGCTGCTTAGGTTAAATTGAAATAAAATTACATTTATATAGCACTTACCATACCTGAAGAGGCGCCAAAGTACTTTATAGCACATAACAAGTTGTCCAGAAGCCCAGGGATAATGGTCAATTATTTGGACAATGGAATTAATAATGTGCTGTTAAATAAACCCTTCCATGCATGTTATCCATTTTCTTTGTGGTACATCAATGACTTTATGATCATTATAGGGGGTATATAGAAGCAAATGGATGATAGAATGAATAGATATTGTTAGGATGCAGGGATATGGTTTCAAAGAAAGAAAGATTAAGATAAGTATGTGATTCCTTATAGTCTATATATACATAAGGCATGTAGACAGCTAAAAGGAATGAAAGCAGGTTTCAAAATAAATTAGGGAGGGAAAAGTTGAACGTTTACATCAAAGTCAATTTTTAATGCAGGGTGACCGCCCCAGAGTCCAGTGTTTTTCCCACTGCACCTTAGTTTGGAGTGGGAAAAATAATCTGATCCATCCAGACTCCACTCTTTCCCCAGTGTTGCTTTGTTTGAAGTGAAAGTAGAAAATCTGACCCGCCCAGAGCGGACAATGTTTTCCCCTGGATTGCTTACTTTGGAGTGGACATAGAAAATCTGACACCCCTCCCAGTACTCCCCCAATATTTGTTAAATAATTTAGAAATGGAATGCATTTTTAAAAGTTTAGGATTTTTTTTGCCTTATATGAAATCATTTCATATTTATTAAATGTAAAAATAAATATATTTTTGAAGATATATAATTTAAATTTTATTTTCAGACAATACAATGTAGATAAAAAAAGTATTTTTAAAATTGATCTATGTTTTTATGTAAAATCAAACAAATTGGTAGTTGCTCTACTACACCGCACAGCCCTATTTCTTTTTAAGTGAGAAGGGTGCACACTCCCTAGGGTCCGAATGCTAACAAACCGCCATATTCACAATAGTATTTAGTCCAATGAAGGAGGTCAGCTGCAGTATTCAAAATATCATGTCCACTTCAAACAAAAGTCATCTAGAGATCCTATAGTGATGGTCAGGAGTCATTCTATAGTCAATTCATGAATGAGATATCCGAAGCCAAGACATTTACAACCTCTTTTGTTTCTCCTTAATTTCCCTGGCTTGGCGAGAGAATACACTGTACCACCAAATACGGTTTGATTTTTTCTTTTTTTAAATATTTTTTAATTGCATTTACAAAATACAGCACAGCATGTCACAATTTCATATACTTACAAAAATGAGGAAGGAGCAAACTATATTTTACTAAACATTATCTCTTTACAGGAATAAAAACAGTGTTTACCTAAATAGTAAAGGGGAGGCGCAAAAAAGACCAAATTAGACTAAAAGAATTTCTGAGTTTCCATAATGTGACCGAAACAGTAAAAAACTCAAGTGGGCAAATTCATATCCGAGTTATAGCACGGGTACAGATAACTGACTTGCTAACACATACAGCTAAGGCCCACTATGAGTCAGCCCTTCTTCCAGTTGTAAATAGGGGCCATATCTGTCTGCCAAGTAGTTTCGCTCTCTTACCCTTCTTTTCTTATATTACCCTCTCAAGGTTAAATACTGAAAGGAGCCGAGCGAGCCAAAGTTGGAATGTTAGGGTGTAAAAAGGTAGGGCCGAATTCGACCAAGAACCCTTCAGTATTTGCCCGGCGTTAGCCGCCTCTCATACCATTCGAGATTACCAAACAAAGAGGCAGGCGCTGGAGACAGAAGGCAGGAAACAGGAGTTTATTCCGACGGAGCAGAACACGTCAAATCAGACAACAGGGTATCTTCTCGAGGTGCTCTAACCGCATCTCTGAGGCCTGGCCTCTTCTACACAGGTTTATGGCTTTATTACATACACTGCATCCGTAATGTTTCTTTGAAGGACAGAAAAGACATCCTCGGAATCCCCGGGCCAGGCCCGTTCCCACACACATCTACAGTAGAGTTCCCACCCCGATCTCAGCATGTGGTGGTTATCGAGCAGCAGGACATTCCGCTGGGAACGGGGATGTGTGTGATCAGTCGGATCTTCGGGGTGCGAAAGCATTGATTAATCCCCGCTCCTTTGATGTGAGGCGAGGTCCTACTGTAGGGGGCAATAAACTGCATCTGTTGGGTTAGGTGATGGCCTGGGATCAGGCCGGACAATCGGGCAGGGAGGAAGAGGTTATCAAAAGGGCCTGTTCTTTGAATGAGATGAAAAAGTGAGGGGGTTCAGCACGGGATGTGGCTCGGAGACAGGGTTGCGTTAGAGGTGCGCTTATGGCCCAAGCAGGAGAGACCGGGGGCTGTCGGGGCGCGGGGGAATGCTTGCGAGGCCGGGGAGTGAGGGGGAGAGACGCGCAGGCTATTGGCAGTGGGCAGAGAGGCCACGACACACAAAATGGCTGCCACTTACGTGCATGATGGGGCCCAAAAGGGACAAGATGGCGTGGCCACTGTTTCACGATTCTCACTTTACTTTCAACAGTGGCTGTGGTGAACATGAATGAACGCCGCTTATATATACCTAATTTTAGTCATTTTCCACAGTCCCCAGTTTTTATCATGAGTTAGTTCATTCCTGTTCATGCCATAGGTGAGGATGTACAAGCTGACATTAGTTATACAATTCGCTTTGGAAGCCCATACGCATTACAGACAGATGGAAATAATTCCGCTATCAATGCAGACAGAACCGTGCATAACCATATGTAGTCAATGTGGTGGGCGGGGAGACAGTGCATACAAAATTACATTTAGCTGCGTCATACGTTAGACCTTGGGGGCGGGGACATTACATTAGACGATGTAGGAGATTCGTTCGAATACAAACATGATGTCATACAAAAATGTTCTGGCAGGATAAGGGTTATTATCACTTGAGGTCTGGACTCCATGGGGGTCAAAACTAGACAGCATGTTCATGTGCATAACTGGTGTTCTACAATCATCAAGATACAGAGTTAACGCCTTTCTTAGTTATCCAAGTACAGTTGAAAGTGACCGATGTAAGGTTTCGAAAGCTCAATTGGGTGATAATCAATACAAAGCGGTTGGGAGAGGAATTCAACTTAATACAAGGGACAGTCAAGGGGTGGCAATGTCCAAAAAAAAAGGTTTGTCTTTCCAGTGTCTTATTACAGCGAGCCATCACTGGTAGGCTCTCATTGTTTTTCTTCTTTCGTTGGCACTGTTGAGCACCGGCGGTGGAGCTATGCGTCCAGCTCGGATTCAGATTTCGCGTTGCAGGGTGTGGCCACTCTTTGCTCTCGGACCACAGTCCTGTTTGTCCTGTTACCTAACTAATCTACCATAGGTACTTTAGTCGGGGTACCCGTATTCCGTTCTTCTTTCAGGACAAACCCTATTCTATCTTTTGTGCTGTGTTTCTTCTTTAAGTCACGTTCAAAAACTTCGTATGGAAAAAAAGGGGGTGATGGGGGCGTGCTTTGGGAGGCCGAGGGAAAAGAGGGTGGAGTGGGATCAGGTCTGAAACGGACCAAGGAGGGCAGAAATTTCAAGTTCAAGTTCATAAGTCTTTATTTCGAATAAAATTCATAAAAGACCACAGAATAAAAACATTTACGAAATATCGACATTTTTACATATTTCAAGGAACCCCAACTATAAAACAAGAAAATGCCCAAGGGCAGCATACAAAATTTAAAACAAGTTAAAAAACAAGTTGATGCAGGGTTACACGTTCTTTACACGTATCAGCCACATCCACCCCAGAAATTTAGCAACACAAATCACAGATTTTTCATTGCGCATGTCGCGTAATTTCAACAGGGCAGTGCGATTCTCCACACAATTTAAAGTTTTACAAATTGGTTGTAGCCATTTTAGTCGCGGCAATCGATATGCTGGGCAAGCAAAAAATATGTGGCCAATACTCTCAACCTGATCAGGGCAAAAGGGACACTTGGAAGTAGAAGACTTTGTCCATTTTGCAGTAAAGGAATTGATCGGCAACGTTCCCACCCGAAACTGGAAATACAGCTTGCGGTCAAGGGCTTTGCATATCAAATCCCAGAAAGGCTCAAGGGATGGTGTGATCTTATGTGTTAAAAACAATCCCGTTAGGCTATTCTCTGATGAGAGCAAAACCAATGCAGATTTCTTTGCAGCCCAAAACAGCTCTTTAAATTCAACTTTGGATGGGAACCTAGCACATTCAGGATGTAACCATAATTCATGAAGGCCCATGGAGTGCAGAATCTGTTTGACCTCCCGCAACCAAGGGATTTTACTGGCACCCCACAATGATCTAATTTCGCACAGTTCATGGGCAAAGAGACTAAGCTCTTGAGTCGTCCAGAGTCGTCGCCAGAAAGCGACAAGCCGGTACTGTGCCATCTCATCCAGGGGTCTACAGCCTAAATCCATGAGCAGTGGTTTTATAGGTGTCGATTGTGGAAGCCCAACTAGACTCCGAAGGAACTTATTCTGTGCTATGGTCAATGCTGTCAAACTTTTGTATCCCCAAATGTCTGCACCATACAAAGTGGCTGCGTTAACCTTGGCCTCATAGATTTTTAATGCCGGTGTAATGCGTTTTGTCAAGGTTTGCAAGTGGGCCCATTAATCGGGCACAATGGGCTGGGACTTTCGGCACGAGCTCATCAACATGCAGGGGCTTCTGGACAGCCCTTCTTTCCTTCACTTTCCACGTTGAGAATGGTGCCTTGTCCCGCAACTCTTTGCTCTGTGGCTCCACCTTGGTCGAGGTCATAGATATTCCCCGATCTGCAGCCAGGCTGTGCGTCACATCCGGCCCCTCTCCTCCGACGACCGCACGTTATCTTTAAATGAGTACAAAAAAACAAGTCTTAAAGAACTGGCAGGGAAAGATGGTTACACACTTTAATTTCTCTCCCAACCCCAAGTAGTTGGAGAAACGTTTATTGGTCACGATAGGGTGGATGCTTAGTAATTCTTACATCGGTGTATGCTGTTAACTCATGCATTATTGCTGTGGTGCAGGTCTGCAAGTATCTTTCTATTTTCAAACGTCATGTCTGTCTGGTGTTTATTCCTGTTATATTCGCGAGCGTGGCAAGAAGTCTGATATCCAACAATTACATGGTTTGTCGAATTCAAACCGGCTCCTCCAGTAGAGACTTGTGTTTTTCTAAAACAAATCCTGTTGAGCTATATTTTTCTTCAAGGTCTGCTAATTCATAAAAAGTGTGAAGTGCTTATTATCATGGGCTTACAGCTACTTTTTCCAGGGAAGGGCATACGTTAAGCATTTTTTTTTTCTTTTTCTTTTCTGACAGCAACGGCTAACTTTTATCAGTTTTTGGACGATTTATCTTTAAAAACAAGGTCATCAGCTACAGTCTTTAAGATTTTCTGGGACGGCTGGTTACAGAACTGGGACCATTCTGGAAAAACGGGGACGTTTTGGACATTCTACTTTTGTGCAATGGGCGGTGGTAATCCAAATGATGAGGGTGGTGTTACTAAAGCACTAAAACAAAAGCCACTGACATATAGTTCCCTTTTAAGGGTCAGATTAGGGGACATTAGTCGTCTTACCTGTCCTTTCTCTCTCAGCCAATTAAGTTCCATCATTTTACAGAAAGGAGAGGTAGTAATATGGCAAAATACGATTGTTTTGTTTCTGTCAATTTGTTCAAACACTGTTGTGTCTAAAGCCAATTATACCTGTGCCGGCGAGGCACAGTGTCGTCATTTATTCAAAAGGGAGCAAGGGAGCCCTCAGAGGGAGAGAGAGTCGTGTGCACCAAATAGGCTATTAGTACACGTACAACATAAAGAGAGAGAGAGAGAGAAACAAGTATAATAATAGGTTATTCAGTGCACACACATATAGAACAGTACGGGTCGGTTTCACGTATAAAACACAAGCTGAGGGAAAACATAAATTCATAGTTTATATACACACAAATACCAGATAGGGTGCGACAGTACATACATCAAGTACGGAAACCTAAGACAGAACACAGAGCTATTTTGGGCAAAAGGACTTTGTCATGCATGTTGCGTATTCTCAGTATTCTTTTTAATTCATTTTGGGGGTCGAGCTCTTTGTTCTCCTTCCTTCCTAATAGTAGACATTTTTTGTCGGTAACCTCGCTTCAAAAATACTTACTCCTTTTTAATTGGTCGGACACTAGTCCAGCCGCGCTTATACTCACGGTGGGGTCTTCCAACATCTAGCAAATGATGATCCAAGCTGAGGTAAAGGATGGGTGTCAGTCGGACGTACGGTGGTACAATTCTGATTTTTCTATGAGGGTGGAAGAAGAAGGGGTAAATCTAAAAATAACAATATCCCTAATATCTGGGCTGAGGGGGATTCTGGATGAACCCCAACCCGGGGTACTCTTAACTTTTCTTATTTTGTCAGCACATAAATTGACTCACTGGTGCGCATTATTTTGGGTGTACATTTGGGGATATCGGTTGGGGTTGGGTTCGTCGTACTGAAATAAGCCTTCGAGTTTCTGGTGTAGGCCACTCTCCCATTCGCTAGCTCTAGAGAGAGTCGTTCCTAAGTAAGGAAAGTGCTATATTTTTTTTTTATTCGTCGTTCACATGCAGGTACCATGTTCGGGCTTAATTTTCCTATCCCATTAACCATTCGATCAACGCCTCAATCATACAAAAAGCATTCTTTTATTGACCCAGACGTGCGCCACACATACGCATTCATACCGTACAAATCAGGGCCCATGCGCACATTCATACCATACAATTTTTCACACTCCCAGAGATAGCTCCTGCATATAATGTACCGTCTCACAGAGCTAGCCTATTTTCCTCGCGTGGAACACGGTGCGGTTTTAGGTCTTCTCCATACTTCAGCTGAAATTTCGATGTAACCTGCAAAAAGAAAAAGGGAGGAGGGGGGCAGCGTTCAAAGCACATCAGCGCGCATAAACACGAAAATGTTTTTACCTACCACGTACTTGACTCATCTCTCTGGGATGCAGTCCCTTATGTCTCGGCATTGAAGCCCAGAGGAACTGGTAGTGCGGCAAAGATAACCAATGGTAGTCTGTTCATTACATAGATCGCCCGAGGGCAGTAGTACAGACCGAGTGTAGGAGAGGGTCAAAGGCCGGGGTATTCAGTATAAGGTGGGGGGGTGACGGATTCATGTTTTCATTTGAGGAAAAGAAAAGGTTTACGGTGGTATAGGGTCGTTCCTGTTCGCAGAGCATGGTATTTTTTTTTAAAAAACAACCCTATCAATCTAAATGACTGTTACGATGTTAGTTCCATATATTTTTCTTTTAAAACCTTGATTGTAAAAATGTCAGCATTCAAATACGGGCCTCCAACCATACAGGCCGGCCACGGGGCAGACGGGAAACGCATGAGGTAAGGAGAGATTACACTGTAGTATAGGAGTACGTAACGAGCGAGCCATTTAATTGGAAAAAACTAAACGTGACAAATGGTTGCAGGATCAGTGAAGGTTGATTTTATAATTGAAAGTAAAACAGGATCAGTTACAATAAAATCGTTCATACGCATACCATGGGCGAGTATCATGAGTAACATTACTTCGGAGCTTAAATAATACAATAATCAATAGTAAAAAACCCGACATCAATAGGGTTGTCCGCATGCCCAATCAGTACACTTCCCCGCCCGCCATGTGCACAAAGACCGCATACATCCCCCATAACATCAAGGCTTGACCAATTAGAACGTCATAAGGAGTTGCAAGTCCCGCCCATACTGGCGCCATTTTTGGTCGAGGCTAGGCGGGTCCAGAGTATAGTTCGAATGCCTCCAATAACTAGCGGCCGGACCAGAATCCCTTTCGGCAGTTCAAAAAATTCCGTTAACGCCAGCAGAAGGGACAGGCGGCATGAACCGCGACTTAAAGGCGAGGAAGTCAAAATCTTCCCTACCGGGTCACGCTGAGGTCCCACCGGAACTGATCGAGTTGGCAGTCTACAGTGTCTCTTAGTAATTCGGACAAAGGCTGGTGTCAGCATGAGAGCACCACCATCTTGTGACAACGTTGTGGCCACTCCGGAGAGCGGGACAGCGGCGTATCCCTCCACAGATGCGTTGAATCAGTCTTTCCTACGGCACCAGATGTGGATAAGGCGGCGGTCACCCAGGGCAGCGGCATATCCATGGGGGATAGTCGAGCAACAGTGGCGGTTGCCCCCACTGGATGCCCGCGGGAGTCGAGGGCCAACGACTCTCGTAGAATCTTTAAAACTGAGAGGACGTCTTCAAGAGTGGGACTCATGCCCGAGCAGGCAAGCATCCGAGTTCCATGGTAGCCCAGAGCCATCCTAGTGGACCAGGCCCAAATCCGGGGTGTCGGCCGCCATCTTGAGAGCCCCCCCCCCAGCAGCTGCTCTTCACCACAGCCACCGGAGCGGGTCCCCCGGCCAGTCAACCGCGGGGGCTCGTTGAGTGGAACGCTAATGGCAGTCTTAGTGCGGGAGAGGAACCTTCACCTGGGGGGGGCGCGGGGGAGAGGGGGCCGTCCGCGCCGCCTCTCCGCGGGCGCCCCACGCCATCTCCGGGCGCAGGTATACAAGATGGCTGGACCAGGCAACAATGGGGGGAGCCATCTGCAAGGCATCCCCCGCACACAACTTGCTGGACATCACCTCTGGATGATCCGGGGACGGGCCTTGGCGCGTTGGGTTGCCTCCGGCCTATTCGCACAACGGTCCTCCACCGACGCTACCTCGCCGGCTGATGGCTTTTGTAGACTTTCTATAGCCCAAAGCCAACTAAAAAGCAGCCCAAAGTAGCCCAACATTGCTACTTTAAGGAAGGAGGGACAGGAACAGCGTTAAGCAGACGGCGAATGCGTTGGGTTTGTTGTTGCAGCCGTTTGCCATGTAAATAGTTGTTTAATAAAAAATTTTAACATGTTACTTTGCTGGAGTGTTGTATATATTTATAATATTTGCATAGGGTTTGTCGTTATTTGGGCGGGGTGGGCGACGGAGCCGAGCTGTCTTGCGGCCATCATGGCGTCGAGCTCGGTTCTTCTCACTAGTTTCATATTTCTCATGAGGGGTTGTTCCTAATGTTTCTATTTTAGCGGGGTCAAAAAGATCCCATCAGTGGCCTACTGATTTTGTTCGATTCCTTTTGTTTTCCCTAACGATTTTTATGTTATAGTTTGCTAGCACGATACAGCGGCTAATCCGTATTTTTATATATATGTCCTTTTTATTAGGGGTGTCCTCCGGTGGAGCCGGATGATCTACCTCTAATAACGGTCCGGGCTGAACCAACTACTGAACAATGGGGAGAAGATAGGCATGACGGGTTACAATGGGGACAAAAGTCTGCACTACCTATCCTTCACTACTTTGCGGAGACTAGGCAGAATATTTCTATTCTACAGTATTCGCAAATAGGGAATACCCAAAGAGAGAACTAATTCCAAACAGTCAATGTTCGGACAAACAATCAATCAAATGAGGGATAAAAATAGGCACGACGGATTACAATGGGGGCAAAAGCCTGCGTTACCTATCCTTCACTATCTGCAAAGACTAAACAGAGTATTGCGACTCTGTGCTTGTTTGCAAATAGAGAATGATCCACCGTGGTCACCTAATGCCATCCTGCCCCCCCCCACCCATTGTGAGATCTTAGCCGGGGTATAATATAAAGAAAAGAGTGTTTTATAAAGCTGGGCCGGAAGCCCCGCGGAATATAAAACTGTCTCACCCAGATCTAAGGACTGAATAAAGTTATCTGGATCAATACTCAGCCTAGCTTCCCATTTTTTGCCATGTTTTTCTAAGTCGTCCAATTTGGTTGCAATTAATTCTCTGTAAATTCCCTTAATAGTACAACCATCCCCTCTGCTTCTTACATTCATAGTATTTACATTACCGAATCCGTTAGAACCACCCAGCTTTTTGCTTAAAAAGCTTCTAAGTTGGAGGTATTTAAAAGAATTCCTAGTGTCAATACTAAATTTATCCTGAATTTCCTTGAATTGATACAGTCCATCTGAACTTATTAAATCTCTGGCTTTCGTAAGACCACGTTCAGCCCAGTCAGCCATGATTTGATCCGAAAAAAATTCTGGCAGCGTGGGTTGCCATACAACTGAGCATAAAAATTCAACCGCCCAAGGCCTGTCTTCTTCTTAAAGGCAGCCCAGAGTTTAAAAGCTGCCTCCATAGTTTTAAATCTAGTTCTCTTAAAATAGCTCGGCTCACTAAATTTCAAAAAACAATTTTCTGCATCTACCCCCACGAGTAGCCTGTATATATCGGGAGACTTAACTACAGTAGCTGGACCTTATTGTTTGCCACACATATATTGAAAGGTTGCTGTCCAATAGTAAAATTTAAAATCTGGGACTGCCTAGCCCCCTCTATCCAGAGGTAGAGTCATGAACCATAAGGCCCTCCTTGTTTTGCCATGTGGCCAGATGAATCAATTAATCATGTTGTCGAAAGCGGTAAACCACTTCTTCTTGAATTCTAAGGGTATTGCCCTAAATAAATACAATCATTTTGGTAGAAATACCATTTTGATCACATTGCAATGGCCGACCAATGTAGATGCAGAATATGGAATCTGTCTAAATCTATTTTAGCCTTCTGAATCACAGGGTCCACGTTTACCTCCACTAAATTATTAAAATCTGGGGTTATAGTGATCCCAAGGTATACCGCTGAGTCTATCATTTGCGGATCGCAACGACTGACGGCCCTGTTCACTACCATCTGAGTCTTCTGGGTATTCAAAGCATAACCAGTGAGCATACCGAAAGCCAAGGCAATCTCCTCGACTGCAGTTATTGTGGCTAAGGGGTTAGGAGTAACCAGGGCAACGTGGTCCGCATATGCAAGGACCTTTGTAGCTACCCCATGATAAATCATAGGCAAGATTTCCTGTCAAGATTCGAATTGCTGGACGGGATCTATATATATCGCAAATAGGAGGGGTGAACAGGGGCAAATACGGTTTGAAATGAATGCACATCATATGAATATTTAGAATATTGTTTCTTCCTTGAAATTTGAACATTAAAGGTTGCCCTGATGAAGTCCCATGGCAGGGCAATTGAAATGTATCAGAAAAAAGCTTAGAATTTGGTAAATTGTTAAATTTTGCAGACTATCGAGTAAAAGAAAGAATTTTGACAAAAGCAATTCAACAGAGACAGTTTGTAGTAAACGAAACTGCTAAATGTCCTATTTTTTCTGATATGACTGCTGTCGCTGCGTGTGGGAGAAAAGAGTTTGTAAAGATCCTTCATTTGTTTAAAGCTAATGGTGCTCAAGCATCAATCGCCCATCAGTCAATACATAGGGGCAGATTTACAAGCCCCTTGCGCCTCTTTTACGCCGTCGTTGCGTCACTTTTGTGACGCAGCGGCGGCGCAAAAGATGCGCCACGGTGCGGGGTATTTACAACATGACACATCTGGGAGATGATTCACGTTGTAAAGCCCTGCGCCAGAAGGAGGCGTTACTGCGCAGGAGTGGCGGGGCATTCCGGTGCAGGAACGCCTCCTGAAAGTGGCTGAGTGAAATCTACAAGATTTCACTCAGTCACTTTTGTGCCCATGCTGCGTCAAAACCCTGCGCCTGCTTGAAGCAGGCGTAAGGATTGACGCAGCATTGGACAAATAGGGCCCCCCAAAGCATTGCTGGACCTGCGTAGCGCTTGCGACGCAACTCCAGTAATGCGCCGCCTTTACGGCACAAATGCGTCACGCATCTGTGCCATTTTTGCCCCATGGTGCGCCGCATTGTAAATGCGGGGCACCAATGGTGGCGGAGCCGCAGCACACAATAAGTGGCGCATCCCTGCTGATATGCAGGGATGCGCCACTTATTGTAAATCTGCCCCTGAGAGTTTTAGCCAAGGGCAAGTTCTTTATGTTTTCTGATTTGGATGAAGCCCAGGCACTATTGAAGGAGATCTCGCAAGGCTCTAGGGCCTAAAAGGAAAGAAATGGTTTAAATGTAGATATATTGGATAGGAAAGGGTGGAGAGTTGGTAAGGCTTTTCTGCCTAATCGCAAGGTTCAAATGTTGATTTACTAAGTGGCAATGAAAGGGATTCTCCTATCTTTAATGTAAGATGTGCTTGCTAGCACAACAATTGATGACAGTATTAACTCCTTCGCTGCGGCGGCTATTCCGCCGCAGCGCTAACGGTCGCGGGCGGGTGCGCGGCTCACCTGCGCTGGTGACAGAACCGTTCCGTCACGGCTCGCGGGTGAGCTGTGCTTGTGACGGAACGGTTCGGTCACGGCCGCGCCCGTTTAATGAAACGCGCCGCACAGGCGCGAAATCAGAGCCGCGTCGGCCGGGCCGTGACGGAACCGTTCCGTCATGAGCACAGCCCACCGAGGGGCGTGACGGAACGGTTCCGTCAGTAGCGTCGAATGTGTTAAGGTATTGTTGGGGTTATGGGAGCTAGACAGATCACTCGGGTGTAATTACATGACACCCAGGTTAGATGGGAGGGGCGAGATGTGGCCAGCATGGTTGGTAAGGGTTTTTCCACATTTCAGGGGGTGGGTTCTTGTCAGTAGAGGTGGGAAGGGTGGGGGAGGTATCGGGTCTATTGCAGGAAAAAGAGTAAGAGCAAAAGGTACAGGTATTAAACAAGTGAAAGTACGGGTTTACTCCTGAGTTAGAAACTTTGATAGAAATCAATAAATGGAAGATCCTATCAGTAAACGCCAACGAAATCCTAAATAAACAAAAATTTGGTGCCCTTATAAAATGGCTGATATCATTCAATCCCCAAGTTGTGTTCTTCCAGGAGACACATTTAAAATCAAATTTTCCTAAACTATTTCTACCTAGGTTTTTTCCTAATGTATTCTTTGCATCAGCTGGCCTTGCCATGAGAGGAGTTGCCATCTTTTTTTCTAGAAAATTAGCCTGGGAATTTTTACAAGTTAATAGGGATCCACAGGGGAGATGGATATGGGTGGTGGCAAGGTTATAGGGTAAGATCATGAATTGTATAAATTATTACGGCCCGGTCTTGGATGACATTTACGGTCTGGTCAAAATTAATGAGCTTTTGAGGGGAGTTCCTGGGCAGCTCATTGTAGGAGGGGATTTTTATTTCATGCAGGATTTAAAAAAAGACTCCTCAAATAAGAATAAAAAACAGTTGAAACCAAACACCACAAAAATGGTGGAGGCCCTTAAGCTAGAATATTAATTAGTAGATCCTTGGGGAAATAGCAATCCCGAACTGCATCTCGTATTGATTTTTTTTTTATATCAAGATCCCTCCAGGTTTCTAAGGTAGATATTGGGTGCAATCCCTTCTCGGATCATGCAAAAATAGAGCTTGAACTTGTATTTGGGGGGGAGAACAGAGAACGGCCCAGGTGGCAGCTGGACCACACTCTGCTCCAGGATCAGGATTGGGTGATGGGCTTCAGAGAATGGATCTCTGAATATTTCAAGATCAATGAAAATAATGCTGAGCCTTTCTCTGTGTGGGGAGGTTTTAAGTTGGCAGCTCGCGGCCAAATCATCGCCTATACGGCTGCCCAGTCAAGTGCTCGGAGGCTTAAAATAGCCGGGTTACAAACTGCAGTTGAAAAAGAATATGCCCTTCAGCTTCAGCAATACCCCAATAAACTTGAGCAGGCAAGAACAGCTCTGAGGGGCTTTTTTGTGCTAGAAGAGATTTGCAGTTCTAAAATGTACCAGCAAAAGGTTTATGAAGATAGCCAGCCAGTAGGTAAACTTTTGGCGAATACAGCAAGGAAAAAGTAGGAAGCAGCAATAATATCGAAAGTGCTGGACCCCCAGAATGGTCTTGAAGTTGTCAATAGCGACAAGATTCCATATATTCTTTTAGAGCATTTCACCAAATTTATTCTACAGAATATTTGGTGGGGGAAGAACTGATCCAGGATTTTTTTTTAATGTAGATATTCCTAAACTTTCAGATAAGCGGATAAGTCAATTAGGATCTGATATAACGTACGCCGAAATATTGACATCTATTAAAGCAACAGCTGGGGCAAAAGCATCTGGATAGGATGGCTTCCCCATCAAATTTTATGAAACCTTTTTAAAAGAATTGATTGCACCTTTGAATAAATTATTTAATTATATTAAACAGGATGGCTTGGTTCCCGCAGCTTTTAAAGAGACGATAATTGTGTCATTTGTTTAAAAAGACAAAAGTCCTGAGGATGTTAATTCCTATAGGCCCATTAGTCTCTTGAACTCGGACTATAAGATTTTAATGAAAGTATGGGCCGAGCGTTTTTTTTTTGCTGCCCAAGAGGTAATTCATAGAGACCAGACTGGTTTTATAGCAGGCAAATCTATGGCGGCCAATACTGAGTTTTTAATGCAAGCTTTAGATTATTTTAATACCAATTCTACTCCAGCATGTATTATAATGGTCGATGCTGAGAAAGCATTTGACCTTGTTAATTGGAGAACTCTGTTTTTTGCTCTTGGTCAATTTGGCTTTCCACCTCCAGTCATTAACATGCTACGCAATATTTACCAGGGGGCTTCGGCCCAAGTATTAATTAATGCGAAACTAGCAGGATCTTTAAAAATAAACCGGGAGATTAGCCAGGGTTGTCCACTTTCACCACTGATTTTTACTTTTTTTATCGAATCATTAGTAATTAAAATTAGAAATAATTCTGCTATCCAATCCCCTATGCCCGGAATGGCTAAGTTGAAACTTTTTGCGGATGACATTATTTTATACTTGATGCCCAATAAAGAAAATATGGAAACGGTACTGAGGGAAGTGAGAGAGCAGTGAGTAGTGCGCTGGGGGCTGTACCCTTTTGCTTGTTGTTGTGAATTTTTAACTTAGGCATCTTGCACAGAAACGGTAGAATTGTTTTAAATACCTGAAGCTCATAGGAAGCCTTCGCACTCCTTCGCCGCACGCCTCCCGCTCCAACCCCGGTCCACCGCAGCTGTGGCTGTTTGTTGTGGAGGGCGGACCGGGCAGAGCGAGACACACCCCCACTGAAGCCGCCTTCGGCAACCAGTAGATAAGGCCATTAGCCCCGCGAGCGCGAACAGAGAGCAGTGAGTAGCGCGCTGGGGGCTGTACCCTTATGCTTGTTGTAGTGAATTTTTAACTTAGGCATCTCGCACAGAAACGGTAGAATTGTTTTTAAATACCTGAAGCTCATAGGAAGCCTTCGCACTCCTTTGCCGCACGCCTCCCGCTCCGACCCTGGTCCAACGCAGCTGTGGCTGTTTGTTGTGGAGGGCGGACCAGGCAGAGCGAGACACACCCCCACTGACGCCACCTTTTGGGTATAAATAGAGACCTTTTCCGGACCGCCCAGCGGATGTGCGCAGCGGGCGCGCCAAAGGCAAGCCCGCCTGCGCCCGTCCACACCGGGCCTAGGGCCGTATACTCTGCTCAAAATGCCCCTGAATTAAAAGGGCTTAGATATTCCAGCGATGAACTGTTAGCATTAAGACCTAGCCCTTATTGCGGGCCATTCTCGCCCCTAGCAGAAACTAAGTACTGTTTGATTTGTGGGCTTACATTTGATTTCACTCACAGTAGCTCTCTGCCATCAAGCACTATGTCAAGGAAAATAACACAAAAATCCTTTAGAGCTGGCCTTATTAACGCACGCTCCTTAGTCAAACACAACATTGAAATGGCTGATTTTATAGATTAACAAAATTTGGATCTAATCTTCATCACAGAAACCTGGGCAGATGAAGCTTCAGACACCGATCTTCTACCAGCAATTCCAGTGGGATACGGAATCATCAGAGCAGACAGAAAAGAGAAAAGGGGGGGGGCCTAGCCATTATCACCAGGAATGAGTTAAAAGTGAAGGGATGTAGTATGGGTAGCACCTTATCGTTTAACATTAAATTAACACATAACTACACCTTCAACGATCTGTTGATATATAGGCCACCAAAAGCCAAAAAAACCCTGACACTATCGCTAAACTCCTTCTTAGAAGCCAGTGTGAAGCACCCGGATTTCACCATTCTGGGTGACTTTAATGTCCACCTGGAAAAAATGGATGAGCCGGACACGGCAGTACTGATAGACACCTTTATGAACCTGACCATGGAACACATTGTGCACAAGGACACCCATAAAGCAGGGCACACATTGGACGGAATTTTCACGTCTAATAAACATATTGAAATGATAGATTGTCTTCCCGTCACTTGGTCAGACCATAAGGCCATAATCTTCTTAATAACACCAGATAAGGTGGAAGGGGCAGCATTGCCTCCTATCACTGATATGTCCACATCATTTGTCGATTGGTCCAGATTAGACTCACAGAAATTAAAAGAACACTTGGCATCAACGATACCTAAGTTAGTGCCGGATAGTAATACGACCACTGACCAAATTTCCAACTGGATAGCAGGGGCCATAAAAACAACTGCACCATTGAAAAAAAAAACTATTCTTAGAAAAAAACAGCCGTCACAACCTTGGTTCTCCGAGTCTCTCAGGGCGCAAAAAAGAGTATGTAGGAAACTCAAAGGCTATGGAGGGTTAGTTATGACCCTGATAGCAAAAGGGAATACAAAATAGCCTTAAACTACTATAAAAAACTAATCTTTACGGCTAAGAGCCAATTCTTTATCCAAAGGATAGAGGAGTCAAAAAACTGTAGTAGAGAACTTTTCTCGACAGTGAAAAAGCTATCTAAGATAACAACTAACAACAATATACCCAGTAGAACAGATTTCTAGAACTCTCTTGGGCAATTTTTCATTGACAAAGTGACATCTGTGTATGAGTCTTTTAAATCAAATAATCTGCACCCTGCGTCTTCAGAGAAGACTTTTTCCAGGAATATATCCTCTCCTGATGAAACACCAGAGCCCGCATTCAGGTTCTGCCCCCCAGAGCTAGAACAGGTCCTTCAGGTAGTCCTGTCCATAAAATCTGGGGTACTCGGAGATCCATGTCCACCAAAAATCATACATCTCTTTCCAGAGCTCCTCAGTGAGCAATTGGTCAGACTCACAGAGTACATAATTATCTCAGGTGTCTACCCAACCCCATGGAAATCAACTTCAGTCCTCCCCCTACTCAAAAAACCTAACCTAGACCCATTAGAACCGGGAAACTACAGACCCATAGCTAGGATTCCCTTTGGTGCAAAGGTTCTTGAGAAACGGTTGAACAAACAACTTGTCCAGTTTATTAAGGAGGCAGACATCCTGAATCCATCTCAGTACGGGTTTCGAGAGGGGCATGGTACCGAGACTGCACTGCTGATGGCAGTGGAAGAACTCAGGAGTGTGCTGGATGCCGGGGGGAAGGCCGCCTTGATCCTATTGGATCTTTCGGTGGCCTTCGATACGGTACACCATGGCACACTCCTGGATAGGCTTACTGCAGTGGGGGTCCATCGAGATGCAAGAACATTGTTAGCGTCATTTTTGAGAGACCGGTCTTTCACGGTGGAAATTGGAAGCGCCAAATCCAAACCTTTCAACTCCCAATGTTGGGTCCCGCAGTGGTCCTCATTGAGCCCTACGCTCTTTAATTTATATATATCACCGCTGGCTGAAATTATCAGGGACTGTGGCTTCCTTCCTGTGTCATACGCCGATGACACACTGAAATCGTGGTCACAATCTCTGAGGATATGTTAGGTACGGCAGATAGGTTTAGAAACTGTATGAAGCAGGTCAGCCTATGGATGGAAAGAAACTGTTTGAAACTGAACGGAGAAAAAAGTGAAGTCATGATACTGGGAAGCAGCACCGAAATTTGGTCTTCAAATTGGTGGCCCTCCAATCTCAGCAATTGCCCTTTGCCGGTCGAGAAAGTTAAAAATCTGGGAATGCTGGTAGATACTAGACTCTAATTCGAAGTCCATGTCAATAAACTATCGTCTACCATGTGGTACATACTGAAAATGATCAGGAAATTAATACCTTATATCCCGCTGGACTCACGAAAAACGGTGGTCACCACATTAGCCCTATCAAGACTTGACTATGGGAATGTGTTGTATGCCGGGATGCAGACCCAGCATTTGGTAAAACTTCAACGTTTGCAAAACTCAGCAGCTAGGCTGCTACTAAACATTCCTAGATCAGAACGCATCTCTCATCATCTGAACACCTTACATTGGCTTCCCATAGTGAAACGAATACAATTTAAATCGCTGTGTCTAACATATAAGGCGCTGCAGGGCTTGGGATCACATTTTCTCAGAACGCATCTTAAACCGTATGTTCCTATTAGAGAACTGCGCTCCTACCAAGCCAAACTAATTCAGGTTCCCCGCTTCAAACAAGTTAGGTGGGGCGGCAGAAGCTTCCTACTGCATGCAGCTAAGGATTGGAACCGTCTTCCCCAGGCCATCAAAAACTGTACCTCCCTGCTGCCCTTCAGAAAGTTGGTAAAAACCTGGATCTTTAATTTACAATAACCATGTTACTCTCTCAGTACTGCTCATACTTCTCTGTTCAGTGCTAAGACGCCCATGGGCATATGCGCGCTTTATAAAAATACAAATCAAATCAAAATCAAGGGAATTCAGAGACTTCGAGCGAATCGGTGGCTACAAAATAAATCCGAATAAAACCGAAGTCCTTGCCCTCAATACTAATTTAAATCTTCTTCCATCTTGTTTGAGGGCCCAAGCCACTAAACAAGATCCAATTAGATATCTCAGGATATTTGTATCTAGCCAGTACCATCAGCTATATCAACTGAACTATACAAGAATGAAAGATAAAATTAAGAGACTCTTGGATCAGTGGCTTTCACTCCCCTTATTGTTAGTGGGCAGAGTTTCATTATTTAAAATGTCTATATTACCGCTGCTTATATTTCTTTTTAGTAATGTTCCTATAAAAATTAGCTTGTAATGGAAATGATGTTTAGAGGATTTGTATGGGGAAAGAAAGTAGCTAGGGTCAAGCTGACAGTAGTGCAATTATCTACTGCTCAGGTGGGCCTAGCTTCACCTCATTTAAGAACATATTATGAGGCTGCTTTTTTAGATATAGTGGATGGATTGATGGGATCTAAATGTATTCGAGATAGCTTCTTTTTTGATAAAATGCTACAAGAAATTGGTTCCAAACTCAAGTGTTTTTTAAAAACCTCCAAATATCCAAAAATACTAGATATAAGATCTTAAAAGAGTATTCTTTTAGACTTCAGTCCTTTTTTAAAAAGACGGGCTCCTCGGGTATGCAATATCTGAAATTAAGAGAGTGTACCAGCTTTGGCCTCCAATTTAGAGAAAGCCATCTAACAAATTGGGAAGATTGTGGGCTACGAGAGTTAAGGCATTTTGTTATTCAAAACAGGGTGATTTCCTGGCAGGAGGTGACGGCAAGGACTGAGAACCCTAGGAGACCTGTCTTTTTCGAATATTTGCAAGTTGTTCACTTTAAAAAAAATACTAATGGCCTTCTCGATATCCCAAATGAACTTGTGGTAGCTCTTTATGGGGCCAAAGTTAACGGCGTAGGGAACTGGTATAGGTTACATCGCCAGGGACAAGTACCACTGGTAGAAAGTCATTTGAGTAAAATGGGTCATGAGACACAATGTAATTTTTCCTTTAAAGACTGGGAAATTTTATGCCACCTAGGGAGTAAATCCCTGCTCGCGGCCAATTTTAAAAGAATGACATTTTTATCACGATGGCTCGCTTACTTGACTTCGGAAGCCTTGGGAAAAAGATGCTCAGAGGTTGAAAAAAAGTGTTTTAGGTGCCAGGCCAACGGTGAGGGCGGGTGGTACCATATTTATTTTACCTGTCCACGGTTGGAGCCCTTTTGGGAGGCAAATTTTTGTAGATATAGAGCTGGCAATCGGGAAGAGAATTCAGCCTGAAGCCGAGCCTGTTTTGTTTGGTTTATGTAAAGATAGAATGATGTTAACTAAGGCTGAAGAAGTTTTTTATTTATTTCTTGTACGGTAGCCCGCTCTCTAATTCTTCAGAATTGGAAATCTAGCGACGTTCCCTCTCATTTGAAGTGGTTCAACAAAATGAAAGTTTTTTAGTAACCTAGAAAAGTTAAAGGAAGGAAATTAACATTTGATATTGATGTTGAAATTGAAGCAGTTATTGTGACTTAGAGCACTATCACTTTCTTTCTGTGGTTGCACTATAGTAGCATTAGCACTTTTCTTGGCTGTTACACTTTGTAATATTTGCACTTCTTTTTTGCTGTTGCACTTTATTGCAGGTTTTTGCACATTGCAATTTTCTGACATTATTGTTATTATTTTAATTTTTTTATAAATCTTTTTATTAACAAAGCTCATGTTCACAGTCATCATACAGGTATGTTGAAAAAGCAGACAGGATATCAACATTGTGTGATACAAACTCAGGCAAGTTCGACAATGCAAGGGCTGGAATACACTTAATCCCCCTCCTCTTGCCCACCCCGCTCGACACGGTACCTCCGCCACGGCCCCCATACCCTCTTCCACTTCTTTTCACACCCTGGGACTTATATACCGTTTCCTCTGCCCTTTGACACCTGTTCAGATCTCGCAGCCATTGGTCCCATTGCGGGGGTGCCTGTGCCCCCCCCGCAAATGGCGACATTGCGTTTCGCCACTCTAGCTGCCATAGCCAACCAAATCTCGTTATACCTGGACCAGTCCGTGGGCCCTTTAATCATGAGTAAGAACCATCTGGGCTCCACCGGGACCAGCAACCCCACCACTGTGGCCATTGTGCGTGCCACTTTAGTCCAGTAGGGGAGGATACTATGTGCGGGCATTTCCAGAGAATGTGGTAGAACGTCCCCTCTTCCTGACAGCCCCTCGCACACAGCGGAGACAGGCTCCTGCCCCATGTGAACAGGTGCATACGCGGGTAATACACCCGGTGCAAGATCTTTAGTTGAACAAGGCGGAACCTGATCCTAATCGCTACTTCACAGTGACTCTGCAGGGCCTCCTGTCAGGATCTGAATTCCCCTGCTATCTGCACCTGCCTGAATATGAGGACTACATGTCCCAGAAAGCTCAGTGACTTGTGGGCGGAAACTATTTATGAGAGCGGAACCCGGAAGTCGGGTTGTATTGGATTATTGCTGTTATCCCGGTACTGGAACGGTGCAGCTGCCCGTTACCGCGTGGGTGTGGTGGTGCTTCGCTGAGTTTACGCGAAGACACTGACATCCCGTTGTTGGACTTTCGTTTGTTGGTTTTTTCTCGGCTAGGCATACTCAGTGAGTCGGAGGACTCACGGTGAGGGTTCTGTGGTGGTCCGCTGCCGGTACCTACGCGAAGACACAGACCCTGTTTAGCAGATACTTGAATCCTGGACGTGTGCAGCGGCGGAGAGGCGTCGTGGGGTTCTGTGGTGCTTCGCCGCCCCTATCGCGAAGACACGGACACCAGTAACGATTCCCTGCTTGTTCTATGGATGATTCGTAGCGGGGTTTTTGAAGTTACCCTCGGGGACGAGAATCATTCGGAGTTTTCCGTTGCGGAGGGCTTTGCTGCTTACCTGGTGGAAGTGCTGACATTGTTCCCCGAATCGGAAGTTACCGCAACAAAGGAGCCCAGAACTCTGTAGACTCCTAGTGGTGTTGGTGGTAAGGTGACGGACAGGCATTTCACATCAGGGAAGTGCAACTATTTTGTTTTTATTTTCTTGCTTTCTTATACACCTTTGGGGTTGGTGCTTGGGTGCCGTTACAAGGAAACTATTGATCCTGCTTCTGTGACGTAACAGAAGAAGAACGGTTGTGAACCATTAGACATAGGCTGAGAAGACTCTCTAGGACCTGAATCACTTTTTTTGATCCTATTAAGCATAGCATCAGGTGTGTACTAAGGTTGTTTCTAGTAGGAGATCTTTAGGAAGGAGTGTGGATCTGGTATGTTATGCCTTTGTTTATGTGTTCTAGGCATACACCAAGAGTTCCATGATAGCAGAGAGGGTATAGAGTCTGTTCCACGATAACCCCACCGTGTCTAGTGCACCCAGGTAGGTGAAGCGCAATTGGGGGGTGATGGAAGGCTGTTAAAGTATTTGGCCTCCATAACAGGTTGTCGTTTGTCATTTCAGATTTGCCTCAGCCTGTGCAGCTCCAACCCCCCGGCCGCTTCACATTATTTTCCCTCGCCTGATCACCTCTAAGCTCTGGGTGCGCATGTTTTCCCGAGCTTGGGGAGATCTGGAGGTGGACCCTCTAGAGCATCGCCCGGATCCCGAAGAGCACTGAGCATATCTGACACCTCCTGCCAATCCTTGTCCTCTAATTCTCCAATATCCATCACCCATCTCTCCTGCAGAGACACCAACGGGTCGGGCATGATGTTTATGAGCTTTCGGTAGATGGTGGACGTGGGCTTTTCGGTAATGGGATCAAGGAGGAGCCTATCTTCCATGGGAGAGTATTCTGTGACTGAGGTGTCTGAGGGGATATGTGAGTGCAGGGCATGTATGAGGCGCAGGTAGTGATAGTGTTGGGAATCATGTAGCTGGAATTCTCGTTGGAGGTATTCAAAGGATCTAGGGGCACTCCCCTTCCATACGTCATCCAAGTATTCAATCCCAATTAGCTTCCATCCCTTAAAGCCCGTTAGCCTCCGCACCTCTGCTAGCTGGTCTCCGAGCCATAGAGGGGTCCTGCCTGTCAAGGTGCCCGTCCACCCCAGGAATTTATTGGCCTCCTGCCAGCACTGGAGCACGACCCCCCGTGTGCGAGGGCAACCCCCGACTTGGCCGTCGTGAGTAAAGAAACTGCTTGTAATTACCACCCGGCATCACAAATCTGTCAATGCGGTACGCTGGCTCCGAACTCGACGCGTAGACCCAATCGTTGATCACTTGCCAGCCCCCGTCATATACCCCTCTTGTGAGCTTCCACATCGCTATCCTCGGGTTCCCCCCCTCCCAAAGCAGCGTTCGCAGTGCTTGGGAGATGCACCTAAACACCCCGCTCGGAACCGGGTACGGTGTATTTTGCAGGATGTATAGGAGTCGCGGCAGTGCTAACATCTTAACTAGCGCAGCCCGTCCCATCAGGGTGAGAGGTAGGGACCGCCAGAGGGCCACGTCCGACGCCAGCCGCGCCAGACGGGGATCTAGGTTTTTGGCGAAGAATTCCGCCCTGTCCCTGTGTGACATACACCCCCAGGTATTTAAACCCGTCTGTCGAGGCTGAGCAGCTCCTCGGGATCCTTGGAGGAGGACCCGAGAGGAGATAGATGAGGGACTTGGCCCAGTTAATCTTGTAACCAGAGTAGCTTCCGAATAATTCGAAAAGGTGGAGCGCCTGCGCTATTGAGTAGTAGGGTCTGGCCATGTAAAGGACAATGTCGTCGGCGTATAACGATATACGCTCCTCCCACTCGTCATTAAGTGCCAGTCCCCAAAAGGACCTGTCCCTCCCAATCCAATGCGCCAACGGCTCAATGGCCATGGCAAATAGGAGAGGGGATAGGGGACACCCCTGCCTGGTGCCCCTGCGCAGGGAAATTGCACGGGACATCACCCCATTCACTCGCACCCTCGCTACAGGCTGTTCATACAACAGGTGCACCCAGCTACAGAAAACTGGGCCTAAGCCCGGCCTCTGAAGGACCTGGAACAAGTACAGCCACTCAATGCTATCAAAGGCCATTGAGGCGTCCAGCGCCATCAATGCCGTCTGAGTGTTACCCACATCCTCGGTCATATATAGGACTCCATATAGCCGTCTCAAATTGTGCCGGGTGCTCCTGCGGGGCATGAAGGCCGACTGGTCTACGTGGATCAGATCAGGGAGAACCGCAACCGACCTTATAGCCAAGGCCTTAGCCAATACCTTGGCCTCCACGTTGAGCAAAGAGATAGGTCGATAAGACGAACACAGGCCAGCCGGTTTACCAGCCTTATGGATGACCACGGTGGTTGCTTCTCGCTGATCCAGCGGAAGCCTCCCCACTTCCCAAGCCTCATGGAACATCTGCCGCAGGGGGTCGATGACCACGCTGGCCTGCCGCTTATATATTTCCACTGGGAGCCCATTGGGACCCTGCGCTTTCCCAGCCTGAAGGGAGTTAAGGGCCTCACCCAGTTCTTCCACCGCGAGGTCGGACTCTAGCTGATCCGACTGTTCCTGAGACAGTGTGGGCAACGCGAAGTCCCGAAGGAAATCCTCGCAGTCCTGTTCCATCCTGGTGCACACCGGCGTGTAGACTGCCTCGTAATATGTCGCAAAAGCCTCAGCTATGACAATGCCCGTGAACACCAGGGACCCCGACACATCCCTCACCCCCACCACCCAGGATTTCTCCCTATCCAGGCGCTCGAGCCACGCCAGCAATTTCATGCTCTTGTCGCTTGTATCGTATATCCGGTGCTGTGTGGCCAGAGAGTGGGCTCGGACCTCGCCCTCTGCCAACGACCGAAGCTCCTTCTGCTTAAGGGCAAGCTGATGATAGTGCTCCGGTGAGGGAGCGCCGCTGGCCTGCCGCTCCAGTGTCTCAACTTCCCTTTCCAACTGCCGAATCTGTAGCGATTCTTCCTTTTTTTGAGCTCCAATTAACTCCTGGGCCTGACCTCTCAGGACGGTTTTGTAAGCTTCCCACAGGGTTAGGTGGGAGTCGACCGAACCCCTGTTCTCATCGAAGTAAAACTGGGAACCCTCTCATACTTTGTCGGCTATGGAGTCGTCTCTGAGGCACCAAGGGTCAATCCTGGGGAAGGCCGCCCTGACCATTGGCGCCCCCATGAGGACTACACACACCGGAGAGAAATCAAATATTCCCTGGGCCATTATGCAAGGTTCCGCAAAGTCCCCCATTTGGTCTACCTGAGTGAAAATGTGGTCCAATCTAGAAACGGAGTAGAACGTGTATTGCCTTTGTGAAGGGTAATGCGTGCGCCAGATGTCACTAAGACCCATTGAAGTGACAAACCCCTGGAGACCATCTTCCCCCCTGTTCCCCCGCCACTCCCCCGAACGATCTATTTCAGCATCCATAACCACGTTGGTGTCTCCCCCCACTACCACCGTGCCTTGGGGAAGATCTGCAGGTGAGGTCCCAGTTTTTTAAAAGTGGGGCCCTGCAGGCCGGGCGGAATGTAACACGAGGTAAGGACTATGGTCCGCCCCTCCCACTTGGTTGCCACGGACACCAAACAACCAGAGTCCTCCATCCACGTGTCTGTGATTACTGTAGGTAGAGTGTTGCGTACTAGAATCCCCACTCCCCTTGAGCCAGATGTGAACCCCAAATGGGCCACCATCTTATAACCAAAGCGATCTAATGCCCTGCATCTGTTCCCGCGGAGATGAGTCTCCTGTAGGAGCACTACATCTGGGGAGTGGCGCATCACGTGTTGTAGAACCAGCGTCCTTTTGACCTTGTTGCCCAGCCCATGGACGTTCCACGTCCATATCTTCATGTGTGCCTGTTCACCCATTGCTGTCTGGGGGCCTGTGTGTCCTCTGATCGTTCCACATCCATCCATGAGCCAAACTTAAACTTCCCCTCAAACCAACCCCCCAACCCATACCCCCCTCCCTGCCTCCCTGCAAAGTGGGCTCCCAACCACCCACCTATTAAACACGCAGAGTGCCTGTCGCCCCTTAATCCCCATGTCAACCAAACGAGGGAACGTAAGCATGCAACCCGCAAAAGGAGACATACCTAATGTCCGGATCGCACACCCCATGGTTGGAGCTCCTTGGAGGACCCTACCCCCACCCCTCCCCATCCCAACAAGTAACGCTGTAAACTTTGGCTGTGCATAACCAATGTCTATGAGGACCCCGTTCCGTCACTCTTGGAGCAAGCCCCAGTCTCGGGTTGACCTACCCGGCATGGTGGGAACATCCCCCCCCACTCATGCAAAGATCACCACAGGGGACCCCTGCTGCTGTAGTCATTTAGCTGGAGGCTTCTCAGTCTCTCAGGTCTCTCGCGTTGGCGTCTGTTGGCTTTAAACCTCCTGGCCGATGCGGTTATGTGTTGGTCGTCGCGGTCCATTGTGGCAGCCCACGGTCCGCCATCCCTCCATCCAGTTATATTAAGGTGGGTGACCCAATATACCCTTGCGAGCTTGGGCTTGAATTCGATATAGTAAATTGCCAACAAGGGGATTTGTTTGATGATACCTCAGTAACAGGCGGTTGATCAATCTATATTTTAACAACTTAAGACCAACTTAATTCAATTAAAACCTGTTGTTAAACTGATTTTGAGTGTGAAGGTGTAGGATAGTGCACCACTTAATCCGAAATTTTGTATTTTTTTCTGTGCAACCTGGGTATCGTTCCCCGCCTGGAAAGTATTGAATACTCTCATGTAGCAGCTGTACTGCAATAGTATAGCTGTCACCCTGAGCACAAGTTGGTGCTGGTCCCCCAGCAAGTTTTATCCAAATAATAGTTCAAAGAATTTTAAATTAATCTGTAAGTGTCTTTATTCGCACTTCTCCATAGTTAATATCCAAATAGTATCCAAACAATAACAATTCCCAATTCATGACATCCAATGCATTTCGGCAGGATCTCCCGCCTTCATCAGGGAATGATTCTGTAAATCCAAAAAATACTTTCGATCAATATCAAAAGCCCACTTAAATCAAATGAGTAAATCAAACAAGTTAAATACGTGATTAAATAAACTTTGCAATCCATTTAAACATAATACATGCTCATTTCTACAAGTATTTTAATTGTCTGTTAATGTCCATTACTTAAGTTAAGTGACCCTCGCATTATCGACCTAGTTTGGTTTCTAAATCACTGTCGCTCATTGCGCTTCGAGTTTCTAAACACAAAACACGAAGCGCAATGAGCGACAGTGATTTAGAAACCAAACTAGGTCGATAATGCGAGTTTCACTTAACTTAAGTAATGGACATTAACAGACGATTAAAATACTCGTAGAAATGAGCATGTATTATGTTTAAATGGATTGCAAAGTTTATTTAATCTCGCATTTAACTTGTTTGATTTACTCATTTGATTTAAGTGGGCTTTTGATATTGATCGAAAGTATTTTTTGGATTCACAGAATCATTTCCCTGATGAAGGCGGGAGATCCTGCCGAAATGCATTGGATGTCATGAATTGGGAATTGTTATTGTTTGGATACTATTTGGATATTAACTATGGAGAAGTTCGAATAAAGACACTTACGGATTAATTTAAGATTCTTTGAACTATTATTTGGATAAAACTTGCTGGGGGAACAGCACCAACTTGTGCTCAGGGTGACAGCTATACTATTGCAGTACAGCTGCTATGTGAGAGTATTCAATACGTTCCAGGCGGGGAACGATACCCTGGTTGCACGGAAAAAATTACAACATTTCGGATTAAGTGGTGCACTATCCTACACCTTCACGCTCAAATTGCATAACCCTCCCATTAGGATTAGTAGCACGCCAGAACCAAAATGCAATACGAAGAGATTACTTTGTCTACGGATATCAGAGCAGAGACTTTCGCGTTCGCAGCAGAAGCGAGCGAAAAGATATACTCGTTAATACAACCTTCGTCCACAGAACCCACTTACACCAAAAATAAAGAACAGCAAATCAAACATTTATTATACCCCACTCGCAAAGAAATTAACCAGCGGATGCATGCGTCAACTATGATAAAATATCATAAGGCACAATGTATACCCAGGGGCCTACGGATATCTTTGAGACCCTCCCTCTGTAAAAATTCAAAACCCTTCACGGAAAAGTGGTTTGCCATTTTAAATAAATGTAGCTTGGACCTCATATTGCTAATTATAGAGGAATTATCGCAAATTCTTGAAGAATTGGGAGAAGACATAGATAAAACTAAGGATGAACTAGGGAAAATGATCACAGCAGAAGAACTGACATCTACTATTGAAGATATCAACAATCAACTAATAAAACACACTCAGGAAATAAACGAACGCAAATTGCGAAAATACAGACGCAACACTCTGGACTATAAGTTACAAGAGGTTTACACTTGGGCAGAAGTGTACGCTAAGAAAAGACAAACCAGGGGATACACATCTCACACAGATACAACGTCTACAGATAGTGAGAGAACGGGACCTCCAAAAAACCAAACACCACAACAACAACAACAACAAGCTGGCACATCTACTGCGGTCCCTTTTTTAGAGGGCGGCCAACAAGACATAGAAGACCCAGGAGGGGACTCAGGAAAAATAAAAGAAAATAGTCAACCACAGACAAGAACCGTAACCAGCAAAAAGGACAAAACGAAAAAACATTGAGTGATGATAGAAACTTGGTACTTAATATATCAGATGTAGAACTGAATTCAGCCTAAGTCTCAACCTTACAAAAGGGCTTATCATTCGTACCCACCGCCCATACTAATCTATTGGAACTGGAAGTTAGCTTATTCAAACAAACTAGGAAATTACGACTTCTGCATTTTTTTGATAATGCGGCAGAAAAAAGAATGGAAGAAACAGATGAATTGAGAGGACTCAAAGTACACAGTACATATATGCCTCCGATGAGCCATAAAACTATCGACCTGTACGAACAACTGTGCAGGAAAGATCTGCAACAATTGAATACACAGAAAAAGACCAGAAGAATGAATATGTCTAAGAAGGAATTCGGGACACTCAAAAATATAGCAACCAATGAAGGGATCATCTGCCAAAAGGCAGACAAAGGAGGTGCATTGGTAATAATGAATCGATCATTTTACCAGGAAGCAGTCATGGAACATCTTAATGACACACAAACCTATATGGAAGTAGAAAGCGACCCTACCGAAGCAATCGGAAAAACGCTACAAACAATCATCACGAAAGCGAATGAACTAGGCATTATAACAGAAAGGACCAAAAAATACCTCATCCAAGATACCCCAAGGGTGCCCTACCATCTATATGGTACCTAAAGTCCATAAGAACTTGCAAAGGCCGCCCTGTAGGCCCATTGTGTCCACCAAACAAAGCCTGCACGAACCGGTTGGGAAATTTCTCGACAAGTACTTACAGCCCTTAGTATTGAAGACCAAATCATATCTAAAAGATACCACCGACTTTCTGTTAAGACTGTCCACAGTACAAATTGAGGAAGAATGGGTGATGGCCACAATTGATGTGAAGGCTTTATACACATCCATCCCGCACCAACAAGGACTGGAAGCCATAGAACGAGCCTTACTGGACAGTGAATATCAAAGAGAATTACAGATTTTTTTTACTAGAACTCATGCAATTCACGCTCATGCACAGTTATTTTGAGTACGAAAAGAGGTGGTTTATTCAATGCAGTGGCACATCAATAGGCAACTGCGCCCCGCCGGCGTATGCCAATTTATATATGGCAGCATTTGAAGAGAATTACATCCATCATAATCCGACTTGGAATCAGAACATCTCCATGTACGTACGTTTTATCGACGATATCTTCGTGATTTGGAAGGGCACAAAACAATCACTACAAGAACAAATTGAAATTCTGAATACTAAAGTGGATAGAATTGGATTCACATGGTCCATCAATGAAATGCAAATCCAATACTTAGATGTAGAAATTAGCAAAAAAGGTAATAATCTCACTACAAACTTATTTCGAAAGGCCACAGATAGGAATAACCTATTGCAATTTGGGAGTCACCACCCGCAAGCTTTAAAAAGACACTTGCCATATTCTCAGTTTTTGAGGGTCAAAAGAGTGGTCTCAGAAGTCCCACAAAGTATACAACAAATGGACAACATGACACAAAGATTTCGGGATAGGGGATACCCAGAAGCGATAATACAAGAGGCTAAAACCAGAGCTACATCTAAATCCAGACAGGAACTCCTGAAGAGCAACCAAAAGACACAAGAAAAATGCATTACTTGCGTTAGTAAATACTCCACACTTAGCACGCAATTTAAACAAATCATAAGACGCCACTGGCCAATCTTATCCATGGAATCGGATTTTCAGGGAGCATTTGCCCAAGACCCAGTATTTGCCTATACACGAGCAAAAAATTTGGGAGACTTTTTGAAACCCACTAAAGCACTACAAACAAAACCAACGTATTGGGGCACAGTACCCTGCCTCAATTGTAACACTTGTCATAACATCATGAAGGGAAAAACTATAACACACCCAAGGAAAGGATTCTTGATCCATCTTAAAGTAAACGCAACATGCGATTCAATGAACTTGATTTACATGCTCAAGTGTCCGTGTGGAGATGTATATGTGGGGCACACCGAGAGGAAATTGAAAATTAGTGTAAATGAACATAAAAGCAACATACGTACGAAATCTTTGAAATCTTCAGTGGCAGAACATTTCACTGCTAAGCAACATCATATAAGCCAACTAAGAGTTTGCGTGTTGGAAATGTTGGAGAAAAAAGAAGGGGCCATCAACAAAAACAACTTGTTAAAACAGGAAAACAATTGGATATACTATTTGAACAGCCTTAAGCCGAAAGGGCTTAATGAACGAACAGAATTTTTGTGTTACTTATAGACTCATGTTTACTGTTTTTAGACCCAGATCTTTAAATTGTCTGCGATGATAATTTAAATAGCATATGTCTATTTGTTTGTTAGCTGGTCGTTTAGACATATGAATTATGCGCAACGCGCAATCACATAGTGAAGCATTCACTCCCGCTGGGGATCGAACTGACAACGGTAGCACATTGTTGACACATAGCCGTTTAAAATGAGAGTGTGCCTTTAAGAAAAACCCTAGTTGTAAGGGCATATCAGCGCATGCGCGGCACAGCGCGACCATAGAAACACGGAAGCAGAAACTTGCTCCACACACGCTGTATACTATCGAGCGTTAGTTGGTAGTAACATGTTGAGGTAAGAGTAGAGGATATAATAGCAAGCAATGTTAGAGGCAGCGAAAAAACAGGCCTTAACGGCAGAGCAACCAGCAGCCTTATGAAGTGGGGTGGTATAGTAACGTATTTGTGTGTGTTTAGAAACTCGAAGCGCAATGAGCGACAGTGATTTAGAAACCAAACTAGGTCGATAATGCGAGTTTCACTTAACTTAAGTAATGGACATTAACAGACGATTAAAATACTCGTAGAAATGAGCATGTATTATGTTTAAATGGATTGCAAAGTTTATTTAATCACGTATTTAACTTGTTTGATTTACTCATTTGATTTAAGTGGGCTTTTGATATTGATCGAAAGTATTTTTTGGATTCACAGAATCATTTCTCTGATGAAGGCGAGAGATCCTGCCGAAATGCATTGGATGTCATGAATTGGGAATTGTTATTGTTTGGATACTATTTGGATATTAACTATGGAGAAGTGCGAATAAAGACACTTACGGATTAATTTAAGATTCTTTGAACTATTATTTGGATAAAACTTGCTGGGGGACCAGCACCAACTTGTGCTCAGGGTGACAGCTATACTATTGCAGTACAGCTGCTACGTGAGAGTATTCAATACGTTCCAGGCGGGGAACGATACCCTGGTTGCACGGAAAAAAATACAAAATTTCAGATTAAGTGGTGCACTATCCTACACCTTCACGCTCAAATTGCATAACCCTCCCATTAGGATTAGTAGCACGCCAGAACCAAAATGCAATACGAAAAGATTACTTTGTCTACGGATATCAGAGCAGAGACTTTCGCGTTTGCAGCAGAAGCGAGCGAAAAGATATACTCGTTAATACAACCTTCGTCCACAGAACCCACTTACACCAAAAATAAAGAACAGCAAATCAAACATTTATTATACCTAACTCACAAAGAAATTAACCAGCGGATGCATGCGTCAACTATGATAAAATATCATAAGGCACAACGTATACCCAGGGGCCTATGGATATCTTTGAGACCCTCCCTCTGTAAAAATTCAAAACTCTTCACGGAAAAGTGGTTCGCCATTTTAAATAAATGTAGCTTGGACCTCATATTGCTAATTATAGAAGAATTATCGCGAATTCTTGAAGAATTGGGAGAAGACATAGATAAAACTAAGGATGAACTAGGGAAAATGATCACAGCAGAAGAACTGACATCTACTATTGAAGATATCAACAATCAACTAATAAAACACACTCAGGAAATAAACGAACGTAAATTGCGAAAATACAGACGCAACACTCTGGACTATAAGTCACAAGAGGTTTACACTTGGGCAGAAGTGTACGCTAAGAAAAGACAAACCAGGGGATACACATCTCACACAGATACAACGTCTACAGATAGTGAGAGAACGGGACCTCCAAAAAAACAAACACCACAACAACAACAACAACAAGCTGGCACATCTACTGCGGTCCCTTTTTTAGAGGGGGGCCAACAAGACATAGAAGACCCAGGAGGGGACTCAGGAAAAATAAAAGAAAAGAGTCAAACACAGACAAGAACCGTAACCAGCAAAAAGGACAAAACGAAAAAATATTGAGTGATGATAGAAACTTGGTACTTAATATATCAGATGTAGAACTGAATTCAGCCCAAGTCTCAACCTTACAAAAGGGCTTATCATTCGTACCCACCGCCCATACTAATCTATTGGAACTGGAAGTTAGCTTATTCAAACTAACTAGGAAATTACGACTTCGGCATTTTTTTGATAATGCGGCAGAAAAAAGAATGGAAGAAACTGATGAATTGAGAGGACTCAAAGTACACAGTACATATATGCCTCCGATGAGCCATAAAACTATCGACCTGTACGAACAACTGTGCAGGAAAGATTTGCAACAATTGAATACACAGAAAAAGACCAGAAGAATGAATATGTCTAAGAAGGAATTCGGGACAGTCAAAAATATAGCAACCAATGAAGGGATCATCTGCCAAAAGGCAGACAAAGGAGGAGCATTGGTAATAATGAATCGATCATTTTACCAGGAAGCAGTCATGGAACATCTTAATGACACACAAACCTATATGGAAGTAGAAAGCGACCCTACCGAAGCAATCGGAAAAACGCTACAAACAATCATCACGAAAGCGCATGAACTAGGCATTATAACAGAAAGGACCAAAAAATACCTCATCCAAGATACCCCAAGGTGCCCTACCTTCTATATGGTACCTAAAGTCCATAAGAACTTGCAAAGGCCGCCCTGTAGGCCCATTGTGTCCACCAAACAAAGCCTGCACGAACCGGTTGGGAAATTTCTTGACAAGTACTTACAGCCCTTAGTATTGAAGACCAAATCATATCTAAAAGATACCACCGACTTTCTGTTAAGACTGTCCACAGTACAAATTGAGGAAGAATGGGTGATGGCCACAATTGATGTGAAGGCTTTATACACATCCATCCCGCACCAACAAGGACTGGAAGCCATAGAACGAGCCTTACTGGACAGTGAATATCAAAGAGAATTACAGATATTTTTTTACTAGAACTCATGCAATTCACGCTCATGCACAGTTATTTTGAGTACGAAAAGAGGTGGTTTATTCAATGCAGTGGCACATCAATGGGCAACTGCGCCCCGCCGGCGTATGCCAATTTATATATGGCAGCATTTGAAGAGAATTACATCCATCATAATCCGACTTGGAATCAGAACATCTCCATGTACGTACGTTTTATCGACGATATCTTCGTGATTTGGAAGGGCACAAAACAATCACTACAAGAACAAATTGAAATTCTGAATACTAAAGTGGATAGAATTGGATTCACATGGTCCATCAACGAAATGCAAATCCAATACTTAGATGTAGAAATTAGCAAAAAAGGTAATAATCTCACTACAAACTTATTTCGAAAGGCCACAGATAGGAATAACCTATTGCAATTTGGGAGTCACCACCCGCAAGCTTTAAAAAGACACTTGCCATATTCTCAGTTTTTGAGGGTCAAAAGAGTTGTCTCAGAAGTCCCACAAAGTATACAACAAATGGACAACATGACACAAAGATTTCGGGATAGGGGATACCCAGAAGAGATAATACAAGAGGCTAAAACCAGAGCTACATCTAAATCCAGACAGGAACTCCTGAAGAGCAACCAAAAGACACAAGAAAAACGCATTACTTGCGTTAATAAATAGTCCACACTTAGCACGCAATTTAAACAAATCATAAGACGCCACTGGCCAATCTTATCCATGGAATCGGATTTTCAGGGAGCATTTGCCCAAGAACCAGTATTTGCCTATACACGAGCAAAAAATTTGGGAGACTTTTTGAAACCCACTAAAGCACTACAAACAAAACCAACGTATCGGGGCACAGTACCCTGCCTCAATTGTAACACTTGTCATAACATCATGAAGGGAAAAACTATAACACACCCAAGGAAAGGATTCTTGATCCATCTTAAAGTAAACGCAACATGCGATTCAATGAACTTGATTTACATGCTCAAGTGTCCGTGTGGAGATGTATATGTGGGGCACACCGAGAGGAAATTGAAAATTCGTGTAAATGAACATAAAAGCAACATACGTACGAAATCTTTGAAATCTTCAGTGGCAGAACATTTCACTGCTAAACAACATCATATAAGCCAACTAAGAGTTTGCGTGTTGGAAATGTTGGAGAAAAAAGAAGGAGCCATCAACAAAAACAACTTGTTAAAACAGGAAAACCATTGGATATACTATTTGAACAGCCTTAAGCCGAAAGGGCTTAATCAACGAACAGAATTTTTGTGTTACTTATAGACTCATGTTTACTGTTTTTAGACCCAGATCTTTAAATTGTCTGCGATGATAATTTAAATAGCATATGTCTATTTGTTTGTTAGCTGGTCGTTTAGACATATGAATTATGCGCAACGCGCAATCACATAGTGAAGCATTCACTCACGCTGGGGATCGAACTGACAACGGTAGCACATTGTTGACACATAGCCGCTTAAAATGAGAGTGTGCCTTTAAGAAAAACCCTAGTTGTAAGGGCATATCAGTGCATGCGCGGCACAGCGCGACCATAGAAACACGGAAGCAGAAACTTGCTCCACACACGCTGTATACTATAGAGCGTTAGTTGGTAGTAACATGTTGAGGTAAGAGTAGAGGATATAATAGCATGCAATGTTCGAGGCAGCGAAAAAACAGGCCTTAACGGCAGAGCAACCAGCAGCCTTATGAAGTTGGGCGGTATAGTAACGTATTTGTGTGTGTTTAGAAACTCGAAGCGCAATGAGCGACAGTGATTTAGAAACCAAACTAGGTCGATAATGCGAGTTTCACTTAACTTAAGTAATGGACATTAACAGACGATTAAAATACTCGTAGAAATGAGCATGTATTATGTTTAAATGGATTGCAAAGTTTATTTAATCACGTATTTAACTTGTTTGATTTACTCATTTGATTTAAGTGAGCTTTTGATATTGATCGAAAGTATTTTTTGGATTCACAGAATCATTTCTCTGATGAAGGCGGGAGATCCTGCCGAAATGCATTGGATGTCATGAATTGGGAATTGTTATTGTTTGGATACTATTTGGATATTAACGATGGAGAAGTGCGAATAAAGACACTTACGGATTAATTTAAGATTCTTTGAACTAATATTTGGATAAAACTTGCTGGGGGACCAGCACCAACTTGTGCTCAGGGTGACAGCTATACTATTGCAGTACAGCTGCTACGTGAGAGTTAAACTGATTTTGTCACTTTCAACTTTGACAAAGTGGTAAATACTCACAAGAAAAAAAAGCTACACGGGAAATAGATTTTATAGAAATATCACTATATATGAAATTTTCATCATCAAGGGTACAGTTTTTTTTTAAAAGAGAACAATGAAAATAAATCAACAATGAACAAATGGACAAGAAATAAATAAATTGTTCTTTAAATCCACTTGCGTTGTGTTCCACTCTATATAGATAAATGACAGCGTATCTTGCTGACTATACACAAAGATGTCACTGTACAGAATACATCTGAGTAGAAAGATGTGGACAAGTAAGTCGACGTTTCGGCCTTATATTTGTAAAATCCTTAAGGCCATCTTCAGGACCTTCAATCTTTTCAGAATTATGACCCCCTGTAAATGATACAATAACCATATTGTTACCGTTATAAAACTCAATTCTATTTACATTTCATAACCCGTGAGCAAAGAGAAATTGAGAACAATCCATGTTCAATTTCAAATTTTTTGTACAGTTCCCTCCATCCAGTCGCTCGCCTCGGCCGGCGAATCGAAGAAATATGCTTTCTCCCCGTCCAAAATCTTTAAGCGCCTGGTACAGCATCATGTATTTGATGACTTGGTCTCGGAGGGCTCTTTTTACCCCTTTGAAGGATCTGCGCAGACGTTGGACATTGAGCGTGAAGTCCGGGATGAAGCGAATTGTGTCATTCTTCATTTGCAGATCTCCGGACACTCGCGAAACTTGCAGGATGTCATCCCGGTCCCTATAGTTCAGAATCCGGGCTATGATGGTGTGTGGAGGGGCCCCAGGCTTGGGCCTCCCCCCCAACGCGCGATGAGCCCGTTCTACGGAGAATAGTTTGGATAGACGCTTTGGCTTAAGATGCTTAAGGATCAAGTCCTCCACGAAGCAGTCAGTAGACGGGCCCTCCATTCCCCCCGGGACCCCTAAGATGCGGATGTTGTTCCGTCTTGCCCTTCCTTCTTGATCCTCCAGGCGAGCCACAATATCCTTCTGGTCTTTGGTGAGTTTGGCGACCTGCTCCTCGAGCCGCTTTGTCTTGGACTGCAGGCTCCCAATGCCGCTTTCCGCCTCCGCCACCTTGTCAGACATTTTCCTAAGGTCAGCGCGGAGAAGGTTGACCTCCTCGGTGACCGAGTCCAACTTGGGCTCCATCGTGCCACGCATCTCCCTGATGGCCATCATGATATCCCTGAACGAAGGGTCAGACCCGTCGTCCTCCACCCCGCTGTGCTGGCTCAGATTGTGGCGTCCATCCGCTTTGCTCGCGGCTATGGTATATATATTTATCGATGTGGTTGGCTTGGCCTTGCGCGGGCAGCCTGTTACGCCCCATATTGGTAACTGTGCCTCACCAGTCCACTCAGCGCCTGGCGAAGAGACCACTCTCTCACGGGCCTCCCGTACTCCCTCGCCGACCACGGCACTCTAAAGCCCCCTGTCACTCGGCAGATGCTCGGCAGGTGGCAGGCACTTCAATCTGACGGGAGCCCCTCGTCTCGCGTAAAGCCTCAAGTCGGGACCGTGACCCAGTAACCCACGTCACTCCTCGGCCAGGCTCCACGGGCGCAATCGCACTTGCATGCGGCCAGAAGCGCGGCGCACTCACGGCGGCCCCCCTACTGTGGCCCCACCACTGCACTCCAGGCCACCCACTGACGCTCCGTCCTCCGCCGGTGTCGTAGAGGCCACCGCTGACCAAACTGAAATGGGCGGGTTAGAGTTTGCAGGGCCGTCCGCCAGACAGGCTGTGATCCCCCCAGCATTCGCTGAACTCCACTCTGAGCCCCTCTCCAGGCTCACCTTGGACTAGTGTGGGGCCAGATGCCAAACCTGGGGGGCACCAACACCAGGCTCTTGCCGCACTGAGTCCTCCTGCACCCCAGGCCCAGCTAGAGCCGTGTCCGTAGGCCCCATGGCCCCTCACTGGCATCACAGGCGCCACTGCCTCGCTATTGCACCCGCCAACGCCGCCCCCAGCTGGGCCCCGCTTCACCCGCCAAGCCAGCCACGGCGCACTTACTGCTTTGTCTTGTCTGCCGCAATGCGCACCAGGCCACGGGCAGGCCTCCAGGGTCCAGCAGGCCGCACCTGGCAAGGCAGCACACGCACCGGGGGCACCAGGTCTTCCTCCAGTCCACGAGGCCCCTCACCATGCCCAGCGCTATTCCGGATAAGGGGATCAGATCCTTGGCCGCACCGCCGAACTGCCATCAGACCCAGACCTTCATTGACGGCGAGCTGTAGCGGCGGGCGCCATTTTCCTGTTCTCCGGCAGCGTAGCTGCAGGGAGCCTCAAACCACCGCACTCCATCCTCAGCTGCAGGGGTTGTCCGCCGCAACCCGCGAAGGCGGCAGCACAGTGCCCACGCCGCCCGTCAGCAGCTCCTCAGGGTCCGCCACAAGTTGCGGACTGCAATTAGCGGCGCTCTGATACAGCAAGCGCCATTTCTCAGTCTGTAGGATGCTGAGCCCAGGGCAACAAACGGCAGCCAAAGATCTCTCGAAGTCGGCCCCTCACTCCTCCAACTGCAGCCCGTCAGCTCCGCACCACAGCACGAGAAGGTAGGTGTCCTCCCAGTTACGGATTATGATGGATCGCGGATGTGTTGATGCTTTCTGCTAGCGCAGTGTCCCTAGTGTGCGTCCATCTTCCTTGGCTGCAGGCCATGCCCCCTTCTGAAATTATTGTTGATGTCATTAGCTGCTACAGTTATATCTTTTTTAATCTTGTTATGGAAAGAAGAAGCTATTCAATTTTTTTAAAAAAGGTTTCAATTACTATTTTTAATTGCAAAATATCATGTTCTTAATGCTTTGCTCAATAAAAAATGTTATTAAAAAGAAATTACGGAAATTGAAGAAGAAAGAAGAAAGTGATTGAAAATTTCTCAGGCTCGGATATCTCATTCATTTTTATGAAATGTTTTTAATGTGGTATAGTTGTTTTTTTATTATTACCTGGAATTTAAAATATATTTTTTAAAGAAAAATTGCAAAATAAATGTCATTTAATCATACAAAATACGTTTTATAAAGTATTGCAACTTTGTAAATGTTGAAATTAATTTTAATTAAATACATTAAAGATTTTACATTTAAATTTTTGATAATTTTATACTATATTTAGTTTTTTGGGTATTTTTGTTTCATTTTAATGTTCATTTTAAAACTTAAGACTGTTGTAATCAATACTTTTGCATTAGCTATTTTTTAGCTTTGGATATTTTTGTAGGATGATATTTTGGAATCAATATTTTTGGTATTTTAATTATCAGTATAAGGTTGTTGATATTATGGTAGTTTATATTTTGACCTTAATATTTTAGTAATCGATGTTCAGGACTACAACCATAGAGGCATGGTTAAGTAGATTTTCATAGTCAGGTGACGCATGAGAGACCTTCTACAGACCATAAAATGTCCCTGCCAGATCCATGGCGGTCGCACCGCCATGAAAAGTGGAGTGGTGAGGATACTCGTAATATGCTTGGCAGGTGCTTGCACCCTCAATACCTCTGGGCTGCCGCCAGGGATCTCTGATCCCTGGTGGTTGTGGTGGTCCCAGAGCGTCCCGACCACCCTGGTCGTAATGGGGAGGTCGGATTACCACCACCACTGCGCCCCCGTGAGTCTGACTCGTAATAAAGCCCATAGTGAAGAAACTACACATAGATGTATTAATACAGCTCAGTGGTTGTAGCAGTAATTGATGATATCTGTGTCCGATCATCAAATCACAGGTTCAAATTCCAGCAAATTCCAGTATGATCAAATCAACATTTTACCGTTAGGAAATTGAAACAATGAGGATAAATTTGATTTAGTAATAATAGTTGCATGCACAGATGTCCTGTCTAAGGTACTGTGAATAAAAGTAATTTATCGAGAAAAATACTGCATAATAAAATACTGTTATGCTTTCTACCTATTATAAATGTAAAACGTCCCATCGCTGTGAGCCCAGAAAAACACCCAAGCATTCTATGATGTCATGGTACCACTCGTCAATGTCGCTGTCTTTGCCAAAGCGATAGAAGCTGCCAAGCTGTTTTCTGCACAGAAAGCTGATCACACCTGTAGACAGTCAGTCCACAAGACTTGCTAATGTACCACAACAATTCCCATGCAGGTTGAGGGCACGTATGAGCTTGTTGAAATTATAGAACACTTTCAGATGACAGCAGACACCAAAGTAATGACAAACGCCCAGGGTGCAGGCTGTCCAGATGGTACAGGACACTGGTGGGGCTAGCTGGGCATTACCTTTTAGTTTCAATTGACGCTTTAAAAGTCCTTAATGTCTTTAGTTCTTTGTCCTTTAGTTCCTTGGTTCCTAAGTTGTCCTTTCTCCTTACTCCACATGTAGGTTCATGATTGTCGCCAAGTTGCAGTAAAGGAAGATGCACAGTCCAACTGTGTAAGTAGATAATCCTTTATTGTATATTCCTTCTAGGATAGGTAAGTAGGAGAAGATAGGAAGTATAGATAAAACCCCACCAGGAGAAAGCTCCAAGCAGCTCAGCCTGAGTTGACCAACTGACTCTGTGAGCCCAGAGAAACACCCAAGCATTCTATGATGTCACGGTACATTCTATACAGTGGAGAACAGTAGAGAAGTAATTTACTACAGATAGTAAACCTGGGAATGCATCAAAATGCTATGCCATTCCAACTGAGGCATAACAAGGAGAAATATGTTTATTTCTCCTTGTTATTGCCTCTTTCTATGTTTGCAGCACAGATAGAAAGAGATAAATGCCTCTGAGGATTGATTTTGTGCAGAAAGGTGTCTCTTCCTGCATAAAATCAATCTTGCCTGTAATGCATGCCCCCTTGCACCGTGGGGCAAGGGTTCCTGCAATGGCTCTATGCTGCACACCGTGCACCGGGGCAGGGAAAGCATGACAAATGTTAGCAAATCTGGCCTCTGGTGTCCACCAACCCCTGCCTCCTTCTGCAGACTCAGTTGATCTGCTCAACCTCTGTTATCTTCTAAAGTGTGTGTAGCTTGGTGACAAGAAGAAAATATAAACAGTCATGGTGATGAGGCCCAAGGGCCTAGAAGAAATTATGCAGGGGCACCAGAATCATCTACCCTTGCCCCTCTTCCCAGGCGCCACTGCCGCAGAATTCTCATTACTGTTGATGAATGAATGAAGACATCTGTACGGATCACAGTATCTCAATTAGGTCTTCTGGTGCCAGGCTTTAGCTCCTTGTTGCCTATGGGTATTGTTAGCTGACAACCCTAAAGAAGGCCATCACAATAGCCTAACCCTACAAATAATCCTAGGTCCAACTATTAGGACCTTATGTTGATCAGACAGGAAAGGTAGGCTAGATATTAATTTAGAAAGCTTCAAACTACCTTCACAATGTTGGGGTCATGGGGCAGATTGTGATCCAAAGTAAGGCCTAGCTTCTTTACTAAGGTAGCCAGTGTCTGTTCTAGTAGAGGGGGCAAGTGCAATGATCAGTTTTCTTTCAGATTGTCCTAAAAAATGATCAATTCTGTTTTAGTGTTATTTTGTTCAGGTTTGCTCTCCCACATCCAACACATTTTCCCATAGACACAGTAAAACTCTTTGATACATCTGGCCCTGGGTGCTGGAATTACATCTGGGTGTTATGTGCGTAAAGTCGCACCTTCTGAGTTCCTGAAGTTAAGGTGTGTTTGGGCTCAAATGGATATTAAACAGAACTGGTGAGAGTGGAGACCCTGTGGGACCCCTAGGCTCCGATAAATGTGATGAAATTAGGACACTTTGAGACCTTAGGTTAAGAAAGAGGTTATATTTAGGGAGCTACCATCAACCACTATTTTTGTCATCCTTCAAAGTAAGAGCCATAGACACATCTAGCATGAGCAAGTGGGTGCCCTACCCCTGATTGCTCATCTCAGAGAGTTATCCTCAAAACCCAGTAGTGCACCGTGAGTCCCATGTCAAGGTCAGAAGCCTGATTGCCAATGTTTTTGATATTGCCTGACCATTGATTTCGCCATGATCTTAAATAGTACAGGCAAATTGCTACTGTGTCTTATTTGATGAAATGGCTGGGTCTAGATTGTGATTTTTAAATAAGGCAGTGCCAATTCCTTTCTTCAGGCTTGTTAGAAGTTGGGATTCTTGTTGGCAGAGATATTCACCCTCTCTGATCAGAAACCACAGTCCTAGTTAGGGTAAGTGAGGTAGACACTAAACGTTTACCAGTGGTCACCCTCTTGTAACTAACTTAGCACAGTCAGTCAGGCTAAACTAAAGAGGCAATGTGTAAAGTATGTGTGCACACATACAATAGCACAGTGGAAACACCACAATAGTATGCCACACCAGTTCAGAAGAATAGTCAATATTTATCGGAGTAAAACAAGACCACAATAACAAAAATCCAACATCACAAAACAATACATGAATCTTAAATTAAATCGAAATGCAGTGCTTAGAAGTCAATAGCTCCAACTGGGGGAATCTGGTCACCCTTGACCGGGGTTGATCCAAAAGTTCAGTCCAACCTCTATGACTCACGGGCGGGATACAGGGGTCATGTAGACCCACCTGCCGTACCCTGGATGTGTCAATTCTTGGGGAAGATGTGTTAAAATACAGAGGTGATGCCTCGCTGTCGTAAATTAAGCAAAATCATTGATGCGTCGATGTCAAGAGCACTGTGCACCAGTTCCGAGGCGTCGTTGTCGAACTGCTGTGCCAAAGACGATGCGTCAGTTAGAAGCCACGCAGGGCCGGGAATGCGTCAAAGTCCGTGACGGGACATCACAGACGTCAGCGATGCATTATCCAAGACTCAAGCAGTAGCTGTGATTCAGAGGTGCTGCGTCAGCAAAGTCGGGGCTGTGCAGTAAGTCAAGGACGTTGCGTTGTGCACTCCGCGAGTTTTGGTGCAGGGAGCGGCAATGCGCCGATTTCACAGGGAATGTGCCGGCTCCAAATGATGCTACTGTGTAGATGTGTTGCTTTCTTGGGTTGCAGCACCAATCATTCATTTCCAAAGACCCAGGACTGGATTCTGAACCACTTGCCAGAATAGGACTCACAACAGAGATGCCCAGGTGCTGGTAGCAAGATGCAGATGAAGTCTTTGACATCCCTGAAACTTCAGAACCTAAACAAGCCCTTGGAGAAGCTGTAGAGATGTAGGATGTAGAGACTAAAGTCCAGTCTTCTCATTCTCAGGCAAGAAGCAGCAGTCCGCAGGCCAACACAGCAAAGCAAGCAGCAAAGTGGCAATCGCTCCAGGCAGCACAACAGCTCTACTTCCTGGCAGAATGTTCTAAGTCCAGACGTTTTTTGAATATATGGTGTCAGGTCCAGTACTTATACCCATTTTAGCGTTTGAAGAAAGGTCTTTGTAGTGCACAAGACCCTGCCCTTCCTGGCCCTGGCGCCAGACACACTACAGGGAATGTATGCAGCACTTTGTGTGCGGACAGGCACAGTCCTATTCAGGTGCTTGTGTCAGCTCCTCCCTACCATTCTCGCTCAAGAGAACCCTTAGCCTGGTGATGGGCTATCAGGATATGCAGGGCATACCTCAGCTCCCTTTGTGTTTGACTGTCTAGAGGGAATGCACAAAGTCCAGCTGTCACCAAACCCAGACAACCCATATGTGTATTTTAGGGACCCACAAGGGCACAGAATGGTTAAAGTAAGAAAACGCCAACTTCCTAAAAGTAGACTTGCAATTTGAAAACCAACTTCACTAAAAGATGTGTCTTTAAATTGTGAGTCCAGAGACACCATACTTACTCTTCCTATCTTTTCCCAATTGGAAGTTACACTTGTAACCAATGAGAGAATGAGGCTTTGTTGTAGTGGAAAATGAATTTAGCAGTGTTTCACTACCAGGACGTGTAAAACTCCAACGTACATGTCCTACCATTTACATACACTGCACCCTTCCCAGGGGGCTACCTAAGGCCTACCTTAGGGGTGGCTTATATGTAATTGGAGGGAACGTTTGGGCCTGACCAGTAGGTGAACTTGCCAGATCGAAATGGCAATTTAAAACTGCACACACAGGCCATGCAGTGGCAGGCCTGAGACAGGTTTTTAAGGCTACTCGTGGGTGGCACAATCAGTGCTGCAGGCCCACTAGTAGCATTTCAGTTACAAGCTGTGGGCATATGTAGTGCCCTGTACTAGGGACTTATTAGTAAATCAAATATGCCATTCACGGGGAAAACAAACGTCCTTTTCTTTTAGACATAGAGTACATGCACTTTAGGACTGGTCAGCAGTGAATAAGTGCACAGAGTCCTAAATCCAGCAAAAATGAAGTAAAAAAACAGAGGAGGTAGAAGGCAAAATGTTTGGGGTAACCCCACAAGTAGGGCCATTTCCAACAAGGCTAGATGGTGCTGATCCCTTCAAAAATGAGCACTAAGGGTCAAACTGCAAGATGATCAATGCCACAAAAGGGGCAGCAGTGTTCAAAAAGAATCTGGACATGTGGCTGGGTCCCTGAACAGCAGCCTTTAATGCAATTTTAGCGGAAGGCATGGTACCGTATTCCTGGAGGCCATCCATAATATTCCCCATTCACAAAAAAGGGAGATGGGACGATCCAACTAATTATAGCCAAATCTTGTTAATGGACGGTGTAGGTAAAATCTTTGGTAAGCTTCTGCTCTCCCATCTGGAGACTAGGATGGAGGACAACCACATAATAGCTCACCTTCAAACCAGCATCCACAAGGGCTAGAGCACAATTGATCAAGTCCTGCGAATATGCACGATTTGTTTGAAGTACGTGACTGGACTATACTTTGGCACATGCTGAAGGGTCAGGCTGTTCTCAAATATCTTTGGAGCCTGCTAGTTTAACCTCCAGCTGCTGTAAAATATGGTCATAAAAACGATTGTACAACCATGTTTGGCTTATATTCAGGGGTTTGGCAGGGATGCATGCAAACACCAGCTAAATTCAACTTCTATATTAACGTCATAAGGCAGTCTCTATTGATCTTGCCTTAAATGTACCTAAGCTAGGGAATTACCCTATCCCGATCCTATGTTTTGACGATGATGCAGTCATTCCAGCACGCACAGAACTTTCAATGCACCGGTTACTGGAAGGATTTGAACTTTTCTGTAAATCTAGGAAACTAACAATCAGCCATCAGCTTACATAAAACAAACTTCTTGATAATGAAATCAAAGGCCAAGTTAAAATGGACTTTCAGGATCTATGGAAATCCAATTGAACAGGTTAAAACCTTTGATTCCTTGGGTGTCCAGATTGATGATAAGCTTCATTGGGGCACCCAAGTAACTAAGTCCAAAGCAGTTCTCTCCAGCATGCCAGAGCGGTTCGGAGATATGCAAGCAAGCAGTAGCTACAAGCTTCTATGGTGCTGAAATCTGGGGACATGTGCATGCCTTACAAAAAGTGGAAAACTCCTTCCTGAGACGATTGTTATACCTATGCCCAGGGACAACAATGGTTATCCTCAAAGTCAAACTGGGAATGATTTCTTACATCTCTTTCCACTAAGTAAGCTATTAGATACGAGTCTGGATCACCCCCAGTCTAGCAGAGTACCAACAGAGCCAGAGGAACATCCTAAGATGCCTAAATTGCAAACGTTTGCCTTGGTTTGGACACATAGAGTATATGTTAAAATCAATAGATTGTCCAGATTTCTGACTCTATCCAGAAAACATGACTAAAGCCACTTTACCATTGGTGAAAAGGAAATTCTGGACTTTCGTGTGGCAAAAGCAGGAGGCTACAAAAAGTGCCTTAATATCTAAATATCTGGACTTAAAGGCTGAACCCTGTTGGCACCCTTTCCTTGACTTGAATTCACCATCTAAGAAAAGGTCTCTATACCTCAGAGTTAGGCTAGGCTCAATCCTACACCAAATCCTGATCTAAGGGTTATGGACAGAGAGCTGGTATGTGTGAATGTTCCCTAGGCGGCCAAGAAACTTTGAAGCATTTCAGCTACTCTGTGTTAAGTCATTATCCCCCTCCCGCGAAGGCATTACCTCCACCCCGTTTTTAAAATTCTGTATGATGTACTGAAAGTATGCCCTTTCACTTTGTTATAGAACTGACCAATTGGAGATCTATCAGGTTGGAGCATCATATGTATTCGCTGCTTGGAAGGGAAGATGATCGATTACAACATACGGCTAGGAGAGTAGCAACCTTAGTAAGAAAAATCTTAGGCTATTCGGAACAAATTGGTCTAAATTGCACTTAAACTTTCTTTTGATGGGAGGGCTAGAGTGGCCATTGGAGCCTATAAAGGTGCTACCTCATAAGTAGGCAGTAGAGCAGCGCTTGTTGCGGACTTAAAAGCGGACCACTGCTATATACGATTAATCACTGGGGCCAATGTATTTTTAAAAGGCTTTGCCCTACACAAATGCACTTCAGCTGTTTTGCACGAGTGGTAGAGCAGCACTTATAGAGGTATTACAAGGAGGTCTAAGGCTCAATAGGTCTATCTCTAGTACCAATATATTTTTTAAAGACTTTGCCCTGCACGGATGTACTTTCACCGTTTTGCACAGATGAAGCCTCTGAGGCGGTCTGATATTTTTAAAGCCACTAGTCGTTTTAGACGGCAATTATACATAGCACTTTACCTGCTTATTGAGAATATATGTAATATCTTTCTTACCTAAATTTGCCCTCTCCACGGATGCACTTTCACTGTTTTTGCATAGATAAAGTTCTCGAGGTGGCTTAATACTCTCAAGCTATCAGCCACCCCCAAAGTTAACAAGCATTTGCAATGCAATAGGTCTCACATTCACACGAGTTTGAGCTATTGGCATTGTAAATGACTTTGCCTTTTATTTATGTTTTGGGTTTTAAAACATAAATAAAAACCATTGTGATTTACAATACTAATAGCTTGAACTCTCGCAAATGCAAGACCTATTGCATTGCAATAAAGAGCCTTCTCGACCGCTTGTTAGATTGTACATAGCAGATGAAAAGAGACCGGCCTGCGATGTCTTCCTCGTAGTGATAAATACTGCAGCGAAGAAGATGTGTAAGTGTTGTAAATTACACAGACACAAAATGTGAAGTGAGAGTTACATGTGATCTGAGCTATAAACACTAACAAAGTGCTCCAACACCTCTCGCTCTGTGATTACACTGTCGTGGCTCAGGAGGAAGAGCAGGAGGGGGGGGCTATTTCCTGCCCTCTCCGTGATTCAAGTGTGTAGTGTGGCATTGCGTAATGTCATTGCTATCTTTGGCCTAATAAAAGCACTCCAGTTGTAGTAGGGCTCTGGCTTCATCTCCTGATGCAGGGTGGGCTGTGCTTTATGACAGGCATGGAGGAATGGAGGGATGGTCTTGGCTGCAGCTCCGACCTCATGCAGTGCCTCTGCTATAATTAGTAAGCAAGAGGCGCTGAGGTGATGGTATTAGTATTAGTGGTGGTGGTGTTAGTGGTGGTATTAGTATTGGTGGTGGTGGTGGTGGTGGTGGTGGTATTGGTATTAGTGGCGGTGGTATTGGTAGTGGTATTGGTGGTGGTGGTGGTATTGGTGGTGGTGTTATTGGTGGTGGTGGTAGTGGTATTGGTGGTGGTGGTGGTATTGGTGGTGGTGGTGGTATAGGTGTTATTGGTGGAGGGGGTATTGGTGGTGATGGTGGTGGTGGTGGTATAGGTGTTATTGGTGGTGGTGGTGGAGGTGGTAATGGTGGTGGTGATATTGGTGATGGTGGTGGTGGTATTGTTGGAGGTATTGGTGGTGGTATTTGTAGTGGTGGTACTAGTGGTGGTGGTGGTAGTGGTATTGGTGGTGGTGGTGGTATTGGTGGTGGTGGTGGTATAGGTGTTATTGGTGGTGGTGGTGGAGGGGGTATTGGTGGTGATGGTGGTGGTGGTGGTATAGGTGTTATTGGTGGTGGTGGTGGAGGTGGTAATGGTGGTGGTGATATTGGTGATGGTGGTATTGTTGGAGGTATTGGTGGTGGTATTTGTAGTGGTGGTACTAGTGGTGGTATTGGTGGTGATGGTGGTATTGGGGTGGTGGTGGTATTCATGGTGGTGGTGGTATACAGTTTCCGTGTAACAACCAAAGTAAAGGGCCCATTAGCCATGGGAGGTTACAAATAAAGACAAGGCCGTACTAAGGAGAGACTAACAAGCCTATTAACGAATCCGAAGGCAGCATTTATGAAAGACAATGAGACAAGCCAAGGAAAAATATGGGTGGAGAGTGGGCGCGGCTTTTCTCCCATACTCTACTACAGCAGTCTCGCAGAGCGAGCTATGTGCGCACGCTGCCGCTAGGCTCAACCCAAAAATCACTTATAGCACTCTTATTCGCTCGTTGCAAAGCTGCAATACTATTACTCATCTGCCCTCTTTTTCTTTAATAGGAATCACTCTACAACAGTTTTATCATCCCTTGATGTAACACATCTCAGAATTTTTTATTTGTGCACCTCTATTTAGTTAAGCTATACCTTATTTGTGAAGTAGTGGAGGATGATAGATACATCTATGTTATGAAGTGAACCCACACGGACTAATTGCAAGCCCACTGAGGTGTTTAACTTGTTCAGGCTGCATCTTGCACCCATGAAATCACAGAAGGGAAGCCTGCTAGCATAAGGGAACATGCTGATGGGAATGTTTATAATGTCGTATTACTTGAGGTATGTATTGTTATCATGAAGTGTATACATTTGGGTATCCCAAAATTTGCAAATTACTATGCTTTGTTATTGTATGGCATTATCGTAAAGCTGAATCAATAAACTTGAGCAATTCACTGTTATTTGTTTGAGGAACCCCAAAGAAGTGGTTGATGTGGAAAATTAGAGACTTCTGGATGAATCTCGTTTTTATGCCACGTTCCTGTGAAATTTTCAGTACGCTTGGAGTCTGAACGCATATAACTAGTGTACCTATGCCGGTGGAATAGGCTGATGGTCCTTCTTGCCTCCTCACTGAGAAGGATGTGTGGAAGCTCTTTCCTGGTGGATTTCATGGATAGGGATTTAGGTACTTGCATTCAGAGTAGCAGAGGAAACATGAAATGGCGTAAGACATACCAAAGTCGACCAATAACTGTTAAATCTCAGGTTAAGGATGTCGGGGCTTATTTACAAGCCCCTTGTGCCGCCAGTGCGTCACTTTTAGTATTAGTTTGGATTATTTAGTTTTACATAAGATAGCTAGATAGAGAGATAGAGAGACAGGATAGATAGAGAGAAGGGATAAATAGATAGATAGATAGATAGATAGATAGATAGATAGATAGATAGATAGATAGATAGATAGATAGATAGATAGATAGATAGATAGATAGATAGATAGATAGATAGATAGATAGATAGATAGATAGATAGATAGATAGATAGATAGATAGATAGATAGATAGATAGATAGATAGATAGATAGATAGATAGATAGATAGATAGATAGATAGATAGATAGATAGATAGATAGATAGCATGACATTCCGGGCAGACCTTTCAGCTCCATACTACATTCAAGGTATTTCCCTGGGAACTTTTGTAATGATACAGTGCTCAGTTTCTCATACTTCACCAGTAGTTTGTAGTGCCTGACAACAAATTAAATAAGACCAATTCAAATACTAGTGCAAATTGATGCATTTATTCAAAATCCGCAACAACAAAAAAAGAAATCAGTGCACAGAAAATATTTATCGGCAAATGTGGTATCTCTTTAAGAAGATGCAATTCTGTATAATGACGGGGTTATTTCCAGGTCCATTGTTCTCCTTTCTAGAATGTGTTCAGCCTTCAGTCTTTATCAGAGGAGTTAAATCTGCCACATAACAAAGAAGAGGTTAATATCTACAAGTTGGGTCAATAGTGCAGTTGTGTCTTCTCAATGATGTGTACAGTACATACAATTAGATTTTGATTTAGTTATGTAGGATGTATTTGCAAGATTTCGCAACACAGAACTCAAACTCTAAGCATCAGGGGCCGATTCACAGAACTAATTTGAGATAAAATCCTAAACATACTACTTTTGGTATTCACAGAAGGCATTTAGTTGGTGTAAAGTTAGGACTCCTAACTTTACTACTACTAAAATGAGATAAATCCTAAACTTTCTATTTTTGGTATTCACAGAAGGCATGTAGTAGTAGTAAAGTTAGAACTCCTAACTTTACTTCTACTAAATGCCTTCTGTGAAGCCAAACGTAGTAAATTTAGAATTTGATCTCAGATTAGATCTGTGAATCGGCCCCTAGAATACTCGAGATTGGTCTGAATTCCTAAATTCATAAAGACATATTGTGGATTTTCTTTGATAGTACTGAGAAAATCTGAATTTCATTAAAAACTGTTTGCGCTTTGCCACCTTTCAGTGACATAACCCAAGAATACAGGACCTCTACAGAATGTGGTGAGGGTCCTCTAAGTCTTCCATATGGCGTAAATATTCATAGGCTAAAGGTTAAATGAGAGCCCCCTAAATAGTTGACCGCCCTCCCCAGCGCTTCGTTGAATGTAGGGAGCCAGCGCTGCACCCTTACTACCCTTGTGTAACAAAACACATCATCTGAAAAGGAAAAGTGTCTGCATTAAATCCCAGCAATCTATTAAATATGGTTATGTTTTCTGGCCGCGAAGAATAAGGTTCAGACATATGAACTGCACCAGCTGAGCAATTTTACACAGCTACTGGGCAATTTTGAACCATAGTTAAGTCTACATCGGCCCAGGAAATTGGTGCTCAATTTTATTTTTTGCACCTATCAGTCAATTCAAAAGTTGTGTTTGCACCGTGCATGCGCCAATAAGTCAATTCAAACATTGTGTTTGCACCGTGCAAATTTCACTGAAACCTTTCCTGGCAACTGTGCAAAAATTCTTTATTTTTTATTTATCCATTTATAGAGCGCCTGGTTACACCGACGGTGTGTCCCCGCACTAAGACTCAGAACTCAGGACAAGGTGAAAAGGAGAGAGATACCGTCGTCTGTTACACCTGTTGATTGTATGTCTGCTAGTCAGCCTAATCGTCCTTCTTTTCAAATAGCCATGTTTTAAGTTGTTTGCGGAATTTGCTTTCACATGTCTCTGATCTCATATTTATTGGAAGGGTGTTCCAGATCTTGGCTGCACGGTATCTGAAAGAACGACCCCCCAACCTGTATCTGTAGATTCTTGGTATGGTGACCATGGATTTGTCCGTAGATCTTAGATTTCGTCCAGGGATATAATGAGTTAATAGAGGCTGCAAGTATTTAGGGCTGTTAAGTGACAAGATCCGGTGGCAGTAGCACATTGCCTTGAAAAGCACCCTTTTTTCAATTGGCAGCCAGTGCAGGCTTACCAGTGCTTTCTTCATATTCTTTTTTTTTTTTGGTAGTCTAAGCACCAACCGGGCAGCTGCATTTTGAACTCTCTGCAGTTTTGCTAGACCTTTCTTTGTGGCCCCCAGGTATAGCACATTACTGTAGTCCAGTTGGGAGGTGACTACGGCATGTACAATCGTTTTTCTTGCTACGGGCGGGAGGAGATCAATTATCTTTTTCAGGGTTTTTATGGCTCCATAGCATTTTCTGGCTACTTTCCTGATCTGGTTATCAAAAGTCATCTTCTCGTCTAACCAGATTCCCAGATTTTTTACTTCTGCCTTGGGTGTGGGTGCTATGCCTAGGGATTCAGGCCACCATGTGGAGGACCAGATGGATGGTGCCTTACCCACAATCATTACCTCTGTTTTGCTTCCGTTTATTCTAAGGCAGTGGTTAGACATCCACTCTGCCACATGCCTTAGACATTCGGAGAAACGGACTGCAGCTTGTTCTTGGTTCTGGGACAGCAATACAATCAACTGCGTATCGTCCACATACGACAAGATTGACACATTATATTGCTGTACTTGTTCTGCCAGTGGAGCCAAATACAGATTGAAGAGTGTCGGGCTCAACATTGAGCCCTGTGGTACTCCCTGTTCTAGTGGGAAGGACTTAGATAAGTGTGTTTGTTGTGACACCTGAAAACTCCTTCCAGAAAGGAACGAGGTCATCCATTTCAGTGCCCTGTGTCTGATGCCACAGACTTCGAGTCTTTGTAGAAGCAGTTTATGAGATACGGTATCAAACGCCGCACTGAGATCCAACAGGATCAGTGCTGCCGTTTGTCTCTCGTCTGCCATCTTCCTCAGTTCGTCTGTAGCTAAAAGAAGGGCAGATTCGGTCGAATGGGCCCTTCTAAAACCTGACTGAGAGTGGTGTAACAAGTTGTTAGAGTTAATATGTTCTGTCAGTTGTTTATTAACAGTTTTTCAGCGATTTTGGCTACAAAAGGAAGCAGTGAGATAGGCCGTAGGTTCTCAAGCACGGTACTAGCAATTGATGGTTTCTTTTTCAGAGGTTTAACAATGTAAATGTAAAAACAAATGTATAAAGCGCAACTAACACCCAACGGTTTCTTGGCGCTATGGAAACAATGGCCTGTTTCCATTTAACGGGAACCACGCCTTGTTGGAAGGAGCGGGAGACAATGTTCGAAATCTGTGGCATAACCACAGCTTCTCCCTCCATAATTATTCCTGGTCGGGCTGGGTCCCGGGGTGAGCCTGATTTTAGGCCTTAGCTATAGCTGTTAATTCTGTTAGTTCTGGAATACAGAATTCATCTAAAGTGGTCCCTGTATTGTTTGTTAGCTTAACAGATATTTGGCTAGTCCCTAGTCTCGCTTCTGCTGGGAAGGAATCATATATCTTTTTTACCTTCTCTGAGAAGAAAGCTGCTATCTTCTTGCAGCTTTCTACCGATGCTTTAGTGTCATCGTTCTCTATTGGAGTTTTTAAGGATTTCAAAATAGTGAACATTTCTTTTGGGGCATTGTTAGCTTTCTTTATGTTGTCTGTGTAGAAGGTGCATCTGGATTGCTTAATCAGTGTGTGATAATCTTTTAGCTCCTCCCTGTAGATCTTTTTTGCCTGGCTACAGTATTGCTTCCTCCATTGGCGTTCAAGTTTCTTACACTTTGATTTAGCTGTCTTTAGCTCGTCACTAAACCACGGTGCCGTTGCCTGTTGTCTCTTAGGTGTCCTTGTGCTCCAAGGGGCTATTTTGTCTAGTGCCTCTGTGGTCCACAAATCTCACTCATTATTTGCTCTGTTAGCTTCCTCGTCTAATATGGGGGGGGGGGGTTCTTCATTAGAGCCTGTTGGAAGGTGGTGGAATTAAAGTTATTCCATTTCCTGGTGGTAATCGCCTTTGTTTGTGGGTGTGACTTTAGCTCAGAGCCAGTGCTGGGACATCTGCTCATCAAAGGACCTAAAGCAGAGATTCAGTTGCCTGACATAGGTGTTGCTGTATATTGGTGTCAGCTGCATATTAATGTTTGGAGGCGAACAGCCCACCCAGTGCAACATCCAGAACCTCCAGCAAACTGACAAAAGAAATAGGGATTGAGAAGGAAACCTTGTGGCACACTTAGAAGGAAGAGACAGAGTGGAAAGTCACCTCAAACCTGGCCTGGTGTGTTGTGTGTTTCCATGGGGAGCAGGGTCAAGACTGATTTGCATATGGCTGGGTTTAAACTGGAATGGCACAGGGAACAAAAAACGTTGAATTCAGGCACAGATCTCTGTGCTGGGGTGAATGTTTGACATTGTTCAGCATTCGGTCAATCAACTATTCTTTTTGCTGATGTTGTGTGAACAGGTTTTTAAAACGAGAGATGTGCCATCAAAGGCAACAACCACATGCTAGTAAAATCTGTGTACAGATGACACAACCCTTTTAAGGTGATGAGCATCTATTTACATAATCAAAACTTCAAACCTCCTAATCTGCTTGGATTGGATGGGAACTAGATCTAAGCCAGAAAAGCATCCCCATACATATAGCCTAACAAGACATCAGTGACTAGCCCTCATAGTCAAATATGTTGATGCATTCAAGAAACAGAAGCAGAAAACAGACTCTGCCTCCTAAGTAATTTAGAGAGAATCATTGAGTACCTGTGAAGATGCTGTTTAGGTAGTGGAGCAAAACCAAAGGAGATGATGGACGGAGTGTTGAACAATGCAAGCACTCACCCCCAGTCAAATGATCTGGGTTTAATCCATCATCCTTCTTTAGCTTACTCCGCCACCCCAGTTCAGACATGGCCATATGCAAATCAGTCTGACCCTGTGCCTCATGGGAACAGTCCAGCCCGAACTGCCAAGCCATGTCTTCCCTGGACCGGAAACAAGCATCCTGGGACTGGTTTCTGGCTAATCAGCCGTCATCAGCCAGGCTAGCTTGAATCCAGTGGCAAAGTGAGCAAGGGAAAGGTCCAAGAATATGGTTGCTGCATAACTGGTGTTGGCTCATGTCTGTTATTGGCATTTTAGTAAGAAGACTGGTGTATGTCTAAGTACATAGTCCAAAATATAGTTGATAGAAACTGAGTTCTTTTAGGTTCAATTGAATGGAGTTCTGGCTTGTTAAACTAAATGTTCAATTCTCTCATAGTAGAGACTTTGTGGTAGTTAAAGGTGATGTAAAAGAAGGCATCAGCAAGCTCTTGGTTGTTTTGTGGAGATCTACAGATCAGGAAAATCGGCATAACTAACTTGATAGTAGTGAGCACTGGATGAGTAGTTATTCATTTTCTCCAGGGTCTTGGAGGCTGGTTAGTAAGATATTCTTGAAGACAACCGCTACTCCACTTCTGGTCTTCTTGGGATGGGTTCTTATGAAGGTTAGGTAGTCTACAGTAAAGGCCATGTGAAGCAGTGATGAAGGGAAGGTGCAGGCTAGTGCTGGAGACCAGATCATGGATACTTGGGGGCATATTTATAAGGAATTGGCATAGGGTAGCATCACAAATCATTTTGCTGTGCTGCCCTACGCCAATTCTAAAGGATAGGAATGCACCGTATTTACAAGATACAGTGCATTCCTGTCCTTTCAGCCAGCGCCGGCGTACATTTTGGAGTCTTGCGCCAATGCAAGCACCCTTGCACTATGGTGCAAGGGTGACTGTGTTGTTGGCACAATTGGGGCACCTTCTTACACAAAAACAATCTGGAGAGGTGTTTCCTCTCCTCGTGGAAAGAGGAAAAAACAAGGAGAAATGTGAACATTTCTCCTCGTTACGCCTGCTCTCAGGAGGTGCAAGGTTTTAGCACAGCCTCAGGTCTATCTGATGTTGTAAATCTGTGCCTGCGACAAATTCCATGGGAGTTGAGTGTAAAATTCCATGGGCCTTGCCTTACTGTATATCTACGAGGCAATGAAAAGCCATGCAGGGTAGCTTTACGTGGCCTTGTATTTATGGCTAAGCACTCTGTGCCATTGGAAGATCACAAAAAGTGAAGTTCCGTCGGCGCATTCCGTCGGCGCACAGGGCTTGTAAATATGCCCCTGAGTTTTATCTGTTCACTGACTTTGAATGGATGAAGATCCATAGTAGTGGGAGGCAGCGCTGGATGCAGACCAGAGGAGACTAGAAATACTATGGGGTTAATGGAGAATATGGAGAAGGGAAATCAGAGGTTTATGTGTTCCCTGAAGACCGAGATGCAACCTACCGGATGTGTAGTTTCCAAAAAACGAAGCTTAAATTAATTTACCAGGTGGTCCTCCCAGCAGAGGTGCATCCCACTAAGATTTTTACCTTCCAAAAATCACTTTGTGTTAAAGAAACCTATTGGGGTCTAACCAGAATCAACGAGGTGCAACTCAATGGTATGCACAGTTTCCAAAAACTAACAAGTGTAATAGATATCTATATTGTCTACTCAGGAGCAGAGATGTGGCAAACAACTGGAAGGCAGCTAACAAAACCACCAATTGAATTAAGAGGGTATGGAATCGTCCTATGAGGGCAGGTGCATCAAATTGGATGTGGTGCTTCCAAAGACACCAAGAACAATAGGTTTATAGGGTCTACTCACGGTTGCAACATACTGGAAGGTGCACTTTAAAAAAACATGGAATGTAAGAGAGATATTTTGGGTCCACCCAGAAGTGGCCTGGAGTCAGCTGATTGAACATTGAGTGATCCAGAAGTCCATGATATTCACCCAGGATTGGGAGGGGTGCAACATACTGGTAAGTGTATCATTCATAAACCATGAGTCTACCGAAGAGTGGAGGGTGTGCAACTCACTATAAGTTGCAGCTTCCAAAAGCGATTAGGAGGAACAAAACTCGATGGGGTCCACCTAGCAGCAACACAGGGGTGTAACCCACTAGAAAGCACAGCTTACAAAACTGCCAGTTGTCAAGGACTGGATGTTTTGATGATCTACTGAGTACTCTTCAAGACTGCCTGGTGAAAGAGCGACTCCTTCCAGTAGATATAGTGCCAACCTGAACTGAATATTATACGTAAAAGGAGTCAAGTGTCTCCTTAAGAGATTCCCAAATAGGAGGAGAACCCCGTATGGGGTAAATAACCATCTGGTACTGATTAACCATTATGGAAATTAAGAAAATGGCAAGAACTAAACTTAACCTGGAGTAGGAAGGAGGAAAAAAAGGCAGGCCAAATCAATGAAATGCATTCTTTACTCAGACCTGCCTCCTTATATATGATATAACTAGGCTATCCAGTTTTATGTTTAAACCTATAATAACAGATAAAACACCATAGAGAGGCAAACATCCCTCATCAGTGTAATCACTCAAACACTTAGAAACACCTGTACAACCACCAACTAAAATACCATGAACAGAAAGGAAAGTGAGACAAAAAGAGTCACTTGTATTTCTTTCTGAAGGGGCCAACAGAATGTAACTTTGTTACACAAGGTAGCAGGAAGACAACTGGTCTAAAATTATTCTACTTGAGGCTTACTGTTTAGGGATGTCACTATAATATTGTTTCTTCCTTAATTGTGTTTCTTCTAGTTTTGTGTGCTGGATTAAATGTGCAGAGTTAAAGAAGCATATTTTAAGTCTTATTTAAGTATTTCATACACTGGAGAAAATCTGGGAATATTAAAATCATATTTGATCTTTTGGCAGTGATTGGTGAAGTGGCTGGCTCATAAGAACCTAGGCCAATATTTGCTATCACATTTACCCACTGAATGGGTAAAACATTTACACATTAGCCCTATTGATTAACAAGTCAGTATTGATGGCACATCACCTTCCAAACACCCCTCGCAATGCAAAGTATAGTGACAGAGACCTGTTAAAAGGGTTCTATCACTAGGCACATGGGATAGTGAAGGAAACATAACACAAGATTTCCCACAGACCAACAAAATTCATAGCTGCATGGTGTCTCATTGGTATGAGTGATACCTTCTGCTAATCCTGGCTTTTTTACCCAACTTCACTTTACTGCTAGTTATTTTTAACCCAAATTACAAAGTGAAGACAGAAACTTCAAGTCCCAGAATATAATGTGATGTCTCTTAAAAGGTCAGGAGTGACTTAAAGTGACATATTTGACATGGAGGCACCTGGAAGCTATGAATACCCCCACAACAGCAGTACCACCTTAACTACCACCTTAACGCAGTCAGGCAATGAGTGCAGCTGTCATTCATAAGGTATTAAGCCACTGCAGTTTGTGTCAATTTATTTTTTTGTGTAGGACAGGGCTCCGTCAGAGGGACCGAGCCCTGTACCAAACAGGTTCCTTATTTTATTTTCAAAAACAAAATCTCAAAATGGGATTTTCGTTTTGAAAATTAAAAATACAATGCTCCCTTTGCTATGGGAGCCTCTCATATGGCATGGAGAGCATTTAGCAGTTCTCACTGCTCCCTACAGCCAGGGCTTTCCTGGCAGTGATGGGCAGTGAAAACGGACCTGTCATTCCGCCCATCTAAATTGGGTATTGGTAACTTTTTATGGTTTGCGACCACTCTTGCAGTTGCTAACTATTGATGCAAACCATGTGAATTAAATTAGACGGAGACACCCCTTTCCCACCCTCTCCTAATTGGGTTTCATAATAAGTTGCCAAAAACGTTTTGCGATTCAGAAAGACTTATTTGTATCTCAAAAGGGTTTTGTATATTATAAAAAATAACGTTTGTGGTCTTAAACCCTATGATTGTGAAAATCACTGGGTTTGCAATGTCACGAAAACAATTTTTTATTTTATTTGAACTCGTTTGTCATGTAAACACCAGAACACTTCACTGTGTTGAATTATAGCTGCATACAATAGTATCATACCTTCAAAATCAGCAAAAAGGAAGAAATCATCATTTTTCAGAAAATTCTTTCTTTTAATTTCATTGTGAGGCATGAAAAGTGACCCATCCTATTTCTGGGCCTCTGAAGCAGTTGCAAGATGTATCGAAGGTTCCTGTTATTGATGGCTTGTCCCAAAATAATGTATTATTTTTTCCTGTTTATTGAAAAATAAGAAAATAGATGTATTAGGAACATTCATTTATTAGCTATATATAAACACAACAGCATCACTAAAATATAATTATATGGCCTGTAAATGTTTAAGCACCAATCAGGAGCATAGGTAAGAGTGGAAATGCAGAACACATGCCAGAGACCCTCGGATCCCCCTCTGCCATTTTTAATAACAAAGAAAAGCTGCCTCATTCAAGAACACCAGAGGGAAAAATACATTTAATGTCGCGAGTTCTCAATACATGGCAGATTGAGCCCAACAAAAAGCTGCCTCAATTAAGAACGTACTTACTGTCGCATAAAACAAGAAACTAACCCCCAGCTGCATCAAAGTTATGTTTTACGAGTCCATAATAGCGAATTTTAAGGATTCGCTATTAAAGACTCGCAAAACGGGATGCATGTAGGAATCGCAATGTTATTTGCGATTCCTACTGATTCCTTATTTGCGATTCGCTAATTGCGAATCGCAAATAAGGAATGACTTTCCCATTCATTCCTATGGCCCGAAAGGCCCATAGGAATGAATGGGGAGTCATTCCTTATTTGCGATTAGCAATTAGCGAATCGCAAATGTGCCGCAATTTCAAGGGCGCCAGGGTGTCCAAAGGACATCCTGTTGCACCCCTGAAATGGTAATGTTCACTGGTGTTGCGCACACACATGTTCCAAGGACATGTGTGTGTGTAATATACAACTTAGAAAAATGCACTAAAGTGCATATTTCTAAGTTTTTGCTATTTACCACATAGTTTGAATTCGTGGTAAATAGCGACTCCAGATTGTGAATTCGCAATCTTGGAATGGTTCATGCATTGCATTTAAGGAATCGCAAATTGCGATTCCTTAAATGCAATCGCAATTTGAGAACTCGCAATTATTTGCGAATTCTTAAATTGCGAGTGCATGAACCCTTGATGCATCTCAAATGCCATTTTTGCGGGCGCAAACGGCTGAATTTTGCGATTCGCACCGTTTGCGCTCGCAAAAATGCTTGATGCATCTACCTGTTAGGGCCAGATGTAAGACCCTATTTTGCATGCACAAATTGGTTTGCGACCCGTTTGCGCATTCAAAATACCAAAGGACCATGTCTTAACCCTATTTAGCGAGTCACAATTTATTTGCGGCTAGCTAAATAGGATTAGCAACTCGCTATTAGGAAGAGGTGTCCAAAGGGCGTCCCTTCCTATTAGCGAGTCTGAGCCCTATGAAGACTGATTCCCGTTCACAATTGTGGTCGCAAAACAGTCGCAGCTTTACCACCCTTCCTAGAAGGGTGGTAAAGCACTCGCAAAAGGGAAGGGGGCCCCAGGGGACACCTTCCCCTTTGTGAATGCAGGCGAAAATATTTTTTTAGGGGAAGGCAGTGGTCCCAGGGACCACTACCTGCCCTTAAAAAATGAAACAAAAACGTTTCATTTTTCATTCTTTAATGCATCCCGTTTTTTTGTTAAGGAAAATGGGCTGCATTTAAAAAAAACTGCTTTATTTAAAAGCAGTCTCAGTCATGGAGGTCTGCTGAGCCCAGCAGGCCCCCATCCCTGGGAGGGCCAGCCATTTTCAATGTGCTCACAAATTGCGAGTGCCTAATGAATATTCGTGAGGCAGGCATTTTGCGACTCGCAAATTGCGACTCAAATCGAGCGCAATTTGTGAGTCACAAATTGTCATGGTCGTAAATCAGGCCCTAAGCTCTTGCCTGGGTTTGTGAGGTTCTAATGCTTATCAGTCTAAGGAAAATGCCTTAATATGAATGCTAAATATTTTTTCTTCTATATTACTCCATATGGAGAATATTTTTCCCATGGGGAAACCATAAACCACCACCGGTTTTGGAGGTGTCCTCTTCCAATTTCCACCATTGAAAGGAAATAGCTCCTGCCCCTGACATGTCCCATTCTTTGAAGGGATCCATGAGAAGTGTGTGCTGATCCACCGTGTCCACGTTTGTGGGTGTGCACAAACATTTATTGCACTACATGGTTCATGTAAGTGGAAAGCTACTTTCTGCGAACTGAAACAGGTTTACGCAGGTAGAAAACGGCTCCTTGAACTTATAAACTAACCTTACAAGTGCACAGTGCACAAAATAGTTCAAAAGGCAAGACAAAGGGACGCTTGGGTGCTCTTGACATGGCCTTCAAAACACATAACATGATGTAAAGCATGGAGGAGGCAATAGATGTGAACAAGGACAGATATAATGATGAAGGGAGATAAGGGAAAGAGAGCTGATGCATTCATGGTTTTAATGTTTTCGCTAATGATATGTAAGTGACGTAAAAGGAAGCTGTTCTTGATCAATTGCTTTGGATAAGTACTCGACATCCTCCAAAATCCGAGTGAATTTAGGGCATTTCTTTAACACACGTGATAGAAACCCCCTTATCTCATAAAAATCATGAGCATGTCTTAAATTTTTCATAGTAATGTGTATTCAATTACTTGAGGCATAACATCTATGAATTAGCATATGCAATGCACCTTGAGCATTGTCTGCCTGTTTTTTTAGATAAGCATGAGTGTGTTCAGACTTGACTTGGCAAAACTGAAGTGTTGTTGGTGGAGCACTTTATCTGTGACTCTCTCCTGCCCAAGTGTCGGACCAAACATTATATTTGATCTCAAGACGTTGCTGGTAAATAAAGTGAAAAATCTTGCTGGCCTTTTGGAAACTGCCCTGAAAATGGTCTCTTGGACAGGAGCTACAGTTCGGGCAGTGTATGTTCAGATTCACTGCAGGCATCGATTTTCATTGGCTGTGACACGTGTGGCACTTGGTTGTTCACACATTAGTAAATTCATGCTGGACAATGGCATCGTGATGTACTGGGAGACAGCATCCTTCCACACTTTAAAGCCAAGCAGCTGTTGAAAATGCCATCACAGGTACGCAGCCTCAATCGGTTTTGAAATTGTTTAGGGTTTCTAGAGGCATCACTACCAGTGGCTACCAGTAGAGAGTATGTATTTGTGCATAGCGACCAGGGAGGAAAGCAGCAGGGTTCAGATATACTCAGATGAGAGAAGGAAGAACATCAGAAAGGATTGTCTCCTAAGATGATTACAGGAAAGCTGTTAGTGAGAACATTTTCCAGAAAGGTTGGTTATGGAGATATGAACTTGTAACAGAGGCAATGGTAAGAGGACGCTGAAAGGTTAGACCAGTGAAAATGGTGTACAGACAAAAAAGCAGAGAGCAAAGACAGCAGACCGCGAAAGAAATTATTTCAGGTCGTTTTCCTCTCCTCAGATCAGAACAACCATGTCCAAATGCCTTGTGATTAGTCAGGAATTCATTACCATGAACCAATTCAAGCTGCAGTATCAAAGTTTCTCCTGAATGGAAGAAAACGGTTGTATGAGCATTATGGACAATTTTCTTCTGCCCCTCGTGGGCGCTTCCTCGTTTTAATTTTACACCAACACAACACCGGGTCTTATAGGATGGTGTATTATTGTTCACGGCAATTAACCGCTGTTCATGTTTTTTTGCCTATTGTGCATTTCAGTATAAAATGTATGAAAGTTGCAAACTCTATGCTCTAAGTTGTAGGTACTTTTTCTCGGGGGCCAAATTTACAGTGTGGTTTGTGGCCGAAGGCCGCACCAGTGGGGGCGGGAACCGTGGGGCAGGGGGCGGGGCTAGAGCAAAAAAAAACTGTGACTATGAGGTTGAACACAGGCCCCTGCAGCGGACGCCTTCATCCGCTGAGCCACCAGACCCAGCATACACACAACTCTCTCTCTTTCTATCTCTCTCTCTATGTCTCCCTCCCACTCTCTATCTCTCCCTCTGTCTTTCTCCCTCTCTCTATGTCTCCCTCCCTCTCTCTATCTCTCTCTCTCTCTCTCTTTTTCACCCTCCCTCTCTCTCTTTGTCTCCCTCTGTCTCACTCACTCTATCTCCCTCTCTCTCTCTGTCTCCCTCCCTCTCTGTGTTTCACTCTCTCTGTCTCCCTCTCTCTGTTTCCCTCTCTCTGTCTCCCTCACTTTCTCTCCCTCTTTTTCCCTCCCTCTCTCTCCCTCTGTCTCCCTCCCTCTGTCTCCCTCTGTCTGTCTCCCTCCCTACCTCTGTCTCCCTCTATCTGTCTCCCTCCCTCTGTCTCCCTCCCTCTGTCACTCTCCTCCCTCTGTCACCCTCCTCCCTCTGTCTGTCTCACTCTGTCTCCCTCTGTCTGTCTCCCTCCCTCGGTCTGTCTCCCTCTGTCTCTGTCTCCCTCTATCTCCCTCACTCTGTCTCAATCCCTCTGTCTCCTTCCGTCTATCTCCCCCTGTCTGTCTCCCTCTATCTGTCTCCCTCTGTCTCCCTCTGTCTCCCCCTGTCTCCCGCCCTCTGTCTCCCTCTCTCTCTGTCTCCCTCTCTCTTTGTTTCCCTCTCTCTCCCTCTGTCTATTTCTCCCTCCCTCTGTCTGTCTCCCTCCATCGGTCTGTCTCCCTCTGTCTGTCTCCCTCTGTCTGTCGCCCTCCTCCCTCTGTCTGTCTCCCTCTGTCTACCTCTGTCTGTCTCCCTCCCTAGGTCTGTCTCACTATGTCTCCCTCTGTCTCCCTCTGTCTGCCTCCCTCTGCCTGTCTGCCTCTCCCTCCCTCTGTCTCCCCCGACTCCCTCCCTTTGTCTCCCTCCATCTAGCTCCCTCTGTCTGTCTCCCTCTGTCTCCCTCTGTCTGTCTCCATCTGCCTGTCTCCCTCTCCCTCCCTCTGTCTTCCCAACTCCCTCCCTCTCTCTCCCTCTCTCTCCCTGCCCGTCTCCCTCTCCATCTCTCTGTCTCTCTGCATCTGTCTCTGTCAGTCTCTGCCTCTATCTGTCTGTCCCTGTCCCTGTCTCAATCTGTCTCTGTCTGTCCCTGTCTCTGTCTCCCTCTCTGTCTCTCTGTCTCAGTCTCTGTCTGTCTCTGCCTCTATCTGTCTGCCCCTGTCCCTGTCTCTGTCTGTCTCTGTCTCTATCCCTGTCTGTCTCTGCCTCTATCTGTCTCTGTCTGTCTCTTCCTCTATCTGTCTCTGCCTCTATCTGTCCCTGTCTCTATCTCTGTCTCTGATTTCACTTCTAATGATAATTAATGTGGACAATACTAGATTTATTTCAAGGTTGTCTAACACCTCAGTTCTCTGGTGTTCCCAGGTAGATCAATTTGTTCATGAATTTTAAGTTAACACCTAACATCCTGTCGGAAACTGGCTCTATATATACTACACCAAAATGAGGTATAGTGTGTATGGAGCCCAGGTGACCCCAGAGGTAGGCAGAGGTTAAAGTTAGATAGAACCGTACTCTCTATTTGTGGTAGAGTGTTCGAGCAGTAAGGCAGTTTCATGGGACAGTGTTAAGCATTTGATGTACACACTCAGTCAGCAAAGGAATTCACACACTCAAGAACTGAACTCTAGGCCAATTGTTTTGTATAAAAAATATACTGTTGTTTTATTTTTAGAACCAAGCAAGCCTGGCACTGGTAAGCATTAAATACTTTACAGTAATAGGTTGCTGAATGTAGAACAGTTTGAAAATGCAATAGGAACTGTACTTTGTTTGATTTACAGGGGATGCAGTAGGTTGCAAATACAGTACATTGAAATGAATAGGCTTTTTCGGTAAATTACAGGTAAGTTACTTTTTACGTTACTTTTCTAACTCAGTGCTGGATACCTAGATTCAGCACTGGGACATTTCCTGCAAACAGGTAAGTAAATATGTTTTGGTTATTCGTGCGATTTTTAAAGAATATTTTTAGATTTCAAAACTCCACACTTAGAAACTTTTTGGAAGACAATTGTCAATGTTATCCTATGGAGGAAAAACAGGTTATTGGTTCAAAGGTAAGTTATCGACTGTGGGAGTTAAGGTTCTCGGGTTAGACTCAGGGGTCCCCCAGGGACAGTGATGCACTCTTATTACACCCTCAGCGGAACTATGGCAGCCGGGTGCAGAATGTTGAGGACCAATGTTATGCAATGGAGGACAGGTAGCCTCCAGTTGGTGGCTGCTGGCAAGCAGCCCACTGGGTTGTGGGAGTAAAGCTCCTAAGGTTTAGGTCAGGGCAAATGGGAAAATAAAGTAGCACAAAGGGTGAACCTGAGGCGGCACTGAGGCGGCCGGGTGCAGAGTGTTGTTTCGAAGTCGGGCGTCCTTTGGTTTCCAATGGAGAACCTCCGGATTGCAAAAGCACTGCAGGAAGGAAGACGAAGGACTTCTGGGTGCGATAACCACTTTGAGAGGTAAGTTGGGAAGTTAGGGGTTGGTTAGGCACCATTGGTTTGGGCACACAAGGCCGTGGGACGTCGGGTGCAGGGGTGCCTTTTAGGGTCGGACCTTCTAACCAGCTCCGGGTCGCGGTTAGGGGGGCCTTCCGGATTTAGACTGCAGACGTCAGCTTGAGGCAGGTCAGGGCTCACCGGATCTTGGTTCAGGATCGCCGTGGTGACCACCTCATGGTGTTTTTCCACTCGAGCTTGGGTCGGGTTCGGCGGGTGCAGAGTGGGATGGATTTGCGGTCTCCGGTTACTGCCAGAAGTTGCAGTTGAAGAAAGGGTTTTTGAGGTTGCTGACTGCAGGAGCAGGTATGAGGGGAGACAGGCCTGTAGGGCTGGGGTCAAGTCAGTGTGCTTTGTCCTCTTGTTAGCTCTGCCTTGGAAGGGAAACGCGGAAGGAGGCTACCTTTTCCGACTTCGATACACGCGTAATGGCGATGGAACTTATCAAGGCTCCAAGCAGCGTGCTTAACGAAACGCGAAACGCGCGTCGGCTGTGACGGATGTGACAAGAAAAGTATCAATAAAAGAACATTGAATATTAATGAACATTGTGCATTTCTATTGTGGATCAAAGGAACAATTGATTTATCGGATTGACGTGGCCGGATGCCCTTTGGATAATAGTAACTAAAAAGGATGTGCCCTGGTGGTTGTCTGTAAGCTCTGCAAGAGTGTTCGGTTCTTCTTTTCTTCTTGTCGTTTCTGGATCTGAGGAAGCAAGGTTCAGGGTGCCCCCTAAGTGCTAGATTTAGGGGTGTTAGAGGTAGATAGAGGGCAGGGACCAATGGGTCCCTTCCCTGGGGTGAGTACACCCCCTATTGTGCCACCCTCCCATGGAATTGGGGCAGGAGCCTGTCCCTGGTTGGTTGGGTCCCACCATCCTCAAGACGGCGAGGACTCGGAGTTGTGCTTCACCTCGCTTCCCCCACCTGAGCGGTGGAGTTGGCAGATGTGGGCACAGCTCTCTCCCTCACTTGTTTTTCTTGCCGGTTCTCCTGCCCAAAGTGAGGTCTAGAACCAGTGGGGACCAGTTGCTGAAAGCAGCAAGTGGTCTGGGGAAGCTCACAAAGGTAGCATGCCTTTGAAGCTTCCCTTCGTGAGCAGGTCTAGGTCTAGCAGGTCTAGGTCATACCAATTGTCAAGGTGGCCATCTCACTTGAAACGCTGACCATACATCTGCCTCTATAGGGGAGATATTAGCAACCTCCTCATTCTAAGACAGTCATAGTGTAGTATTAGATGCAATGGAAGAAAGTTCTGTACAGATTGTCCTTTCAATTGAAGGATCCTTCCTCTTCATTTCTGGTACTCGATGGCCAAAAGAACATTAATTTATGGTTCACGGGGGCGGAGCTTGCCGAGCCAAGAGATGGCTGCGCCTTGAGTGAGCTCCTCCGGGAGGCCCTATAAATCACGCCTATCCTGAACGAAACATAGCCATTTTCCTTGCTAAATATACCGCTTTCGGACTACAACCGCAGCGTACCTGCAATTTGAAAGTACCGAAGCGATCGTATGTCAAGAAACGGAATTAAGGTTGGAAAGACTTGCAGGGCCTACGGCGTGACAGGGCAGATTACAAACTGGCCTGGAGTACATCAATAGGCCGTGACGCACGGCACGTCGGCCGGATTTGGAAAGGCTTCGACTCCGGGGCGGAAGTTGGCAAGTGCATCGATTAGCCCCCAGCTGCGATCGGACTGCCCGCGCCTTTCTGCTGACCTAAGGTACTGGCGCTGAGTTAATTTTTATGGGGGCATTGCTGCGGGAGCCCCGTTTGCATACCAGCGAACTTGAGGTCTGTGTGTGACGTGAGGAGGAGACGGGATATCGGGCGCGGCCTGTAACCCCTGGAGGACAGAGAAATACCACTTGGGTGCATTGGGAAGCGGGGAGGTGTTGGGACCTCGGTAGACTCTCCTCTGACCCACAGTGGAAATAGCGGAGGTGCGGATGAGGCCCGTAGGATACAAGGTCGGCCCTGGCTGGGTTGAGCCTGCTAGAAGTGACGGACCCCCGGTGAGATGTACCTGCGGCACGCTACTGCAGTCATATTTGCCTTACTGGCATCACACTAGACCAAGGGTGGCGGGTACTGCCCCCCGCCATGTAATAGCACTGTGGACACCAGATATAGAACTGGGGCACCAATGAGAAAGTTAGGATTTCCTCTGCAGCTGCAGAATAGTACAGGGCGAACTACTGGGAGCTACACCATACATTGACAGGTACTGCGCCCTAGGATAATTGCAAAACAGGCGCTGGAGAGTGCGCAGGATGACAACACCACATTGCTGCCAATCGAACGACATACAACACTGCCAGTCGGGGGAGAAGTGGTCTGCCCGGTGGGTTCCGGCTGCTGAAAGATATACCAGCGATCTGGAGGCAACGGCCATACAAGATAACCTGGTGGATTACGCTGCATAACCGTCCTGCCAAGCCACAGAATTGATAACTTGATTGTGTCATCTGTCGCCATACTCACTGCTCACGTGTAGCATAGCAGCTGTTGCAAATATGGGAAAACCTGACAAAAACCCGCCGAAAATAAACTTTGACCTCTCCAAAAAAGCGCTGGAACATTCTGCAGAGGATCAACAAGCACTCCCACCTACAGCGACACCTGTCAGTGGCACCCCATCGGATAATATCCAGTCGATGTTCCTCACAATACAAACTGCATTAATGAACATGGACAGCAAAATTGATTCCCTAACACATAGAGTGGACGGAATGTCGGAGAGACTGTATAGACATACTGAGAGGATCGACATGGCTGAGCGACGGATATCAGAAGTGTAAGACACCAGCAACCAGATCACCACCGAACAAACCAAGATAGACAAACAATTGACAGCATTAACTGCTAAGGCCGAGGATTTAGAAGTCAGGTCCCGGAGAAGCAATATTCGAGAAATGGGAATTGCAGAAACCACAAGCACGGGCCCCATGGAGAAATATGTAGAACAACTCTTAATCACGCTGTTGGGCCGCAGCACTTTCTCAGAAGTCTTCATAATTGAAAGAGCGCACAGATCCCTTGCTCCCAGGCCCCCACTGGGCCCTAGGCCGAGACCCATCATTGCTAAGGTACTAAACTACAGGGACAGGGATGCGGTGTTACGAAAGATTTGTGAGCTGGGCACCTTACGACATGAGGGCATGGAAATAGCCTTATATCCAGATTTCACACAATCTGCGCAAGAGGCGAGGAAGAAATTTGGACCAGCAAAACAGAAGCTGCGAGACCTGCAAATCCCTTAAGCTATGCTGTACTCTGCCAGGCTTAAGATTACTGATAAAGGGTCCACGAAGATCTTTAATGAATCTAAAGATGTCATGAAATATCTACAACTAAGGAAACACCAAGGAGCACGTATAAGATCTCCAAGAGACAGACTGCCTGATCGAGAGGTTATGTCAGATGTGGAATGAAGATGCGTGAACTGGATACAAACAGACCACGGTCCTGTTGTATAGAAGACTAGCTCCCTGCCAACCGAACTGGTGCCTTGGTAGCAGATACACTTCAGACACTTGGTCAATCCTGAGACTCTACCGATCACGTACCTATCTTACGCTCATGTCAGGCATGGACACTTCTTCAATGCTGAGACCACAACATGAATACACCATACAGATAAGTGAATCAGAAGAGTCAACACTTTTAATGTAGAGAACTGTCTAACTAACTGTGGGACTGTAATTGACTTTTGCAATAGACAGTCCGTTTGGATTTAACGTAAATGTACTTAGATTTATAGTGATACTCGCTGTTGTAGTGCATAGATGTGTTGATGAATGCCCCCCCCCCCTTCAGAAGACCTAGAGAAGGGATAACGGCTAGGCAGCTCCCTGCCCACACCTGGTTCAGTTTTTGGGTTCTTTGTTAGTTTAATGTAGAGGGTGGGGGGATAGGGATATGGTTTATCTACAGGGAATTCTTCGCTGTTATGGGAACGGCGGAGTGGTAGGGGTGATTTTGGGGGGAAATTGAGAAAATCACCTGGCAGCTTCAAATGTGCGATTAGTTTTATTTCAGGATCTGCGCTTGCAGGACAGCTACAATATCTCCTGCATCTTTCTTTTCATTTTATGCCGCATGGCGACTGACAAATCCGAACATTGACTTTCATGACTTGGAACGTTAGGGGACTCCAAAGTCTGCAAAAAATCCGGAAGGTGCTAACTTACCTAGACAGGCACAAGGTTGACATTGCCTGCCTTCAGGAATCTCACCTTGCACCCCAGCGGGAGTGTAGAGTGGGATATAGGTGGGCAGGGTTCAGTGTGGCATTTTCCTACTCAAATTATGCTCGAGGGGTATTAATACTGATTAAACGTAACACCCCCTTTACACTACGTAATACATTTACAGATGACCACGGGAGATATATTATATTGCAAGGTAATTTTGGGGGCACAATTCTGACAATTGTTACGGTATACGGTCCAAACGTAGACCGCATCTGGAACAAGCTTCGGGAATTCCAACCTACAGCTGTTCTATGGGGGGAGATTTTAACACCTGCCTGGACCCGTCACTAGATAGGTCATCGGGGAATGACAAATATGGCAGAGGTTAAGCCAAATCCTTGAAGGAGGGCATGGAAGACGGATACTTAGTGGACGTCTGGAGGTTGAGAAATTCAGGCTGTAAGGAAGGCACATGTACCTCATTGACACATAACTCTTGGTCCAGATTAGATTACTGGCTGACTACACAGGAAATTAGCACTTGGACTAAGGCAGTGGAACATTTACCTAGAACACTGTCGGACCACTCCCCCGTGCGGCTGGAGCTTGCCATCCCCACTCACACCCCTGACAGTTCACATGGAGACTTCAACATTCTGCATTGCAGGATCAGGTGTTTCGCAGTGAACTTCATCAAGCGATCACAGACTTCTTATCTTATCTTATCTTAAGTGACATTTATAGAGCGCACTGACACCATAAGTTTCCTGGCGCTAGAGTACAGAGTGCGTGGAGTGTGAAGAGGCAGGCTAACCGGTTTGGGTGAAGAGACGGGTTTTAAGGAGCTTCCTAAAATTAAGTAGAAGGCAGCTAGACTTAATGGACAGGGGGAGAGGATCACATAGTTTGGGGGCCAGGTGGACAAATCGGCGGCCACCAAACTTGTTTGTTTTAATTTTGGGGGCGACCAGCAGGTGGAGGTGAGCCGACCGGAGATTGCGCGCTGGTCGGTGCTGCTTAATCAATGTTTTCAGGAAAATAGGGCTGGTAAGTGAACAGACTTGAACGTCAGGCAGCCAATCTTGAAGGCCGCCCTTTGTTCAACTGGCAGCCAATGCAATTTGCGCAGCAGGGGTTTCGCAGACTGCCACTTTGGCGTTTTGTGGCTAAGTCTGGCCGCCTGGTTCTGCACGGTTTGAAGACGGCGGAGCAATGATTGTGGGAGTCCATGGTATAAAGAGTTCGAAAAGTCGAGGCGGGATAGTACCAGGGAGATGACAACCTGGACCAGTGCCGCATTGGGCAGTAGATGGACTATTTTACGAATTTTACGAAGCTGGAACATGCATGCGGAAATCACAGCCCCTACTTGAGCCTTAAGAGAGAGCTCAGCGTCTATGACCACCCCAAGACTCTTCACCGAGCTGACAGGGGTGGGAGGGGGGCCCAACTCGATGGGCCATAACTGGGGACCCCAGTGTCCTAAACTATTCCCCGGAAGGAGAAGCTCAGTTTTTCCGGGGTTTAATTTCAGCTGATTGTGGTTCATCCACTGCTGGATGTGGATCATGACTGAATGGAAGCTGTTGACAGCATCAGGAGAGTCAAGAGGGAAGATGATCTGCAAATCATCGGCGTAGTTAAACACTGTGATATCCCACCTCTTGAGCGAATGAATCAGTGGCCGAAGGAATAAGTTGAACAAAAGGGGAGAGAGGGATGAGCCCTGAGGGACTCCACAAGTCGTGGGAGTCTTGGCAGCCGTTAAAGGGCCCAGACGCACGGCTTGTGTTCTGCCGACGAGGAAGGACTCAATCCACTTGAGGGCAGGGCCCTGGATGCCGGCCAGTCCGACACGGTGGAGAAAGATGTCATGGTCCACCGTGTCGAACGCGGCCGACAGATCCAGAAGCACGAGGGCCTGGGGGGTTCCTACGTCAGAGTTCCCCCTCAGGGCGTCCAATACTGCCAAGATGACAGCCTCGGTGGAGTGGGCCGGCCTAAAGCCGGCCTGATTAGGCTCAAGATAGCAGGAGCTCTCGACAAAGTTTGAGAGGCACCGAGTGACATGGGCCTCGAGAAGCTTGGACAAGTAGGGATATAGGACGATAGTTGGTGAGGTCGGCAGGGTCCGCACCAGGTTTCTTCAATAGAGGCACTAAAATAGCCTCCTTGAAGGAACTGGGGACCGTGCCAGTATTGAGGGAGGCGTTCAACAGGGGTAGTATATGATCCGGTAGTTTGAGGCAGACGTCCCGGAGGACCGAGGGAGGACAACAGTCATTGGGAGAAACTGATTTGACCCGGGCTACGAGCTCAGCTAAGGTGTTGGGGTCAAGGGCAGGAAGCTGGGTGAAAGATAGTAGGTTAATGAGAGTGGTGTCTGAGGGCCGCACATGGGTGAGGGGGGGATGGAGTCCTTAATTTTGGCGATTTTCTCGATAAAGAAAGAATTAAGGGTGTCGCAAGTCTCTTGAGTTGGAGTCTGAGCAGGTAGAGTTCTATCATCCGTGGTAAGTTCATTCATAATCTTGAAGACTTCCTTCGATTTATTATGAGCGGACAAAATTCAGTCGGAGACATGTGCGGATTTAGCCGAAGAAATCGCACTTTTATATTCTTTGCGAGCTGCCACGAAGAGCAGTCTATCTGAGTCTGCATAGTTGCGTCTCCAGATCCGTTCCAGCTGACGCACCTTCAGTTTGTGTTCGCTGGAGAACCACCTGTGTGAGTTACTATGTCTGGTACGTGGGAATTTGGTTAAGGGGGCGATTGGTCACTGGCCATCTTTAGCCAGTTACAGATGTCGCCTTCCATTGCATCAATATTGGCGTGGGTGTTGGTGGCGGATCGAGTATTGGCCAGGGCCGCGAGGAAGCCTTGGGAGTCGTAAGAACTCCATTTACGCGATAATCCACCTGCCATAATGGGGGCCGTGACCCTGCCGCTGACAGTAATGGTGGTATCGATTAAATAGTGATCCGACCAGACACATGGGGAGATGAGTGGCTGAGATAGCACTAGGTCATTGATCCAGATGTGATCAAGGGTATGACCCTTAATATGGGTGGGCGCGGAAATTGTTGGGTCAGGTTGAGGCTGGTAAGAGCTTCAAACAATTCCGTGGCATGGGGGCCGGCTTTATCGCCATTGAACCAATAATTGAAATCGCCAAAGAGAGCGATTCTGGCGTGGTGTGTCAGCAGGTTAGACAGCTGTTCGCTCATGGTGGTAGGAAATGAGGGCATGGAGTGAGGGGGTCGGTATAAGAGTATGAGTGTGAGTGTGAGGGTACCAGCCTCCGTTTCCAGGCTGATGACCAGATTATCTACCTCTGGCAGAACAAGAGATGCCGTGGTAATAAATTTGAATTGCTTTTATATGATGGCTGACACCCCGCCCCCAGGGCGACCTGAAGGGCGGTCAGCATGAAGGATATAGTAGTCTGGTGGGAGGGCCGCCAAGATATCAAGGTGGGAATCAGCAGTAAGCCATGTCTCTGTAAGTAGTAATATATCTGGTTTTTCATTGGAGAGAAGAATGAAGATGTCAGATTGGTGCTGGACCAGGGAGCGTGTGTTCAGATACATCACCCGGACGGATGTCTCACTCCTTGCCGGCACCGCAGTATGCTTGCGGCAGCTGGGAGAGTTGAATGCCCTGCAAGCAAGGCCAGCGGCATTAATCCGCCTCACTGTATCAGGAGAGGGCGGCGGGTAGGAGAGCTGTAGCTGTCTGAGGGTGTTGGCAGGGTAGAAGATGGGTCAGTCAGCGTCCCCTGGGCCTGACCTGGCGCAGACGGGCGTAGACGGGCGCAGACGGGCTTGCCTTTGGCGCGCCTTCGGCGCGCCCGCTGTGCTCCCGATGGGAGGGGACCATTTTATAGTTACTGGGGCGGGAGGGGCCGAGCACCAGACTGCTCACCCAATTCACACCCAAGATGGCGGGCACAATGAAATCAAAGCCCAGGCAGCGTTTAATCGGCTGCAGTGGGGCTAGGAGCAAAGACTGGGTAAGCGCAAGGATTACTGACAGTCTAACATGTGCCACAAGTATTAAAAACGAATTTAGGTGAAAAACTAAATCAAAGTGCAGTTTTTAAAATGAACAGGCAAGGAATACACTCGGAGCATACAAGTCCTGGCTTCCGCATCAGGACAATCACACACACACTATTAATCAGTGTTAGTGTGAGAAGAGGTCTTTTTGTAGTTACTGGGGCGGGAGGGGCCGAGCACTAGACTGCTCATCCGATTCACACCCAAGATGGCGGGCGCAATGAAATCAAAGCCCAGGCAGCATTTAATCGGCTGCAGTGGGGCTAGGAGCAAAGACTGGGTAAGCGCTAGGATTGCTGACAGTCTAACATGTGCCACAAGTATTAAAAACGAATTTAGGTGAAAAACGAAATCAAAGTGCAGTTTTTAAAATGAACAGGCAAGGAATACACTCGGAGCATACAAGTCCCGGCTTCCACCTCAGGACAATCACACACACACATTCTTCCAGCTTAACACTGGCTCTGTAAAAAGCTCTGCGATGCCTTTAAGGTAACTATAAGGGGACATTGCATTAGTAAACATGCAGGAATACTTAGAGATATACAGCAGCAATTGGCCATGGTGGAGGGGGAAATTTGGGGCCTCATTTATGATGCATCACTTTTCACAGCGCCCTCCTTGCGACACAAATGATGCATCATATTTACAGAATGACGCATCATAGCGCAAGGAGTTACAGTTACGTAAGTATTTCTGACGTATCTGTATGGCGCAAAAGTGACGCATTGCTGGAGTGTGTCACAAAAGTGACGCAACTCCACCAATGTGTCCTTTCACATGGGGCAAGCCCCATCTGAAAGGGCCTGCATCCGTCTTACGCCTGCTGTGAGGAACACGTAAGAAACTGGCGCATTTGTGTCCTAGAAGTGGCGCAGTGACATTTTATAGATTTCACTGCGTCACTTCATGCATATATTATACCTGGCGTAGGTATAATGTAGCGCAGGGGTTTACAAACTGACGCATCTACCTAGATGCATCACTTTGTAAATATGGTGCAACAAGGCACATTTTTTACGCTGTTGGTGCGTCACAAAAAGTGACGCACCGGCGGCGTAAAAGTGACGCACGGCCTCATAAATGAGGCCCTTGGAATTCAGAAGAGGACTACACTGCTACGATGGATGCCTCAATTCTGGCAGACATTAGGCGCAAAACTGACACATTTCATGAATTTGTCGATACTGAAATCAAATATCTATCACGGCAATATAAGGCCAGGGCATATGGTGAAGGGGGAAGACCAGGTAGGACACTATCGCACAAAATGAAAACTATACATACAGCTGCACATATAACGCAACTCACGAATGACCAGGGTGAGTCAATTTACAACACTCCCACCATCCTAGATAGCTTTATGTCTTACTATGCTAGACTATACACTACGAAAATGACGACTTCCTGATCAGACATACACGAATACCTAGATGATATTGGCTGGGCATGGCTATCTGACACGCACAGGGAATACTTTAGCCACCATACCACTGGCAAACCACCCTAAACTCTCAGTAACACAGGAAAAGAAAATGCAGACGGTGCTAGGAGACATGGGATTTTCAACCATGAGTACGTTGTTTCCATACAAGGAATTTATCCTACACAATGACCCATCCCGATATGCACATCAAACGCAATTGAAGAGGTTTGCATATTTAAGACTACGTGCAGCAGTCAAAGACGTGTATGAATCGTTCCTGGAAAAACCCACACCACTGCACACACTACAAATACTATTGACAGCACCCATACATACAAACCTCGTCACACGACTATATACCGCTTCCCAGAACGAACAGGTCCTAGGGCCTGATAGATCGCTTAAGAGATGGGAGGAGGCAACTGGGGAAACAATATCCGAAGAGGACTGGAGTTACAGTTGTGCACGATTACACTTACTTACATCAAATTGTAATCTAAAGATTATCCATTTAAGGTTATCCACCAAACATATTATACACGGGTTAAATTACACCGATAAGGCCTTAAAGCGGATGACAAATGTTTGCGCTTCTCGGCCCTGGGGCTGACTTCCTGCACATGGCATGGGCATGGCCCAGTCTGAATAAGTATTGGCAAAAATTACAGATGCACTATCGATCATGCTGATCGAACAAATCCCAAACACACAACTGGTATGTCTGCTGGGAATACGTAAACTCAAATTGGCCAAAAGACGTAAATTCCTGGCAGTCACACTTCTACTCGCAAAAAGACAGGTAGCCATAAAGTGGGGTAGCATAAGACCGCCCAGATTTAAGGACTGGATGACTGACTTATTGTATTGTAAAGAAACACTAAGGGCATATGCGGAGGAAATACCCCAAGCCTCCAGACCTAAATATTTTTGGCAACCACTAATGGATTATTTGCAACAAACTCAAGACGACTCCTGCTTGTCAGATACAGGGGTTCATATAGATACGGAAGGGTGACAGTTGTTGATTTGAACAATTTGCCACGGTAGTTCCTCTGTAATAGTCATGTCTGGTCATAGCTGCAGCACAAGAGATCAAGAAGTGGGATCCTCAGATGGTAATACTTGTGTGATAGATATTATGTTATATGTCGGAGATTATATTATATGTTTTATATTTTTAGATGGCATTGTGCGCATGGATGCATTGTGACTTATATGGAAAAATGGACATTGCATATATGATGTATTTTGTTGCTGCTCGGGGGGAAAAAATATTTTTTTTAAATGTATGGTTCGCAAATCATAGGCGTCTAGGTGGGAGTTAAGGGACAGACAAATTATCTGAGTAGTCTGGTGGCCCGCCTTGGGAATCCTTACGAACTGGACAGAAGGACATTAAATTTACTATTTATTTTAAGCCACTGGGAGACCTCCAGACCAGACATTTAGATGGTTTAGGTGATTCAAGCCAAACAGATGACGAGCTGCATGAAATAAGTGAAATGCAGCGGATTTGAAGATGCAGAATGCAGTCAGATTGGATGAAGAAGTGTTGGCAGTAAGAAGGTCACCATAACACTACTTACACCTGCATGTATGTTTCATTAAACAATGTGTGGCACACATTTGTGCATAAAATTCCACAGACAGGGCTGCATCAATGTTTACCACAACAGAAAGGTAAAATTATTGTTTTTGCCAATCTCTGCTCTTTTACATCCTTGCACCAGAGGTTGTCACTAATGCAGTCCACATTTAGCAATACCCAGTTTTCCTACCTTCTTTAATGTCGTTCTAATACTTATCCTGCAGGGTGTCATGAAATTAATTCTACTGACAGATATCAGATTTCGTGTATGTCCATAATTCCAAAAAGATTTAGTCAAATATGTGCTCTAAAATTAGTTGTTTACCTAGGCTGATTGTAGGCGGGTATTCTTTAGGACTTTGAGGATAAACCTCAGTAAAGTGCCAACGTACTCTCATTTCATTCAAAGGAGAGTGAGAGGCAGAAGCCACAGGCTGGGCCATTGAAAGGTGTGTTCTATTTGTCCATAGCCTGCTGCCACTCCATTATTTTCAGTGCATCTTACAAAAGACCAGGGTTAAAAATCAACCTTTGAACTATGGTGAACGATCAATGCTCCTCTCCAACACTACTTTACTCAAAAGAACAGTACCAGAACACTTCACCCAGCCTTCTGGGTGTGCAAAGACACCCTTAAAACATCTCTCCTGTTAAATCCGGTGGTTTCCAAGAATTTCCTACAAGATTTAGACATTCTGTTCACCATGATGATTGCACCAAAGCCAGTCAGATGATAACTTGATTATATCAGTCTATTGGCTTGATTTAGATCTCGGCAGACAGGTTACTCCATCACAACAGTGATGGATATCCATTCTACCAAATACAAATACAAATACCAAATACAAATCTCATATGACAGAATGGGATTTATATTTCATTGGACAGGATATCAGTCCCCATTGTGACAGAGTAACCCATCCGTCGAGATCAAAATCAGGCCCTATGCCTGAAGTAAATCTATAATTAGACAGTACTTACTAGCTACAACAGCTTCACTGTTAAAAAAATCTATAGACAGTACTGCATTGATATGGTTATTTGATTAGGTTATGGGTTAGGATTGCTGTTGGGCTAATGTTTGGGTAATGCATAGGGCCAGTTGGGGTTTGGGTTAGGGGAAGATTTGGCGTTAGGGCTAGGTACATGCTTAGGTATAGTGTTAAAGTCAGGGTTAGCGTTAAAGCCGGTTATGAAGGATGGGTGATAAATATTGCTGTTTTTACTGTGTTGTTAGGTTAATGTAGTGTGAAATATATTATATGCACTGAGAGATAAAGTAGTAGTGGGTGAGATTGTGGTGTTTGTGTAGTGGTGGGTGGATGACATGGCTTCTGAGTTAGTAAGAGATGAGTATTTGAAGTTTTACCTCTATTCATTACTCTGCCCACACCACATTTCAAGCTCCACATTTTCAAGGGGCATGCCAGCCAATGTGCTACAAACCCCAACCCTGTCTGATTCACAATGAAGGACAATGTGTGGGTGCGGGAGGGAAGAAGCTTATACGTGAAGAGATGTTTAAATGTGAACAGTAGCTCTGTGTGGGTGTGAAGGAAGCAGTATGGGCAGGAGGAAGAGTTTTTTATGAGTGTGAAAATAGAAGTGTCAGCACGAAGAAGACACTGATGTGGGATAAGCAGAAACATCAGAAAGAGTTAAGTGGTGTTGGTGTGTGGAAAGAGGTGTTAGTATGAAGAGATAGGCGGTGTCAGTGTGTGGGAAGTGGTATGATTGGAAGGTGTGAACAGTACCAGTGTGCGGAAAGCGGTGTGAGTACGAAGAGGTGAGTGGTGTCAGTCTGTGGGAAGTGGCATGTGTAGAAGAGGTGAGCGGTGTCAGTGAGTGGGAAGCAGGATGAGTGGAAGAGGTGAGCAGTGTCAGTGTGTGGGAAGTGTTATGAGTGGAAAAGTTGAGCGGTGTCAGTGTGTGGGAAGCAGTATGAATGGAAAGGTGAGCGGTGCAAGTGTGTGGGAAGGAGTATGAGTGGATTACATTAACCTTTAGGAGTAAAGAGTAGATCTGTGTGGGAGTTTTGGTGTGAGTGTGAAAATAGAAGTATCAGCACAAAGAGGACACAGCTGTGGGATAAGCAGAAACATCACAAAGAATTAGGCGGTGTCAGTGAAGCACTATGAGTGGACGAGGTGAGCGTTGTCAGTGTGTGGGAAGAGGTATGAGTGGATGAGATGAGCAGTGTCAGTGTGTGGGAAGAGGTATGAGTGGGAGAGGTGGCCGGTGTCAGTGTGTGGGAGCGTTATGAGTGAATGAGGTGAGCAGTGTCTATGAGTGGGAAGCAGTATGAGTGGAAGAGGTGAACGGTGTCAGTGTGAGAAAAGTGGTATGAACATATGGAGGTGGATGGTGGCAGTGTGTGGGATGTGGTACAAGTATAGAGAGGTGAAGGATTTTCAGTATTATGAGTGAGAGCTGAAAGGTGAGAGTTGAACAAAAGGTATGTATGGGCATGAAAAGAAAATGAGATCAGAGCAGTGTGGGGATCCAACACATTCTTCCTCTTTTCATGTTTGTAACATCCTCTAGGTGATTTCCTGGAAAATAATGTTCATAAACGTAGATTATTTTCAGATCTTGAAAGTAGCTTCCCAAAAAGTCTGCCTGAGTAAACAAGATCAAAAGAACAACTCCTGCCTTCCATAGAAATATAAAAATTCTTCTATTTTAATTGGTTATTCCATCCAACTCGGCTCTTAGATGCCCTACAGGAAACAGATATACAGACAGATAGACAGACAGACAGACAGACAGACAGACAGACAGACAGACAGACAGACAGACAGACAGACAGACAGACAGACAGATAGATAGATAGATAGATAGATAGATAGATAGATAGATAGATAGATAGATAGATAGATAGATAGATAGATAGATAGATAGATAGATAGATAGATAGATAGATAGATAGATAGATACATGTGAATGGACGGACAGACAGACGATCCTAGTGTTTTAATCTAAATCTGAACACTTGAAACAGATCACATTTACGGATATGACAGTAAAGGGGCATTTGCCACTGCTAGTCAGTGATGTTAATTAGGTACCGGTCAGTTATAATCGTATCAAAGGCACATTAAAAATAAATTTACTTACCATCCACTAGGTGATTTGGTTTACTGGTGAAGCTTAAGCTCAAAGACATCCTGTCAACTGCATTGGGGTCTTGATCAAGGGCTGTGAGGACAACCTGTCTGTTAGCGGCCGGCCATTCCAAAATCCCATCATTTTCACTGCTGCAGAGATGGAAAGTGACCGACACATAATTATTATAGGGCGAAGTGGGTGTTCCATGAGGGTAAAGCTTGAGTCCATAAGCGTAACCTTCAGAGCTATGGTAGACTGGACTCAGAAGGAAATCGCCTTTGACGCTGGTTTGAATTAGATGGCTGAAATTACTTATATGCCAGACATTGGTGGGGCAATTAGTTTCCATCAGGCTGATGTCATCAATATAGATCCCGCCGGTGGAGTTGGCTACATCCCCTTTGATGCCTTGGAAAGTGTAGCGGAATTTTGCCTCTATGTCAAATGGGATGTGCGCTAAGTTCCATAGGTTCTTACCATCACCTACAAAAAAGAGATGTCATTAATTGTTAAATTCAGTTATTCCAAAGACATTTTGCTACTGAATAGGGTACAGCAGGCATATTGTCAGATTCAAGTCAGGTGGACACGTTTTCTGTTGTTTAAAATTCATATGTTACAATTCATGGTTTGACTCTTGCTACTGCATGGTAATTTAGTTGTTGTTCATTTTAAGATAAGCAGGATCTGATTCTTATATATATATATATATATATATATATATATATATATATATATATATATATATATATATATATATATACACACACACACGCGAACATCTATCCTTTAAACTCTTACTTACACCTATGATTTGTGAGTGCTTTTGTAGGTTTGAGGATACTCAAAACTCATCAGGTGAAGGAAATAGTCAGGTTGCAAAGTCCACCTTAAGTTGGGGATTCAGGGAAGGATTCTCAGTGTCACAACATTTTGGAACAGACTTTTGAATAGATCAGTCATTATTAGTTACAAATCATTAAGCTTTCATACACATCAGTAGTTGGAAGGGGAAATGTCCTTAAAATGATGATGCTGCCGAAAATTCTGTACCTCTTTCGCTCTATCCCATTTATGAATATAAAAATGCTGGAAGGTATCTTTTCAAGGTTTATCTAGCAGTTTTGGAAAGTTAGACGTTCTTTAAAATACATGTCACTTCCGCAGTCTCAGGGTGGGCTAGCAATCTCTAATATTGGATTGTATCACTGGGCTTTTCTACTCCACTAGATGTCGACTCCATTCAGCTCCTCCCTGAGCCAAGATATGGAGGAAGATAAGATCCCGACTATATTTGAACTCACTATTGGAAAGGGTGCCAAGGGGGTGCTCATGAGTCAGACCAAATCAAGCTATTATAAGAAGCTCCGATCAAAGGTTATATATAGCACCTGGGAAGTATGGAAAAAGGTGCAGAAGGCTATGACTATTCCCAAAATAAATTATTGTACTTCACTGTGGCATGCACAAGATCTTCAACATTCCTTTAATGACGTGATGGGTAGGCAATGGGAGCAACTAGGTTTAGCAAGGGTAGGCGACCTGTTTAAAGCAGGTCTGTCACGCACGTTTAATGCTTCAAAGCAGGAGTATGGAATCTCGCCCAGGCATTATTTTATATATGTTCAAATCCGTGAGTACTTTGTCGTTCAAGGATCAACAGTATCCCCGGGGGGAAAAATTCCATTAATAGAGCTAGTAGCTAGGAGTGGTAACAGGATCAGGAATATTTATGGCCTCTTCCTCAAAAGTATCCAGGATGATCTGGAGAAAATTGAATCGGGATGGGCAGGGAAATTACATGATCCGGATGTAGATTTGTGTATGTCCCTGTTAATAGCAGGCAATATTCTTCGCTCAACAAGCCTCACGGCTCAGCACTATAAGAAGTTATTTAACCTGTATTTCACCCCAGCTAAACTGTTTAGTTGGGGTATGAGGGAAGATGATAGTTGCCCAAGATGTGGTCAAGGACCAGCAACAATAGTTCACATGTTCTCTGACTGTGATAGATTGCTTCCCATAAAGAAGGTGGTGACAACTTTTTGTGAGACGTTGTTAGGAAAGAGGATTAACCTATCATCTACACTGTTGTTAATGGGTTATGACAGTTGTACTTGCTTGAACACCGCGGAAAATTACTTTTTATTCATGTGTACAGCAGTCTTAAGATTATTAAAAGCCGCAAGATGGAAGGACTCAGATCCTCCTACCTTTTCATTGTTGCTGGCGCGGCTTATGGGAGTCTACAATCAAGAGATTGCGCTCTACACCTGCAAGGGTAGGTGGGCAAGAAAACTTGAGTAGGCGATATGGTCACTGTTAGATAGGTGGAGGAAGGGCTTGAGAAGCCAAGAAAATAATTGCAGTAGTGGAACAGGGGAGTAAACTGAGGCCCGGGGCATGTTGATATTTGTATTTTACACCTTTTTGACTCAAGTTTTGTAACCTATTATATTTATTCTACCATTCTTGACTCTGTGGTGGATAAACTATTCCAGTGCAGGCTTAGGTGGATCTTATACTGCAGCTTGATTCCTTTTTTTCTAACTGTATCTCATTTAATCAAACTAGGATTTTGCTGTATTATCTTTTAAGTATAAAGCCTATCAAATATTACTGCTGAGCTTTTAGATATGGATATTGTTACTTTGCATGTAATAACGTGTTTACTCTGAAAAACCTAATAGTATATTGTATTGTGTGTGAATATCTGAGTATATATATTAAAAAATTGAAATAAAAAAATAAAAAAGCACTCTCGCACATAAAACAAGACTGAACAACTGAATGAGGCTATTGAAAAAGACCTTAGTTGTTTCGTATGACAACAGAGTTTGCATTCAATATTTTTTTGCATGGTGCCTTAAGATTTTCACTTTTGTCTGGCCATATTCATTTGGAAAAGAAAAAATGCCATATGTTCAAGATTTACTCAGTAAATTATCTCAGTTTCAGAAATTTAGAGTTAGGGTTGAGAAAGAGGCATTATAAAAAATCTCATGCCGCTAAAAAATGAGGTGAACACCCAAATATTGTTAGCAGTTATTCACAAATGTTTAATAATTAGTTAGTAGTTTCTCAGGTCAAAAATGCACATAGTCCTCTCTATTTTATAAGGTGTAGGTGAAAGGTTTTTTTTCCACACCGATTTTGTTCTATGGAGAAGTAGAATCGAAAATTGTGCATTTGCAAATCCACTTTTGCATCTTATTGACCAACTCAAATGTTGCTGTTAGGATACTTCTATAAATAAACTCCTACAGATTATTGGGACAACTCCCAAGGTTCTTTGTGCACCCACAGTGCAGTGAAAAACTCTTACATTCGTATTTTACTACTGTGAGGCCTACCTCTCCATTAGGATAACATTGGGCTGCCTTATTACATTTAATAAGGGGTAACATTTGATTGGGAACAGGCAAGCTTTTTATGGCTGGTGTCTGAGAAATTTTAATTACAAATCCTCTGCAATCCTAAAATCAGATTTTTAGTTACAATTTTGCTACTTTTGGAAAGTTGGCAATTTCCTGTCCCAAGCCAATTGGTGCCTGCAGCCTGTTCTTGAGCCACATGATTAGGTGTGTTTGAGAAGCTGGACTTTGTTTACTCCTCACAGACAGCCACACAATAGAGGGATTAGGTGAACCTGGATGGCCATCAATTAGTAGGATGGAGTGGAGCTCAGCACAGTGGCCCCTTGCAACAGAATAGGAGGTGCTCTGTCTTTACACAAAGGATATTTCACTCCTGCATTGTTCATTCAGCCAGCCTGTAGCCAGGGCAGAGAACTCATAAAACTTCAAGCCCCTGAAAGAGCATTTTCTAGAAACCTTCCCTACTTCAAAGAAGACACCATGTGTAAAAAAAGGATCCTCAGTATCACACTTCAGTCCACTCTTGCACCTTCAGATGATATAAAAAAAGGGCTGATGTTCTTCTCTGGTGCCCTGATACTCTGCGGCTCTGTTGCCTGCTACCCTGCTTGCTAAGAAGGAAGTCTGGGCTTGCATCCTTCATCGCAGACTGAATTGAGTGCAAGGGTCAGCAAATTAACCTCCTGTTTTTGATCTACAGGGACATAACAAGCTACAGAGGCTCACTGCAACTGCCCATCTGGCCTGCTGCCGAGACCTGCCTGAGGCATGGCGGCCTCTACTGGAGTGCGCTCCAGACCTCCCAAGAGGTTCCCCTCAACTCCTGGACCTTTGGTGTGACCTCAGTTACGCTCCTCTCACAGAAAAAGGAGAAATCCTCACATTTTTGGTCTCTTCACAAACAGGCCCGTTTGTGCCAAAATTATGGCGCACGCACCACCTGCCATTGCAGAGTTCCGGTGCACCTGACTCTTCACCAACAACACCCAGAAGTGCGACATCTGTACTTTGGGCTTTAGCATTGACAGCTCATGGTGACTGTCAACTCTAACCACCAGCATTGACGGTCTGCAACATCCAACAGGATCTCTGAACTACAGTGACCCCTATCCGTGAGAGCCCAGCCTGCTCTGCATACTACATTGACAACCATCTTTAAATCTTACCCTGCTCCTCATGGCCCCTTCTACATCAAATGGAACTCATTTAACGAGACATTGAAAGTAACTCTTTCAAGTGGACTAACCTGGTCCCTGCATCCAGCAGTGCTTCATCGAGTTTGACCTGAACTTCTGTCTTTCACCCTGTCTCACATGACCAGATGACAGTCAGAGGTGCTTTCTGCTTTTAGGTGCTTTAATTAACTTAAATCTTTACAATTGCATTTTACTCAATTGTTTTCTAATTGGTTTGGGATTTTTATACTGTTGTGTTTTCACTGTATTACTGTTTGTGTGCTGCATAAATACTTTACATATTGACTCTTAGTTAAGGCTGACTGCTTTTGTGCCAAGCTACCAGAAGGATAAGCACAGGGTAATTAGGGATTTTTTGTGGTTTACCCTGACATCGATTGTGGCTGCTGCTTGAACAGGAGTCCCCCCACTTCCTACTACCAACTAACCTAATTTCTCACAAATCTCTTATGCAAAGAAGTATATTTTCATAATTATCATTGAGGTTGCTGGTACTCTGAGAAGCTTTCTGTACTCTAGCAATTATTTTTAAAACTAAATGTAGCATCATTGAAAATGAACACAAAAATTAATTCATACCAGCACTCCTACACACAGGAATGCTTGTAGCACTCACCAGAAGAATAAAAGACTGCAACACTCATTTATGTAGCCAAATAGAGGTAGAAGACTCCACAGCATTTTCCACTTTAATGAGGAATAATAACATTTGCCAAAATGCAGCTCCCATTGAAACTGCACAATACCAAATGCTTAAGAGTTGTGGTAATCACAGTGCAAAATCCTGCCTGGAAGAGGTAAAAATCAAGCAGCGAAAATAGGTCAAAAATGTGTTAATTAAGAAAATAGATTTCTCTTACCATTTATGATTCTCAATTTTAACATCCTTCTAACATTTCCGGTCCCATCGTCTTTTCTGATCCATACAATGATCTGATCCTGTGGACTCCCGTTCATCTTGTAGAAAAATTGGAGGCACTTTTTGGACCTCTGCGGGTACAGGATACGAGACTCCAGTAAAGCAGATTGTCCCCGTTGACCACTCTTGGTATCCAAGTACATAAAGTATCCCCCATCTCCAAAGGAAACATAGACACTTCAGTCAAAAATTTAAAGAAGTTTAAGATACAGCCATGAGGGTAATGTGGAGAATATTACAGCTCATTCCTAATGCAACAAGAATGCTACATATGACACTTTTAGAAGAAGCACATCCCCAACAGGCCATTATTGCTCTAAATACCTTAAATCATGTTTTGAACATAATTGGCCTTTTAAAACATTGTGTTTGTGCACCCATCTGTGGCTAGCTCATGCAATTTAGGGCCTGATTACGATGTTGGTCGGAAACTAAATAGCCCTACTCCCCGTCAGATTTGGTTCCGACCAACTTGCGGTCGGCGGTTCCTCCCGACCTATTATGATGCTTCCAAACACTATTCGGAAGGACTCCCATTGACTTCAATATGAGCCTGTGTGCTGACCGACAACACAGGCTCCTATGGGGAAAATGGCTGTCTGAGGAAATCATTGCACCCTGTGGCAGGCACCCCATGGTGCCTTCCACACTGTGCATAATTTTACTGGGGGGTCCTTCGGGTACCCCCTCCACCCCAAACCAGAGGACTCAGTATAAAGGCGGGCCTGGAAGGGAGCACCAAAGACAGCCTTTTCATGTTGACAGACTTAGTCAGAAAGGCTGTCGGAACCGACTTCCTAATCATTTGGTCGGAAACGCTGTTGGTTGAGCGGTACGAATCGGCTTCGACCTACTTGGATTCTCCGAATGCCAGTCAGAACCGGTTCGAAATGACCAAATGGTTACCCTTCCGAATTGTTTCCGACCAAGTCGGGTGGATGGGTTCCGACATGGTCTAGGGAAATCCGACTGTTAGTCGGTGGCTTTCGAACCGACATCATAATCAGGCCCTTAGTGTCAATTAAGTGACTTTTCCAGAACCAATATGTATAAATGTTTATGTATTCCACCCATCTTCATTGTTATAATCAGTATTTGTGTATTTCGTACATTACAGTTCCTCAAAAAAAGAGGCTTCTTGCTATGTAGCCTACCTCTGCAGCCTCCAACTAAAGTATGGTCTTCCTCGGGGGGCGCTAGAGGGCGCACTTACGGAATGGCTGCCTAGGTGCGTAGCTCCCGTTCCTTGGTGAATAATCCTCCATAAATCCTGCGCCACGGGGTGCTGTATCGCCCCCACATTTCGGCTCCTGCTTCAGGACATCGCTCTCCACGATCGACCCAACTCTGAGGGCTCTGCGTGCACCGAGGGCTGAGCTACCAGCTGCTGAACTTTGCCCGGTATTTGCTCTGGAGCTGCCGTGAGCGGGTGGCCGGCCGCTGCTGCTCACGCGACCCTGGGGACTGCCACGAGGCTCTGGGCCGCATCACAGCGCTGCTGCTGCTATCCTGTTGGGACGTTGTGCGGGGACTGCAACGGAGGTAGGCGGCTGCCGGTATCTCTGCCGTGAGCCCCCCCCCCCCCCTGCTGCTGTTTGCTCTCGCCGCTGGCGCTGAGCAGGGATCTGCTTCCCACAAGGCGGGAAGGACTGTAGGGCCAAGCGGCCCCCCCGAGCCGTCGCGCCGGCCCTCCGCCTGACTGCTGCTCCTGACCTGGGCGGCGCGGACTGTCGGACCTGCTGATCGGGGGTGAAAATCGGCCTCATTGTACCTGGCGCCGCAATTACGAGCCGCGCTCGCTGAGTTGAGGCCCCTGCATTGTCTCCGGAGTGGGGGAAAGCTATCGCCTGTGTTGTGGTGCGTGGCTGCCATGCGGAGAGGCCCTGGACTGCTCCCCTGAGCGACGCAATTCACTGCAGCACCTTACCTCGTAGGGAACCGCCATTACTCGCCCTACTGCTTGGGATCCTGCTGATTGCTGCGGCCACTGATACCCGGGCCGCTTCTCTGCCAGTATTAGGAGGAAAGTGTCTACTATAACGCTTAGCATAGCGCTTGGGGGACGTGCGGCGCTATTTACAGACTGCGCCCCCCTTGCGGTCCCTTGGGCAGCATCGCGTTCGCCGCTGCCAGCTGTGCCCTCTCCGAGTGGACTGTGCTCATTTACTTTGCAGGTGCAGACCACCCTGCCATCTTGCTCCTTGGCCTGGAGGCCGTTCCCTGACATCGCCATGGGTCGGACTGAGAATCGCCAGCCTAAGCTGAGCTTCGACAGCGTGAAAAGGGGCGCCAAATTGACGCAGATGTCTCCGGGACCTAGCGCGTCTTCTCCGCAACCTATCCCACCTCCTACTAACGATGTGGCCCTTACCAACCTGATTCAGGAGATGCGCCAGGGCTTCGCCACTGTCGTTGAGAAGGTGGACGGGGTCACAGCCCGGCTGGATGCTTTGGTACACAAGGTCGACCGCCATGAGGAACGCATCACGACCGCGGAGCAGCGAATCTCCGATAACACTGATGTCACCACGACCCATACGGCGCAACTGGCCAGGATGGACAATTTGCTCCGGATTATAGCGGCGAAGAATGAGGACTTGGAAGCGCGCAGCCGCCGGAACAACATACGCATCACCAATGTGCCGGAGTCCACAGATACAGGGAGGATGGAACTGTACGTTGAAAAACTGCTCAGAGGCTCGATCGGAGAGGAGGTTTTTTCGCCTCAATTTATTGTGGAGAGGGCCCACCGCTCCCTGGCGCCTGTACCGAAGCCTGGCCTTCCTCCCCGGCCCATCATTGCTCGGCTCTTGAACTATCGTGATCGCGACGCTGCCCTCAGAGCGGCCCGGACCCAAAGATCGCTGCAGTATAACGGGGTTACTTTCTCCGTCTACCCAGATTTCACGCCGATGGTTCAGGATGAACGACGCAAGTTCCTGCCGGTGAAGAAGAAGTTGCGGGAAGCCCAGATAGACTATGCTCTCTTGTACCCTGCGAAGCTTCGAGTCACCCATCAGGGTAAGCAACGGTTTTTCACCAACCCGCAAAAAGCAGAAGATTTCCTAAAATCGATACGGAGGGCACGCAGGGACGATAATGCTGCTGCAGTTGAACAGGAGGATGCTGACCTGCCTCCGGCGCCACACGAAGACTGACTGTCCCTGTGCACTACGAGCGGAGTCTTCTCCATGCCAGCTGGCTCTCACCCAGCGGCTCGGACTTCGGACATTGGGGTGATTCGTGAGCGATGGACCTACATGGACTCTGCACCCCTGTGGTAATGTACACCAAGGACCACTTTCTCGGCCCTAGTCTCCACCGTGGGCGGTACAGTTCTGGAGCTACGGACCGAGAAGTGGCTGTGCGCACTCTATGTTTTACCCCTACTGGGTGATCCCCATAGTCCTGTTACGGGTTTTGTTGTTCGTGCTACTACAGTTGGGGGGGGGGAGGGGGGAGGGTGGAGGGGGGCCCATTCCTTGGTTGTGTCTTTTGGAGTTCCTTTTGCGGTTGAAAGGGGGGTGGGGGCGGGATTGCGAGGGTGGGATCCATGGCTTCTGGCATGTTTGGGATGCTGGGGTGGGTGGGGGGAGGTTGGATTTTACGAGGCTTCTGTTGCTTGGACTGTATTTTTATCTGCTAGACTGGTGTTTCTTGGGGTGGGGGCGGGGCGGCCGGGGCACTGTCATTAGGCCTGCTAGGACACTTTCACATATAGACTTTCTGCACCCATGGCGGTTTCGAATGCGAATACTAGATTGACGTGCTTATCGTGGAATGTCAGGGGGCTGAACGATGCTAAAAAATGCAGAAATGTCATTGCCTATCTGAACAGACATCATGTACAAGTTGTTATGTTGCAGGAGACGCATCTGCCTGCTCAGGGCACTGCCGCTTTTGCGACGAAATGGGCTAGCACCCGTGTTTTTTCCTCGTACTCGACCTATGCCAGAGGGGTTGCGGTGCTTATTGCCCGCGGAGTGCCTTTTCATCATCTTGGAGAGGCAATGGACAGGGAGGGGCGATATGCTTTACTATGGGGAAGGGTTGGCCGCGATGTCTATGTATTTGTATCTATGTATGCACCGAATGTTGATACTCCTGCCTTTTTTTCCACATTGTGGGGGAAGATTGTTGCTGTTGGGGCAAGACATGTTATATGGGGTGGTGATTTCAACCTCGCACTGGTGCCCCCCGTGGATAGGGCGGATGGTGTCAGCTCCTACAAGCCCAGGTCCAGGGAGACGCTAGAGGGAATCATGGAAGAGGGTGGTCTCTTGGATGCCTGGAGACACCTGCATTCTCAGGGGCGGGAAGGGACACACTTTACCTCTCACACAGGGACATGGGCGCGACTTGACTACTTCCTAGTTAACAGAGAAGCTGCTGCAGAATTGCTGAGAGTAGAGCACCTTCCTAGAACCTTTTCCGATCACTGTCCTGTGTCTATGCAATTCAACATTCCCGGATGGGACAATCCACGACCTCAGTGGCGACTGCGTCCTGATATACTCTTGGACAATGTTTTCTGCACTGAACTGGGGGAGGAGATAGCAGATTTCTTCCCTAGAAATAAGGGTTCGGTAGAGTCAGTTGAGCACATCTGGGAAGCTTTTAAGGTCACCATCAGGGGCTTCTGCATCTCCAAAAGTCATGGGGTGCTGCGTGATATCCTTCAATCCATTTCTACACTGGAACGCGAACTGCGGACTCTGGAACATCGCATGATCACAGATTCTGACCCTCACTTACACGCCACCTTTAGAGAGACACTGTCCAAATTTGAAGAAGAGGCGGCCAGGGAGGTGAAGTACCGGGGCAAACACTGGGTGGCCCGGAGATATTGTGAGGGGGATAGGCCCGGGAGGGTGCTTGCTGCACTCACACGACCACCACGGGTGCACAACACTATACTGGAGCTTATTGATGACACCGGCACGTCTGTCAGGGACCCGGCAGAGATACTATCCACTTTCACAGCGCACTACTCTTCACTTTATACTTCTACGGCACAGGTACACACTTCATATGCTACCTACCTTAATGATGTAGCGCTGTGCTGGCTCAGCGATGGGGACAGGGAGTTTCTTGCGGCTCCCTTCGAGCTGGATGAGATCCGTGAGGCCATCATGTCCCTTCAGAACGGCAAGGCGCCGGGGCTCGATGGCTTACCGGCCGAATTTTATAAAACCTATGTTGACATAATGGCACCGGTGCTCAGTGAGGTCTTCACGGAATCTTTGGCCGATGGGATACTTCCCTGCTCTATGCGTGAAGTGGCGATCACCTCCCTTCTGAAACCGGATAAAAACCCTGCCGCTTGTGACTCGTACCGTCCACTGTCCCTTCTGAACTGCGATGTTAAGATACTGGCCAAAGTCTTAGCTACCCGGTTGTCGCTGCTCATGACCCGGATTGTCCTGCCTGATCAGTCTGGCTTCGTGGCAGGGAGATCTACGTCCCACAATCTTCGCACCCTTTTTACCTTGCTTCGCACGGTCCACCCCGACATCCCTATCGCTGCCGTGTTCCTAGACGCCACTAAGGCATTCGACTCGATCGAGTGGCCATACCTGTTTTCGGTTTTAGCCAGCATGGGTTTCCCCAAATTATTTCTCTCTTGGGTTCGACTTTTGTATACGGACCCGACGGCGAGGGTACTAATCAATGGCCGCCTGTCACAACCAATTGCGCTCACCAGAGGCACCCGGCAGGGATGCCCGCTCTCTCCCCTGCTATTTGCCATCGCGGTCGAACCACTCGCCTGTCGTATACGGCAGTTACATCGAGCGGGGGCAGTACACTGCCTACAGCGGCAAATAGATGTCTCACTTTATGCTGATGATATCACGCTCTATGTTAAACATCCCGAGACGCATCTCAATCCCCTGCTTCGGGAATTCATATTGTTCGGAGGGGTGTCGGGTGTCCACATCAATTGGGCAAAATCGCAGTTTTTCCCCCTCACGGATGCGGTGCATGCCTTCCCTCTCGATTACCCACTGGAGTGGTGTAGTGAAGATCTTAAGTATTTGGGAATTCGCATATCTCGCGATAAAGATGTGACGCTCCGTGCCAATTATGGAGTGGCCGTGACCAAATTGACGGCTTCGGTGGACAGGTGGATCACGCTACCACTCTCCATGGCGGGAAGAGCCTCACTTATAAAAATTGTGGTATTGCCCCGCTTCCTATATCTTTTCCTCAATATCCCCTACTACCCTGGTGCCTTTTTCTTCAGGACGCTCCGTGCGGAGCTGCGCAGACTATTCTGGGGCGGCAAGTCCCCCCGCTTAAACTGGTCGACGCTGACCCTTCCCTACGATCGAGGAGGTTTTGACATCCCTAATTTTGAAACTTACTACCAATGTGCACAGGCACACTTTGCCTACCATTGGATGGCTCCAACTCCTTTCATGCCACACATAGCGGTGGAGGACTGGATTGTGCACCCTATACCACTCAACGGACTGCTACACTGTCCTGAGTCATCCATCACCACTGCGCATACCTCAGTCTCCTGCACATTAGATGCGTGGCGTCGCATCGCTAGACACCTGTCGTGTCCGATGCCCTACTCTCCCAAATTACCGCTTGCTTATCACCCGCAATTATCTCTCTTGTCGGAACGAGGTTTCCGTCAATTATGTGATAGGCTACTTATCGCCCGCTGGGGCGACCTGTTCCATGAGAGTAGTTTCAAGACTAAGGAACTGTTCTTTAAGGCACAGGAACACACCACCCTCGAACTCTTTTACTATATTCGGCTGCGTGCGGGGATGCGGGACATCTTACCTGACTATCCCAATGAACCTGAGACCCTAGCCCCACTGCATTTCCTGTTGGGATCACAAGACGGGACCCACTTGGTCTCTGGTCTTTACCGCCAAATCCGAAGCGCGGCTCCGGAACCGGTCTCCAATGCTCGGCTGCGATGGGCTGCTGAACTTGCCCTCGATATCACCGATGAGCAGTGGAACTACTGTTGCACGCTCACCGCTCGCGTTTCCGCTAGCAGCAGATTAAAAATTATTCACTACAAATTCCTTCAACGGATATACTATACTCCGGCTCGGAAGTATAGGTTTGGGCTAGCTGACAGCGACAGATGTGAACGCTGCCATGCCGACCATGCTGATTTCCTACACCTGGCATGGGACTGTCCCCAGGTTGCTCATTACTGGCAGCTGGTTGTGGAGGCTATCGCGGAGATGGTGGGTGAGACGATGCCCGCTGACCCCTTGATCGCTATCCTCGGATACACAATGCACTTGCCTAGAGGATGCAGGAAATTTGTCGACACCGCCTTGCTCTTAGCCAAGAGACGGGTGGCTTGTCGCTGGGGCAGAGGAAGGGCGCCCAAATTTAAGGACTGGCTTACAGACTTGACTTATTGCCAAGACCAGCACACTACTTTTGCTGAATTGATACCCCCTTCTTGTAGGCCCAGGGATATTTGGGAACCTCTGATGCACTACCTGCTCACGCGCTCGGATGACGATGCACGATCGGATGATCTGCCTCTCCCTCCTCAATGCACTGACGTCCTTATTGGAACGCAACCTGTCAATACCTCCTGCTTCGTCTGACTTTCCTTGTCCCCCATGCACTCTCATACCCCTGCAGCGTCCTGAATGACCTAGGCCGCTCTCTCTTGGCCTGACCCACACCCCCCTCATGATTGGGCATGCATATCCCCTTTTTTTTTCTACATCCACAGCACGCCTCACACTACTGCTGAGTGACACCCCGTTATCATTCATGCTTCTATGGGATGCACCTTTACAGGCCTCTGTTTCACTGGGTTGCAGTCCTGGACATTAGCTCCCCCATGGGCTGCGGCCTTACTGACCCGCCTTGCTACACCACCCTTCATTGGACCTTTCACACAGTCTTATACAGCCTCATAGTTGTTACCTAAGTTGGGAAGTTTTGGTTCCTGTTTGACGATGAAAAACAAAAAAAAGGAGAGGGATTTCATCTCTCTACTGCAACGCCCTGTTCAACTGCTGCTCATCCTTGCTTGTCCTACGCCTCAGGCTGCAGAACCAGCGTCTTGTATGTTTTTCCTATACGCCGCCGGGCCTCCGGGATGTCGGCTTCTGGGCTGTGTACTGTTCATGATTTTTTGCTGCTGGCCTCCGGGTTGTAGGCGGATCGAGCTGTGTACAATACTCTGTTTTCTCCAATAAAGCAGTTTTGAACCCCAAAAAAAAAAAAAAAAAAAGTATGGTCTTCCTCTCCAGGTTTGCTAATTATATGGGTCCATTCAGCACCATCCTGTACCATCCGCACCATCCCACAGATGTTACTTAGTTCAAAGGAACACTGGTCCAACATGGAGAGTGTTGAAGCTGTGTTACAAAAAACAGATGTCATGCACAGGTTAAAATATGACACAATGTTTATCATGATTTTCATAGTTCAGTAACTCGCATTTTTTAAATGTCTTGCAAAATTATCTTAAAGTAATTTTTTTGGAGCCATGTGCTAACTTTAGAACATTGAATTGTACCATTGTCAACACAGCGTTTACTTAATTTTGTATCTTTGATAATTGGCACGACATTTTCAATAAAGGCAACCCAATAAAGTCAATTAAAACAAGTGTTGTCTAATTCACAGATCGTACTAACACTTCTTCACATAATGGCTGAATGGAAATTAAACAAGCATGCATTACATAGGCCAGGAGAGAATAGTTGATTGCTCCTGAGGCGTGAGCCGGGAGTTGCCTAGAACAACACCAAACTGCCACCGTTTTTGCTAATTTTTGCACAGGACATGTTTGCTGCTATTTAGATGTAATAATTCACTGTTTTTACTCGTTTTTAAAATTTTCTTGTAACTTGTTGCTTTTGGCTCCTATTTGAGGTCATTAGTAGCAGTGAAGCCAGGTCGCTATTTTTTATGATTTTGAGGCTTCAGAAGGGAGGGAAACGCGATCAGGCACTCACCTGGACGGCCGCCAGTTTGAGTGGGCCAAGGTGAGCGCTCTAGTCTTTTTCCTCCCCAGACCTTCAAAAAGCAGGCTGGCGCGACCGCGCAGCCTTGATTGCTCCTGAGGCGTGAGCCGGGAGTTGCCTAGAACAACACCAAACTGATACCGTTTTTGCTCATTTTTGCACAGGACATGTTTGCTGCTATTTAGATGTAATAATTCACTGTTTTTACGCGTTTTTAAAATTTTCTTGTAACTTGTTGCTTTTGGCTCCTATTTGAGGTCATTAGTAGCAGTGAAGCCAGGTCGCTATTTTTTATGATTTTGAGGCTTCAGAAGGGAGGGAAACGCGATCAGGCACTCACCTGGACGGCCGCCAGTTTGAGTGGGCCAAGGTGAGCGCTCTAGTCTTTTTCCTCCCCAGACCTTCAAAAAGCAGGCTGGCGCGACCGCGCAGCCTTGATTGCTCCTGAGGCGTGAGCCGGGAGTTGCCTAGAACAACACCAAACTGATACCGTTTTTGCTCATTTTTGCACAGGACATGTTTGCTGCTATTTAGATGTAATAATTCACTGTTTTTACGCGTTTTTAAAATTTTCTTGTAACTTGTTGCTTTTGGCTCCTATTTGAGGACATTAGTAGCAGTGAAGCCAGGTCGCTATTTTTTATGATTTTGAGGCTCCAGAAGGGAGGGAAACGCGATCGGGCACTCACCTGGACGGCCGCCATTTTGAGTGGGCCAAGGTGAGCGCTCTAGTCTTTTTCCTCCCCAGACCTTCAAAAAGCGGGCTGGCGCGACCGCGCCGATGGCGCCCCAAAGGCAAGCCCGTCTGCGCCCGTCCGCGCTAAGGCAGCGCCCAGCGCCAGCCACGCTGTCCGTTATGTCAGGGGAAGGGCTTCTCCTCTAAAAGCGGACTCCCGACTTTATTCTAAGGAGACCTTGCTCAACATAGGGGAATGCCATGCCAAAAAGGGTAATCTTGCCTTTGCTGACTCAGCTCTCCCCTTGAGCGATTTCCTTGCTGGAAGTCTCCTATCTTGCGGACTTCTTAATGTGAGGTCTCTGCCAAAACACTGCGTTGAAATTCAATTGTTAATAGATTCTCACCAGCTTGATGTTTTATTCATGACGGAGACCTGGACTCGCCCTGACTGTGAGATCGAGCCAGGTTGGGCCTGCCCGCCAGATTGTAAAATTCTACACCTCCCCAGACCTAACGGAAGGGGAGGCGGGGTGGGGGTCATCTATAGGGCCTCCTGGCAAATCGGGACCATTGATATGGATCCGGTTAATGATGTAGAGCTACTTGGCCTGGCTATAAAAAATGCCTCTGGGCTTATCGCTACTGGGGTAATCTGTTATAGACCCCCTGGGGCCTTTACTGTTCAACAACAACAATCGTTGTTAACTACTCTCACGAACATGGCAGCCACTCACAACAAATTGATATTCTTAGGGGACTTTAATCTTTGGCTAAATGGTTCCCTTGACGCGGGGTTCCGTAACCTACTCCACTCGTGCGAAGGCCTTGGCCTTTTTCAGCATGTGGTGGGTGCTACTCATAAGTAGGGTCATAGCCTTGACCTTCTCTTTTCATGTCCTCACCTGCTGCACATGGGGGAAATTTCACCCATGGACTGGACAGACCATTTCCTAATTAAATTTTATGTTAATTTTAATGTTGCCCAGACCCGGCCTGCGCGTACCAGCACTGAAATTCAGTGTAGGGACTGGAAGGCCCTTGCACGACTGAGATCCTCAGATTTGGTGTTTAAGGTCGGAGATTGTTTTTCCCGGGACAAACAGGTCGACGAGAATTTTGCCTTGTTGTGTCTTAGGATTACCGCGACGGTAGACTCTCATGCCCCTCTTAAAAAACGTAGTTGTAAGGGCAGAGCCTCTGCCCCTTGGTTTAATGATACTCTGAAATCCACTAAATTAGCATATAAACAGGCAGAGAGGAAATGGAGGCGGGGGTACAAGGATTCAGACAGGCTGCTTTGGAAGCTCAAAATTGTTGAGTATAAGACCTTGATTCATAAATCTAAAGCAGAGTACTTTTGCTCCACGATATGCAATGCTTCAAACAGTTCTAGGAGCATTTTTAACATTCTGAACAGCCTCACCAGTCCTGATTGCTCCAAGAACTCGATACCCCCCTCGCAGGAGCGCTGTGAGAACTTGGCTAAGTTCTTCAGAGAAAAAATTGAGAGAATCATCAATGATCTCAAAGTTCCCACTGTTTCCAGCTGTCCCCAGACTCTGAGGGATCAGGCCTTGGAGGGTGGGGATAATGGCCCCTGTTGGCAGCCTGCTGATCAACTATCAGAGTTTCCGCCCCTAGGGGAGGAGGACTTCAGTAGGCTGGCACAGGGCATTTCCTCTGGCTCGCCCATGGAACCGGTCCCGCACAAGATCTGGAAAGAGTATGAGGTGGAATTATTTCCTACTCTTCGCCTGATTTGCAACCAGTCTCTGGCCAGCGGTATAGTTCCCGCTCGCTGGAAACAAGCCCTGGTTTCCCCGCTGCTGAAAAAACCATCATTGGATCCAGAATGCTCTAATAATTACAGACCAATCTCTCTGTTACCTTTTCCTGCAAAGATTGTCGAACGCAGGGTTAGTCTATCACTTTCTAAACATCTGGAGCAACATCAGCAGCTTGAGGAATCGCAATTCGGCTTTCGCCCTGCCCATGGGACGGAGACGGCCCTGGTTACTGCCATGGATGAGCTTCAAATGCGTGCAGACAGGGGACAGGCAGCAGCCCTGATTCTGCTCGACCTGTCTGCCGCATTTGATATGGTCAACCATGAGACCCTCCTGAATAGACTGCGTGAGGCCGGGGTGAGAGGCTGCGCCTTACCCTGGTTTCAGTCCTTTCTGGAGGATAGACAGCAGGCTGTGTCCCTTCCCCCTTTCCAATCCGCGTTTTTCCCTGTGCCGTACGGGGTTCCTCAGGGTTCGGCAATCAGCCCCATTCTGTTCAATCTTTATTTAAAACCCTTGATATCTTTGATCAAATCATATAAGATCAATACGTTTAACTATGCGGACGACACTCAATTGATCCTCTCCTTTGAGGGTGAGGACTCGACACCGGTGGAGGTGTTCCATGAGTGTCTGCGGGATATTGCCGGTTGGTTACTGGATAACTCCCTTCAATTTAACGCTGGCAAAACTGAGTTGCTTTTCTATGCGGGGAACAGGATCCCACATCCCTTTCCTGACAATTTCTGGCCTCCAGATTAAGGTTTCACGAGTTAAAACTGTGCGTGACCTAGGCATTATGCTAGATAACAAGCTGACTATGGAGGCTCAGGTTGCGAAAACTGTGTCTTGCTATTTTGCCCTGATTAAGTCCCTTCGCAAGATTATGCCATTATTACCTACCCACGCTCGGGCTTTGGTGGCTAGATGTACAATCTTGAGCAGACTCGATTACTGCAACGCCCTCCTACTTGAGTCCCCCAGCTTTCTGTTAGATAGACTTCAAAGAATTCAATCAGCGGCTGCTAGAATGGCCTTGGGATGGCCTAGAAGAGTGTCTGCATCTGCAGCTCTGGCCGAACTCCACTGGCTTCCACTCAGGCAGTGAGTACAATTTAAGTCTCTCTGCCTTGTTTTTAAAGCCCTTCATGGGCTAGGTCCTAGAACGCTGCAATCTAAATTTGCCTGGTACACTCCCACCAGTGCGCTTCGTTCTTCCTCGGCCCGGCTGGTGAGAGTACCTAGATTTTAAAAAGTCAGGGCGGGGGAAGATCTTTTGGGGTGGCTGCGGCCAAACTTTGGAACAGTCTACCTTGGGAGATTAGACAAGTTGAGAAACTTCTCCCGTTCAGAAACTGTGTGAAGACCTGGCTGTTCCCTATGGTTCTTTAGTACCTTCTCGACACCCCTCCTCATACCTCTCATGGAGCCTCAGCTCCAGGATGCCTGCAAGGCAACAGTGCACTTTATAAGCTTTATAAATAAATAAATTCCATACAGCTAATCCACTAACTATGTAAATGATTTCAATTCAGCCTCAATGTATGTAAATTTATCTTATGGTGCTATCCTGACATTCTGGTAATAAAAGGCCTTTCTGACCGACTTTGAACACCCATGCTGCAAACCTAAAACCATTTGTGCCTACATCCTCTTTGGCAAGCAACACATTCGCTAACTTAAAGAGGCAGGTGCATTCCAATGTGTGGTAGGCATAGTCCCAAATCCAATTAACCTTTGTAGTGTACCCTCATTCATGAATCCTGTGAATCCTTTTGATACATGCAGAGTTGAGAATCTTTGTAGTGTAGGCAGATTCATGAACATCATACATTTTTCCTCCATATGCAGATTCTTGAATCCCATAAATCTTTGTTTTTATACTATCAGTTCAACAACTGAACATCTTTCCTTACACTGCACTGTGTAGCTTCTATGAAGATTGATATTTAAATTGTTTTGTGTTCTCTGTCTTCTATACTGACCGTAACATCTTTTCTGAGATTGATTGTGACATTGGTTGTACTGAGCCAGAGTTGTACAGACAAATATTTTGCATCGTACAACCAACTTACTGCAGTTGTACATTCGGTTCAACCTCTCCAAATCAATCTTGCTCAGATCCAGTCGCTGCCCAATGATGTCGTTGAATGCAGGTATTTTCGTTGTAATTGTGGCAACGTTATTATTTTTGTTAAAAGACAACGGCCCGTAATGCATAACTGAGTCGTAATCGTATGGCGTGTTGAGGTCGGAAATAAAATCATCATCAAACTTGTCGAAGGCATATGCATAACCTGAAAACAGATAAGTGTCAGTATATTTTTACCAATCTTTCATACATTTGACAACATCTGGTAGTCCCTAGTAACATGGGATTTTATTCTGCTGAAGATCTGTGGTAGATCTGGAAAAAAGTCAGAATTTACAGCTGTGTCATTTACTTCTGATCCACAAAGCTAGAAACAGATGTTAATCCATAGGCAATGCACCAAAATTATCTACTCAGATATGAGTAGAATATGGAGTTACATTTTTAAACTTATTTTTTATTACTGGGCTTACTCAGGAGTATGTGAAAGCAGTGCCATGGAATCCTCAGACAAACGTGGTAAACACCTAGTGAGTTCTAATTTATGGCCTCTTTTTAGAAAGATGATGAATGTGGTGGTGTGCACACCATATATACCAAATTAGTCCAATCGAAATTTCTTTAACATATTTGGAAAGGACATAGACACTTGTGTAATGTAAACACATTTGAATAATATGATGGTTTGATGTTTATGATGCATTATGGAAGCGTAAGTTCATAAAGGCACACCCACGGTTAACCTTTCACCTCGACTGTTTGCGCATGAAAGGGAGGGGTCAAATTAGTTTATAAGTTGGCCGGGAAGAAGGAGAGAGTAATTAGGAGTTCATGACGAACCGGGACTTGTGATTAGGAGAATGTAAAAGCAGGTACGCATTGCGCGCAATTGGTATTAGTGAGGTTCAGTAGTAAATCGTGTGATCTGAACTTAAGCATTTAAACTGATAAAGCCACAGGCATGCGTAAATGATAAATATAGCAATTGTGTGAATTTTATTAATAAACAGCGCAAGAACCATGTGATATAAGAGACCGGGTGTTCACAAAAATATGCATGAACAAATAGCTAGAAAGCCTAATTTTTTAGCCTTTTGACCTCGAAAACTGTAAATTTTGATTGTTTCTGGGTTAAGCATCAGGGGTGATTTTATGAGAATGATTGTTTAATTTTATAATGCCATAACATCGTTTTGAATAGTACACATGCACGAGATAGATTTTAGATTTGAATGTGGGTTCGTTCAGACTAAATTTAATGTAAAACTTGTGTGAAATTTCAGATACCCCTGACGAAGAGCAAGCAATTGCTCGAAATGCATTGGGTCACGAATAAAAGAATGCTGCTGACAAATACTTTTTGTGTATGGATCGTATTTACAAGGAGGCCTGGATGGGCACATGTTGATACGTAGAGTTTCAAAAGCAATTTGGTAACGATGTGGAACAGACGGAATCATAGAAGATAATATGACAAAGTAAAGGATAAAATATGGATAAATATGAATGAGACAAACGGATAAATATATGATGGATCTAGCATCCGTAATAAATGCAGTGCACCAGGGTGCGGAGTGTGAATGTTGCTCTCCCCACTTTTGGACTCTTTTTTAGAAAGGACATATTATTCTGTGCAACTGACTTTTGCCTCTAACTTGTGTAAGTTACACTGTACTGTACTAAGGTAGAAGAAATCAATGTAAGAGTGTGTAACTTAAGAATGCATCTGTAATTAACAGCCTTACATTTTTACAAGTGTCATTTCAAGCCATGGTCAAGGGTCAGAGGAGTGGTCAGGGATATCAAATACAAATGTGGTGCATAACCACTCAAAAGTAATTTTTAAACACTTGCAAACATTTTCAGCGTTTTCCCACACTTATCTGTGTACTTAATTTAGACCGGAAAGGTCAAGACATAACTGCTGCAGAAAGAATGAAATTGAGCACCCATCAACCGAGTGTTTACAGGAGGTTGGGGGAAGAAAAGAAATGTTAAGCAAAAATATAAGTGAGAGAAAAGGGCATTTAAAAAGTTAAGTTATCACATGTCACAATTCCCTAATCTTGGAACTGGTGTACTCTGCTTTATACATGAACTAGACAAGCCTATAGCTGGAAAACAGCCTTAATTGTACTTTTAATGCATCCCATCCACCTCGAATTGTTCCCTATGGCTGATGTAAATTATGTAAACTTAATCCCTTCCATTCTCATGACGGCCCCCTGCCGTCATGAGTCACGGTGGGCGTGTGCCCCCGATGTCCAGGGGTCTTCCGGGCTACGCCCGCGATTGTAATGTTCAGCACTGAGGTGGAATTCGCGCCGCAGGCAAGGTGTTAATAGGACAGGTTAGTAAAGACACCAAACAGGTGTAATTTAAAAACATGCACAAGCACAACTTACACGAGGGTCATAGGTTGCCATATTTTAGTAAAATAATGCTCTAAGTGACTGATTGCATCCCAGGGCATATGGATTTGGTGATTTGCCAGTAGGTACAAGCAAAATGTAAGAGATCCAGAAGGAGGAAGTGGTGCTGAAAGTGTGGAAAAGCACAGCAATTACCTCCAATTTCAAAGAGGGTCTGAAGGAAGGGGAGGAATGTTAGGTACTCTCCCTCAAAATGGATTGAAAAAAAGTTATGTTGAACATGTTTTAATTTTTGTATCCTGCATCTCATGGTACAATAAGCAAAATAGGTGGAAGTGAGCTCTGCAATAATATAATTGAATGTATTTTCATAACAGAGCGAGTTCCAGTCTAGTGGTATGCAGTGCTTAATGTGTAAAAGATTGAGTACCAGTGGCCAAAGATCTATTCAGAAGACCACAGCCAGCACTATTAATGTTAGTGTGCCGAATATCAAGGCTGCGTAGTCTAGAGTCCACCTCATGTCTCTTTAATCGACTAGCACCCACTCCCTACCTCTTTATCTTGCTCATGCAGGATTCTGCTTTCTCCTTGTGAGATTGATTTCGATCCGGTCTTTCTCTTCCAACTTCTTCCCTTTGTTTGTCTCATATTCTCTTGCTCTTGGGAAAGTCTGATGGGGATAAATGAGTACTGAACACCTGGGGCCTTATTTATGAAGGCCTTGCGCCGCCGGTGCGTCACTTTTTCCCATTTTAAAAGTGACGCACCGGCGGCGCAAGGCCTTCATAAATAAGGCCCCTGGATTGAGAACCCATCGGCCCCAATGGCAATCACCGGATCAAAATAAGCACAGCATATCTGACTAGCAAACTGTCACAAATAAGCTTGACAGGTGTAGCTTACACCTGTGTGGGGGTTTCACCTGTGCCTGTTGTAATATACACCAATTTGTATGCCCCAGTGCAAAAGTGAAGATCAAAACACAGTTGCATACATTTATGCAAAAAAACTTTCTGAGCAATCCCATTCAAGTTAGCATTCATTAACTATATCTGAGGTTCTAGTCAGCTAGTCGGTTCATGGGCTTGTATGCTGAGTCTAGTAATCCTGTTTATCAATCTGACTAATGGGTTGAAACCAGAATATCAGTCCTAAACATAATCTGTCAAAAAATATCGCCCAAAAGAAATGTTCCCATTGAAGTTAAACAAATCTTCATACACCCAAAGGAGCAATATTATCCTGCACAGTATTTAAGCCACAAGATAAATGGCAGACAACACTATTGTTACTGATCTTCTACAATGCAACCCTGGCTAGCAATGTCTATATTCCACCACACATTCTCTATTGCATTTGGCCCAATATATTTCCTGCACAGTTAAGTCATTTCTAACACTAATCACTTTTGAACTGTGTTTTCTTTGTAATTATTACTCCATATCCATTTTTTTAAATGATGCACCAGAATTTCTTATGGTTATTTTGACAACAATACCTTTAGGATGATATAAAATCGCCAACCTAGACACACATTGCTCATAATGGATTTCACGCAGCAAGGCGCTGAACTGTTGCATCAACCTTTGCCCTCAATCAGCCAAGTTCCGGTCCCATCTGGTTTGTATTATTTGAACCATTATTTAAGTATTTTTGTATCTTTAGTTTTTGTTGTGTGTTTTTTCTGTAGGTTGTGCTGATTCATAACAATTATGCAATGTACACGTCATTTACTAGCTTTTTGTGTGATTATGCAGGCCTTTTTCCTTTTTCCAGAACTCAACACGATGCCCATAGGCCAGCTCATGTAAAAGTTTCACTTGTGCAGACCTCTGTGTGTATTGAGCGCGCAAGTTGAGTGTACTTGGCCTGCTAGTTGGACCCCATGTTGGTTTTATATGGCACAGGATGGAGGTATAGAGGTGCATATACAGCGTCCCCAGAAAGTGGAAGTGTTCTCCCTGCATTTCTGAGCTGGAGGTTGTAACCCATAACCCTGAAGCATGGCAGGGTGTAGATATGGCTGCCCATAGAAATTCAAAGAGGCCTATTTAATGCAGGGCTGCTGATCAGTCTGTCCTAAGCATTGGTATTTGGATGATGGTATGGAGTGAGTTAGCAGATTCAATTGTTAGAAGGAGAGACATATCTAGGCAAGGACTAGCTCTTTTGTCTTCCTTTGAGTGAGTCACAAAAGTAGGTTCAAGACAGCGAAGTGAAGAGCTTTACATCCATTTTGCTCTTTTGATGGGTACTCCTGCTTAGAGCCAAGATCTACATTGCCTACTGTCAGCATTATCATCTTGCACAATGACGTGTCCCTGAACTGGAGACAGTGGATCCGCATCCCTTGCCTGGAAACTCTGTTTAAAAGTGGGACCCATAACTTCCCACTTGGATCCAGTTCCAAGCTGCTCCACTGGCCAGGTGCTCCACAAAGAACTTTAAGTGATGCTGTTATGTTATGACCCATGACCAGTATCACTGATAGCGATTCTCCCACGCACAAGTTGATATCGCCTGAAACTGCACATCTTCCTGGAGGAGAAGTGGGCCTCTAGCATTATTGCAATCATTCTGTGTTACTCTTTTTATGTGAATTAAGCCATTACATAACTTTGCATAATGTGCCATTCACTGTAAAGAAAAATCCACAAACGCACAGGAACAATAGAACGTGAGTGACTGTTTATTACTGTGCTTTTCTGTTTTGGGCGCTATTGTTTTAGTGTGAAATGCGCCCTTGTTTATAATATTAAAATATATCTCAAAATGACAAATTAGCATTTTGCATAATCATGCATAATCTATACTAATATAATAAAGAAAGAGCCCAAACCTTTGAGGCGGGTAATCTCAGGACCCACAGCACCAATCACAACACCCAATACAGCGCTGGAAAGGGCAGTTGCAGCAGAAGGACATAGGCTATGCAGACGCCCAACATATACATTTAAAAGGTTAAAGAACCGTGCCAGCAAAGTAGTCCCTTGTGGGCGTGTCTGCGTTGTGCTGTGGGCGTGTGCTGGGGGCGTGACAAACGCTGGGGGAGTGTGGTACGTTCCGCCCTTCATGCCATGTCTCATATCGTGTGCTGTGGGCGTGTGCTGGGGGTGTGGGGGTGTGCGGGGCGCGGGATTACGAAAAAAAAGCGAGCGTTGTGCCCAATATTTCATTGTATTTTCTTCCCAGGTTCTGTACATTCCAGCTCCGGGTGTCCACCCTGCTCTCTTTAAATACCCCTGCACCCCATAATCATAACCCACCCTTACTCCTTAAAATACCCCAACACCCTTAAACACTAACCCCTCTTAACCCTATAAATATACCCTGTACCCCAAAACCCAAACCTATCCCTAAACCCTAAAAATACCCCTGTACCCCAAAACCCAAACCTAGCCCTGAACCCTATATATACCCCTGTACCTCAAAACCCAAACCTACCCCTGAACCCTAAAAATACCCCTGTACCCCAAAACCCAAACCTAGCCCTGAACCCTAAAAATACCCCTGTACCCCAAAACTCAAACCTACCCCTGAACCCTAAAATACCCCTGTACCCAAAACCCAAACCTAGCCCTGAACCCTTAAAATACCCCTGTACCCCAAAACCCAAACCTACCCATGAACCCTAAAAATACCCCTGTACCCCAAAACCCAAACCTAGCCCTGAACCATAAATATAACCCTATACCCCAAAACCCAAACCTACCCCTGTACCCCAAAACCCAAACCTAGCCCTGAACCCTAAAAATACCCCTGTACCCCAAAACCCAAACCTAGCCCTTAACCCTTAAAATACCCCTGTACCCCAAAACCCAAACCTACCCCTGAACCCTAAAAATACCCCTATACCCAAAACCAAACCTAGCCCTGAACCCTAAAAATACCCCTGTACCCCAAAGCCCATACCTATCCCTAAACCCTAAAACTACCCCTGTACCCCATAACCCAAAACTATATCTGAACCCTTAAAATACCCAAACACCCCAAAACATATACCTCAGTACCCCAAAACATATACCCCTATACCCATACTTACCTTAGCCAAACCTTAAAAAAAATGCTTTTACCATTCATGCATTTACAACGAATTTCGTTGTAAATGTAAGTGTGGTAAAGCATATAAAATGTAACGCCATGCGTTATAATGGCATTGCAGAGTCATGGTACTTTCGTAATGAAAGTATGCGGAGTGATGGTATGCGGAAAGAAAGTTGCGGAATAATGGGTGTTTACCCTCCGCCAGTAAGTACATTGGTGGCACGGCGGCCCACATCTCCAGCAACATACTCATATTTTTTCACCACCGATTTGAAAAATGCACAGGTCTCTCTCATTGATGGCCAGCACCGACATACACTTTTAGACACACCTCCCGCCACAAGTTCTAGAATTGCAAACTTTAGAGCTGGGGAGCTACGTTCGAATCTCGGCATCAGCTCAACAACCTGTGATTCCAGGCAAATCGCTTAGTCTCCCCGTGCCTACCACAAATTAATGTGTTCTTCTGTAATGTAAATTGTGCTCATGCCATGTTGTCGAGTTCGCGCTATATAATATTGCAAGGAAAAATAAAGTAGGAAAACTCGAGTTCACACACTACTGAACGCGCACTCAAGTGCATCAGCAGTGCACTGTGAATCGGAGCGTTTCACAGTCCTGTCACAGATAAGAAATGCTATCAAAACGAAATCCTACAAAACAATATACTACTGGCCGGCAGCAATTCATGCCCGGACAACGCCGGGACGGGCTGCTAGTAATATATATTTTTTGCAAAAAGTTGGCGTAATTATCTGAAAGCCAATTATGCAAATGATCCTACTACCTCCTACCGCTACCTACTTCTACTCGGGAGCTTGCCTTTCTTTTGACAGGGGACGAAAGTGCCCTATCCTACAGGAGCTGTCTGCCCGAAGAGGAGAAACTCATTCATTACATTTTGAAGAAGAGCGACCCAGAGGAACTAGTTTGCCAAACAGTGTGTGTCTGGAGCCGGCCAAAGAGCTCCCAACCACCCTGTTAAACCCAAGACCATCAACAAAGATTCCCCTGAGCACTAGCTTCTGCGACCAAGGAGGAAGATGAACCTGTGCCAACTCTTCCTTAGGCATACCAGAGTACTGCATCACAGTGCCCAGATGGGAGGAAGCAGATTCCCCACCACATGTGCTAGAGCTGTTTCGCCTTGGCAGACCCACTGCTCCCATCATCAGTCAATTTATGATCCTGCGATCATAAGTTTCCTTTTTAAATATGGCAAAGAACCTAGGGAAGGCATAGAGAGGTGCCGGAAACAGTCTCAGGATAAGCTCCTGGATATCCTAAGTCCCCTAACACGCATCTTGGACATGACCGAAGATGCCAGGGGTAAAAATATTCCAGTAAACATTGACTTATTAAGAGTTTGGGCGCAAAGGGCCTTATGCAAGTTAGGTAACGCAAATGCAAACCTCTTAATGGAGAGACGGAAGGACATCCTGATAAGAATTAACCCCAAGTTAGCAGATCTTGCATCCAAGGAAGACACAAACCATACCATGGACTCCTCTTTGGTGAAAATTTTATTAAATCCTCCATATGCCCCCAGTCGTCACTTTTTCTCTGCCATCAAGACTCAACTTATACGACTACTATGGGGAGGGAAACAAGCAAGGCTCAAATGGGACATACTTACACGCCCCTTCATCGTGGGTGGGTTCTCGATACCAGACATTGAACTATATTTTAGCTGCGCACAGGCACATTATGCTACATACTGGATGAACCCCCCCCTTCATGCCTTACCTGGCGAGTGAAAATGGCTACATGCACCCCGTCCCTAGCACAGCCTATCTGAGCGGCCCCGCTGTCCCCAGACATATTGCATCTTCCACAGTTCAATGTACCATCAGCGCATGGCACGACCTAGCCAAATCAACTCACTGCACACTACTATACTCTCCTCTCCTGCCCCTTTTCGGGCGAAAGGACCTCATGGTCACACAGGAGGGCGGCTGCCACCAGCTCCTCCGCAAGCTCTCTCAACACACCTGGGGACACCTTTATACCAATGGGAAGCTTAGCACCAGCGACAAATTTTAGAAAAATATAAATCCCACTCCCTTAGAACACTTTTACTACATCAGACTCCGACAGGACATTAAAGCTGCTACACCTACTTTCATCCCTGGAACCTCCAGGGATGCCCCCGCAACATGCACTGCTGCAACAAGACGCCCCTGCATACGTACTCTCGAAACTGTATCGAGCCGTACAAACGAACAGAGAACATGACCCACCATCGGCCCAAAGCAAATGGCAGGAAGAACTCGGCCACCCCATAACTGACGAACAGTGGACATATTGCTATATACAGACAGGGGAAATTTCCGCTAGCAGCAGATTCAGAATTATACATTACAAATACATACATCGTTTATACTATACACCAGCTCGACTGTACAGGTTAAAACTTCGTGCGATCGACCGTTGCGACCACTGCGGAAGGGGAGGGGCCGACTTTTAACACTTAGCCTGGGATTGCCCACCTATACAACGCTATTGGGTAGAAGTACTCGCTGCATTGGATCTCATGACAGGCCTGCATGTCCCTACAGACCCCTTTACTGCCTTGTTAGGCTAACTGAACCTATTGCCGCAAAAATGTGAAAATACACCTCCATAGCGGTACTACTCGCCAAAAGGAAAATTGCCTGTAAATGCGGAAGAGGTAGAGCGCCGAAATTTAAGGACTGGCTCCGGGATCTTACATATTGCCAAGAGCGGCTACATACCTATGCAGAACTTCAACCCCCCTCTTCACGCCCAAGAGACATCTGGGGCCCGCTGCAAACGTATTTATTGGAACCTGCTACAGACAATAATGCGGAAGCCTCATGGGGTACATGATTCGCTCCGTGTCGGTACTCCCCCGTTAGGACACGCACTTATCACTCACTGGTAAACACGGGACGTCATGGGTCACTGCCTCCTTATTTAAAGGCCAAAATACCCCCTACTTGTGGCTACATCTCTTTAGCTTCCAATACAAAAGTGGAACTGGTTACCTGACGATGCCTCAGTTCTTTGTTAATGTTTAGCTTACAATATATGAATGCAATGATATTCCTGCCTTCACAGCCAAACACTCCAACTAACGCAGCCGGCCCGGAAGGGTTGTAGGCGGCTTGCTGTGTATTCCCCTACCCCCCTATTACACCCACCTTACTCATTCGTAATGTCGCTATGCCGGCCCGACAGCGGTTGTAGTCAGTAAGCTGAGATGTATAACTAATGTTGGTCTTCAATAAAGGTTTTTCAAAACTTTTAAAACATTTTTTTAAATGTTTTATTAAATCCTTGGGCAAATAGGTTTTAACCTTTCCTGCCTTCAGCAAAGCGCAGTACAACATGCGTAGAGTTTGTGCCTCCCGTCCACTTTTTGGAAGGGCTGACAGAAGGATACCACCTCCCAGCCGTGGATCCTTCAAGTTCCAATTCTATCAGCAACTTCGACACTCAAAGGGGCAGGACCCCAAGAAACCACTGAGGAAGAGCAAGAGCCTCCACTCAAGGTTATCAAGGTGAGCATCTCTTCTTCTTCACCAATACTAAAAGTGGAGGGCAGACTAAAACTCTTTGCCCAGAATTGGAAATTGATAACTCATCACCTCTGGGTTTTAGAAACAGTTACCAGCTTCAAAATAGATGTTTGGCAAACACCCCATCAAGTCAGGAAACCAATGCAATTAGATTTAGAAGAAGCGAAGATGTCTCTTATAGACATAGACGTAACTCAAATGTTAAGCAAGGATGCTCTAGCAATAGTAGGCAAATGGGACACTACACAGGGTTTTTTAAGTACAATCTTTCTGGTAAATAAAAAGGACAAGGGTTGGCATGCAGTCATGAATCTGAGATAGCTGAACAGATTTTTAACTTACACGCATTTCAAAATGGAAGGTATTCACCTGTTGAGAGACATCCTACAGTTCGGAGATTGGCTAGTAAAACTAGACCTCAAAGACACCTACTTCACGATTTACATGGACAAGGACAGACAAAAATATCTCCGTTTCAGATGGAGGGGCATACTTTACCAATTCCTTTGCCTCCCTTTTGGGCTGTCCTCAGTCCCGTGGTGTTTCACGAAAGTACTTCATCCAGTGGTCACTCATCTCAGAGAGAGGGAAGGGAGGTTAATCCTTTACCTGGATGACATACTTATCGTGTCACAGGACAAGCTAGAAGTACAAAACCATTTACTTATGACTACAAATCTCGTGGAAAGCCTGGGTTTCTTTGTAAATACGGAGAAGTCAGTTTTGACTCCCACTCAAAAGATAGAATTCCTAGGTTTTCAGGTAGACTCGGTCCTATCTCACCCGATTTCACCTCACAAGAAAGAGGTAAAAATAAATAAAGATGTGAAGGCAGTCTTATCCAAGGACACAATACTAATCAGAGACCTTCCAAGGGTTTTGGGACTCCTTTCATCCTCCATCCTGGCCATATCCCCTGGTCCCCCACACTACAGAGGTTTACAGAGACTGAAGACCTTAGGTCTAAGAAAAGGTTTATTGTATGGAGAATCGATTCCCCTTTCACCAGATGCACAAGAGGATCTGACATGGTGGCTAAACAACCTCGGTGCATGGAACAGCAAGGCTATTTTTGGGAATATACCAGACATTATAATATGGTCAGTTGCAAGCAACACAGGCTGGGGAGCCCGTCTAGGAGAGTTAGAGACAGGGGGAAGATGGTCTCTAGAGGAACAATCTCTTCATATAAATTGTTTAGAAACGTCTTCACATAAGTCATAGAGAGCTTACACTTGTGATTAATGAAGATCTATCTGTAGTTAATCTCAGTGACCCAATAGTGTTCATCCAGGTAGTGCTTTTTTGTGGGGAGGTTAAAGCACTTTTTTTTTAAAAGAAGTGCAATGAGTTGGGCACACATTGTCTCTATTGTGTGATTGTTGTGTTCTCTACCAACCACACTACCTCCCTTAAATGTCTTGGACAGCTCTCCCTCACTACCTTGAGCATCAGGTACGGTCTACTTTGCCCAATTTGCACCAGCAAGGTTGTGGCCCAGTAACGCCTGTGTGCACTACTGCCCCCACAGCGGGTTCTAAGAATTGGCTGAAAGTGCTGTAGGACCTGTAAATTCCAGTCCAGCTTTCAGTAAGAAAACAATAAGTTTACCTTTATACATCATTAACAGCACATAAAATATGTAGAAACCAGGATGGAGAATTTGACACCCAGTCCGCACATTAATACAGGGTCTGCATTTGAAGGAGGTGGGGACTGCCAGAACAAAGGCTAGGGAAGTCCTTGTGAGTTACATTAGAGACCAATGAGATAACTTAGGTGGTGGAGTAGAAACGATGCTGGATTCTGGGTAGGATACCTTGTTAGAACATCCAGTTAGAGAGAACTGGTAAGTCAACTTGGTCAGCACCCTAGCACAGGTTTTAACCACACAGGGAGTATGCCCCAAATTAGCTTTCTGTGGTTTCTCTGAGATGGTCTTCACCTGGATTCCCCATGTCGCTCACTGAAGGAATTACTCCTTAGCACAGATATGGCCTTTCATAGACCTAAGGCAGAAGACAATGAAAAGGAAGCTACAGTTAGGTTACTGAAAATAAGATCAAAGGAGTTGGGAAGGACAGGAGTCATGGGTCTGACAGAAAAAAAAGGAGAGGTAGGAAATGAAAGGGAAAAGTAAATAGAAAGAGAGGCAAAAAGGAAGAGAACTGGACAGAGAAACCTGGGATTGAACTGAGAAAGGTACTTTTAGGAAAATCAAGTCCTTCTCCAACTCTGCAGAGTTTCCTTCCAAGCTCCAAAGTGCTTGTTCACATGCAGGTGGAATGCAGGTATATTTTGGAATGGTTTGTGATCTCTGAGATCACTTGTAAAGCACAGATTTTAATGATGTGTCTAAAGCAGCTTCTTAAGTTGCTTAATGATAGAAGTCACAGCTGTCACTGGCCTGTGGCTGATCAAAGATAAATTGATATTACCAAACTTCTAACTATTCCATGTTCTTTGATTATCAACATGACCTTGAACCATCAATGGCTCAGAAAACCTTCACAGATGCCTTGAGCACATACATTTTCTTAAACTGGTATTGAACAAACACAATTTGTTTGGGCTTACATATTCTTGAATCATTTGATGAACTGAATTTAAAATTCAAAATGTGCTCCTTTCAAGAAAGCAATCAATGTAACATAAATATACATCAATAAATGTGTTCAACTATGTTTTTGAGTTTTTGGTGGGTCACTCACTATCACTCATTAACTCATTCTGTCCTTCAGGATGGCAGGTAGGCCTGGGTGAAAAAAATGCCAAATTGTAAAACAGTGAAATCACCCATTATTCTAAATTGAGGAGCAAATTTAGGCCAAGAAAACCTAAATCTGCTGTGTTGGCCAGTAAAAGAAATGGAGGTATTCCAACCATTCTCTGCAATTCACATAGATTTCCTCCGCTAGCGAAATGTGGTCCAGCTACATCCATGAACCATGCAAACCTGTCAAGCTACCTGTAAAGGTTTGATGACTGCTTGCCTTCACCCTTTTTCCATCCCTTTCAGGGGAAGCCAATCAGCCAAATTTCATGAATTATCACATTGATATGCGCAATATGAAAGGGAAACAAATTCTCTGAGACTCACCACGGGCAGTTTTTCATGACTACACCTTTCCGATGACTTGTTCCAAAGCAAGGGTAATGCACTACTTACCATCAATGATTTCATCCCACCAAATCTTGACATAGTCATCACGGTCAGTCCTTGAGTGTTCATGGTAGAATCCAAGTGCATGAAGGAGTTCATGTTCAACAATGGACTTATAGTCACATCTTTCACCGATAGACAGGCTTTGTCCGGTTTGTAAGTCACCAACGTACGACCAACATCTGCGGATATGAAGAATGAACATTCACATGTGTTTATTCAATAAACTATGTAAACGTGAAGTGCAAGCACCTGAGTTAGGCATTCAGAGGTTACTTCTTCAGGGGCTGATGGCCAAAGCCATTTTCTGAGCACAGGTGTCAACTACAGTTAGAAAAGAGTTGAATTTATGCTTGGAAGGTGTACGTTCTAATTTACTGAAGCAGGAGTTTTAAACTTAAATACTTTTAATAGGGAGTTTAGAAAAGGATCACTAAAATGATTCCAAGAGAGGCTAATTGGGATACTTTGAAAAGGTTGACACCCACTAAGTCAGAATTTTTTGTATTTTTGCATTGCAAGTGGTAAACAGCCCACATGTCTTTTTTGGCAAGTCTAAGGGACACATTGGAGAAAAAAAACAAGGATAAAAATATGGACAATGGCATATCTCCCTAATCTTATACTAGAGAATTGCCTGCCTGGTGAAAAAGAGAACGGTTTAGGCCTAAGAGAAAATGCCTAGACCTCTCAAATTATATTGTATTTATTTATTTGCAAGACTAGATGATTCATCTTTAATGTTCTGGACTTTCTTTTGACACATAGGGGCTCATTATTATGTCAGCCGGTAAGTCTCCGAACAGCATTCGGTTTGTCGGAACCCGTCTCGGAATACTTGTTTCCGACTGACTCGGAAACATTTCCGACCGACCGATTAAGAAGAAAGGTAACCGTTTGGTCTTTCTGACTCGGTTCAAAGCGGCATTCGGAGAAACCAAGTCGGTGGGAGCCGACTCGTACAGCTCAATGGACCGCATTCCCGACCAAGCTATTACGATGTCAGATTCGGACAGCCTTTCCGACTCGGTTCGTCTGACACGGAACTGCTATTGGAATCCGACTTTTAGGGCCCATAACTGGCCCTCCTTCATCCCAAGGCCGTTGGTTGGGCCCTGTGTGGGTACCCATGGGTTCCCTATTTCCAGCCATGCATGGTTTGGCAAGCATCATGGGGTGCCTGCCACAGGGTGCAAGGTTTTCCGCAACCACCCCCTTTTTAGGTCTCGCCTGAACCAGTGCATGCGCTGTCTGGCAAGACATTTAGTAACTGGGTTTTCAAAGTGTGAGGTTACGCGCGTGTGGACGTGCACAGCTACCATCTGGTTTTCTGTAATGGCTCATTAAGCCTTGCAGTGCGTGAATCCCCTCCCCTACCCCCTCCCTTCTCCCACTCCCTCCGCGTCAGCTTCATTTTCCTTTCAGTGGCCAGCTTTCAGTGCTCTCTCAATGCTCCTCCGCCACGTCTGCGTTAATTTAAAACATATGTACTTTCACTTTTGCTGCGGCAGGCGCTCAAGCCAGCACCACTTTCAAAGCCGGGCTTGATTACAAATTATCTCGATTCATTCACTGTAGTGTGGTTCTGCTTTATTCATCTATTTACACATTCTGCTGGAGCCCCATCTCCCCGCACACATGTCCATGCGTCTTTCTCTCATCCCTCTCGCCCCGCCCACAATGCGTATACTCATTCTCAATATTTTTGCTTTCACTGGATTTCTTAATTTTGTCTGCCTCTCTCTACAATCCCCTCCACCCAGACCTCTCCCCCGCCACGTGGTCCTCTCTGCCATTCTTCTGTAGTCCCTCCCTCTTTCCCCATTTTCCCCTCTCTCCTCACCCCCCACTCCCGAGGTCCGTCCCTTGTCACTCACTCTCTCTCTCTCCTTTTATCTCTCCCTAGCTCTCTCTCTCATTTTTCTGTGGTCCCTCCCTTGTCACTCTCTCTCTCTCTCTCCTCCTGTCTCTCTCTCTCTCGCTATTTGCTCCTCCCTCTCTCATTCTTCCGTGTGTGTCCCTCTCTCCCCCACACTCGTTCCTCGCTCCTCTTATTCCCATCTCTCATCCCCTGGCTTTTCTCCTCTACCCTTGCCCATCTCCTGTCCCATTGCCCCGTCTCCCTTCTTTGAATCCACTTTCCCTCGCTCCCTCCCCCATCTTTCCTATTCACATCTTTTCTCCTAATGTAAATCAATAAAAAACGCATATTGATCTAATTTGAGGCTCCTCGTCCCACCGGTTTCTGCTTCTTAACACATTTCTCCTTCCTGCCCCGGTGGGTGCACTTTGAGGGGTCATGAGTCTCGCCCTGCAGACACCACCCATGCCAGGAGGGGCATAAGTTGGCCAGTGGGGTGGGGGCATCTGTTGGGGGGTCCTGCCTCCCTCTACTCCAGTCCTGCGGAGGATGGAGACAGTTTCTACCAGACATACCCTCTCATTACTGACATCCTTGTTGTTCGTGTGGAATATTTAAACATTTTGAGGAATCCTATCTTCCGAACTCCAAGGGCTGGCGAACAATGGCCCACTGTGCGCACCGTACAATGTTAACCATTTACTCCCACAAAAGAGAGGACGTCCTGGCAATAACATGACCATGCTTGGCCATCAGTGCACACAAGTACTGCCTGTTTGTGTGCGTGGGGATCAGACGTGCTCGGCCATGCAGGCAGGCCCCAGAGGAGGCCTTGTGTCCATCAGCCTGGCCACCTCTGGGTGCTGTGAGAACAGGAGTCAGGCAGGGGTTCTGCGGATCACAAGCTCCCAGCATGACTCATAAGCCAGCTCCTGCTGATACAAGTTTGTGTGTTTTGCAGAACACTACAGGACACAATAGTCACAAGCATTAGCATAGCCAATAGGTCTCGCCTTTGGGACCTTATACGTGTTTAGCCATGCAACAGTTGATGTTGTTGCACCAAGGATATTGTGCTGCATAACTAAATATTTATAAGGTCCCAAAAGCGAGACCTATTGGCTATGCAAATGCTTGTTTAATGGGAGCCTGTGTTGTCGGTCGGAACACAGGGCCCATTGAACTCAATGGGAGTCTGACCGAACGTTTTTCGGAAACATCATAATCAGTCAGTCGGACTCCCCGACTCCGAGTTGCTCAGTATGCTTTACGACCGACATCGTAATGAGGGCCCTAGTTAGTAAATTCATATGTCCTTGTGTACAGCTGCAGATTTCCATGAATCAAAAGAGTTGTAAATGCATGAAAAAGCAGGTACAGACCTACGAATGGAAGATGCACCCTTTTTTGTTTCTGGGAACAGGGCTGTCAGTCACTAATATGGTGTTGCTATATGCCCTATTACCTAAATCACAAGGACTTACCCATCGAGCTTCTCAAACTTGATGTATGTCTTCTCCCCTTCATACGGTTTAAAGTCCACGCAAGACTTTAGACGAAACATTTCAAGTGCCTGAAGGATGACACCTTTAGCATTCAGGTCTGAAAAATACACACATATATCTATTTTGGTAAAGGTGTTGCTGTGCCTTACAATGCGTAATCTAAGCATCTCAGTGAAAAAGGTGGACACATAGTGGTTCAAACACCAATCATTCAGTAGCAGTTGTCAATTCAATCTATGTCACGCCGTGACACAATGAGTGATCTTCAACACACCTCTATGTTTTGTCCCACTCAGTTTTATATTTGGATTATTCTAAAAAACAGTTTCTGGACCTTACTATTACTGCTACTTATCATTAGCATACAAAAGAGCTACGAAGTTTTTCTTCAGATTGGCACTATCGTTATTAATTACATCATTGCCTGCATAGCATATCAAATAAACGCTTTCAGGTACTTCACATAAACAATACAGAAGCATTTAGCATACTTTAAAGAGTAGTTAAGTCAAATTTCACTCATGTTGTAAAGGCCCTTAACTGCCTGATTTAGAGTTTGGCGGAGAGGGTAAATCATAAAATCGACGGAGTGCCCTTTCTGCCAAACTGAAGTTTGGGCCGCTTTATTTAGAGTCGTGCAGAACCTAAATATTTCAGTGAGAGGGAATACTCCGTCTCCGGCACTGATGTCCTCCTTTGATGGCCCGACAGCATAGCAGCTTTCGGAGTTTTGGCCAGGCATTCATCCTCCCACCTATTTAGAGTGGGTAGACAAATGGACAGTTTTTAATTTCACCGTCATCCAAATCATGGTGGTAAGTGTAAGTCAAAATGAACCCACGCCACGGCGAAAAACCCGCATGGTGAGCGGCTCATTGCTTTTTTTATTTAAAAAAAAGTACACTGTGGGATTTTCTTTTTGAAAATATAAATATATATAAAGTGTGATGTTGACATTGTGATGTTGACAGAGCAGCATGGCACATTTTCAATGAACTGAGTAACTGCTATGACGGTATCTACTGTCAATATAAGAGATGTCCACTGGGGTGGCTGACATCTCTAAATTCCGAACGCGGTTACTCCATCAGGACAACAGAATATTTCACTCCATTGCCCTGATGAAGTTAAACCAGTACTCTGGAGTATAAATGAGCCCCTCAGTACTGTGTTGTCTTTGAATACTCAAAAATATATTCACCATTATAAAATGTGTATTTTTTACCATGGCTCTTAAATCTTCTTCACTCTGTCGTAGAATAATACCCTGAGCAGCTAAATTGATATAGATACAGTTCCTGGCAGCACTACTTGATATATGAACAACTAGCAACAAGAAGCCCCCGGTAATGCTGTTTAAGAATTCTAAATCTAATAATTGCGCTATAGAGGACCTAATCAAAAGGGTTAGTGATACATAAATATTTCTATTTTCAACCAACATCTGCTTGTCATCTTTTTTGGTGGGCCAGGCAAGTTTTAGTTACATGAAAAATGAATGAATACATATTTTAAAAGCAAAGCGAGACTGCATAGACCCCACCAGCCCTTACGCGAATCTGTAAAGTCTTTTGATTTCTTTACATTTCATTTCTAATCTACACTGAAGACTGGAACATGTTTCTTTGCGCCATTCCAGGATGCATCGCCTCTACCTAGGTAGCAAAAAGATCAGCGAGATGCCCTACAGGTGGAACTGACTAAAGAGGAGATTCCTTGCTCCTCAGCTATGGAATTCTTTACCGGTGTCCTTGCGAAACACCGCAAACCTGCTTGCCTTCAGGAAAGACTTAAAAACCTGGCTGTTCGCTGGATAATCTGTCCCCTCTTATAGGCCCCTGCTCTTTTAGTGTTATGTTTTTCTGCTCTTTTCCTTGGTCTGGAGCTCAAAGCGCCGGGACACTCCTTTGGAGTAGCCGTTGCGCTATAAAAGTCCCATTTTAACATAACAACATAACATAACATAACATATGGCCATTAAAGATATGCCCAGGAGCAAGTCATCAGGAACTGACGATCTCCTACCAGAGTTTTATCAGTTATATTGGGATCTGCTATCGGATCAGCTGCTGGAGGTCTTCCAGGACGCGAATGTCCGGCGCACACGGCCATAGTCATTGGGCGAGGGAATCATTGAAATGCTACCAAAGCCAAGCAGGGACCCTACACTATTCGTCAGCCAGCTCCTGCTGATACAAGTTTGTGTGTTTTGCAGAACTCCACAGGGCACATCTGGATGCTGTTTTTCGGCCACCTAGACATGGGGTAGTGAGGTCGTTGAGCGCATTTGGCTTATTCTGCACTGACACAATAGTCACAAGCATTGGCATAGCCAATAGGTCTCGCCTTTGGGACCTTATACGTGTTTAGCCATGCAACAGTTGATGTTGTTGCACCAAGGATATTGTGCTGCATAACTAAATATGTATAATCTCTATTAATGTCCAAATGCTATGATGTATGTAGATAGTAAGATACTTTCACAGGTTCTATGCAATAGGTTACAGAGGTCTAGTTGGGTCGCTGGTGCAGGAGGATCAGTGTGGCTTCAAGCCCACCAGGAGTACCACCTTGAATATTCGTAGACTCATCCATGTCATGTGCTCACTGCAGGGGTTGGAATTGGAGGCAGTACCGGTTAGTTTGTGTGTCAAAAAGCTGACACTATGTGTGGGTGGTGCTCTTGAAAATGTGCTTTGGCCCTAAATGTAGAAGATGGGTTGCCCTGTTATACATGAGCACTGTAGCTTGGGTCCGATCTGGGGGATATGTCTGGGAAAGGTGGGATATCAAGGGTGAACAAAGGCAGGGATGTCACCTCTCCCCACTCCTCTTTGCTTTGGAGATAGAACCACTCACCAAACACCTACGAAATATGATGAGGCAGTAGGGTATTCGGGTGGAAGACATTAAGGATAGCATCTCGCTATATGTGGATGATGAGCTGTTGTACTTGTGACATCCGGAAGTATTGGTTACCCGTTTGCTGGAGAAGCTTCAGAGTTTTGGGGCTATCTCGGGACTCTGTGTCAACCTCAGGAAGTCGCTAGTGTTCCCAAATATATGGGCAGTGGTGCAGACAACTGGAGCAACGACCTGCCATGGGGTTGTGGTGGGAATCCAAGAGATTCCGTACTTGGGGATACAGGTGGCTCACTAGACAGAGCGAAAATACAATGCAATATGGATGAAGTCATAACTGGGCTGGAGACTTCCATAGTATTCTAAAACATACTCCCGCTCTCTTTGGCAAGCAGGGTCACAAATGCGAAGATGGCAGTGCTACTATGATGCTTATATGTTCTGCAGAACGTGTCCTATGCCCAGAGACATGTTTAAAAAATTGGACAGTATGTTAATATCTTTGGTATGGGCAGGAAAGAGAAGCAGGGTCAGCTTGAGTATTTTTGAAATTAGATACAGTGGAAGGGGGTCTTGGACTACCTGACCCGGCAGCACAGCTTTAGCATGTTGCCAGAGAGTGCGCTACAGACAATAATTGGGAGAAAAAGCTGTTAAGGAGCAGTCATGATTCAGAAGATCTGCCAACATGTCTTATGGCAAGGGCTCGATAGAAAACACACAAGATTTCTATAGCATGGGCCAGTGGGTCGAGGCAGGGAGACTGCAGTGAAGGCCATTTTCTGCAGACCCCCCCTTCCAGCACAGACTCCTGCTGTGGTGGCGGCAACCTTTCTAAGAAAAAGTGGCAACATGTCAGGTGGAGGGAGGGTGGGTGCAATATGTTGGGAGACCTATATGAGAGGGATGGATGCCCCACATTTCTAGAGGTGCTGGAAAGATTTGGGGTAGACCTGGGCAGTTTCTCCAGTTTGCTAAGCTGACAAGGACTGTTCCAAAAAAATGGACAGGCTTCCCAGGAGACCAGTACACTTGAGGTCCTCTTTGTATGCTGGTCTCTTAGTTGAATGGGACTATAAAGGTGGACAGTGACAGGTCCAACATTTTGGCCAAAGCTAAATGGGAAGGGGACTTGTCAGAGCCTATGTCAGAGGGGGACTGGCTCAACAGGTGTCAAAAAGCAATCTTCGATATCAATTAACTCACTTTTATGTCCTGCATCCTACCTATCTACTGCCATTGCAGTTGAGCAGAATCTACATGACTAGGACTGACAAGTGCCCAAGATGTGGCACAGCGGGAGCTTACTACTCACATATGATATAGAATTGCCCCAACTAGGTGCAGTATTGGCAGGCCGTGGTGCTGTGCCTGAAGGAGGCAACTGGGTTTAGGGTGGAGGTCTCTATGAAGGACTGTCTTCTGGGACTCCCCCTGCACCGGAAGAATGGCAATGTGGAGGGACAAAATCTGCATTTTTGAGGCTGGTATTGGCAAAAAGATGGGCGGTCATCAGATGGATGGTAAGGGTGGGGCAGACCCATCAGGGCTTCGGTTAGAGCCGTGGTCAAATGGGAATTAGCAGAGGAAAGACGTGTGTGTGAGATTAGAAAGGCTACTTGGACTGGGCCGTGATTCTGCAGGAAGTTGAGGCATCAGAGGACGAATGGCCTTCACTAAGACATTAGGGTGCAAGGACAACTCCCTCACCCACTGGGGGATTGATATGGCAGATGTGGGCTTAGCGATGCTAAGTGCGGGAGGAGCGGCAAGTCTGACTCCAGTATTGGGGTAGGAAGAAGACACTAGGAGAAGATGGGGGGGCTTCACTGGGTATCGTGCTGGGTGTGAGAGGGGCGAGCAATGCACAGCTACAGAATTGACCCTAGCACTAGCACCTGTTCAACAGGAACATGGTAGTGTCTAAATGTCATACTAAATGATGGTACTGCATATGAAATGCCAAACAAGTTGTCGTGATATGCTGGCTGTAATGGTTGGTCTAGCCCAAAGTTGTAAGTTTAACACTGTATGAAAAGAAGCAAAAATAAAGATTTTTAAAGAAAATGTTTCTATGTTCCAGCCCTCTTGTGTTTCAGTCTAATTGCTTTACCTTTTTGTAGAATTCTGGCTCTCTATATAGGGCACTAATGAGAAGTACACGGTGCATAGAGTCCAGTGGGTCCCAGATTAGAATATAGAGGCAAAAGTAGGTAATACTAACGCTCAATTTGTGGTAGTATAGCCTAGCAGATAGGCTTATCAGAGGGTAGTGCTTTGTATTTGTTGTACTCACAGTGGCAATAAATGAGACACACACTCAAGAATAAATCTGAGATAATCTGTGAAAATAACACGTATTTTTACACAATTTTTCAGACAAGGAACTTAGTTCACAGATAAGTACTTGGGGCCAGATGTAGGTAATCTTGATTTACCGATTCTAAAATACTGAATTTTACCGATTCGGTATTTTAGAATCGGTAAATGCTATGTAGGTAAATATTCGGTTAGTATTACCGAATCGGTACGATTTGATATATACCGAAACAGTATTTACTGATTCTGTAAAATGGGGAGCTCATTCAAGGGTGGCAGGGTGTCACATTGACACCATGTTGCACCCCTGAATAGTGCATGGGTGCACATGTGGCAGACATACATGCCCTAAGGGCATATATGTCTGCCACATCGCACTGTTGTAAAAGCAAAATATTTGCTTTTGCAAAGGTTTTTGATATTTACCACCAGCTTGTAGTTGGTGGTAAATACCGAATCCTTACCTATGCAATGCACTCATTTGAGTGCTCTCTACATTGCAAATTCTATAATTTACCGATTCGGTATTTTAAGGAATCAGTAATTTACCGATTCCTTAAAATACCGAATTGGTAAATTACCGAATTTGTAATTGAGGCCACCTACATCTCAGTAGCCTAATACCGGTCGGTAACGGCCGAAATTCGGACATTTCGGCCGTTACCGACCGGTTAAGGTGACCTACATCTGGCCCTATATTTCTTATAAACTGTTAAAGTTCAAAAAATATTTCACAGTTGTGTGCAATTACACACAATGCATGCCCATGGGAGAAAATAAAAAATGGATAGAAAATTGTGCAGTTGTTTCTAGGGGATCACCGTCGAGGATTGTTGTAGCAGTCGGCCTAGGTTTAATGTTCCACCAGCAGATCATCAGGAGAGTCCCAGATTCAGCTGGGAGCACAGTGCTGAAGGCATTGGCAGCTGGTGCGCTACGAAGAACGGGGGGCCACCTAAAAACAGGCTACACAGGGAGACTTGTTGGCAAGTCCATGAGCTCCCAAATGGGGGCTGAGGTTGCAAGGGCCACAGGAGCACTGGAGCACAGCCGGTTTGTCAATACCCAAGCCAGGCAGGCTGGGTGCAGAGCAGGTTGGTCAGCCGGGCTCTGTGCGTCAAGATGGTCTTTGCGGTTGGGGCAAGCAGGTTGCAGGGATGATTTCTGGATAGCTGAGCCACTCATGAAGTGAGTCTCTGGGGTTCCGATGTCCCTTGATGGGTGCTTGCTTCTTGGGTAGTTGGAGTCCGGAGTGGATTCTTTTGGTCGGTGTTGGACACAGGTGGTCCGGTACCCCCGGGCTTGGTACGACTTGGCTTTGGTAGATCCTAGTGTCTTCACACTTGGTAGGGATACAGATCTGACCTCCAAGGGCATGACTACCTCTTCCTGGGTGGTTGCAGCGTCAGTTAGGCTGTAGAGCTGCAAATCTATAAGCTGGACTCTGTGGGTTCGAGGCCTGTGGTCTGCAAGGGAGTAGCTCCTCTAATCCAAGAGAGTTCTTGGGCAAATGTCAAAGTACTGGAGGTCCTCTGGGGTTCTTAGAGTCCTCACAGCGGCAGGACAAGACAGCCCACCAGAATGGTTGAGTCTTGCAGCGGCAAGCACGGTTTTGCACCCAAAGTCCACAGCAGGCACTCTGTTCTCAGGTATCAGCAGTTCTTCTTTGTCCATTTTCTTCTTAGGTCTATCAAATCTGAAGTTCAGAGTTGAGGGGTGCCACCTAAATATTGAATTTAGGGGCATTCAAAGGGAGTGCCAGATAGTAGCCAATGGGCTACCTACCTTTAGGGTGACTACACCTTCACATGACCACTTCTGTTGGGGAGGGGCGTAACCCTGACCCTAGTCGGCTAATTCTGTCGAACACAAGATGTAGGAATTTGAAAAGTGGGGTCCACATCACCTGCCCTACCTTAGGGGTGGTGCTGGGTGAATGTGGACACACCTACCGATCTAACAAAGTTTCCTGCCTGCCCTCCCGCAAGAGTGGGGTCAGGACAGGGGGAGTTGGCATCCTCCATTAACTGGAGGAGCCTGGATCGCATTTCAAAGGCAGCTTCGCCTTTGAAGGTTCCGGCCTTAGAATTTAATTTCTGCATGGATAAGGTGAGAAGCACCTCTGCCCAGAGGAGGCATTGTTCCCAGGCTCTGCGAGCAAAGGCTCTCACCACATGAGGTCAGAAGCATGACTAGTGGTGGCAGGCTGGCTGAGACTAGTCAGAGAGCGAGCTAGTATATAGCAGGTTTTCATGGGGCACCTCTAAGGTGTTTTCGGTGTGCATGTATCAATAAATCCAACACTGCTATCAGTGTTGGTTTTTTAAGATGAGATGTTTGGTACTAAACATCTCTAGGCACAGTAAAGCAATCATGGTGCTGGAGAACTCGTGTGGGCAGGTTTCCAGCCCACATGCTCTCTATGGCTTCTCTGCGCACTTACAATATTTAAGAATGAACTTAGATATTGCAGGGTCATATCTGCTCAGGCAGATGTGCCCACACATGTGATATAGTGCGCCGTGTCTTATGGCTGGAATCCCTGCAGTAGGGGGTGACTTACCTTTATGTCATGTAGTGTCTGTGGGCATGGCATACAGGGATATGTGCCATGTCGACTTTTCACTTTTGTCTGCACCAAAACATGCAGGCTGCAATGGCAGTTTGCGTGGTCTTGGTGAGGCAATTTGTGCTGCCACCCTAGAGGACCCTCTTCAGTCCCAATGCCTAGGTACCAGGGGTACCCCTTACTAGGGACCTTCTCGGGTGCTGAGGTTGGGCTAATCGTGGTACAGTTTTGCAAAAGAGCTCTGGCACTGGGGCCTAATTAGCAGGAACCAGGGCACTTTCAGTCAAAATCATATAATGATTCAGGCAAAAGTGGGGGCTAACCATGTCAAAAGAGGCACTTTCCTTCACTTTGTGCATACTACATTGGTAATATGAGAGTGAGCAGATGCCTGTCAGGTATGCTGGTACGTAAGTGATATTATCGTTTTTAGTGAAAATTACATCCTTTCATAACGTTGTGAAGCAGTTTTTCTGGGCTTGGAGCAGCTAGTCTCATATATTATAGTACCTGCAGTGGGAATGCTGCTTCCCACCATCCCGCAGTGCCTACTTTGTAATAAAATAAGCACCAGTGGACAAAATATTTCTTAGCAGGCTCCCATCCACTTATAATCTCCATGTCAACTACTAGCACCACCCACGTCAACCACTGGAACCACCTAATTGGACACAGCTTTGTAAAATGGTTAACCCATATCGCACCCGATGCCCCGGCTGCTGGTGCTGGGCGACTCTTCATTCTCATCTTGAATAATTACCAAATAAAGAGACGGGCACTGGAAGTAGGAAAACAAGAACAGGGTTTATTACTCATGAGGAGAGCCTGTCCTTTGGGACACTCGCATAGTGTCTTCGGGAGGTGCTCTAACAAGTTTCTCTGATGCTTCGTCCTTTATACACAGGTTGGTGGCACACAGGCATCCTTTATTACAATCAACACTTTGTATAGTATGGAGGTATTCCAACACGTGGCTATAATAGGGCCCTTATCCTCCATGCAATAGGAGGGGCTGTCATGCGGCTGAATGTTCTGCTGATTCCATTGGAATGTGTGTGTCTGATCGAATCTCGCGGGGTGGGGTGGTCATGATCAATAGTGGCTTCTTTCAAGAGAGGCGAATACATACTGTAGTGGACAATGAACTGTATCCTCAGGCTAAGGGATGACCAGCGGTCTGTGCAGACATTCGGGCTCAGAGGAAGAGGTCATCAAAGGAGGGGTATTCATGAAGGGGCAGGAGGTGTTGGTCAGGCGCGGGGTGCGATTCCCTGGGACAGAGTCATGGGAGGGGAGGGCTCATGACTTGTGCATGAGAGAGCGGGGGCAGTCAGGGCGCATGGGGGAATGCTTGCAGGGTCAGGGAAGTGGCGTTGATGAGCGATCGTGAACAGGGAGACCATGAAACCTAAAATGGCTGTCGTGTACGTGCGTGCATGGGTCTATGCTAGTGGGACAACACAGTCAGAGTTTTAGCGATATCCATTCTGTTTACACCAAGAGGTACCGTGAACATAAATGAACGCCGCTTATGTACATACATATTGCTATTTTTAACAGTCCCCACTTTTTACATAAGCACGTTCAATTTCTACACAGTCGACGTGATAGGCAGAATACAATGCATGTCACTTTCCATCTGTTGGGCTCTTTATACAAGCCTAGAAATCGGCATAATATTCAGTCGGTATAGAATCAAAAATGCTTCTATACTTAAAAATCAAGTTCACATTTCTCTCTCTAGTGACATCATATACAGAAAGAATGCTCTGATACCTTCCGGCCTGTCAGTACTATAGGGGATCTTTGGAAAACTAACCACATGAGTGACCGATGAAACATTTCTTAAAAGGCAATACACAATGGTTGAGGGAGGTATTCAATTCGATACAAGTAATTTTAGTCAAGGGGCGAATAGAAAGTTCTGGAAAGGGGGAGGGTCTTTGTCGCAATGTCTTTTAACGGAGTCCGTCTTCTTTTGTTGGCGCTGCTGAGCGCCGGCGGTGGAGCTATAGGTCCTGCTCGTATTCGTCTTTACACGTTGCAGGGTGCGATCAGTCCTCTGCTGTTAGATCACAGTCCTGTTTCCTAACTCATTTTCTTAGGGGTGCCTTATGCTGGGCACCTGCGTGTCTTTCTTTTTCCGTGACAAAATCCCAGTCCATAGTCATATTTTATACGCAAGAGTTTGTTGAATAATCGAGGGAGGAGAGGGCGGAGTGGGGCCAGATCTTCGAACACACCAAGGGACCAAGGGAGCAAAGGACAATGAGCAGGCAGGCCCATCAGTCGGACTTAAAAAGGGACGGGGACTTCAGGCACGAGTGGGTCAGCAAGTCGAGGGCTTCAAGGCAGCCCCTTATTTCTTCATCAGCTGAACTTGGAGGTTGTGCCTCGTCCCACGTCATGTTGCTCTACGGCTCCACCTTTGGTCGTCACACGTGCTCCATGATCTGTGGCCAGGCTGTGCGTCACGTCCAGCTCCTCTCCTTTGGTTATTGTATCTTTGAATGGGTGAAAAACAAGTTTTAGAAAAACTGGTCGAGAGAATGGATATACATCTCAATCCATCCCCATGCCTGAGTAGGTGGGGAATACATTCATCGATCACAGTCAAAAGGTCGTCACTTATGGGGTCTGGAGAAGGGCATGGCATATCGAATTTATAGGCTGGCTTGGCATTCATTCGCGACATATGATAAGAGAAATTCGGCTTTCGTACACAATGTATTACGTTACAAAAATCGAGTCCTTATGTGGTGACTCGTTCTTCCCTTTAACCCAAGTATCAACGATCTTACATCTCCCTTCGGGGTCGGCTAATTTTTGCAAGCAGGGGTATTATCATCATGACGAAGGGGGAAGGGGTAGATATAAAACGTGGCTTTCCTGGGGGATGACCGTTAATCAAGGTCATTAATTTCGTTTCGCGGGTAGCTGACATGAGGCCAGGGCTGATCGGGCGTGTTAGTGTTTTTGGACAGGGAGCTGGGGTCGATCGGGAGAAGTGGGGTACTCTGGACATCCGCACTTAGGTGCAAGGGGGTGGGGCAATCGGGACATTTGGGGATCGCATTTTTAACGAACTGAGAAACAGAAGGCCATTGACGTTATAGTTCCCTTATAAAAGGCCAGATTAGGGGACATCCGTCGTCTTACCCGTCCTTTCCTTCATTACCAACTCGGGTTCTATAGTTTGCAGAAAGGAGAGGTAGTAATATGGCAAGTCACAATCGTTTTGGTTTTGGTCGATTTTGCTGAACACCTTTGCGTTCGAAGAAATCCAATTATGTTTGTGTCGGAGGGACACAACGTTCTTGCACAAAGGAGGAGGGAGCAGGGGGACCTTCAGAGAGAGAGAGAGAGAGAGAGAGAGAGAGAGAGAGAGAGAGAGAGAGAGAGAGAGAGAGAGAGAGAGAGAGACGTGTACAATAATGGACCGTTCAGTGCGCGTGCAACACAGAACAACAGAAGTTAAGTAACACGGAAACACAGGCAGAGGGATGACGTATATTCATGCATCACATACACACAAACTCAGACGGGGAGACAGTACAAGTATTATATACAAAGACCCAAGATAAACATAAAACAGTTATTGGCCATAATTATCTTTTTCTGTATGCTGCGCATACTTATTGTTCTGAGTTCTTTTTACCTGTTTCTTATCTTTTTATTCGTTGGCTGCCTTTTTCTGGTGGCTTTGATTGTACGCACTTACGCCTTTGGCAACTGGTCATGAACTAACCTAGTCGGGCTAATGTTCACAGAGGTTTTTTTTTTTTTTTTTTCGAGTCACTTTAGCAAGTACGTTTCCAGGCTGAGACAAACCGTTGGTGTCAATTGGAGAGCAATGGGGCAGCTTTTAGTTATATGCCTATAAGGATGCGGAAAAAGGAGGTAGTAGGGTTTCAAACATTGGCAATATCCCTAGTCCTCTCGGCGGAGGATACTTGTGTAACCCCTACCTCGAAATACCCTAAACTTTTCCCTACTTAGTTAAACGTAAGAATACTTGATCACGTGTGTACATTATTCTTTTTGCTTTATTCGGGGTTTGTCGCGGTTAGGTACTATAATCAGACCCCTTTTCCCGTCTCTTCATCTGTTGGATCACTATTTTTCGTCGGCATTCCGAGATGACCTGCAGAGAGAGGGAAAAGAAGGGAAGGGAGGGCAGGCTACATTGATACGCACTCGCGCGCATAAACCCAGAAAGGCTTTTACTTACTGCGTACTCGGCCTATTTCCACAGGATGCAGTCACTGCCAACTGGGGCGTTTAAGCCCAGGTGGACCGTTAGTGTGATTTTTCTTATACAGGTAGCATATAAAGTATGAGCTAAATACCGGGATCTTCAGCCGTTGCTTTTGGCTGTATAAAAAGGAAAAATATACAACAAAAAATTCGGCCCTTCATATTTGCAGTATTTCTACGTGCTATACCATTTCAACCCTTTCATCTAATCGAGCTTAGTCATTCCACCTATATTGCAGTTATATTGAAAAATAGGCATTTTTCATTCAAGACTTTATCAATTTACACGGACAACTATAGTTGTTTTCTCGAGAAATCTTTAATAAGAATGTCGGTGCATAAATACGGGCCTACAATCCTGTGGACCAGCCACGGAGCAGGCTGAAACTGTAGATGCGAGGATACTTTATTAGTAGAAAACTTTTAATGGAGTCGGTGGTCGTTTATTTCATACATAAACATCGAAATTTCGAACTTTCGATAATCATGATGCGCCAAACTCAACAACAATTCATTGTCCGAATGTTCAATCGGTACCCATCTTACGCAAATTCATTGTCCTTCGTTGTCCGAACACCCAATCAGTACCCATCTCATATCATTTCATTGTTCGAGCTGACGGTATACATCCTATATCAATCCATTGTTCGAACTCACAATCAGTACACATCCTATATCAATCTAAAATGTTTAAAAACTTCATACATATCCTATGACACCAAGGCTGAGCAATCGGAGTACAATAAAGAGTTGAGGGTTTCATTTGCTTCGGCGCCATTTTGGGTGCAGTCAGGCAGACCCTAGGCATAGTCTAAATGTCTACTAACTCGTGGTTGGCCCAGAGCTTCCTTTGGTAGTCCAAAGTTCCCTTAAAGGGCAAAAGAAAGGATCGGAGGTTTGAACCATCAGTCAAAAAGGGGAGGGAGGCAACAATGTTCCTACCGGGTCATACTGTGCTTTCACCGGAACTGATCCGAACCGTGGTCTGCAGGATTCTAGTCATTCAAACTGAGGCTGGCGTCAGCATGGAAGCGCCGATGTCCTGCGGCTACATTTCCATCGTTCTGTGGGCAATCATGGCAGTCACTCCCCATCGGGGGTATTTGCGGGAGTCGGGGACTCCCGCGGCTCCTCTAGAATCTTCAAGGTTGTGGAGAACTATGATGGTGGAGTCAACAAGTGACCAGGCCATACCTGCATGCTGGGCCCACTCTTGCCGGGTCGACCGCCATCTTGGGAGTTCGGCAGCCGCCAGCAATCGCGGGGTCAAACGAGCGGACGGGCTCCCACCTGCCGGGTGAAGCGTTGCAGCATTGCCACAGTGGAAGAACCCTTTTTCCCGGGCTCCTGGAGCGTTGGGGGTGCAGCTGGGAAGCCTCCACCTGGGGAGGCGGGAGAGGCCTGTTCGCACCGTCTCTCCCTCCCAGTGCACCCCACGGCGCCAGCTTGACATTTGTTATGGCTGGTGGCGATGAGGACGAGGAGGTATGTACAAGACACCCCCCCCCAGAGATGTCGCAGCCATTATTCAAGAAAGAAGTGGCGCCTGGCGTGTTGCTGCTGCCATTACGGAGGAGAAAAGAAAGAAGTGGCGCCTGGTGTGTTGTCGCTGCCATTACGAAGGAGAAAAGGAAAAAATGTCCCGTCCGTCTCTGGGCCGGGCTTCCGGTGGATGTCGGCCGGACGCCCCTTGCTCTGGCCCCATGAACGGGTTCCTTGGCTCATCGGCTGCAGCCGGATCCAGTTGGCCCCAGTCCCCGGCCATTGGTGGCCGGACCGGGAGAGCATGTGGCGGGACTATCTGCAACTCTCACGTGCCACCGCGGCCGGACTGGGAGAGAGAGGGGAGGGTCGAGGACATAGACATTCCCCCCCCTACAACTCTCCAGTGTTGTCAAGGCAATCCCCTGTCCGGGTCCCGCTGGCCTCGGCCTCTCCTCCGGCTGCACCCTACGTTAGGATCTCCTGGCCGACTGTTGGCAGCAGGACCCGCCTTATATGGGTTGCTTCCGGCTGGGCGTAGCCGCAACCCTGCCTGTCTCTGGAAGTTTCCAGAGTGGGGGCGGATGTTCTGCAGACATGCATTTTCCCCAGTTCATTGTTTTTATTTTCAGGTTTCTTATTACGGGTTACTAAATAGGTTTTGCCATTAAGTATTGTTATTGTTTTTCTTGCTCGTTATTTAATAAAAAGTTCATGTTCATCAGTGGCCTACTGATTTCGTTTTCCTATCCCTTTCTTTCCAGGTTGTTTCATGCTAAAGTTTTCTGTTAACAGGTTACAGTGATCACTTCGTTATTATTGTATATGTCCTTTTCACTAGGGGTGTTCTCTGGTCGGGCCAGATGACCTATCCCCAGTAAATGGTCCGGGTGAGACTGGCGTATCAGTCAGTGGGGAGTAGATAGGCATGACAGATTACCACGGGGGACAAAGGTCCGCATTACCTACCCTTCACTACTTGCAAAGACTAGAGTGTGGCGACTTCTGTGCTCGTTTGCAAAATAGAGAATACCTCCAAAAAGAGAACCAATTCCCAAACAGTCAATGTTCGGGCAAACAATCAATCAATGAGGAACGAAATAGGTACGACGTGTTAAAGGTTTGCGTTACCTACCCTTCACTCTCTGCAAAGTGTTGGACCCTGCTCAGCCCAAGCACTGCAGGAGCGTAGCATGCACCAGTCCCCTTCTCTTGTCCACCGAAAACCCACAAATAGATTATACTGTGAGTATTTCAGTGAACCCGAAAAGAGGGTGGTATAATACGAGACACCAAGTCTCCCACCCTGTAGAATGTCAGGACACGGCTCCCTCCTTCACGCCTCTGCACCTGGAGTCAACAAGGGAAAGAACGTCTCTCAGTACACAGTACACAATATAGCCTCTGCATCCATGACCATGTACCACCAAACACACCAATAAACATATACCCCCTCCTTACCAATGGTAAGCGCAGGCTTGGCTTCGTGTAGGGACTGGTTTCTCCAAATCTGAATAATAACGGCACTCCAAGGAGATAAAACCCAGTCAGGGGCACAAAAAACACAGTGTCCTGAATTCGCTGAAGGTGCAAAGCTAAGCACCGTAAAAGGGGGAAAAAAAGAAGGCTGGGAGCGGATTCTGCTATCACCAGCTACAAAAAAAAACCCTTAAATGTAAGGAATAAGGCAAGGGATAGGAAAGAGACTAGCAACTCTCTTTCCAACACGCCAGCGTATTGTGTAAACAATGCAAATAGCGGAATGACCCAAAACGTCACTTCCGCGCGCCAAAACGATGTAGATAGGCGCTTACATGAAGTCTGCCGGTAGAAAACAAACAGCGCGTTAGACACCGCGCTGCCGGCTAGACAAATAGGTGAGAACGGGAGCCCCCGCTCACACCAAACAGAAATACACAAATGCTGGACACGAGCAAGGGAGGGGACAGAACGAGGGAAGGGACAAAAAAGAAGAAAAGGGAAGGGACACTAACTTACTCACTAACACGGCGGGGAAACGGGAAATGACAAGGAACCCAAAACGAACAAAAATCCCCCACGAGCCCGTGGGAGACAATAAAGGAGCAAGGGCAAAAGAACTCCTCAGCAAACACAGGAACCGATGGAGACGGATACCAAGGCCACAACGTTGGCGATATCGAGCAACGAAAAGAGAGGTAGGACACACATATATACCATAGCCCAGGTCATGTGATGGTGGCCCATGGTCACGGAAACAGGACTGACTGCTGCTGATTCCTAACAGTACCCCCCCCTACGACCCTCCCCACGGGACGGGGCTTCAAGGGATGCTGCCTATGGAACAATCGAACCAATCGAGGGGCATGAACCCCACCAGCTGGCTCCCAAGTCCTGTCCTCCTGTTTATATCCCTTCCAATCAATCAAGTAAAAGAGACGACCCCTAACCCGTTTAGAGTCACAGATGGCATACACCTCAAATTCCTCCTGACCATCAATTGTCAAAGGAGGAGGTGGGGGCAGCTCCTGTGCAGAAGGTATGTAAGGTTTCAATAATGAGGCATGAAACACCGGATGTACCCCATAGTCTTGTGGCAACTCAAGCTTCATTGCAACCGGGTTAATAACCTGGGCTATTGGAAAGGGACCTACGTACCTAGGTTGTAATTTACGGGACCCTTGTAACCTCAGGTTACGAGATGCCAACCACACCAAATCGCCCACCTTATATGGGGGAGCTGGGGCCCGATGTTTATCCGCTTGTGCCTTCATATCAGCCTTGGCCTCCACCAGACTCTCCCGGGCCAAGCCCCAGATATCACTCAATTGCCTGCAAATCCCATCTATAGCTGGCATGCGTCCCGTGGGCTGAATGGCTACTGCCCTAGGGTGGTACCCAAGTGAACAATAGAATGGGGTCATGCCCAAAGCGGAGTGCAAGCTGTTGTTATATGCAAACTCAGCAATGGGCAGAGCCGTCACCCAATCACATGACAAGGAGGTAATCAGACATCTCAGATACTGTTCCATTGTCTGATTTGTTCGCTCAGTCTGTCCATCAGACTGAGGATGGTATGCCGAGGACAAACGTATCTCTGTCTTCAGGACCAGACATAGTTCTGACCAAAAATGGGATACAAATTGTGCCCCCCGATCAGATATAACCACCTCTGGTAACCCATGTAAACGTACTACTGAAGACATAAAGACCACCGACATTTCCTTCGCTGTAGGGATCTTGCGGAGTGGTATGAAATGTGCCATCTTGGTGAATAAATCCACCACCACCAATATGGCCGTGTATCCGGAGACCAATGGCAATTCAGTGACAAAATCCATACTTATGGTATGCCATGGGGATGGCGGTACCTCCAAAGGGCACAAAAGCCCAGAGGGCTTACAGTGCGATGGCTTGTTGATGGCACATACAGGGCATGACTTAACATATCCCTGAATGTCCTTTATCATGGAGTCCCACCAAAACCACCGCTCACACAGTTCTCTTGTCTTTCTCATCCCTGGATGTGCCACCAGTGCAGACGAATGGCACCACTCCAGAATCTCGTCCCTTAAAGAATGAGGGATTACCATCCTGTCCCCATGATACAACAACCCTTCCTTCTCTCTTACCTGGGGCACAGATAACAAAGAAGCTGGATCAAGAAGCTTCAATCGCTCTTTTACCAAACCAGGGAAATCATCCATATCCATGGCCCCCACTATCCGTTCACCCTCTATCATAGCCCTGTCCTCTGTCACGGGCTCTTCCCCTTTAGGTCCATTATGTATCCGAGAAAGGGCATCGGATTTAACCTGCTGGGCCGCGGGCCTGTAGGTGATGACAAAATCGTATTCATTAAAGAATAACACCCACCGCATCTGACGAGGTGTCAATGCCCTAGCGGAACGGAAAAATTCGAGGTTTTTGTGATCTGTATAGATAGTAATGATATGTCTGGCGCCCCACAAATAGTGTCGCCATTCCTCGAATGCCAATTTTACAGCTAGCAATTCTCGTTCGGCCACTGTATAATTCCGTTCGGCGGGCAACAAGGTCTTTGAGAAAAAGGCGATTGGATGCATATGGCCGGTAGAGTCGTCACGCTGGGATAACACCCCACCCACTGCACACATGGATGCATCGGTTTCTACGAAGAACGGCAGGGCAGGATCAGGGTGTACTAATACGGGGGCTGAAGTGAAGTGCTCCAATAACGATTGAAAAGCGTTCTGAGTCTCCCTGGTCCACTCAAAAGGAACACCCTTTCTCAACAGGCGAGTCATCGGTGACACTACCTCAGAAAAATGCGTAATAAATCGCCGATAGAAGTTGGCAAAACCCAGGAGCACCTGAATCTGTTTCACAGAGGTAGGCACAGGCCAGGTCACAATGGCCTTTATTTTCCCTGGATCCATTCGTATCCCCTTCGCTGAAATAATGAACCCAAGAAACTCTACCTCTTGAGTGTCAAACTGGCATTTCTCTAGCTTGGCATACAGATGGTGCTCCCGAAGGGTTCGCAATACCTGAAGTACATGATCTGAATGCTCTGCCCTTGTTTCTGAAAACACAAGAATATCATCTAAATAGACGATAACTGTGCGATCCAGGTATTCACTGAGCACCTCGTTAATGAAGAACTGGAACGCCGCCGGCGCATTACATAGGCCGAACGGCATTACAGTATACTTATATAGACCATATTTGGTCCTAAAGGCCGTCTTCCACTCATCCCCGGGTCTCATCCTTATCAGGTGGTAGGCTCCCCGCAAATCCAATTTTGTAAATACGGTAGCCCTACGGAGCTGATCTAACAACACGGAGATGAGTGGAAGAGGGTACCTATTCTTCACTGTGGCCGCATTCAATATCCTATAGTCCACACATGCCCTGAGGGTCCCTTCCTTCTTGGGAATGAACAAAATAGCAGATGACACTGGGGAGGAAGACGGACGAATGAACCCGAGTCTCAACATCTCATCGATGTATTCCTTCAAGTGTTCTTCCTCTGGTTCTGACAATGCATACACCCGGCTACAAGGCAAAGAGACCCCCGGTACCAGGTCGATCTTGCAATCATAAGCCCTGTTGGGGGGGAGTTCCTGGGCATTCGTCTTATCAAAGACGTCCTTAAACTCCGAGTACTGAGGAGGAACAGATCCCACATCCGTCACAGCGCAAACCAAGGGATCAACCTGTGCCCCTGCCACAGGGTAACAATGCTTCAAACAGTGCGCTGAATCTAACGTCACCAACCTCTGCACCCAATCAATCCTAGGATTATGCTTCTGCAGCCAGGGTACCCCTAACACTAATCCAAATGAAGGGGCATCGATCAAATCGAAAACCACCATCTCGGAATGCCCATTCTCACAAGATAGACCCAAAGGTGCAGTCCGACGGGTGATACACCCCGATGTCAGCTCGGTACCATCAATAGCCCTTACTGGCTCAGGTCGTTCCTTCAACTGCCAAGGAACCCCCAGCTTCTCCGCCATAGTGATATCCATAAAATTGCCAGTGGCACCTGAATCCAACAATACCGAAACAGAAACACAATCCTGAGTCCGTAACAATAACTGGGCGTTGATAACGAAATGTCTAGGTGCTTGGTCTATAGATCCGACCACCTCATACTGTTGACCTCGTCCGTCACCTACCCTGCTATCTACCTGAACACAAGCTACCTTCTTGCTGAATCCTGCACCAGAGGGCTTCACAGGACATTCCCTAGCGAAATGACCCCCCTGACCACAATATAAGCACAGATTGTTCTCCCTCCTTCTCTTCTTCTCCTCTGGCGCCAAAGGTCCCCGTACCCCACCCAGCTCCATGGGCTCGGGTGCCACCTTGTTATCCCCTGCAGCCTTTATCTCCGCCTTTACGTAACTGCCTCTAGATGCCTGAAACCTGCTACGCTCACCTCGCCTCTCGGACACCCTATGGTTCAGTTTAACCACCAGATCTATGAATGCCGCACAATCTTCTGGTGGATCTACCACCTGGGATACGATGTCCTTTAGCTCTTCACAGAGACCCTGGTAGAATATTGAAGTTCGCTTTTCAGTGGGCCAATGGGTCTCGGATACCAATCTATTAAAAGAAGCAATATAGGACAACAAATCCTGTCTGCCCTGCCGGAGCTTCATTAGTTCAGCGTCACTAGCCTGCATAAACGCATGTTTGGCAAACAGACCCCGCATCAGTTCTTTAAATGCGCTATAATTGTACAACACCCGATCGTCGCTATCCACCAAAGGTATAGCCCATTGAGCCGCATTGCCAGCCAGGTAGGATATTGTAAAGGCCACTTTTGCGGAGTCGTCAGGGAAGGCACTCGGTCTACACATGAAATGTAGCTGGCACTGGGTCATAAACATCCCAAATTTCTCACTATCTCCCGTGAATCTCTCAGGAGGGGCTAACGGCACTGCTACCGGAGAAGACACTGTAACATTAATAGGGTTACTGGAGTTACTGCCTCCCATTGTACCCTGACCAGCCCCCCCGCTGTACTGGAAGGTCGCAGGATGAATAACGGGAGCGGCCCCCCTTTGGTGTGACTGCTCTCTGGCCCTAACAGCCACCAACTCTTGTTTCAAACCCGCGTTCTCCTGCTGTAGCTCCTGAACCTGCGTCTGTAATGTCTGCAATGCCCCCATTATATCCTGCATTGAAGGACCTCCTGAACCATCCCCCACTGCGTTCCCATCCACATCCATGCTCGCTCAGGCAGTGCTAAATACGTGGGCTCGATATTCTGTTGGACCCTGCTCAGCCCAAGCACTGCAGGAGCGTAGCATGCACCAGTCCCCTTCTCTTGTCCACCGAAAACCCACAAATAGATTATACTGTGAGTATTTCAGTGAACCCGAAAAGAGGGTGGTATAATACGAGACACCAAGTCTCCCACCCTGTAGAATGTCAGGACACGGCTCCCTCCTTCACGCCTCTGCACCTGGAGTCAACAAGGGAAAGAACGTCTCTCAGTACACAGTACACAATATAGCCTCTGCATCCATGACCATGTACCACCAAACACACCAATAAACATATACCCCCTCCTTACCAATGGTAAGCGCAGGCTTGGCTTCGTGTAGGGACTGGTTTCTCCAAATCTGAATAATAATGGCACTCCAAGGAGATAAAACCCAGTCAGGGGCACAAAAAACACAGTGTCCTGAATTCGCTGAAGGTGCAAAGCTAAGCACCGTAAAAGGGGGAAAAAAAGAAGGCTGGGAGCGGATTCTGCTATCACCAGCTACAAAAAAAACCCTTAAATGTAAGGAATAAGGCAAGGGATAGGAAAGAGACTAGCAACTCTCTTTCCAACACGCCAGCGTATTGTGTAAACAATGCAAATAGCGGAATGACCCAAAACGTCACTTCCGCGCGCCAAAACGATGTAGATAGGCGCTTACATGAAGTCTGCCGGTAGAAAACAAACAGCGCGTTAGACACCGCGCTGCCGGCTAGACAAATAGGTGAGAACGGGAGCCCCCGCTCACACCAAACAGAAATACACAAATGCTGGACACGAGCAAGGGAGGGGACAGAACGAGGGAAGGGACAAAAAAGAAGAAAAGGGAAGGGACACTAACTTACTCACTAACACGGCGGGGAAACGGGAAATGACAAGGAACCCAAAACAAACAAAAATCCCCCACGAGCCCGTGGGAGACAATAAAGGAGCAAGGGCAAAAGAACTCCTCAGCAAACACAGGAACCGATGGAGCCGGATACCAAGGCCACAACGTTGGCGATATCGAGCAACGAAAAGAGAGGTAGGACACACATATATACCATAGCCCAGGTCATGTGATGGTGGCCCATGGTCACGGAAACAGGACTGACTGCTGATTCCTAACACAAAGGGAGAGAGAATATTCCTATTCTTCCCCGTTTGCAGGTAGAGAAGATCCCTAAGAGAACCAACTTCGAACAATTCAATGCTCGATTCAATCAATCAATCAATGGGGAGAAAAAAAGAATAAGCACGACGTGTTAAAGTTTTGCATTGCCTACTCTCCACTATCTGCAAAGACTAAACAGAGTATGGCGATTCTGCGTTTGTTTGCAAATAGAGAATTTCTCAGAGACGGTCAATAAGTAATACTAGTATTATCAAACAATCAATCAATCAATTTCGCAATTTGTCGTGTGTCACGACCTTACCCGGACCGGACCATATGGGTAGTTCTTCGCCTTCCTTTTCCAGCGCCCACTCGTTCTCTTTCTCTATGTTTTTGCTCTGGCATTCCTGTGGGTTTCCAGTCAGGACAACAGGTCACTTGAGAGAGAGAGGTCCGTTCGGAATCGGTGAAGTTCATTCAATCGGCAGCCGGACGAGGGCCCTCTCAAGGCAGGTATACTCCAATCATTTAGATGTTCACCCCATCGTCTGGACCTCTCTTACCGGACCTTATGTCGCTGATGGGCCCCGCGTTTAGGGCGCCAATTGTAAAATGGTTAACCCATATCGCACCCGATGCCCCGGCTGCTGGTGCTGGGAGACTCTTCATTCTCATCTTGAATAATTACCAAATAAAGAGACGGGCACTGGAAGTAGGAAAACAAGAACAGGGTTTATTACTCATGAGGAGAGCCTGTCCTTTGGGACACTCGCATAGTGTCTTCGGGAGGTGCTCTAACAAGTTTCTCTGATGCTTTGTCCTTTATACACAGGTTGGTGGCACACAGGCATCCTTTATTACAATCAACACTTTGTATAGTATGGAGGTATTCCAACACGTGGCTATAATAGGGCCCTTATCCTCCATGCAATAGGAGGGGCTGTCATGCGGCTGAATGTTCTGCTGATTCCATTGGAATGTGTGTGTCTGATCGAATCTCGGGGGGTGGGGTGGTCATGATCAATAGTGGCTTCTTTCAAGAGAGGCGAATACATACTGTAGTGGACAATGAACTGTATCCTCAGGCTAAGGGATGACCAGCGGTCTGTGCAGACATTCGGGCTCAGAGGAAGAGGTCATCAAAGGAGGGGTATTCATGAAGGGGCAGGAGGTGTTGGTCAGGCGCGGGGTGCGATTCCCTGGGACAGAGTCATGGGAGGGGAGGGCTCATGACTTGTGCATGAGAGAGCGGGGGCAGTCAGGGCGCATGGGGGAATGCTTGCAGGGTCAGGGAAGTGGCGTTGATGAGCGATCGTGAACAGGGAGACCATGAAACCTAAAATGGCTGTCGTGTACGTGCGTGCATGGGTCTATGCTAGTGGGACAACACAGTCAGAGTTTTATCGATATCCATTCTGTTTACACCAAGAGGTACCGTGAACATAAATGAACGCCGCTTATGTACATACACATCCTCCATTAACTGGAGGAGCCTGGATCGCATTTCAAAGGCAGCTTCGCCTTTGAAGGTTCCGGCCTTAGAATTTAATTTCTGCATGGATAAGGTGAGAAGCACCTCTGCCCAGAGGAGGCATTGTTCCCAGGCTCTGCGAGCAAAGGCTCTCACCACATGAGGTCAGAAGCATGACTCTGAAGTTCAGAGTTGAGGGGTGCCACCTAAATATTGAATTTAGGGGCATTCAAAGGTAGTGCCAGATAGTAGCCAATGGGCTACCTACCTTTAGGGTGACTACACCTTCACATGACCACTTCTGTTGGGGAGGGGCGTAACCCTGACCCTAGTCGGCTAATTCTGTCGAACACAAGATGTAGGAATTTGAAAAGTGGGGTCCACATCATCTGCCCTACCTTAGGGGTGGTGCTGGGTGAATGTGGACACACCTACCGATCTAACAAAGTTTCCTGCCTGCCCTCCAGCAAGAGTGGGGTCAGGACAGGGGGAGTTGGCATCCTCCATTAACTGGAGGAGCCTGGATCGCATTTCAAAGGCAGCTTCGCCTTTGAAGGTTCCGGCCTTAGAATTTAATTTCTGCATGGATAAGGTGAGAAGCACCTCTGCCCAGAGGAGGCATTGTTCCCAGGCTCTGCGAGCAAAGGCTCTCACCACATGAGGTCAGAAGCATGACTAGTGGTGGCAGGCTGGCTGAGACTAGTCAGAGAGCGAGCTAGTATATAGCAGGTTTTCATGGGGCACCTCTAAGGTGTTTTCGGTGTGCATGTATCAATAAATCCAACACTGCTATCAGTGTTGGTTTTTTAAGATGAGATGTTTGGTACTAAACATCTCTAGGCACAGTAAAGCAATCATGGTGCTGGAGAACTCGTGTGGGCAGGTTTCCAGCCCACATGCTCTCTATGGCTTCTCTGCGCACTTACAATATTTAAGAATGAACTTAGATATTGCAGGGTCATATCTGCTCAGGCAGATGTGCCCACACATGTGATATAGTGCGCCGTGTCTTATGGCTGGAATCCCTGCAGTAGGGGGTGACTTACCTTTATGTCATGTAGTGTCTGTGGGCATGGCATACAGGGATATGTGCCATGTCGACTTTTCACTTTTGTCTGCACCAAAACATGCAGGCTGCAATGGCAGTTTGCGTGGTCTTGGTGAGGCAATTTGTGCTGCCACCCTAGAGGACCCTCTTCAGTCCCAATGCCTAGGTACCAGGGGTACCCCTTACTAGGGACCTTCTCGGGTGCTGAGGTTGGGCTAATCGTGGTACAGTTTTGCAAAAGAGCTCTGGCACTGGGGCCTAATTAGCAGGAACCAGGGCACTTTTGTAGTGTAGTTCCTATTTTCCCAATAGGCTCTGCGCATTGGAATAATACCTACAGCAGTAAAGGCCTAGACCAGACGTTAACTAGGTCTACTACTGTCGATACTAGAATTAATTTTTGGGTTTGCCAGCTAAGCTCAGAGTTCGCTAGAAACTTTCTCGAATGTTCAGGAAAGAATTACCTCCCCTGATTAGACAAGAAGGGATTTAGTTTCTGACAACCATAGAACATGACAACTTTGCTCTCCCCTAATCAAGAGTCAATCTCAAGAGTCGTGTGAGCACAAGGCAATTATTTTACTCAGTCAGTACGTGCATTCTTAGTCTCATCAGAATGTAGAGAAAAGGAAGAGACGGGCGTGTTCAATAAAAAGGTGTTATTTATTGATCAGTCTCTTTTCTCGTACAAGAGAAATGGATCGATATTATTGCAATACTTATAGTTAAGTAAAGTGCATACATTAAAAGCAATAGTATAAAATAATACTGTAAAAACATTGATATGGTTTCTGAGCCATATGATGTTTAAAATGATTAAAATATATTTACATACACATATACATTTGACTAAACGTACTCAACTGGTGTTTCTAAATACGCCTACCCCGTGTACCTGACCTAAGTCTAATGCGTGGGCGGGAATAGAAAGTTACAGTTTAAGTTAAGTTTGTTTTTGCCAAGTGAATAACTAAAGAATTCTCTGTGAGGGGTTATTCAGTTCTGTACCTGGAAGTTAGGATGAATGAGGAATGGTATCTCTTTCTCTGCTCTCGATATTCCAGGCTGCCTGCGAGGGCTGCCCAGAAACGCCGGTGCTGGGTCTCTCGGCTTGAGATAGCAGCGCGTCTCTCAGCGCGTCAGGAAGGCGGGGCTGCTGCCAGCGGGGTCTGCTTCTGCTCTCGGCTTCGGCAAGTGTGGCTGCTCCGTCTTGTCACCACGCGTGTGTTTGCATAGGGCAAGATCGGCAATATTTATACCTTAAAGGTGCCGAGATTGACGTAAGGATGGACATAGATACGTCAATAAAGATGTCATACGACTTGCTCGTTAGCACATTCTTTACTAAAGTTCTCTGTGAAATCAAAACAATGGCCGCACGGATTTTCCAGGTTGTCATAGGTTTGATTTGTTATGAGAACGTCGTATGCCTTATCAGGGACTGGAGGAATGTCGCTTGTCTAATTAGATCTCAAGCGTTATGACCTAATCAGATAACACGTTCCTGTGCCGTAGTGTGACTGCGTCAGATAACGGTATCTGCATCATGGGGGCTGTTCTTGCCTCATGGGCTGACTGCTAGTTAACTTGATAGTTAGTTTAACCAGAATAGGGTCAGGAATAGGGGGATCGATTCAGAACCTATAGGAATACATGACACCCACTCCACGCTAACTATGGTCATATCTACTAATCTATGCATAGTATAACATAGTACAACATACTATAGAGTATAGTGTATACCTTACCACCCCAAAATACATAAATGCATTTTGAAATTTTCAAATATACTGAAAAATTGCAGTCATATATATTGTATGCACTTAAGCTATGAATTAAATGCAAAAGTAAACACGCATTTGTATGCATTATTGCTTATAGGTATATGAGAAATACACATGAAATGGCTCTTAATATGGCTATACAGAAAGGAAGTTTCGAGACCATTTCATCACATAATAAAATATTTATGAACATCCCAGCGGGCAACTAAAGTTTATAAAGTATCTAAAAATAGAAATCTTAGTTCTCTAGGAATAGTTTCTTACTTTAAGCAGAAGATAAGTGTCCCGAAAATTTTGTAAAATTTGGGGCTGCTAAAAAATTGCTGTCCGTGAACTGGTGGGAAAAATTGTTCATGTGACTTTATTTTTAAAGTTGAAGGCCGAATTCAGGGAACGCCGTGTGCGAGTTTACTCAAAAGTCTCTATTTCTGTTCTGGAGAGAACATCATATCATTTAGGCTTTCAAAAAAACTGTCAACAGCTTCATGGGAAAGTTCCTCTAAGTCGGGAATAGGTGTAACCATGCATTCATGCGCATGATTGTCTCCATTGACATTCTGATTTGCATCACTGACAGAAGGTCGTACCTGTTCGATGCTGCTTTCATCTTGAACTTCACTACTCTTCAATCGTAGTGGTGAAGATTCCAGGAATGCCGTCATCAGGATTGGCAGCCTTTGAGGGCAGCACAAAGCGTGAACCTTGGTAGGAACCAACAATGTATCTGCATCCACTGGCGCATCCGATTGTAGCGTCAGACAGGTGTCTAACACGCATTCTTCTCCGCATAGCAGACACCTTAGTACAGGTAAAACACACCTTTGCCACATTGGTCGAAATGATAGAAACCAAGTCATGTTCAGGTCTCTAAGCCGGGAGATTCCCAGGATTTTTGATATCCGGTCCCGGTATCCAATGGCTAGGATCGTATCTTCCATTGTCGCGAGAGTTTGATCTGTGACATGGGTTGCCATAACGAAAAATAAGGACTAGGAATAGGATTCCTGCAATTAGTCCCAGGATCAAGGGAAGTCCGCCAAAAATCGAATGGACGAAATCTGGAAAAATACCCAGTATGGCTTTGAATGGTGTTAATGCCATCGAAAATACTGTCTTAAATACCCCTGAGATCCCATTGGTATCAGAAATATTTAAGATTTCGCTCAGGATTTCCGCGAAATGTACGGGGGAATTAGTTGATAATAATGTATGTATCTCTGCAGTCGTCCTTGCGACTTGTAGATCATACGTTTCTTTTGATGACGTGAGCCTTGTAGGCGTCTGTAGAAGCACTGTTTTCATTCTGCTTAAAGTATCTATTCGAATAGAAGTAATTTTCAAATTGGGCCATGCCCTTGCCTCCCTGTCTGGAAAGGAGCTGGGGAACAAAGAACGTCCACAGCACTTGACCTTCGCCGTCGTAGTGACTAGATAAGGAGTCCCGGGCATAAGACTACAACATCTGCGGTCTACAATAAGAATGTAACTCCCATTATAGAGTCTTTGAAAGAATGGTTCTATTTCAGTTGCAGGTGCGCCTTGCTGGTGACATGAAAGGTTGTATGAATTCCCTTCACAGGCTCCGTGCAAACTAATTCCGTTACACAGAAGCGTGCCGCTTAGTGACATAGCACAATTGTCGCCACTAAGAAACACTTTCTGTCCTTTATTACTGACACATGCATGTGAATAGGGCAGGTTCCAAGTTGTTTTAAGGTACCCCTTTCCCAATTTCTCGTACATGCCAGCCTGTATATATTTTTGGCAGTATTGAAACCTGAAGGTTGAGATTGGAATATTTATGATTCCGTGGATTATCCATTCACTGACAGGTCGTTCTGACATTGTCATTGGTAATCTTTCTAGTTTTTCAATGCTCAAGATTGTATAATCAGCACCCTTTTGCGCCATACCGATTTGTCTATCAGTAAGGTTAAAGATTTGGAATAGTGACGTTGTGTTGATTAAACGCCAAGGCACATAGCCTGAACGCAGATTTTGTAACGTCCAGCCAAGCTGTACAATAGAACGCAATTGTGACTGACCATGTTGTAATAACAGTAAGTCTTGCGATAATATATCGATTGCTGAAGACACAATGCTGTCCAAAGAAAAAATTCTGGAGGACAGAGTCATTAACCCATTGTCCACTACAGAAAGTGATTTTTCCAAATTAATACGGTCAATTTCCCGTATTCTCTCTGCTGTTTCAATTTGAGTAACCTTCCAGGCCTCATTATATGCTGCATATACAGAGGCTGCTATGAAACGCTTTTGACGCTGTTTGCGTGGTCCCATTATGAAATCACGCAAGTCAGCACCATCAGTAAGTAAAGTTAGGTGTTGCTTAATTTCAGGCAGTGTGGAAGTTTGAAGCCATTGAAGGCATAATTTGCCCACACTGTAGGTTGTTATTATCCCTGGGTGATGTCTTTGGGGATATCTAGGGTCTGGCCTGGTCATTTTGAACCCCTGTGTTTTATTCAGGAATCTGTCTTGACAGTTATTAGTATCTGTTGGCCAGATCAACCACTGTTTCCAATCAGGATGTGTTCTGTTTTGGTTTAATATATGGTTTACGTCTATCTCTTCATCTGTATCAGAGCTATTGCTAAACATTGTTGGCTTTGGAATAGACGGTTTATTTAAATCTTTGATTTTGGCTAAGCCAAGACAGGTGGTTTGTTGAACAGTGTCATTTAAAAATATCATTTGTTCTGGGATCATGCAGGCTCTAAACAAAGCTTCTAAACCCTGTACTTGCCATTCTTTTGTACCCCAAACACTTTTCAAATCAACATTTTTGTCCCAATAATCAAATCCAAAAGTATTCATTTTTTCAAAGAATGAATCTGAATATATCAATTTTGTGTTGGTTATCATGGTTTTCATCCCTGTCTTGTTTGACAATTTAAAATAAAATGTTTCAGCATTACTTGTGTTAAAACCTGAAAAATATGAATATTTGTCATAAACGGTTCTTGAGCTCCCTTTTGGAGGTGTAGCACAATGTTCCCATTGATTATAATTTAAAACATTTCTAGGTTGTGCAGATTTATGTAAAAAATGGTTACCATAATGGTTATAGCAATACATACTATCATAATTTGTAGAACCTTGCAAATAATCATGTTTTGTAAATTTAGCAGACATTACTAAGTCAGACATCATGTTGTTAATGCTTTCGAAGTCCCAATCATCAGCAAATGAGTTTGGTTTTGCAAAATCACTCAAGGAGATCTTGATTTGGTGTGGATATTTCAGGATCTCGACCGGACCATAAATTTCATAGTCAGTGTTGTCCCAGGCTACCCCACCAGGTATCGGATTGGCTATGAAGTTGGCTGAAGAAAGTTCTGAAGAAAGTTCTCTTTTCTCGACGTGTGAAGATGTGTGTGGTTTGAGGACCAAGTTGATGTTCTGACTTGCTGTGTCCATTTTAGCATATTTTCCCTCAATGAAGCGTCCCAAAGTAAATACCATGATGAGCCAAAGTATGAGGATAAATGCACCAAAACCCACCCAAAATTCAATCCATGGTGAAATCAGATATGTTTCTTTCAGTTGTTTCAAAAGTTCCTTCGCTTTGTCTTTAAAGGATTTGGATGATGGCTGTGTCTTTGGTTCACTGAAGCCTTCAGAGGATCATCGAAGTTGATGAAGTAACCAGATGCAGTTCTGTCAATTGTTCCAATTGGTTCAGGATTTTTGTTTCTTGCATTTTCACTTGGTACTTCAGTATAGATTGGTGTGTCTCTGCTAAATGTTTTTATTTGGGTTTTCAGAGGTCTGAGTTCTATTGCATTGTTGCATAGTCCTTGTTGTTCTTCTGTAGGCGTCTCGAATGTGATGAGCCTCTTTGTTAGGACCTCTGTACTGGTAGCAAACCTTGGTGTTCTGCTACTTATTGGGAGTCCACTTGGCCTACTGTTTGTTATCGGCCACATGTTGTGGTTTTACCAGGTCGATGGATACAACTCGGTTCTCCTTTTTTCCAGCAAGTGGCGGTAGTATAACTGATCTTGTCCCGTTGACAGACAAGACAGGAACTGCTTTTCTGTAAGAAGGCCCAAATTCCTTCTTTACCGCGATCATCTCCCTGACTAGATCCCCGACTTTTGGAATCCAGACAGGTCTTGCTGGGACAGGTGGTGATTCTTCAGTGGTTGTTGGCTGTTGTTTCAACTGTATGTTGCTCAGGTCTTTTCTTGTTTTGTTTAAGTCCTGCAAAATAGCCAAACGGTCTTTGACATCAAAGCTTTTTTCTTTCACCACTGAAGTCTGACTATCAAGGTCAGAGATAATCATTCTTGTTCCAAATAATAATTCGTACGGACTGAATCCCTTCAGAGAATTTCTTGGCAAGTTATTTAGACTACGTTGGACACTTATTAGATGTTTGACCCACCCAGCTCCCGAACCTAATATCCTTTCTATTATAGATTGCTTTCTGCCTTGGTTTTTTCTTTACACCATCCCGTACCCTCAGGAAGGAAGTGAGAAGAATCCCGCTGGGCTGTGCTCATTTGGCCATGTTACCCCCCAGGCTGGTGTGCCTGAGTGAAAACAATGGTCGAACGTAGCATGCTCTTAGCGTATATGCCATTTAGACTCGCAAATCTTTGTATAACAGTCCGGACGTCAGCCGAGTGCTGAGGATCTACATTATAAGTGGAAACTAGCCTGTATATGTTAATCGCAAGCCATTCTTTTTGCTGGTAATATTATCTGCCTTGATATGACGAGGTATTAAACTGCTTCTCTCCCCACTGCGATCTCTGTTGCAGTTTGGGCAGTTTTTTACAAACATGGTGTAGTGCAGGCTCATGCCTGGCCACCAGTACCGTGATTGTAATTCTTCCAGAGAATCTTTTAATTTAAGGTGTCTGGGACCCTCGCCCATGTGTGCGTCTGCGATTAACAAGTTTCTCCTGTCCATGTTTGGAATCACTCTATCCCCCACTCCAGGGATTCGAGCAAAAGGGACGGAGTTTGCATCGATTATGTATGTATAATTGAGTGGATAGTTGATCGGTAGTGCTGAGCAGTCGCCTTTTGATGACATTTTCACCGCCAGCAATGTTTCACCGTCAATGTATTTTAATGTACGCTTTTTTCGAACTACGGGAGCCGATTTAGTGGCTGCCGCTGCGGTTGTTTCAGCCAATGAATTCCCTACAACGTGAACGCCATCACGTTGATGACTCAGTGAGTGAGTCACGTGAGTCTTTGGTAGTTCTTTTTGTAAAAGAGCTATTTGTTCCCAGAGCAGTCTCTGCTTTATTGGTGCATCTGTGTCATCTTTGTAACCGTTCTGAATCCATGTCTGCAAATCGCTGTTATATGATTTGACGCAGTAATATGAATCTGACACTATAAGTGTCGGGAATTCGCGATCCGCATTATCTAGCGCCATTTTCAATGCGATTATTTCAGTTTGTTGTTCTGAATTAGTTTCTACTGAGTGTGATTTTGTTAATAGAGGTTTTAATATACCTCCGCGCCACACTTCTTTTGTAATCTCACATGTGGGGTTGTATGCTTGTTCTCCCCAAACGGAGGGTTGAGCATGTCCGTCTGTGTAGATTACACAGGCGTAATGTCGTAGAGGCAGAATGTCGATTGGCAGAGGATACGTGTTTTCATATTTTAGATTTTTAGAAAATTGTCAACCATGCTATGCTTGATAATTCATATCCTACGTACAAGACTGTCAGATGGGCAATTCTGGATTTTTTGAAGTTGAATTTGTAACCCTCTGCAGCGAACCCAAGTATTATGGTGTTCACCCTTTTCAAGTGAGTCTCCAAGTCATCATCTGTTAAGAAAATGTCATCGACATAGGATAATGCTTCATCATCATATAGTTGTAGTAATTCTGTTACTCTCGCTGAGAATACCCCCGGGCTGTTCTTGTACCCCTGGGCTAACCGACAGAATTGTTTTTGAGTGCCATTTACTGAGAATGCAGTTAAATATCTGCTCTCTGGTGCTATGTTTTGACAAAAGAATCCATTGGAGATGTCCAAGGTTGTTTTGTATTTTTTGCGCACTATGTTATTCATTAGTGCAGCACTGTGTGAGTTTTGCACTGCAAAAGTTTTGCAACATGTGTTAAGGTGTCGGTAATCCAAAACTAGATGATATGAATTGTCTGGTTTGGAGACCGGAAACAAAGGATTGTTCATTTGTGAGGTGCAAGTTTCAATCACCCCCTGGTATTCTAGCTGATCTAGTATTTCATTTACCTGTTTTTTAGCTTCTTGCTTAATTGGGTACTGCCTTTGTGCAGTTGGTTGTGATTTTAACTGGATTTTGTGAGGAGGAGAATCCTCATCCCATCCTACATGATTTTTATATAAAGCAGGTGCTAAGGCCACTGCCCACTTTCTAGCAAGTGTATATTTTTTATGAATCGGGATTTGATTCGAGAAGGCAGGCATAATTACTTCTTCGCCATGAGGGCACTCCCTGACAAACTCTGGTGGCCAGTCTTTTTCAGCTAGGAGGATGTAATAGCCCTTGGAGAGGTTATCCCAAAATAGTCCCCTTATTTTCCTAGTCTTATCTCCCTCTATACGTAATGTTATCTCGTATATCTTGTGGGGTTTGCTAACTCTGGTATCTGCAGTTTCCACTTGAAGATATTCATTCGTGTCCACTGTCTCCAGATGATTCATAAGGACTTTGCGAGCTATGCTCACCTCTGCTGCGCTGTCTAGCATTGTCTGAGCCCACTCTCCGTTTTTCAGTTGTGTCCTCAGTATTGTCGGCATTATTAACTACCTTGATACTGGCTACCTTCTTTTTTGGAAATTGTAATTTCTTTTTTAGCTGAGCAGGTTCCTTGTCTTTGGACTTGGCGTGCTCTTCTCTTTGTTCTGATCGTCCTCTTCTTTCCGATTTCTGCGAGGAATTCTGAAAAGATTGAGAGGGACGTGTATCAATGTCTTGATATCTATCAGGTTTTTTAATATTATCCCTATTTCTAAGGTTATATCTATTCCCAGAGGGGTCACTCTGCGGTGACCTCTGTCTTCGGTTTGGAGATTTTTCTCTTCGCCTAGGAGACCTTCCTCGGGACTGGAATTTCTTTTCTTTAGGATTGGATTGTTTGTTTCCATCCCAGTTCTTTTTTGGTGAATTATTATTAAAAAATATTTTTTCTGGACTTTCAGTCAGTTGCGGTTTTACTGGTATTCCACCTAGACTATCTCTGCCTAGTTCCTCATACGATTTTTCTATGATTCTGGCTATTTCAGCTGGTTGGTCTGCTATATCTGTCTCTTTTAACCTTTGGCGGATCGCCACGTTTGCTGCTTCACCTTTTATGTTGGCTAATAATATAGCCGAGACCTGCTTGAAGTCTTTTAGTAATTTCATACCAAGAGTTAAAGCAGGTTCTTGACCGTATTCATCTTGAATTTGTTTTAGCACATCTGGTATTACCGAAATGGATGGAACACCGTGCGTTTTTGTGTAGATGGAAGCAAAGACTGTACCCCAAGTGTCACAGTCCTCTATGTGTGGTGCGATTCCCATTGGGAGACATATAGTCAGAATCCTGTGTTTTTCTAGCGGGGTGGTGTCAGGAAACACCGCCTCTATTTGGGTATTTTTCTGTGCCAACCAGAATGGTATTTGTTCCCGTTTAGCTGGAACTTTACCTAGGCAGGATTGGATGTTCTGTGGTGTAATTTTATTTGTGTTCCCCTGGTGAGGGGTCAGCTGTGGAAGTTTAATCGCTGGCTGAATTGTTGAAGTCCGCATTACATACTGAACTAATTGTCTGTGAATTTTTAGTAATTGTTTTAGCTGTATTAACAGCTCTCCTGTAGACATCCCTTCGATGTCTGGGTGTGGTGTGTATCCGGCTAAGACCGGCCACGTTGCTCCTGGTCTACCTAAAGGACCGAGCCTGGTGATGTGATTATTGTGTTTTAGGGCGCCATCAAATAAGAGCAAATGCTCTTGGAATTTGAGTGGTACTTCCACCTCCTCGAAAGGAGTGTACATTTCTGGTGGAACCTCTATTTTGTAATAGTGGAAGTACTTTGTTACAGCATTTGCTGCTGGAAAATGTATCCATGTATAGTATACCTCTGTCTGCCGATATTCGTGTGCCTCAATTACGAATATGACTGTACCACCTCTAGGTGTCAGTCCATTTTCTATAAGTTTTAAGGTTATAGATTTCCTTTTGGCGACCGGGATGAGTATTATATCCCCGTCCGCATCTAGTGCAGCATTATCAGCTGCTGCTATTTCAGCTGCTAATCTAACTGCTTCTCTTTCTTCATCACTGTCTCCCATTTTACCGACAGGATGGTATTATGTTTATTTGGTTGTTTGCAGATCAGGTTTCTTTTGGAAACAGAGATTAGATGCACAATATTTTGGAACTGTTTATCCTTCAACGTTGACTAGACCAAGAACCATACATAGGAGTTCCCTCCTGCGAGGTTTTGGAGGATATTACCTTTCACCCACTCCAGACGTCTTTGGAGTATGTGGGAAAAGGGGTCTGAGTGAGAAAGCACTACTGAGTTACTCTAAATGTCTTACGTTAGTTTTATCGCCCTTTCCAAACACGTTGGGCGCCATGTAGTGTAGTTCCTATTTTCCCAATAGGCTCTGCGCATTGGAATAATACCTACAGCAGTAAAGGCCTAGACCAGACGTTAACTAGGTCTACTACTGTCGATACTAGACTTAATTTTTGGGTTTGCCAGCTAAGCTCAGAGTTCGCTAGAAACTTTCTCGAATGTTCAGGAAAGAAGTACCTCCCCTGATTAGACAAGAAGGGATTTAGTTTCTGACAACCATAGAACATGACAACTTTGCTCTCCCCTAATCAAGAGTCAATCTCAAGAGTCGTGTGAGCACAAGGCAATTATTTTACTCAGTCAGTACGTGCATTCTTAGTCTCATCAGAATGTAGAGAAAAGGAAGAGACGGGCGTGTTCAATAAAAAGGTGTTATTTATTGATCAGTCTCTTTTCTCGTACAAGAGAAATGGATCGATATTATTGCAATACTTATAGTTAAGTAAAGTGCATACATTAAAAGCAATAGTATAAAATAATACTGTAAAAACATTGATATGGTTTCTGAGCCATATGATGTTTAAAATGATTAAAATATATTTACATACACATATACATTTGACTAAACGTACTCAACTGGTGTTTCTAAATACGCCTACCCCGTGTACCTGACCTAAGTCTAATGCGTGGGCGGGAATAGAAAGTTACAGTTTAAGTTAAGTTTGTTTTTGCCAAGTGAATAACTAAAGAATTCTCTGTGAGGGGTTATTCAGTTCTGTACCTGGAAGTTAGGATGAATGAGGAATGGTATCTCTTTCTCTGCTCTCGATATTCCAGGCTGCCTGCGAGGGCTGCCCAGAAACGCCGGTGCTGGGTCTCTCGGCTTGAGATAGCAGCGCGTCTCTCAGCGCGTCAGGAAGGCGGGGCTGCTGCCAGCGGGGTCTGCTTCTGCTCTCGGCTTCGGCAAGTGTGGCTGCTCCGTCTTGTCACCACGCGTGTGTTTGCATAGGGCAAGATCGGCAATATTTATACCTTAAAGGTGCCGAGATTGACGTAAGGATGGACATAGATACGTCAATAAAGATGTCATACGACTTGCTTGTTAGCACATTCTTTACTAAAGTTCTCTGTGAAATCAAAACAATGGCCGCACGGATTTTCCAGGTTGTCATAGGTTTGATTTGTTATGAGAACGTCGTATGCCTTATCAGGGACTGGAGGAATGTCGCTTGTCTAATTAGATCTCAAGCGTTATGACCTAATCAGATAACACGTTCCTGTGCCGTAGTGTGACTGCGTCAGATAACGGTATCTGCATCATGGGGGCTGTTCTTGCCTCATGGGCTGACTGCTAGTTAACTTGATAGTTAGTTTAACCAGAATAGGGTCAGGAATAGGGGGATCGATTCAGAACCTATAGGAATACATGACACTTTCAGTCAAAATCATATAATGATTCAGGCAAAAGTGGGGGCTAACCATGTCAAAAGAGGCACTTTCCTTCACTTTGTGCATACTACATTGGTAATATGAGAGTGAGCAGATGCCTGTCAGGTATGCTGGTACGTAAGTGATATTATCGTTTTTAGTGAAAATTACATCCTTTCATAACGTTGTGAAGCAGTTTTTCTGGGCTTGGAGCAGCTAGTCTCATATATTATAGTACCTGCAGTGGGAATGCTGCTTCCCACCATCCCGCAGTGCCTACTTTGTAATAAAATAAGCACCAGTGGACAAAATATTTCTTAGCAGGCTCCCATCCACTTATAATCTCCATGTCAACTACTAGCACCACCCACGTCAACCACTGGAACCACCTAATTGGACACAGCTTTAGTGCTCTCACTACCTTTCCAACGGGATCTTTTGTTGGGGGTAGAGGATCCAAGAAATATGTGAAGAGTTACTTTGATTTGAGGCTTAGAGTCTTGAATATTGTGCTGCGAATTCATCCTTCAGATTGAGCCTTTACGTAACTGATGAACATGAACCAAAGGGCTGGAAACACACACTTGTCAAGTTAGGGAAGAGGATGTAGCCTTACGGCTCGAGCGGACGACGTCGAAGCTGGGTAACCGGGTTCGAGACTTGGCAACGACGCTCAACATCCTGTGATTCTGGGCAAATCACTTAATCTCACCGTGCCTAACAAAAATGAATGTGTCCTCGTGTAATGAAACTGGTGCTATGTCTAGTTTGCGCTATATAAAACTATTAAAAAAAAATATTAAGTCAGCAAAATCTAGGAGGGTAGATCAGTGTCGGCTTGTGATCTGTGGAACAGTTGGAGTCCAATGCCTGCCCTGTACTGCAGTGCAGCGACAAAGACAGTCTTCCTCACAGAGAGGGAGGACCAGAGAATCTCCACCCTACAGAAAACCTATAACCTCTGAAGGGTACTCATTAAATATTTCAGTTCTTTCATGATTTGGTTTAAGGGGAGGACAAGTGCTGGAATGTGTATAGTAGGTGCTTTATACTTTAATTTACTATAATGTGGATCCCCTAAGGTGGAGGTACTGCTCCCCAAAGTCTAGAAGATACTGTCACCATCCAGAACCTGGGCAAAGGGAACAGGGGAGTCTACCCCCTCGGGAACATTAAGACTACTGAGAGAGGGGATCATTCGACGGTCTCCTCCATCTTAGGGTACACCAAGGATATCCTTAATGGGTAATAGATATGTTATTTGGGGCTCCCTGTGGCTTGGTTGCCCCTCACACTGACAGTAGCAAAAACAAATACAATGGAACCAAAAACACCTGGAAGAAACTGTCAGGAATGGAACAGGTCTACAACTGGTCATGAACTTTTGCCTGATTAGTGGACTTGAAAATCCTCTTGAAGGTTGTCTCAAATGTGTGACCTTTCCTGTCATTATTAGATTTTTTCCCCTTCTGCTAGAAATAGTTATCCATTAGTGAAGGTAATTATTGCCTGTAATCATCTCCAAGGAGGGTGAATGGATCTTCTTTTTCTGAGCGCTACATCCTTAATTCTTGTATTTGTTGTCTATCTGCACATTCCTTCCTTTTTTCGATGTGTTTGTGTTCAGGTGAACACATAGTAGCGAGAAGGGGGCAAATATGAAATATGTGATAGAACTATTGATATGCAATAATTACCCAAATTATCAGCCAGGATGTAAGGGATAGGAAACTTCCATCGCTTTGAATGATCTGTCACAGCATTTTTCTCTCTCTATCCAAAAAGAAAACAAGAGTGATTAACGAACTGTTGGATTCTATAGTCGTTCAAAGCATACGCATTGTGTATCTTTTCACCCCCAAACACTGACATGAAATATAGCAAAACCAATGCAGTTTTTGTAATGACTAATTCTGTTTTGAGTCATCTTTAGAAATCACATACGAGAAGGTTTAAGGTAAACAAACGTATGAGATAGAACATAAAAAAGTAGTTGATATTTGGAAGAGATTATCAAGATAATGTTATGATCTGTGTTATATTTTCACAAGATAGCTGACCATTTGGTGTGGACTAAGCATCTCCTCTCATGGAATTTTGAAAGGAGTGCATAGGCTTGTCAGAGGGTTAAGGAAAGACATCTCCTTGTTTGTTTTTAGATCTGGCTAGAGAGCTGTTTACCAGGGCTCATTTAATCATGTAAAATCGAAAGCAGTTTAGAGAAAGGGACTTTGGCTTCACCCCTTGTTTAATCTTTTTGCATTTGTTTGGAAAGCAGTGTTAGTACACCAATGAAGTAATTCCACAACTTATAGTGATATTTTAACAGTAGCACCTTAACAAATACACAAGGACGGGGTGTTTTTCATGGTGTACCCTCTGTGGGAAACACAGTGTGAAGGTGCTTTACATTGGGAATTCTCTAGTAAATACAATAGATTACGAGGGGGTTCACACTGTGACGAAGGATGGGTTTTGCATTGTGAACTATGTGACAAATACAATAGGAAAGATGTGACAGACACCATAGGAAGGGACCTTCACTATCTTACGCTGAGTTACCTTCATACACAGATCTGTAGTTAGGAGAGACTAAAGAGGGACGTTTTTCAGAGTAAGTATGTGTTTGACCCAAATGTAAAAGTACTGAATGGTCATTGATTTATATATTGTTTAAGTGTTATTGTGTGCTTTCTGAAGTTCTGAAATTCTGGCATACCCTAACTTCCTCAGTTGGCCTTGTACAGGTCTGCCTGATTACTCTAAGGGCAGACTTGTAAAGGGGTGTACTTGGTGCTCATTTTGGGTCTGGTAGTCAGGTGACCATGTAGTTTGGCTCCAGCCATTTCTTGATCTTCTTTTTACTGGAATTTGATAAGGGAACCAGCTGTATTAACCCAACAAATGAAGCTGTTCCATTGCCTATAGCGGAAAGAGACCTAAGGGACATATGTATAAAATTATTTTGCGCTCGCAAACACTGCGAATCACAAAAAAACAGTGTTTGCGATTGCCCAATAGACAAACGCGATGTATGACACATTTTGGCATCGCAAAATAAAAAATCACAATTTGTGCTATTTCTTATTTTGTGAGGCCCAAAGTATGTGAATTTCTCTGCAAATTCGCAGTCTGCGATACGCAGTCTGCAAAAATCACCATTAGAGAAATCACAGTTTAAGAATTCGCAAAGCAATGTATGAAAAATTGGCAATTGCAAATTCCAAAAATGTGCAAATTTCCACATCAATCTTACCACCAACTCAATGCAGGTGGTAACCAGGTGCAAGCTATATAAACAAGCCCACAATGCAACAGGGACTTTCACAAAGGCAGCGCTATATGTGATAGCCAGGAGGCTACGAATTCGGGCAGCAGCACAGAAGAGGAGGTGACAGGAACGGATCTGCAATTCCAAACATATCATCAATGATATTGTAGCTAAATACCCAGGCAGTTCTCACGACTCTTTCATCTTTAGACATAGTGGGATATACAGACGTCTCAATGCTGGTGAGTTTGGTGAGGGCTACCTGCTAGGTAAATGCATGTCAAACATCCCAACATACAGTACATCATTGGGGTGGGGGACATTGACTCACCTCTCGTTTCCATTCCTGTAGGTGACAGTGCATATGCAGTGCAGGACTTTATCCTGACACCATACCTAAATCCAGTCAATTCCAGGGAGAGGAGATACAACTGTGCACACAAATCTAAGCGCTGTGTAAAAGAGCAGATATTTGGGATCCTGAAGAGCCGGTTCTGCTGCCTTCATAAAAGCGTAGGAGCACTCCAATACAGCCCCGAGACCTGCTGCAAGAGTGTGACTACCTGTGCAATGCCCCACAACATAACTATGACAAAAGGCATCCCAATAGAACTGACTGATACTGATACTTCTGACGATGAGGGCCCAGGTCCCCCTGGCAGACCAGCAGTTGGAGTTGAGGCAGCTGCCGGATGATGGAGACGGGATGAGATAACACAGAACTACTTCTAGGTGAGTAATAATGACATGATGCAAAAGATATTTTTTAGCAGGTCTGTGTTTATTCAAACCCTTAGCTGCAGGATAATATTTTGTCACACAGCCTGACAGACTCAATGAGTGTTGCTATACATAGCACATATTAAGTCCACAGTGCAGGTATGCATACAAGTCTGGAGTCCAGTTGGAATGGGTTGCCTCACCCATTTGCGTGACTCAGTGTTGCCAGTTCATCTCCTCCTGGGACGGACTGATGCTGCCTCCTCTGGGTGCTGACTGCCCTCCTTGAGTACACAGGTGTTGCACCCTGTCTCCCACTGTGGATCGGGCACTTGTGGGGTGATGCTGCTTCTGCTGGACACCTCCTCACTCTCCCCAGAGCCCAGGAATGCTGTGCCACCTGTGTTTGCTGTCTGCAGTTGTTCCACAGCAGTGGTGACTTGCACCAGGCCTTTCGCCACATCTTGGCAGCAGTGGAACATCTCCACTTGCATGCTGACGATACGACGTGTCAGCTGGCTAGTGGCAGTGCACAGGTGATTTACCGCCTTGGTGTAGCTGTTCAGACGGCTGTCGGCACGTTGGCTCACCCTGCTCCTGGCTGCCTCGTCCCTCTTTAATGTGGCACACAGTTCATGGATAACACCTGGCATTCTCATGATGCCCTCCCCCATGTAACATAGGCTTTTGTTGACTGTCAACAGCTGCTGGTTGATGGAACGTATTGATTTTTGTTGCAGGCGCTATATCTGTAGCATGCTGCCCTCCAGTCCAGCAAACACTGTGGCCTCTTCATCTGTGGCAAAGCTGGTGCTCGCCCTTGGCCAGCGTCTCACGGCTCCTTGCTCTCTATGTTGGGGTGTGTGCTGTTCCAGCACCTGTATCACACGCTGCCCTGACTCTGCCTCAGCATCATCCTCCCCTGTGGACTGTGTGTCAACCTCCAGAGGTGGCAGTGGTGCCACAATTGTGCGCTTTCTTTTTGGGACAGGTGTGGTCTCTGTGGTATCATTGTAGTCCCCCTGCCCTGCCTTCTCATCCATATGTTCCACCTCCTTAGCTCCTGCGTTGTTATCCTGAGTCCTAGGTTGTGCTGTGGATGGAAAGGGAATTTTTGATTTTGTGACATTGTCTGCATTCCTCACTCAATAAAGTTTTCTCAATTTGTATTGGCTAACTGCTATCTATCGCTTTTTCCCTTTATAGGAATTCACATACTGCTTCAACATTGTTGTGTCTCATTGCCCCACTGTTATGCATCTGACTACGTCTCCCATGATTCATTGCTGTGTGTGCTGGAAAAAGTGGACTGGAGTGGAATGAGTAGTTTGTGTTTGGTGCATTCCTGACTGTGTGAATGGGATGGTGATGTGCGCGGCAGCATTTGGCATGCATCTTACCTTGGCTGGTGGTTGCAGGGTCGGAGCTGTCTATGTCAGCCACACCACTGACGCTCCCAGGCAGGAGGGTGGACTCCAGCAACTCCTCATGGGGTTTTGAGTCGGTTGCCGTTGATGTATTCTTGGCCTCCGCCAGCCTGGCTGCCACCTTCTCCTTGGACCTTTGGCGTATGTCGTACCATCTCTTCCTTAGTTCCTTGACTGTGTGCTGGGTCACACTGACAGCATTTACCTTCTCCTATATATCCAGCCAGATCTCCCTCTCTCTGGACTCAGGTACACGGAGTGCCTTTTTGCCAAATAGTAGTTCATGGCAGCACACCATCTCCTCGATCAGCACCTCATGCTCCCTCTCGCTGAACTTGTGCTTTCTCTTCCTCACTGCCGTCTCCTTGTCCTTCTCTTTGTCCAGTGAATCCATTGTAGCTGTTTGGAAATGTTGTGCTCACTTCTCTGCCTCTCCTCACAGCCTCTGACTCTGCCTTAGGCACTCAGGTGCAGCATGTCACTCCCACTTCCTGGGTGTGATGTCAACAAGCTGCACCCGAATTGCAGATTCCCTGAATTTGCACTTTTTTATTTGCGAATTTCGCACATAAGGAATCGCAAAAACGGGATTCGCAGTATATTCTGCGAATTTTTAGAAATCGCATAATGTTTGCGACTTTTTTACATTTCAATTTGCGATTCTCAAAATGTGATTCGCTAAAAATCACATTTTGAGAATCGCAAATCACTTTTTTGATACATACATATGCCCCTAAGTGTCTGTGCCCCAGAAAAGACACAGAAACTGATTGGATGTTGTTCTTTGCCATAAAAAATCCAGCTGTGTCTAACTCCTTGCTAAGGCACAGTACCAAACTGTCTGCAACAAACCAGTTACGGTCAGTGTATCACGCATGTTAATAGTGCCTGAAGAGCAGTTTGCTGCCCCAGTATGCTGTGTGCTGTGCTTGAGCAGGGCAGCTGATGTGGATTCAGGGTTTTAGCACTGAGACCGGCGTGAGCCATGAAGAGCCGCTGCAATGGAGCTGTTCATGTGAGGCTGGAGATAGAGCCACAAAGCAGAGGGTGACAGACTCTAGGCACTAGGGAGTCCCAGGGAGGCGGCTGAGACTCTGTTCACTCGTGTAGCTGGTACTTAGTGAGGTCACAAACACAGTGCGTTTTTGCACATGATGAGTCTATCAGTGACCTATGCAGGAGTTGGTTTGTGGAAGAAGGTTCTTGAAAGCAAAGAATAGAACACTGTGGGTGAATAATGCATCACCCAGGCTCATTAGAGAAATCATAAGACTAGTTGAAGCAATTGGTGATGTTTTGCCACTATTTTTCATTTTGCTTAATAATTTTACTAATGCACATTATGCGTAGTTATTGATTCACACATTATAGTCAACCATAGTTAAAGCATGCTCAAGTTAAGTTAGCTATACTCGATGTAGGCCTCAGAAAATAATCAATGCTAAAACTTCTAATGTGCCCTTGGCTGTTATCACATTATTTTTCTTTTGCACATTGGTTCGGAATAGCCTGACCCTGAGAAACGAGATGGAACTAAGGGACATATTTATAATGAAATGGTGCAGTGCCACAAGCAATTTTGCTGTGCCAAGCTGTGTCATTTAAAAAACGCAGGCATGCGCCATATTTACAAGGAAAAAGCAGGGAAAACGAAAGAAAAGCAAGAAGGCGCTCAAAAAACGTGGAAAAGGCAATGAGAAAGTAATGAAAACATGAGGGAAAAGCAAGGAGAAGCCTCTAAAAAACGGTGGAACAAGCAGGAGAAAGCAGTGAAACATGCAGGAAAGGGGAGAGCGGGCACTCTAAAAAATGGGAAAGAGCAAGGATAAAGAGTGAATATGAGGAAAAAGCAAGGAGAATGCTCTCAAAAACAGGAGAAGAAGCAGCAGAAGTTAGTGAGAAACAAGGAAAATTAAGATGATTAAAATAACTGGGAAAAAGTAAGGAGAAAGCTGTGAAAACGAGGGAAGTGCAAGGAGAAAGCACTCATAAAAAACATGGAAAAAGCAAGGAGAGTACAGTAAAAAATGAGGGAACCCAAGAAGAAGGCTCACAAAAAGGGAGGAAAAAATAAGGGGAAAGCAGCAAAAAAATGAGGGAAAAGCAAGGAGAAGGCACTCAAAAAGGGCAGAATACCAGGAGAAAGCAGTGAAAAACGAGGGAAAGGAAAGATGAATGCACTCAAACAATGGGGGAAAAAGCGAGGAGAAAGCACCGAAAACTAGTGAAAAGGAGAAGCAGTCACTCAAAAAAACTGGGGTAAACGCAAGGAGAAAGCAGTGAATACAAGGAAAAAAGAAGGAGAAATCTCTCAATAAACAGGGGGCTAAGCTGGAGAAAGCAGTGAAAAACGGGAAAAGCAAGGAGAAGGCACTCAAAAAAACAAGGAAGAAGCTGTGAAAATGGGAGAAAAGCAATGAGAAGGCACCCAAGAAACGACCAAGGAGTAGCCAGGAGCAAGGGCAATGCAGCAGGATGGGGAGAGCTGGGCCTGGGTCCTGCTCAATGGGGATAGGCTATGCCTCCATTATGTAGGTATTAGGAAGAGGCAGGGGTGGTGGGAGGCGGTGGGCAATGCTAGGCAGGAAAAAGCGATCAGGAGTGGCAATGAAGGAAAGGCAAGGAGAAAGCATTGAAAACGACAGAAATGCATGGAGAAGGCACTCGTAAAAGGGCAACAAAAACAAAGAGAAAGCAGTGAAAACGAAAGAGAAGCAAGGAGAAGCTATTAAAAAACAGTGGAAATAGCAAGGTGGAAGCAGTGCAGACAAGGGAAAAGTAAGGTGAAGGCACTCAAAAAAACATGAAGAAAAGCAAGGGGAAAGCAGTGAAAATAAGGGTAAAGCAAGGAGAAGGCACTCAAAAACAGGGGAAGAAGCAAGGAGAAAGCAGGGAAAAACAAGGGGAAAGCAAGGAGAAGGCACTCAAAAAAGGGGGTAAAAGCCAGGAGAAAGCTGTGAAAACATGCAAAAAGGAGGAGAAGGCACTCAAAAAACTGGAGAGAATGCAAGGAGATACCACTGAATACAAGGGAATAGCATGGAGAAGGCTCTCAAAAAATGGGGGAAAAAGCAGGAGAAAGCACTGAAAAACGAGGGATAAGCTGGGGAAAGGCACTCAAAAAGCAGGTGTAAAAACAGGAGAATGCAATGAAAAACGAGGGGTAAGCAATGAGAATGCACTAAAAAACACAGTGGAAAAGCGAGGAGAAATCAGTGAAAATTAGGGGAAAAGAGGAGAAGGCACTCAAAAACACGGGAAAAAGCATGGAGAAAGCTTTGAAAAATTAGGGAAAAGCATGGAGAAGGCACTAAAAAATGAAGTAAAAAGCAAGGAGAAAGCAGTGAAAAATGAAGGAAAAGCAAGGAGAACACACTCAAAAAACAGGTAAAAACCAAGTAGAAAGCAGTAAAAATGAGGGAAAAGCAAAGAGAAAGCATTCGAAACATGGAGGGGAAAGCAAGGAGGAGACAGGAGCAAGGGTCATGCAGCAGCATGGGCTGAGCTGGGCCTGGTTCCTGTAAACCCTGCTTCTCATAAAATACCTCCTAATTTCTTGAAGACCATGGTTGTAGCACAACCTTGCACACTCCTTGGCAACAGCTGGAGAAATACCCTGTATACAACATTTCTGTAAGCTTTACTAATTAAACTGATTCAGCAGGAATTCAGTCTGTATGAGTAATTGTTCCATTATAGCTAAGAGGTAAATAGCATCTCGGAACGTAGTTGTATATTAAACACTCTATTCATAAGTAGCGCTTACCAGCAAAACGATGTCACCTTCAAATAGTCTCTTCCCAGATTCTGAAATGAGATTAATGTCAATTTACAATGTGACAGGAATAGTTCTTTGATCAATGTATGCTCTTAACTGAACCAAAGAAGCAATCTATAGTGGTTTTAACATTGGGCCATAGAGAACCTACTCATGTGCAAATACCTTTTGCTGTCACACAACCTACTCTTCCCAAAACAACAGGGGTTGTGAGCACCAAAGGGATTTTATCATGTGCTAAAGCCCTTTGCAAATCTGACATCTTTCCAACTCATAAAAGGGTTTTTGTTAACATTTCTACATCATCAATAGGAAGGGGCAGGAAATGGGTGACACTCTGACTTGTGATTCTGTAAGTCATGCATCAGTGGTGCGCAACTGCAATTGAGGTTGCAAGCATTGATCTGCTACCAACCCCGAAGATGGGATAGTAACTGAGTCACAAAGGGGAGGCTGTCTCCAGGGGACAGAGATTTATGTTGAGCAGCATCAGCAAGCTCAGGCATTGGTTCACAAGACTTGTTAATTTGTTACCAAAGAAAGACTTTTTTTTTAAGTAGCACCTTGCCAGGTCTAAAAAAAAAGTTTCTTGTGTGTGAAAGAAAATACAAGGATGGTGATCTGCTGTCCCTTGCAGGCAACCAACCCTGTATTTATAGCCAATCATAGAGGTTCACAAATTGTGACTTGCCCAGTTGATATTCATTAGTATAGTTGTTTTGCAATCCTACACAAATGGACAATGTACAAAGTGACCTGTTTATACCATGGTTGCATTGCAACTTTCATCCACATTTTCGGTCACATTTGCAAACGAGTCGGTGAGCAATTTGAACATCCCTGATTAACAAATATGAATAGTATGTATGGCTACTTGCAAATATGTAGCAGGCACATAGTGTCAGTTCCTGTGCTGTTGTTTTGTATGATTGGTGAGACAATGGTTGTTAGCCATTGTGCAATTATTATAGAAAATATTTCATTCTACACATCATAGGCTGAGCTCATTGATTTGCGGACTGCCACAAGATTATGCAGGATAAAACTTAATTTAAAAAAAACCTGAGACTGTCTTTCTATGTGAGTAGTTTTAGCAGGTATGAATTTGTACCTATTAACATGCTGCAGCCTTGGCTTTTTCAAAGAAGATTGTTTATAAAGAAGTACAATGGGCCATGATTTGGAGTTTATGAGGTCCTGCATCACGCAACTTGGTGCAAGAGCGACGCAATTGTAAAATGAGATTTATGAAGGCATGCAAGGTCACACTGCGTGGCCCTGTGTGGCTTCAGAAATCTCGAATAATGTAACGCAGCACAAATCACGGTCTTGCATTACTCTGTGCCAGGGAGGCATTACAGTGGGTTTTACGTGGGTGTTCCCACGCAACATCCATGTATTTTGAATCATTCCCAGATTAACAAGAACTTGTAAACCTGGGAATGCACCATAAAGATATGCCTCCCCAGAAGAGGCGTAAGGAGGAGAAATATCTTTAACTTCTCCTTGTTTTTTCCTCTTTCTATCATGTGTGATATTCATTCAGCAGCACACATAGAAAGAGGAAAAACTCTCTCAGGATTGTTTTTGTGCAGGAAGGTTCCCCTTCCTGCACAAATGAATGCCAGCCTACAACACAGACACCCTTGCACCATGGCACAAGGGTGCCTGAGTTGGCACTAGGCTGCCGAAACGGTGGTAGAACACGGGAAAATGACAGGAATGCACTGTATTGAATGAATACGGGGCATTCCTGCCATTTCCCTGTGGCAGGCAGTTCAGCAAGATGACTTGCTGCGCTGCCCTGCACCACAAAATTCATAAATATGCCCCCAAGTATTTTTTCAAGACAGTAGACTCTGTATTAGATTACATGGTTCTAAGGGTTTTTCAAGTTTGTTTGTCACTTGCGATTTACTCAGGAGCAAAAATCACATTTGGTCCCTAATGTGTCCTGCAGTAGAAAAATTCACCACAACAGATCCCGTGAGGGTAGACATTACGATCTGGACGCAAGGTATAGAGCCTTGGAATATCTAAACAAAATTCATAAGACACGTGTGAACATGCAAATTATATAGACAAAGTACAAGATATCTCTCCGATGGCACTACTCTCTATTGAAGATGATGAGTCTAAATCTAAACATGCACTGGCAAAACTAGGAGGTAAGGCCATCTCAATTTTTTAACATGCATTTGTTTTTAAAAGCCTAAGGAATATGCACAAATATTGGCAAGAGTATAGAAAATATAAAAATAAAATAGTGGTCCAGAAGTCCAGGCACGCCTGCCCTGTGACTGAAGTCTACTCCTTTATATATATCTGTGCATATGTGGTCACTCAAGTTGCATTTTACACAGAGCATGAGAGCCCCTGGCAGTGGGCGCTGCTACTTAACGGCGGTGGTGAAGTAGGGTATCGGGAGGGAGGAGGTGGGGGAGATGGAATGAAAACAAATCACATACCTGTCTGTCAGCCGCCGCTTCTCGGTCCTTTTCGCCCTCTTCCAGGACTCCAGGAGCAGGAAGCACCCATGCTTCTAGACTCCCCTATCCAATCACGATGCTGCTGATAGCAGCATTGTGATTGGTCTGAGCACTGTGATTTAGTGCTCAGAGAGGGACTGGGAGCCTGGGCATGTTCTCCACCTAGGCTGTGCAACACAGCCCGGTGGAGAACATGCTAACTGAGTATGCCTGGTTTGCCCACCGAATACGGCCGGCCAAACTGTCATGCGCACTTACAGAGTGCTACCACTCCTCCGCCTGCTCCTCTGATACAGCCCAGTCCCGCCTTGCCCCTAACCGGCTGAGCAACACAACGGAAAAATAAAAGGATAATACCAATGCGTTATTATCATTTCATTTCACTTTTTTCACCTGCTCACAGAGCCGTGGGGAGATGCTCCTCCGCCTTAGCCCCCCTGTCCCTTGACTGACGTAGGCTGATCCATTGCCCATTGTTGAATGCTGTGGTGGGTGGAAGCAAAATGTGACTGAAACTCAAACAGACCAATGGATGAAGGGGCCTGATGGAAAGCCATTGTATGGCTGTAAATAATATGCATTTTTATCATGATACTGTGGATGTTATTACATTGACAAGAGAGCTAAAGCTGTCTCTAGGCCTGGCCTAGAAACATGGAACTTTTTCGTGATGCTCCTCAGCAGCCATTGCTGACTTGGTGAACATGGTTGTGAATGACAGCAAAATTAAGAGCGGGTGGGAAGAAATTGCAGATGGAATTCATCTGCTTCATCAATGAGAATAAAACTGAAAAGGCAATCAATCTTATTTCTAAATTACTTTTAAAGTTGGTTTGGGGTGGATTAAGATCAAGAGCTTTGAGTTGCACATGGACTGGTGTTCTAGTCTTTACACATCCCTAGGACTGAAGCGGTACTGCAGCGTCTCACCTGCAGACATCAAGATGAATCAAATGCCTTCAAAGAAATAGCAATAGTCGTATATCTAAGGGTTGAGTGTGTCTGATGGTTGCGCACTCCGTTGTATACACCCCAATAAAATGTATGTGTCCCCAATGTTTTCTTCTTGTTTTACCCCTTGCATTGAGATATTATTTAAAAACAAATAAGGGATAAGGACATTCATTAATTCATTGATTGATGCCATCAGCCTGTCAGTATTTTTATATTATGTTCACTTCCTTGGTGGTAGGTCTTGGCCCGATTCGCAATGGTTATCACAAAGGGCATTTACAAGTAGTAAAGTTAGACTTTTGTCTCAGTTAAACCTTAAGTTTTGGTGTTAAGTTTAACTGAGACCAAAAGTCTAACTTTACAACTCGTAAATGCCCTTTATGAATACCAAACATTGTAAACTTAGACTTTCATCTCAGTTTACCTTTGTGAATCGAGCCCTGTGTTTTTTAAACAGACCTGTTACAGCTAAAGTATATCGTGGGCAGAAATTATGGGGCAGAAGTTGTTGTGCTCCAGCCTCCAGATATTGCATACACACCGAACGCTATCCTAAATGTCCAGCTCCTAGAAGCCTGGCAGTGCACTTTAAGAAGTAGTTTGGTGAGTTATCAGATACCATGGTTTGTCATCCCCAAGAGACATGTATATCCAAGCGTTGGATAATCACTAGTTTGATTTTGGCAGAGAAAGCAAATGCAGACAAGTTATTTGTACTAAAGGTCAACTTCAAATATGAAAATAAAACAAACAGTTGGGAACTGTAGACGTTCAGCTCTTCCCAGATTAAATCCTCCAAGTACATACCAGCGTTTATTTCTGGAATGTCCCGCGTGGGCTGGCCGCCACCGACATCATAAACTATTTTAAAAAGATAATTGTCATGGTAAATATATGTTGCGTTGAAGTAGAACTAGTAACGTTTGCCTGGATCAGGCTGGAAATTGAAGTATTACCAGAGTCCAGTGAGGATCTGCGAACCTAGAAAAGAGAGACCACATGGGCGTTACATTAGAGATGAGGCAGTGGCAGTGTGGGCATTATGAGACATTAAAATATGAAATTAGAAGTGATGGAAATACCGTAAAGCCTGTAGTATGAGTTAGATCCAGAGCGAAGACACAGACGAGAAGGAGAAATTCCATTGTATCCGAGGAGCTGGGGAAGCCTCACAGCCTACAGGTAGGTTTCTTAAGAGTGGAAATTTGACATTGAACTTTGAAGTATCTGTCTGATGGTAATAAGGGAGGAAGTGAAGTATACCTTTCTTGACAGTTATCTGGCTTCTTTGAACGTGAGAAGAGGCCTCTTGTTAATAAGTTATCATGTCTGCTGTGAGGCTTATCTTCTGTTCTCAGGGGCTGTGTATTGATAAGGTTTGAAGTACATTATCTTCATTCTGACTCAAAGAAAAGAAAAGGATCAGATACTTCCTAGCTGGCAGAACTGGGACTTGCATTTATGTTCTCTCCTCCCGCCCAAACTTCCACTCAAAGCACTAGACCGCTATTACTAAAATTGTCCCACACCCACAGCACAAATTCTGGTGCAGTGTTCCGTTCTACTGCATTTCTGTAACACTATCATGGCTGGAGGGACAATGGGATGAGGAGGTTGGTGTGGTCAGGGCTTCTAATCTCTTCCAGGGGACACCACATCCAAGTGGGGGGAGCCAATGAAATAACAGAGTAGCGCCTATGAGCACAGCTCTGCCAGCTAGTGCCACTGTGGCTTTTATGGAATCCTCCATGATATTTATAGAGAGTACATCACCCCAGTTATAGATCATATTTTTATGTGATATTTCCCTGAATGTGCACCTCTTTAAAAACAAGCATTTGCAAAGCCAAAAGGTCTCGTTTTGCGTGAGTTAAGTTGTAAATGACAATGTCTTTGACCCATGTGTCATGACTGGAGTGCAGGTATGTGGTGTGGAGTGGAAATATGTGGGTTGGATTGGAATTGTTAGCTCTGGAATTTTGTAGTGTGGAATCGTGTGATGTGGAGTGGATGTGTGTCATGGAATTATGTGGAATGCTGTGCAGTGGAATTACGTGGATAATATTTAAGTGGCATTGAGTGTTCTGGAATTATGTGGAGTGCGATTGTGTGTCGGAGTGTAATTATGTGGAATGGTAATTTGTGATGAGGAGTGGTTTGTAGTGGAAGTTAATTATGTGGTGTGCTGTTGAATTTTGGGGCATGATGTGGAATTCTGTGGTGTGGATTGGATGTATGTGGTGTGGTGTGTAATTGTGTTGAATTTTATGGTTTGGTGTTGAATTATGTGGTGTAGAATGGAAATGTGTGGGGTTGAATTGTGTGTCGTGGAACTGTGTGGCATTGAGTGAAATCATGCTGATTGGAATTATGTTTACAACAAGGGGTGGTGAGGGACAGAGTCTCTGAATTAAGCAGAATACTCTCACCCAGTCAAGAGATCTGGGCTAGATCCAACACCGTTTTTTAGCTCATTGCACCATCCCAGTTTCAGAACCTGGCTGTATGCAAATTAGTCTGTCCCTGGCCCAGTGCATCATGGGAACAGGGCAGACCAGACTACAAAAGCCAATTCTTACACTGGGAAGGAAACAAGCTTCCGGGGACCGGTTTCTGGCATTACAGCCGTCTTCGGCCCGGCTTGCTTGAATCCTGATGGTGCAATGAGCAAGGGACTCATGTCTGAGTATACCCTTCCACGCTTAGGGTGGACAAAAATATTTACAACAAGGGGTGGTGAGGGACAGAGTCTCTGAATTAAGCAGAATACTCTCACCCAGTCAAGAGATCTGGGCTAGATCCAACACCGTTTTTTAGCTCATTGCACCATCCCAGTTTCAGAACCTGGCTGTATGCAAATTAGTCTGTCCCTGGCCCAGTGCATCATGGGAACAGGGCAGACCAGACTACAAAAGCCAATTCTTACACTGGGAAGGAAACAAGCTTCCGGGGACCGGTTTCTGGCATTACAGCCGTCTTCGGCCCGGCTTGCTTGAATCCTGATGGTGCAATGAGCAAGGGACTCATGTCTGAGTATACCCTTCCACGCTTAGGGTGGACAAAAATATTTACAACAAGGGGTGGTGAGGGACAGAGTCTCTGAATTAAGCAGAATACTCTCACCCAGTCAAGAGATCTGGGCTAGATCCAACACCGTCTTTTAGCTCATTGCACCATCCCAGTTTCAGAACCTGGCTGTATGCAAATTAGTCTGTCCCTGGCCCAGTGCATCATGGGAACAGGGCAGACCAGACTACAAAAGCCAATTCTTACACTGGGAAGGAAACAAGCTTCCGGGGACCGGTTTCTGGCATTACAGCCGTCTTCGGCCCGGCTTGCTTGAATCCTGATGGTGCAATGAGCAAGGGACTCATGTCTGAGTATACCCTTCCACGCTTAGGGTGGACAAAAATATTTACAACAAGGGGTGGTGAGGGACAGAGTCTCTGAATTAAGCAGAATACTCTCACCCAGTCAAGAGATCTGGGCTAGATCCAACACCGTTTTTTAGCTCATTGCACCATCCCAGTTTCAGAACCTGGCTGTATGCAAATTAGTCTGTCCCTGGCCCAGTGCATCATGGGAACAGGGCAATGAGCTAAAAAACGGTGTTGGATCTAGCCCTGATCTCTTGACTGGGTTAGAGTACTCTGCTTAATTCAGAGACTCTGTCCATCACCACCCCTTGTTTGTAAATTATTTTGTCCACCCTAAGCGTGGAAGGGTATACTCAGATGTGAGTCCCTTGCTCATTGCACCATCAGGATTCAAGCAAGCCGGGCCGAAGACGCCTGAAATGGCAGAAACCGGTCCCCGGAAGCTTGTTTCCTTCCCAGTGTAAGAATTGGCTTTTGTAGTCTGGTCTGCCCTGTTCCCATGATGCACTGGGCCAGGGACAGACTAATTTGCATACAGCCAGGTTCTGAAACTGGGATGGTGCAATGAGCTAAAAAACGGTGTTGGATCTAGCCCTGATCTCTTGACTGGGTTAGAGTACTCTGCTTAATTCAGAGACTCTGTCCATCACCACCCCTTGTTTGTAAATTATTTTGTCCACCCTAAGCGTGGAAGGGTATACTCAGATGTGAGTCCCTTGCTCATTGCACCATCAGGATTCAAGCAAGCCGGGCCGAAGACGCCTGAAATGGCAGAAACCGGTCCCCGGAAGCTTGTTTCCTTCCCAGTGTAAGAATTGGCTTTTGTAGTCTGGTCTGCCCTGTTCCCATGATGCACTGGGCCAGGGACAGACTAATTTGCATACAGCCAGGTTCTGAAACTGGGATGGTGCAATGAGCTAAAAAACGGTGTTGGATCTAGCCCTGATCTCTTGACTGGGTTAGAGTACTCTGCTTAATTCAGAGACTCTGTCCATCACCACCCCTTGTTTGTAAATGATTGGAATTATGTGGTACGGTGTGGAGTCTATTTCTGTAGATTGCTGCTATGTGGTAAAGATTGGTTTTATGTTGGGTGTATTTATGTGGTATTGAGTAGAGTGCAATTATGTGGTGTTGAATTATGTTGCGTTGAGTGATATTATGTGGAGTGTAATTATATAGGGTGGCATTAACTTGTGTGGCAGTGAATTATGTGATATGGAATTGTGTGGTTTTGTGTGTCACACTAAACATCCAGGAATGCTACACAGAATTGGAAGCTCTGGATCACCCTACGGAAAAATAGAAAATGTGCAATCACAGAGAATTAACAGAAGAAAATAAAGAACTGGCTGTACCCTAAAACAAACATTTCAATGGGCTTCAACTATAAATAATTAATGATCTGTTTATGCAAACAGCGACCCCATGTCCCAAACTTTTTGAGCCTCACCTCATGTAATCAAGTGCTGTGACATGCCTGTGGCAACATGAACGGCAAACTCATCCAAACGTCCTACTCCCAAACGTGGCCACCTATAAGCCACATCTCACCCAAAATTCTTCCAATTATGCATGACAGAGTAGTTATTTAATTGTCGATTCCGAAAGCGCATAGTTGCTTAGAAGAGGTACAAAAGCGCAGTATAAGCGCCAATACAATACTCCTTGTACTCCAATGCTGACTCATCAGTGTGTGCCTCTATCAATCAATCAATCAAGAATTTGTATAGCGCGCTACTCACCCGGAGGGTCTCAAGGCGCTTGGGGGAGAGGGGTCCGCTACTGCTCGAACAGCCAGGTCTTGAGTTGCTTCCTGAAGGAGAGGTGGTCTTGGGTAATACGGAGGTGGATGGGGAGGGAGTTCCAAGTCTTGGCTGGCAGGTAGGAGAAGGATCTTCCTCCCATGGTGGCTCTTCGAATGTGTGTAACAGTGGCGAGGGCGTGGCTGGTCGATCGTAGCTGGTGGGTGGGAGTGTAGAAGGTCAGGCGGTTGTTGAGGTACCTGGGGCCCAGTTCGTGGAGGGCCTTGTGTGCGTGGGTGAGGAGTCGGAACGTGATTCTCTTGCACTGCCCTTGCTATAATACTTGCCCACCATCGGTGCGTGAGGAACGCCAGACACTAAAATGTGTATATATGATTTACACAGGTTAATAGAATGTTAACACAACTTTGCCATGACAATACACATCCAATGCTTTTACCCCTTTTAAGCATTTATTGGTTATTCACAGTTTTAAAGCTGTAATTTATCAATAATGGTTTTAGGTGTTTACATTTGTTTGAAATTTTCCCTGCAAGTAAATGATTGTGCAAAGGTCACAGTAAACTGTGAAATTACCGTAACCGAGGTCACTAAATGAGACACAATAAGGAGGCAACCTATAGAGGACAAATCAAAGTTAAATGGAACTCTCTTAACCCCTTCCATGCTGCCGTCGGCAATTGGCTGACGGCAGCACTACCTGCCCTGTGCTGCCGTCGGCCAATGGCCGATGCGGCCCCGCCCGTTTTGCGGAAGTGCCGCACTTCCGCAAAATCGCGGGCGCATGAAACGGGTTAAACAGAGCGGTGAAGGTCAAAACTGAAAGATACGGAACAGTTTTGTAATAGGATATGATTGATAATAACAATGTAGTTGAAAAGTCCTTGGTATTACACATTTAGATCGTCTTCAAGCAGATAATACAATAAAAGGTGAAAACCTGTTAGATTGTTACATTTGTATTTTGCACAAGCACTGCAAGTTATATTTTGGCACATGAGCACGTCCTCTGAATATTATTAGTCAGCAGAAGACATGGTATATTTGAAAGCAGTCGCTTGAGAATCCAAAACAACCACTCTCTGGGTGATGTCGGCAGCCCCAGAACTACATATCCCATGATGCCGGGACAAGTGATATCATCATGCACATCACATGTAGTAAGCTGGAGGATCCACGGTTAATTCAATTTATCGTACCATACACTTTTTTCTGTTTAGTTGTGTTAAAATGCCTCAGACAAAAAACAAGATGCATGGTTTGCGGACCACAATGTGGGATGAAATTGATTCATTGGCTGTACTCTTATTATACTGAGTGCCTCTGTTGACATCATAGCGCGAGTGCAAAGATCAAATGATTTGTTTTACTTGGAGAATCATGAGATGGGCGGTTTCCTTCTGTGAATCAGTATAATCCATAGCAGGAGCATTTCCCCCAAAGAGTCAGCCTGCCGGAACCAGGGTGATCCAGGCAAGCATTCTCAGCAGAAAGGCTGTGGTGAGCAATGATTTAACGGAGGCGGCTATCAGCAATGAGGGAGAGGGGTTGGGGCACAGAACACGTGCACTGTGAAAACAGCATCTAACATTTGATCTTGGTTTTTGAATGCTTCTCAAATGTGACTAGATAAGAACATGTTTTACAGCCCTGTTTAAAACTGTGCAGCAGCAAGGTAAAACACTAGCACTCTTCATGAGGAGTGCACCAAAAGGGATGTTTCACCAAACATGAGCAGGAAACAAAGAAAAATTGTGCCAAATAGACAAATATCAAAGTGCATCATACCAGTAGTTGGGCAGTGCTCCAGGGAAGGAAGCAACACACATAAAGGAGGGACAAAGAGCAAAGATTAATCACTAGCAAGCAAGCCTTTTTAAAGGACAATCCAACTAGATAATAAAAAGGCAATGGGTGGACTGTAAGCCTCCAAAGTGTATACAACATGTCTCGAAGAGGCTGTGCAAGGGCTGCCTAGGTTCGACGTAAAAAGTTGTGAAACATTCCATGTTACCTAAAAAAAATCAATTACAGGAGTAAATCTGTTTCTAGAATGGGATTTTTAAACAAAGAACTCTTAATTTGGTGGGGATTTAAGTAAAGTGACTTTCCACAGGGAAGGTTCACCGTAGCGTGAGTAAATGCATTTTTGCTTATCAGTTACAAGTGCATAAAAGTGCAACATATAGAATTATGGATGTATAAATACCTATGCACAAAGAGGGTTTCAGGAAAACTGTGACTGTCATAGTTTCACAAGAGTACTCCTGGATTTTGTTTAATTTTTTAAAAATTGCAACATTACTTTCAAATGCTGATTAGTCATCCATCTATGCATTGCCCACACCACAATGGAATTATTTAAAATATCATATCCATTAAAAAAAGGATTAAAAAAAATTATTTGAATAGAAACATAATGATGTTAAAAACTTACAGCAGGGAAATCTTGGAAATATGATTTCACTGCTGTAGGTTTTTATCATGACATATGTTTGAGCTGCTGAAATTTAACCGTGGATGCAAAATTTATCACACTCAGGAATTAATTACCAGGTAAAATAAAATGTGCATTACTTGTAATTCCAACTGTGCCCAAACAGGCTTCTCAGCAGGAATCACAATTATCAGGACCTTAGTCTCTACCTCCGTTTTTTGACAGCATAATTACCCTTTAAATGCGTAACACACACTTTGGGGATTGCACTAGTACTAAGTGTTGGTAAATTACGACAAAACCAGACCAACACCATCTTTGTGAGGACCATTGTGTTTCGGAAACAAGTCCTCATAGTGCATTTGGTACTTTCGAAACAGTGCATTAAAAGATTGAAAGCATAGTTACATTTGATTTGGTCTGCTGTTTGACCTACTGTAAGAAAATGCACCTTTTTGCATTGTGACTCCTTTTGTTTTACCTGATTTATGGTTCGGCAGAAGGACTACTCTGTCACAGACCTTCCAGTCACTAGTGAACCGTGACTACTGATTGGTGCTTTACTTTTTCTGGCACTTTTTATCTTTAAAAATGTACATAAATGATAACTCCTATTTCACTTTTATCATTTGAGTGTAATTTTTCCTAAATATTTGTGGGATTTTTATTGTGTGGCCTTCTTGACTTTTCAACTGCTTTGGTACTTCTGAATGCTTTACATATTTTGTCGAGTTAAGCCTTTCTTTTCTGTTCCATAGCAATGAGGGGTTGAGCTAAGATTTAAATTAATGAAACCTTTGACTGGACCTCACAGGTTAGTGACTTTATTCTGGTGGACTTCCAACCAGTTGGGTAGGTTTCTTACACCTACCCCAGGATCAAGGCAAGCATGGAGTTAGAATAGTAAAAATACACTCCATTATGGTCAATTGCCAGTCCTTGTAAACAGAGTACAGAGGTAAGACAAGGTATGTGTGAGAGAGAGTGAGCATCAGTGTGTGTGTGTGTGTGTATGTCTGAGAACACTACGTTCAGCATGCAGTCCTGCCATTTGCAGCACCATTTGTAGTTGCCCGCTCTGTCTTTGCTCTTGTACTGTGATGGTGAAGATGATATGTAGGGGCAAGTGGGGCAGGTATGGATGCTTAATATAGATGTCAGAATATGGATGGCACTAAAATATATAGTTTTTCTGTTTATAACAATCTGCTTTTGTTGGAAATGACCATCTTTTACATGGTATACCCCCAGTGTTGGCCTTCATTGTTTTTGCTGGCTGAAGAACTCTGTGCATTTTACTCTGCTAACCAGTAGAACAATGCCAGCGCTCCCCCTTTCAACATGATGAAATTGCCATACCCCGAATTGCCATATTTAATTTACCTTTATGTCCCTAGTATATGGTAGAAAAGTGTAACCAGGATCTGTAACTTAAACGTCACAAGTAGAGTGCAGCACCCATTGTGCCATCCACTACAGTAGCAGGGGCACCCTTAGCACAGTACTTTGGCCTGAGAGGTCCTGATTGAGTCCAGAAGAGATGCCGCTCCATTTACCTTGCAGGGGTGCCTCCTCAAGTTTTGTTACACCACTGACTGGGAAACATTGTTAATTTATTTTATTAGCATTTTACTCAAAGTCACATTAACCATAATAGTAACTATACACTGTCTAGAAAAGTAAAACACAATGCAGTGTTTTCAAACAGGAGGGTGGGAGCACACTGCCTCACATGCCAGCACTCATTTTGCCCCAATGCACCATGGTAAATGCAGTGCATTATGACATAGTAGTATTTCATTTTTCACCCTTGTTGGTGCAGCCTGTGCCGTGTAATCTAGACACGTGTTTTAGCATTCATTCCTTCATCAGTAGAGAGCAACAAGTAATTTTGTGGGTGCTGGAAATGCTGCCCAAAGTCTTCTCAGGTCTCTGTATCACTTTATGGGGGCAGGTGCATCAACACAAGCTCATCAGCTCATTAGTTCAAGGGAGCCTTTTCAAGCAGAAGGAGGGTTGGAGCACACTGCCTCACATCCCAGCACTCAAGTTGCCCCAATACATCATGGTAAATGCAGCATTGGGTACTCCCATCCAGATGGTACAAAAGCAACAGAGTAAAATGAAGTATGTCTCTTCTACCCTCTCTGAATGTTAATCTTAGCCACTTCCCCCAGTCCTCAGGTACCCCCCATCTGGACTACTCCATCCCTCCCAGCCTCCTCAGTGTGTTCCAGCAGCATGCCCATTCACATCCATAGGCAAAGAGGAATCTGTTGGAGTCTCTGATGGCATTACTTGGCCATATATCTATCTAGATCTGCCTTCTATTCCTCTACCAAAAAGGCAACCACCGATTTCCACAGTTCGACTATATCTCTTTTGGCAACCTCCAGACCTATTCACAGGAGGTATCGATTATATTTACTTCCCTCAATATTGTCTGAAATATGTAGCAGCGTAACTGTATAAGTCTAGGATCATGGACCACTGACCAGCCCAGAAGTCTGCCTAAACATGTTAAGACTGCCCCCAGAAGGTCAGCGACCAAGATGGCCGCTTAGGGAGTCGACTCCGCCGGGCTCTCTCTCCCGCAGCGCTATCCTGAACCTTATCCTGCACCCACGCCCCACTCCCGTGCGTTGGAGTAGTAGCGGAGCCCAGCAGCGCAGGAACGAGCCACCTCCGAGGTCCGGGGGCAAGGCAGCCTCGTGGGGAAGTTTGGGGCCTGGTCCGTGGCCCAAGCCGTGGCCTCGAGTGGTTTTCAACCCTGCCAGCAGTGCATCAACAACGGGGACGCGGGGCTGGGTGGTCCCGGTCAGACCCGATCGGACGACGGACAGTCACCGAGTCCCCGTGGATCCTGAAATAAGCCGCGACGGGGGTGTGGCCCAGGGAGGATTGCCTATTGGTCAGGGAACACAGCGCAAATAGCCGAGAAAGATCGGAACTTCCCCGTGAATGTGGTGAAAGACTGTGGGTATGTTCCGGGTGATGCGCTATACACAGCTCCTCTGTGACCGCAGTTAGGACTTCCAGAGGGGGGGAAAGCCCCTGAGATTGGTGGAAGGCAAGAGCAAGTTACCCGCGAGAGATCCCAAAGTGTTGTGCCAAGTGAAACCATGAAAGGTGCTTGCCGGGTCATTGGGGAGATGTCCCATTGGCGGGGATGAGCTACGGCTTCCTGCAACAGAAAGCAGGAGGTACCGAGGAAGCGTTAATTACCTGAGGGTACGCTGGGAAAGAACTTGGCAGAGGCGGGGGCGGCGGCACATGGTGCAGTGATATCCCTGACGGTACGAGCTGGCGCCACCAAGAAGCTTTCGTGGAATTGGCCAAAATCCTGTTGGGGAACGGGGTTGGACCTGCCTCAGAGCCTGTGTTATAAAGTAGTGTATCTACGGGATGGGCAACCGAGTTGGGGAAGGTCTATTATCACGACCATGAATGGATGTTGATGTCGAGGCTGCGACTCTGGGGGACTAAGCGTGGCTCCCAGTGGCCGTACAACTGGCAAGGCGAGTGGAGATCGGGGTGACATTGTGAGGCCTAGTGAAGGATTGATGGTGCAAGTCTGGTAAAGATCTGTAATTGAGAGTCGCAGCAGTGAGAAGACTCTACGCAAGGCCCGCAGAGGATCAGATGTGTTGGGGGACGAAAGCTACAAGAGGGCGGCGAAAACGGATCAAGATAAAGCGTTGCCCTGTACATCCAAAGGGTCCAGGAATGTACAATCCAATAAGTTAGATCGCTATACCCTGCCTAAGGGATCTCCGGTCGAGTCGAAACGGTTGCAGTCTGGTGGCGAGGTTACTGCCCCAGCTTTGGAAGAGCCAACATTGACAGATCTTATGGCGGCCATCAATGGAGTCTAAACTTCACTGGGGCGGAAAATGGAGGCCCTTGATACCAAGATTGACACAGACACAATAGAAGTAGGGCTGATAAGAGCAGACCTCACGAAGACGAGAGAAAAAGTAAAGTCATTGGAGGTAAAGACAGTCAGCCTTGTTGATGATGTGAATCTGTTGCAGCAGGAAGTGCAGGAACTTAAGGCGTCGCGTGCCCTCGCAGATCGTACGCTAGACGAGTTTGAAGATAGAGCGCAAAGGAACAATGTTTGCATTCTGGGGGTACCTGAGAGGGCGGAGGGCCAAGCGCCTGACCTGTTTGTAGAAGAGATTGTACTCAACCACCTCAAAACGACAGGTCTCAGCAAATTCTTTACAGTTGAGCGCGCACACAGAGTCCCTGGGGGTAGGCCCCGGCCTGGGGCGCCCCCTCGCCCTATGATTGCCAGAGTCCTGAATTTTAAAGATCAAGATGTGATTCTTCAGGCGGCTAGATCGGGACCCCCGTTGCACTTTGAAAACGTGACTCTTTCTTTCCGGATTTCACACAAACAGTGTAAAAACAGAGACAGAGTTTCTTGTCTGTGAAGAGGAGACTGCGAGAAAAAGGCATAAAGTATGGCATGATGTTGCCGGCCCGGCTTCGAGTGGAACACAATGGGAAAGTTTGGTTTTTCAACAACCCCGAGGTGGCGGCGGAATGGTTAGATAGTGCACTTGCGGCAGAGGCAGAGGGCCAACCCGGAGCGGGAGCGAAGGACCAATAATCACAAAGTATGTTGACTTAAAGGGCCCGGAGTGTGTATTTGCAGCGTGGGGGGTGGGGCAGGTGAGATAGATTCCCCTGATGCCGCTTAGCTGAGAGAAATGCTTTGGACACTGATAGATGCAGGAGCGGTGCTGGGGGGGAGTAGGGAGGGGTGGCGGGCTTTTCCCGGGCCCTCCTCTATTTCTACTTTTAGTTAGCAGTAGAGTAGTTTGGGGCGACAGGCACACTGCTAGTTGGGGATGAGCGCAAGCTACAGGCAGGGGTGCAGGGAGGGGGGGAGGCGGGCGAGAGTTAAGGGGTGGTTGAGAACTCGAGATTTTGTCGAAATGTTAATTTACTATGTACATTTTTCTCAGCATATTGTTTTAGTAGTTTGTTTTTTGCATCAGGTGACTTGGATATCACATACCATTTCAATGTCTTCTGAAAGACAGGGGCTGGGGATGTCCACGCTCAGTTGGAATGTAAATGGTCTAGGGGACAAGATAAAAAGGGGAATGGTCAGCCAGTTGATCAGGAGGCACTCCCTGGATGTGGTGTTATTACAGGAGACGCATTTGATTGGTAATCGCTGTATGGCACTGCATAGGGGGGATACAAGCTGGTGGCGCACGCTGGATTTACCACGGGGTCTAGGGGGGTAGGGATCCTGGTGAGGAACTCCTTCCCGCTGACTATTCAGGCCACATGGGCGGACAGTAAGGGTAGGTACATTGGCGTTTCGGGGTTGTGGGAGGGGAGAATTGTCACCTTTTTGTCAGTATATGTCCCGCCGGCCCTGCAGGGAGACACCTTTCGTGACCTGAACAGAAATTTTTGACTTTGCCTGTGGGAAACTTGATTGTGGGAAGTGATTTCAATGCGGTAATGCATGGCGAAGTTGATCGGAACCCCGCCCGAATCCTACCACCGTCGCGTAGGTGGTTAATGGAGTTTGCAGAGACCACAGGGCTCGTGGATGGGTGGTGTCTGAGGAATCCAGGGGAAATACAATTCACACATGCTTCTGCCGCGCACCACTCTCTTTCGAGAATTGACTACATCTTGGTGCCAATGTCACAGGTGGCTGGGATCCGAGAGGTGAGACATTTGGGTAGAGGAGTATCCGATCACTCGCCGATTTGGCTTAGAGTAGAGGTGGGACAGAGAGATGTGGGTAGGATTACCCCCAGAGGTGCTTGGCACCTGAGAGACTCCACCACAAAGAAGGAGATTATGCAGGCTACTAAACAGTATTTTCATAATAACGTGGGTACAGTGGAGTCTAAATGTTCCCTGTGGGAGGCATACAAAACCGTCATAAGAGGGGAGGTGTTATCATTAATCTCAGGTAAGAGGAAAAGGGGTCGAGCAGAGGTGGACAGAGTAGAGGCGGAGCTGATGGCCCTGGAGGCGAAGGAGGCGAAGGAGTCGAAGGATGCTGCCCCTGAGGGGTTGCACCGCCTGAGGCTCCTCCGTGATGAATATAGGAGTTTGGCAAGAGAAAGGGCGAAAGAGCAGCATGCAGACACCCAGAGTGTGATTTATGAACACGGCGACAAAGCCGGGAAATTGATTGCGTGGCTTGAGAAAGGGGAATGGGGATCTCGGCTGGTGCCAGAGTTGCATGTGGAGGGGCTGGGTAGGCTCACGGATCCGCAGCAGATAGTGGAGGAGTTTTCTGCCTACTACGCCTCAGTGTATACTGCAACGAATGCATATACGGTGGCCGACAACGCAGAGATGATACAAGATATTCAGATGCCTGCACTTTCGGAGGAAGAAAGCTCATATCTTGACTCTCCCTTCACGAACGAGGAGGTTGCGCAGGCTATTAGATGGGTGCATTATGGGAAGGCTACTGGTCCGAACGGAATCCCATAGAATTATACAAATTGAATGCAAATCAGCTGGCGCCGCTTCTCCGCAAAATGTTCATCGAGAGCAGGGAGAGGGGCATACTCCCATATGATCAACGGGTTGCCCATATAATTGTCATATATAAGGAAGGTAAGCCACGGATGCTGTGCTCTTCCTATCGGCCAATCTCACTTTTGAACGCTGAGCCTAAGGTGCTAGCAAAACTGCTGGCGACCAGACTAGTTACGGTCATCGCGACCCTCATTCACCCGGATCAATCTGGCTTCATGCCCCGCCGCAACACAGCCCTTAATATACGGAGGTTACATGGGATCCTGGCGGGCGCGTAATGTATCCAGGAACCGGCTGTCCTGCTATCACTGGATGCTACCATGGCCTTTGACAGAGTTGAGTGGCCTTATCTGTTTGCGGTCCTGGGGAAGATGGGTGTTGGAGAGGAATTTATCGGTTGGGTCCGCCTTTTGTATACCGAGCCCCTTGCCAGAGTAGTGGTGAATAACCACAAATCCGCTGACTTTCCTCTGGGAAGGGGCACAATACAGGGATGTCCCCTTTCCCCTTTACTGTTTGCATTGGCGCTTGAACCACTGGCGGCGTGGATCCGTTGGGACAGGACGATTCGGGGGCTGAGGTGGACTCCCGACTGGGAAGACAAAATATCGCTATACGCGGATGATATTCTGCTTTATCTGACGACCCCTAGGGAGTCCCTGATTAGTGTTTTGGTTGTCCTGGCCATCTTTGGTAGATATTCGGGATTCGCTGTCAATTGGGGGAAATCAGTGTTATTTGTTATTAGCGGCGAGCCACCGGCTGTCCCGAGCTCCTGCCCTCTACAGATAGAGACTCTCGGATTCCGGTATTTGGGCATATATGTAACCTTTGCCCCGAAGCTATGGCATAATAATAATTTGGGGCCCCCGTTGGCTAGATTCCGTATGGATGTGGCGAGATGGAAAGCATTGCCGCTTTCCCTGTTGGGTCGGGCGGTACTGTTTAAGATGATGGCCCTTCCCCGTTTCCTGTACGCTCTTCAGAACACGATGGACCCCGTGCCTCCCTCGTATTTTAGAGCGGTGGAGTCCCTCCAGCGACGGCTCCTCTGGGAGGGTAGACCGCGAATTGCATTTTCTAAAGTCACCCTGCCCTGGTATGATGGAGGTATCGGGTTGCCGGACCTCCGGAAATACTATTGGGCCTCCCAGTTGGCAGCGATCAACCATGTGGTCTATGGGTTACCCCGGGATCCGGGGTATGCTATGGATCGAGGTCAGATGCCTGGCAGAGACTATATGAGAGCCCTTTATGCCAGAAAGAACCGACCTCCCCTTATTGGGCCGGCAGCCCACGCAGTTCAGGTGTGGCCAGGGCCGGACTGGGAACCAAAACTGGCCCTGGCAAAGTGCTCGGTCGGCCCCCCTCCCTACTCGGGGGGTTGGAGGTGCCGCCGAGCGATTTGCTAGGGCCGGTTTTCGGCCGATTTTGTTGCAGGGCCGATTTTGCAGCTATGCTGCAAAAACGGCCCTGCAACAAAATCGGCCCCCACCCTTGCGGCGCACCGGGGGATTGCCCGGTGCCCGCTATGGCCAGTCCGGGCCTGGGTATGGCACGCGGCAAATAGATACCTTAAGTGGGAAGGGAGAATAATATTGGCCACCCCGTTGTGGAGCTCGGAGGATCTGGGTGGCTTGTGGAAGACAAAGGGCTTTGACAGGTGGGATCTTATCGGGATATCTCAGGACAAGGATATGTGGGGAAAAGACGGAGTTCTCACGTTTGACGCCCTGCAAGAAAGTTACCAACTGCAAGAGAGGGAGAGGTACCGGTATCTCCAGGTCAGACATTCCTTACAGGCGAGTATTCCCCGGGGAACAGAGCCCCCGGAGGCTTCTCCCCTGGAGGACCGGATATTGGACTGCCATCTCCCAATCAAAACTATCTCTCTGATCTATAAAAAACTGATTAACCACACCGAGGATCCGCTTGTTAAAATTAGAGAGCAATGGGGTGCAGACGGTCTAGTGCTGGATGATGAAGATTGAAGGGAGGCGGTCTCGTCTCCGAAAGTAGTAGCCATCCAAATGAGACTTAGGTTAGTGCAATTGAAGATCTTACACCGGTCATACATCACGGGGCCCCGGATGGTACGGATGGGCTTGGCGGTAGATGGGAAATGCAAGAGAGGTTGTGGGGTGACCGGGACATTCATGCATGTTTTATGGCACTGTACTGAAATACAGGACTATTGGGTCAAAATACATGATAAGATCCGAGAGGTGTGTGGAGTGGAATTGTTGGTGGAGGCCCGGTGTTCTGTCCTGAATGTCTGGGAGCCGACTGATCATGGGAAGCAGTGGGTGACTCTGGCATGCATGATTGCTAAACTCAATATCGCACAGCTATGGGGCGCCTGCCAGGTCCCGCAGGTGTCGAAATGTATGGAAGATTTGAACTGGTGCATGTTCAGAGAGAGATCAGGGTACATAGCCAGGGGTAGACCCGGGAAGTGGGAGAAATTCTGGGGTGCGTGGAATGGCTACAGAGGGGAAATTTGTACTCCTCCAGCTGTAAATGAAGACACTGTAGTATTGGAATCTTAATGATCCTCGAGCAAACTCCCTGATGTGTATTCGGAAACATGAAAGTGTATAAATAATTCAGTGATTGTATTACTTGTCACCTGATGCTTTGTTTTGAATATGTTAATAAAAAGATTTATAAAAAAAAAAGACTGCCCCCAGAAAAATTGAAGTGCTGGGCTGCCCCAGACCATGTGTAGAAATTCTCAACTGTGCACAGAGGAATGCAGACAACGGTGAAGCAATCACACCCTCTAGACCTTGCTCTTCAGATGACCACGGAGCTGCCGGTAACTCCCCATCAGTGCCTTGAGACCCTCATGTGTGAGAAGTGTGCTCTATAAATCCCTGATTGATTGATTGATTGATTGATTGATTGATTGATTGATTGATTGATTGATTGATCATCTGCATATAAAGAAATCTCATCTGAGATGTGTGGACCTCCTTGACACCACACGCCTATGTGTCTACTTGGATCCACTCCACTAAAAGCTCAATATCTAGTGAAAAGAGTAGCGAAGAGAGAGCGCATCCCTGCCATGTGGCCCTTTGTATGGGGAAGGTTGGGGACATAGAGCCCCCAACTGTGATGCGAGCCATGAGATTTGTGTATAGTAATTGAAACAAACTGATGCATCGTGGTCCAAAGTTCATTTTAGTGAAGAGAGCAAAAAGGTAATGCCACTCCACAAAATCAAAAGCTTCCCAGAAGTCAACTAGGAGCAATGCCTTCTCCCCCGGTATCCTGTTTGCCAAGTCCTGTGTTGTGTATATTGTGACGCATACCCCAGCTTGGGATAAATACGGACTGATCCGGGTGAATCAAGGATCCCACAACTGTTAGCAGGTGGTTGGCTAGGGCTTTCGCCCAAAACTTTATTTCCATATTAAGGAAGGAGCTAGGATGAACAGATGGTTGGGGGCAATCCCAGCTTGGGATTCACCACAATGTCAGCCAGGCGTAGGTTGGACAGCAGCTGTCCAATTTTCAATACCTTGAAGAATATCTCTACCATCGCTAGACCCAACGGTGCCCAGTATGCCTTAACAAAACTCTACTAGAAAACCATTAGGGCTCAAAGTTTGACCCAGCTGAAGCTGGGCCATGGCCTCCCCTTAGTTCCTTCATTAAATCACCTATTCTATGGAGTTCCTCTCCTCAGAAGAAAGTCAGTGAGTCCGCAAATACATCACAAAGGATACTATCGCTCCAAGAGAGGGTGCCAGAGTTGAGCAGTAAAGATTGGCGTAGTAGTCAGAATGAAGCCTCTATCAAGGGTTCATCAGTAATGCAGTTTCCTGTGTCATCCACTAGTTTACACACCGGTGTACGCATGGTGGTTCCTGAGCAGAGACAATAAAGAGTTTTGCCAGTCACATTCCTCCATTGTTATATGCACCGCTACATCATGAGCCATGCAGGTCTCAATTAATCAAGTGAGATGACCTCAGGACACCCCCACGCCGCACGGCCCTCCAGCTGTAGGCGAGTCTGTGCCCCCTCGCTGCTCCTCGTTGTTCCGTTTTTTGCCCTCCTGTGCCTCGGATTGCTATTTCTGTAATTGTATTTTGTATTTGCACTGTATCCCTGTTCTTCCGTTCGTTAGCTCCCCTGGTGTGACCCCCCTCCGCTACCCGCTTCCCGCCGCCGTGACATCGCAGCCTGCCCCCTTTTCTTTCTGTGTCCTCCCCGCTCCCGCCTCCCAGCTGCTCCTCCCTCCCACTTGGCCTTAAATGGAGACCACGCGCATGTGCAGCGGTCACGCGCAGTGGGCGTGCCGATTGTGCGCCGAAGTCGCGCCAAAGGCAAGCTCGTCTGCGCCCGTCCGCGTCTGGACCACGCCCAGTGCCAGGACCTCTGGCTCCCGCCGATGCCAGCCCACCCGACGAACCTACGACGACGCCACCCTCAACGCACTCAATGCCGGCCGGGAGCCCGCCTGCTACCGAGCCACCCCGAAACGCACCCACGGACCCTTCACCTGTCAAGCCTGCCGATTCATCTGGCTTCGGACCTGCACCGCACCCGCCAAGCAGAGCACCAGCAGCAACCACCTCAAGTGCATCCTGCTCAACACCCGCTCCGTCCACAGACACGCCGTCGAACTCTGGAACCTGCTCGACACAACATCACCAGACGTGGCCTTCCTCACAGAAACCTGGATGAACGCCTCCTCAGCGCCCGACATCGCCATCGCCATCCCGGACGGATACAAGATCACCCGGAGGGACCGCGTCAGCCACACTGGAGGAGGCATCGCCATCGTACACAAGAACACCATCCGCATCACGACCAACTCCGACGACACCCTCACCGCCGCCGAACACCTCCACTTCCAGATACACACCGACCCCAAGACCACACTCAGAGGCACCCTCATCTACAGACCCCCGGGACCAAGCACACAATTCAGCGAAGACATCGCCGACTTCATCAGCCCGCAAGCCCTCCCCTCCGCTGACTACATCCTCCTAGGGGACCTCAACTTCCACCTGGAGAACAACAGGGACAGCAACACCACCACCCTGCTGGACAACCTCACCAACCTCGGACTCAAGCAACTGGTGAACACCCCCACCCACTACGCCGGCCACACGCTTGACCCCGTCTTCTCCTCCAGCAAATACATCTCCTTCAGCCACTCCACCAGACTTCATTGGACTGACCACAGCTGCGTCCACTTCAGCTTCAGAAGAACCACGACCCACCACCACCCGCAACAGGTTCCGCGCAGGAAGTGGAACAAGATCACCGCCGACCAGCTCACCATCTCCCTCAGCCAGAACCCTCCTGCCAGTACAACGGACCCCGACGAAGCAGCCTGCAACCTCACACAGTGGATCACCAACTGCGCAGACAACCACGCTCCACTAAAGACCCCCCCCAGCAGACCCGGCAGCAAGAAAGCCTCTTGGTTCACCGACGAACTCAAGAACTCCAAGAAGAACTGCCGCACCCTTGAGAAAACCTGGCACAACGACCACACCACTGACAACATGACTGCCCTCAAGCACGCCACCCGCAAACACCACGAGCTGATCCGCACCACCAAGAAGACAGCATTCAAAGAACGACTGGACAACAACGCCCACAACAGCAAGGAACTCTTCAGCATCGTCAAAGAGCTCTCCAACCCCAGCGCCGGAAACAACGACATCACTCCCTCGCAAGACCTCTGTGACTCACTCGCCTCGTTCTTTCACAGCAAGATTGCCGACATACATAACAGCTTCGGAGCACAAACCACGAGCCCAACCACCGAACCAACGCCCCCCACCACCACCCTCAGCGCCTGGACCCCGGTCAGCACCGAAGACACCACCCGCACGATGAACACCATCCACTCCGGATCACCAACCGACCCATGCCCCCACCACGTCTTCAACAAGGCCGACTCCATCATCACACCCCAACTTCGGGACATCATCATCAGCTCCTTCAACACCGCCACCTTCCCGGAGAGCTGGAAGCACGCCGAGCTCAGCGCCCTCCTAAAGAAACCATCAGCGGACCCCACCGACCTCAAAAACTACCAACCCATCTCGCTCCTCCCTTTTCCTGCCAAAGTAATCGAGAAGACCTTCAACAGACATCTGTACGCCTTCCTCGAGACGAACGGATCCCTCGACCACTCGCAGTCCAGTTTCCGAGCCAACCACAGCACGAGACCGCCCTCATCGCAGCCACTGACGACATTCGATCCCTGCTCGACAACGGGGAAACAGCAGCCCTCATCCTCCTGGACCTCTCCGCAGCGTTCGACACTGTCTGCCACCGCACCCTAGTGCAGCACCTCAGCAACATCGGAATCCAAGAGAAGGCACTGGAGTGGATCATCTCGTTCCTCACCGGAAGAACCCAGAGAGTCCGCCCCCCCTCGTCCAGATCCGAGGCCACCAAAGTCATCTGCGGCGTACCACAAGGATCATCACTCAGCCCCACCCTCTTCAACGTCTACATGAGCCCCCTCGCAGCCATCGCACGCCAACACAACCTCAACATCATCTCCTACGCCGACGACACCCAGCTGATCCTCTCCCTCACCAACGACCCTGCCACCGCCAGAACCAATCTAAACAAAGGGATGAAAGACGTAGCCGAGTGGATGAAGAACAGCCGCCTGAAACTGAACTCAGACAAGACGGAAGTCCTCATCCTGGGATCATCTCCCTCCGCCTGGGACGACTCCTGGTGGCCCACTGCCCTGGGCACCACCCCCAAGCCAACGGACCAGGTACGAAACCTGGGCTTCATCCTGGACTCCTCCCTCACGATGACCAGACAAGTCAACGTTGTCTCATCATCGTGCTTCTACACCCTGCGCATGCTCCGAAAGATCTTCCAGTGGATCCCCACCGAAACCAGGAAGACCGTCACCCAGGCACTTGTCACTAGCCGACTGGACTACGGAAACACCCTCTACGCCGGAACCACAGCCAAACTTCAGAAAAGACTCCAACGCATCCAGAACGCCACCGCACGACTCATCCTGGACATCCCCCGACACAGCCACATCTCCGGACACCTGAGAGACCTGCACTGGCTCCCCGTCAGCAAGAGGATCACGTTCAGACTCCTCACCAACGCACACAAGGCTATCCACGACCTGGGCCCCATGTACCTCAACAACCGCCTGACCTTCTACGCTCCCACCCACTAACTACGATCGACCAGCCTCGCCCTCGCCACTGTTCCACGCATCCGCAGAACCACCACCGGAGAAAGATCCTTCTCCTACCTGGCAGCCAAGACATGGAACTCCCTCCCCATCCACCTTCGGATGACCCAACACCATCTCTCCTTCAGGAAGCAACTCAAGACCTGGCTCTTCGAACAGTAGCAGACTCCTCCCCCCCAGCGCCTTGAGACCCCTCCGGGCGAGTAGCGCGCTATATAAATGTTATGATTGATAGATTGATTGAAGGAGTGTACGATGTATGCACAATTGGGTGTGTGTTATGTTTCAAAGAAAGACCATGTCTGGTACATCAGTAGAAAGTATTTTCAGCTTTAATAGCTAGGCTTCCTGTTCTGCAACCTCCTTGCGGGCTTGTCGTTTAGCCTTAGTTTGGTAACTATGAATTACTCCCCTAAGTGTAGTTTTAAAAGTTTCCCGCAGTGTCCCTGTGGAGGAAACAGACCCTTTGTTGTGATTTATATAATGTTGCATTTCTTCTCAAAGGTGAACCCTCGCACGCAGGTCTTTGAGGAGCCAAGTGTTGAAGCGCCACCCTGAGCCAGTCTTCTGTGGGCCTAGCCACATAATGATTTGATTGGAGAATGATCAGAGAGACCCATGGCCAATATTTTTTCCTCTGTTAACAATGAGGATTCAGAGGTGGGAAGTATAAAGTAGCCAAGGAGAGAAAACCTCCTGTGGGCCCCTGAATAGTATGTATTGCCCCGTATGCCAAGCATCTATCAGGTGCATGTTATCTAAGAAAGTAGCTAGGCATGTCGTTTGGATCACAGGTATGGCTAGGGTTGTAGATCTATCTAGGAGAAGGTCATCCACCCCATTGAGATTGCCCCCATTACTCACTGCCCCTAAGAGAGCTGCAGTATGACCCTCCCAAAGTAGGCAGAAATTCTGCTGCCAGTGGGGTTGGGGCACATACACTGCAAAAGGAGACAGGTAGAGACAGGTAGGCCATTGAGCTGGCCAGAGACCACCACATGTCTCCCCCATTTGCCCCACCAACCTCATATTTCATGGAAGGGAATAGTAGAACAGATCAGAACTGCTACTCCATGGGATCCCAGAGTGAAGCCCACATGGAAGACATGTGAGAAAACTGAATTGGCAATCTCTCACCTAGTGGGTCTTTTGGAGTAGGAGTATATGGGGGTTGAATTATCTTGCTGCCTTTACACTGAATACTGTTCACATTCCAGGTCACGGAACGTATCAGGCCTTTCGTATGAAGGGGGTTGCTGTGGGCTGTCACGGGGGGTTTCCTTTGGCGCAGGTTCATCCCGCCCAGATTGGTAAGGCTCTGGTTTGTCATTATTTGAGGGCTCCAAGAACAACTGCCGTGTAGTACGAAGGAACTGGACAGTGTAAGAAATACACTTCCTCCATTAAGTGAATGCACGCCCCACCTAAGTTGCATAGAAGAAGTAGAAGAGGCAGCCTACAATTGTAGTGTCTAGAACAGACATGTCGGGAGGGGCAACGGAGCATCTATATCCTACTTAGTTGCTGACCATTGCCATTGTTGTTGGATTAGCAGTCTCAGATGGCAGCTGTCGTCACTCGTGTCTGCCCCTTTCCGCCTCTGCTGACTGATGGCATTTCCTGTTTCTCCAGTTCCTGCATGGCAGCTGTGTCCAGGGTCTTGGTCGGTCACCTAGCGCGGGCACTCCTCCTGGGAAAGGCGAGGACTAGAATAGGATGCGCCTCCATTATGGCGGTCGCACTAGTCCCTGGCTAGGTAAGGTAGGGGGAGGCCGCGGCACTCCCCTGCGTCACATCCAATGAGATCGGGAGGCCCCCCACTCTTGAACCAGAAGCACTTTGGTACTTCTGGCACGAACGTACAGCTTACCGGCCTGGTCTGGTCTGCCTGGGTGCTCCCCCTTATAAAGGGAAAGTGGGGAGCAGAACAGTCTCTTGTTCTTGCTCCCCACAAGAACATCCACCGTGCCGGCCGCAGGCCCATAATCTTTTCTTGTTGATTTTTTGCAGGTTTCGTCTTTGACAACGGAGGAGGGGAGATCGATTGTTTGCAAAGTGGACTGGTGCATTGGCGCTTCGAGGAGAGTCTCCTTTTGTTTCTGTCTCCCCTGCAGGCATTGAGGAATCACCATCACGCTGCGAGAGAGTCTCCCGTTGTTTCTGTCTCCCCAGCAGGGTCTATGACCATCGTGAGAAGCCATGAGCCACCGCGAGATATTCCGAGCATTTTTTTCAGCGAGGGGACCGTGAGGATAGGGACGAGAGCCGCCCGTGATGCAGTCGGCACGGACGGATTGAAAGGGGACCGCTGGGAGCTCGTCGGTGTGCGGTAAGCCGGTTTTGGGTGTGCGGGCAGTACGGCGCGCCTATTACCTGGTGAGATATTTGGTGCATTTACCGCGGTAACCGTGGTTGAAGGCCCCGAGTTTTGTGTGTGTACTTGCCCCTAATTAGGTAGTTGGGGCTTCACACGTAACGCGACCAGCGGTACGGGTACATTTAAGCTGAATGTGCCAGCTATTAGAAGCGCTTGGGGGTGGTGTTTTTGTTTAAAGCGGCCTGAGCTTTTAAGCAAGGTATTGGTGCACACTATTTGTGATTTTTCCAGCAGAATCTAGGTGATAACGCGGGAGCAAGCAATATGAGCAGGTGCTGTTTGTTGTTGGTGGCTGGGGATTTCACATATGCACTAAGGGCAGGGTCGGATTGGGATCACAATTCGGCCCGGGCACTGACGAAAAAAGTGGCCCACATTCAAGAGGCGTGGCCCATATTTAAGGGGCGTAGCCCACATTCAAGGGGCGTGCCCTTTCATGAAACACCATTTGCACAGACAAGGAATGAAAGTGGGAGGATACTGTTCTTGCACAGGACACAGGGCCAAGGTGACAATGGCCTACATGCTGAGCAACTAAAAAAAATAGCAAGGCCCCTTTCTGTCACAAAATTATTCAAGCCCTCCAGCACAGGAGCACCTGAAAAGCAGCAAAGCCCCTGCTATTACTAACCTACTTAGCCCTCCCCAGACCTTCAGCTCAGGAGCACATGAACAGAGGTAAGGCCCCTGCAATTAGTAAATTAATCAGCCCTCCAGGCCTCGGGAAAATGTTCTGGCAGGGGAGCACAAAACACAGCTTTCTGGGTCATCCAAGGTAGTCAGGTAGCCAGGGGGGAGGCTGAGGTGAAGCTGGTGCATGGGAAGTGCCTTCCCAATGTGTTCTGGCAGTTTGAGTATTTACCATTTACTGTAGTATTACCCTTGTACCAGTGTATGGTACCCTTTTGTAACTTGCACACGTCACTTTTCTCTGGTATCACACTGTTTGCTACCTCTCACTTTTGTTTGCTTTAGATACTTGCACAAGTGCCACCATTGCCTACGTAACGTTTGTTCTTGTGCTGGAGTGTCTGCCATTTATTGCAGTATTATACCTCTACTTGTATTTTGTATGCTTTTGTAACCTGCACACATGTCACTTTTTCCTCCTGTAATGTACAGATTGCTACCTCATGTATTTTGGTTGCTCACTATTGTCACTTTTGATTCATGTAACTTAACGTTTGCTTTTGTAATTTGTCCACTTGTAATTTTTCTCCTCATGTATTATTGCTGTTCCTAGTGTGAAGCGCTCCGCCACCTTCGGGTAAAGTCTGCGCTATATAAAATCACATAAATAAATAAATAAAATTAAAAAAATTCCAAACATCACCTGGCCCCCACAGCAAGACCCATCCTTCCTCGCCCACTATGCCCTGAATGTGAAGGGCTGTGGGCGAGGTGTTAATACTAACACCGTTTCTGGGCTGCATGGGCCCCAGGGGGGCCGAGGTGAAAATGGCTCAAAGGCCTGAGAAACACCTGGCCCCCTGGGAGGCCGATGCTTGCAAACAATCACCCCTCCCCAGCCCAGCCTCGGCGTGATTGCTTCAGAAAAGGGGGTGGTGATGAACAGAGTGTCTGAATTAAGCAGACCACTCTTACCCAGTCCAAAGATCAGGGTTTGATCCATCACCGTTATTTAGCTCACTGCCCCATCCCAGCTCAGAACCTGGCTATATGCAAATTAGTCTGTCCCTGGCCCAGTGCATCATGGGAACAGGGCAGATCAAACTACCAAGCCAATTCTTCACCAGAAAGGAGACAAGCTACCGGGGACCGGTTTCTGGCATTTCAGGCTCGTCGGCCCGGCTTGCTTGAATCCTGATGGAGCAGTGAGCAAGGGACTCATGTCTGAGTATACCCTGCCACACCTGTAGTGGCCAAAAACGATTCAGAAAAGGGGGTGGTGATGAACAGAGTGTCTGAATTAAGCAGACCACTCTTACCCAGTCCAAAGATCAGGGTTTGATCCATCACCGTTATTTAGCTCACTGCCCCATCCCAGCTCAGAACCTGGCTATATGCAAATTAGTCTGTCCCTGGCCCAGTGCATCATGGGAACAGGGCAGATCAAACTACCAAGCCAATTCTTCACCAGAAAGGAGACAAGCTACCGGGGACCGGTTTCTGGCATTTCAGCCTCGTCGGCCCGGCTTGCTTGAATCCTGATGGAGGGGAAACAACCATTACAACGCAACTTTTACAACGCACTACCATTACAACAAAACGTTTACAACGCAAAAACCATTACAACGCATGTATTTACAACGCATGTTTTTACAACGCAGGTACTTTTACAACGCATACCATTACAACGTAAGTATTGGTAAGTATATAATTATATTTTAAATTTTATATGTTTGGGTTTTTTAAGGGGTATTTTTAGGGTTCAGGGTCAGTTTTCAGTTTTTGGATAAAGGGGCATTTTTAGGGTTCAGGGTCAGTTTTCAGTTTTTGGGTAAAGGGGTATTTTTAGGGTTCAGGGTCAGTTTTCAGTTTTTGGGTAAAGGGGTATTTTTAGGGTTCAGGGTCAGTTTTTGGGTAAAGGGGTATTTTTAGGGTTCAGGGTCAGTTTTCAGTTTTTGGGTAAAGGGGCATTTTTAGGGTTCAGGGTCAGTTTTTAGTTTTTGGGTAAAGGGGTATTTTTAGGGTTCAGGGTCAGTTTTCAGTTTTTGGGTAAAGGGGTATTTTTAGGGTTCAGGGTCAGTTTTCAGTTTTTGGGTAAAGGGGTATTTTTAGGGTTCAGGGTCAGTTTTCAGTTTTTGGGTAAAGGGGTATTTTTAGGGTTCAGGGTCAGTTTTTAGTTTTTGGGTAAAGGGGTATTTTTAGGGTTCAGGGTCAGTTTTCAGTTTTTGGGTAAAGGGGTATTTTTAGGGTTCAGGGTCAGTTTTCAGTTTTTGGGTAAAGGGGTATTTTTAGGGTTCAGGGTCAGTTTGGGGTTTTTGGGTAAAGGGGTATTTTTAGGGTTCAGGGTCAGTTTGGGGTTTTTGGGGTACAGGGGTATTTTTAGGGTTCAGGGTCAGTTTTGGGTTTTTGGGTAAAAGGGTGTTTTTAGGGTTCAGGGTCAGTTTTGGGTTTTTGGGGTACAGGGGTATTTTTAGGGTTCAGGGTCAGTTTTGGGTTTTTGGGGTACAGGGGTATTTTTAGGGTTCAGGGTCAGTTTTGGGTTTTTGGGGTACAGGGGTATAAGGTAAAAATAAAATAAAATTAAATTAAATTATATTATTTTCAATTATTTTAAATTTAAAAAAAATAATATATACTTACCTATACTTACGTTGTAATGGTATGCGTTGTAAAGGTACCTGCGTTGTAAAAACATGCGTTGTAAATACATGCGTTGTAAAAGTTTTTGCGTTGTAAAAAATTTGTTGTAATGGCATGCGTTGTAAAAGTATGAGTTGTAACGTCATACATCCCTGATGGAGCAGTGAGCAAGGGACTCATGTCTGAGTATACCCTGCCACACCTGTAGTGGCCAAAAACGATTCAGAAAAGGGGGTGGTGATGAACAGAGTGTCTGAATTAAGCAGACCACTCTTACCCAGTCCAAAGATCAGGGTTTGATCCATCACCGTTATTTAGCTCACTGCCCCATCCCAGCTCAGAACCTGGCTATATGCAAATTAGTCTGTCCCTGGCCCAGTGCATCATGGGAACAGGGCAGATCAAACTACCAAGCCAATTCTTCACCAGAAAGGAGACAAGCTACCGGGGACCGGTTTCTGGCATTTCAGCCTCGTCGGCCCGGCTTGCTTGAATCCTGATGGAGCAGTGAGCAAGGGACTCATGTCTGAGTATACCCTGCCACACCTGTAGTGGCCAAAAACGATTCAGAAAAGGGGGTGGTGATGAACAGAGTGTCTGAATTAAGCAGACCACTCTTACCCAGTCCAAAGATCAGGGTTTGATCCATCACCGTTATTTAGCTCACTGCCCCATCCCAGCTCCGAACCTGGCTATATGCAAATTAGTCTGTCCCTGGCCCAGTGCATCATGGGAACAGGGCAGATCAAACTACCAAGCCAATTCTTCACCAGAAAGGAGACAAGCTACCGGGTACCGGTTTCTGGCATTTCAGCCTCGTCGGCCCGGCTTGCTTGAATCCTGATGGAGCAGTGAGCAAGGGACTCATGTCTGAGTATACCCTGCCACACCTGTAGTGGCCAAAAACGATTCAGAAAAGGGGGTGGTGATGAACAGAGTGTCTGAATTAAGCAGACCACTCTTACCCAGTCCAAAGATCAGGGTTTGATCCATCACCGTTATTTAGCTCACTGCCCCATCCCAGCTCAGTACCTGGCTATATGCAAATTAGTCTGTCCCTGGCCCAGTGCATCATGGGAACAGGGCAGATCAAACTACCAAGCCAATTCTTCACCAGAAAGGAGACAAGCTACCGGGGACCGGTTTCTGGCATTTCAGCCTCGTCGGCCCGGCTTGCTTGAATCCTGATGGAGCAGTGAGCAAGGGACTCATGTCTGAGTATACCCTGCCACACCTGTAGTGGCCAAAAACGATTCAGAAAAGGGGGTGGTGATGAACAGAGTGTCTGAATTAAGCAGACCACTCTTACCCAGTCCAAAGATCAGGGTTTGATCCATCACCGTTATTTAGCTCACTGCCCCATCCCAGCTCAGAACCTGGCTATATGCAAATTAGTCTGTCCCTGGCCCAGTGCATCATGGGAACAGGGCAGATCAAACTACCAAGCCAATTCTTCACCAGAAAGGAGACAAGCTACCGGGGACCTTGCTTGATTGCTTGGCAGGGCAGGGGGTGAAGGAGAGGCCACAGCTGATAATCGCTGTACGGCCGTGTGCGAGGCTGCTTTCATTTCCCTGTCTCTGTCTCAGTGCCCTCTGTGGGCCGTTTTTTTCCTCCCCTTTCCTAGTCCACTCTCTGTGGACTGGGACAGGGGAGAAAAAAACGGCCCACAGAGGGCACTGAGGCACCGGCCCTTCGGCCCATGCCCGAATGCCCGCCTTGCCAATCCGCCCCTGACTAAGGGGTGTGATTTGCTCAGGCGCATATGATCATAAGGGGTGTAGCAAGCACAAGGACCAGAGCAGCACCAGCACAGTGTTTGGGTTGCTATTAACTGAGGAAGGTTTATTGCCAGTAGCCTTGTTAAAACTTGAGGCAGCTAGGTTATAGCGCCATTAACTGAGGAAGGTTTATTGCCAGTAACTTTGTTAAAACTTGAGGCAGCTAGATTATAGCGCCTTCTTGCGCCTGTAACGCCATTGGGTTAATTGTGTCAAGTTGGGCTTGCATAACGCGGGGCATCGCGCTGCAAAACCAGTGTTTTGTGATTTTTTCCACAGTCTCAGCGCACATCCTTGGGAGGACGTCACTATTCCTAGCCGGAAAGGTTGGTTCATTGAAGGATCCTGCTCGGGCGGCACTGGCTAGTCAGCATTTCATTGCTTCTGGGAGCCACAGAGGGCTTCAGCGTGTGGCTCACCTGAGCCTACTGGGTTAGCCAGTAGGTCGTGGCTCTGGTAGCGTGGGTGTAAAGGTTCACTGCGGCTGCTACTGCTTGGAGGTAAGAGGTGACACAGTCATCTATCTGAGGTACACGCGTGGTTCAGGTTGCGCACGGCCAGGTGTCATACATAGTACCCTCATTCGCCATGGCCCCTAAGGTATGGCGGAATGTAAAGCGGTCACACACTGAACTTATGCTGGAGACTTTATTGCAACAAGTCCAGGCAATGGCGCAGGTCCTTAACAGGTTGCAAGATAAGGTAGAGGGTCCAGAGGCTCCATAGGGGAGGTCTAGGTGGCCAATTGTGCCGCCAAGAAATTATTCCCTGCCCCCACCAAAACGGAACAGGCACAGACCCAGTGGTAAAGGGGCTGGGGGATCAGGGGATCAGGGGTGACACCAGAAGTTATATCACAGGTGCCGCCTGCACCAACACCAAGTCCAAGCGACACGGTGCCTGCGGGGCCACCAGAGGGCCAAGCTATCCCCGTGCTCCCCCAGGAGGTAGGGCCCGTGGGGCTAGCAGGGGGTCAAGCTGTCGTTCATGAGCTCCACAAGGGGGAGGGGCAGTTGAAGTCGCACCATTTCAGCTTGGCAGAGCAGCCAGTCTGGCGGAAGTACTCCCATGGCTGGAGACGGTTGTGAACTGGTCCATTGCTTGGGGCGTCCTCCGGGGTTGGGGGGGCGATGCAATTGAGAGGGCTAAGAAGTTGATGGCCGAATTGGGTAAAGGGAGGCCAAAAGAAGTGCCGGCAGTACCGGCGGTGGGAGCAACACCCGCGGCCACAATACCGGTCCCCAGTGGTGTAGTCGTCCCCGGTGGGCGCAACACCCACGGCCACAACACTGGTCCCCAGTGGCGAAGTCATTCCGGTAACAAGCAGCATCGCGAAGAACACTGAAGCACACAAGATGGCTGTTGCAGCAGCACCAGCAGGTACGAGTGCGACATTAGCGCCTCTGGGTTTGCGGGAGATGCGCTCTGGGAGGGAATGTTTAGGGCGGCATCTGTCTAAAGAGATTAAAGAAACAATCTGGAAGGGGGAATACGTCAAAATGTTTTCCCTCCTGATAGATGAAACAGAGAGAGAAGAGGCCAGGAAAAACAAGGAATGGACACATCACAAAGAATTGTCTAACATTATTCTAAAGTATAGGGTAGAGGAGAGCCTAGCCAATTGGATACAGGGCTTCACTATTTACATGGCTGTCATGTGAGAGCGTTTTCCAGAGGTGGGGTCCGAAATGGCATGCCACCAAAATAGGATCACCGTCGCACACGTGACTAAGGGTTGCCACGGGTGGAAGGAATATGACAAAGAGTTTAGTAGGGCAAAAGCTCAGGACCCAACTTTAATATGGGACCAGACTGACATGTTTATCAATTTGAAACATCTGGTGCAGGGCCCAACAGATAATGTGCGGGGACAGGTACCTGACAACATGCGATTTCAGCCCTTTAGGGCAAGCCCCGCCGATAATGCTGGCGGGGTTTACACGCAAAACAGGGAACAACAGAAAACAAGCATTTACAATGCAATAGGTCTCACAGCATTAAAGTTTGAGCTATTGGCATTGTATATTACAATGTGTTGCATTAATTTGTTATCAAACTCTGAATTGTTTTATAAAGATGATTTGAAAACTGTCAAATGTTGCTGAATAGTAAGCAACGTTGTGAATAATATTGTTTGCTAGTCATCCTTGTGTACCAGAGTACTTCACTTGAGGCAGAGGTATTATCTTTAGACTACAGGTGCCGGTGCCGCTTGAGCTAGAAACAGGGCCAGCCACTCACTACTCTGCACTCACTACTCACTACTCTGCACTCACTACTCACTACTCTGCACTCACTACTCACTACTCTACCCACTACTCTCCACTCACTACTCTACTCACTACTCACTACTCTACTCACTACTTTCTACTCACTACTCTGCACTCACTACTCACTACTCTGCTCACTACTCACTACTCTACTCTACTCACTACTCTCCACTCACTACTTTACTCACTACTCACTACTCTACTCACTACTTTCTACTCACTACTCTACTCACTACTCTACTCACTACTCACTACTCTGCACTCACTACTTTACTCACTACTCTACTTACTCTACTCACTACTCTACTCACTACTCTCTACTCTACTCACTACTCTACTCACTACTCTACTCACTACTCTGCACTCACTACTCACTACTCTACTCACTACTCACTACTCACTACTCTACTCACTACTCACTACTCTACTCACTACTCTGCACTCACTACTCACTACTCTACTCACTACTCACTACTCTACTCACTACTCTACTCACTACTTATTACTCACTACTCTACTCACTACTCTACTCACTACTCTGCTCACTACTCACTACTCTACTCACTACTCACTACTCTCCACTCACTACTCTACTCACTACTCACTACTCTACTCACTACTTACTACTCTACTCACTACTCTACTCACTACTTTCTACTCACTACTCTACTCACTACTCACTACTCACTACTCTACTCACTACTCACTACTCTGCACTCACTACTTTACTCACCACTCTACTTACTCTACTCACTACTCGACTCACTACTCACTACTCTACTCACTACTCTACTCACTACTCTACTCACTACTCTACTCACTACTCACTACTCTACTCACTACTCTGCACTCACTGCTCACTTCTCTACTCACTACTCTCTACTCACTACTCTACTCACTACTTTCTACTCACTACTCTACTCACTACTCTACTCACTACTTTCTACTCACTACTCTACTCACTACTCACTACTCACTACGCTACTCACTACTCACTACTCTGCACTCACTACTTTACTCACTACTCTACTTACTCTGCTCACTACTCACTACTCTACTTACTACTCACTACTCTACTCACTACTCTACTCACTACTCTACTCACTACTCTACTCACTACTCACTACTCTACTCACTACTCTGCACTCACTACTCACTACTCTACTCACTACTCACTACTCTACTCACTACTCACTACTCTACTCACTACTCACTACTCACTACTCTACTCACTACTCTGCACTCACTACTCACTACTCTACTCACTACTCACTACTCTACTCACTACTTACTACTCACTACTCACTCCTCTCCTCACTACTCTACTCACTACTCACTACTCTACTCACTACTCACTACTCTACTCACTACTCTGCACTCACTACTCACTACTCTACTCACTACTCACTACTTACTACTCACTACTCACTACTCTACTCACTACTCACTACTCTACTCACTACTCTACACTCACTACTCTGCACTCACTACTCACTACTCTGCACTCACTACTCACTACTCTGCACTCACTACTCTGCACTCACTACTCTGCACTCACTACTCTGCACTCACTACTCACTACTCTGCACTCACTACTCACTACTCTGCACTCACTACTCTGCACTCACTACTCTGCACTCACTACTCTGCACTCACTACTCACTACTCTGCACTCACTACTCTGCACTCACTACTCTGCACTCACTACTCTGCACTCACTACTCACTACTCTGCACTCACTACTCTGCACTCACTTCTCTGCACTCACTACTCTGCACTCACTACTCACTACTCTGCACTCACTACTCTGCACTCACTACTCACTACTCACTCCTCTGCACTCACTACTCTGCACTCACTACTCACTACTCTGCACTCACTACTCTGCACTCACTACTCTGCACTCACTACTCTGCACTCACTACTCTGCACTCACTACTCTGCACTCACTACTCTGCACTCACTACTCACTACTCTGCACTCACTACTCTGCACTCACTACTCACTACTCTGCACTCACTACTCACTACTCTGCACTCACTACTCTGCACTCACTACTCACTACTCTGCACTCACTACTCTGCACTCACTACTCTGCACTCACTACTCACTACTCACTACTCTGCACTCACTACTCTGCACTCACTACTCACTACTCTGCACTCACTACTCTGCACTCACTACTCACTACTCTGCACTCACTACTCTGCACTCACTACTCTGCACTCACTACTCTGCACTCACTACTCTGCACTCACTACTCACTACTCACTACTCTGCACTCACTACTCACTACTCTGCACTCACTACTCTGCACTCACTACTCTGCACTCACTACTCACTACTCTGCACTCACTACTCTGCACTCACTACTCTGCACTCACTACTCACTACTCTGCACTCTCTACTCTGCACTCACTACTCTGCACACTCACTCTGCACTCACTACTCACTACTCTGCACTCACTACTCTGCACTCACTACTCTGCACTCACTAATCACTACTCTGCACGCACTACTCTGCACACACTACTGTGCACTCACTACTCTGCACACACTACTCTGCACTCACTACTCTGCACTCACTACTCTGCACTCACTACTCTGCACTCACTACTCACTACTCTGCACTCACTACTCACTACTCTGCACTCACTAATCACTACTCGGCACTCACGACTCTGCACACACTACTGTGCACTCACTACTCTGCACACACTACTCTGCACTCACTACTCTGCACTCACTACTCTGCACTCACTACTCACTACTCGGCACTCACTACTCTGCACACACTACTCTGCACTCACTACTCTGCACTCACTACTCTGCACACACTACTCTGCACTCACTACTCTGCACACACTACTCTGCACTCACTACTCTGCACTCACTACTCTGCACTCACTACTCACTACTCTGCACTCACTACTCACTACTCTGCACTCACTACTCTGCACTCACTACTCTGCACTCACTACTCTGCACTCACTACTCACTACTCTGCACTCACTACTCACTACTCTGCACTCACTACTCTGCACTCACTGCTCTGCACTCACTACTCTGCACTCACTACTCACTACTCTGCACTCACTACTCTGCACTCCCTACTCTGCACTCACTACTCTGCACTCACTACTCTGCACTCACTACTCACTACTCTGCACTCACTACTCTGCACTCACTACTCTGCACTCACTACTCTGCACTCACTACTCACTACTCTGCACTCACTACTCTTCACTCACTACTCTGCACTCACTACTCACTACTCTGCACTCACTACTCACTACTCTGCACTCACTACTCTGCACTCACTACTCACTACTCTGCACTCACTACTCTGCACTCACTACTCACTACTCTGCACTCACTACTCTGCACTCACTACTCACTACTCTGCACTCACTACTCTGCACTCACTACTGTGCACTCACTACTCACTACTCTGCACTCACTACTCTGCACTCACTACTCTGCACTCACTACTCTGCACTCACTACTCACTACTCTGCACTCACTACTCTGCACTCACTACTCTGCACTCACTACTCTGCACTCACTACTCACTACTCACTACTCTGCACTCACTACTCACTACTCTGCACTCACTACTAATTTGGGAGTCTCCTGAGGCGGAAAGCCGGGAGTGAATTATATATTTTAAAAACATTTCTGTGTGATACTTTGCATTTTTAACTTCACTTACCTGTGCACCTAAACAGCGCTCCTAGCGCTGCAACGAACGCTACCTGCCGCCATCACTGAGGGCGAGGCGCCACGGCGGACACGCCCACCTCAGCTGGCCACGCCCCCTCCCCGACACTATAAAGTGCGCGCGACTGGAAGCGCGTCACTTTAATTTGGGAGTCTCCTGAGGCGGAAAGCCGGGAGTGAATTATATATTTTAAAAACATTTCTGTGTGATACTTTGCATTTTTAACTTCACTTACCTGTGCACCTAAACAGCGCTCCTAGCGCTGCAACGAACGCTACCTGCCGCCATCACTGAGGGCGAGGCGCCACGGCGGACACGCCCACATCAGCTGGCCACGCCCCCTCCCCGACACTATAAAGTGCGCGCGACTGGAAGCGCGTCACTTTAATTTGGGAGTCTCCTGAGGCGGAAAGCCGGGAGTGAATTATATATTTTAAAAACATTTCTGTGTGATACTTTGCATTTTTAACTTCACTTACCTGTGCACCTAAACAGCGCTCCTAGCGCTGCAACGAACGCTACCTGCCGCCATCACTGAGGGCGAGGCGCCACGGCGGACACGCCCACCTCAGCTGGCCACGCCCCCTCCCCGACACTATAAAGTGCGCGCGACTGGAAGCGCGTCACTTTAATTTGGGAGTCTCCTGAGGCGGAAAGCCGGGAGTGAATTATATATTTTAAAAACATTTCTGTGTGATACTTTGCATTTTTAACTTCACTTACCTGTGCACCTAAACAGCGCTCCTAGCGCTGCAACGAACGCTACCTGCCGCCATCACTGAGGGCGAGGCGCCACGGCGGACACGCCCACCTCAGCTGGCCACACCCCCCTGCTCCCTCTCACACGGACATAAAAGATGTGCCTTGCCAGGAAGCGCAGCGGACGGGCGCAGCGGGCGCGCCGTCAGCGCGCCAAAGGCAAGCCCGTCTGGGCCCGTCCGGGCCTGGACCGGGCCCAGGGCCAGTCCCCCTGCCTCTTCCTCTAAGCCCACCCGCATCTGCTGGACTCCTGCCCAACTATACCTACTTAATACGCGCTCTTGCCCGACCTGCCCTCGCTGCATCCCCAATCTCCTGGAAACCGCTCATTATCTTTGCCCGCTATGCAACTTTACACTCCCGTCCTGCCAACCTCGTCTCTCCCCTTGTTCACCTTCACAGCCATCCTCCTTTAATCAGTATACCTTACGAGCAGGTCTGATCAACTGCCGATCCCTTCCCCGTCACGCCAATAACATCTGGATGTCCATCTCGTCTGATGAATGGGATATTCTTTTCCTAACTGAGTCTTGGATTACAGACTCTTCCTCGCCGGATATTTATCTGGCTACCCCCCCAGGATATGACATCAAATGCCTGAATCGGGCCGGAGGTAAGTCTGGTGGTGGTCTAGCTGTCATATTCAAATCCTCTTTCCAGCTGACTTTCACTAAACTTACTGAAATAGGTACAATCGAAGCTATGTACTTCTCAATTTCCGACTCCGCGTCAGCAATCCTAGCTGGCACTCTAGTTTACTGTCCCCCTCCCGTCACTGCCCCCTCCCTCACTGCCCTTGTCCACTTATTAGCCGATCTATCTATTAAACATCAAAATTTCATTGTCCTGGGCGATTTTAATCTCCACATCGACAACCCGCTTTGCGTCAAGGCTACCAACCTGGTGGACACCATGGATAGCCTCAATCTTAAACAACTGGTTGTAGGTCCCACTCATGTGGCTGGCCACACCCTGGACCTCATATTCGCCAACTTCCCGTCCATCACTGTCCTTCAGCCTCTCCCTCTGTCCTGGACCGATCACTACTTCGTCCCATTTTCTTATACTTTAGGACGCAAATCTGCCCCAATGGCCCATAGGAAGGAATTGGGAAGAAAGTGGCATAAGGTCACTTGCGCTACCCTGGATCCACTATTTCACTATCAGTCGGAGCACCTCTCCCGGGACATTGATGAAAATGTCTCCAGATTGAACTCTACTCTCATCAAAGCAATTGATTCTATTGCCCCCCAGATAACCATTTCCTCCACCAGGTCGCGACCCTCGGCTCCCTGGTTCTCCACCCCCCTTCGGGAGGAGAAAAGCAGATGTAAGGCTCTAGAACGCAAGTGGAGACTTAATTACGATCCTGAAGCCAAACATCTCTACAGAACGGCCCTAAAGCAATTTCTTAAACTTAAAAAATGCGCGATGAAAGACCACTTTGCCGCTCAAATTAATAAAGCCAAAAATTCATCCAAAACGCTCTTTAACATCGTCAAAGACTTTATTAACCCTCCGGCTAGGGCCCCCCAGAATACCGCCTGTCAGGTTCTTTGCGAGGGACTCTCAGATTTCTTTCTGGATAAAATTAACAAACTCTGTGTTTCCTTTCCCACAGAGTCTGTTACTCCATCTCCCCCTATCAGACCCCCTGAGTCTCCATCCTTCCTTGCATTCAATAAACTCAACCAGGACGAGGCTATCAGACTACTCATTGGCTGTAAATCTGGTGCCCCCTCCGATCCGATCCCTGCTAAAATCATGGGAGAACTGGCGCCCTCACTGGCCTGCCCTTTCCTTTCCGTCTGGAATGCTTCCCTTCACCATGGCTTCTTCCCAACCACCTGGAAGGAGGCATTGGTGATTTCCATTTTGAAAAAGGCAGACGCAGACCCCGCTGTCTTTTCCAACTACCGTCCCATTTCCCTTCTTCCTAAACCCGCCAAGGTCCTGGAGAAAGCCGTACAGCTCCAACTTACGGACTATCTAGAACACCACTCTCTGCTTCATGGATCCCAATCCGGTTTCAGAGCAGGATTCAGTACCGAGACGGCCCTGCTGGAGGTGTCTGAGACCATCCGGGAGTGCGTGGACAGGGGCGAGGAGGCCATGTTGGTTCTCCTCGACCTGTCCGCGGCATTCGACACGGTTTCGCACCCCATCCTCCTGGATCGTCTCAAGCAGATAGGCATTGGTGGCACTGCCCTCGGCTGGATCGAGTCCTTTCTCTCATCCAGAAGTCAAAGGGTACTGCTACGCCCTTTTAAGTCAGAGAAAAAACCTCTGTCTTGCGGGGTGCCGCAGGGCTCCGCCCTAAGCCCCCTGTTCTTCAACGTCTATCTGGCCCCCTTGGCGGACGTGGTGGAATCTTACGGAGTCAGGGTGGTCTCTTACGCTGACGACACACAGCTGGTGTTTTCCTTTCGGGACCACTCGGACTCCGCATTTCTCAACTTCCGCCAATGCCTCCTTAATATCAGTGGCTGGATGACTATGAACCACCTTAGATTGAACGCAGACAAAACAGAGGTTCTGTTTTTTAATCAGAAAACCCCTATCCCCTCCTCTTGGTGGTGGCCTACGGCTCTTGAGCCTGCCCCTTCCCCGGTTCACTCGGCACGGAACCTTGGTTTCCAATTTGATGACTCCTTGTCATGCAAAACTCAGATCAACAAAGTTACTTCCGCCTGCTTCATGAAACTACGCATGATAAGAAAGATCCTTCCGTACCTCCCCATGGATTCCCGCCGCACAGTTACCCAGGCCCTTATCACGTCCCACCTGGACTATGCCAATAGCCTCTATGCAGGGGCCCCCCAGTACCTGATTGGTCGGCTGCAGATCGTCCAGAATGCTGCAGCCAGACTGATCGGTAACATCCCGTACCGTCAATCTGTCTCTGCATATCGGAGGAAACTCCACTGGCTCCCTGTGGCTAGCCGCATCCAGTTTAAGGTCCTCACTCTTACTTATCGAGCCGTCAACAACCTCGGTCCTACTTACCTGCAAAATCGGGTCTCGATATCTCGCTCCATCAGATCCCTGAGATCCAATGACCTACGCCTCCTGATCTCGCCCCGTTTCAGACTGTCCAGAACCGGTGGCAGAGGTTTCGGTGTCATTGCTGCCAGACTCTGGAATTCCCTTCCGCTTGAGCTGAGGTTTTGTCCCTCTGAAACCATCTTCCGAGCCAAACTTAAAACCTGGCTCTTCTCTGGACTCTAGTTTCCCCTTCATCTCCTTTTTTCTTTTTCACTTCCCTTTTTTTTCACTTGGGTACCCCTGGATTTTTAGCGCCGGGACACCCCCTAGGGGGTAGCTGCGCGCTCTACAAACTCCATAAAATAATAAAAATAAAACTACTCTGCACTCACTACTCTGCACTCACTACTCTGCACTCACTACTCTGCACTCACTACTCACTACTCTGCACTCACTACTCTACACTCACTACTCTGCACTCACTACTCTGCACTCACTACTCTGCACTCACTACTCACTACTCTGCACTCACTACTCTGCACTCACTACTCTGCACTCACTACTCACTACTCTGCACTCACTACTCTGCACTCACTACTCTGCACACTCACTCTGCACTCACTACTCACTACTCTGCACTCACTACTCACTACTCTGCACTCACTACTCTGCACTCACTACTCACTACTCTGCACTCACTAATCACTACTCTGCACTCACTACTCTGCACACACTACTGTGCACTCACTACTCTGCACACACTACTCTGCACTCACTACTCTGCACTCACTACTCTGCACTCACTACTCTGCACTCACTACTCACTACTCGGCACTCACGACTCTGCACACACTACTGTGCACTCACTACTCTGCACACACTACTCTGCACTCACTACTCTGCACTTACTACTCTGCACTTACTACTCTGCACTCACTACTCTGCACTCACTAATCACTACTCGGCACTCACTACTCTGCACACACTACTCTGCACTCACTACTCTGCACTCACTACTCTGCACACACTACTCTGCACTCACTACTCTGCACTCACTACTCTGCACTCACTACTCTGCACTCACTACTCTGCACTCACTACTCTGCACTCACTACTCACTACTCTGCACTCACTAATCACTACTGTGCACTCACTACTCTGCACACACTACTGTGCACTCACTACTCTGCACACACTACTCTGCACTCACTACTCTGCACTTACTACTCTGCACTCACTACTCTGCACTCACTAATCACTACTCGGCACTCACTACTCTGCACACACTACTCTGCACTCACTACTCTGCACTCACTACTCTGCACACACTACTCTGCACTCACTACTCTGCACTCACTACTCTGCACTCACTACTCTGCACTCACTACTCTGCACTCACTACTCTGCACTCACTACTCACTACTCTGCACTCACTAATCACTACTGTGCACTCACTACTCTGCACACACTACTGTGCACTCACTACTCTGCACACACTACTCTGCACTCACTACTCTGCACTCACTACTCTGCACTCACTACTCTGCACTCACTAATCACTACTCGGCACTCACTACTCTGCACACACTACTCTGCACTCACTACTCTGCACTCACTACTCTGCACACACTACTCTGCACTCACTACTCTGCACACACTACTCTGCACTCACTACTCTGCACTCACTACTCTGCACTCACTACTCTGCACTCACTACTCACTACTCTGCACTCACTAATCACTACTCGGCACTCACTACTCTGCACACACTACTCTGCACTCACTACTCTGCACACACTACTCTGCACTCACTACTCTGCACACACTACTCAGCACTCACTACTCTGCACTCACTACTCTGCACTCACTACTCACTACTCTGCACTCACTAATCACTACTGTGCACTCACTACTCTGCACACACTACTGTGCACTCACTACTCTGCACACACTACTCTGCACTCACTACTCTGCACTCACTACTCTGCACTCACTACTCTGCACTCACTAATCACTACTCGGCACTCACTACTCTGCACACACTACTCTGCGCTCACTACTCTGCACTCACTACTCTGCACACACTACTCTGCACTCACTACTCTGCACACACTACTCTGCACTCACTACTCTGCACTCACTAATCACTACTCGGCACTCACTACTCTGCACACACTACTCTGCACTCACTACTCTGCACTCACTACTCTGCACACACTACTCTGCACTCACTACTCTGCACTCACTACTCTGCACTCACTACTCTGCACTCACTACTCTGCACTCACTAATCACTACTCGGCACTCACTACTCTGCACACACTACTCTGCACTCACTACTCTGCACACACTACTCTGCACTCACTACTCTGCACACACTACTCTGCACACACTACTCTGCACACACTACTCTGCACTCACTACTCTGCACTCACTACTCTGCACACACTACTCTGCACTCACTACTCTGCACTCACTACTCACTACTCTGCACTCACTACTCTGTGAACAGTCTACAAGAGGAAAGTAAAGCGCGCACAGTAGTCCGTCTCTCTCTTAATACAGATACGTTTTTTAAGACAATAAACAGCCAGGAGAATGTGTACGACCCCAATATACGTGCTCTCATTTTAAGATAATGTAACGAAAAATGAAATAAGAAAAAAAACGATCCAAATTCTCACAACTATCATGAGATTTCTGGAGACCCTGAGTTTCCTCTATATTTTAGTTTGTAAGAACACGGCGGTCTGCAGTTCAGCTGAAAAATAGAACTGACAAACACTCAAAACATGAATGTGCGTTTGTATTGTAATTGCGAGGCGAATAAGTGGCATTCAAGTCTGTGTGAACTAGTTGCTATTATTAACATTTTATTAATAATTAAACTATAAAACACAGCAGCAAAGAAGTTGCTTCGCTACAAAGTAGAGATTAATTTGTCCGCCCCACACTGGCCGCAAGCTATCACATTTTGAAAGGGGCAGGTGGAAAAATAGAAAAATTTACGCACCCACCGGTAGTCAGGCAATGTCGCCTGTGACGAGGGCGGGGCCGCGTCCGGACCGGAAGAGGAGGCATGCGTATCGCGGCCCGGGGCTCCTGTGAGCGGTTGAGAGCCCCGGGCCCGCCAGCAGGAGGTTAGGCGAGTGTTGCGGGGCTCCCTTGACCAAGAGGGAGCCCCGTGAAAGGAGCTGGCAAGAGCTGCAGCGGCGGAGTCCCCCGAGATTGGCCCGGTAAGTTAGAAAGGGCTGGGGGGGGCTTGGTAACCTTGTATGTGTGTCTGTGTGCGACGGGGGGGGAGCGGGGGGGGCAGCACTCGTGTGTCTGTGTGCGTGCGCGTGTGTATGTGTGTGGGGGAGGCTGTATGTGCGTGCGTGCATGGGTGCTTGTGTGTGTGTCTGAGAGCATGCAGCGAGCGCGTTCACGTGCGCGGGCTCGTTTCGAATCGCATCCAAGGCGATGCGCGCGGCCAGGATTGTCTCCTGGAAAGGAGACACGGCCACAATAGGTTCTCGGCGGAGACGCGCTTCCGCACGTTCAGCCGAGACCTAAAAAGGAGTCTGTTTTGATTTTAACAAAAGATCCTGTAGTAGGGCACCAGGCACATGCAGGTTCAAGCATGCCTGTGATTACTGCGGTAATGCATCCCACCCCGAGTCCAAGTGTCACAAGAAATCCAGGGACAAAGGGGGCAAGAAACAAGACTAGAGAGGAATACTTAGGAAAGGCTAGATCCCCAGTTAACGTTAGAGCCAAGATACCTTGGTTAGAGCTTTACAATTGCCCTGAAACAGCCAGGATGATCAAGGAAGGATTTGTTGAGGGTTTCAGGATATCAGCCCAGGGATACAGCGGGGTGAATCATTGCAGGAATCAACTGTCAGTTAGGTCCAATATGAACATAGCGACAGCAAAAATATAGAAGGAATTAAGCCTGGGTAGGGTGGCAGGACCCTTTGAGGACGTCCCAATGGAGAATTTTGTATGCTCACCACTAGGGGTGGTACCTAAGAAAACGCCAGGTGAATTCAGACTGATCCACAACCTGTCAGCGCCTAGGGGCAGTTCCAGGAACAATGTCATTGCAGACACACTGTGCAGTGTGAAATATGCATCTTTTGACAAGGCAGTGGACATGTTCAGAACACTAGGTCAGGGGGCGCTGCTAGCAAAATCTGACATTGAGTCTGCTTTCAGGCTACTGCCGGTTCATCCCTCAGATTTCCGCTTACTGGGCTTCCAATTTCAAGGAAAGTACTACTTAGACAAGTGTATGCCGATGGGTTGCTCAGTGTCTTGCGCCTATTTTAAAAAAAGTCAGCTCCTTTTTAGAGTGGGCATTCAGGAGAGACTCAGGGCATCAATGGATGCTCCATTACTTGGTTGACTTTCTTTTTCTGGGGCACCAGGCTCAGGGGAATGTGGGGCAGCTTTGGCAACATTTTGTACCCTCATGCAGGATTTCGGGGTGCCTTTGGCTCCCGGTAAGACAGTGGGACCAAGCACCATGATTGAATTCCTCAGGATTGAACTAGATTCTGTGCAAGGGGTGTCTAGATTACCAGCCGACAAGGTCAGAGACTTTGGGGTTGCTTTGCAACTCTGCCTCAACAAGGAGAAGTTACGCTACACCAGTTACAGCAAGTGTAGGGCAATTGAACTTTGCATTGCGCATTATCCCAATGGCGCGCCCTTTCTCCTGCACCATCACACATGCCATGTCAGGCCTCAGGGACAATCATGTCTTTCAACCAGTGTTTCCCATATAATATTGGATATTAACATCTAGTTCCATTGTTATATTCCAGGACTTACCAACATATTATTGTTTTTGTCAATATTTATTCTTTTGATTGTCTTTGTGTGGTCATACCTCATTAGAAAAACAGATATATCAATGAAATTTGTGATTTTATTGTTGTTGATTTGCATGTTATCTCAATTCAGATTTTTTGACAATAACTAAAAATCAATGAGAGAAAAGTAAAATAAATAAAAAAAGATATATTTTTTCATATTATGTGTGTGTAGTATACTTTTTGTTTGTATACCTATGATATAGTTGTAGCACATATGTACCAGTAGCACTCCTGCCCAGTGCTTAACTTTTTTCCAATTCAGGCCTCAAGGAAAAGCATCATCACACCAGGCTGTCCAGCGAAGTCAGGCAGGATATGCGGATTCGGAAAGCATTCCTGCGTGATTTTAATGGCATAGTGGTGTGGCCCGGCCCACCCGTGTCCAGCCCGGAACTGGGCCTGATGACCGACGCTGCAGGCAGCAAAGGTTTCGGGGCCATTTTGGGGTGTGACTGTGTGGGGCAGCATTGGCCAGATTGGTGGAGGATCTCTGGGCTCACCAGTAACATAAGCTTCTTGGTGCTTTTTCCAATTCTGGTACCACTGTCCGTCTGAGCGGAGTGACTGAGGAACCAATCAGTAATATTCTGGTCTGACAACATGGCGGTGGTGGAATGCATAAACAACCAAACTGCCAAATGTAGTATGATGCTGCGTTTACTAGAGGAGATTGTGTTACAATGCATGAAATTGAATGTCCTTTTTAAAGCTAAACACGTCCCGGGGGTTCTGAACCATGCGGCTGACGCACCGTCTCCTTTTAAAATGCAGGCATTCAGGTCGCACATTCCAGAGGCAGCGGTCCACCCGACACCTTTCCCAGAACAGCTTTGGCAACTTGGTGCCCCCAAGTATCGAACCTTGTGGCAGCGAGTCTAGCGCCCAGAACCAGGAGTGCCTACGAAGGGGCGTTTGGCTCCTTTTGTTGTTTCTTGGGGGAGCAGTCGGAGCTCAAGTGGCATGACCATGAGTCAGTAGTGGCATATCTTGCTTTCATGAGGGAATAAGGGTGCACAGTATCAGGGGCAAGGAGACATATCTCAGCCATATCATTTTTTGCTAAAATAAGTGGAAAGGGGGATCTCACGAGGATCTTCGTGGTACGTCAGGCGCTAAAAGGATGGCAATGTCTGCAGGGAGGGCAGCCAGATGTCAGGAGACCCATAGGTTTGGAGATACTAGGGAAGTTAGAGGGGGCATTACCACAGGTTTGTGTTTCCCCAGGTGAGGCAGTCCTGTTTCAAGCAGCATTCTGCCTGGCATTTTACGGCGCATTCCGGGTAAGCGAGCTGGTCGCGAAGAATAAGAAAGATTGGCTGGGTGGCCTGCAGACAGGACACGTGAACATAGGGAACGATTCAGTGCTGATTTCCATCCTTAAGTCAAAAACTGATCAGGAAGGTGGGGGGAGAGCATAGTTTTACACAGGGCAGGGAACACTACATGCTGTCCTGTCTACAGGTTGGAGGCCTTTATGGCCCCACTGGCGCAAGTCACGGGAGGGCCTCTCCTGGTACACAGGGATGGGTCACCACTCACAGTATTCCAGTTCAAGAGAGTCATGCTTCTGGCATTGGAGAATGCCGGGTTAGACACTGACGATTTCGGGACTCATTCTTTCAGGATAGGGGCAGCCACCGAAGCAGCAGCGAGAGGGCTTGGGGCCGAGCGTCTCAAGAGGATCGGTAGGTGGTCCTCCAACTGTTACAAGAGGTATGTGCGGCTGCACATGCTCTAGCACGGTGTGACTGTCCGTTTTTTTTTGATTGAGTACAATTTGCAGTTTCCCTTCTTCCTGTGACTCAGAAAGGGGGGCGTAGTTCACTATCAGGTAGTACTATGTGCAGTTGTTGTAGTCGTGTGCTGCATGCCGGCATGGCAATGCATTTACCTTGGCTCTTTTTTGTTCCATGTTATTTGCAGTTTCTTCATCCTGTGACTCAGGGGAGAAGCCTGCATTCGTTCACACTCACAAACCACTGGAGCGACCAGGAGAGCGTTGGACAACGAATTCCGGACAAACAGCAGAAGTGGTAGCGCAAGTTCACTCTTCGCACCAAGAAAATCAAGAGATTTGGGTGGTAGGGCATTCATATGTTTGCCGTTTGAAGAATTTATTTTCAGGATCTGTCAGGACTAGGGCCCATCAGCTGGGGGTGAGGTTATCATTTATTGGGCAGGGTGGCTTGTGCGTTGTTCAATTCAGGGAACTGGTGAACCGCGCTTTGAAAGCAAGTAAGGGACCACCGGCGATCTGGATCCTGCACCTAGGGGGTAATGACAAGACCCGTTTAGGCAGGAGAATACTAGTGGAAGATCTGCTTACAGAAGTGGGGTGGCTAGCAAAGCAGTGTCCTCAATCGATGATAGCATGGTCTCACATGATCCCCAGGTTTCAGTGGAGGGGGGCGAATCAGTTAGAGAGTTGAATCATGCGGTAAAGCGGATCAGGAACAAATTTGATACGTTATTCAGGATCCCTAGATTAAGGTCCATAGGACACCGGTACATCGGGGGGGAGCACTTAATCCTGCAGGACGGGGTGCACCTCTCGCATAAAGGGAATCAGGCTTTCACGGAACACATCCTAGCTTGGGTGGAGAGTATGAAGCGCAGTACAGGACCTTCCTAGTGAGTGAGGGGGAGGCCAGACAGTAGGTCAACTATAATGGCCTGTGGCGGTAAGGTCATGATTGGTAAGCATAGTCTTCGGTCCTTAGCGGTCAGCACCATGTAACTCCAGGGGTAGTGACAGCTGGTAAGTAGGCTGTCGGGGTGCGGGGGCCAGGGGAGTCATCCTTCCCAGTGGGCCTGGGGCCACCCCAGCACGCACATGCGTATCAATGCAGAAGTCTGCAGCCCCCGCAATGGAGCTTAAGGCACAGGGCGTAGGGGGGGCCCGGGGAAAGTATCCGTCCGATAAGCTGTACCCCCTGCACCCCCTGCTCAACCTTACTCCGGGAGTAGTATTGGTAGTACCCTGGGATCGGGGGGTGGGCTGCCAGTCATTGACTTTACTGTAGGCTCTAGATGGGACACGCAGAAAATAAATACATGCATCGTTAGATTTACGGTAGGAGTGTCTTCTGTATTAGACTGTGTTAAGGTAACCCTTGGAACAACATCTGTCTACCAATGTATCTGTACTTTCTGCGTAAATTTCTGTATTGAATGTTTTTAAAAATTGTTTTGTTCATTTTAATAAATACGGCTGGGGGGGGTAACACCCCCCTAATCCAAAAAATGTATAACAATTTTGGTGTGGTTTCCAATACTGTTAGAATGGGGGGAGGGAGGTGCCATCCTTAACCCCAGAGCCTGTAGTTGGAGTAGGGGTCCTAAGTAAGTACCAGACCATATGGGAAAGGCGAGGACTAGAATAGGACGCGCCGCCATTATGGTGGTCGCACTAGTCCCCGGCTAGGTAAGGTAGGGGTAGGAGTCCGTGTCACCAATGACACAGCACTCCCCCGCGTTACAACCAATGAGATCGGGAGGCCCCCCCCCTCTTGAACCGGAAGCATTTTGGTACCTTATAAGGGGGAAGTGGGGAGCAGAACAGTCTCTTGTTCTTGCTCCCCACAAGAACATCCACTGGGCCAGCCGCAGGCCCATAACCTTTTCTTGCCCACCCACCATCCCCTAAGGTAGAGTTTTGATCTAAGGTTTTGTATCAGGTACTATGGATAATTGTCTAGTTTTCCTTGTAATCAATTTATTTGCAGGTAACAAAGTATTGAATGTGAAGAATTCTGTATTAAAGTGTAAATAAAAGTGAAAGTTTGAATTTCTCTTGTAGTTAGATATTGTCGTATTTTAGTGGTGTCTCTGGTCAGCCAGTAAGGTCATGATTGGTAAGCATAGTCTTCGGTCCTTAGCGGTCAGCACCATGTAACTCCAGGGGTAATGGCAGCTGGTAAGTAGGCTGTCGGGGTGCGGGGCCGGGGGAGTCATCCTTCCCGGTGGGCCTGGGGCCACCCCCGCACGCACATGCGCATGAAGGTGCCGATATGCAGAAGTCTGCAGCCCCCGCAATGGAGTTTAAGGCACAGGGCGTAGCGGGGGCCTGGGGGAAAGTATCCGTCTGATAAGCTGTACCCCCTGCGCAACCTTACTCCGGGAGTAGTATTGAACCGAGGGGGGAGCTGCCAGTCATTGACTTTGCTGTAGGATCTAGATGGGACATGCAGAAAGTAAATACATGCATTGTTAGATTTACAGTAGGAGTGTCTTTTGTATTAGACTGTGTTAAGGTTAGCCCTTGGAACATCATCTGTCTACCATCTGCCTAACATCTTGATTCATAGCGCTCTAGGAAGGACTTGGTGCTCACAGCATATTACTGCAACTCTGCTCTGTTCAATTCTGTTTTAATCGTCCCGTTTTTGCCTATTTTGTTTTGCTTCTTAGTTTACCTTTTTCCCCTGTTTTTACCTGAGGCCATCCGCAGACTTGCACGGCTGTTACGCTTACCCCCACTCTAATTGTGAGAACACCGCGTTATCGCGGGTCCCTTGCCCACTGTCTCGTTTGTGGTGGCCATTTTGGGAGGGGGTACACTGCCGGCGGCGCGGTCAGCGCTCTAGTTTATTGACGCTGGGCGAGCATAAAGACAGGCTCTTCCCAGGTGAGCGCCCGTTTTTATCAAGTTTGGGAAGGAGCAGAGCAGTCGACCTCGTTCCCTCTTCAATGTGGAGTCCCCCAGGGCTCATCTTTGAGCCCTACTTTATTTAATGTTTATATGACTCCACTTGAAAGAGTGGTCTCCCCTTCAGGTGTGAAGATCATCAGCTATGCTGATGATACTCAGCTGGTAGTAGGTCTGACCCAGCTGGCGGAACGACCTGAGGTTCTCCACGACTGTCTTGCCAATGTACATCGGTAGATGTCCCACTCTGCTTTGAAACTCAATGGAGAAAAAACAGAGCTGATGTTGCTTGGTAAATCCAGGCCTTCACTCATAGCTAGTTGTTGGCCCCGGTCCTTGGGCGTTCCACCATCTCCTAAGAAGGAGATCAAGAGCTTAGGAGTATGGTTGGAAGAAGATCTGTCCTTCAGGACACACGCCAGGAAGACAGCGGGGATTTGTTTTGGCCTGCTGCGGTCAGCTCGCAAGGTGTTACCGTTGCTCCCTGATTCATCAAGGAAACTTCTGATCCGTGGTCTTGTTTTGTCTAGACTCGATTATGGGAACGCGTTGTTCCTCGGTGCCCCGGAGTCGACTTTTAAGACCCTCCAACAAGTTCAGAATGCAGCCGCTAGACTGCTGATGATGGTCCCTAGGAGACAATCAGCTGCTCCGGCCCTGAAAACTCTTCACTGGCTCCCTGTTAAGGAGCGGGTGAAATTCAAATCCTTATGCACTGCACACAAAATCCTGCATGGGAGGGGCCCCTCCATTTTGATTAATATGGCACGTCCATATAAGTCCACACGGGCTCTTCGCTCTGACCAAAAACACCTGCTTCAGTCAGCCAGAGTTAAAAGAGCTCGTTCGGGTGGCCGGCGTTTCTCTGTGCAAGTAGCGGCACTGTGGAACTCCCTGCCCCTTAAGATACGCTCAGAGCCTAACATCTTGCACTTTAGGAAACTCCTTAAGACCCATCTGTTTCCGGTGTAATGGCTGAGTTTGAGTCTTTTTTTTTTTTTTTCTCCTTCGCTGTGTCCTGCGCCGGGATGCCCCTGGGTAACTGAGCGCGTTATAAATTTCACAATAATAATAATAATAATAATGTATCTGTACTTTCTGTGTAAATTTCTCTATCGAATGTTTTTAAAAATAGTTTTGTTCATTTTAATAAATACGGCCGGGGGGGGTTACACCCCCCTAATCCAAAAAATGTATAACAATTTTGGTGTGGTTTCCAATACTGTTAGAATGGGGGGAGGGAGGTGCCATCCATAACCCTAGAGTCTGTAGTTGGAGTAGGGGACCTAGGTAAGTACCAGACCATATTCTCTGTGTCCTGTCTCCTCCAGTCAGGCCGTTCCTCAATCCATTGCCATGCACTACTCGAGGTGTCTTTCCAGCAAAAAGAATTTCAGACGGGCCGGCAACGGCAACATGTAGGTCACCTGAATAGTGTGCAATTTCTGTTTGACACTGAGGAATGAATGGCGTTGCTGATGCACTTGCAGTGTATAATCTGGGAAACAGCATGATCCTTGCGGAATCACGAAAGAGAGTATCTTTTTGACGGGCAGCCCAGAGGATCACAACCCTGTCTGTAAATTTGAAAACGTGGGTGAATATTCATTTCTGCAGGGCCTGTGGGGGCAGCTGCAGTGTCAGGGAGCTGTGGGCCCGCTTCACCAGGAAGCATGGCAACAAGTTCTCATTCGGCAACCAGGATCGGAGCCACTGTGTGATGTAGTGTGTGTGATCAGATCCCCCCACCTCCTCCTGGAAAGGTAACTATATGAATGTTATTGTATCGGTAGCAACCCAGAGTGTCCTCCGCTCAGTTTTCAAGCACGCAGACCGTATTTTGCAACTGTGTGACAGTGCAGACTGTATCTTCCATTTCTGATATGTGGCCTTTCACTTCAGTGAACCTGTCCAACGTGTTCCACAGGTCTTGTTGGAGTGAGGTGAGGTTAACCCTAAGTTGTCCAATCTTTCCCTCTAGGGAGGCTCTAGAATCCTGGATGGCTTGGAAAATTGCAGTAGTTGTGTTCAGGGGAGACTCCAATGAGGGTTCCTGCCTTTTTGTCAAACCGTCAACCGGTTTTCAAATGAGGTTCATGAACCCGTCAATACGGCCCTGAGAGGTTGGCGGTACCTGCTTGTCTTTCCCCATTTTCTGCTGACCCGCCAGCAAACAGGATTCCCAATCTGTGCTTCCTTCTGTTGGCCTATATAAACATACAATGTGACCCCCACACCTGTACTTAGAACTTGTTATTTAGAGAAAAACAATAATCAGGACAATTTCTGATTACGTAGGCTTATTTATTTTAGCCCTTGCTTTTTTTGGGTATTTCAAATCAAGAGTTTGGATATGTACGAGAAAAACACTACACAAATAGTCATTAAACGAAATTTGACAATTCTACATTATTTACAAATACATTAAGTCATACAATACAAAACATTTTTTTGCACATTATTTACAGTGATGATGTATCTTGAGATAGTGAAAAACAGAAAAGATTATTTATGGTGATAACACGTATCAAATAGTGAAACAAGATGGTGATTCTTCTGAGAAAACTTTTTAACAAGAAGGCTATTGGATATAAATAAATCAATATTATATCACAATCATTTCTTTGTGTTTTTTGGAGGGGCCTTCTTACTGCCGACGCGTTTCAACCGGTTAAATGAATCAACGCGGTCTCATCAGGGCGTTTTCACTTTGTTCCTTGGTCTAAAGGAATTTTTGTGCAAAAAGGAAAAAAGAGAAAGACGTCTTATTTGTGTTCTATTCTTTCAAGACCATTTGCCTGTTTCTAACGGGCGTCAGAGACACTAATGTACCTTATGCACGAGTGTAGCTGGATCCAGCCGGTTCAACAGCTCCCTTTTCTTATTTTGTGTTGGTTAAAAACTCTGTAAAAAGAGTAGTATTCCAGTCAAGCGGTTAGTGCGTAGAAGGTGCCTGTACTGATTGTTTGATACATATCAGTTTCCTACCTGTGAGCAGCGCCGTGTGTCTTTGCTTAAAAATCCTATTGTTCTTTGAGTCTTTGAGTCTGCGGCCAGCGCGATTGTTAATTTGCGTGCCTGGGCGCCCCTGCATAAAAGGAGAGCGTAGTTTGTACTTCTATTCAAATTACTGTGGTGTCATACTTTTACAGTAAAAGTGGTTAAAGTACCTTGTAGGGGGAGCGAGCGGCCCTCACTCAGCGAATGTTTCTATTTTTTCGGGTGCCCACACCGTTCAGCTTCAATCTGCTGAATGACAACGGGGCTCATTACTACATGTTTTTTACTCGCATTGCTTTTTAGAAAAACGCGGTTTGAGGCGGCTGGTTCTTACCTTTAGGTAAAGCGAGGAGTGAATCAAAGTCCAGAGATCTCACAGCGCTGTGTGCTTCTCAGTGCATCTAGCGTTTTGCAACAACCTCCATGTTGCTGTGGGCATGACATATAGTATTGGTCACATGACCTAGGGATTCTGGGACATGTAGTTTTGGCATAACAGGGATATTATTCTGTTTTTAGGGGGCATTTACAAGGGACATCCACCACCCCCGATACTCGCGCAGAGCACTATTTCATCATTAATCTTATTTATTTAGCAGACCAGTGTGACCCAAGGCATGAGTCAAAGAAATTTCGATTAAAGTCTTGAGACCTCCGACAGTGTATTTAGCCCACTTTGTGTGCTATTGAATTTTAGTATCAGATATGCTTCTTTAGTAAGGAGCATTTTCTCAATGTCAGGCGGGCACCTGCTTTGGTTAATGCTATATAGCACTGTCCATTTGAACTCTGTTTCACGGTGGTTAGTCTCTGTGAAATGCTGAACCATGGGTGCATTCGCCACTCTATTTTTCAGTCTTGATCTGTGCTGTGTGATGCGAGTGTTTACTTGTTGGCAAGTCTTGCCAATATAAATTTTGTCGCAAGGACATACAATCGCATACACCACATTACGAGACCGACAATTGGTAAATCCAACATTTTTCCATTTGATGTTATGGTGGGTGAAATCGCTACCTTCTATCGTTGTGTCGCATGAAACACAATTGCCACATCTACGGTGGCCAATGATCGGTTTCAGACCCCATTTAGCCAACAGATCACTCTTTGGTTTTTGTATTCGCACATCTGCGCGAACCAATTGTTGACCTATACTCTGGTTCTTTTTGTAGGCGAATATGGGCTTAGGAAATGGACATTCCAATTCCTCCAACAAATGCCAATTTTTGAGAATCATTTGTCTCACTTTATGAGTGTCTGGACCAAAGGTCGTAACGCAGACCATCTTGTCTGGTTCAGGTTTTTTCTTGTCTTGTGTTAGCAGACACTCCCTCGGTGTGTATCTAGCTCTTTTGTAGGAGTGTTTGAGCAGCTTTTTAGGATAGCCTCTGTTGGTCATTTCCCCACAAAATGTTTGAGCATGTCGGTCATAGTAAGTTACTTCAGAGCAGTTCCTCCTGATTCTAAGGAGCTGTCCATAAGGGAGGTTAGCCCGGAGGTTTCTGGGATGTGCACTTCCATGGTGGAGAATCGTGTTTTTATCCGTCTTCTTTTTAAAGAGAGACGCTTTTAAATGACCACCTTCATTGGAGATTTCCACATCAAGGAAAGTCATCCTGTTGTTGCTTGATTCAATAGAGAATTTAATGTCATGATGTTTATTATTCAACCAATGGTGAAATTCCATTAGTTCAGTGTGGCTCCCCTGCCACACGTCATCAATGTATCTCAACCATTGTTTGATGTGCTTCTTGAAAGGGTTGGTATTTTCAACAAATTTGTGTTCGTATTCTGCCATATACAGTACTGCCATTTCCGGCGCATAGGGACATCCCATGGCCGTACCTTTGATTTGAATAAAAAACTCATCGTTAAAGCGGAAATAATTTTTCTTCAGCGTTAGTTCCGCTAGTTGGAGAATGTACGATGTTGGCCTGTCATGAAGTGAGGGTTATCTCAAGATGGGCTGAAGCGGTGCCAGCTTCCGCTTATTCGTGGCCCTCAAAGACTCCAGATCTTGGTAGGTCCTCCTCCTTCCCCAGCATGGGGGACAGTCTTGGCAACAATAGTGTTTTATGGTTCAGTGCCAAGAATGGGGGAAGGGAATGGTTGCAGCTGTGTACACTCTGACTCCGGAAGATGAAGGGCTGATGCCACGCACTGGTGTGTCTCCTATGGGGGTGGCAGCTCCCAAAGACCCCTCGTAAGAACCCAACTTTGGTCTTCCGCTGACTGGCACTCCCAGTGGCCAGCTACAGGGCAAGGTTGATGATGAGGCCACTTGGTTTTCCAAGCCAGGCCAGCGCCAGGTTGATGAGGAAATGCTGCTTCTGTTAATTCACGCTTGATCCACGCATGGGGTATCATGCTTACTGAAACAAGATAGAAGGGCTCGCGAAGCCCGAAATGCATTAGGTTTGAATAAAGAACATGCCTTGGACGAATTATGCGTTTGTTCGTGTTCTTGACAGAGGTCCGGATGGTCACATCTTGAACATTTGAAACCTGGGAAATAGCATGATACCCCATATGTGGATCAAGCGTGGTTTAAGCAGAAAAAGAGGAATAAAACATTGAGTACTTGGTGTAAAATGGAGGACAAAATCAGAGCGTTGTGCATTGACAAATCTAGCTGTGCCACTGGTTTTGGGGTGAAATTTCACCTCACACTGCATTGTTTACTATCTGTGTGCCACCAGGGCAAGGCACCTAACCAGTGAGCACGCACCCTCGGACAATTTCAGGACAAACATGGATGAATATAGAAGAAAATGGTGTGCATCCCAGCAGTTTTTGAACAGCTTCTGTTAATTCACCCTGGCCTAGACTTCCTGTGCACAGTGCCTGCTCCCTGGTGTAAGCTGGTTTTCAGTGGGCCGTTTCGCTCACTGCAAAGCACAAGATCTCCACCGGTCCAGCGAGTCTTAATCCTTGGGCCTGCTCATTGCATAGGGGCCAGAAGTCTCCACTTTGAGGCTGCTTTCTGGCCTTCTGGCCTACAATCGCACAGGGGCTTTCCTCTGGGTCACCCTTCCTTCCACTTCCCTGGTTCACAGGAGTGCTCATCTCCCCCCACCTAACCAGGCTGTCAGGCACAGCAGCAGTTTGCTGCAACACGCATCGGTTCTCTATTTGTCAGGCCACTGCTCTCCCTCCTCTGTATGGAAGGCCTGGGAGCCTTTCTTAATCCTGGGTTGCCTCTCCTCACAGTGGCGATGAAGTCCTGACATCAGCGCTGGTCCTGGGGATGGGGGCCCCACCCCCTGTTTAATGGCCGCCACACACCGCACCAGTCCTGTGGTTGGCCTCAGATGTGTCTTGTGTGCAGCGCCAATGCATCAGCAAGGGCTGCAATCTCTGCAGTCTGCCTCTGAATCCTATTGGATTAACAGTGGGCCAGGTGGATAAGCTCAGAGTCTTGCGTCCGCCATCTTTGGCCTTAAGGCAAGACTTCCCTACAATATTACATTTAATAATATTATCTCCTATAAATTAAACTCTTGTACTTTTAAAAATATTTTTTGTAATCTCAATGCACTGGTGAAGTTGAATTTGTAAAAAATCTTTTGGAAAATGTCCTTTTAGAAAGCTACCTTTTCTATACCTAAATCCTCGGGAGGCTCATTTTCATGAACTCCAACTGTCTCCTGGAAGCTGAATAGCCCCTTTGATGAGGTGTGAAAACTGCTCCAGGAACAGGACGAAGGCTTGGGAGTGGGGAGGTGTTTTCTGGTTCTCTGGCAGGATGATTTCATTAACTTCAAAGTGGCCTACCCTGTGTTAGACAAATGCTAGCTGACACCAGGGTAAACAAATTCTTTTTTCCCCCCGGTCAGCCAGGCACCAATCCCAATTGGAGAGGATAGGACCTGCCACCAGAATTAGTTAAGAGTGACCACAGAGGGGGTGTTGCTCATTTCTCTGGCCACACGTCTAGGTAGTGCAGGACCGTTTGCAGTAGAACACACTGAAAATGCTGCAAAAGAGGGTATGTTTCCCCTGGTAACTTTTCCCTTCTAGTTAAGAAGGGACAAGGTATAAATGTGGCACCCACATTCCCTTCCTCGGAACACGTTCTGGACATGTGGAAGAATACATGAGGAGTGGACTGGCTGTCTGTGACCAGAGAAGAGCCTAGACAACTGGGCCTGCTTTCCCTCTTATGCACAGGAGAAATAAGTGGACTCCAAGTGTCATATGGCTGCCCTTCTGCTAAAACTATAAGGACACAACAAGCTACAAGAGGCGTTGTGAAAAATGTATTCAGCTTTGTGAAGCTCTCTTTGGCTCAACCTGCTGTCTTTACCCATTGGAAGTAAGAACGCAGAAATGTTCACTGGGTGAAGGCGCCATAAAATATCCAGCCAGCAGGGGACCTTCTATCTGCACGAAATTCCAACTTGTCCAACTCTGAGCGGTCGTCGTCCAATGGCTACCTGATGCCTTAAATCCCTCTTCAGCCACAGACTGCTGCTTTGTCTCATTGAGGAATTTTGACATACATTTCATAGACTAAGGCCCAGATTTATTAAGGACTTACATTGTTCTTGCATGAAACAAGTCATCGAAAGCCAACGCATATCCTTATATTCGATTTACAAAGCCACACAAGGGGCTATTTGTACCACCTTGCATGATATTGTAAAGAAATGAAAAGCAGCGGCTTGCAATGTTGCAATACATTTCGTTGGGGTAGATGTTTCATGGATGGAGAATGGGTATTCCCAGGCATCCACCCATGCAATTTGATGCAATCTGATATTTTCTAAAGGCAGTAACCTGGGATTGCGTCAAAATGGTATGCCTACCACAAAGAGTAGTAACATGGAGAAATATGTTTATTTCTCAGCATCACTCCCTCTTTCATAGTTACTTCCTCTTTCTGTGCATGATGTATTGTGCATCATCCACAGAAGGAGTATATTGCCTCTTAGGATTGGTTTTAAGAAGGAATGTGATCCCTCCTTCACAAAAAAAAACAGCTGCAACACAGGAACTCTTGTAGCATGGCGCAAGGGTGCCTGCGTTGGTGCCAGACATCCTCAAGAGTGGCAGCACAGGTAGAGAGCTGAACAGCAGCATATCTTATCAGATATGACACTGTTAATCTCTCGTCCATTCACAAAATGCTGCGCAGAAACTTTGTTTGCTGCCTTGCCCGATCTTTTGGTAAATATGTTGCCAAGTCTGAAGTTAAAACTTCAGACAGGTTGGCACCTGGTTTCTTTGATAACCCACAGTCCATCGTAGTCGGCATTACCATGCGTCTAGGTGCCAGTCAAGCGCAAGAAGATGACTGCGGTTGGCACGCAATGCTTTTGCTGCCATTTTTATATTGAAACTTTTACAATTCGGAGCTCCAGTTTTTCTGAATTAGGTGCCATTTATGTATTCTTAATTTGGTGTCATTTTATTTATTAAAATGTACTCTATTTTTCTAAATTGGTTTGGAATGTCTTGCGTTTGATACTGCAAAAATACTTTATCTATTGCTTTGAAGTTAAGCCTGTCTGCTCTTTGCCATAAGTATCAGGGTATTGAATTTAGGTTAATGTAGTGACTTTAGTGGTTTACCCTGACAAGTATGTGGTGATTACTTGATGTAATCAACTAATACCCCAATTTCATATAGGTTTAAATATATATTGCTTTAATATTGTGGTTTTTAATATTGTTTTGGGTGTTTTTTGTAATAATGTATACTTAATTTTTTAATATATATTTTTGCATTTTTGGAGTGTGTTATTGTTCTTTTAATTTAATATATTTTCTTTTTACTTAAATATGTATTTGTATGATTTTTGGACTGTTGGGTTTTATAGGAGTGCTCATGGATTAGTGTTTTATACTAATGCTTTAAATTTGTTATGTTTTATTATTGTTTATATTTGAATTTAATTTTAATAAACCCTTTAGAGGCATATTTACAAGAATAGACGCATTTCTGCATATTAGCAGAGACGCGTCAGTTCAATTGCGTGATGCAAAAAAACCCTTGTGCCACAATGGATGCGTTGCATTTACAATGCGGCGCACCGTGGCACAATGATTGACAGATGCGTCACCCATCTGTTGGCGTACCGGTAATGCATTGCTGGAGTCATGTCACAAGCACAACGCAACTCCAGCAATGTTCAGGAATGCCTATTTCTAATGTGCTGCGTCACTCTTTACGCCTGCTTCAAGCAGGCATAAGGTTTTGAAGCAGTGGCGTTGTAGAAGTGACTCAGTAAAATCTTGTAGATTTCATTGCATCACTTTTACGAGGCTTTCTTGCGCCAGAACGCCCACCCTGCATACATCATACCTGACACAGGTATAATGTGACATAGGGCTTTACAATGTGACGCATCTCCCTAGATGTGTCATGTTGTAAATGTGTTGCAACGTGGCGCATTGTTTATGCCGCCGTTGCGTCACAAAAGTGACGCAACAGCGCCGTAAAAGTGGCGCAAGGGGGTTGTAAATCTGCCCCTCAGTTGAGTATTGTTTCTTTTTTGGGATGTTGGATTTTCTATCGGTTTTGGGTGAGGAGCATTTTAAAATAATGTTTTCAATATTATTGAACTTCATAACATTTTTATTATAATTTGTTTTACTTTTTCTTTGCTATTTAAAAAATATTTTTTTTAGTTCATGTTCCAGGGTTGTTGGGTTTTATAGGAGTTTAGGGTGGGTAGTGCTTTAAAATTAAATATTAAACTTTTTGCTTTAAATATTTGCCTTTTTTATATTATGACTTAAAAAGAATATTTTTTTAATTAAGGAAAAAGACGAATTACTCTTTAGAAATTTAAAATTACATTTTTGGAATTACGGAGCTCATTACGATGGCAGACGGACTTGAGTCTGTCCGCCATCGTCACAGGAATTGGGATCATCTGCCTATATGGCCGCAGTCCCGACCGTGGAATTACAATGCGACCGCCACTGTTGCGGTCGCATTGGGCATGTTTACCATTGCATGTTTACCATTGCGGTGGGTGCTGCAGGCTGGTGCACCCGTACCCACCGCAATGGTAAACATGACGTTCTTGCATGCATGACGTTCTTGCAGGCACCATGCGGTACCAGCCACTGAGTGCATGGAAATGTAGGGGGGTACCATGAATACCCCCCAGTGCACCGACACCTCCCCCCAATAAAAGGGGGGCTTGCAATGGGCTCCTGAAGTCAATCTCCTCCAGCCTGTAATGACAGTTGAACCCCCATCCACCGCTGGCGGAGATGAAGCATCCTAATATGGCGGATGGTGCCTGCTAGACACTGCCACCATTCTGGGAATGTTTTCCGAGTCAGCCAGACAATCGGAGCGATTGCCTGTGGCGGACCCGTGTGGACGGAATTCCCGTCTGCAAGTAAACCGCCTGTCATCATATTATGGCAGGCGGAGAATGGCTGCAATTTGGCGGTGAATCCGCCATCGGCAGGCTACTGGTGGCGGATTCACCACTATCGTAATGAGCCCTTAAATTATTTTGTTAATCTAAATGTATATATAATTACATTTATTTCTATATTTTTATTTTACTCTATAGGCTTGATTTTTTAAATAAAAATATTTTGCTCTTTTACAATTAGTAGCCAATGCATTTCTCAATTGTTTCTTTTTTATTCTATTTTATATGTATTTCCATACATGTGTTCCATTTTTTCCCTTAACATTGATTAGTTTGAAGTGGGAATATTAAAGCTGACCCTCACAGAGTCTAAAACTTTCCCCAGTGTTTAGAGTGGGAATGGTAAATCTGAACCCCTCTCCCAGAGCTCAACACTTTCCCTAATGTTGTTTCTATTGGTTTAGATGTCTTTTATTGATTTTGTCCACAAAGAGAACAAATGAGCCATTGTGCTCTGCAATCATCGGGTTGCAACCCGGCACGTAACTATTGTGTGCTTCAGGCCTGAACAACAACAAAAGGGAAAACAAAACCTCCTCCTCCTCAGAAAAGAAAGAAAAAGGACAATCTGATAAAAAAGGAAGTGTTGCGGCCCAACTATCAGATCCCATAAAGGGCTAGGTGGCAGATTTAGAGATGGTAGGCGTTGGTGGGGGATCCGCTAGTCTTAGCAGTCTGAGATATTTGGGACAGGTGAGTTCTGTAAATTTGGATGTCAAGCGTGCAGGGAGGGGAGCCCATAGTTTGTGGAATGAATCCCCGGGGTTGGTTAACAAGAGAGAGATCTTCTCCAGCCCTAGAATGGACCATAGCGTATGGAGCTAGCCTAATCGTGTAGGGACTGCAGTGGAACCTCAATGTGTGAGGATATTTTGTACTGCTATGCCTAAAGTTAGCGCCATCTGTCTGCCTCTCCTAGAGGTAAGCGGGAAGGTGATGGCATTGGGGAGGCCAAGGAGGATGTACGTTGGGAATCTCGAGATCTGGGTGTCAAAGTGGGAGTCGATCTCATCTAGGATTTGTTGCCAGTATTTCCCCAGATTAGGGCAGTCCCAAAGTAAGTGGGTGAGAGTGCCCGGCGCACCACTTGCCCACCAGCACAGTGGGCTACGTGCAGGGTTACCCCTATGAAGCCTTACAGGGGTGAAATACCAGTAGGTGGCCAACTTAGTAGCTGTTTCAATAGATGAGATGTTGCCGGCCGTGCGGCGGGCACGGTAGTAAATATCCTTCCATTCTTTCGGTGAGAGTTCCCCACCCAACTCCCCCTCCCAGCACAATTAGTCGGGAGACTTCCCAGTGTCTGAAGTGTTTCGGGTGAATTTATACCGTTCTGATGTTAGACGTGCGTCGTTATGTCTTGTAATTATCCATTTCTCATACAGTGTGAGCCATCTCTCCCCTCCGTTCCTCACTCCCCCCTGCAGAATCAATGTCGTATCTGTAGATCGTATCTTCAGGAAGCCCATGATCATACAGAATTCTATAAAAGGGCGTAGTCTGGAAAGGTCAAAGAAATGTCCTATGGAGTGGGTAGCCTCTGTTGTCCAGCGATGAAATTTCCCATAGTCTAGGCCAGGTGAGAAATCTGGATTCTGTACGATGGGTGTAATGGGAGATGGGAAAGTCGTGAGCCCCCTGGTGACCGCAGTTTCATCCCAAGCTAACATTATGGGTCGGGTAATCTCCGATAGGTACAAGTTGCGAGGCCGTCCCTTGTGGGAAAGGAAGGGAACTCCCCACATAGATCAGGCTGCAGGTGATCTATGCATGAATAACCAGTGTTTCTCAGATTCGGGGCGTGACCACTCCACTAGTGCTCTCATCTGAGCCGCTCGCCAATATGCCAAAAGATCGGGATCTCCAAGGCCCCCATCCGCAGGGTCCCTGAAAGCAAGATCTCGACGCAGTCGAGCCCTCTGATCCCACCAAATAAAGTGCTCTATGTCCCTCTGTAGGGCACGTAGAACTCCAGGGGGGCATCAGAGGAAGGGTGCGGAATAGGTAGAGAATTTGAGGCAGCAACACCATCTTCACTGCCACTATCCATTCCAGCCATGAGAGGGAGAGGGGTCTCAATCTGCGGAGGGTATCCCCGACCTGTTTCAACAGTCTTGTGTAGTTCGCCTGTCTAGTGGTAGAGATGGTGGGGGCTACCCGAAGGCCTAGGTAAGTGATAGCGTCATGGACCCATTGAATTTGGAAATTACACTTTAGAAGTTCCATTGTCTCGGGCTCTAGTGATAGGTTAAGGGCTTGAGATTTGTGCATATTAATCTGAAAGACAGAGGCTAGCGCAAAGCGAGCTAATTCATCTAAAAAAGCCGGCAAGGGCCCCCGCAGGTGTTCTAGTGTCGCCACCACGTCATCTGCATACAGACAGAGTTTGTGATCCGAGCTCCCGAAGTGCGCTCCCTTAATGGATGGATCATCAAGGACTCTTTGAGCTAGGGGTTCCATATAGAGTGTGAAGAGGAGCGGCGAGAGCGGCCACCCTTATCTGGTTCCCCTGCATATGGAGAAGGCCGCTGACGCTACACCATTCACCCGTACTGTAGCCATGGGATTTGCATAGCTCTGAAAGATCCAATCGATGAAGCGATCTGGTATACCAAAGTGGGCTAGCGTAGCTCGGAGATACAGCCAGTGAACTCTGTTGAACACCTTTTCGGCGTCGACTGATAGAATCATACGTTCCGCCGGAAAGCGCTCCGAACGGTCCATCAAATGGAGGTGTCATTTGATATTATCGGAGCATTGACGCCCCGGAACAAAGCCTGATTGATCCGGATTTATTAGACCAGGGAGGGTTGCGAGAGAGTCTGGCCGCTAAAATGCCGGTAAAGATCTTTCAGTCCACATTGAGTAGGGATATTGGGCGGTAAGAGCCGCAAAGATGGGCATCTTTCCCAGGTTTGGGAATCACAGTTATTAAGGCCTCTAACATAGAGGAGGGGAAGGAAGAGACTAAGGACGACCCGACAGAGTTGAAAACACGCATCATAAGCCGAGCTAATGTCCCGCAAAACTTTTTCTAAAAACCGGAGGTGAACCCGTGGTGGCCTGGCGATTTATTGAGCTGTAAATCACAGATATTAACTCTTCCAAACGGATGGGGGCCTCTAGGTCGGCTGCTTGAGACGGCAGCAATTTAGATGTAGCTACACCGTGGAGATATCAGGCTGGTTCAGTCTCAGGCAAAACTTGAGCCGAGTACAGTGTTTCGTAGAATCGCCTGAAGGCCTCCACGATCGCAGTGTCTTCGCTACACTCTCCCCCTCTGGATGTATGTCATCATAACGCATGCTTTTACTACGCATGCCTTTACAACGCAGGTTTTACAACGCAAGTCGTTACAACGACTTGCGTTGGGGAGCGCTGGATAGTGGAATAGTTTAATTTACTATTCCAACTCCAGTCCCCGTGGATAGTAGGGAAGGTTTTGGATAGTAAATTAAACTATTCCCTATCCTGCAGCGCCCCCCAGCGCAATTCGTTGTAATGACTTTCGTTGTAAAACCTGCGCTGTAAAGGTACTGCGTAGTGAAAGTTGCGTCGTAAAGGATGTTTCCCCCCCTCTAGGGTCTTGTACTATGGCCACTCTATGAGCTTGTCTTTGCGCTCAAAGGTGGTTTTCAAGAAGCCGCCCACAGCGGTCTCCTCCTATGTAGAAGACATGTTTGAGGTGTAGAGCCGCATATTCGGTTCGATCAATGTCCAACCCCGCTAGTTGTGCCCGAGAGGCATTTAGTTGTTTTCAAACCCTGGGCGCACCTGTTCGCTGGTGAATACGCTCCAGCTCAGTGACCTCACTAATCAAGTGCTCCCCTTTCTTCAGCCCATACCTGTTGTCGGCCGATGCAATGCTAATGAAAACCCCCGGAAGACCGCCTTCAACGCTTCCCATAGGGTCGTCAAGGAAATGTCCGGTGTATGGTTTAGGGCTAGGTAGTCGGCTACGCTCTTCTCAATCAGCTGTACTACTGAGGGGTGCTGTAGCATAGTCTCCCAAAGGTACCAGAAGCGACGGGTAGGGCACTTTGGGGGCATGGTCAGAGAGAGCCGCAGCGTGGAGTGGTCTGACAAGGACAAGATAGGATCTCCATGTCACGGACCCATTGTGTTAGAGGATCAGAGGTAAAAACATAGTCAATTCTGTTGTATGTATTATGGGAATGGGAATAAAACATGTATGCCTTGGTGGTGGGGTGCCAAACTCCATATATTGGTGAGCCCAGCTTCCACCAATGACCGTTTACCTGCGTTAGACAAAGTCCCAGTCTGGCCCCATCTTTGCCCAGTGCGGTCCATGTCACCATCTAGTACTATATTGAAGTCCCCTCCCAGCAAAGCCGTTTTGTCTGGTAAATTCGTGAGTTCCTGGATTATTGTCATGATGAAACCTTCCTGCCCACTATTGGGGACATATACCAAGGCTACTGAGATCGTGTGTGTATCTAAGGTAAAGGTGTATGCCCGGAATCTCCCCCTAATTTCGGCTTGTTTGCTACTAACACACCCCGGAAACTTAGAAGAGACCAGGATAGCAACACCAGCGGTTTTGGAAGTGGCTGACGAGAACATCTGGTGGAGGAATGCCTTTGATCATAGCTGGTGGGTATCGGCAAGGAGCAGGTGTGTCTCTTGGAGCAGGCATATGTGTGCGTCTGAGCGTTCCAGGTAGGATAGAAGAGCTTGGCGCTTAGTGGGATTATTTAGCACTTTTACATTAAGGGAGACCACATGAATGTCAGGGATCATGGAGGTGTGAACTCAAAAGCGCCACAGTCGACAACACTGCTCCTATAGATCTGGGAGGCACAGTGAATTAGTGTAATACAACCTTGAATGGGCCTCGAAGGAGGAGGAGGCAACCCAGCAAAAAAGGAAAAAACAACCACCCATGAACGAACGTGAAGGAAAAACCAGTCATGTGAATATTTCACAAATGTCCCAGGCTGTCCGCCTGTAGTGAGACATGGGACAGATAGCAGGAGCCTCCGCCTCCCCCCTCCTGCCCCAGACCCGACCATAACGGCCGGTGTGACCTTACAAGGCAACAAAAATCGGCATTTCAAAAAAGTAAGAATCAGTCTGCGGTTTTGGAGTCTTCAGACAGTGACTGAAGGACTGCTGAGCATTCTTTGGCTATCGTCTCTGGGTCTGGACGGGGGCCCAACAGCGAGCTGCCAACCCTCTGCCAGCGGTTGCTGTCTTCTCGGTGGTTGGAGGTAGAAAGATTCACTGGTCCAGCGTGATCAGCCTCTGGTAGTCGCAGGAGTGATGTCACTTCCTCCAGAGAGTGTACTTGGCAGAGTCTGACCTCCCATTTGAAGATAAGTCTGAACGGGTGCCTCCATGAGTAAGCGATGTCTTTGGAGCGGAGAAATGCAGTAATGGGGCAAAAGTTGCATCGTGTCTGTAGGGTGGAGGCTGCCAAGTCTTGGAAGAGAGCAAAATTCAATGGGGTGGTTAGACCATGCCTCACGTAAAATGCGCTCTTTAAGCTTAAAATCATGGACGCACGTCAGGATATCAGGAGGGGGGCCATGGGTGATCTTGTAAGGCCCACTCGATGCATCCGGTCGAGTCGGATCTCCTGGTCCGTGGAACTCCCAAGATGTGGCAAAACAGATCCACAACAGAAGCCTCAATGTCCTGCTCTTCTGCCCCCTGAGGTACCGCCCGAATCTGTATATTATTTCGGCGTGAGCGGTTCTCCAAGTCCTCCGTGTAGGACTGAAGGTCCAGGTGTTGCTCTCGTAGCTTGAGTACTTCCTGCTGAAGCTGGGACACCTCTTCATCCCTCGCAGAAGTCTGGTGTTCTGGGTCATCCACCCGCTCCCCCGTGGAATCGATGTGCTTGTGCATCTCGCGGATCTCGGCTGTAAGATCCCTCTTCATCATATGAAACTCCCTGGTGAGATCCGCAAAGAGTGATTCTAGGACACTGCCTGTGACAGGTCTGTCAGGCTCAACTGACCCCTTCCGCTCACTAGCTCTTCCAGCTTGGGACATTGTCTCTGTTCCACCAACCCCCGCCTTGAGTAGCAAGTCTTTAACGGATCTGTCTTTTCGAGTTCTGACTGTGGCCATTTGTAGAGGCCTTCACTACCAGTCTGCCACTGAGGGGTTTCGTGTAGGGGTGGCGCGTGGCGATGAGAGCAGTGTATGTGCTTTCCAGGGCAGAATGGCGCGGTGCAGTCTTCAGCACTCAGTACAGAGCAGGTAGATGAGCTACTCGGTGGCTGACCCTCCCCGTCAACTTGCCCAGCTTTCCGCTCCTAAGGGGGTGGAGGGGCTTGGTATATCAGAATTGATGTGGCACACTCTCTGGGGTTGTCTGTCGGCTCTGGAGCAATGGCGGTGGGCTGAACTGTTAAGAGGAACCTGCGGGCACATCAGCGCCGAAATGGAGGGTCTAGCAGCCCCAGCATGCCCGATGCTTCAGTCGTGCTGTGTGGCTCTTCTCCTCAATTCGGGGAACGGGGTTTAGCAGCACTGAATGCTCCACTCCTGGGGCTCTGGGAAAAGGGCGACATTCTGCAGAGGTCAGCAGCCAGGGACACAAGAGCTAGCCCGTGAATGGTGCGTCGCGCTGCCGCCGCCGCGGGCTACTGTGGTGACAAGTCCCGGTCTGCGCTGTAGGGTCCAGGAAGGCAGGGCCAACATCTAGGGTCGGCTAGCCGACAGAGTGCGCTGAAGGGCGGCTCACCTCAGCGAGGACACGGTGGCTTCGTCTGCAAGTTCAGCCTGCGCCGCCATCTTGCTACCGCTGTGGAGGTACGTCGCGAGCGCTCTAATCCCCTTAGGTCTGTGGTTCTCAAACTGTGCGCCGCTATGAAGTGCCAGGGGCGCCGCGCTCACAATGTGGGAAAGTGCACTTAGTGTCAGCTGTAGTGCAAATTACGTGCCCCCTGCAGCCCCTGCATATTCTGAGTACATAGTTTGGCCCGAGAGTACTGGCGCGTCTAATTGGACGCCTCAATGAGCCTTGGAATGGCTCCCCGCCGCCTCCTGATTAAAGAGTCTCCTGTAACGAGGGCAGGCTCGGACCACCACAGCCAGGCACCAGAAATGCAGAGAACAGGTCTGCCTGATAGACGGTGATCGAGTTTGCATCAAATGACTGTCAAACAGGGCAGTGGTTAAAAAAATGTTAAATGAAATGCAGTTGCCCTGAGGTAGGAAGGCCCACCGATGGCACTCACTGCTGAGAACAAAGTGTCAGGGAGACCATCATCTCGGGACCCGCCAGTGTCTCTTGCATTTTAGATTACATGTCGCTTTAGAAAGTTCAACGTTTGTTTTTTACAGCACTCACTCTTTGTAAGCGCTCCTTTTGTTGTGTTACGAAGACACAGGAATACATTTTCACCGCGAGATGTACACTTCCTTACCGATTATTATTGCTAGTGGTGAAAGAAAACCACGTTCTTCGTATGTGCGGAAGGGGAGCATGCTTCTGACTAGTAAACGTGTAATTGCAGTCAAGAGCGCCCCCCTCCGCCCCCCCACAATTAAGAACGGCAACAGTTCTTGTTTCTGGATCTAGTTCAGGCGATATGGAAACCCAGCGTCCACCCCTAACCAGGTGAGCTATGCTACTGCAAGGAACCATCCTGTGCTTAATTTGTAAAATATGCAGTACCAGGGCCCATGTGCTTAGAAGCCCATGGCTGGTGCCACTGAAAGTCAGGGTACCAAATAGAAAGGCTGTGTAGTCTGTTTTACACTCGTATCACCAGCATTATTTTTTCTGTAAATTTTACAGGAAAAATAATGCTGGTGATACGGGAGTAAAAGGGAGGTTGTGCCGAAGATCAGCATGGTGCTTGATTAATAATTTGACTGAAAAGGCGGGCTCCAGGGAGCGAGTAAAAGTTTAAAAGCACAAATTGTACTTTTGCAGAAGAGGGACAATTAGTAAAGTAAACACGTTCCGCAAATGCCAGCATAGATTCTAATCTAGGCAAATCACTTAGGGCCCGATGTAGGTTACCAAATACCGGTCGGTAACGGACGATTTCGGCCGTTACCGACCGGTATTTGGGATTGGACATGTAGGTTGCCTGAATTTTACCGAATCGGTAAATTTACCGATTCGGTAAAATACCAAATCGGTAAAGTTACCGAATCGGTAAATCATGATGTAGGTGGCACTTTAAACAGTGCCACAGGCCATTACCGGTTCATAGTTTACCACCAAATAATATTTGGTGGTAAATTATGAATTTCTGTGTACATGCACATTCGGTAATGAAATCGGTAAAAATACCTAAATCCCGATTGCCAGTACTTAAATACCGAATCGGTATCATTCGGTATTTAAGAATCGGTAATCTGGGATTACCTACATCAGGCCCTTAATCTCACCAGTGCTCTTCAAAAATAAATGATTATAATACCTTCATTGCATCCCGATTACTTTAGGTAGCTGACGGTAAGTACTCCCGAGGTCGTGCTTACATGCCCCCCCTCATCCCCCCACCTCCCTCCACCCCCCCCCGCCCACCGGTAAAAAAATGGTGGGGAGCCACGGCCAACTGCCAATTAGGTCAAGGGAGCCACGGGTCAAAAAAGTTTGGGAACCACTGCCTTAGGTCATCTGGCAGCAGGTCCGATCGTGCTCCTCAGTTCACGGCCGGCGCTTAGCAGGAGCCCTCACGGACAGCGGCGCTGCTCTCTGATGCTTGCCTCCGCCTCTGCGTCTCTGTATGCCTCTGCACGGGGCCACTGCGTGGGGCCAATCCCCGAGCGCCCCCAGCTACTCAGCTCAGCATGTCTCGCCTTGGCTCTGAGCACAGGAATCGGGCAGAAAAGCAAGTTTGGGGTGCCGAGGCTTATCATGGTCCAGACCGGGTCCGACTCCGCTGCAAAGGTGGTGTTGGACAAGGCAATGCAGGTAAGGCTCGAGTTACAGGCATGTCCTACTCGTCCCCCATCTTGGACATGCCCCTCTAATGTTGTTTCTTTTGAAAAGAGAATAGTAGATCTGATCCCTCGAGAGCCCAACCCTGTCCCTAATGCTGCATAGTTACGAGTGGGAATAGTAAACTTGGCCCCTTGTGTTTAGTTCGATGTTGGAAGAGGAAGTCTGACCTTACCGCAAAAATCCAACATTTTTCTCAGTGCTGCTTATTATAATTGAATCGAAATTGCATTTAAATAGCACTTACCACACCAGGGGCCAGATGTAGGACACCAAATACCGGTCGGTAACCGCCGATTTCGGACGTTACCGACCGATATTGGTGTTTGACATGTAGGGGGCATTTCATTTACAGAATCGGTATATTTACGATTCGGTAAATTTACAGATTCTGTAAAATACCGAATCTGTAAAAGTACCGAATCGGTAAATCCAGATGTAGGTGGCACTGCACACAGTGCCACAGGCCATTACCGATTCGTTATTTACCATGTAATACAATTGCATGGTAAATAACGAATTCCAGTGTACATGCACATCTGTGCATGTACACCTGTGCCATGTGGCATACATACATGCCCGAAGGGCATGTATGTGTGTCATATGGCACACAAGCCAAAATCAGGGGTGCAACAGGGTGTCAAAGTCACACCCTGTTCCCCTTGCAAAATCCGTAATTTTACCGATTCGGTATTTACCGATTCGGTAATTGCCATTGGTTCCTATGGGCCTGTAGGCCCATAGGAACCAATGGCAATTACCGAATCAGTAAATACCGATTTGGTAATTACCGAATCATACAGATTCGGTAAATATTACCGATTTTTTTCCTACATCTGATTTACCGAATCTAGAATACCGAATCAGTAAAATTCGGTATTCTAGAGTCGGTAAATCAGATTTACCTACATCTGGGCCCTGGTGAGGTGCTGAGCACTTTACAGCATATAGCACACTGCCCAGAAGCAATATTTTATGGTCAATTAATTGGATATTGCAATTAATCGTGTGCTGTTAAATAAACCATTTCATGCATGTTATCCAGTTTCTTTGTGGCACATTAATGACTTTATGATCATTAGAGGGGATTATGTAGACGCAGATGGATGACGGAATGAACAGATATTGTTAAGTTGCAGGTATATGGTTTCAAAGAAAGAAAGACTAAGCTAGGCATGTGGTTCCTTATAGTCATCATTTACAAGAGGCATGTAGAAGGATGAAAGGAATGAAAGCAGTTTTTAGAATAAATAAGGGCGGGAAAAATTGAAAATTTAAGTCAAAGTCAGGTTGATCGCCCTAGAGTGCAATGTTTTTCCCAACGCACCTTAGTTTGGAGTGGGAAAAGTTATTCTGATCCTTCCAGACTTCACTCTTGCCCCAGTGTTGCTTTGTTTGAAGTGAAAAGAGAAAATCTGACACTCGCCCCTGGATTGCTTAGTTTGAAGTCGACGTAGTATTTCTGGCTCCCTATAACTCCCCCAATATATGTTAATTAATTGGAAATAAATTTTTTTTTTAAAAGATTGGGATTTGTTTTGCCTTCTGTGAAATTATTTTAGATGGTATTAATTTAAAAAAGAAATATATTTGTGAAGATATTTCATTTTAATTTTATTTTCAGACAAATCAATGTATTTTATGTTTTAATGTATCTATGTTTTATATGTGAAACCAAACAACTGGTAGTTGTGACTCCACTTCACTGCACAGGCCTGTATCTTATGAAGTAAGAAGGGTGCACACTCCCTGGGGTCCGACTACCATCAAACTTCCTAATTGTATTTAGTCTGATGAAAGGAAGGCAGCTCCAGTATTCAAAATATCATGTCCAATTCAAACAAACGTCAATTGAGAGATCCTACAATGATGGTCAGGAGTAATTCCATAGTCAATTCATCACCATGAATGAGACATCTGAAGCCAAGAAATGTTCAAACTCTTTTTTCTTTCTTCTTCATTTCCCAGGCTTGATGAGAGAATAGCTGTACCACTGAATACGGTTTGAAATGTATGGACATCATAGGAATATTTTGAATGTTGCTTCTTCCTTGAAATTTCAACATTAATGATTGTCCTGATGAAGTCCCATGGCAGAGACGAAATCTATTGGCGGGTCCATTGAAATGTATCATAAAAAAACTTATAATTTGGGGGACTGAAGAAAAAAGAAGAAAGAGACTGAAAATGTATCGGCTTCGGATAACTCATTCATTTCAATGAAATGTTTTTAATGTAGGATAGTTAATTATTTTTTTTAAACAAACTTTATTGTCAATTTGCAAAATAAACGCAGGGCTCTGTACCCCAGAGGACACTGCAGCATCCAGTTATACATTTGCATGAACGCAATTGACCGTGTCATAAACAGAACAGCCAAAATCTTTAACGTGTGTCCTTCTGGATGACAACCCCAATCACCCCAACTTTCCCCCCCACCCCGAGTTGCGTTACTCCCACTGAGGACCACCCACCCACCGATAACAGAGGACCAAAAGGGAAAAATAAAATAGACAAAATACCAGAACTGAGGAAAGACAATACCAAGCTTAGCCACACACACCCCAAGCAGCCCCCCACCCCCCGGTGACAGTCCCAACCACCCCATCTCTACCCTTATTCCACTAGAATAAACTCTGTTGCAGCTGGAGGCCCGTATAGTCGGCCCACCGCTTCCATATTTTATAATGCTTACGCGGACATCCCCGGGCCACAAAGATGGGCTGCTCCAGTCCCATGCAGAAGTCCAGGCCATTTTTCCAGGCAGCCGCCGAGGGGGCCTGTGTATCCCTCCACATCCTGGCAATATCCCGCTTTGCCAACGTGAGGCCCAATTGCATAATATGTCGCTTATAAATATTGCCCCCAATCCCGTCCATCACATGCAGCAGGGCGAGCTGTGGCGTGCATAGGAGCAACCACCCCAGGACCTCAGATATGCAAGAGAATACCCCCCTCCAGAAGCGGTCCAACGACAAGCATTGCCAGACCGTGTGCAGGAATGTGCCCTCCACCCCACCACACTGAAGGCATTCCGAGGAGGCAACCAGTCCCACCCGCCACAGTCGAACCCGACTAAAGTAAACCCGGTGGAGGTACTTGAATTGGATGACGCGGAGACGCATCGCTATGGCCGCTCCCCGGGGTGCAGCTAGGGCCTCCCTCCAGTCTTCTTCCTCTAACATACCCACATACTCCTCCCACACCTTCCGTACCTTCTCCAACGTAGGCACAGTGTGGGTGGCCAGGGACTGATATATACACACGATTTTTTTGGTTTCGAGGTTGCCCATGAAGACCTTCGCCTCCAACGGACTAAACTCGGGGATGGAGTCAAGGCCCTGCAGACTGGGGGAAAGTGCATGGCGCAGCTGGAGGTACCGTTAGAACTGTGTCCGGGGCATGCAAAACTCTACCTGCAGATCCCGGGATGATTTTAGAGACCCATTCTGCACTACATCTCCCAGGGTGAAAATACCTATGGCATCCCACCCCCTGAAGCCCTGTAAGGCCACCAGGTCGGGCAGGCGTCCGCTGTGCTACAGAGGAGTTTCCCTAGTCAGTGTATTCCACCACCCCATTCGTCTTAGAGACTGCCGCCAGATTTGAAAGACTACCCTGGACACCGGTGGCAGCGCACCCCGCACCGTCGCCGAGTAGAGGATTGTGTGGAGAGTGTAATGCCCCATTAGGTGACGCTCCAATGCATAGGCCAGGTCCCCCCTGTCTCCATACCACCACTCATTGAGGACTAACAGGTGCGAGGCCTGGTAGTATGACAGAATATCTGAGGTCGCCAGACCTCCACAGTAGGTGGAGAGAAAGCACATGCGCAACGCCTCCCGCACCGCCCCCCCCCCCCCCCCCCAAAGGCCCTGCCCCAGCCCCGAATTGACCAGTCGAAACCAGCGAGGCGCAATTGGGAACTGGTGATTCTGTAACTGGCATAGCAGGCGGGGTGTGCGACCATCTTATGGATCGCCGATCTACCATATATAGTTAGAGGCATTCGGGACCAGGTCTTAAGGTCTGCGCGAACACGCTCCCACACCGGTGCCAAGTTCCACTCCCACGATATCGCCGGCATATCCAATAGGAATACTCCCAGATATTTAAGTCCTCGCACCACTACCTGTAAGTGCATGCGCCCACGTACCTACTCTCACCCGAGCCCCCAAGACCCACAGCGTGGACTTGCGGGGGTTCATATACAGCCCGGTCATTTCCCCGAATATTTGCATGATCTCCAGAATTCGCGGCCCGACTTATCCAACGCTGTTAAAAAGAAGAGGACATCATCCGCATATAGTGTGATTCTGTCAGATAGACCAGGGGCCCACTCAAATCCCTTCAACTTCGCGTCTATACGCACCCAGGCCGCCAGCGGCTCCATATTGAGGGCAAATAGATAGGGCGACATGGGGCACCCCTGTCTGGTGCCACGCTGGGCGGGGAAGCTTGACAAGACCGCACATGCCACACAGACCGATGCTGTCAATTCGGTATATAGGAGCATCACATACGACAGAAACCGGGGGCCAAGATTGAGTCTACGAAGGAGGGTGAACAGGTAAACCCAGCTCAGGGAATCAAATGCCCTGTCCATGTCTGCCAGTAGGAGTGCAGCCGGCTCCCCCGTCTGCCGGACCGCTGCCAGTGCTACGTGTGCCCGCCATATGTTGTGACGTGTTGCCCTCTGAGGCATAAACCCGGCCTGGTCCGGGAGGACCAAAGGTGAAATGTGGGGTAAGAGGTGGTTAGCCAGTGTTTTCGCCAAAACCTTGGCCTCAACATTGAAAAGGGAGATGGGGCGGTAAGAAGCATGCTGCTCCGGTAGCCAACCAGGCTTATGAAATACCACCACCTCTGCGTGCCGCCAGTCTGGAGGGAGCCGACCTGCCTCCCTAGCCTCCTCCACCGCCGCCCGATAATAAGACGCTAGTTGTAGACTGTACCGACGATGGAACTCACTGGGGAACCCATTGGGTCCCGGCGCCTTCCCCAAATTAAGCTCACCCAGGGCCCTACTCAGTTCCTTTTCTGAGAGGGAGAGCTCCAGCTGCTGGCACGTCTCATCAGACACCGCTCTGAGCGGGAGGTCGGCAATGAATTTGTCTACCGTTACCTCCGGTAAGCACTCCCAAGGAGCGTATAAATCCGCGTAATAGGTGGCGAAACTCTCTGCTATAGCCTTAGGGTCTACTATCGCGCCCCCTCTCATCCAGCACGCCTGGGAGGATTAAAAACACCCTGGCAGAGCCGATGTAGCATCTTGCTCGACTTGTCGCCCTATTGACAAATTCTGCTACGCGTTGCCAGCCAGATTTGGCGAGCCTCGCCCATCAGGAGAGAGGCATAGGACTGCGGCGCCAGCAGTAGCTGTCTTACCTCCGGACCGCCACCCGCCTTATAGTTAATTATTTTTAATTACCTGAAATTTAAAATATAAATTATTTAAATAAGAATTTCAAAATAAATGTAATTTAATTATATAGATATATTTTATGAAGTATGGCAATGTTGTAAATGTTAAAATAAATGTTTGTTAAATACATTTAAAACAATTCACTTATTTTTTAATATGTTTACACTATATTTTGTTTTTTGATATTTTTCTTCAATTTTAATGTTTATTTTAAAACTCAATACTGTTGTAGTCGATATTTTTTTATTAACTATTTTTTTAGCTTTAAATATTTTTGTAGAATTATATTTTGAAATAAATATTGGTATTTTAATTATTAGTATATTGTTGTTGATATTATGCTAGTCTATAGTTTGACCCTAATATTTTTGTAATCAATGTTCATGATTACAATTGTAGGTTCATGGCTAAGTCAATTTTCATAGTCAGATGAAGCAGACTCCACATGTCCCTTCCAGCGGGATTGCACTTCTGTCTTCGCTCCTGGTTCTTTGAATTTGGAAGCATGTGGTGCATATAGGGCCAAAGAAAAGATTCTATAAAAAAATCACATGAACAGTATGCAGGGCAGAGAGTATACAGGTTAGAAGTATTACATTGAAGTCAGGATGAGGGAAAGAAGGTAGCAGTTCCACCACCCTTGCATGTGAATCCCATAATAACAGCATAAACGCATTAAAGAAATGCTCAATCAATCAATCAATCAAGTGGCTTGAAAAGCACGATTACTCACCTATAAGGGTCTCAAGGCACTGGGAGGGCAGGGAGGGACAGATGATCTGTTTCAGGCACTGTGGTTCAGTCGAAGAGCTAGGTCTTAAGGTCTTTCCTGAATTGGGGCAGTGACGGTGATTGCCTTAGGTGGAGAGGCATGGTGTTCCAAGTCTTTGCTGTGAGGTAGGAGAAGGATCTTCCCCAGGCCGTGGTCTTGCGGATACATGGGATGGTGGTGAGGGACAGTTGGGCAGAGCGGAGGCCTCTGGTGGGGAGTGGAATGTGAGGTGGTGGTTGAGGTATGCAGGTCCCGAAACATTTAGGGCTTTGTAGGTGTGTGTGAGGAGCTTGAAGGGGATTCTTTTGTTGACTGGGAGCCAATGGAGGACTTTCAGGTGGCTGGTAATGTGGCTGAGGAGGGAGATGTTGAGGATGAGTCTAGCTGAGGAGTTCTGGATGCTTTGGAGTCCCGTGAGGAGTTTCTGGGTGATGATGGTGTAGAGTGCTTTACCGTAGTCGAGTCTGTTGCTGATGAGTGCGTGGGTGAACATCTTTCTGGACTCAGTGGGAAACCACTTTAAGATCTTTCGGAGCAGGTGTAACGTGTAGAATTGGAATGTGAGACAGCATTGATCTGGCAGTTCATGGTGAGCGAGGAGTCCAAGATGATGCTGAGGATTATGTGCATGGTCTGTGGGTATGGGGGATGCAAGATCTGTGGGCCACCAGGAGTCATCCCAGACAGAGGGGGTGTAGCCCAGGATGAGGTGGCAACAGCCTTCCTACTGTAGTGAAAGTTGTTCTTGGCGACTGTGGGTTCCTTGTTGAGGGAGAGGAACAGCTGGGTGTAGTCGGCGTAGAAGACTATGTTGAGTCCGTGGTTCTTGACGATGGCTGTGTATAAATGCATTAAAGAAATGCTGGTAACATAACAAACGCCTTTCATCTATTTTCACCTTTTTATGCAACTACACCCTAGCCCTTGGAGCCCAGCTGTGTGTTTTCTGTGGGACTACTGCTAATTTCTTTCTTGCCAGAAACAACCTCTCTTTTAAGTATGGCAATCAACCAATTTTGTGAGGATTGCAATAGTCTTTGAAGTTAGGTTGGAATAAAAAGCATCAGACATTAAAAGTAGCAAAAACATTTAATTGAAACTATACATTAGTTAATTGTTTGTGTGTTTGCAACTAGTGTTTTCAACTAGTCTGCATTGACTACATTCCGGCGGGATGAAAACGGCATCTCCCCCCATGCTATGCCCACGGATATATGTTGATACCACGCATACTTTTAGCACGCAGACCATTACCACGCAATTTTTACAACGCAGGACCCTTTACCACGAATACCTTTATTAATTAAATTTATAGAGCGCGTATTCACCCTTGAGTATCCCAGCGCTAGGATCAGTACACCTGCGGGTAGTGGGGACAGGGTGGGGAAGTTGGAATTTACGGGAAGAGGTGGGTTTTCAGCCGCTTTCTGAAACGCAGATAATTAGGTTCTGTTCTCAGATCGCGTGGTAAGGCGTTCCAAAGGCGTGCGGCATGAACCGAGAAGCGTCTTCCACCAGTGCGCGCTTTCTTGACTCTGGGAATGATGAAAAGATGTTCCTGATCGGAACGAAGGGATCTTGGGGCTTTATAAGGTTTAATGAATTTTTCCAGGATCGGGGGACCTTTGTTTTGCATCAGTCTGTGAGCCAGGCAGAGGGCTTTGAACTTCACTCGTTCTCTAACCGGGAGCCAGTGGAGGAGCTTCAAAGCTGGCTTGGCTGAGGCTCTGGCAGGAGTGTTAGTGAGGATCCGGGCGGCCGCATTTTGGATCCTCTGCAGCCGGTTCAAGGTTGCCTCAGGAGCGCCCAGATAGATGGCATTACTGTAGTCGATCCTGGGTAGTATCAGGCCTTGGATCAGCAGTTTGTTTTCTTGTGGTGGAAGGAAGTAAGGGCAATATCTTTCGGATAGATCTAAGAAGCCCAAAGCAAGTCCCGGCTACTTTTTTTGCCTGTGTTGCAAACGATAGATCTTTTTCGAGCCAAACGCCCAAGCTCTTAACCTCGGGTTTCGGGTCTGGAGGCGGGCCTAAACAGGGAGGCCAAAGGTTCTGTGGCAGGGAGAATCCCTTCTGACCCAGGAGGAGAATGTCGGTCTTTGAACCGTTGAGTTTGAGATATGAACGGTTCATCCATCCTTGTATCTGCGTCAGACAGTTGTAAAGGTCCGCAGGTTGTTGGTTTGGGTGAGATAGGGACACCACTAATTGTGTGTCGTCAGCGTAGCTGACGATACTCACTCCGAACGGGCTGACAACCTCCTCCAATGGGGACATGTAGATATTAAACAATGTGGGACTCAGGGAGGAGCCCTGAGGTACGCCACATTGGAGGGGTATCTCGGAGGAGCGGGTGTTGTTCTCCCAGATCTGAAAGGACCGATGACCCAGAAAGGACGATATCCAGGATAGTGCTTTCCCTTCCACACCGACACTCCTGAGTCAGTGGATGAGGAGTTGGTGATTGACGGTGTCGAAGGCCGCACTGAGGTCGAGGAGGATCACTGCCACTGATCCTCCAGCATCAAGCAGTGCTCTGGCCTCCTCCACCGCCACAAGGAGGGCGATGTCAGTGCCCTGCCCTGGGCGGAATCCCGTCTGCGATCTTTTCAGCCGATCATTAGTTTCCAGAAATTGTGAAAGCTTTCTGTTCACCAGCTTTTCAGTGACCTTACTAGTTCCTGGGAGGAGGGAAATTGGCCTATAATTGGCCAGATCCGCAGGGTCAAGGAAAGGTTTTTTCAATAACGCCTTGACCACTGCCGCCTTCCAGCTGGGGGGAACGACTCCCTGTTGCAGCGAGGTGTTGATAAGCTGGGTAAGGGGGGGACAATAGTGGGTGCTACTCTCTTAAGAATACGTAACGGCGCAGGGTCCTTAGGGGAACCACTTTTGATGTTGTTGAGCGTGCTTTCAACCTCCTCGGCGGTCACTTGTCCCCAAGAAGTGATACAGGGGAAAATAGGAGTGTTATTGATCTCTTTTTCCTCTCTCGAGTTGGTGGTTAGAATTGAGTCGAGGATTTTCTGGATCTTGTCTGTAAAGAAATTAGCTAATTTATAGCATTTTTCCTCATCTGCCTTGGGGTCTGGTGGATTTCTGGGTCCGGGGTCAGGGACTTTAAGGAGTTCCTTTAGAATAGTAAAAGATTCCTTGCTGGAGCACGCGGAATTTTCTATTCTCTCCTGGAAAAATAGACTTTTGGTCTTTCGAAGGGTAATTTTATAGGTTTGTAATGCGGTGAGATAAACATCTTTTTTATCCTTAGACTTGTCCTTCCTCCAGGAACGTTCCGTTTTCTTACATTCCTGTCGTAGGGCCTTAAGCTCCGGAGTATACCAAGGAGCGGGGGTCACTCGTTTGGTATGTTTGAGAGTGGTCGTTTTGGGGAGGAGTTGATCCAATGAGGATGTGACCCAGCAATTGAACTGTTCATCGGCGATGACAGCATCGGCGGAGAGAGTAGGTGTGGAGTTTGAAAGGGTGATGGCCCATTCCTCTGGAACAAGCTTGTGCCAACATCGCTCGGTGACCCGGGTTTTAGAGGGTTGGGGAGGGGCTATGAATAGATGACAGGAGATAGGGATTAGGAAATGATCTGTCCATGGAAGAGGATGGGGGGAACCAGTTGTAATGTCCGCGATATTGGTCAGGACGGGGTCCAAGAGATGTCCTTTGTCGTGGGTGGGTCTGTTATTGACTAACCGAATGTTAAATGACCTCAGGTCCTGCAGGAGGTCCAATGCTATGGGATCTGTGGGGTCTGTGAGGTGGAGATTAAGATCGCCCACTAGGAGGAAGTTGGAAGCGGAAGAGGCTAGTTGTGCCACCGTTTCAGTGAGAGCATTAATGAATTTCCCTGGTGTACCCGGAGGTCGATAGATCAACAGTCCGGTTATGGAGTGTACCGGGGAGGTTTGGAGAGCGAAGTGGCAACTATCGCAGTCTTCAATGTTCGCATTGCTGGTTCTGCAAACAAGATGTTCTTTGTGGATTATTGCCAGTCCCCCTCCTCTCCCTTTAGGTCTATGCAGGGTTTGAATGAGGTAGCCTGGGGGAAGGGTGTTGATAATGTCAAAGTCTGAGCTTACAGAGAGCCAGGTTTCTGTGAGAAACAGTACGTCCAAGTTATAGTCTTGTATCAGCAAGTTGGTTTCGTGTGCATGCTTGGGGAGGGAACGGCAGTTAAGAAGGCCCATCTGTAGTCCAGGCTTTGCCGGAGTCTGAGCGCCTGGATTACAGCGTGCACAGTTGATATAAGGTTTACCTTCAACGTGAGTGTAGCGTCATTCCTGATTTTTTTCCAGGTGGAGAGCCCGAAGCATGTCACTTGTGTACACCAGACGCTCAGGCGGCGAATCCGGCAGAGTTCCTGGGCCTGGGTCCGGCTGGGCCCGGATGGGCCCAGACGTGCTTGCCTTAGGCGCGCCTTCGGCGCGCTGACGGCGCGCCCGCTGCGCGTACGTGAGGTGCACATGTTTTTGTAGGCGGAGTGGGCGTGGCCTCGAGCGAGTGGGCGTGGCCACCGGACCGGCTCACTCGCTGCTGGCGTCAGTTACTTGGGCGTTTCCCTCTGCAGCGATTAGCTCCGCTGCTGGGCGGTGAGGGTGTGAAATGAAGCCCCCAGTCTACGTGCAATAGAGTAAAAAGGTGGGTTCCCAGTGAAAGTTTAACACACAAGATTAAAAGTTACAGCGCTAGCTTTTTTTTAAAAACAATGCTCCCGGCTGTGTCTCAGGAGTACAATCCAACCAGAGCCCTGAATCGGCTCGGTTTTGTAGGCGGAGTGGGCGTGGCCTCGAGCGAGTGGGCGTGGCCACAGGACCGGCTCACTCGCTGCTGGCGTCAGTTACTTGGGCGTTTCCCTCTGCAGCGATTAGCTCCGCTGCTGGGCGGTGAGGGTGTGAAATGAAGCCCCCAGTCTACGTGCAATAGAGTAAAAAGGTGGGTTCCCAGTGAAAGTTTAACACACAAGATTAAAAGTTACAGCGCTAGCTAACGGTATGCGTTGTAATAGTATCTGCGTTGTAGTGTAATGCGTTGTAAAGGTATTCGTGGTAAAGGGTCCTGCGTGGTAATAGTTTCGTTGTAAAAGTATTTCGTGCTAAAAGTTGCGTGGTAACAGTTACATACCTCTGCCCACTCTTGTCAGCCTACGTCCCCCGGCGTACTCTACGATCAGAGGGGCAGAATATAGCAGCCGTACCTCGCATCAGACTAGCCAGGATGGGTGGCCGTTCATTCAGATATCTGGCCGCCAAACTCTGGAATGACCTCCCAGACCAGATTCGAGGGATGCAGGATCTGCTATCCTTTAGAAAATCAATCAAAACACACCTCTTCTGTTAAACAGTATTCTCCCTTCTTCTCTCCCTCTGACCCCTTCCCACGTCCTATGTCTCATACAGTAAGCGCCGGGACACCCCTTCGCTGGGGCAGCCGAGCGCTATACAAACACATATAACATAACAACATAACATGAATTGTACGCAGCTCACTTTACTTAATGTGGAGCAGTAATTGATGATATCTGTATATGATCATCAAGTCACAGGTTCAAATTCCAGTATGATTAAATCAACATCTTATCCTCCAGAAATTGAAACAATGAGGATCAATTTGCTTTAGTAATAATAATTGCATACACAGATGTCCTGTCTAAGGTACTGTGGATAAAAGTAATTTATCAAGATAAATTCTACATAATAAAATACTGAGTTATTCTCTCCACAATTTTTTTTTTTGTTCAACAAGCTTTATTCGTTTTTTAATAATGAACAGCAATACAGAGGAAATGTGGAGGGAAAAGAAAAAATCAAATAAAACACCTGCCAATTGCATGATGTGTACATAAATGTGATACATACAATTGTTGACGTTAAGTACATGAAATAACAACAGACGTAAATCCAGCTCTCAGGATGTAACACAGTCATTGGCGCTGAGCCATGAGTAGAATATAGAACTGAATGGGATGAAGTGAGTGTAACTGCAAGGTGTACACCTCTCACGAGTGTCCTGATGTGGTGTCAAGGGATAAAGGGGGGGAGGGGGATAGGAGAGGAAAGGAAGAGACGAGAGGGTGAATCCTGTGATACTGCATAGATGAAGTATCAAGGGTTTAAGTGTGTTAGCAAGAAATGGGATTATTTATAAATGTATAACGTTCCATCACTGTGCCTGGCTTTGCGTAGATTTTCATCTCATTAAGGTTTTGAGAACAAGAGACCACGTGTTACGACTGGCCATGGCACTGGGTTAACTTTCCCAAATGCTTCAGAAAGTAAATATTGGCATGCAGGAAAGCTTCCATCTTCATATAGAACTTTCGCCTACGCGCTCCAGCGCTGTTGTCTGACTATTTTCGCGCTCACTTATTTTAAAACATCCTTGCGCTGCTGGTCATCGCCTAGAGCTTCTAGAGCTCGTTTTTAATTGTCTCACTTGTCTTGTGTCGGCTCCGTAGGCCGGGGAACTATTTACAGGCTTACCTGCACTCAGCAACTGCTTCAACCCGTTCTTGGCGGGATAGAGTAAGTTTAGCGGGTCCGTCCGCCATCTTGGGTAGGGGTGAGGTCTCTGAGCACTCCGGGCGCCATATTGATTAGGTCGAGGGACGCTGGAGGCGGACTTCCGCACCCGGTGGGCTTATTAAGCCACCTGGTGCAGTCTTTGGCCAGAACTTTCGCCTACGCGCTCCAGCGCTGTTGTCTGACTATTTTCGCGCTCACTTATTTTAAAACATCCTTGCGCTGCTGGTCATCGCCTAGAGCTTCTAGAGCTCGTTTTTAATTGTCTCACTTGTCTTGTGTCGGCTCCGTAGGCCGGGGAACTATTTACAGGCTTACCTGCACTCAGCAACTGCTTCAACCCGTTCTTGGCGGGATAGAGTAAGTTTAGCGGGTCCGTCCGCCATCTTGGGTAGGGGTGAGGTCTCTGAGCACTCCGGGCGCCATATTGATTAGGTCGAGGGACGCTGGAGGCGGACTTCCGCTCGGTCCAATACCATAAAGGCATGAGGGACCAAGCGCGCAGCGGTTACGCGCAGCGGGCGCGCCGTAGGGGCGCCGGAGGTGCGCCAGAGGTAAGCCCGTTTGCGCCCGTTCGCGCTTCGGAAGCGCTACGGGCTGTATCCTCTGATCCCCCACTGTCCCATCGTTTGGTGTACTCTCGGGCTGCTTTATTGGACTTAGGACCTGCTCTGGTGCCCCCCACTCGGAGGGCTAATGCTCTCGGCCCATTACGATCTCTGTCTTGCGGACTCCTTAATGTCAGGTCGCTCTGCAAGCATTATACCGAGATTGCCTTCCTGATCGATTCCTCAGGACTGGACATCCTGTTCTTAACGGAAACGTGGACTCGGGAGGACTGTCTGGTCGAATTAGGACTGGCCTGCCCCCTAGGCTTTAAAATTATTCACACCCCACGCCCAAAGAACAGAGGTGGTGGAATCGGTATCATCTATAGAGAGTCGCTGGGCCTCTTCCAGCTTAAAATTAGTGAGGTTTCGGGCTTCGAGCTGATGGGATTTTCCATCAAAGACCGGGAAAGAACACAGTTCGCGGGGGTGCTATGTTATCGCCCGCCGGGCTCTGCCCCCTTTCTATCAGACTTTCTTGATCTAGTATATGATCTCTCGAACTCTCACGCTAAGCTGCTGGTTCTGGGGGATTTTAATCTTTGGCAGGGTGGACCTCTGGATGGGGCGTTTTCGACACTTTGTCAAACTCTTGGCAACATTCAGTTGCAGCAACTGGTTGATGCTGCGACACATAGAGGAGGGCACATCTTGGACCTGGTATTCGCTGACGCTCAAGCAGTAGCGGTAAACGATATCTTAAGCCAGTGCTGGACAGACCACGCACTGGTGGCCTTTTCCCTTGATTCAGGGACCCACCCTGCGGAAGCTGCGGGGGTAGGAGGCTCGAAACTGGGTAGACCCTGGTCTCGTCTCTCCAAGTCATCCTCACTACCTGCACTACTATCAGCTAACTTCTGTCTGAGCAACTCGGTGGAGGAAAGTTATCTTTCCTTATGTCAGTCTATCACCGAATCGTTGGATAGGCTGGCTCCTCTTCGTCAGTCTCGAGGGAGAGTGAACCGGGCTTGCCCCTGGTATACGGAAGAGCTGCGACTGCTTAAACTGGGTTGTAGACGTGCTGAGCGGGCGTGGAGGAAGCAGTATCTGCCATCGGCAAAGGCCTCGTTTAGGGCTGCTCTGCTGGGGTACAAGGCGCAGATCAAGTTGGCCAAGGCGGCCTTTTTGGAATCCATCTTGAATAAGGCGCCTAATAAATCGCAAGCCCTGTTCAAAATCGTCAGGGACTTGTCTCATCCAGCCTGTGTGGCCAACGCGGTCGTGGCGTCGCAAACCCTGTGCGATGCGCTGGCGGGTGCATTTGAGGAGAAGACTGCCAAGATTTTAGAGGGCTTAAAAAACCCTCTGCCAGCAGCCCTCGGTCTGGGAGCTCCGGTTAGCTCGATCAGTCGACCCCGGTCAGGCGGGTCTTGTCATGACCCGGGAGCTCCGATCGGGTCACCCAGTCGACCCCAGCCGAATGATGCAGGCCTTCTACAGGCTACGCTTGGAGTGGGAGCTCCGGGTGATTCCTCCAGTCGACCCCAGGTGGATACACCTGGTCCCACTCTGGGAGCTCCGGTCGGAACACCCAGTCGACCCCACTCGAGTGACCTTGGTCTTTGCTTGGGTGCTCCGGATATTTTATCCAGTCGACCCCAACTAAGACAGTTCCCCCGTCCCTCCTATGAGGAATTCTGTAATTTGGCACAAACGGTTGCTTCGGGCTCTCCGCTTGACCCATTACCTCCCAAATTTTGGAAGGTCTTCCATGCAGAACTCTTTCCGCCGTTGCACGCCATCTGCCTCCAGTCCTTGGAGTCGGCCTGGGTTCCTGATTGCTGGAAGTTAGCAGTGGTATCTCCACTGCTCAAGAAGCCAACGTTAGACCCTGCCTGTTTGTCCAACTACAGGCCTATCTCTTTGCTCCCATTTCCTATCAAGATCATGGAAAAATGGGTGACCCGCTCGCTCTCTGGTTTTCTTGAGAACATCGGTTGGTTTGACGAGGCACAGTTTGGCTTCCGCCCCGGGCATGGGACGGAGTCAGCACTGGTTACCGTATTGGACAACCTCCGGACGCGTGTCGACAGTGGACGGGCAGCCTTTTTAGTGCTGCTCGACATGTCGGCCGCGTTCGATACGGTCTGCCATCAAACCCTCATCAGAAGACTGGAGGAGTGCGGAGTCACAGGGAGCGCAAGAGATTGGTTGGTTTCTTATCTGGGTAGCCGGCAGCAGCTGGTCTCGCTTCCTCCTTTCCGCTCTGAGCCACGGAAAGTGGGACAGGGGGTTCCACAGGGCTCGGCCATCAGCCCGATACTTTTCAACCTGTATCTTCGCCCCCTAGTCCAGCTTATTAAATCTTTTGGTGTCTCGGCTTTTAATTACGCTGATGACACCCAGCTGGTCTTTTCTCTGGAAGGTAATAACGCGGTCTCACTGGAAACTTTCCATTGCTGTATGGCAGCTACAGCGGATTGGCTTCGAGCCAATTCCCTCCAATTTAATAGCTCTAAGACGGAGGTGCTCCACTGCTCCAGTGATCGAATTCCGCGGGCTCTTCCAGAGAACTTCTGGCCCACTGCTTTCCCGGAACCAGTAGCGGCGGCGGAATCAGCCCGCAACTTGGGGGTTATTTTCGGCCCGAATCTACAGCTTGATCTGCATGTAAACAAAACTATCGCTACGTGCATGATGCTGTTACGCATGTTGCGTAAAGTTCTGCCCCTTCTCCCCGCCCAGGCCAGGCCAGAGGTAGTTCGCAGTACTATTTTAAGTCGCTTAGACTACTGCAATGCGCTGCTTCTGGAGGCCCCAAAAAATCTGGTGGGGAAGCTACAACGGGTGCAGAACATGGCTGCCAAGCTGGCTCTTTCGCGGGCTAGATCTAGCTCTTCCACTCTGGCCCTAAGAGATCTGCATTGGCTTCCGGTGCATCTGCGAGTGATGTATAAGGCCGCGTGTTTGGTGTTTAAGGCCGTACACCAACAGGGCCCAATACCACTTCGTGACATGTTTGCTTGGTATGCTGCCTCGCGGCCTCTCCGCTCATCCTCAGCCAGCTTGTTGGTGGTCCCGAGGTTCCAGAGAGTCAGGATGGGTGGCCGCTCATTCAGTGTTGCGGCGGCCCGACTCTGGAACTCCCTTCCTCTCTCTCTGAGAAGCCACAAGGACTACCTACCATTTAGGAAAGCGCTGAAAACGTATTTGTTCCCGAAAATTGTCTGAGCAGTGAGTTGTGTGCCTGCTGAAGTTCAAAGCGCCAGGATGCCCTCTGGGTGATAGGTTGCGCTTTATAAGTACACAAACAACAACAACAACATGTAACTATGAATACACAAAATAGTAAAAATTATGGCTATGTGCTTCCATGGTGCATTAAATGAATATTTTGCATGAATATTTTGTGAATTAAAAAACAAAGTTATCCAAAAAAAAGGTGTAAGCTAATGGTGTACATTAGCATTTTTTGTGAATTAGGTCCTTCATTTTCTTCTTTCTTTTGTTCAGTTTCCTCTACCTGCAATTTATCTTATAATGATTGTTAGAAGCGGCTGTCTCTAGTTGGCAGAGGTATACACTTCTGACAAATAGGGACGTACCTTTTCTAGTCAGGGCAAGGGGATCACACACTTAGATAACCCCTGCTCACCCCCTTGGTAGCTTGGCAAAGCAGACAGGCTTATCTCAGAGGCAGTGCGTTAAGCATTTATGACCACATACAGTAATAAATTGAATACACTACAAATGGACACGACACAGTAGTATTATAAAAATAAGAACGTTTATATAAGGCTTAGCACAAGACTAAATAACGACAAAAATATACCACAATCTTAATATATACTCTTGGAAGGAAAAATAACAGTTCAAGTGTAGTTTCTTCTTAGCACAAAGTCTTTAGCAACAAAAGCAACTCTTCTTCTTTAAAACACAGTTCTTGGCAACAATGTAACCCACACAGGAGTCACACGACGTCGAGGCAAAGTTAATCCAAAGGTTCGGCGTCGACCGCGAGGAGCGCTACGTCGAGCCCGGAGTCTCACAGACCCCCACAACACAGTACCTTGGAAAAGTGAAGCACACGATGATCAGCAGCGTCGAGATGTCCGGCGTCGCGTCTTCGGCGTCGATCGAGCCTCGGAGTCGGGGCGATCTGCAGCGGCGTCGACAGATGTCAGGCAGGAGCAGCGCTCACGAGGTGAAGCAGGATACGGCGTCGTCGTCGATGTCGATGGTGATGTTGAAAGAGTGAGCAGCGCTCACGGCTTCGAGAGGACTCGGTGTCGATGCGATCAGCGGCGGCGCGACACGGGGTCACTTGGAGCTGGAGCCGAACTCGCTACACACTGGCGTCGCTACTGGCGTCGATCGGGCCCGGTGGCCGGCGTCGAAGGTGCGGGACACGGGAGCGGCACTCACGATGTCGAGCTGGATTCGGCGGCGTCCGGCGGCGTCGGGATTGCTGGAGTCTTCAGAGGTGCTGGATTTTCAGGTTCCAGCAACAAGCACTTTCAGCAAATAAATGAAGTCCTTTGGTCCTGTGACTTCAACAGGAGACTGGCACTCTTCCAGTCCGTGGAGATTTTCCTTGGCAAAGCTTGAGAGTACACACTCAGTTCCTCTCTCCTGGTTCCTTGGCAAAAATTAAGAAGCAACTGCAGGATTCCCCCAACAAAACAGCACACTGGCAGAAGGGGTAGGCAAGTCCTTGGATCAGCAGGCTTCTTGTCCTTGGTTCAGATTTCCTTGTCAGAAGTGATCTAAATTCTCAGTTCAGGGGTCCTTCTCTTATACTCCTTTTTGGCTTTGATCCCTTTGTTCATGCAGGGGAATTTCCCCCCATCCAGGGTTTGTTGTGGGTGTTGCCAGGCCGAGTCACCTGGCCTATTCACTGTGCAGGGCAGAGTCTTCAGCCGCACAGCAGGAGTGGAGCCAGCATTGTCACTGGCAGGGGCAGGGCCATCAGTCGCCCGGTAGGAGGTGGGGCCAGGATCGTCCCTGGCAGGCACAGAGCCATCAGTCGCCTGGCAGGAGGTGGAACCAGCATTGTGTCAGGCAGGGCAGGCTATCAAGAGCTACTCTTCCCCTACTCTCAATGCAAATGCCCCACTCACCCCACACTGACTCATTCAGACCACTGGAGCCACCCAGCTCCTGTCACGCGCACACCAAACCAACAGAGACCAGTAGACAGTCAGACAAGAAAATAGCCACTTTCTAAAAGTGCTATTTTCAAACACAGAGTCTAAAAACCATCCACCCAAACGGATGCGTTATTAAACCCTGAGTTCAGGGATACCAAACTCAACATTGCACCATGCTCCCCGAGCCCGCTAGGATTATAGCATTAATAATCCTGGCAGCCCATTCTAACTCATGGAGAGCAGGTTACCTTACAATAGTGAAAAACGAATATGGCTGTATTTCACTATTAGGACATGCCAACCTTGTCAGGCTTGTCCTACCTTATGCTTACAATGCACCCTGCCCGTGGGCCTACCATAGGGGTGACTAACATGAAGTTAAGGGAAGGTTTTAGGGACTGGCAAGTAGGTGTACTTGCGCACGTAGGTCTAGCAATGGCAGACCTTTTAGACATAATTTACCAGGCTGCTTCTGTGGGTGGCACAACACGTGCTGCAGGCCCACTAGCAGCATTTGTATTTACAAGCCCTGGCACTCCTGGTGCACTCTACTAGGGACTGACAGTAAACCAAATAAGCCAAACATGGAATCCAATTAATACATCCATTTCACATAGGGAGCACTTGCATTGTGGCACTGATCAGCAGTGGCACAGTGCCCAAAGCAATATACCAGCAAAAACATCGTAAACAGAGGAGGCAAACAGAAAAAAATGGAGGAGAGACTCATGCCAATGATGCCAGGTCTAACACGTGTCCCCTCCAGCTGAAATGTGGGGAGAACTACCATTACCCTAGGGAGTCCTCATCACTAAGGCGGAAAAATCTGGACAGACCATCAGCATTGGCGTGATCTGTACCAGGGCGGTGTTCCACCGTGAAGTCCATCCCCTGTAGGGAAATGGACCACCTCAACAGCTTTGGATTCTCACCCCTCATCTGCATCAACCATCTGAGGGGCCTGTGGTCTGTCTGAACCCGGAAGTGAGTCCCAAACAGGTAGGGTCTTAGCTTCTTCAGCGCCCAGACCACAGCAAATGCTTCTCGCTCTATCGCACTCCACCTCTGTTCCCTGGGAAGTAACCTCCTACTGATCAAGGCTACAGGTAAGTCTCGGCCCTCTTCATTCACCTGAGCTAGGACAGCCCCCACGCCATGCTCTGAAGCGTCCGTCTGGACAACAAATTCTTTAGAAAAGTCGGGTGCCTGGAGTATAGGTGCTGTGCACATTGCAGTTTTCAGGGTGTCAAAGGCCGTCTGACAGGTGTCAGTTCAGATCACAAATCTTGGCTGCTTCCTGGAAGTCATCGAAGTCAAGGGGTGCACAATGTTACCATAATCCTTGACAAACCTCCTGTAGTAACCCGTGAGACCTAAGAAGGCTCTCACCTGAGTCTGGGTTTTGGGCGGTGCCCAAGCCAGGATGGTATCAATCTTGGGTTGCAGGGGGGCCACCTTGCCGCTCCCTACTTGGTGCCCCAAGTACACCACTGAACCCTGCCCAATCTGGCACTTACTGGCTTTGATTGTGAGGCCTGCTCTGCACAGGGCCAACAACACTTCCTGGAGGTGGCGCAAGTGTGCCTCCCAGCTGGCGCTGAACACTGCTATGTCGTCCAGGTAGGCGGCGCTGAAATCCTCCAGTCCAGCCAATACCTGGTTGACCAACCTCTGGAAGGTGGCAGGGGCATTCTTCATCCCAAGGGGCATAACCCGGAACTGGTAGTGCCCATCTGGTGTGGAGAATGCTGACCTCTCCTTTGCCCCATCAGTCAAGGCAATCTGCCAGTACCCAGACGTCAGATCAAACGTACTAAGGTACCGGGCAGCCCCCAACCGATCGATGAGCTCATCAGCTCTGGGGATGGGGTGCGCGTCAGTCTTGGTGACTGAATTGAGTCCACGGTAATCCACACAGAACCGAAGTTCTGGTGAAGCACCAGGCGCTGCAGCCTTCGGGACCAAGACCACTGGGCTGGCCCAAGGACTGCTAGAGGACTCATCCACCCCTAAGGCAAACGTTTTGGAGACCTCCTCCTTTATGTATGCTCTGACCTTGTCAGTCACTCTGTAGACCTTGTGCTTCACAGGAGTGCTGTCCCCGGTGTCCACATCATGGACACACCACTGAGTGACACCAGGAATCAAGGAGAACAGATCAGGGAATTGTCCCAACAGTTGGCGACAATCTTGCTGCTGCTCAGGGGTCAGGGTGTCAGAGAGGACAACACCATCCACTGACCCATCTTGCTCCTTTGCATACAGGAGGTCAGGAAGAGGCTCACTCTCCTCCTCCATTCCAGCATCTGTAGCTAGGAGCATGCCCACTTCGGACCTTTCTAAGTGGGGCTTTAAATGGTTGATATGCAGGACCCGCAAGGGGTTCCTGGGAGACTTTAAGTCCACCATGTAGGTGACATCGCTCTTTTTCTCCACAACCTCAAAAGATCCAGTCCACCTGTCCTTGAGCGCACAAGGTTCCACAGGGTACATGACCCAAACTTTCTGGCCAGGTTGAAGCTCCATCAGAGTGGCATTCCGGTCGTACCACCGCTTCATCTCTTCCTGGCTGGCCTCCAGATTTGCCTGAGAAAGATCTCTGAAGCGCCTAGTCTGGTTCCTAAAGGCCAGCATGTAACTGTATACATCCTGGGGAGGTTTCCTGGGAGATTGCTCCCAGCCTTCTTTGACAAGACTCAAAGGCCCTCTTACCGGGTGTCCATACAAAAGCTCAAAGGGGCTGAACCCTAGAGACTTCTGTGGCACCTCACGGTAAGCAAACAGCAGGCATGGCAAGAGGACGTCCCATTTACGCCTCATTGGTTCTTCAAGACCCATAATCATGCCTTTAAGGGTACGGTTGAATCTCTCAACCAACCCATTACCTTGAGGGTGGTAAGGAGTGGTGAACTTGTAGGTTACCCCACACTCCTTCAACAGAGACTTCATATAATTGGAAATGAAGTTGGTGCCCCGGTCTGACACCACCTCTCTGGGGAACCCCATTCGGGAGAAAACACCCATCAGTGACCGTCCCACCACGGGGGCCGTCACTGTCCTGAGAGGGATGGCTTCCGGGTACTGTGTGGCATGGTCCACCAAGACCAGGATGAACCTGTTGCCCATGGCTGTCTTGGGGTCCAGGGGCCCAACAATGTCAATCCCCACCCGGTCAAAGGGGGTACTGACCACGGGAAAAGGTTGGAGGGGAGCCTTCTGCTTCCGCCCGCTTTTCCCACTTGCCTGGCAAGTTTGACAGGTTTTGCAATGGATATCTGTATCCCTTCTCATCTGAGGCCAATAAAAATGGGTGACAAGCCTGTCATAGGTCTTGTCCTGCCCCAGATGTCCAGCTAAAGGAACGTCATGAGCCAAACCCAGTAGGAAGGCTCTGAAGCTCTGGGGTACCACCAGCACACGGGCTGACCCAGGCTCAGCAGCCTTAGGCTCGCTATACAGGAGATCGTTCTCCCAGTAGACCAAATGTGACCCTGACTGATCACCTGTTGTCTGGGCTGAGGCCTGCTGCCTCATACCCACAAGAGAAGGGCACACTTTCTGTTCAGCACAAAATTCTTCCCTGGAGGGACCACCATCCTACTGCCAGTGGGTCAGCTCGGGCAGGTCTCCCAGTTCAGCTACTTGTTCACCTGTGGGTTCCAGGGCATCCCCCTCAGGGTCTGCCTCCTCCTGGACCACGGGAACTATGGGGGACGGTTTCCCGCGCCCCCTGCCTCTTCTCTTCACAGCTGGGTCCTGGGCCATCCTTTCAGGCTCCAGGACCCTATCAACACCCTTACTTGCTGTCATCGATCGAGTGGTGGCACACACCCACTCTGGCACACCCAACATTTTCAAATGTGTCTCCCTCTCCACCCTAGTCCAGGGGGAGTTCTCCAGATCATTGCCCAGGAGACAATCGACAGGCATGGCGGGCCTTACAGCAACCTGAAGAATACTTGAAACTCTCCCCCATTCAAAGGGAACCTGAGCTACCTCACACTCTCTCTGGGAGTTGTCAGCAGCTATCACAGGGTAGAATGCGTGGGGAACCACCTGCTCTCTGGACACCAAGTGACACTCGACAGCTGTCACACTCGCTCCGGTGTCTCTGAGAGCTTCCACTCCATGGCCATTAATGGTCACCCACTGCCTATATTTCTTAGTGTTACTAGGCAGAGGGGGCGGAGGGACCATTTCCATGTCTCCTAAAGAGACCAGGGACATCTCTGCGGGACCCTCCCCACCAGGGGCAACCATCTCCTCCCCTCCCAGGGCTACACTCGCCAACTCACGGGGGGGTGCACGAGGTGGTGCATTAGAGTTCTTCAGGGGACACTGTGGATCATAATAACGGTGTCCCACCTGCTTACAAACATAGCAGGTCATTGGACCCCTATGAACAGGTTTACCTGTCGGGGCCTCGGCTTCTTCACAGGGGGAGGCTGGGAACCCTTCCCTTGGGGATTACTTTGGGGCCCTTTCTGGAACTCCCTCTGTTTACCCTTGCCCCCCCCCACTCTTCTGCTGGGGACCCTGCCCACCTTTGTCTGAGTCTCCCACTGGACCCTTGTGGACCCTGGTACTGACCCAGCGGTCCGCCTCCTCAGCAAGTTTTCTAGGGTTAGATATCTTGCTATCAATAAGGTGCAGGCGCAGCTCTGGAAAACAGTTATTAGACAAGTGCTCCCAAGCAAACAAATCATAAAGAGCATCATAACTTTACACTTTGCTGCCCTTTACCCAACCATCCATGGCTCTGCAAACAAATTACACATATTCAACCCACGTAGTACCAGGCAACTTCTTACATTCTCTAAAGGTTTGTCTGTACTTTTCTGGGGTTAGGCCATACCTTAACATTAAAGCATCTTTCATATGAGTATAAGACATCCTATCCTCCACAGGAATGTCCAACAGGGTATCTCTTCCCTCATTCACAAAGCGACCCCACAACCCCGCTCCCCAATCCTTTTCAGGGACCCGGTGGGCCAACAATGCTAACTCATATGCTTTAAACCATTGACCAATATCCTCATGCTTCTGCAAATCTTTGATCACATCTTTGGGAAAATAAAACCTACTTTCTGCAGGCACAGATGGGATGCTGCCACCAGAGGGATTCAATTCTAAATTCTTAGCTTTGAGCTCCATGTCCCTCACCATTTTCTCACGCTCAAAAGCTAACTTCTCTCTTTCAAACTCCAACCTTTTGATCTCCATATCAGCTTCTCTCCTGCCCCTTGCATTTTCTATCTCCAACTGCCCATCTATCTTAAGTTTTGCCATTTCCATGTTGTAGGCTCGCTCCTTCACCCTTTCTTCTCTTTCTTCAGGAGAAAGACCCTTGGAGGACACACTGCTGCCGGGAGGGGATCCAGGCCCATTCACTGGCACCTCCCTTTCCCCTTCCTCTAGCGGTACCACCACCGCATTAGAGGGATCTCTGGCCTCTAACCAGGCCTCCAAAGCTTTAAGAAATTCCGGTTTGTTTTTGCAGCCTGTGGTAGGAACTTTAAATTGCTTGCAAAAGTGTTTCAGCATTTTTAACGGGTAGTCGTTGATCTTTTCCTTATCAAACTCCTCCACAACAACAGGGGTAATGACTCCGGCATCACTCATGGTCAAAACTGGCAGTTTCAAAAATCAAGCTCCAGGAAAGCGAAGAACAAAAATAGAATATCCAACCAAAACAGATTGTGGCTGCGCTATGGTCTGCTTTCACTATGTAGCGCACACTAATCACTGCACATGGGTCATAAATGCAAAGTTCAAATCCTCACCGCTGACCCACCAATGTTAGAAGCAGCTGTCTCTAGTTGGCAGAGGTATACACTTCTGGCAAATAGGGACGCACCTTTTCTAGTCAGGGCAAGGGGATCACACACTTAGATAACCCCTGCTCACCCCCTTGGTAGCTTGGCAAAGCAGACAGGCTTATCTCAGAGGCAGTGCGTTAAGCATTTATGACCACATACAGTAATAAAGTGAATACACTACAAATGGAAACAACACAGTAGTATTATAAAAATAAGAACGTTTATATAAGGCTTAGCACAAGACTAAATAACGACAAAAATATACCACAATCTTAATAAATACTCTTGGAAGGAAAAATAACAGTTCAAGTGTAGTTTCTTCTCAGCACAAAGTCTTTAGCAACAAAAGCAACTCTTCTTCTTTAAAACACAGTTCTTGGCAACAATGTAACCCACACGGGAGTCACACGACGTCGAGGCAAAGTTAATCCAAAGGTTCGGCGTCGACCGCGAGGAGCGCTACGTCGAGCCCGGAGTCGCACAGACCCCCACAACACAGTACCTTGGAAAAGTGAAGCACACGATGATCAGCGGCGTCGAGATGTCCGGCGTCGCGTCTTCGGCGTCAATCGAGCCTCGGAGTCGGGGCGATCTGCAGCGGCGTCGACAGATGTCAGGCAGGAGCAGCGCTCACGAGGCGAAGCAGGATACGGCGTCGTCGTCGATGTCGATGGTGATGTTGCAAGAGTGAGCAGCGCACACGGCGTCGAGAGGGCTCAGTGTCGATGCGATCAGCGGCGGCGCGACACGGGGTCACTTGGAGCTGGAGCCGAACTCGCTACACACTGGCGTCGCTACTGGCGTCGATCGGACCCGGTGGCCGGCGTCGAAGGTGCGGGACACGGGAGCGGCACTCACGATGTCGAGCTGGATTCGGCGGCGTCCGTCGGCGTCGGGATTGCTGGATTCTTCAGAGGTGCTGGATTTTCAGGTTCCAGCAACAAGCACTTTCAGCAAATAAATGAAGTCCTTTGGTCCTGTGACTTCAACAGAAGACTGGCACTCTTCTAGTCCTTGGAGATTTTCCTTGGCAAAGCTTGAGAGTACACACTCAGTTCCTCTCTCCTGGTTCCTTGGCAAAAATAAAGAAGCAACTGCAGGATTCCCCCAACAAAACAGCACACTGGCAGAAGGGGTAGGCAAGTCCTTGGATCAGCAGGCTTCTTGTCCTTGGTTCAGATTTCCTTGTCAGAAGTGATCTAAATTCTCAGTTCAGGGGTCCTTCTCTTATACCCCTTTTTGGCTTTGATCCCTTTGTTCATGCAGGGGAATTTCCCCCCATCCTGGGTTTGTTGTGGGTGTTGCCAGGCCGAGGCACCTGGCCTATTCACTGTGCAGGGCAGAGTCTTCAGCCGCACAGCAGGAGTGGAGCTAGCATTGTCACTGGCAGGGGCAGGGCCATCAGTCGCCCGGTAGGAGGTGGGGCCAGGATCGTCCCTGGCAGGCACAGAGCCATCAGTATCCTGGCAGGAGGTGGAACCAGCATTGTGTCAGGCAGGGCAGGCTATCAAGAGCTACTCTTCCCCTACTCTCAATGCAAATGCCCCACTCACCCCACACTGACTCATTCAGACCTCTGGAGCCACCCAGCTCCTGTCACACACACACCAAACCAGCAGAGACCAGTAGACAGTCAGACAAGAAAATAGCCACTTTCTAAAAGTGCTATTTTCAAACACAGAGTCTAAAAACCATCCACCCAAACGGATGCGTTATTAAACCCTGAGTTCAGGTATACCAAACTCGACATTGCACCATGCTCCCCGAGCCCGCTAGGATTATAGCATTAATAATCCTGGCAGCCCATTCTAACTCATGGAGAGCAGGTTACCTTACAATAGTGAAAAACGAATATGGCTGTAATTCACTATTAGGACATGCTAACCTTGTCAGGCTTGTCCTACCTTATGCTTACAATGCACCCTGCCCGTGGGCCTACCATAGGGGTGACTAACATGAAGTTAAGGGAAGGTTTTAGGGACTGGCAAGTAGGTGTACTTGCGCACGTAGGTCTAGCAATGGCAGACCTTTTAGACATAATTTACCAGGCTGCTTCTGTGGGTGGCACAACACGTGCTGCAGGCCCACTAGCAGCATTTGTATTTACAAGCCCTGGCACTCCTGGTGCACTCTACTAGGGACTGACAGTAAACCAAATAAGCCAAACATGGAATCCAATTAATACATCCATTTCACATAGGGAGCACTTGCACTGTGGCACTGATCAGCAGTGGCACAGTGCCCAAAGCAATATACCAGCAAAAACATCGTAAACAGAGGAGGCAAACAGAACAAAATGGAGGAGAGACTCATGCCAATGATGCCAGGTCTAACAATGATAATAGAGCACATGGCTGTTGTTCCAGTTGGATATTGGAAATAAATACTATGGAACTTTCCATTGACTTCTATGTACTTATTAAGTTGTGCTGTTGAACACAACTGAAAGGAGCCACAGAAAATACAGACCTTGATACTTTCCTTTTGTGGTGGTGCTCTGAACAGTATTTCAGAATCCCTGAGACTTCAGTAACAGTAGGCAAGCCCAAACAAGCCCTGGGGGAAGCTTTAGATATGTAGGATATAGAGACTAAAGTCCAGTCCTCTCACTCCCAGGCAAGGAGCAGCAGGCCAACACAGCAAAGTAAGCAGCAAAGTGGCAAACCATCCTGATAGCACAACATCTCTGGCAAAATGTTCTTATTCCAGAAGTATTCTGAGTATATGGTGTCAGGTCCAGTACTTATACCCATTTTAGCCTTTGAAGTAGGGAGAATTCAAAGAAAGGTATTTGTAGTGCACAAGACTCTGCCCTTCCTGGCCCTGGCTCCAGACACATTACAGGGTGGTATGCAGTTCTTTCAACTCTTTGTGTGGGGACAGTCACAGCCCTATTCAGGTGCAAGTGTCAACTCCTCCCACCCATTCTAGCTCAGGAAGGCCCATCAGCCTTGTGATGGGATATCAGGATATACAGGGCACACCTCAGATCCCTTTGTGTGTGACTGTCTTGAGGGAATGCACATAGCCCAGCTGTCACCCAACCCAGACGTGTATTCTAGGGAGAGGCAAGGGCACAGAATGGTTTAAGTAAGACAAGCCAACTTTCTAAATGTAGCAAACACAAGGAGATGATGGACGGAGACCTGAAACATTTC